>NC_050580.1:264019423-265225936 GCF_011100635.1 Trichosurus vulpecula | reverse complement strand
GCTTTGTAGAATTCGAGAATTTCAAAATTCTAGAGCTAGAAAAGAACCTTAGAATTTTAGCCCATTTTACAGATGAATGAGCTGAGGTCCATCAGGGAGAAGACACTTGTTTCTTACCAGGATAATAAATGTAAAGATACTTAAAGAAACTAACCAGTGGTTTCAACACATTTCTTTTATTTAAGCAATGATCAACATGTATTTCAAATGTACAGAACATGCAAATGCTATATAGATGAGTGTTACCATTTGTCCTTGTTTTTACAAGTGAGTGAACTTTAAAAAATTTTCCATCTGTCTTTAAAAAAAAAGAATTTCATTGCCTTTTGTCTTTATATCACTGTCATTTTCTACCTTAGCCCCTTCCAGATTCAATCTTCTCTCCTGAAAAAAAAATTAAGCAAACATTTGTGCCACATTGACTTCATCTAACATCATATGCAATATTCTATCCTAGCAGTTGTCCAATTCTTTCCTGTGAGAGTGGAGGTATATGTAATTAACTGCTTTCTGAAACCATCATTAACTTTTTAATTACTCAGAATTTAACTTCCTTTTAGTGATCTTTTCATTTATATTTTTGTGTTTATTGTGTTATTTGTGTTATTGTGTTATTTGTGTTATTGGGTACATTGTTTTCTTGTTCCTACTTATTTTGTTCTTTATCTATCAGTTCTACAAATCATCTCATATTTCTCTGAATCCCCCATGTTTGTCATTTCCTACTGCCCAATGATATTCCATTATGTTGAAATGCCATGGTATTTTCAGTTATTCCCCAGTTAATGAATATTCACTTCATTTCCAGTTCTTTGTGTCCGTGAGGAATACTGTATGAATAGTTCATTAAATTTGAGACTTTGTTTCTGGCTTTGCCTTCCTTGGTGCATGTTCCCAGTAGTGAGATTGCTGGCTATGGACAATTCTCTTATATAGTTCCAAACTTATCTACAGAATGAATGAACAATTTCAGAGCTCCAGCATCTTTTATCTATCTTTGAAGTTTGTTAAATTAGTTTCTCCGATTTTTATTAATATGTGCATATGTGGTAACAACAGAGTTTGAGAGTGGGCATCATATTTGGTGGATGTATAGTAAAAAACGATGGGGGAAGTGTAGGCAGGATCAAATCTGTATCTGCTATAACTTTTTATAACCTGTCATCTTAGCAAATGTTTTTACATTTAAAAAAGGAAACAAGGTAGATTTTTCATTCTGACATAGCCAGATAACACTGCACTTGTGTTTATAAATATAGAGATTTGTTGTCAAGATATCCAGTAGGATGCAAGTTCTTTGAAGTCAGAAATTGTTTAATTTTTGTCTTTACCATCCTAGAGCTTAGCGCAGTAGCTGGGACATAGTTGATACTTAATATATGCTTGTCTAATTGAATTAAATGCTACAAATTTTGACTAAACACACAAAGGCCAGAAGACATTGGGCCTTCCTACTTGTTGCGGGAGGGTTCTTTAGAGGTATTCTTAAAAAGACACTGAAGAATATGGAGAAGACTTACATACTGTTAGCTAGCAGACTCAAAATTGGAAGGAATCTTCCAGATTCAGCCTAGAGTCTTCAAATAGAATGTCTTCATTTTACAGGTGAGAAAGCAGAGGCCCAGAGAGGTGAATTTATTTGCCCAAAATCATACAGCTAGCTAATGGCAGAATAGACACTTAAAGGCAGGGCAGTATGCCTTCCACCATCCTATACTATTTCACGTAATGTTTCCTCTCCTTTGCTGGGTCAATCGATTTTCTAAGCCTTAATGGCTAATGATGCTTACCCTTGTAGTGGCTGTCACCTTTGCCCTCTAATACCATAAGGACAGTCAGGTCAGGATGGTTTACTAATTTTCTTGCGCTATCTCCCTTTCGAAAGCTCAGCCTCTACCTTTCTCTGGTGACCTAAGTTGAAGAAGTCAGAGAATCCTAAACAAATCACCAACTTTGAGAAGTGACAAAAACCGCATCATCTAGTCTGATTCCTTTATATTACAGACGGGAAAATTGAAACTCAGAGAAGTGAACTCACTGAATTCTAGGGGACAATATTGACAATGATTGTGTATAGGTATTCTGGAAAGTTAGAGTTGGAGGGCAACTCATAGCTCATTCCTTCCATATCTTGTCTGAAAGATCAGTTTCTTCCACAATATCTCCCAAATATGTTGTGGATGTTGCTCAGTCATTCCCGACTCTTTGTGACCCCATTTGGGATTTTCTTGGCAAGGATGCTGGAGTACTGTGCCATTTCCTTCTCTGGCTCATTTTACAGATGAGACATTGAGGCTAACAGGGTTAAGTAACTTGCCCAGGGCCACATAACTACTAAGTGTGTGAGGCCAGATTTGAACTCAGGAAAAGGAGTCTTCCTGACTCCAGGCCTGGTATTCCATCTACCTTACCACTTAACTATCTTTCCCTCAAATTAGCCTCTACCTGAAGACCTTGATTTACTGGGGGTAAAGCCAGTATTAGTAGGTATGGCAAAGAGGTTACTAGGATATGGGAAAGTGAGGTGATATGGAAGCAGTGGTGGCATCATGCATTATCATTGTGCCCTCTAAAATTGTGGGTGCCTTGAATTTGCTTTGGTTGATGGATGTTCAGGATGACCCTTGAAGTGGTTTTCAAGAGCAGAAATTATCTGGCCTGACCTAAAATGTTCTTTTAAAAATGAGCAGGCTCATAATGTTTCTAGAGATTGGAACTTTTTCTTTTTTTGTTAGAATTTTGCTAATATTTTAAATTTAATAAAAGATAATTTTAATGAATATGAATAAACAGCTTGATATACTGATTTTCATAAGTATTTTTCATTTTTCCTTCCATTTGTTGCACTTCCATTTTTAGTCCTTACGCACAGTAGGGTTGACTTTGCTTAGTTGCATCTCTTGTTAAGACTTCGTGAAAAGGTTTTACCCTCCACTGTTTCTATTATATTAAATGATACTGCCCATAATTCTCCAGCACCTTTCTTTTTAATATTTTATAGATGAGATTATGTTCTAACCTAGTGTTGCTTTTGACTACTGTCTTTTTCCATCTCTGTATCTGTCGCTCTCTTTCTCTCTCTCTTTCTGTCTCTTTCTAGCTCTGTCTCTGTCTGTCTTGGTCTCTCTGTGTTTGGCAAGTAAGTCTGTTGATTGACTAAAGCACTTTCTGGATTCTTTTGGCTGTCCTTTTGTGGCAATTGTTTTACATTGGTTAAATTTCTGTATAAATTATAATGTTGTATAAAGTCACAGATCCATTTGAGCATGTGGAATGACTAAATTCTGTATCAATTGTATTTCTTTAAGGTTCCATTTAACCATAGCATTCCATTAGCACTCTGTGTTTCCCTGATTCCTTCTTCCCAAGTCACAAGAGAAGGTTGGGGACTCTCCTAGAGAAAGATGCCATTTTGTTCCAACTCACTCTAATAGTACTCAAGAGCAAAGGTATTGAATTTCCAAAGAAAAAAGAATTCTAGAGACTTTTCCTCCCCAAATTCTTTATATTTAAGTTTATTTTCTACTGATAAAGAAACATTATTTCCTAAATTTATGGAAAATATTGACTCTATTGAATGATTGTAATTATCAACAAACACAAAGAGAATTTTGTGTAAGCTGCTGAATCATAAGCTAAGGAGTATCTAGAGGAGGGAAACCATAATAGCAAAGGAATTGCAGCCTATACCGTAGAAGCAGTAGCTAAAGGAACCAGGGAAATTTAGCTTGGAGAGGAGAAAACCTAGGTGGTCATGGTAAATATGGTACCTATCTTCAGGTACTTGTGACAAAGCATTAGAGTTGTTGTATTTGGCCCTGGAGGGCAGAACCAGGCATAATGGTTAGAAGTTATAAGGAGGCTTGATAGCAGGAAAAACATCTTATTTAATAGAATTTCCCCAAAGTGGAATGATATGTCTTGAAAATAGTGGGTTCCCCCTCAATGGAAGGCTTCAAGCAGAAGCTATTTAGCTACTTGTTTGAGATGTCATAGTAGGACTTCTTTTTCAAGTATGGTTTGGACTAGATGGCTTCTGAGTTCCTTTTCTGACTCTCAGAGTCTCCAATTTTGCAAGTTAAAGAGAAGGCCAGTCCTGTGAATTCTGGATTGGCTTGGACTCTCCTATGATTATCAATTTTCTATAAGACTAGATAGTTAAAGGGCCTAAAGAAACCTTTTAGAAAGATCTAGAAGGGACCTTGGAGACCATTTGATTCAGCTGCTTCATATTCAGAGGAGGAAACTGAGGCCCAAATAGGGTGATTGGCCTGAGAGTCATAAATGGTAAGCATCAGAAAGAGGATTTGAACTGAAGCCTTCTCACTATGGAGCCATTTACCCTTTCCCAGTGCACCATGTTGCCTTGCCCCCTTCTTCTTCCCACCATTAAGTAGAAGCACAACAACCCTCCCTCCAAAAAAAAACCAACCTAACAACATTTCAGATATAAAAGAATCTACACACTAAAGGATTTGCAGGAAGCAGATTTTACTGTCTCCCTTGTGATTTCACTCTACCAGCAGCAGCAGCAACAACACACATTTACATAACGCTTTTCAGTTTACAAAACACCTTCCTTACAATATTGCCTGTGGGCTAGTTAATGGAAGCTTTACCCCCATTTTACAGATGAGAAAAGTGCAGCTCAAAGAGATAAGGAGATTTGCCTATAGTCAATATAATTAAGACAAGTCAGAACTGGGCCTTGAACCTCAATCTTCTGACTTTAAGTCAGGGTCTTTTGCCTTTCCTTTTAATCTAGTTCTTCCTACTGTTGGACGTTGCACTCTGTACTGCAGAGTTGGAAGGAATACTTATCAGTTAAGCTCAAGAAAGGCCTCCTGAGGAGCTGGCCATGTTGTTTAAATGCCAAACACACGTTTGCCTAAAAGACTATTTCACAAAAAAACTCCCACGAGGCAAGTGCTCACGTGGTCTTTAGAAGAAGCGATGTAAGGACACTCTAAAGATCTCTCTGAAGAACTTGGTGTTGATTATGAGACATGGCAGACACTGGTATGGAACTGTCCATCATGGCATACCTGCTGTGCTCTATGAGCAAAGCAGAATGGCAGTAGCTCAAAAGAAACATGAGATGTGTGAATTTAGAGACGTCTCCCTCCCAAATGGTCATGCAGATGATTTGTGCCTGGCCTGGGGTAGAGCCTTTTAAGCTCATATTGGTTTGATTAGCTATAGTCTGATACAGTGTACATTGACCCCAACATAGTGATGCCACTTTGGTTCTCTTCAAGCATGAAGGGCAACAGCCAGCCAACCAACTGATCAAGCCATCCTTGCATCAAGCAATCACTGCATTTTGGTCTCCTTACCTAGCAAATGAAATGACACCTGCATCTGCAAGCTTCATGGAAATGCATGAAAGAACTAATGAATGGTTGCAGAGGACTTTGAACACATACATTAATGCATAAATGCTTATTGTTTCTCTACATGCTTTCACTATAGACTGAGCCAGTCTTTTTGAAATATACCAAAAATATGAAATCCCAGACCCGAGAAGACAATGGCCTTGCCAAATGAGTATGAAGTTCCTCCTCCCTCTGTTACTCATTCATTTATTTATTTAATATGTAGGCTTTTCCAAAATAGCAACGGGACAGTTTTCAGAGAAATATTTGGCGGCATCTTTAAAGTGCAAGCTCTTTCAGTCAGCATAGCATCAAAACGTATTTTTAATATGTAATATAGCATAAAGTGATATGTGTTCAGTGTACGCTGCAGAATGCATATAGATCATGGTGTGGGCTACTACTCGTAGTACCTGTTTATTTCCTTTGTCACGTTAGAGGTGGGAAACAAACAGGAAAATCAATTTTCACAGGCTCTCCCCCACCTCCCCAACTTAGAAAATATAATTTTAATTAATTATTAAATAATTAAATCATAAATATATTAAATATAATGAATTTTAAATCCTGCAGAAGGCCTTTGCTGTTACTCTCCTTTCACATTGGCTCAATCTACTCTGTACCCTTGGTATTTGCATTTTGTCTGCCCCCTTAGACTGTGAGCTTCTAGAGAACAGGGACTGCATTTGCCTTTCTTTGTATCTCCGGTGCTTTGCATGGTGCCTGGTACATGGTTGTCGTTGAATCCTGTCAGGAGTGTCTGACTCTTTGTGACCCCAATTTGGGGTTTCCTTGTGCTTAGTAGGTGCTTATTAAATGCTTGCTAATGGACTGACTCAAAATGGAGGCGGAGACTTTATCACTTCATCACAAGCACTTACTTTGTTTTACTTTTACATTTTGAAGTTAAACTTTTGTTCTGTACTTCAATCAGTCAGGATTTAATGGGGCCATAAAGCGTTAGGACTGAGAGCTAATTTAATACCCCCCCCCCCCATTTTTAACAGGAAACTATTGAGATCCAGAGACAGAACCGACCTAGCCAGATCTACTAGTATTTAAACAACAACAAAATTCACCAGGAACAAAGACCAAAGCAAAAGAAAAATACCAACCTCACACATAAACCAACACGCATTGTGGTTCTCTTTCTTTTTTGTTGAATGGGGGAATGCAGCTAGAACAAACAACAGGCCTGCATCTCTGCTTTGGTTTTGTTTCCCCCAGTGTTGTTAACTAGTGAAGAAATAGAGGAGATCTGGTGAGGTATCAGTGATAGAAACATAAGTTGAGTGTTTGCTGAAGGAGGGTGGGAGGCAGGGGTTGGCTATGTTGGGGGGGCATTTAGGGAAAGAGAGCTCCTACAGTAGGTAGCCCTCTTTCTCCCACTCCCCGCCCCCAATCAAGGGAGGATGAAGCTGCCCAGGGACCTGATATTGAGCAGAGCAACCTCAGGTGTTTGTATGGGATACAGGATCCAGGGACTGTTCTCTTGGAACTTGAAATCGAACTCAACAGGCTTCCGTAGCTTGTGTCTGAGGAATGGGGATATTTGGTGAATTCCCTTCTAACCTTCTCATTCTCTCATTTAAACCTTGACCTTGCCAAACACACGATAATAATCTAAGATGGTAGCAAAAGAAAGATTTCAAATATAAATTAAATGAGTGGATACAGACAAGTGAATGGCCCAGTGACTCTGGGGACCACATAGAGAGGTATTATTTTTAAATAAATGTAGTGTGATTTAGTCATATTAGATGGACCACTTGTGGTTTTATGAAGGGTTTTCCTAAAGTCAGTAGGATGGAGGAGAATGTTTATAGTGGCAGAAATAGTAAAAAATGTTGATCTCTTTCATGAGCAGAAATTTTCCAAAGATTTAGATGTGAAATGGGAAAGATATTTCATTATATGCTATTAAATGGTGTATTTTTAACATACAAGCTATCTGCTATTTAATGCCATATGATATATATGTGGTAGTTTTGAGATTAGATATATGCGTATATATATGCACACACATAAATACCCGTAACACACAAATTTATACAAATCTACTCGCATTTATGTCCTAAAACTTGTCAATTTATTTAAAAAGTTGGACCTGGTTTCTTAAAAAAAATCCAGCCCTCCCCCCAACAATCTGCTCTCCTAGTTATTATATGATATACATTGAGTTATAGATTATGTCCTATTATATCGATGGATTATATCCCAAACCTAAAGTTTAAAGATTTAATTTTCTGTTGTTCTTAATGAAAACCACCAAAGCAGTGGCTCCCTGTGGAGGGCTCTGAAAAGTAGTGGATAGATACCTACTAAAACATTTGCAGACCTCCTCAGTTTTCTGTTTTTAATGTGATGAAAATTTGTACAAATAACAAAGGAAGAATGTCATGGTAACTAAAACATTTCCTATACATGTATTTTAGAGGGAAGCTGAATCAAAGGTCCTCAAAGAATTACTAGGGTTCTTTCTAGGAGGTTATTGACAAATATGTAGTTTGTCTCCTGAGTTTGTGCCTCTTTCACAGATTGGTGTATTTGTGATCCCACAGGCAGAATAAGTGTCTGTAATTCATTTCTCCTTGTTAACTAGTGTGCCTTTGTGTGCAGAATGATTGACAGCAAACTCGGCTCAGTCCCAACGGATGAGCTTGTTAGCAAAACCCTAGCATCCTATCTCTAATAAAGCATATCAGCAGTACATTTTGTCCTATCTATTAGCCTCTCTGTTTCTTTTTTTGTGAAAAGCTGAGTGTCCCTTTGAAGCAATGACAAATAAACCCCTGAACTGAAGTGCTAGGCTGCCTTATGGACAGCTGGATAGTAAATGTCACACCGTGTATAGAATGCCTATTATCAGAGTGAGCCATTTGTTCCATTCCTTTCAGTATCTTAATGTAATACAAAATTGCTAAATCAAGCCCCATGTCTGTGACAGAACATAATTAATGAGAAAGCAGGAGCCAATTCAACACTCTTTATTGGGACCTAATTGGCTCAGGCAACAGAGTTGTCACTCAACAAGAGACTTCCTTTAAAGCAATTTTGTTCTTGGTTGTATTACAGAGCCTATTAAATTGTCCCCTCCTTGATCACACAAAGAAGTATCTGCATGCAATAATTAGCTTTTCCAGGGGGAATTTTTTTTAACTCATGCAATGCCAGATCATTTTTCAACGGTGCCTGAAAAAATACGCCCAGGCCTTGTGATATGCTGCCATAATGATTTTCCTCATAGGCTCCTTACCAGCTTATTACGGCAATAAACACACCACCAAAAACAAAACAAAACAAAACCCCGAACCCAAAAAACCAAAACAAAAGACAAGGACCACCCAGAACAACAGCACAAACTGCATTTCAATTTTGGGTAATGGAGAAGGAGTATTAGGTAGGGGGTATTACTCTGATGGGAAATAGCTCACTTTTTTTCTCAACAACTTGAAAAGGGGGGAGGGTGTATATCTTAGGATTCTGTAGTCATATAGAATTTAATTTGAGATTTTAAAACAATTAGAACTATTTTTTTTTGCATGGGAGGGGATTATGGATTCAAATACATTCGAAATATACTTAGTAAAAAGGAAAACAAGGCCTGAAATGACCTTTCTCTATTATATTATGTATTTAAATTGTTAAAATGTTAGAAGGAACACAGGTTTTTTTTAATTGGCTTGGGATTATTCATTGCAATCTTAAAACATCTAAACTTGGGGATAATATATTGTGGTTTTTATTATTTTAAAAATTCGGGCAACTACCATGTTGATATGATCCTAAAATTATGAATCTACTGAAACTATAGAGACTAGGAAATGATGTTTTGGGTGCTATGTTCTTCACAACATCTCAGGGTCATATGAGATCGGAACAAAGTTAGCAATGACACGGGAGATTTAAGCTCCCAGTTTATGTTGTTTGCTCATGTCATCAGAATAACCTCGTCTGTCCTTGGATCCCTTCAGTAGAATGCCAACTGAAGAAGTCTGATCAAATGGCAAAGCTGCTGGAAATATACTTTAAAGCATGGAGACCGAGGAAACAGTAGGCTTGAAAAGTGCAACAGTTGATTTGAGGGGGGAAAATTATTAAAGGTTTATTTAAATGACAGCATTCTGAGAAGTCTAAATAAAGAAAAGCAAGTATGTGGTCCCTCTCTGGAAATAGCTGTCAATATTTCCCTTCTGCATGTTCAGAAACAACGCAAAGACTGTCTGGTTTGCATGGCAGACACATTTGGTCGTATTTACAGAGAGCTGTTTGCCACGGCATTGTTACTCTCCTGAATGTGGAGGTGCCAGAGATGCGGAAAAGAAAGAAAAGTCTCCGAGCCAGCAGAGTGCTGTGTTTTCTTAGTGTGCTGTGTTTTAGATGACATTTACAGCTGCTGAAAGGCCCTGGAATGCACCATAGCTTTGACTGCATCAGGCAGGAGGCTCTCGTGATGTGGCATCCTTTCGATTTCCTTATGTGCACCGACACAGCTAATTACCATTACTCCAGTGTGCCGAGAAATGGTATTCCCTTTCCCCCCTCGCCCCCCAACATTTACCTCTAAACAGCAAACTCGAATAGGATTTGCGAATGCACTCGAAATATTTGAAAAATATTAGTTGCTATTCCATAGGGTAATAAAATGTAAACCCAACAGCAATAGGAAAATATTAGTCAACAGCGGCCTTTCCCAGGTGACTCTTGAACCTTGTGAAGGCACATGTTCTCAACAAAGATTTATTAGTCTAGTCTGGTAACAAATGATAATGATAGCGAGAGCTGGCAGAATCTAATTTGCTTTAATTAATCATTTGCTTCGTAACACAGAGACTGCATGGTGGATTTTTTTTTACTGTCTAGGTTATTTTAAAACATTAGAGATTACACTGTAGATGGCTGATGAAACTGAAATTGAATGCTGTAAAAGTTAGATTAAAAATTCATTTAACAGTATAAACATTTCAGAGTGCAGGATGGTGCCGATTAGGTCAAGTGAGTATGGAGTGATAAAACAGTCGTGGAGCTGAGAGAAAAAATATTGTCACAGGGCATTCAAACAGCTGAATGTAGCCTAATTTAAATGTTATAACAGACAAAAAAATGCTAACTAGAAATCCCATTATAATTACTCTTCGGTATTTCAGAAGCATAGAAGTCAAAACCTAGGTTTATTCCTGCCTATTCTCTTGATCTATAGATAAGTTTTTGGTCTAGCCTAGGGTCCATTTTTCATGGTTAGGCTAAAGGTCCTCAGTGAAGCTTCCAGAGTCAGCTGCCATATTGCTTTCCTCCCCTAAGGGAATCCAATGGTTTGTCTTCGTTTTCTTAGAAAGCTTAGACTAGTCGCTTGTAATGCCCTTCTGAGAAGCCCTGTACTGAGTGCTCTTTCTAATTTGTTACTTCAGCACATCTGGGCCTGAGAAACAAGCAACATTAGACGACATAAACCTGGACACAGCTGAGCATGATCAGAGAGCCTGGCCTTCTCTCAATATGAGCGATCTGTTACCAGCAATGAATGCTTACTTCCTAGTCCTAGCAGAGAGTTGTTGGGCATATAGGTGCTTCTTAAACATGATTGGATGATTTGATCAGGCGTGGTCTTTGTCAGCTGCAAATATGGAAATCTCAGGAGGCTTGGTGTTCTATACATAACTTGTGTCAAGCTAATGGTAGCTGGGAGGGAAGACATTTTGACATGACAAAGCTTAGGATACTCTAAGGATTCATAGAGAAATCCATGCAATGTTTTCATTTGCTGAATTGCTAAGCTGGCTCTGTGGCCTTGCTTTTTGCTTCATTTTGGTCATTGTCTTGTTATAACACTGAAACATGACCTTCTCATAGACTTCTTTTTCACCATCCAAATGGGCATGTTAAAAACTACCACCTCATATATAGGGGAAAATTAGTCAATTCTTGTAATGTTTACCTTCAAGCAGAAACATGTATGTCCATGAAGTAGAGGAGGTTGCTCTCTTCGCTATCTATCATCTATCTGTCTATCATCTATCTCTCCATCCATCTATCTATCTATCTGTCATCTATCTGTCTTCAAATTTATCCATATATTTTGTTAGTCAGAACCTACACCTCCCAGCAAGCACTTAAACCTTATTATAATATATACTCGATGAATTTATTATTAGCAGCTAAGAGAAAGTGTTCCTTGATTTTCAGTGTACGGCATTAACATTTATGGTGGCAATTGACCAGAGTTTTGTTTCTCATTGTTCTTTTGGTTCTGTTTTCTTCTTTATGCATTGCATCGTAGGTCTTCAAATATTTAGAGGCCACCTATTAAGATGTGTACCATACTGTTGTCCTTTGAAATGGTTATTGAGGGAGACCATTCACAGTTGTGTAGCTCTTCTTTTGAAAGTACCTTTTGAGCCAGTTCCCAAGCTATACAAGAAACCAAGTCTTGTTACTTTATGGTCATGTCCTGGTTTATTTTAAAATTAAATTTATTTTTTGGTTGCATTTTAAGTTCCAAATTGTCTTCCTCCCTCCTTCCCCACCCTGCACTAGAGAAGGCCACCATTTCTCATACACACACATACATACATACATATGAAAAATTATACTATGTATGTTTCTATTTATCAGTTCTTTCTCTGGAGGTGGATAGCATCTTCCTTCATAGGTCTTCTGTATTTGATCTGAATATCTACAATACTCAGAAGAGTTTAGTTGTCCACAGTTATTCTTTGAACAAGATTGCTGTTATTGCAAATAACATTCTCTTGGTTTTACTCATTTTATTCTCCATTATTTCATGCAAGTCTTTCCAGGCTTTTTTTAAATTAGCCTGCTCATCATTTCTTATAGCATAGTAATATTCCATCACAATCATATGCCACAATTAGTTTAGCCATTTCCCAATTGATGGGCATCCTTTCAATTTCCAGTTCTTTGCCACCACTCATATATTGTTTTTAAACAAAAATGAAATCACCCATTTTGGTCATAGATTTTTTTCAAAAGACTGACTCCTACTGACTTTTTATTATTATTCCAAATCAAACCCGGATTCAATGGGCAAAGATTAAACATCATGGAAGATACTCAAAAGAATGTGCTGTGGACTCTGAAGACAATTCCCAAGATTACATCAAAGGGGACGGTGCCAACTGGGTGATTCTTATTACAACATGGGCAGACGTCTTAGACAGCCACACCTTAAGTGAAATCATGCACGGATGGCTCATATGCCATGCCAAAAGTCTTAATAGCTTAGACCAAGAAAGAGAGGGATATGAAAGTCACATGTGGATTGACCCCCAAGAGAATTTGAAATTGAGGGAAAATAAGCAAGTAATTTGAAAATTTGAAAGAAGAAAAATGTTAACTTCCTCTGTTCCAGGTCTGGTGGGAAGTACCACAGACTCTTCAATAGCAACAAATAGCCAGACTCTTACTTTTCATTTCAATTACCTGAGAAAATAAAACTTCCATTATGCCCCAAGTGACATCCTCACAATAAGATAAAAGCGAGCTGGCCACAGAGCACTGTTACTGAACCCTAATTTTCCTTATAGGGTTCCAAGGTATGCACCCACTTCTACTAAACAGATAAGAGAGATGACAAACCAAAGAGTGATCTCTCTCCCTTGAACATAGCCGAAGAGAAGTGGGTAGAAAAGGATGTACCATCATTTACTCTCTTTAGAATTGTATTAACATTTAGGCAAAAAAGGGGGTAATGACCATAGTCTCACTAGGGAAACTCTGTAGTCAGGAAGAGATGTGGGCAGTGCAAGAAAATTCTCTTTAGACCTGTTAGCTCCCTGCAATAGGCACTAGGAGAATTGGGCAAAATTAGCCATCATGACCTGGTCACTGTGAATAGGCTGGTGAGGGGCTCAGTCCAATTTAATGGCCACCCATGGACTTCCATAAGCAGAAGAGTGTATAACATTCAGTCTGAATAAAACCCTGAGAAATCAACTACTCCCATTTGGCATCGTAGCTGTATTTTAATGTCCTCTTCAGCATTCTCAGTTATAGTGACATCTCTGCAATCAGTCTAGCATAAAAAAGGCCTGTTTATAATAAATTGGTCAGCCTCTTATGTGCCTCTCTCTCCAGATGGGAGAGAGAGATATAAGATTGTTGTTCGTTGTAGACTAGGCTGGAAGGGTTTCTGCAGCTTACTGCAGCTCTCCAATTTCGGCAATGATTTATTTCAGGTTTTATTTCTGTTTATCGTCTTTGTTTTCTTCTTAGCTCATAATTGTCCTCAGAAAGAAGACAGACCCT
Organism: Trichosurus vulpecula; assembly: GCF_011100635.1. Taxonomy (NCBI): domain Eukaryota; kingdom Metazoa; phylum Chordata; class Mammalia; order Diprotodontia; family Phalangeridae; genus Trichosurus; species Trichosurus vulpecula. The sequence continues at coordinate 265,212,296 of NC_050580.1, read as the reverse complement.
GCTTGTAAATTGTAGGTCTTTTTTTCTTCTTCTATGAGACAGTTAAGTGAGATGCTGTGCATGAAGAAGCTAGCAAATGAAAAGCAAAATCGTTCTGTCTTTTGTTCCCCTTTCAATTAGGAGACCTGTGTGACAGTTGCGAACTTTAGTGCCCTGGACAGGAAACGCTGGCAGAGTTAGGAGTGTACCACCGATTTGTATGAATATTCTGGGGCAGAATAATCACACTGCCTTGTTAGTGCATAATAATCACCCAAAGTAAAAGACCCTAGACCTCTGGAATCACTCAAAGTTTTCATTAGAGAGTCAGCAATCTTTTAGACTCACTATGGTGTACCTCAGTGTTCAAATTGCATATTACAGGTTATGCTCCTGTAAATAAAGGACATTTTGTTATGCCCACACTCAGCTGTGTTTCCTACTGTGACTTCTTTAACAGACCCTGCTGTGACCTATTGCCAAATACAATGCAGTATTGGTACGCCTTTTTTTCGTTCAGAAACTTGATGTCAGTCCAGGAGATAAAAACACTGATTACACGGAAAGCAGGACAAAACTCCTTCAGAAATGGAGGGACCTTGGGCCTCAACAGCAGGATGGTAAGTTTGTTCACCAACGTCAACAGTCAAAGAATGGTAGAGTAAGACATCACACCCTAGAGGAGAACTTTCCTGCCATCTCTAGGCACAGGATTCTCTTGTGTGATAAGGTTGCACACAAAATGGCTGAGCTTAGCCTGTGTGTTGAACCTGTATGTGGCAGCCAGGCTGAATTCAAGAAGCCGGGCTATCTATCCATGGTGAGTTTCTTCATTTTGAGTGTCTGGGAAGGCCTCCAGTTTGGACTAAAGAGTTTCTAGCTCTGCAAAGCATTGGCACCACTGTTAAATACCACCATTGAAGATCGGGTCCCTCAACCACAGGCCCATTTCTCGTTGTCTCTCCCTGTATCTAAAGGCAGTTAGTAAGCCGGCTTCCTTGGTCTGAATGTCTTCTGTTACGAGCTGCTGTTGAAATGGAGCTATTTTTTGCCCTTTAAGAGAACTGCTTTTCTTAACCGTCATGATGCTAACTGGGAACTTCCACTCCGAATCTATGCTTATTTAAGTAAAGCCCCTATACATTTTAATGAAATGAAAGAGTGGACTTTTATTTTCCAATATATTTCACATTCCCTCTGAGTTTCTCTTGTTCCACCAGAGTGATATAATTGGTCTGATCATGCCAAGAGGGTATATATCCGTAAGGCTTTAATTCTCCCCCCACCCAAGAACCCAGTTTTCCCACTGTCCTGTGCCAGCTGAGGGAATTTAAGTTCTCAGTCTCTTTCCTGCCAAGAGGAAAGACATTAGTACTGGCCTTCCTTGATTTAAGCTCTTACTGGTGGATATGGAACTTCACTGGTCTTTCTTGTTCTGTTCAGAACAGCCACCATCTGGTTAAAAGAAGAGAGAGAGGGAGAGAAAGATCTGAGTTTGGGTAGTCCCATTTAATAAGGTACGCTGAGATTTGTAATAAATTAAAAAATATATGTATACATACACACACATATTTGCATTTGTGGCTTTTTTAGTGTTCTCTTATTACAATTCAAGAAAACACTGTTGGGCAAAAGGAACATGGTCAAGTGTAAGAAACAGGGTAGGGCTGCCATACCACCAAACACATGCACTTCAAAAGATCGAACAAATAAGCAGTGCTATTCATTAAAAACCTAAGTCCAGATGATCCAGGATAATTTTCCATGTGTAGCGGGGCTGCAAGGCTGAAGTGATACCTGAGAGAGACCCAGGGAATATGTTTGCACTTCATTACTCGGACTGCATGATAATTGAGAGCCATTGTGGCTGAGCACTTTATGAGTTTGTTTAATTTGTCACAGTAAATAAAGCTTTTTTGATGCAAGTTAATTAGCTCTCTTGTTACTGCACATCAAATGTAATTAACAACTAGCAGCCAGTTTTGGGTTGCCCCTGTATAATATGGTAATAGGGGGAAAAAGTTAACTGGGGATGGATTAAGTAAAAGATGCATTGTTGGAACAATCAACCTTCAGGCCTGTTTGAATGAGGGCAGACTTCGTTGTGGGGCAGAAATAAAGGGCTCTTTAAAAACAGGACTCATTCATCTCATAGGGCAGGCCGTTCCTCCATCGAGCTTAATCCAATTTTCCCTGCTGCTCTGGGTTCTTTCTCCTTGGTGTCTCCTACATCTCTAACGACATTTTCCCCAGTGGCCAGAATAACTTCAACAGAATATGCATTTCCCACTCGGCTCATATCTTTAGTTTCCAGCCATTTACTTTCCTCTGACTCTGACATATTATCCATCCTGCGGTAAGTGCTGTCATATCTGTGGCAGGGCCCATGCCATTATGTGATGACTAAGATGGAATTTTGCTTGCTTGGGTAGACGGACAGAAATTAAAATACATATGAAAAAGGGGAATCGTGCTTCCAAATTCGTAATTTGAGTTTGGCCGAGTTGATTTGGGGGGCCACTATTCTGTCATATATGCAGAGATATATACAACGTGCATCTATACATATGGTGTACATGGACACGTATCACTTCCTAGCCGATTCTAGAACAAAGACATCGAACTAGCTTGAATTTATGTTTGTAGCCTGGCAATGCAACCAGAAAGGAAGGAAGGAAGGCAGAAATGATCTTCAGTGAGACAGGAGTGACTGACAAGTGATGCTCCCTCTGAAATAAACTCAGACTGAGTAGTAAACAACTAGACCTGTTAAAAGTACATAAGTCAACACTGAAGCACCACTGTAAACATAGTGCAGGTACAGAAGAGACCGGTATCTCAATGGCATCACTTTTTAAAAAATCAGTATTCACAACGGGGAAAATTCTGAGTTTTTCCCCAAATATTTTTGGAGGGAGAAGAGGATGAATTGGCCCAGAGCTGTGGTTTTACTGGTAAAGGAGATCCCAGTGTGGGATGTCTATTCTCTCTACTAATGAAAATCATCAACTCATCTGTAATTTATAGTCTTAGGGAGCTGCTTGAGACTGAGAGGATAAATGATTCGCCTATACGCATGAAGTTAGCGCATGTCAGAGGCAGGGCTTAAACCTGTCTTCTTGGTTCCCAAACTGGCTGGTTCTACTTTTTCCAGATAAAGGAAAGGAAAGTTGTACAGATTTCCACGAAATATAGACAATCTTCTGATGCGAGCAGCATGGGGTTGAGTCAAGGGACTTGGATTCTCATCTTCATTGCTATTAACCTGGGTAAGCAGGCCAAGTTGATTTCCTGTTTTGGATTTCAGTTTGCCCACCTAGAAAATAAAAAGGATAGACTAGATAATGTCTCACATTCCTCACAACTCAACCATTCTATGATTCCAATGCTTCTCAGGCTCCCCCAGAAAGAAGTTTATTGACTTGGCTCTTCATCTCTCCTACGTCACTTTGCATGTTCCTGCTCAGTGGCTTCACTGGAAGAATAAAGACTATCTCTGTAGTTATCAGAAACTAGAACAAGTGTGTTTAGGAGATGTCTGCTGTTTCTACTTACTAATGGTATTGGTTATCATTGGTCGACAACATTTTTTTTAATGTAAAGGTAAGCAGTTCTATGGAAAGGGGGAGGGACTTGACTTATGATTTCATTGATATGGGGTGCTCTCAGAAGAGTAAATTCCTTCAATCGATTCAGGTCTGCACTTTCTCTGTAGCTATAGTCTTAGAGAGTGTTTTAGAGGGCAAATGAAAAGATAAGTGACTTGGCCGGGGTCCTACAGCCAGTAGGAGACAGAGGCAAGTCTTAAATACTAGGTCTTCCTGACTTTAAAGTTACCTTTCCATCCAATTTACCACACTGCTTCCCTAGAGTTGAGGTATCAAATCTGACTATTTCTGTTGGTTTATTTATAAATATCTTTGGGGATTATCAAAGTGCTGGTGTCTTGGACCTTGCTTTCCAAAGCCAGCTCTTTAACTGAAACGTTAAAATTGACAAACAGGTTTAAGTCTACCAGAGCAGTTATTAGGGAGGGAAGACAAAGCTCTCATTTACAGCTGAGACTTTGAGTTAAGTTAGCTCTGTAGCAATTGGCAAGATGACAAATCTTATTTCCTTTCATCTTATGTGTGAGGGTCCAGTAACAGGCACCAGAGCAGAGGTCATTCTCTAATTTCATTCTTTTTAAGGATCATAAAATGCACGTTTTAGGGTCTTAGACAGTGATCAGCTGTTGAAATGTAGTTGGTATACCTCTAATCTCTCTGCCTAAGGGAATTCATATGAAATACCCAGCTGTAGGTTTCAGTCTTCATTGTGCACCCCCTTTCTACATTTCTTTATGGAATGCCTTGGGAGATTCTTCATGACAAGTACATACCAGGGTGCCTTACACTAAGTAGGCACTGATTAATTTGATTTCAATCAGGGTCACGAGGCTTGAGTCAAGTATCTGATTAAAAAAGATTGAAAATGCTTTTAAAAAAGTCATAGCTTTGTTTGGTCTTTAAAAGACAACGGTGTCAAGGATAATAGGTAATGGCTTTTTAGAAAGCAGTGTGATCTTGAGTAAAAAATGAAAGAGCCTTTGGGAAGAATTTTTTTTTTTAAAGAATAAATCTTGATAATATTTTTATTTAAAAATAACAACACCTTTGAAATGTCATATTTAGAACTCTATTTAAGCGATAGTATTCTTTAAAATTTTTTAAAAGCACAGAGTTTTTTAATTTTATTTTTTTGGTTCCAAATTTTTTTCTTTCGGGAGCCAAGATAGTGAAGTGAAAACAGCGACTTACTTGAGCTCTCCCCCAAATCCCTCCAAATACCTATAAAAATGACTCTAAACAAATTCTAGAGCTACAGAACACATGAAATGACAGAGTGAAACAAGTCTTCAGCCCAAGACAGCCTGGATGGTGGCTGGGAAGGGTCTATTGCACCATGCTGGGAGCAGAGCACCAGGACAGACCAGGCCAGAGCAGACTGGTCGGAGCAGGCCTCAGGGCCCTGAATTGCTGAGCTTTGGAGGTTTCCAGACTTCTCGACCCACAAACACCAAAGAAAACTTAGCAGTTCAGTGGGAAAACTGTTGGATCTGCGTGAGAGAAGGGCATGGTCTGGCCTCAGCCCTGGAGCGGTGGAGGTGGCTGCAGTGGAGGCTGCTTCCCTAGACCCACAGATAGTGGGGGGAATCAAGTGGCTGATCAGAGCAAGAGGGCAGGGATCTCTTTGCTGGCACTGAGGCAAGATTCTCTTGCTTTGCCCTGCTTGGATCTGGATCATGGTTGGCGGTCTTTGGGGCAGGAAGAGTGCTGGCGTGGCAGAGCTTGTGGTGGCTGTGGAGAGGTAGTTACATGGCACAAAGGAGTGCTTGCACTCAAAGACCAGAGCACAGGCCAGAGGAGGAGTATCATACCACCTCAGAATAGAAGCAGTTCTGGAAGCAGCAACGCAAAACCCCTGAAGCTTCAGACAGAGCACTCTCCACTCCGGAAGCAGTCCTACCGTGACAAAGAGCTCAAAAGTCAAGTAATTGGCTGGGAAAATGAGCAGACAGCATAAAATGACGCAGACTATAGACTCTTACTTTGGTGACAAAGAAGATCAAAACATACAGCCAGAAGAAGTCAACAAAGTCAAAGATCCTACAATCAAAAGCCTCTAAGAAAAATATGAATTGGTCTCAGGCCATGAAAGGGCTCAAAATGGATTTGGAAAAGGAAGTTAGAGAAATAGAGGGAAAATTGGGAAGAAAAATGAGAGTGATGCAAGAAAATCATGGAAAACTAGTCAACAGCTTGCTAAAGGAGACCAAAAATACATTGAAGAAAATAACACCTTAAAAAATAGACTAACCCTAATGACAAAAGAGCTCCAAAAAGACAATGAGGAGAAGCATGCCTTAAAAAGCAGAATTAGCCAAATGGAAAAGGGGGTCCAAAAGATCACTGAAGAAAATAATGCCTTAAAAATTAGAATGGACCAAATTCTCTCTTTCGCCTCCTCCCCAACCCATGTGAAGGCAAGAAAAACAAAACTTATTACAAATATGTATAGTCATGAAAAACAAATTTCCATATTAACCATGATCCAAAAAAAACAAGAAAAACAAAGTAAGAGCAAAAATTATGTTTCAGTCTGTACTCTGAGTCTATCAGATCTCTTTCTGAGGGTGGATAGCATGTGTCTTCATAAGTCCTTTGAAATTGTGGTGGGTCATTGTGTTGATGAGTTACTAAGCCTTTCAAGTTCATACACACACTCACACACACAGAGACAGAGAGAGAGACAGAGACAGAGAGGGAGACAGAGACAGAGAGGGAGACAGAGAGGGAGAGAGAGAGAGAGAGAGAGAGAGAGAGAGAGAGAGAGAGAGGGATACAGAGAGACAGAGAGAGAGACAGAGAGAGAGAGACAGAGAGAGAGACAGAGAGGGAGACGGAGAGAGTGAGAGAGAGAGACAGAGATACAGAGAGAGAGACAGAGAGAGACAGATAGACAGACACACACACACACACACACACACACACAGAGAGAGAGAGAGAGAGAGAGAGAGAGAGAGAGAGAGAGAGAGAGATTGATTGATCATTTTTATAACATTTTTCTAGTCTCACTATCCCAAGTAATTCGACAACACTTTTCGTTAGGTATGGTCCAGGACTTTGAATTTTTGAGATTCCTATGGCTTCTTTATGGTAGTCACTACAGCAAGACATGCAACAACAACAAAAAAACAAACTAATGACAGTTTGCCAGGTTTAAGGTAATAGCATGATATAGCAGGGCATCTATTTCAGTTTAACCTAGATAGTTAGAAGTAGAAGAAAATTAAAACTTTTTAAAATGAGTAAACTCAGAAAAGTGAATAGAGGGATCCAGTGGAGTTGAATGAATCAACATGAAATTGGGACTTTGGACTACGCTTATTTAATTGTTGTCAGATTTTAAGAGCTTCTAACATCTTGCTTCTTTTCCAAATGGTTAAAGAATTGCAGATGGCAGACAGAGCTTCAGTTCCTTGGAGGCGAGACACGTCTTAGGTTTCTTTTGTATTTCCTGTAGTTTCTAGGACTGGATGAGACTGGACTTAGGGACTGAGTCTCAGTGTAAACTATCCTTGGTCTATGCAAAAAACAAAGCAAAACAACAGCGACAAAACTAAACCAAACAAAAACATTCTATTTGTTTAGAACAAAAGTTCTCAGCCTTTTTTGTATATCAAAGACACTTTGGCAATCTGGTGAAATCTATGGATCTCTTCTTAAGATAATAATTTTTAATAAATCATAATTGAAAGAAATAATAAATTTTAATTAGAGGTGAGTGAAAATAAAAACATAACTTTTTTCCCATCCAAATGTAGCGATTCCTTGAAATATATCCACACACCCAGGTTAAGAACTTCTGGCCTAGAAGAAAACAGAGATCAACCTGGTGGTCGGAATCTTGGACAGATTTGCAGGTCAGGATTATACCATATATGCTATTACTCTTAAGCAGACCAGAATTCTCATACTTTCAAACTACCCATATCTCCAAACATTGTTTCCATCAAGGAAAAACTAGGTCTAGACCTGGAACTGTTGGGATTGCTCCCAATGCAAAACGAATCCCTTAAGCTTAGGGAAAAGAAGGAAAGAAACATGAGGTTTAGTTGATTCAGCTATTTTTCTTGATGTTTTCCTCTTCCTGAGAAGCTTTCTGCTTCAGTGTCAAAAGAGGTGCTGTTTTTAGAAGAGATATCGTGAGCAGAACCTCCGACTTCTGCTGTATGAAACTCGGATGAATCAGGACATTGCTTCCGCAGCTTCATTATACCTAGGGATAGGAATGTGGCAGAGTGGAATGAGAAGCTAGTACTATTTTGGAGTACTGAGTGTTCTGAGTAGATGAAGACGGCTTTGTTTCTGAGCCATTTCCGCAGTGTTTTCTCTCTATCTTTCCTCTGTCTCTTTCTCTCTTTCCTCATCTCTCTATGTTTTCTTTCTTCCCTCTCTTCTCTTTCTCTTTCTCTTTTCCCTCTTTCCCTGGCACCATGCCATCTGAGATAGCCAGATAGTAAGAAGACCTACTACCACCAGAGATGCTGTGATCTCTTAGTCTTCTCCCCTCTCTTGATCCGTTCTTGCCTGGGAAACCCAGAACCCATCCAGGCAGCCTGGCTACTTACGTGGCTTGGATGAGATGGGCATCACCAACTCAGAGAGATGGAGGATCCACAGGCTTTTTATCATCTACCCTACTGATATACTTGGCTAATTACCAGCGCTGTCATCTGCTCTACTGATGGAACGTAAGGTCCCTAGGACCTTGCTCTCCACCCTGCAACCGAAACTTTAGGCCTTTCCATACTCCCTGAATCAGAACTTTCTTTTACGTGTTCTCTGCCTCCTTCCTCCTCACCTCCCCCATTACAATGAACTCTCTGAAAGCTAACACTGTCTCTGTTTTTCCATTTGTATCCCCATGCTTAGCATAGTGATGGCTATGTAGTAAGTGCTTTACAAATCATTTTTCATTTATTCACTTCTATTCTCTCTATCTTTGATATGCTCTGGGTTTAGGGGTCAGGGAACCTTAGTTGAAATTATAGCTCACTGTGTGACCTTGGGTAAGTCATTTAACCTCTCTGGGACTCAGTTTCCTCAGCTGTAAAATGAGGAGGTTAGGTTAGATTAGATGACCTCTAAAGTTCTTTCCAGTTCTAAGTCTATGATCCTTTGCTTTTCTTCCTCCCCTCTATGTGGCACAAGGCACAGCTGGGGAGGAGAGGAAGAAACAAGGAGATCGATAATCATTCTAATTCTTTGTATCCTTCTCTTCAGGCCCTGAGGCCAGGGGATGCTTTCTACTTTCCTAGTGAGGACAGGAAGCATGTTTCTGGATGACTAGAGAGCGTCTCTCTTTGGTGGAATGCTAAAATGCGGTCCCAGGATACTCGGATCATGAGAACCCTACTGGGATGCTGGGCACACTTGTGCTGTGCTATACGATTGTCACATTTTGGGGGGACATTGATGAACTGGAGTTTATCCAGAGGAATGTGACCAAGATGACAAGGATCTATTAAAAGAATTGTTGTTATCGTTTGGCTGATCAGTAGTGTCTCGCTCTTCATGACCCCATTTGGGATCTTCTTGGCAAAGATACCAATGTGGTTTGCCATTTCCTTCTCCAGTTCATTTTACAGATGAATGAATTGAGGCAAATAAGCTTAAGTGACTTGCTTACGGTTACACCTCTAGTAAGTAGCTGAAGTCGAACTTGAACTCAGGTCGTCCTGACTCCAGGGCCAGCGCTCTATCCACTCCACCACCTAGCTGCCCCTTATTAAAGAAATTGGGGATGTTTAATTTGAAGAAGAGAAGACTTAGAGGATATATCTTAGCTGTAAACATGAATTTGAAGGGCTATCATATTTGAGAGAGATTAGATCTAGGGACAATGGGTTGAATCTATGGAGAAACATATTTTTACTTGATGGAAGGAATGACCTCCAAAAAATTTAGAGCCATCCGGAAGTGAAATGGGTTGCCTCAAGAGACTGTATGTTTCCCCTCACTGGAAATCTTCAAGCAAACAAATTAAATTCAGCAAGCATTTATTAAACACCTACTACATATCAGATACCGTGCTAAGTGCCAAGGAACCCAAGATAGCAATTCAACAATCTCTGCTCTCAAGGACCTTCTTGAGTTAGACAACCACACACGGGGATGTTATTGAGGAGATTCCTGTTCACATTTAAACTGGAATATAACTGAGGCCCTTTCTAACTCTGACGTCCTTTGATTCCCTTAATTTCTATGCTAAACCACAGGCCAGCCAGGTTCTTTTTGTGACACTGACAGTCTCATATTTGGAAACTGCTGTTACTAAGTAGTTGCTAAAGAAAGGAGAGAGAGAGGAAAAAAAGGGAAGCAAGCATGAATTGTTGATTCTTCCAAGGTGGGTAGCAAACACAGCCATTGGCAGGTTTGTGAGGCAGTCTCATCACTAATGTGGTGGTGTACAACTCATGTGACAAGAGACAAAGCAACTGTGAGGTTTAACATGTCTTTACACGAACAAATGATCTCAAATAATAATACTGCACCGTGCTGACAATCCTCCATAAATCCAGCAGTGTAGCTCCGACAGCTAGCAACATAGCTGCCTGCCTCCCTGCCTGCCTGCCCAGATCAAAGATATGGCAACCAAATGGGAAGGATGGATTCTATGCAGTCAGGGCCGCTCAGATGTCAGTCTGGCCATATTTCCATAGTGTTGTCATGTAAAGAAGAAGAGAAAACCATCACTCTTGTCAAAGCCCCTAACTTAGCTCCAGAAGCTCTGTAGTGGTTAGTGTTTAATCTCCTTAATTTTGCTAAAGGAAGGATCCAGGATATCTGTCCAGGGATATGGGAGAATTGATCCAGGATGAATTCTAGATCAGTAGTAAAAGTCTCAATGTTTTCAGCCAGGGGTTCCTATTGTTTCTATTCAATAATATTTGATCTTCGTTTTTGAAGGAGACCAGACAGAGAATGGGAAAATGGGCTTGTGTAATTGGAGCAGGTATTTTAGGGAGCCTGTCTTTCCAATTTTCTTCCTCCTCTCCTGGCTTGATGTTGTGGAAAGAGCCCAAATTCCTGTTTGGCTCTGACCCTCAGTGTTACTCTGGGACCTTCCGCCATTGCCCTCCATCCATCTGTTAGGATGAGCCCAGGGAGTCACCAGCTATAGTCCTGGTAAAATGGAGGAACATTGGGCCTTGCCATTTGCCCTTCTACTATATCCTCTACACCCCTGGGCATTGCCAGCTAACTTCCCAAAAGAGCTCTAAGAACCCCCTGGCCCTTCCCAGCTGCCCTGCTGCTGGATCCTCCTTTATGGGTTTTCTCTCCAGATTGTAAGAAAAGCTCTTTGTCTCATTTTGTCTCATTTTTCCTGTGGTATTCCCATCACTTAGCGCAGTGCTTGGCACATACTAAGCACTTAATAAATACATTTTCATTCATTCTTTTATTCATAAGAAGCAGCGGGATATGTTGGATAGACTTTGGGACCTACAGTCCAGAAAAACCGATTTTTAATCGAACTTCTAACACTTCTGAGTTGTATGACTTTGGGCAAATTGCTTCACTTCTCCAGAATACTTATCTCACAAGATTGTTGTGAGTGTCAAATAAGATAATGTATGTAAAGTGCTTTGCAAATTTTAAATTGCTATATAAATGTCAGTTATTTTATGACTATGTGAAAGGTTAGACAGAAAGGAGAATTTTTCATTGATGACTTTTTTAAACTTCATGTTAATTTCCAAATGTATCTCTCCCTCTCACCCAGTACATCTTTCCATGTGACATTTTTAAAAGATAAAGGAAGGGAAAAAAACAGTTCAGCAAAACCAACCAATACATTGACCATGTCTGATAATATATGCAAAATATCTTTGTGATGGAGGAAAGTGGGTGCATTTTCTCAACTCCTTTCCATGGTCAAACCTGGTCAGTGTAATTACAGAGTATTCGCTTTTACTTTGTCAGAAAGTAGAATTTTCTAGTAGTAAGCATTGTCGAATCCTTGAGGGACTTAATGAAACTTATTTTGACATCTCCTTCTTCAGAAAATTTAAAATAGATTCATGAGTATGGAATGGTTTGGTGTCATCCTGCTTAGAGGCCAGGAGACAGAGGTGGACTAAAGGAATGCTTAAAATTCCTTTTACCTTAAAAATTTGAGAATTTCCTTAAACTTTAAAGAATAACCTATGATTTAAAAGGTACTTGGAAATATGTGGCCTCCTTCATTTTCAGTCTAAATGTAATTAGGTATGAGATGAGTTACAGTTTCATTATAGTTGAGAAATGAGGGAACAAAGAATTAGAGATCCTATCTAGAGCCTTCCTTCGATGGGGAAGATCTCAAAATCCCATTTTATGAATGGGGAAACAGAAGCCCAAAGTCACCAAATGCTTCTTGCCCACAGCCACCCAGCTTGTAAATGGCTAAGGTGTGATTTAAACCCAGATCCCTCCTGACTCACGAATCAGCATTGTACCCAACTACGCCACCCTATGAGCTAAGTAGTAAGGTATTATTGGCTCCATTTTATAAATAAGGAAATTGAGAATTGGTTTATATTATAGATTCTCAGATTTGGAAAGGACCCCTGTGGTCATCTAGTCCAACCTGGGGAGTTGCCTGCTCTTCAGTCTTACCAACAAGCGGCCATCTGACCTCTATTTGGATAGTTCTCAATGCGGCACACTTATCTTTAGGGCAGCCCTAATTGCTAGGAAGTTTTTCCTTACACGCAATTGAAATCTGCTTTTCTACAATTTCCACCCATTTTCGTTAGTCCTCTCCTTTGGATCAAGTAGAACAAGTCTAATACCTCTCCTATATGACAGTGCTTCAGGTATTGGAAGATAGTTCTCAAGTCTTGCTCAAAGGTGTCTCTTTTCTAGGCTACATTTATCCAGTTTGCTTAACCGATCTTTGAATGGGATGGTTTGGAGTCCCTTCACTATTCTGGTGGCCAATCTGAGGAGGTGCTGCAATTGTCAATGTCATTTTAAAAGTGTTGTGTCCAGATACAAACATAACGTTTGTTTTAACCAAGGCAGAGTATAGGATGAAAGTAATTGCCACCATTTTCAACTGTGATACTTCAATTGATTTCTGATCTCATTGATGTGGGTATATATTATAAAGTAAAACTAAGTCTGTAAATGCATTAGCTTTTTAATCTATGTCACAGAATCACAGCATTTTAGATTTGGGAAGCACCTCAAAGCCTGTCTAACCCCATTCATACCTGAACTAGAATCTCATAGTTGTTCCATTATTCATAGGATCGTAGTTTTAGCATCAGAAGGGACCTCCAGAGGTCGTCTAGTCTAATGACTCCATTTTACAAATGAGGAAAGAGAGGTTTAGAGAAGTTAAATGACTTGCCCGTGGCTAATGAGGACTTTTTAGCCTGCTAGCCCTCCCTGTCTTTTGGACAGGAATCGTTGCCTAGCTACCTTCATCCTGTACAAATGATATCACTTATTTTAGCCAACATTCGAATTTTTCATCTGTCCCTGTTACATTTTATCTTACTAGATTTAGTCCACAATTTTACTGTAACAAATTTTTTTTTTGGATTCCAGGTCTATCGTTCAGTGTTCAGCTAACCCTCCCTTCATTATCTCATCAAATAAGATAATATATGCAAAGTGCTTTGTAAACCTTGAAGTTCTATGTAAATAGTTATTAGTATTATTAATTATTTCGTTTGCACAGTGAGTGTTGACCCCAGAGTCAGGAAGCTCTGAGTTCAAATCCTAGACGTTTACAAGCTATGTCACTGCGGCCGAGTCACTTAACTTTCGTCTACCTCAGTTTCCTAATTTGTAAAATAGGCGTAACAACACTTGACTCTTGCGCTTGTTGTGAGGAGAAAATGAGACGTTTCTGTAAAGCGCTTGGCAAACCCTAAAGCCCTTCACCAACACCGGATATTACGATTTATTATTATTGTCATTGTCCTGATCATTATGTTCCTTCAGGAGGAAAATGGGAAACGCTAAAATGATGACAAAAAAGAGCCAATTAAAAAGCCTCTTAATTTACCTTGGTTAGTTTAGATCTCCTCTGAACGTGCAACGTGCTCACACTTCCTTACAACTTTTCCATTTCCAGACAGGTAGAGGGAAGAATGCGGCCTTCATACCCAAGGAGGAAAACTGACTGCATTGTATTTGTGTGGGTTTGATGCCTGTACATTTCAATACCATCTTCGATAGAAACGTGAAGACTTTCAGAGCATTTTGTTTAGACCGCTGCTGTGCACTTCTGTTCGAATTTCTGTTGTGGTTGTTTGTCTATTTAAATTCTTTATTAGATTTTGAGTTTTTTCGTGGGCGGGAATTACCGATCTACTCCCCTTTGCATACCAAGTATCTAGCACAGTATCTTTTATCTAATGTAACTGTTTAATTCACAGCAAGGTGTGTGTATAAAGTGCTGGACTTGGAGTCAGGGGGATCTGAATTCAAATCTACTCTTGGCTACTTCCTAGATGTGTAACGCATGGCGAGTCATTTAAGCTGACTCAGCCCGCTATAAAGTGAGGGAGTTGGCTCCAGGGGCTTCCAAGTTTCTTTCTAGCTCTAAATCTGTGGTCCCTCCTTGTATCCAGAAATCTTTATCCAGAAAATATCATCTTCTATTATCTAAAATGTTCTCTTCTATTATCTAAAAGTACCATCTTCTTTTTTCTTGACATTCCAATTATTTAATTTTCTAGTTGGTAAGTGGCAAAACTGTAAACCAGAAAAAGGTTGTCTTCATCAGTACCTGCTCTCTGCCCTTTTTGGCCCCTATGCTTTTATTCATATCCCCAGGGCTTAGCACAATGTTTGACCTACAGTAAGCACTTAATAAATGCTTGTTGAGTGACCAATAAGATTTTGCCTTCATGATTCAGGACCTCATGCTGCTCCCCATTGCTCACCTAGGGTTATTGCTGCTATGATGCGTCTAACCATTGAAACATGTTCGTTTATTCCGCAGGTTCTCTGTTGCTCCTAACGCGTGCCATGGGGCAACTAGATCTTTCTTGCTATTGGTAAAAGGCTGATACAAATGAATCGGGACCTTGATTCTATAGCAGATTTATAGACAGAAACAAAATGGCCTTTTATAGAAAACACCTCCATGTTTGTCGTCCAACTCATTAATAACTCTCATTGTGGGCCAAGTATGTTAGAGCAGATAAGGTTTTGTGTGTCTTTCACACCATGGATGCTGATGGTATGTGAGGTTCTGGATTCTAGGATTTAGAGCAGGAAGGCACCTTAGAAATCTCATCTAAACCTCATTTATAAATGAGGAAACTGAAGCCCAGAGAAGTGAAATGATCTATACAAGGTTAACTTTTTTTTATTAAATTGGCTGTCATAAATTAATTGTTTCACAAAGACAATACTCACAGATGATTTAGATATGACACAAATCATTAGCTTTCTTGATGAAAAATAAGAAAAATATACATAGGAGGAAATCGTGATTTAAATTGTTTAGAGTCACTCTGAAAATATCAAAGAATGGTGAGTGCTGCAAATAGATGAAAGTAAGCTCTCTGAGGGCAAGAAATGTATTTGATTTATCTTTTTGTCTTTCTCAGTGTTTAGAACAGTGCTTTGCCCACCATAGACATGTGATGAATATTTCTGAGTGGGTGTCAAGTGAATGACAAGGTACCTGTTTTGAAAGTAAGAAGAATTGAAGTTAGATTCCAAGTGCTAAGAAAAGGATAATGATTCATTCAGTCGTCATGCCTTTTGTATCATTTAATTACATTCTAAAGGAAAACCTTACCAACAAAAATAGCTACTAGGTGAAATTAGTTAACATGGAACATGGTGGATTGTTAAGCAACCATTGCCAGCACCAAAAATCAATAAATTTGCCAAAAATGATGAGTACCAGCAGTTAAAATTGGTTAACTAGTAGGAAAAGGGAACAAAAACCTTTTGTATAAACCATTTTCCCCTATAATTAATGAGAAGTGCTCTTATCTATGTGAAAACATGGTTTCACATTTATTTCCATAGTCCTATAAACAAAAATTACTAAAGAAGAAAGGCTTGCCCTATTGAATAGATTAACTGTAATAAACGTGAATCTTCAATCAATCTGCCCAAAGCAGTCATTCATTCATTTATTCAAAAGTATTCATTGAACATCTAGCTTGCTCACAGAGTCCCAATAAGTGCTCTGTAGAGACATAAAGATGAATAAATCCTTACGAATGTAAAGAATCTAGTAGAGGGGAACAGAAATACATACATGAAAAGATCGCTGGTCAGATTGGGGTCCCACAGCTAGTATCTGAGGCTGGATTCGAACTAAGGAACATGAGTCTTCCTGACTCCAGGCCTGGCACTCTATTGTTTCAACAATCCGGCTAGCAGCTTCTGTGGGGGTGTAAGATCCATCAACAACCAGCACCCAGAAAGCTGCCAACACGCTGCGAAAGCACAGGTTCTTTTGATCTGCTTTAGTAAGGAAAGCAACGTTAAGGGGTTGACAAGCTTACTTTAATTCAGCATACAAATATCATTCACTTAGTTCAGGGGAAAAGACCAGCACCCTGAACTTCAGAGCAAAATACAAACAAATTACAAACATCGACAGACAGACCTTGTCTGATTCAAGTCCCAATACATAGTTACCAGAGTTCAACAAAGTCTCAGCATCCAGGTTACAAGCTGGAGGGCTCCTAGCTATAGCTGCCCGGAGTCTCCGAATGAACACCACCAGTGAGAGCCCTCAACAAATTACAAACATCGACAGACAGACCCAATACAATTCACAGTTACCAACATCTAGGTTCAGCCTGGGAGCTCAGAACAAGGACTGGCCCAGAGTCAAGCGAGCCACCACTGCTGTGGGGAAGAGCTCCAGAGAACAGACAGCCAACCACTGGTTTTATATCTTTTTCAGGGTCAGGGGTGAGTCACACAAGCAACTCACCCACGTGACCTAGAATGGTCACAAAGAGGCCGCTTAAACCCATGTGGTCTAAAAGCCTCTGCTGTCCCAGACATGTCACTCAAACTCATGTGTAAACTAGGCCCTCCCCTGAAGCAAGGAGGCACCAAGGACACCCAAATCTAATGAAGGAAACAAAGGCCAAACTCTTCAAGGGCGCTTGGTTGAACTGAGTGCTAAGGGCCCATTTTGCTTACCAACATGTCTATCCACTTCACCACCTAGCCCCCTAAATGTTACACATTTAAGTCGTTAGGCAGCCTTAATGGAAAAGATTCACTTTGATCAGCTTTCATGGAATCTAGGCTGAAAGGATGAGTAGGGTTTGGATAAATATAGAGGAGCGGGAATGCATCCTAGGTAGGAGAAGGGCATGTGAGCGTAGGTTCCAGCGTTGGAAGGGGCCTTGGAGACTGTTGAATTCAATTGGCTTATTTTATATACGAGGAGATTTAGGCCCAAGTAGTGAAGTGACTCGTCTGGAATCCCATTGTTACTAAGTATTGGGGATAGGATTTGAACAGTGATCATCTCACTCCAAGTCCGTGGTTCTTTTCACTACACTTTGGGTCTGAATGCAGAGACAAGCATCATGCGTTCATGGGGACAATGCGTAGATGACCTTGTTTGGAGCAGAGTGTTCAAGATAAGAGTGGTGAGAACTCAGTTAGGAAAGGGAGACAGAGGTCATATTGTGGAGGGCCTTTAATGACCAAGACTTTGAAGTTTCTCCTTTAGGCAAATGGGAGGCATGAGAAGGTTCTAAGGTGGAATATGTTCATAGCATGGAGGACATATTGGAAAGGTGGTCACCAACCTCTTCAATATACAAGGTATACTGAATATAGACATATTTAATTTGGATTTAATATATCAAAGCTCAGGAACAAAAAAGAGATTGCGAAAGAGAAGGGAAGTCAATTTTTAGTTTTACTCATCAACAGGAAGGTGGAAACATCTCAGACATTCCCAAGGGTACTTGGTGGATGGAGTAATGGCCACCAGGTCAGCAAGTTTAAATATTGGGGAAGTGGATTGACTGTCTTTAGATTTTTTTGCTGCCCCCCCTTTTAGTGAATGAAAATAACAAAATTTCATTTAATGTCGTTGGGACAGTTTTGATCAGGAAAGGTGTAATCTTAAAATCCTCACTGAGAATCAGTGTAATTCTCTGCCCTTAATTTCTAATAGCTAGAAAGAATGTAAATGGAGGGTTTATCGTTGTTAAGCATAGTCAGAAGAAAATTTCCATTTTCTATGCAGGTTCAGCAAGTTATGAAAACACAAAGCAGAAGACATAATTTGCCCAAGAAAGTTTAAAAAAAGATTTCATATGCTGAAGCTAAGTTAAACTTTTAGCCACTCTTCCAAAAGGTTGCAGTGAAGAAAATTAAATTTGTGTGAAATCTTCCAAAACTAGCCAAAAGGGCTTTTATGGGATTATAGATTTAGAGACAGAAGGGACTTGGAAACCATCAAGTCCAGCCCCCTTATTTTACACATGAAGAAAGCGAGGCACAGAAAACTTAATGATTTGCCCAGAGTCATTTATTATGTGTTTATTTGAATTTGAGTCTTCCTGTTCAAGTTCAGTGCTCTATCCACTACTCAAAAGGAAAAAGAATGGAGGAGAAAACTGCATTCATCTCTCTCTCTCTCTCTCTCTCTCTCTCATATACACACACACATATTTACATATATATTTGCAAACAAGATACCATAGGGTATTGCTAAAATGGAAAGAAAAATAGCCATAGAGATACTCAGAAATTCAAAGAAATCAACATACAAAAACATAAAGCCCATGTGCTTAGATATCCATGCAGACAGATTGAGTAACGAGCGAGGTGAATGAGAGATACTACTGCAAGGAGGCAAATTCAGCCTCATAGGTAGCGCTGGGACTTGACGGGATGAGAACCATAGCTAAAATATGGCACTGTTTGAAAAGCATGCAGGGAAGGGTATGGAGTAGCATTACGTACTAAGACTGTTTCACTCGTGTAAGGAAATGCAGTAACCAGTGGAGTGAAGCATGGTGGAAAACATTGGAGTGAAGATTAATGTTGTCAAAAACAATAGCATTGATGTTGCTCTTATCACCTTAGGTGTCAGGACCTCAACTCTGGGAGTAGGCAGATTGGGCACAGTCCTAGAAGAGCTTGACCCTCAAGAGGGCAGCTAGACTTCTGTTAATACATTTTATAGAGTCTGTCCAAAGATCTCCTAAACACAGCTATTTGGCTCCTATTTAGGGTCTTCCCCAAAGGGGAAAGTGACTCAGTGTATCAGTAGATATCAGATATAGGACAGCTATTTATTTCTTTCACCACAAAAAAATGCTTACAACACAAAAGACTCATAAGCACATGCTGGCAAACACTTAAAATATGAACTAGGAACCCATAACAAAAGGAGTCTTTAAAGAGATACAGAGAGACTTGCTACCCATCACCACTATTATATTCCTCTAAGACATAAAATTCTCCCTAAAGACTTTAGGACTGATGAGCAGATTTTACTTTCACCTTAGTCTTCACTGTCTAGGCCTTAACTTACTCCTGGTCCATATCTTCTTGCCAGCCAGTTAGGCATGGCTCATACTCCTGGCAGGGGCCATCTTCTCTGAGAAGGGTGTAGCTGCAGGAAGCACCTCCTAGTGGACATTCAACCCAACTTCTTAACTACTCAAGATCACCCTAGCTCACAAGGCAGCTGTTAAAGCTGAGGAACCTCCATCTCAGGACTGTTGCTTGGTCACCTGTATTCAGGGAAAGGAACACAAAGTAGAAGACATGACTAGAGACTTGAGCTCTAAATCAGGCTTACCTCACTAGTAAGCATATGAAACCACCATGGTCACAAAGCTCTGTGTTCTCTGATTAGGAGAATGGTCATTAGATTGTAAAAGACAGAACCAATCTAACTAACAGGGAGGCGATACCCAAGACAAAGAAGGAGAACACTTACTTGCCTTTGATGGGTTCAAGTTCCTAGGCCCGGATGAACTGGTTGATATGATTATTGAGTCATTAGCTGTGATCTCTGAAAATTGGTGGAGAATGGTAGTATGGGATTGGAAATGGGTAAATGCATCAATTTTCAAAATGAGAAAGAAAATAGAATCCGCAAACCAAAGGCCGGTGTATTAGCCTTTGATTCCTGACAAAATTCTAGAACATGCTATTAAAGGGATGGTGGTTAGTGAAGGTCTAGAAAAGGAAGCATTGATTAAAATAGGTTTTATCCAGAAAAGGTCCTGTCAGACTAATCTCATATTCTTAATTTGGAAAGGGCTACTAGATTAAAAGATTAGAGGAATGCTACACTGAGATTTTGGCATAGTTTTTGACAAAGTCCTTCATGGTATTCTGGTGGAAAATACAGAGAGCTGTGGGCTAGGCTATTAGTAGTAAGGGTATCTATCCACATCTAAAATATACTGGCTGTGTCACCTCAGGCAAGTCGCTTAACCCCTCAGTGTTTTAGGAAGATATTTTAAGGTTATAAGTTGTAGAGAAAGTTAGGAGAGAAGAAACTGGTTGCATTTGTAATAATAATACTGATAATTAGCATTTGTATAGTGCTTTAAGGTTTGCAAAGCACCTGAGAAATATTATTCTTTGATCCTCACAATAACCTGGGGAGGTAGATGTAATTATTATCCCAATTTTACAGATGGGGAAACTGAGGCAGACAGAGGTTTAAGCAACTTGCCAAGTCTGAGTAAGTATCTGAGGTTGGATTTGAACTCAGGTCTTCCTAGTTCTAGATTCACTGTTCTATTCACTGTGTCAACTAGCTACCTAGGGTAGAGAGACTTATCTCATCTAGGACCTCAGTCTATCGGTGAAGTCATGATTCCAGTTTCTATCCTTCTCCTAAGAGAGGTATAGTATTCAGCCCTAGGAAAGTTATAATCCTGCTGTATTCTGTTTGGGTTTGGCGAGGAGTCTTGCACTCCTGCGCACAGGTACTAGACTCAAGCTTTGCCAAGGTGATTTGGACAGAAATAACAACACATACACTCCCGGATCCTTGATTTCATTTTAAAAATGCCTCTGAAGATGTATTTTATTTAATGATACCCACAAGGATTGCCTGCAGTTAGCCAGTCCCTTCTAGGATGAGATGTGCCTGCCTCTGGCCTCCCGATTCACATTTGTTCTAGCCTTCCCATGGACCTTGTCCCTCGGTTCTGGGTCTCCCAATGCCAAGAATGCCAACCATGAAGGATCAGTGGGCAGAGCATCTCAGAACCTGGCTCTGAGTCATCCCCCCCCAACTCATTCAAAATTCGTGCCTAGGGACTCTAAGGAATCACAGTTAGCTGAAGGGGTGACGAAGGGGACTGGCTTGGCTTGTGATTAGCTGTGAAAGTCCTCATATGACTTTCATGGATGGCGATGTTTTATGGAAGACTAGTTGTGCGTTGTTTTATTTATGTAGCCATATATTTCAGAGGTCTAATAGACTGAGGAATCTCAGAAAATTCAGGAACATAAGAAGTGAACAAAAGTTTCACAATTTATAATTGCGTATATGTTTATGTGTATATAGATAATGTACATATACACTATATAAATGTAATTTAACAAAAGTATTTTTTTTACTTTTGGTTTTACCTGATGTTTTCAATACACAGGTATTTATCTTGCTATAATATTATGCATATCAGTCTGTCAGTTGGTAAACAAGCATTTATTAAGTGTCTTCTATGTACCTACCAGGCACGAAGTACTGGGGACATAACAAGAGGTAAAAGACAATCCCTGAGCTCAAGGAGCTCACAATCTAATGGATATTAGATCAAATCCAAAAAACAGACAGTATCTGCCCTCAAGGAGATTATGTTACAATAAGGGGACGACTACATGTGTGTGTGTGTGTGTGTGTGTGTGTGTATGGTCTGTATCTATGCATACATATATACATATATAATGTATTCTATGCGTGTTATTGTTCAGTCTTTTTCAGTTATGTCTGACTCTTTGTGACCCCATTTGGAGTTTTCTCGGCAAAGATACTAGAGTGATTTGCCATTTCCTTCTCCAGTTCACTTTACAGATGAGGAAACTGAGGCAAAGAGGGTTTAATGACTTGCCCAGGGTCCCACAGCTGGTGTGTGAGGCTGGATCTGAACTCAAGAAGATGAGTCTTCCTGACTCCAGACCTGGTGCTCTATCCACCTAGCTGCCCATTCTCTGTGTTTATTTGCATATATACAATATACAGCATAGTGTATATATTATATATAATGTCCACAGCTGGACACACTGTATATTGACCCTGACATTGTGATGTCATTTTGGTCCTCTTTGAGACAACAAGAGCAGTATATTAATGTATAATATATCATGCATATATACAATATGATGCATATTATATACGTAGTGGCTGGTGAGTAATGTCTTGGTTTGGAAAGTCAGCAGTCTGTTATTGGTGTGTCTTTTCCCAAAGCAATCTTCATGTTGAATTGATTACTGTTCCTAAAGGTGTGGAGTGGGGAGGATATGTGCAATACCATGTCAGGAAGCTAGGTGGGGAACGGGCAGGGGTCTGGGGCTGGCTCAGTATGATGGGCTTTCACCAAGCAAGACTGCTTGGCCCAGGGAGGGAGGAGAGTTCCAATGTGGAACAACCTGGCTCTCCAAGGCCTGCTCTTTGGAGGTGTGGTTAGAAGAGTGAAGCTTCAAGAAACTTAAGAAAGACCCATCATTCACAGATTCTATTCTTGGGCATTACTGTAAAATTCCTATGGGCGCAGCGAGTTTTCAGTAAATGTTTTGTTGAGTGAATGAATATAAGATGTGTCTACCACCTACAAGACACTTTTAAAAAATGCTCATCGATTGATTGACAGAGTGACGTACGGGTGCAGAATCTCATTCCTTGAACATGTGTTCATTGGGATAGATTTTCCTTTCTTGGGTGCCGTGGAAAGAGTGCTGAATTTGGAGGGCTGGCTTTGGTGTCACTAGAAGTGAATTTTAAACTTTTTTAAATTATCCACATTTCATAGATATGGTCATTGAGGAAATCAGAGGTTAAGTGACTTATCCAGGGTCACACAAATATGGGGCCATATTTGAACTCAGACCTTTTTTGCTCCAGACCCAGTGCTGTATCTATGCTACCTAGTTGACCCATGTGAGTCTTCCCCTGCGTCTCTGAATTCCTCCTATTTATTGTTTCTTAAGGCACAATAATATCCTATTACAGTTGTGTGCCATGATTTGTTCAGCTGTCTGACTTATTGACTAATATTAATATTATGATTATAATATAAATAATAAAATTACTGATACAGAACATATTAACATAATATTAATATAACATATTAACATATTTCTATAACATATTGACTTGTTGCAAACCAAAAGATGCTTTGAAGAACTGCCACTTACTACCTGTGTGATTTTATTCCTTCATCTCAGTGTCCTAATCTATAAAATGAGAAAGCTAGAATAGACATTTAGGATCTTATGATCCCGATTATATTTCTGTTACCAAGTTCACACATGGACATGAACTACAAAAGTGTCTCAATGTCCGTTCAAGTTTTTGATTCTGTTGATGAGATAGGATCATGTGGACTTCAAAAAGTCTCTTCACCAAAGTTCTGTTGGAGCAAGAACTATATTCAGTGGGAAGTCATAAATACTGAATATATTGAAGAGAGTGTGATGGGCAAAAAACCAAAAACCAGTAGATGTTCATTGACTAGAGAATGAATAATCAAGTTATGGTCCATGATACTGCACTGCAAGAAATGATGAATAGGATGGATGTAGAGAAGCTTGAGATGAATTCTATGAATGGATGCAAAATTAAATAAGCACAATGAGGAAAAGTACAATAATATAAATTCAGAGAACTACACTGACATAATGCAATCAAAATTGAATGCTGTGAAATTATAATGACCAAGCTTTACCTCAAAGAAAGGGTATGAGAGGGCACCCCCTCTGCTTCTTTATAGAGAAGGGGGATTATGGGTATAAACACTGCATATGTCAATTTTTTCAGTCTTTTCTTTAAAAGAGATGAATTTTTAATCCCTTTAATTCTATTTTTTATTTTTTGTTTTAAGGGATGACTTTCTGGGAGGGAAAGGGGAGACAAATTGGAAAATAAAAGGTATAAAAGCAAAACTTAAAAATTTATCAGAAAAAAAGAACATGATAGCCAATTTAAAAAAAAGAAAAGAAGGGAGTGAGGAGAAAAACATTAAGAAAAAGTTACTTAAAAAATATCATCTGTGGGGCCGGTTAGGTGGCACAGTGGCTAGAACACCAGCCCTGAAGTCAGGAAGACCTGAGTTCAAATCCTGTCTCAGATACTTACAAGCTGTGTGATCCTGGGCAAGCTGCTTAACCCTAATTGCCTCAAAAATGTCATTTCTCTCTATAGCTATATCTGTATATACGCACATATATGCACACACGCATGCCTACCTACATAGAGATACTGACTCTAGCAATTGCTCTAAAGAAACAAGTGATTAATAAAAAACAAGAGCAGGATTTAATGCTTTAAAATTCTAACATTTTTAAACAAGCGGTGCCTGGGAGATCATGCAAAGCACACAAAGACTGGCATCTTTAAATAGCTAGTTAATACAGTCAGGATTTTGCACCTTATCGAGGCCTGGCACTTATTTGCAAAATGTTCCAGTCAATTGTCAACAAAAAAGAATGCAGATTTTGAATCCTTTCGGAAAAAAAAAGGAAAAGAAAAAAGTTTCCTATTCACCCAAAGAATGAAACGCTGTGAAGACTGGTGTTCTCCAGGGACTGCCAAGTGTACTGTCAGGTGTAATCCAGCCCGTCAACATTCTTCAGAAGAAAAGCCGAATAAACATGAAAACAAAGGAGGAAGAGATTCAAGAGGGAGTTATAGCACTACCAACCTTGGAGATGCTATAATTAAACGTCATGCCTGCTCTATGAAAAAAGTTTTACAGAAAGCAAAGTGCAGAAAATTTGAGGCTGTCTCCTTTTGAACTGTCTCTTTTTCCTCTCTGATAAACACTTCTCTTTTGTGGTGCCTTGCTTTTTTGATCATCCGGCCTGAGTAAAAACTCTTCCGTGGATGGGACTGAGGCACCAAATGTGGCTCCCTCATAAGGGCAACAAAGGAGGCACAAGGATGTGGAATTCCACTGGATGTTGACAATAGTGTGGTAGCAATAGATTTTGGTAGTGAGCCTTCCTTCCTTCCTTTCTTTCTGCCTTCCCTCCCTCCTTCCTTCCTTCCTTCCTTCCTTCCTTCCTTCCTTCCTTCCCTCCCTCCCTCCTTCCTCCCTTCCTCCCTTCTCTCCTTCCCTCCTTCCCTCCCTCCTCCCTCCCTTCTCTCCCTTCCCCCTCTCTCCTTCCCTCCTTCCTTTCTTCCTTTCTTCCTTCCTACCTTCCTTCCATTCTTCCCTCCTTCCCTTCTTTCTTTCTTTCCTTTCTTTCCTTCTTTCTTTCTTTTTTTCTTTCTTTCTTCTTTCTTTCTTTCTTTCTTTCTTTCTTTCTTTCCTTTTTTCTTTCTTTCTTTCTTTCTTTCTTTCTTTCTTTCTTTCTTTCTTTCTTTCTTTCTTTCTTTCTTTCTTTCTTTTTTGCCAAGCTGTTGTCACTATGTAAATTAAGAGTGTTGTCTTAATGCCTTTTGTCACATAATCTGCATGCCATACTATGTGGCATTTTAGTATTCGGTTCTGGGTGTTACATCTTGTCTTGTTCTCTAGAATGTCCTCCCTGCAATATTGTAAATTCCAAGGGAAGATGATATATCTTTTATTTCTCTTATAATCCCTATGTGTAGGGGGGAGGGCACAAACACTTATTAAGTGCCTATTACACGCCAGGCACTATTCTAAACACTTTACTGATGTTATATCATTTAATATCCTCCCCAGCTTTGCACAGTCCTTAGTACACAGTAGACGCATAATAGATACTTGTTGTCTGATTGATTAGGAATAACGTATAATTATCAAGATCCTAATTTTTTACGCACACCTGACCAGTACACAATCGTCCAGCTTCTATTTCTTGCCTGTCCTCCCTTCTACTGATATGTCCTGCCTGCCACGCCCTCCTCCAACGACCTTTCTGAAATGGCCTGGACAACCGAGAGT
Organism: Trichosurus vulpecula; assembly: GCF_011100635.1. NCBI lineage: Eukaryota > Metazoa > Chordata > Mammalia > Diprotodontia > Phalangeridae > Trichosurus > Trichosurus vulpecula. The sequence continues at coordinate 265,186,660 of NC_050580.1, read as the reverse complement.
GGGGGAAACTCCATTCTAATCAGGAGGCTAGGTTGGAAAGAAACTTCTTTGGCCTTTTTCTGGAGGATAGAAGATTTTGCAACTTCTCTAACATATTGACTTGTTGCAGGACAAAAGGTGTTTAGAAAAAATTTTTAAAATGTGTTGGTTTGTGGTTGCAAAAAATGTGGACTAAAATGATTGGGCCCCAATAGAGAGAGTTAAACAAACCTTGGAATATGAATGTGGTGGAATATTATTGTGCCTGAAGAAACAATAAACATGAGGAATTCAGAGATACAGGGGAAGACTTACATGAGTCAACTAGCACAGAGCACTGGGCCTGGAGTAAGACTGGCCTAAGTTCACCCTGTGTTTATGTGACCATGAGCAAGTCACTTAACCTCTGATTCCCTCCATTACCACGTCTGTAAAATGGGGATAGTAGGTGCCTCTACCTCCGAGGTAATGAAATGATTGACCGTGCTTTCCAGACCTTAAAAGTGCTTGGTAAATACAAGCTACTTCTGACTTTTATAATCATTGCTGTTTGATGTTGTTAGTGATTGAGAGTGAAGAAAGCGGGAGCAACATATCAATATACGTAAGCATTTTAATAATAGAAATGGTAACACCACTAAAATCAGTTGAATTCTTCAAAGTCTTAAGGAGCAATCTCAGTCCTCAAGAAATCAGAGTGAAACACACCTTGCACCTCTGGGTAGAGAAGTGGGGTATTATGGACTCAAGAATGTGGCATTCTGTCATGTATAGTCTAATAGTGGTTGCAGTATAAATTGGTTTTGCTTATTTTTTTGTTTGTTTATTTCAAAGGAAGGTTTAATTTGTGAGGGAAGATTTTTTTTTAAAATTTAATTAATTAATTTATTTTTCATTTTAAAAATTCACTTCCATAAGCTTTTGAGTTTTAAATTTTCTCTGCCTCCCTCCCCTCCCCCTTTCCCAAGATGGGATCCAATCTGATATAGGCTCTATATATACGTTCCTATTAAACCTATTTTCACATTAGTCATGTTGTATAGAAGATTGTATAGAAGAATTAGAACCAATGGGAGGAACCACAAGAAAGAAAAAAACAAAACAAAAAAAGAGAGCAAATAGTCTGCTTCGATCTGCATTCAGACTCCACATATCTTTCCCTGGATGTGGACAGCATTTTCCATCATGAGTCTTTTGGAGTTGTCATAGGTCCCTGCATTGCTGAGAAGAGCCAAGTCTATCAAGGTCAGTCATCACACGCTGTGGTTGTTACTGTATATGATGTCCTCCTGGTTCTGCTCACTTCACTCAGCATCAGTTCATCTAAGTCTTTCCAGGTTTTTCTGAAATCTGCCTGCTCGTCATTTCTTATAGCACAATAGGATTCCATTACATTCATATACCACAACTTGTTCAGCCATTCCCTGAATGATGGGTATCCCTTCAATTTCCAGTTCTTTGCCACCACAAAAAGAGCTGCTATAAATATTTTTGTACATGCGGATCCTTTTCCCATTTTTATCATCTCTTTCGGCTACAGCCCTAGAGGTAGTAGTGCTGGATCAAAGGATATGCACATTTTTATAACCCTTTGGTCATAGTTCCAAATTGCTCTCCAGAATGGTTGGATCAGTTCACAAGTCCACCAACAATGCATTAGTGTTCCAGTTTTCCCACATCTCTAGCATTTATAATTTTCCTTTTTTTTCATGTTAGCCAATCTGACAGGAGTCATATGGTACCTAGGAGTTGTTTTGATTTGCATTTCTCTAATCAATAGTGATTTAGAGCATTTCTTATATGACTATAAATACCTTTAATTTCTTCATCTGCCTGTTCATATCCTTTGACCATTTATTAATTGAGGAATGACTTGTATTCTTGTAAATTTGACTCAGTTCTCTCTATATATTTTAGAGATGAGGCCTTTGTCAGAGACACTGGTGGTGAGGGAATATTAATGGGAAGCAAGTGAGTAATAAAAATGAGAAAGCATTCATATGCTTTATAAAAGTGGATAGTCCAACAGAAACCCCAAGATGTTTCCATTGTTCTTAACACTATCATGAGAGGCCACATTGTAGAAGAATCTGGGTTCAAATACTACCTCAGACACAGACTTACCATGTGATCCTGGGTAAATCATTTCCCCTCTGTTTGCTCCAGGCAACTCTCTCAAACTATCCTTGCAGAGAAGATGCTGATGGAGGATGCATTGATAGAGGAACCTTATGAAGTCATTGAAACAATGAAATCACGGGTCTAGTCCCTATCTCCTTAGATAGGAGGAGCAAGTCTCTGCTCCAAATGTATGCCCCTTGGGAAGAAGAGGCGACACTGGATATTGTTTGGGCTCTTTTGCTTTTATTCTTAGTTCTAGAGGTATTAATTATAGAACGGGAAAAAGCGAAAGCTACATTTAGGTAATGAGTCTATACATGTCTGAATAAAACATGGCTTTGTGAAGTGGATTGTTTCCTATTTGCCAATAATTCCAGAGGACTCAGGGGCAAGTGACTGTCCAATATGAGGACACAGATAATTATGTGACTTAGTGACTTTCCCTGTATACTAACAGGGAAAAAATTCCAGATTTGTGGCCATCAGAATTCCCACTGTAGAGGGCTATACATTATGCCTTCATGATCTCAAACTTCTAGGACTCTCTCAACTAAAACCTCTTTGTAATGATCATAAATGTACATTTAGATCTATAAGGGACCATAGAGGCAATCAAGTCCCAATATTCTCATTTTTCAGATGAAAAAACTGAGGTACAGAGAAATTAAATGTCTTGCCCAGGGTGTGTAACTTTTCCTTCCTTCCTTGCTTCCTTGCTTCCTTCCTTCCTTCTTTCCTTCCTTCCTTTTCTTTCTATCTCACTAGGGCTGAAAGTTCAATAGTCATTCCCAGATTAATCCCAAAGCTGATTAGTGTGGAAATTTTAACCTGGGCTGGTTCAATCTTCCTTAGACTACCAGGAGGCTCTCTGCTCTTGGGGGCTCACCATATTGGTGAGGGATTTAGAGTGGACACCCAGTCATCTTTAGATCTACTGAGGCTCAGAACCTCCCTACCCCACCCTGCCTCATTGGCAAGGATTACTGTGTCCACTATCATGGTCATCACAGCTAGAAATTATGTAAGGCTGGATATGAACCCAGATCTTTCTAATTCTAAGTACAGCGCTCTCAGGTTTCTCTGAACCATCTAAACAGTAACTCTGATTATTTTTTGGCTTTACCTCAATATAAAGAGAACTTGATAAAACTTGCAAGGTAAATTTCTTCTCTGGCTTTGCCTTTGTGGCTTTAGCTGTTCTAATTTTATCTGGGTTCTTTCTCCCCTCCAGTCCCCCATGTTGGGGGTTATCATTTGAGGAAGAGATGAATCCTTCCCCAGAATGGCATCTGTGGACTGTTTTAGCTGATGACATAAAGTACTTCTATCTACAGTAGTTGGGAAATGGTGTGATACAGTGGAAAGGCTGTGGAGTTGAAGTATTTGGATTCAAGTCTTACTTCTGAACCCTCCTACCTGTATGACCTTGGGCAAGTCATTTAACCTCCTTCTTCCATAGGTATCTGAGATATCTTCCAGCTCTAGATTTGTGATCTCAGATTCTAAGCAGAGATAGCAGACTCAAACGATTCAGGGATGAGGCAGTTTTCCTTGGTGTGTTGATACAGCGTTTCTTCAGAATTCAACACAATGATTTCCTGAAACGCTCTAACAGTGGTGGTAGGAGATGGTTGCCATTTCTAGATTTAAAAAGAGAGAGAAATGAGGCTCTTTGAAATCAGAGTAGCTTTGGGGCGAAGGGGACAAAACATGGGACCCAAAGGCCAACCTTATTTTCTGTTAATGACTGTGATAATAATTTTCTTGGTTCGAATCCCTGAGGTTAGCGTGGCCAGTCCCTATTTTCCCAAGGCAGATCATAACAAGAAGTATCATGGGCCAAGGGGGGAGGGGAATGTTGCAGCCACTGATACTCTGGGTTTTTGTATTGGCTGTACTTTCGTAGGAAGAACGCATCTTCTTTTTCCTGTTGAGTAGCATTCCCAATCCATTTGGGGTGAAATTTAATGGGACTGGTCATCAGCCTAAAAATGCATAAGGGAGAATGCATTAGCTTCCATTTGCCTTGATAATGTCCCCTTCGCTTGTGCTAGCACAAGACCCTGATGTGTTCTGAAGAAGAACATGGCCCCGCCATAAGTGCTGATCTCAAATGGCTTCATTAGGCTTTCTGAGGCTCTCAAGTGGATACATTGGATGGGGATGGGATGTAATTATTTTATGCCCAAGTTTGAGACTAGAAGAGTTTAGTCAAAAATTAGCAAAGGGCTTTTTTGATGGCTTGATCCTTCAAATCAGACACTTAATCAAAACCTTGTATATCTCACACACACACACACACACACACACACATGCTAATAGAGCCATAATTCCTTAAATGAAGGTCCTAATATCTTATAGTCCTAGCTCTATTCACATTAGTTCTATGGTCTTAGACAAATTGCTCAATCTGTCTATGCCTCAGTGTCCTCATGTGTAGAATCAGTGGCTGGACTAGATAATAGGGACATAGTTGAGAGCTGGAAAGGACCTTTGGCGCCATGTGAGCCTCGTACATCGTAAGCGCTTAACACAAAACAGAGCAGCTAGGTGGCACAGAGCATAGAGGACCGGGCTTGGAATCAGTAAGACTCATCTTCCTGAGTTCAAACCCAGCCTCAGACATTTACTAGCTGTGTAATCCTGGGTAAGCTACTTAACCCTGTTTGCCTCAGTTTCCTCATCTGTAAAATGACCTGGAGAAAAAAAATGGCAAACCACTGCAGTATCTTTGCCAAGAAAACCCTCAAATGGGGTCACAATGAGTCAGACACCCCTGAAATGACTGAACAACAACAAGGGAACACAAAGCAAGTGCTTACTGAATGCTTGTTGGTTGTATATTTTTAAATACACTTATATGTGTATGTGTCATTTCCCCTGTTAGAATTCTCTATTCCTTGAGGGTGCAGATTGTTTCACCTTTGTTTTCCAGTAACTGGTGCACACCACCAATTCTGGAATACAGCAGATGCTTAATAAATGCATGTTGGTTAATTGGTTTGATTGGTTTATTAATGATATGTAAAATGCCTTCAGGATTTAAAATTCCACACCTCTTTTTGCTGTCATTTAAATAGTAAGAGACTAATCCCATGCATTCCTCTTTAAACCTCTAACATCATAAAATCCTAGGATTTTAGGGCTGAGCGGGACTTTACTTAAGGGCTAGTCCAATCTTCCATTTTGCCCATGAGGAAATTGAGGTCCAGACTGGTTAAATGACATGCCCAAAGTTACCTAATAGGTTAGAATTATGCTGTCTTTCCATCTAGTTATTTCAACACTTTCCATTACATCAATGGGCCCTTTCCTTTAAAATGACAGATAAAGGAATATTATACCTCACTATTCTTTTAAAGAGGTCTTTAATATATTTCATATTGTTTTTCATTTTCCCTTTTCTCAAATCCAAAATTATCTAGAAAATGAAAGAAAACTTCCCTGCTGGCCTATGTCCATAAGCCTTTCTCCTGGGGAAGCTGGTGGATCACTTGAGTTTCAAAGTTGTGAGTTGTAGTGAGTTAAAAGACAACTGGACAACCACACTGTCTGGAATCAATATGGTGAGCCCCTGGGAATGGAAGTCTTCAGAGGAGGATGCCAAAGCAGGATTGAACTGTCCCAGGTCTAAAGCAGAATAAATCAAAGCTCTGGGTCCTGATGTGGCTGCCGTACTTTCAGCCTAAGTGAAATAGAGGCCCATTTAAAAAAAAGAAAAGGAAAAAAGATGAGATTATTTGTTTCAGTGATGAAATCTTAGACTCACATCCAAAATAGGAATGCTATTTAAAACATTCAGCCCCTCTTCAATGAAGAGGAACTCATTACCTTAAAAAGCAGGCCATCATCATCATTATTATTTTAAACATCTCTGTTTTAAGGGTGTTCTTTATATTTAGTCAAAATTTGCCTCTATATGACTTCTACCTTAGTTCGATGATTCTGGTTTATTTCTGTAGGTAGCCTGGGGGCACAGGGCATAGAAAAGCTGGACCTGAAGTCAGGAAGACCTGAGTTTGAATCCTGCCTCAGATACTAGTTTCATTACCTTGAACAAGTCACTTAACCTTTCTATGCCTTTTTCCTTATCTGTAAAATGGGCATAATAAATAACTGCTTTCCAGGGTTGTTGTGGGGATCCGATGAGATAACATAACATAGGTGAAGCACTTTGCAAATCTACATAAGTACCATGTAAATGCTAGCTATTATTATTAGGATCATATAGAATAAATTTAATTTCTTATCTTCCCCCTCAGCCAGGCCTCTTTTAGATAGAAAATGCTCAGTTCCTTCAGCAACAATTTTTCAATGAGGGTTCAAGATGTCTTACTTGAGGTCTTACTTCAATTTGTTAATGTACCTCTTTAAAAAAAATGATGCCTTGAATAGAACACAATCATCCAGATTTGGTCATCCTTCACTTGATGCTGTTTTTTATCTCTCTAATTTTTAAACATCTCTATACTTTCTCTTAAATTATCAAACTAAACTAAATTCTTAAACCCACTAAATATATATATATATGTATGCATGTGTACATAAAAATATGTATGTGTTTGTATGTATGAATGCATTCTTTTATTTTGGGTAATTTATATGATATCCGACATACATATATACATATATATATGTATATATATATACATATACACACACACACACACACACACAAATATATGCCACATGTAAGTATGTGTATATATATGTATGTATGTATATATGTATAATTCCTTTATTCTGGGTCACATGCAAACAGAGCAGAATTTGTAAACTACCAGGTCCTGATATTCGGGGCCTCTCTTCTACTTTTGAATTTTTTCTTCCTATTGAACTTGTGAGGGCATTAGTACAGGAAATTTCTAGTGAAGAGACTCCCTTTGCCAATGCAAATCAACACCATCTCTGCAATTTAATTTTAAAGAGTTGCTGAGGAACACTGAGAGATTATGAGACTAAGTGATTCTCTCAGGGAAACAGCCAGTACGTATTAGACCCAGGATTTGAACCCATGTTTTCCTGACTCGCAGACTGGTTCTCTACTTAATATGGCATGTTACATACCTGAAAATCACACTCCTTCAATATCATCTTACCTTTGGCTGCTTAACAGAATGATTCCTTGTAGAAGAAGATAATGGTATCTTAAAGCCCATGCAACATTGCGTTCCCCCATGAGAACGCTGTAATATTGATGGGAAAGAATACCATGATGCACAAATTTATTCATGTGCAGCTGGAAAACCACCTTACTCTGGAGGAAATTTTGTCTATATTTGGGGAAATGAGAGGTTTGTGTTCCCCAAAAGGAAATTGACTGAGGTTTGATGTATTGCAGTTATCAATATGTGTCCTGTCTCCCTCCTGGACTGAAAGCTCCCAAAAGGCAGCGATTGCCTTATTTGTACTCAGCATCTTTCCCAGTGCCTAGCTAGCATAGTGTACTGTCCAAAAGAAATGCCCAACAAACATTTTCTAAACTGGATCAACTTTACCAACATTCAGTATCCAGTGGGGAATTTTACCTCCACAGAGTGGAACCCTATGCACTTTTGTCGATTCGGCCCAATTGCATTTGCTTTCTTCAGTTATGTCACACATTGAGTCTATAACTCACATGAGTTTGTAACCAGCTAAAAACCTTAAGTCCTAATCCTAGGAAAAGGCCATTTTAAAAAAGATTAATGCTAAGATGATGCTTTCTTTTTTTCATTTCATCAAGAACAGGTTATTTTCATGAGATTCCCTGGTGCATAAAGTGATCATCCATTTAGCATAAGCAAGGAGATTTTAAAAAATCAGTCAGGTAACAAGAATGTGCAGTTTAACTTGAATGTAAAAAAAAAATTCTCCCAAGAATGCATCTTCTTTCCTAAGTATACATGCATATTTGTATTACTACATGTTTACGTGTCTGCTAAATAGAACAGAAACGAGAGGCAGAAAAAATATGTTTTTGGCAAACCAATTACTAGTCTAGGTGCACTAGTATTTTCAAGTTGCTCTTCACTGTAGATGAGTCTACACCTCCCTACTTCCTAAATCTTTATTATTTGGCACGGGCACATCGGCAGTAGATACTTGGCTATTATTATCTATATGTAGGCTAAGAGACACAAGACAAAAATGTCTTAAACCCTAGAGCAAATCGACAGCAGAATCAGCCAAAGTGTGCTCTGAATCTCTCTTATCCCTTTAGGTTTTTTTAAACTATACTTGTAATTTCATTGGAGCAGGGAACTCCTATTGAAGAAACTCCCTCTGCCAATACAAACCATGTTCTTGCAGTTTATCATTCCAGGGAGTTACCTAGGGGACACTGAGAGGTTAAGCAGCTCCATGTCTTCTCCAGTATCATATGGCAAGTATGTGTTAAAAGCAGGCTTTGGACCTAAGTCTTCCCGACTCTGAAGCTGGCTCTCTAGGCATTATGCCACGCTATCCTTGGAGTAGAATGGATCAAAAAAAAAATCTCGTATTCTAGTGTTATGCATGTGGACAGTAGTCATTCCTAGATATTTGAGTGATCGTAGGAGCCATTGGTTATTGGGAGAGACCCTTTATGTAGGATCAAAATGGTGGTTCCATGCAAATGACTTGTGAGGGTTCTTTGGAATCTTTCCACATCACGATGATCATTGGGGTAGAATCTGGTATGTTAATCACTTGCTGGTATTCCAATTTCGTTTTTTAGCATCATTAAACATCCTGGTAGGTAGCAGAGGTTGAGTAGAGGACTGTATATCAAACCAATACATTATCTTTGAATCTGAATGAACCTTTCTTAAATATCTAGTGTTTAGATGGAAGACTTCCCCCAATATTTTGCTAGGAGATCAGGATTATGGGTTGAGAGTGAGCGAGTCATGGTGAAGAATGTGGTTCAGTATCCCAGTTCTGCAATGTCCAGTCCAGTGTTTGAGAGATTTAACCATTGGGCACTGTTTTTAGATTGCCAATTTCCATCGCTTGATTTCATCCTACTACTCATAGTTACTTATCTGACACCTTGTGCAGCTCCCCTCTTAATATTTAACATTTATTTGCTTCCAAATTCTTGTGTGTGACAATTACATCCCCCACTTAGTCATCATAATTTTTATATAATATATATTGTTTGTAATGTGTCATTTTTCCTTTATATAGTTGCATTGTAAACATGCTGTGTTAAAATATGCTAAATTGACTTAAACAAATTTCCTTTTTCGATGCCTTTAATTTAGCACAGATTGGTCTGAATCTATGAAGAACCATATATTAAACACTCTTGAATAGCTTCTATGAAAAGAAACTTAATTTATGATGTTTAGTGTTATACATTATACAGTTTCTTTATTTTTCACTCCCTTCATCATGCTGTGAAAATTCATGAATATTTAACTATTAAATGAAATGCAAAATTTTCATTATCATTTTATTGAAAACTTGACATCTTAAAATACCATACATACCATTAGTATTCTAATGCATTGTCACCTTATTGAAAAATGCTGCTAAAAAACAATACAGCCATTCAGAAAAAAAAATTTTATCCGCCCAAGGCTATTAACTATAGTTCTACACATACATTAGTGACAAATAAGTGAAGCAGCCAATGCTCACAAAAGATGTCACTAAAATGCTAGGAAACAACGGTAACCATGGAAACCACCTCACACTGCAATCTGAGCATCTTTTGTCAGTGTGTGACTAGAAATGAGATGCTTAAAATCATTAGACTATCAAAAAATCTGAACATCTCTCCATTGAAATTTACATATTTAAATATTTTGAAACCTGCAAAAACTTCAACATGATACTTCTATAAAATATTGTTTCAGCTCCTAGCCCTCAACTATCAGTTTGGATATAACAACAAAAATTATACGTGAACACTTACAATTTTTCCCCCTCTTTCTTTAGGCTACATGCATTGTCTGAGGAACCTAAACAAACAATCCGGAAAAAAGGGGTTAGGCTCTGAGGGCTGTCTACTTTTCCACTCTGCATCTCCACGGAGGTGGCATTCTTCACCTTTACTTTTCCTTTTTAACACTCACTGGCTTAAACAGTACCTGTTCAGGCAAGACAGGTTTATAGGTTTCATAAGCCTTCATGACAGTAAGTACAAAATTGTCTCCAGATAATGAGATATTTAAATAAGGAACTTGACAAACCAGTGTAGGAGAGCGTGACTTTGCCTGAATGTGAAAGGTTCCTCTGCAGCCTTGGGTAGGGAATTGTATTTTCACTGTCTTCCTGTTCTCAGGAAACTCCTGAAAGATCTGGTCTTTTAGCTGTATGCCCCAAGGGGCAGTGGGAGCCATTTCCCCAGGAAAATCAAGAGCAGGATGAATCAGAGATAAATCAGGATTATTGGGAAATTACTAAACTCTTCTAAATTTTCCTTTCCCTTCCTCCCTACATCCAAGGCCTCTCCTAGGAAAGAGAAAAAAAAATTGCACATCATAGTCAGTAATTAAAACCACTAAGGTTAAATTAAAAAGTACTGCCACGGTACCCTGGATTCCACCACCACCACCACCAGCACCATCATCATCAATATTCCACCTCTCACCAGAGACTTTTCCATATCTGGACTTCTCTCCTTCCTCATCTTTTGAAGTTCCTAATTCTCTTCCATACTCAACTCAAATTCCTCTCTACTAAGGTCTTTACTGACCTCCCCTGTGCTTTCCCCAGCTTCACCTCAACCAGTGTCTTTGTATTTACCTTATACATATTTCGTAGGAACTGACCTGCATACAGGTATATTTTGTGAACTATAAGCTCCTTGGTAGGGGCGGGGGGGGGGGGGGTTCACAGTTGTCTATATCCCTACTGTTTAACAGCACTGCCTGGTACACAGCAGGCACTTAAATGATTCTTGATTTGAATTCCATAGAATATTCATCATTAAAGGTATTTATTGAGTGTCTAATTGCATACAGTCTAATGCATCACAGGATAAGCTTCACTTCTGTTCTAAACACCACGTTACTAACTCAAGCTTTCATTGACATTACGTCCCTCAGCCTCTTTTCCCCTTTGATTGGAGGGTTGGATGGCAAAGTACCAAATTCCTTCCAAAGGCTTTCTTTGTAGAGGGCAGAAACTGGATTCTCTGTGTACTCCACTTTGTATCTGCTCCTTTGCCTGGTTTCAACCCATGGAACAAGAAGTCCCTACTCTGGGTACCCTCTGGTACCTCTTAGTTTCCTGTTTCCTTTTGTGTGTTGTCTCCCTCCTCCTTAGATTGTAAGCTCTTTGAGGGTAGGGACTTCCTTTATTTGCATTCCCAATGTTTAGCACAGTGTCTGAAACATAGTAGGCGCTTAATAAATGTTTATTGGATTGAAGTGGAGATGATATATCAAGAGAATTACATAGGTACATTACTGGTCATATCTTTCCTCCTTCACTTCAACCCCATTGGCAGTGAAAATGCAAAACTTGCTTAGAACATTGGGGAAGGATTGTTGAAGGACCAAGTTCTGTTTGCACACGAGGTATGTCTTCCTTCAATACACCAGTCATCCTTCCCCCCCACCAACTTTTTCCACGTTATCTGAAGACTTCATATATTATATATACACCTGAAGCTCTCTCCCTCCCTCCCACTGTTGCATGCAATATCTGGTCTCTTGAATCTGATTTAAGCTCTTTCTGTTATACTATGTTATCATACATTCAATAGATCATTATTAAGGACCTACTGTGTGCAAACACTGTTCTGGACTATGAGGATCAGAAAGGCAAAAACGTAACAAGTCCTGCCCTCAGAAAGTAGTTGAGGGGTGGGGATGGTTGGGAGATAGGGATGGAAGGGATTTCTAGTAGTTAGCTATTCAATTTGGACTCTGATAAAAGTGCTATTTGAATACAATCCTCCACCCAGGGTACAACTACCTAACAGATGTAGATCATGTAGATGATGTTTCTCCACTTAGTTAACCCATCTTATTAATGAAATGACGGTAGTGGGTTAGCATGCAATGACTTCCGCATTAGTCTCCCTTCCCCAAGCCTCTCCCTTCTCTAATATTTACTTCCCACAGCTGCCAATGAGATTCTCCTAAGGTCTTATAGTGTTGGTCCCCTACTCAGAAAACTCCAGGATTCCCTATTGTCTCTAAGATCAAATATAAACTTCTCTGTTTAAATTTTAAAGTCTTTTACAACCTTCCTGCCCCTTCCAATATTGTTAATGTACTATTCCCCTTCCCTCACTCTACATTTTAACTAAATTGGCTTTCTTACTGTTCTTAGCACACAGCACTGCAGCTTCGCACTGGTTGTTGTCCCCCGTGCCTGGAATTCACTTCCACCCCATCTCTACTTCTTTTCTTCAAAATTCTCCTCGAATGATACCTTTACATGAAAGTAAAGTTGCTAGTGCCCTCCCTACCCGTATTTCACACACACACACACACACACACACACACACACACACACACACATATATCAGTATCTATGTCCATATATCTTGTCTCCAGTGTTAGACTATATGCTCCCTGAGGGCAAGGATTATTTCATTTATGTCGTTGTATCTCTCGTGCCAACACTTTGTGTCTCCTAGCACATTTGTTGTCATTCAGCCTTTTCAGTAATGTCCAACTCTTCATCCCCATTTGGGGTTTTCTTGGTGATTACTTGGTTGACTGGGAAGCAAACTCATCTGAAAAGGAATCACCAAAGCAGGGAGGGGGCAGTATGCATATTGACTGGTGTGTAGCTAGTCTAGGTATCCTAATGAAGCCTTAAGAAAAAGATAGGATGGAACAAGAAGGAAAATACACACACAGAGCTCTGGACTGCTCACAGGTGCCTGAGTAAGGGAGAGCTTTAGGCCTGGGTGTCGAGGGTTGGTCAGGGAAAAGCTGCATATAGGCCAGGGTGGCTCCTCTGAGTATTTATCTCTACCTCGTAGTATGGTAATTCTTCTTACCACAAGGTAAAAGTAACGGAGGGCCATAACAACATTGGGCCATCTGAGCATTGCTCCATTTAAGGATGTATGGCCCTCTCATCTAGAAGTGGCTAAGGAAATGCTAGAGAGCAGCAGTCTGTGGATTGATTAACATCCATGTTGCTCTAGCATTGAGGAGGCAGTAGTGGACCTTTCCGATTCTCAGATTGGCTTTCTGGGACCGGTGCTAAATCAGAGGAGGATGGGGGTGGAGGAGGAGCCTGGAGTCTGCCATCATTCCTGCAAGTTGACTGGCTGAAGTGTCAATTAGCATAACAATAGACAAACACTTGTTGGATACCCACTGTATGAATTGTGCCATGCTAGGTACTGAAAGACTTAATCCTTGCCCTTACTGAATTTACTGGGTAGGAGGGGGAAACTCTGGGTGAAAACCATTACTCACTGTTCTACTGCTGATTGACACTTCAGCCAGTGACACTGGAGCCCGTTAAATACAAAATTCCTATGTATTATTTTTATATAGCCATCTCCCTGTCAAAGCAGTTTCAGTGCTGGTTGGGATTTCCCCAGGGTGCTCCCCTTAAATGGATCATGCAGTAGAATTTTTGGGGGTGGTGGTGGTGGTGGAGCTGACACAAGGAGATTTGTTGTCTCCCCTGATTTTGCTTATTCTCTTTCCCCTATCCTCAAGATAGTGCCTGGAAAATCAAAAAAGTCCTTAATAAATGTTTGTCAACTTACTGACCAAAAGAGACAAATTGGCATACTGTGGTTGTATATCATATCTGTCATGTACATGTCTGCTGAATATATGTATATAAACATACGTATGTTATATACACGTGTATGGATAAAGTACTGAATTTTGAGTCAGGGAAATTTTGGTTTGAATCCTATCTCATACTTCCCTGGTTGAGTGACCCTGGAAAAGCCGCTTGCCCTCTCTGACCCTAAGTTTCCTCATTTGTAATATAGAGCTAATGATACCATCCATCCTAAGGCGTGTTGTGTGGATCAAATGAGATAACGTACGTAATGTGTTTTGCAAACCTTAAAATATCATATAAATGTGAGCCACTGTTATTGTGCCCACTCATTTAAGTTTAGTTTCCAATTTTGAAGTTTTAATTCACTTTGGATCTGTCATCCATGTGTTCCCGTCACATTTTCCTTTGCATCCTGTGCACACTGCCCTGATGTCACAAGGAGCGTTGACTCATAATAACGAAACCAGAGAAGAAACAGGAAAAGTGAGTGTCTCACTCATCACAGCCTCCCTCTCTCCACACCTCTTCCAATCCTCTCCCCCACCCCAATTAATCCAACGTCGGCAACAGAATCTGACGTTGTTCAAAATGCCAACAGGGGAGGTGGGGGTGGGGAGAGGAGAATCTCAATTCCTTAGTGATCCTTTTGTTTACTGGTGATACTGACATCTTTGCCCACAATGATCAATTTCCTATCTTTCTCTTTAAATGTGTCATCCCATTATGTAACTTTCACTGTCCTAGTCCCAGAGAGCAGTGAGGAGCATGCCTGCTACTGAGGTTGCCAAAGGCCTACAATGGTCCATGGATAAATTGCTTTTAAAAAAATCCAGCAAACTCTTTTTCCCCCCCACAATAGCTAAGTTTGTGTGCCTTAGCTCTCAGTCTCCATGCTCTGACGGCTCTGTAGGCTGATATTCACCGGTTTGCTTCTCCCGTTCCCACTACATCCATCTGAGGCCATGAGGGGGGAAGTGAAAATGCATTAAATGGGTGGTTCAATCTGAAGCCTGCTTACGGAGACCACCCAGGCAGGAGCACACATAACCGTGGTGAGTCTGACCGGCAGGTGGCCAGGCTCTGGCTCAGATTTCTCTGGGAGCCACATTGTCTTTTATCGTAGGAGATGAGCAAGTGTGCTTAGCTCTTTCAGGAAATCAGGGTATCAGGGAACCTCAATACCAGATGGAGCTTGAGTGATCCCCAAGTGACCTGGTAAAGTGTATGCCCCTTCTCAAGACGTCTGGGTTTTGCAGCCCCCATTTTTTGGTGACTCGTACTGGGGTAGGAAGTTCCTCCAGGAGAAGAAGACGAGTGAAACTAAAAAGAAACTTTTACGTAGCTTTGGGAAAGAAGGGTAAACACTGCATTTCTCTTTCTGAATTGCATGCACAGGCAACACTTCTGACTTCACACGCCGTGGGGGAGTGCTCTCTGTCCCAAATCTCCTAACCACACGCCTCCTAATTCTACTACTTGTAGCTACAGTCTATTAATTTGTAGCTAATTCTTTCTAGCTATAGACAAGCTGGCTAAACACTTCTCGTTGCTTTCTGAATCGCTATATAAAGGTGATATTTCTGACTTCAGGGGTCTCGCTATCCCTAGTCTCTTAACCACCCACTTCCTAAATGCTTTTTGAGTTTTTCCTTGTGACTTAAGGCTTTGACCTACCATTAAGTGCAAATAGCTTAGAGATGTTAAGACTTTGAGCTATTATCAGTCATGTACACCTTAGTGTGAGTGAACCTACAAGATCATCTCCAGAGGTCAGTCTTTCATAGGAAGAGTACAGGATGCAGCAACCAGGTACACAGGAAAGTGTCAGGGGAGAAAAGGGTGTCATCAGTGGGGAAAAAGGACACAGAAGGGAAGCTTAATATTGCTAATGACAAACGGTCTACTGGACTAGTTTGGAGTCTAGGAGACCGAGCCTGCTTTAAAAGGCGTTCTTCAGTCTAGACATTTTTCAGAGAAACAGTCTGAGCTAAGGAGACAGATTTCTTCTTTCCCCTTCCCTACATTAGTGCCACTGCGTTAGTCTGGGTACTGTGGAAAGGAGAGGACTAGCTCCCCACATCTTGTCCAGCCCCTAGAAGTCTTTAATCTGACCTCTTCTCCCTCCCCCGTCCATAAAATCCATAAAAATGACCCCTGTCTCAAACTGATTTTACTTTTTACTTTAAGTGCCTTACTCACTATTAGGCTCTGAGGAAAAGAGAATCTGTTAATTTTTATAGAGCAGCTGTTAGATGACAAGAGATTTAGAGTCAGTCAACAAGCAATGAGGAAATGCTTACTGTGTACTAGGCACTCTACTAAGCCCTAGAGATAGAAAAAAAAAAGGCAAAAACAATCCCTGCTCTCAAGGAGCTCACATTCGAAAGGGGGAGAAAACATGTAAATCATTAGGTACAGTCAAGACATACACAAAGTACGTGGAAAGGAATCTCCAGCTGTGTATAGAGGACAGCAGAAGCTGGGGGTACACGTTGGGGGAAAAGCAAGGGTGGGTTTTGAGTTGAGTCCAAAGAAGCCAGGGAAGCTAAGAGGCAGGGGTGAGGAGGGATAGCATTCCAGCCACGGGGGACAGCCAATGTAAATGCATGGAGATTGGAGGTGAAGTAAGACCTAAGCATTGTAATTACGAATTACATCTTAATAGCACAGTTCTCTGTCTTCATTTGAGGGTGGTACAATGTCTTTAATAAATCCTCACCTTTATTCTTTCTCCATCAAAACTTATCCTAAATTCTACTGTGAAAATAATTTTCGTTAACCACCACTTGGATAATGTTATCATTCTCCCAAATACTGCTTGTGGGCCTCTGCTAAAGCAAACAAACAAACAAAAACCAAAACACAACAACAACAACAACAAAACAAATAAAAATGAAGTTCTTAATTACTGGCTTCAAGGCCTCACACTTAGCCACTCTAGTCTACTTTGCTGACCTTCTGACCCCTGCCCAGGTTAATCTCCTTTCTTCATCCTGTGAATGCTTATTCCTCTATTTTCTGACAGTAGTTTCTGACTTATTTATATCATAGTTTATAAATAATTTTATTTATATCATAAGAAAATATATGGTAGCCACTATGATTATGGGGGGATAGTCCTTCTGCTCCACTGATTTTTGCCATGTCAGGAGAAAGTGGAGAAGGCTTCCAGCATTTTGGGAAGATCCACTACTTTGAACTTTTGGGATATAATGAGTAAGAATTCCACAGAACGTGCAGACATGAAGAGCTTACAATCTGTGTCAGTAGGGGGGAAAATCCAAATTGATGATGTCACAGACATATTTGAAAATTGGAGTAAAATATGACCCAGGTCATCTCACACATCTGTTGTTCTACAACGAGGTATTTCCTTGGCTTTTGGAGAGCTATGCAAATTGTATGTCCTCCATTTGTTCTTCCCCAACTGAAAAAAAAAATCTCTGTTCTGGTCCTTGCCCATCTTTGATTTCCATAGAACAACTACAGTGAAGTTCGGAACCCTCCCTAGCATAGGAGTATTTTGATAGAAGAACATACAGAAGGAGAGATAGATGGGAAAGATACAAGACGGTGAAGGTAACGATGATTTGATTTAGTGTTTGAGTGAAAGGGAGTAACATGGAGGAGAGATCATTTGAAGCGCTCAGTCTGAAGGAATCCTGAACAATAGTGTCTTCTCTATCAGCTGGGGGGCCAATGATTGGGAAGCTTTCCTGAAGTGAGCCGGGGTGGCTGGTCTTAAGTTGGGTCTAATAGGTTTAATTGGTCAGAAACTATTTCAGAGAAACCAAACTAAGTGAAGTAACAACTACTGGCATAGTGGTCCTGTTCTCAAGCTATTACTGTCTCTTCATATCTGTTTCCTAGGGATCAGTGCTTCCTTAGGGGTCACACCAATCTCGGCGGACTCATTCACAAGTGGAGAAATGGTTCTACAATTGTGCTGCTGTTGTTCAACATTGATTAGGCACCCGAAAGAAGTCATGGGCTTCTGGTTTAAATTCTTTGTCATCGCAACTGGACGAGAAGGCTGAAGGATGAGTTCAGTGTATGGAGTTTCAGCTACTTTGAAGTGTATGATCCACTAACTAAATATTCCAGTAATTGGTTGAAAAACGGAATGTCGACAAAAATCAACCAACAGGTTGTTTTGGCTATACAAACCTTTGATTTGGGCCTACTTGATTTTTTTCTTTTGACTTTTTTAGCTGAATTCACTTTTTGTGGTTGTGTGTAGATCATAGCATACCTCTTTGTTCCTTTTTCAAGAATAGGGGAGGAGGAATATGCTTTGTCATTCCTACCCAAAGTAAAAAAAGGCAGAATAGGTTTTGAAGAAAATAAAATCATATATTTTCCTAGGGAGGTTCAACGTAGGGAAAACTTCTACTCAAGAGAAGTCTCCATTAGAAATTGGATCAAACAGTAGGGACTTCTGGTCATTATTCATTCTAGTTTACAAAGTTCTTCCTAGTCATCACTAGCAGAATCATTCCCAAGCCTCAGAAATATTACTGTGGAAATGTCCTGGGCAGCCTGGAATGATGGGCTCATGCAGGAGAAACAGGGATATTTGTGGATTTAGGACCCCGAGTTCCTGGGTTCTTCATTGGGAATTTCCTTGGAGTTCCACAAGGCTTTGAAGGGGGGAAGGGCTCTCATTTTTTTTGCTTAGGTAATAGTAGAGTGAATTTATGAAATTATCATGTGTAGGTGGGTTATCCGTTTGATTTTTGCGTCAGCGGAATGTCCAGTGACTTTCTTCTCCCTTTCTAGCTCCCGTTCTGCGTCAGTCCCTGATCATCCCCAGTAGCACAGACCTCCTCAAGTTTGAAGCCCAGGAATTCAGCCTCAACTTCTTAGACCATACAGACAGGTCTATCTATTTAGACTCTCAGGATTCCTGACCTGCTACTCACCAGTAACAAGTCAGCAATTCATCATAAAATCCTGGGACTCTGCTTATGTTCTTGCCTTTGTGTGTGTCCCAGCGCTTAGTAAAGTTCCTGGTATGTTGTAAGCACTTAATAAATATCTGTTGACTGATTGATTATGCTGTGTGAAATTGGGGGAGATTTTCAGGGTCGAAAGACGAATTTGAAGGAAAGATTAGATTGAGAATGGAGAGTCTGGAATGGGAGAAACGGCCAGAGAGGAGAAAGAGCAGGGTCATAGGATAAGAGCTAGAATGGGTCTTAGAGGTCAATTAGCCCAGCTTCTTCATTTTATGGATGAGGAACCTGAGGCCCAGAGGAAATCACGACTTGTCTTTCCAAATGAATTTTCCGTGATTCTCTTTTTCTCTTTGTTCCAGCCAAACTGGCTTTTTCTCTTCCCAATACATGGCATCCCATCTTCCTCTCTCACATAGGCTCCTTCCTCCTCCACTCTGCCCCATTTTCCTAGCTCCCTTCAAAGCTCAACTCAAGTGCTATCTCCTACCCTGGGCCTTTCCTGATCTCCTCAATTGGTAATACCTCCACTTTTTATGTATTTATTTGGCACACCTTCCATTTCAATTTATCTGTGTTTATGTAACTTTCACCTAAAAGTATGGCAGGTCCTTGAGGTAGGGACTAGTTTGTCTTTGCATCCCTAACACAGCACGGTGCCTCCCACTTAACAGATGCTTAAACATGCTTATTGAATGAATGAATGCCTATGCTCACACAAGGTTCAAATACTGCCTGGAATATATATTACTTATGTGACCTTGGACAAATCATTTCTTCTCTCTAGGTCTCAGTTTCCCCAATGATAAAATAAGGGGGTTGGACTAGATGGTATCCTTAGGTCCACTCAGCTTTAGATCTAGGTAGTAGGTAAGAAATAGTAAAATTGAGATTACAAACCCACGTCCATTGATTCCAAAGCCCATGCTCTTTCACCATATGTCACCACCTCTCAGAATATCCATTGTTTTCAAAGGGATATTGTGAAGGTAAAAGATTATTAGCTGAAAAATAAAAGAGAAGATTTATTGATGTCAAAATAGAAATCATGCCCCTAGAATTTAGTCAGATGCCCCCGGTGTTTAATCTTCCGCCAGAACAACTTGGGAAATAAATATTGGGAAACAGAAAGAAGAAAGCCCTCACTTCCTTTCCAGCCCAAACAGAACTCCTCTGCCTTCTTAGAGTTGCAGAAGATGCTGTCCAAACACAGTATGGGGGTACTTAAGGGTTTTGGAAAATCTTGGCTTCCAGCTGCCTTGCAAGGAAGAGGCAGAGATTCAAAATGTATAAACAAGCTACAAATGATGAATGCAAACACATTGATGAATGATTAAACTCAAGCACAAATTATTACATTTATGCAGATTAATAATTATGAAATTTGGAGAGAGCTGCTAGCCCTGACTTGTACCTCAGCTGTCAGCCCATTCTCCACCAAATCCCACCCCTGCGTGTTTACCCACTAACCTAATGACTAAGTGACCCTTCACTTCTTGATTTTGGAAAGTCTAACATATAAAGTTCCTTGAAGTGCATCGTGAAACAAGAAATACTGCCACGGAGTAAAGTACTCAAGTGGAGATTTTCAAGAGCACTTTTGACGTAGGGAAGCTGAGATTAGGAACGTATGGGATATTGATTAGACTTAGCTTGGTCTAACTTGGCCAGGGCCCCTTATCATCACTGAATCGCTGGCTCTGGATTTCGATTCAATTTAAAGAATATTTATTAAGTACCTACTATGTTCTGTGGCAACACACAAAGTCACAGAGATAGACAAAAACAAAACCGTCCTTATACTCAAACAACACACACACACACACACACACACACACACACACACACGCATACACTTTTTTTGTCCAGATTTGTAATTTCATTAGTACATGGAATTTTTGGTGAGGACCTTCTATCTGCAGATTATTACTTTTCTGTAACTTAGACTGCAGAGGTGCCTGGGTCATGGAGAGGGTAAATGACTTGCCCAGGGTCACTCAGCCATAATATATGTCAGTGGGAGGATTTGAACCTAGAATTTCCTGTCTGAGGCCAGTTCTCTATTCTGCCACACTGCTCTCAAATACAAAATGTATGCAAAGTAATACAAAGAAAGTTCAGCAGGGAGAGAGTGTTAGTAACTAGTTCATTTCTACAGACCCCTTTTCTTTCAATTTCTTTTTATCTCTTTGCTCTTCTAAGTATGCAGCTCCAACCACTTGAGATTTCTCTGACAGCCAATGAAATAAGTGGTGATCACAGTCTTTGGAGGATGGAAACAATTAGAACTATATTATAGTCATATTTAATATCTTTTTATAACTTTCATATCTTTTAGTACGCCCACGATGGCAGGCAGCGAGTGAGTCAAGATTTCCATAAAGAGACATTTCACCCTGTGCCTAAATGAAAATGTGAAGTAAGAATTCGAGTTTAGAAATGAGGCCATATTGGATCTGACGTTCATGGACACATGAATGAGTCTAATCAGTTTATGCTCTTAAGGGCAATGCATTTAAAAAATTATTATAAAATCTCTGACCTGTGTTTTCCCTGGAGTAACTACTAATTATTTTGTGACTTTGAACAACCTAAACCAATTTAGTCTAGCTGTAATTTTTTTATTCTGAATTAAACAAATACCAAAAAAGGAGAATATTTCCATATACAAAGTATAACCCCCCCCAAAACATTATATGTGGAATCATGAATCTCTATTACAGTTTGTGTTAAAATATATATACATATATAGATATACATATACATATATAGAGAGAATAAATTCAATATGTTACTTTCAAAGCTGGCTTGCTTCTTTGCATCCAAGTAACTTTTTAAAATAACCTACTAGATGGCTCTAATACGGGCTTTGGGTGTAAAAGACCCAACAGTCTCTGACCTCAGGGAACTTGTAGTTTACTAGTCAGATCAGCCTATAAACAGAAACATAAATACATCATCATTTGAAGAGGAAGTAAGCGTTGCAGACTAAGGGGCACTAGAAAAGGCTGCTTATAAAAGGGGGTCCATTCTGGAGATAGGGAGCAGACTATGCAAAGTCACAAAAGTCACAAAAGTAGGATATGGGCTGCTGAGTTCAGAAAAGAACAAGGAGGCTAGTTTGACTAAAAAGAATACCTGAAGAGAAATAATGTGAAATAAACCCTGAAGATGAACTGGAGCCAGATTCTCAAAGGTTTCAAAGGCCAAGCTAAGGAGTTTGAGTTTGATCTCAGAGGCAATTGGGAGCTCCTGAGGCATCTTAAACAGAAGAGGGACATAGCCAGCTATATTTTATGAGGAATGTTTTGTTAGTTGGGTGGAGGACGGACTGGAAACTGGGGGAAAACTTAGGACATTCTTGTAATATTTCAAGTGTGAGGTGATGAGGGCCTGGACTAGGGTAGGGTCAAAATACTTAAAAGTGTCTGGTCTTTCATTTCCTTACCATAAAACAAAGTTGTTGGGCTAGAATTACCTTTTCAACCCTAAAGCTCCATGATTCAATCCTAGAAGTGCCGATTACATGGCCAAAGAAAAATGTATTCTGCTGGAAGATAAGTCTACAAAAGATCCCTTAGCCAGATCTGTGCTTTTCAGTGACATTGCAAAGCATGGATAGCTCAAAGAAAATCTCTGTAGGACTTGAGACAAAGCACAGCATTCCATAAATGGTGCCTCATAGCCCTCAAATATGTTAGAGAAGCATTTCAGGGAATTGTTGGCTGCCTTTGGAAAGTATGCTCCAGTCTTACCAGAACTGAATTCAGCACTTCCAAGGGAAGCAACTCAATTTGGTCTCTATTTCTTGTTTTATCTCTGTTTCTACTTTCTTCTCTCTCTTTTTAGTACATACTCATCTCATTCCTTCATCATGTTGATCTGGAATCTTTGCTGCAAATCTGCTATGCTAATCTCACATTTGGGCCTGTTGAAGAGCAAACCAGAACTTTCTATTAAATTTCTGCCAGTCACAATAGGCCTCTGATTCTCCTGAAGCAATGTTCTCTGCCATGGTGTGCACACTATCAGCTGAGAGAGATCCATGCTTTATGGTGTTATCTAGTGTTTGACTTGGTAAGCCTGTTTCCACACAAGCTTTTGTAAGCTTTGTGACTGAAAAGGATTTTATGCTTGTATATTCCATTCTCTTTTGCAAAGCCATATTGTAGTGCCACGGTGACCCTGGGTCCTCAAAGGCTATGCCAGTGCAGCGTGTCCTAGCAAGTTTTATCATGTTAGAAAGACTTAAAGGACAGACAGATCAATTGTTTCTTTTTTTTCTCCTGAGGATCAATTTAGCTAAGTATGGAAAATTTCATCAGCAGTAGGTTGGCCATAGCAACCCCCAGAACAAGATATTTATCAATCCCATGTGGCCTCCTTCTGCTTCTTCAGTGAAAGGGGAAGAATTGTGGAAATGGAGGCAGAAAGTACTTAGATTCACAAAGATTTAAGACTGCTTATAAATGTTAGATTAGTTGTCAATACTCTGTGAACTCCTAGTCCAATGACCAATGAGTGGACATAGTATTGAAGGAATGTGAATTTCTAGTCCAGTGATCAACCAGTGGGTAAAGTATAAAAGGGTTAGGGTTCATATTATTAATAAAACCAAAGGAATGTATCATCAAAATAAGTTGGACTAGACATATGTTGACAGTGAGAGATAACAAAAGTATAGCCAGCATGCTCTACTGGTACCCCTGAAATGTTGGGTGAATTCAAGGAACACTGTGATCACACTGCATGGAGCCCTGTGTGGCTGACTTATGGGAAGATATGGTCAAGTCCTTCACAAGATGGAGAGGCACAGATAGGTTGAGATCTTTATTATTGAAAGGAATGTGTGTGTTGGTGAGATCATAGATCATTGGCCCATTTAGATTCCGGACTGTGTTCCTTCTTGCCCCAAAGCTTCTAGCTTTATACTTAGAGAATATGGACATAAGCATGAGGGCAATGAAAAAGCAACACATTCCCTACTGTTTTCTCAGCCTACCTAATATGGCCAAGAGGCAGCATGATGTAGTGGAAGGAGGAGTTAGGTTTAGAGTTAGGAAAACCTGGGTTCAAGTCCTATATTTTACACTGTGTGACCACAGGCAAATCACAACCTTTCTGAACCTTGGGCAATATTCCAAGACTATATAAGGCACAGCTTTGCTGGAAGGAAGTCCCAATACTGGTACCTCTCAAATTCACAAAATCACAGGCTTTGCCACATTGACATATTGTCGCTAAAACAGCATGTTTCATGTCGAAGAGCTCTCGAAAGTTTTCTCTTACTTTGTTGTCTGTCTATCTGTCTGCCATACGCCTCACTGTGGTCAGCTAAAACCTTTTTGACAAAGCCGCTACCAGAGTAATTTAAACTTGAAACCACACTCCTGCCCTGGTAATTGCTCTCATACCTTTTTGTGGACTGCTCAGCTCCATCAGCAGACAAAATCAAAAAAAGCTGGGTACAAAGCATTCCTCATCTTCAATTTATCTTTTGGTTCTTTTCTTTCAGCCCAGTAAACAAGTCGTTTGATATGATGCACTGAAAAGGAAAATTGCATGAAAGCTATCTTTCTCTTGGGCCACTTAACCAGGCTTCTCATCTCCCTGAACAGAGAGCTGAGGCTTGAACACAAACCCTCTGCTCTGGACGAACTGGCCTCATCGTCATGCTCTGAATGTGTCTTGCTCTTTCTGGATTAGAGATTTGGCTCATATTCTTCCTTTTGCTGCTCTTCCTTGCTTTCCTGCTTCCTTCTCTCTGCTTATCCAAATACTAGCAATCCTCAGAGGCCCAATTCAAGGCTCACTTCCTGCTAGCAGTTTTCCCTGATAATCCTTGTAGGCGGTGATCTCTCCCTTTCAGAAATCTTGTACATTCTCTAAATAATTTATTTGGCACTAATCACATGCTGCCTTATATTAAATTATGGAATCACTGATTGATAGAACCAGAAGAAAACTTAGAGGATTTCATGGAGCTACTGAAGATCCAGAGAAGAAAACTCTTGCCACCAAACTCCTTGGCACTGTGAAATGGTTTAACAGAAACAGACAGGATTTTAACAGTAGAAATCATCTTAAATGTGTTGCCTTCTCTACTGGAATTTGAACTCTTCAAGAGGAGAGGTTCTCGTGCTTTTATGGTTATCCCCAGAGATTAGATTATTCATTCTTCATTCATTCAAACTCCTTCATCTTATAGATGAAGCAACCGAGGTCAAGTGATCGGTATTTATCTGTTTATGATCTCTCCTTCCAATTATGTTATAAGATTATTGAGGACAAGAGACAGTTCTGAAACTTAGTTTTATAATAAAGCAAGAGAGGTCTTTAAGTTCAAACCCTTTATCTTATAGATGGGATTCAGAGAAGTTAATTGATTGATTGGCTTAAGGTCATTCAGGAAAAGTTGGAACTGGAAGCCAAGTTTTCCAATTCAGAGGTCAGTACGTTTTTGGCTTTGCACATAAACACAATGTCATGTTTCTGTTGATTCCTGATTTAATTGACATGGGCACTGTTCCCACCAAATGCAGACCTTCCATGTTTTCTAATATGAAACAATTCTTGTTCATGAGATTCCCCAACTCATTCACAGAGGAACCGTCTCTCATTATTTTAATACCCAGGGTTGTTTGTTGTCTCTTGTTCTTATAGCCTTTTCCTGGGCCTAAATTTCTCAATAATAGCTTTTATTCCTTTTTTTAAAAAAATACTTAGTTTAAGTGTGACTTGCTCCATGTTATTGTTGTTGACCTTTCCTGATCAGCCTAGCTGAATTACCTCACATTTATTTTATATGCACTATATGTTTATATGGTACCTCCGGACGCTAAGAATTGTTAGAGTTTCATTTCTCATACTGTTAGCCACACTCTTCAGAGTCTTGCACCCTCTGTTATCTATCCATGGTTCTGGATTACAATCAGTTTTGCCATAGGCTTCTAGGATTATAATATGGATACTTACTTGAATACTCAATTAGTGAGCATTGATTGAGCATCTACTATATTCTAGGAACTGTCCTAGGTGCTGAGATACAGAGAGAACAATAAAATTGTCCATGGCCTTGGTGAGCTTTCATTTGATTGAAGAACCAATGTGTGCATATATAAATGCAAAATGTATACAAATAAAATATAAGATAACATCAGGGGAGAGGCTCTAGCACCAAGGAGAGAGGCATAACGGAAGAGAAAGCAGTCGAGTTCAGCTTTAAAGGAAGCCAATGATTCTAAGAAATGGGGGTGAGTAAGGAATAAATTCCAGTCACAGGAGCCAGCCTGTGAAAAAATAATAGGATAAGAGATGGGTTAAGGAATGACAAGGAGACCATTTGACTTTAGCATAGAATGCATGAAGGGGTGCAGGAAGCTGGAAAAGTATATTGGAACCAGGTTTTGAAGGTCTTTAAATAGCAGAGGAGAAGGTGTTTGATCCTAAAAGCAATAGAGAGCCCTTGGAGCTTCTTAAGCATGAAAGTGGCTTGGTTGGACATTTACTTTAGGAATATCAATCTAGAATTTTATGAGAGTAGATTGGGGAAGAGAGAGACTTGAGGCAAGAATTGCAATAGTCTCTGAGAGAAGTGATGCAGGCCTGAACTAGGGTGGTGGCTGTGTGAGTGGAGAAAAGGAGATGGATGGGAAATGGGAGAGATTGTGGGAACAGGTGGAGTGAGACTTGGTAACTGAATGGATATGTGGGGCAAAGAAGAATGAGGAGTTTGGATGACTGAAAATATGGTGGTGGTTATGACAGTAATAAGGAAGTTAAGAGGAAGGGGAAGTTTTCAGGAAGGATAATGAATTTTAATTTGGAATGCTTTAAGCTAGTGATGCATATGGGATATCCAGTTGAAAATATCCAATCGGCTTTTGGTGATATAAGACCAGTGCTCAGGAGATGTATTGTGGCTGGGTGTATAGGCCAGTGAGTCAGCTGCATATATATGATAACTGAATCCATGGATCCTGGTAATACTTCAATGAATCTGTGATTTATCAGTGTGAATGCTTCCTCCGATGGTGCCAATCTCAACCCATCAATGCTTTTTTATATTGTGACATTTGTTATCCACAACTTCTTATGAGTCTTCCACAGGTGCCCCACTCAATACGTTGAGGTGTTCCTTCAGATCTCATGTGATTGCATGGGTATTAGTGAGGCATGTGGGCTATTCATCAGTTATTCAGGACTTTCCCTATGTGGCTAACCCACCTACTTTTTTGGCACTACATCTTTTCCTACTTTTCCGGCACAATTCTACATTGGTAACATGTTGTCTGTTCATACCCACCGCATACCTCTCCATTTTCCATAGGAGTAATCCAAATATCCAGGACAAAGGTTCCACTCCTCACCTTTGAATTCTACCTCTGCCAAATACTGCTTTGGAAACTGGGGTGAAAAATGTCACATAAGGAGAAAACTAGTGGTAATTTAATGACTTCTCTTACTGGAAATTAATCGAAGTCCAAAAACATTTCCGTAGCTTCTCAGTATTAAAAAAACCAAAACAAGTTATTTGTATGACTTCTCATTATTCGCTGGTACCTGAGCAATCCAGAGAGGCCCACTGGACATTTACCTCCTTTGTGCTCATTCTCACTCTGGGGATTCGGTCTCCCACTCCTGGTATGAAAGTCAGGCCTGTATATTTGGAACCATTTTCATTTCTTCTTGAGACTCCCATTTTGACATTAACACATCAAAGGGAATTCTGGGTTTTGGTGATGTCAGGTATTTTCCTCCATGGCGGAGAAGTAACTACGTTAAGGGTAGTGACGACCATAAAATCAATGCATTTAACAGATAGACAAGAAAAGTGTGTGCAAGAAGTGGAGGATAGGTAAGGTGGCTCTAGCATTCTTTCTTGATGACAGATAGTGGCAGAGGTGATGTGCTCGTGCATCAGTCACATTAACCTTAATGCCATTTTTAAAGTCCCATTCCTTTGAGTAATTAAGGCTTTTCTGCTTTCCCACTAAATACAACATGAATATCTCTGAAATGAAGGTCGTTCCTTAAGACTTTAGAGGGGGTTGGCTGAATTAGGATTGGGAAGCAGATAATGGGCATCACAGAAATAGGTATAGATCAGGTTCTGAGTTGTTTCCATTATGCTATACTTTCTCTCCTGGGACAAACTGGCTGTTCTGAAATGAGCAATAGGAAAAGGAACAGTGGTCTTTTTTTGTTTTCTGTTTTTTTTTTCTGAGAAGGAAGGGGTCAGGAGGAGAGGAGGAAAGGGAACATTCTTAGGTGACCTTGGAAGGTGCTGAAGATGAACACCACCTACCTTAAGATACTGTAGACAGCTCCTTTCATCCATCATTTGATGCCTTTGCTGTCTTCTATACTTGGGTTATTCATATGTAACTGGGCCTGGAGCCCCTATTTTCCTTGTGTTCTGAATGCTCTGGGATGGAGGAAATTTCTAAAAAGAGCTGGTTATGAGGCAGGGTTAGAGGGTAGATACCAGTCAGGACCACCATTATTTAGTGAAAAGCAGAATTTTTCTACCTATTTCACAGTTAAGGTGGTGGCCTGGAGGGAGTATAGGAAGGGTTTCCCCTCCTCTTCCTTCCCATTCCCAGACTCTTTCCTGGAGCACACTTTCTTCCTTAATCCTAATGGAGACTTCAATTTCCTAATTGCCTGGGAGAGAAATCATGTCTTCCCATAGGAGGACTGGTGACTCTGTTTCCCCCCAATCATGTTGGCAACTTGTTCAAGCCCTAGTTACCTCACTCTAGTAGTGACTCTAGGGAAAAGGATACTTGCCATTCCTGTAGGAAACAATGTCATTACTTCTAGAAAATGGGCCATGACTCATCATTTGTAGTATGTGCCCCAAGATTATGCTTTAGTATAAAGATAAATAGAAACAGAGGAAATGAACCTTTAGTTCTTAAATCAGACAGGGAGATGATTCAACTTAGTTATTCCTTCAGTCAATAAAGGAATGATAGAACATATTCTTAGGCAGGACAACAACATTCCTGGTGAGTAAATTCTGATAATGTTTGGTGGCTTCAATTCTGGAGTGAATAAATGTGGAGTAGGAGCCCACATCTAGAGCTAGAAGGGACCTCAGACACCATCTAGTTCAACTCTCTTATGTAACAGATGAGGAAACTGAGGTATGGAAACTTGGCCAAGTCACACAGCTCTAGACATAAAAAACAAAACAAAACAAAACACAAACCAGAATTGAATTTTATTGAAGGCCTTCCTTAGATAACAGTCCAAAAGTTCTTTGTGTAACCAAAAGCAATGGAATTTCTTGATCTTTCTCATAGATTTCATCGTTCTCCCCCAATCTTCAGAGAATAATATTAAAGCTATCCTTGTCTCTATTCCACATAGGATACAATGGGTCACTCAGAGCTGGAAGGCTCAAACAAACTAAAAATGTATTTCAGTATCCTCAGGTAAAAGCAGTTCTCAAGGTAGATTACAGAACCGTTGAGAGAGATAAAAATAAATAAACCTGCTGGCAAAGAGATTAAAAAGCAGTTGGCAAGGACTTCTCTGGGGGGGTCTCAGGAGTTCCCTGCCAAAGCCTCAAAAATGCATTTATATTCCTCTTGCCCAAGAGGCCCTCAGCTGGATCTCAGAGTAATTCAACTGGAGGCCAAGTTAACCCCAATTGACCCATATCTGTACAAAAACTTCCTTACTTGCGGGAGTCCCCACTGGTGGTGTGGGAATAGTGGGGTGGAGGAAAAGGGGTTAATTCATAAACTCGCTAGATCTACCAATATCTTGGCCCCAAATAGAAATATATTCCAATATATCTACTTGCTTTCAAATATCAACATCTGTTGTTTTGTTGAAATCCAATTAGAAAAGATTGTAGAAATAAATAAACAAGATGTTCAGGGCTTAAACTTGCTATACCACATACAGGTACTTCTCCGTTACATGGATGCCATATTTAGTCTGGTGCAAATACCGCTGAACTTTGGATTCAGAAAACTAGTTTTCATCTCAGCTCTGCCATTCACCATCTGTGAAAACACCAGCAAGTCATTTAGTCTTTCAGAGCCTTAGTTTCTTCACCAGCAAAATGGGGGTGACAATCCTTTTACTGCCTGCTTCACAGGATATGTATGAGCAAACGGCTTCGGAGATCATAAAGTTATATATAAGCATGGTGAGCGATGACTGTCTCTAAATCAAGATGCATTTACTGAGTGACTGCTAGCATTCTATCAGGCCCAGGGGAGGATTTGAAAGGACCAATTATAGAGCAATGGACCTGGAGGCAGGAGAACCTGATTTCAGATCTGGCCTCAGACACCTACTAGCTGTACGCATAGTAGGCTCTTAATCAATGTGTGTTGGCTGACTGACTAACCCTGAGTAGGTCACCTAACCTTTGTCTGCTTCAATTTCCTCATCTGTCATACAGGGATGATAATAGCACCTCTTAGGGTGGTCGTGGGGGTAGAATGAGGGCACCATTGTAAAGTGCTTAGCACAGTGCCTGGCACGTCGGAAGCCCTATTAAATGTTAGTTATGCTTTATTATTATCTATGAAAACGGGCATAATAGGGCCTATCTCCAATGGTTCTTGTGACGATCAAATGAGATAATGATTGTAAAGTGCTTAGCACGTCGTAAGCCCTACTTAAATGTTAGTTATGCTTTATTATTATCTGTAAAAATGGGCATAATAGGGCCTATCTCCAATGGTTTTTGTGAGATAATGATTGTAAAGTGCTTAGCACAGTGCCTGGCACATCGTAAGCCCTACTTAAATGTTAGTTATGCTTTTTATTGTTATCTGTAAAAATGGGCATAATAGGGCCTATCTCCAATGGTTCTTGTGAGATAATGATTGTAAAGAGCTTAGCACAGTGCCTGGCACGTCGGAAGCCCTATTAAATGTTAGTTGTTGTTATCATATCATTATCTGGGAAATGGGAATAATAGAACTTACCTTCAAGGGTTATTGTGAGGATAAAAAAAGGTAATATTTGTAAAACACTTTGCAAACTTTAAAGCACCATATAAATGCTATTATAACAACTATTACTATTATGAATTTCATTACAAAATTGTTCATTTTGTCATGAATAGGCATTAATTTGATCAATAAATTATAAATAATAATAATCATGCTGATGATTACCTCCCCTCATGGAGTCTCCCAGTGTCGAAGTGGCAGCATAATCTAGTAGAATGAGGTTTGTCCTTAGAGTTGGAAGGCCTGGCTTTGAGTCTTGGTCACTAGCCACGTAGCCACATGTACATCAGTTAGCCTTTCAGAGGCTCAGTTTCTTCATAGGAAAAACGGCAGTAGTCCTATTGGGAGCTGTTTTGGGAAACGTGATTTGTAAACAACAGAGGAATATAGAGATTCAAGCTCTCGCAATCTAGTTGGGGTAACAAAAATAACACATAAGAAACAATTAGAGGACAATCAGGACCTAAGCTGTGTGGCACTGACTGCAAATGAAATCCAAGTTCAGAGGAAAAATAATTCCAATTTAACTGTTTGTTCGGTTTGACGCGGTAGCCGTCTCTGTCTGTAACAACCATGTTTCATTCATTTTTAGAGTGGTTAGCAGCTCAGTAGAAAGCCTGGCAGCAAGATGTGGTAGAAGCCTCGATTGTAAGTTCCTTCGGGGCAGGGGCTCTCTTTTGCCTCTTTTTGTATCCCTAGCATTTAGCACAGTGGCTGGCACATAGTAGGTGCTTAATACATGTTTCTTGAATTGAATATTGAAGAAGGGCTAGATTTGAAGTTAGAAAACCTGAGTTTGAACCCAAGCTCTTCTAAACTGTATGACTTTAGGGAAGTCACTGTGTCTTTGGGTTTCAGTTCCCTCACCAGCAGTTCTTGACACTAATTAAATTTTAAGGCCCATTTTTAAGTGGATTTGAAAGGATAATTTGAAAGAATTGAAGAATATTCAAACATTTGAAAGAATATTCCAAATTGCTGATAATAAGAGAAATGCAAATCAAAATAATTCTGAGTTTTCACCTCACATCCAACAAAGTAACCAAAATGGCAAGAATGGGAACAGGAATGAGAAATGTTAGAGAGGTAGAAATACATGAATCACTAATACGTATTAATAATAATCCTATAAAATAGGGCATTGGACCTCTAAGGGCTTCAATGCATAATCCTACTGTGTATAGAATAGAGCTGCTTTTTAGATTAAATGTGTATATTTTTATGATAGCTCTTGGATTGATGTCTCTTTCATTGCCTTTTTTCCTCCTCTTCCCAAAGAGCCATCCTGTGTATCAATTTCAAAAGGGAGAGACAAAGAGACAGAGAAAGAGACAGACACAGAGAGAGACAGAGACAGAGACACAAAGGAAAAAAGCTATTCTATAAAACTAACCCATATAACATACAAGACTGACAGAATATACAACATTCCACACCATAAGTCCTCCAGCTCTCCAATGCAGAGAGCGATTTTGTCTCACTTTCACATTTTGCCATTATATTTAGAATACTTTCAGTTTCTTTTGTCTACACGGCTATTTGGTTTCTAGTTTGTTCCATTTCTGTTGCTGTAGTCAATGTGCATTTTGTTTCCCTGGTACTACTAACTTTTCTCTGCATCAGTAATCTATCTTTCCATGTTTCTCCGTATTCTTAATCATCATGTCTGATGGTACAGTAATATTCCATGACATTTCTGTGCCAAAATTTGTTTAGCTATTCCCCCATCCATGGGCAACTACTTTGTTTCCAGTTCTTTGCTATTACAGAAAAAAAGTTCTGCAACAAATATTTTGGTGTATATAGGATGTTCCTTTCTAGTATTTAAAAACCTCCTAAGGGTATCTAACTGGCAGTGGGTTCACTAGAGCAGAGAATATGGATATTTTAGTCTTTTTCTTAGCATAATTCCAAGTTGCTTTCCATAATAGTTGGAACAATTCATAGTTCCACTAACAATGTATTAGTGATTCTTGTATTTCTCCCTCACTAACATTTCCCATTCCTCTTCCTTTTCTTGCAATTTTTGTTAGTTTGTTGGTGTAAGGTAATTATTTTGATTTGCATTTCTCTTATTATCAGCAATTTGGAATATTCTTTTAAATGTTTTAATATTCTTCAAATTCTTTCAAAGTATCCTTTCAAATTCAGTTTAAAATGTGACCTGTAATTTAATTAGTATCAAGAACTCCTGGCGAGGAACTCTCTCTCCTAGTAAAGATGACTTCCTATTCTGTAGCTTCTAGTTTTAGGGAGTTTCTTGGGCCCTGAGAGTTTGTGACTTGCTCAGGGTCATAAAGCAAAAATTTGTCAGTGGTAAGACTCGAACCAAAGTCTTCATGCCTCTCTGAAACTAGCTCTCTATCATTCAATCAACGACTAGAATTTA
This sequence comes from Trichosurus vulpecula, assembly GCF_011100635.1. Lineage (NCBI taxonomy): Eukaryota > Metazoa > Chordata > Mammalia > Diprotodontia > Phalangeridae > Trichosurus > Trichosurus vulpecula. The sequence continues at coordinate 265,153,550 of NC_050580.1, read as the reverse complement.
TGAAGTGCCTTTTATGGGCCAGACATTGTTCTAGGCAGTGGGGATACAAAGCAAAAGAGTGAAACAACGCCTGCTCCTAAGGAGATAACAGGCACGTATGTGAGTACATACTGACAAAACGTAAAGAGAATAAACACATAGTCAAGTACAAGGCTGTCTTGGAGGGTGGGCACTAGCAAGAAATCAGGAAAGGCTTCTGTAGGAGATAGTGCGTGAGCTGTATCTTGAAGGTAGAGAGAGGGATTCGGAGGTGTCAGAAAGGAGAGATTACGGTCCAAGCATGGCCAGGATGACAAGTGTCAAGGCAGAGATGAGACATCGAGAGATGCATCTGAGGAACAGAGGGAAGTCTGGTTTGACTGGACCACAGAGCGCGTGAGGTGGCATAACATACAATGAGGCTGGCAAGATAAGTTGGAGCTGGTTGTAAAAGTTAAACGTGGGAGTTTATATTCGATCACAGAGGCAAAAGTGCCCCTAGAATTAATTGAGTAGGTAAGTGACGGGGTCAGATCTTCATTTAAGAAAAATGACTTTGGACTGGAGTTGAGAGAGACTGGGGAAGGGAGAACAATTTAGAGGGAACTGAAATATCGTGAGGGCTTGAATTAAGTTAGTGGTTATGTGAATAGGGAGAAGGGGCTAATTCCTAGGGATGTTGTGGAGGTAGAAATGGAAAGACTTGACAACTGATTGGCTATGTGGATATTCACGGATAATGATGAAATTATGAAATTAGGAGACTGGAAAAATGATGGAAGAAGAAGGACGAGGAGGAAGAGAAAAGATGGAAGAAGAGAGAGGAAGATGATGATGATGACTGAAGTTCTAGTCTGTAGGAGAATATGGGTGGAGATGTGATCAAGGGTTTGCCTTGTAAAGAAAGAGGACCACCTCCTTCTCAGAGACTCGAGAAAAGGAGAAGACTGTGGAGGATCATGTCATAGAGTTTTGAGATGAAGAGAAGGAGAAAAGGAGTAGCTCACACCAGATGGCCTCAATTTTCTCAGAAAAGCAAGAGGCAAGGTCTTAAACTAAGGTGGGGGACAGAGGAGGGCAAAGTTTATGAGATTTAAGGAGAGAAAAGATTTGGAATAACTTCTGTGAGGAATGAGATAGGGAATCAATTAGGGGAAAATGAAGGAATGCCTTGCTGCAGTGAAGGCCCACTTGACATTGGATAACATGTATTTATAATATACCCAATCAGCACAATTGTATGACTTACTCTAGCTCGGAGGCAAGTGATAGGAATAATATGAGGCTGGAGTTTGGCAAAGGATGAACAGTTATAGGATAAGAGTTAGGAGGATTTTGAGAATATAGAACAGTATAGAGGTGGATTGGTTAATTATAGGATTGAGATTGGGAAGAGAGGAAAATTAAGTCAGAGCAGGAGAAAAGAGCTTGAGTAAATACTCAGCGCTGGAGGGATTGGGGGTTGCAACAAGGGAAAGAATAAGTTTAGGAGGGGTCAAGCATAAGAGGAGACGTAATGATGTAAAATTAAGATCTAATAGAATGTTAGAGTTTTTTGGTTAAGAAAGTAGAACGCTTGTAGGTAATGGTGAGATCTAAGATGTAACGATCCTTGTGTGTAACTGAGGTGAACTGAAGGAGTAACTAGGTCATGGTACTTAAGGAGGCTGGGGAATTGGGAGGCCGAGGAGTTGGAGGGAACATCAAGATAGATGCTGAAGCATCTTAGTATGAAGGCCACACAAGCCAATATACCAAGCTACCTCTTTCATATGGTTGTTGATAGTTTGAATTTCTTCTTTTGAGAACTGTTTTTCGTATCCTTTGATCAAGTTGCTTTTAAAGGTAGTTTCAGACTGAGATCTCACTCTAGAGTAATTATTTCATTAAATATCATAAAAAGAGGGGAGAAATATCAATCAACAAACATTGGGCATTTATTATCTACAAGGCCCTAGTGGAAGATCTAAAGAGATTTCAGAAATAGTCATGGACTCAAAAACAAAAATCAAATGGTAATCCACCTGGTTTTAATGAGAAACTTCCAGTTTTGAAACCATTATCTAATCCTCCTTCTAACTAAATTCATCCAGTATCTTTAAAGAATCTGAGTCAGTCATTTCTAAAGAGATATGGGGCCTTGGAAGGTCATAGTGTTTATTCTCTATTTACTTCACCTCTAATATTTTATGAAGAGGAGATCAAGTATTAATGAAGCTCGGTGGAAAATCTGGAAAGGGAAAGACATGGCAAATGGTCAACCTAAGGGGTGTGTATAGGAGATGAGAAAAGTCACACCATTTTGCTTGATGATGGGGTGAGCCTGGGTGGAAGAGGGTCAGTTATAAGCGTTTCAACGCCTTTTTAGTATTGTCTGCTAATGCCATCTTTCCCTGCCTTACTCAGATCAGTTGTCTTCCGGTGATTGCCCAACTGCCAGAAGTGGGGCTTGATTTGCTTTAGTGGCAGCTGTGGGTATGGTTATCTGGGAGTTTCCCTCACACACCTGGGTAAAGGATGGGGCTAGGCAAGAACTTTTATCAGTCAGCTGCCACCAGTCTATTTCTAGCACTTTGTAGATATACTACCATGCTGTATCAGCCATGAATAAATGGCAGCTGAGCCCAGCAACACATGTTGCCATTACTCATGGGATTTAACAAGGTTAAACAGCTTGCCTGAGCTCACACAGTGAGTCAGGACTGGGACCAAGGCTAAAACCTGAGATTCCTATTCATGGGATCTGAAGGAACAGTTAATCTTGAATCCCTTATGGAGCTAGCTTCTGGGCTGTCTCAGAGATAACTCACTTATTATGGATCCAACTGGCAGTTGAAGTCAACATGGTGTGTGTGCATCCCTTGCCAGATGTTTATGTGCTTAAAAACTCTGGGTAACTAGAAGCACATTACTCTCTGTGGCCTTTCTCCATTCATCTGAGAGATCCTAACTATTGACTTTTGGGGAAGAGAGCAGGACTGCCTATCAAAAGCATTTGGATACATTGGAGGGTAAATTATTGGTGTCTGATTTTATTTTTATTTTTTGAAGGCATTTGGGGGTAAGTAACTTGCCCAAAGTCACACACCTAGTAAGTGTGAGGCCAGATTTGAACTGAGGTCCTCCTACTCTAGGGCTGGTGCTATATCTGCTGTACCACTTAAATACTCCCAAGTTTGTTTTCTCAAATAAAATAATAAATCAGTCAGTCATATGTAATCATGAAGACCTGGGTTCAAGTCCTATCTGTGACACACAATCCCATTTGATCCTCCCAACAACACTGAGAGGTACATGATATTATTATCCCTATCTTACAGGAAATTGAGACAGACAGAGTTTAAGGACTTGTCCAGGATCACACAACTAGTAAGTGTCTGAAGCTAGATTTGAACCCAAGTCTTCCTGACTGCAGACCTAGTGGTCTTTCCACTGCGCCATTAATTGCTTCTGACACACTTTTATGTTAATTTTCATGATTAATATTTTTTCTATCGCTTCCAAGGCTGTCTGGCCTTAGGGTTTTTATTGAAACAATAGACGATATATTTGGATTTGCCATTTTCATGAGAGCTCTGTGGTAGCTCAGCTTGTTTACTAAAGCATTTATGTACATTTCTGTGCTTGTAGGCGGGGGCCTCATTTTGGACAGCTTTGTCTAGACAATCAAGCTCTCATTTGTACTGTTAACGACGGACTCTCACAAGCCCCTATGAGCGGGCTCCAGGATATTTCTCTAGAGTCTGATAAACCGCTTCTGTCTTCTCAGCATGAATCGTTGTCTAACCATGACTCTTTCATGGTTTTTTTTCTTAAATTCCATTAAATTTCATCTTATCAGCTTCAGCCCATTGCTCCAGCCTGTCCAGATTCCTTTCAAGCCCAGTTTTGTCACCTCACACTAACTATCTCACTCGGCTTCATGTCTTTGGAAATTTTCACAAATATGCCAAGGATGTCTTTATTAAAACAGTTTATAAAAATATTGGTCAAGTGCCGAAAGCAGATCCCTCAGACACTCTACTGGAGACTTCCCTCCAAGATATTTATTTGAATCTTGTAATTCAATTTGGAATCCATTTAATTAATTAATTAATTAACCCATATTTTACCATCTGGTCCCCAAAGAAAGTAGGAGACTCCGCCAAATGCTTTGCCAACACCCAGGTACGCCGTGTTTATGCGATTCCCTTGATCTGCTAATCTAGCAGCCTCGGAGAATTGAGGTTAGTTTAGCATGACTTTTGCTTTAAAAAGCCATCCACAATCTTAGTGATCACTGCTTTCCTTTTCATGTGTTCATAAACCATCCCTTTAATATAATTTCAACTGGAATTGAAGTCCAACTTGCCATTCTGTAGTTTGAAGACCACATTCTTTTACTCTTCTTGGTCAGAACTGCAGCTGCTCTTTTGAATCAGAGCTGCACTCTTGTGCCTCTTGTGATGTACTGAACAGAAAGCTGGACCTGAGGTCAGGAAGATCTGAGTTCAAATCCAGCCTCGAATACTCAAATAGCTTTGTGAACTTGGGCAAATCACTTAGCCTCTGCCTCAGTCTCCTCAATTGTAAAATGGGAATAATGATAAACCTTAACTCTAAGGGGTTATTGTGAGGATAAAAGGAAATTAAATTTGTGAAGCACCTAGCATAGTGCCTAGCACATAGTGGGCACTTAATAAATAATTCCTTTCTTCTTCCTTCCTTTCTTCCTTCCTTCCTTCCTCCTTCCCTCCCTTCCTTCCTTCCTTCCTCTTCTTCTTTCCTTCCTTCCCTTCTTCCTTCCTTCCTCCCTTCTTCCTTCCTTCCTCCCTTCTTTCCTTCCTTCCCTCCTTCCTCTCTTCCTTCCCTTCTTCCTTCCTTCCTTCCTCCTTCCCTCCCTCCATCATTTTTCAAATCACTTGTAATGAATCAGCAATACTGTCTGTCTTTTGGCTGTCTGGGATGTAGCTTATCCAGATTTGGTGACCTGGACTCATTGAAGGTAGACACGTGGCCTCTTGCCATCACCTCCCTTAGCTTCAGGTTTGATAGCCATTTTTGTTCAGTCCGCGCAGGTCTGCAGCTCATTCTCTTTGGTAGAAAAAAATAGAAACAAAATGAGAGCTGACTAGTTCTTTCTTCCTTCTTGTGTATTATCAATGTTGCTTCCAGCCCAAAGTAGGCATTTTATTAATCTTCCTCTGGCCACCCTCACTCCCAACACATAGCTAAGAATGTCCTTTTAATTTTCATCAGGAGTCTTAGTTTATTCAGATCTCTAGCACATCTGATCCTATCCTTAGGAGCCGTGCATAGATCACTGGACTGGGTTAAAAATCTGGCCTCAAATACTTACAAGCTGTGTGACCCTGGGCAAGTAGTTTAACCTTTGTCTGCCTCAGTTTCCTCATCTGTAAAATGGCTATACGAAGAGCACCTACCTTCCAGCGTGGTTGTGAGGTTACAGATGCTGTTATAGGAATGGGCCACTCTTCTTTATTCATCCTTAGTTTCCTGGCCTTGCTTCCATTTTCTAGATGTGTCTTTCAAAAATTTAAGTTGACTGATAAGTTTCTTATTCATCCACGTCGACTTCTTCGGATAGCTCCCCTTTTTCCTCCTTCCTTGTCAAATTCATCTCTTCTTTGTTGACCTCCTTTAGGATGCTTCTGTTTTCTTGTAGGCACTGAGGACGTGAGTTAATGCTTATTTTCAAGTCTGGAATAATCATTGGTTAAGGCTGTATCTACCTTTTTTAAAAGAAAAAATCAGCCCATGTAAAATATCATAGCTGTCTCAAGCATAAAGAGTGGTAGTGAGGAAAAGGGCTAGAAGAAACATGAAATTCCAAGATATCTTGAGGTACTTCCAGAAAGGTCTTCAAGGTGCCACCGTGTTGTTATCGCTAAGAGGTTAGTCCACCAGCCTTTGCCATTGAAAGCAGTTTTTAAAAGCCCCAAAGATAGTTTTATTCATTAAACGACAATTTGGTCCAATAAGCCAGAGTAAGGCAGTATCAGCGTGAATTTCAAAAACCTGCTCAGAGCTATAAATACAGCCTGCGATATTTTGCAATATCTAAAGTGTTTGGCCTAATGTTGAACAGGCCCCATTGTTCCAGCCAGCTGTGTTCTTTCACTCCTTCATTCCTATAAAGCTTGGATAAAGGCTGTCAAAGCAAACGCGCCGGCAGCCGTAGACTTTCTCGCTGAAAAGTTCTGTGTACGCAGTACATAGCAATCTCAAGATGGAACTTTGAATGTTTCAAGCCAGAACAAAATCTTCATCTAATTATAAGTGAACTATATTAAGCACAAAAGGCAATTTCAAATTACACTGAACAAAGTTACATTTTACTCTTTGCTTTCAAAATGCATTTATCGCAATTTTGCAAACTAATTGCAAATTCATTTTGGTTAATTTTCTTAGGTTATTTCTTTTATTGCTTTCAAGTGCTCTGCATATTTCTGAACCATCTAAATCCATAAGGAAGATTAGAGGGGCTTTTTTGTTAATTTGTATTTAGAACTGTTGAATAGGAAATGAATCATTCTTTTCATTCCTTATTCTCAGATTAATGCGGTGACCACTAAACTATCTCCAGTTGTTATAGATACATTCAAAACGGAGTGAGAAAAATTACCACGGATGAGTACATTTTAAAAAGTGGATTTAGAGAAAGGCACAAAAACTTTAAAGACTACCTCAAATTGGGCCACGTGATCATTCGTGCACCGTTTATACCTGTCTAATTGTAGTCCTTTGTTGGGCTGTTTATGGTTTAAAGAATGCTATCATCTCCCTATTATCCAGAGGTGGATTATCCGCTGTATAGGCTGAGACAAACTTTTCATTCCAAGCTAGCTTGGCCATCTAACATACTGCTATGCTCCATTGTCTTTAAAAAAGGTGTGTGTGTGTGTGTGTGTGTGTGTGTGTGTGTGTGTGTGTATGTGTATATATATATATACATACACATACATATGTATCTACATTTTGTAACAAAATATAATTCATAACACAATATAGTCTAAAATCAAATGTACCTTTTGAAAGGTTAATACATGTTTGTTGACTAAAATCATCTAAATTCCATGTTCTTTCCTTTATACCACATTGTCTTTGGAAAAAAGTATATATATGTGCATATATATATACACACACACATATATTTAACACAGCATGCTCTACATTTTGTAATATTTTATAAGAAAATATAATTTATAACTCAATATATTCTACAATCAAGTGTACCTTTCAAAGGGTTTGTTGTCAACATGTTTGTTGACTAGCTAAAATCATCATATGTTATCCACACACGTCCCTTTGCCCCCTCATCCATCAGCCCCAAAGATAGTCATTTATATGCACTCTATAGGACTACATTTTAACAGCTCTGCCTTAATTCTCCATCTGACCTTGGGCAAATGTTTTATTTCTCTAGGCTTTAGTTTCACCATCTATGAAACGAGAGAATTAGGATAGAACAACAGGTCTCAAAGTTTTGGTCTCAGGACCCCTTTATATTCTCAAAAATTATTGAGGATGTCCCCCCCCCAAAATAACTTTTGATTATGTGGGTTATATCTATTATATTTACTACATTAGAAATTAAAGCATCTTACAATGAAAAGAGTTTTGATATCATTGATGTTCTGAGTCTTGTGGACCTTTAGGGGTCCCTGGATCGTAGTTTGAGAACTATTGGGCTAGAAGATCTCCACACTATGTTCAACTCCAATTCTATGATCCCAGGAGCATCATAGATAATGTTCCTGGTAAGCTTGAACTTACAGAATTCTGGTCTATGTACAGTCTTTAGCTGTTCTAGGGAATGATGACAATCCTTAAGGAAAATATGTATTCAAATCCAATAGGAAGGTGGTCAGGATGTGTATATATGTGGCTGTGGTGGTGGTGATGTGAATCTCTCTGTAATCAAGTCCCCTTCGTAGGATAAGTCTAGGCAGCTATTAGTTTTGGATTTCTATGTCCACTTGTTAACTTTGGCTTTTGTGACTAAGCAAATTGTTTGTATGTTTGTAAATTAATTACCCCTTCCCCCAATAAAAAAAAAAGTATGTGACATATATTCTGTACTTTGTGGGTTTTAGCAGTTTTTGCTTGAGGGGGATTTCATTAAGTTGTAATAATAACCTACATTTACATAGCACCTTTAATACTTGTATGCTGAAAGATCCTGAAATGCTTTGAAACTTCCCTTGAATAGATGTAGAGAGCTATAGATATCATTCGTTAAATGCCCTGAAATGTCACTTTGCCTGTAATTAAAACAGAGTCACTTCTTAAAGCACAACTGCAGAAAAGGAAAGAAATATCATCGTTTCAGGGCTCCAAGGTTAACTGAGGATTATGGGTCTAAGAGGCTCTAGTCTATACTTAATATGTTAGATAAAGAGCTAACTCACACTTAGATCATATTCTGGGGTTCCCTGTGTGGACCTTGAAGGTTTTGCAAATAGGCCATATGATGAATTCTCAGTTGGTACCGACAGACTGTGAGGCACTCCTTTTCTTCATAATTTCTTCACGGTAACCCCTGAATTATGGTAGCTACTCAGGGGGAAGGGAACATTCTAGATCCATGGGGGCTAGTTCCAGGCTGACTTATACACCTTTACTTCAACTATTTTCAAGAGTGTTCCCATCTAAGGAAATACTCTGACCCTATTTATCACCACACAGTATTGTCCATATTAGGGGTCATCTGTGCCAGGAGTTAACATCTTGGAAGTGATAGGGACAGGGTGCTGGACTTGGAGCAAGAAGACCTACATCTGAATTTTGATTATGGTGCTTCCTAGCTGGATGACCCTAGATAAGTCACTACCTTTAGGGATGTGTTGATAAATGTTTAGCGCCGACTCTGCAGTAAAAATATTTCTGCCACCCTTTGAAGTTTAACCTGCATCATTAAACTTTTCTCCATCACTTTTGTAAATCTAGATTCAGTCACTAATCTGATAAATCAAGTCTGGATTTGTATCATTTGCTGATTTCTGGGATATAAATTCTCACACTAAAAATTTCACAACTAACTCTCATAAGCCAGTTCCGGCACACCTCTGAGTCGCCTTCTCCGAACCTCAATTTCTGTAAATAATAACAAAAGTAACTAGCTTACAGGGTTATTTATGATGATCAGATCAAATCACATATGTAAAATGTTCTGCTAATCTTAAAGCATTATATATAAATGTCAGATGTTATGACTAAAGATCAGAGTGGACCCTTCTCTTCTGGATATTCCATTTTTAACCTCATCTCTCCATTCTAAGGGTTAAAGAATTGGCCTGGGACTGCCCTATGCCACAGTTTTGCTGGTTGGCATTCATTATCTACCACTGGAAACTTTAAAAAATCTGGTAATTTTGACCATGAATATCAGTGCAAGAAAAATGTTAAAAGATGTTGCTTGAATGGGCTATGTGGAGTAGAGGGTGTGATTGGTTGGTCTTTAGCTGGCGCAGAGGGTTCCAGGAGTCCTCTTCTCTTTTTCTCCCTGAGATCAGCAATATGTTGTGTGTGAAGACAGTACACAGGCATAGGCCAAAGAAACTTCATCCAAAAGCCACTGTCCAGCCTACACCCCAAGGTATCTTCTCACAGATTGAGAGAGCTTGGACCAAACTGGAAATTGTCAGAGAATTTTGACACCCTTGAAACTTGACACCTGAGAAGGATTTCAAACTCAGAAGTCTTGGAATTAGCTTCACAACTGAACATCAGTCAATGTACTATGAAAGCTTGGATGGAAATGAAAAATATTGGCTTATTTTATGAATCTTTAGCTATTAGCATAGATTACCCTACCAGGTGCATTTTATGAAAATATATACAATTGACTATGGATGATGAAATCATCTTAATAGTTGAGTTCTAATGTACATATCAAGCTGGGGTGGAAAGTCACCTTTCCAATTCATCAGAGTTGACCCTGAGGCCTTATGTTGATTGTGTTTATATGATGCATTATGCTTCACACATATTTCATTTGAGACTTATAGCTGCCCTCTCGAGCTAAGGACAGGTATGATCATGATAGTGCCGACGAGGAAACAAACGCCCAGAGAAACGTGCCATAAATTACAAAGCTAGTGAGTGAAAGAACTAGAACTTGAGAGGAGCAGGACTTTTAACTTCTAGTTCAGAGATCTCTCCCCACTCTTAGTTGGGGGATTACCAAATTATATCTGCTTCCTCAACCATTACCTGAAATTGGCATGGGAACTTTGCCTCGATCTAGAAAGCACATATCCCTTGAGCCATATGGATCTCAATCATCGATTTGGTCTTATTTTAGGGAAATTAAGTTGCATTCAGGGCATTCAAAATGCTCAACAGAGTGAATACTCCATCCTGCATGCCCTTATTTTGATGTTCAGGCCTGCTTAGGTCTATAAAAATATGAAGATGGGGCAAAAGAACTAAAACCTTAAAATTAAGAGAAAGAAGGAGATGATCACATGATTAGAGGGGTCTCTGTGGGGCCCTGATCAATTTTTAATTCTTCTTTTTAATGGATTTTTTTTCCTGGCGTACGAGGGTATAGCAAGTCACTCAATCATTCTTTCATTCAGAAAGCATTAATTATGTGCCTTCTGTGTGCTAGACTCTGCAGTTGCTGGGATTACAAAGACAAAAACAAAATCACTGTCCCTGCCCTCAAGGAGCTTATGTTCTACTGAAAGAGCTTCTAGTCCCCGGAAACTTCTTCTCTGCTTTTAGGAAGTGGTTCAAACTTCTTACGCTATGTGACTGTAGGTCCAAGCATGTCACCTACTTCAGTTCTTCATCTGTAAAGTAGGATTGCATTTTTTAATCCACCCTTTGCCATCACATAAGTGTTGATTGGTTTTGGAACTGGGAGGACCTGGGTTTGAGTGCAGGTTCTGACATTTTCTCAGTGTGTGATGAGCAACTTAATTTCTCTGCTTCTAAATGCCCTCCATCTGTGAAATGGGGATAAGAATGCTTGTACTATTTATTTACCTCACAATGTTGTTTTGGGGAAAGTGTTTTGCAAACAAGTCTGAAAGAGCTCCATAAATGTAAGTCATCGATACAATTATCATCTAAAATTTTGCCCTACTTGCTCTCAGCCAAACTGGATCATTGCCCCCAAACGGTAGCTGTGTGATAGATGCAGGGGTGGGGAATCTGCAGCCTCAAGGCCGCCTGTGGCCCTCTAGGTCCTCAAGTGCAGCCTTTTGACTGAATCCAAATTTCAGGGCTGCACTTGAGGGCCTACAGGGTCACATGCAGCCTCGAGGTTGCAGGTTCCCCACCCTGGGAGGGCAGAAGTTTACTGCCCATCTCGCAATCCTGTTCATAAACTATTTTCCAACAAGAAGTTGAAGGGGAATAATTTTCCTGGAAAATGGAAAATGAGAAGTAACACAAGATGGTGCAAAGTCCGTAGACTGGAAGTCTTAGTTCCTTCTACTGCCTGTCTGGGGGAAGGTCTTGAAATTCTTTGTGACTCAATTTCCTTAATAAAAATTTGTCCAAGGAGCAAGGGGGAGAGGCTTCCACCTGATCCACCGCAGCAATTTCTGCAAATAAAATAGGCCCAACACGACCAAGAACTTATTTCTCAAAGTGATTTCACACATCATCTTCCTTATAGTCACACTTCTTTCACGATGAAGAGATCATCAAGCATTATACCTTTTGATAATGATATAGGGAGCCCCTATGATTTTCTTAGCTTGAATATTATCAACTCCATTCTTTCTGATGGGAAAAGCGAGACATAGTGTGACCTCTCCCGGGTCTCACAGCTGGAGACGGTTGAAATCAGGACCGGATGAAACACTTTGATATTTTTGAAAGAATTCTGATAGAGGAATTTAATTTAGCAAACATTTTTTTCAGCACATAGTATGCTTAGACCATGTATTTGGTAGGGATAAAAACGGATAAATAATAACACAGCGTGATCAATAACACAGTTTACTGCGGAAGCTGGAGGGGTGAAATCCTGGAAGAGTCAACGGTGACGCTGGCTTGACCTGGACTATTTAGTCAATCGGCCCACCAACCTTAGCTATTTTATCATCTCCTTTAAACTGATGTGTGTAGTCTAAGAGATGGGAGGGACCTTAAAGGATGCTTAACTCAGCGATCTTCTGTCTTTCATGGCAAAAGGACACAGCCGTACCAGAGCAAGCGATAAATGCCCCATTGCCTGGAAGTTCAGTAAGAGGAAAATGCCGGTCTTTGGTTTTTAAATCTGGCTGGCCCTACTTCTGCTATCCTTTTTGGCTTGGACTTCTGTTTCGAATTCAAAGCTCAGTGATCCTTTGGCTTCTCTGCGTGTTTCTTGAGTCTTAGCCAGCCGGGAGAGGCTGCCGATTCTGTAGCCACGGGAGGTGCTGGGCTAAGACTGAGGGCAGAGTGCCTTTTGATAGAATGCCACCGTCTGTGAAAAACTGAGGAGTCTTGGAATTTATCAGGAAGGTGGAGTTCTGCCTACTCTGGTTCTTGTCTGCCATCGTTGTTCATTATTCATTGATGTTGTTGGTGGTTCTAGAGCCCAATTCTTCTTTTCTGAATCATACGCTTTTCTTATCTCCCCCTAGTTGCTTCGAGTTAATAGGAAAAAGAGTCATAAATAGAATACTTCTGGCTAAGATTTATGCTTTGTCACTTACATTTGGTTTTTAAAACTTCTCCCTTTTCTAGTCTTTTAGTATTTTCCATATGTGATAGTTTGGTTGAATTAGCCAATATGGGCTATCACCTAGATCAAGCCCAGATTTCTATTCTTCCTTCTTGTCCCCCCAGGTGCAGACTTTGGGACCTGCTTATAGATACGTGGTGACCTTGTTCATGGTAATTTAAATTTGAAGATTTTTCCCACACATTAATAGGCCCACGTGACCTGCTTACATCGCAGGAAGCCTAAGTCACATGGGGTGGGAGGAGCTTGCTGAGAAGAAAAGGAAAGTGTGTCACAGGAAATGCTGAGAAAACAGTTAGAACTGAGGGAGAGAGCAGATGCAGGCCAGCTAACTGTGCTGTGAGTGTGTTTGTGGGAAGGCCCCAGCAGGGAGTGGATGGCTTTGGGATGGAGTGGTTCTCTGCTGTGACATTTTGTATTGAATTCTTTGCTGCTATGATGGATTGGGCTTATTGGTTTTGAGATCTGGTTCTCTGGGGTCTTCTGCCTTCTGTATGGAAAGTCTCTTGTATCTTGCGATGCAGAACTACATAGGCGTATTGACAATCATCATCTATGTTATGATTATCGCCTTAATACACCATGCTCTGAAAGGAGTTTGGGTTTTGGTATGACCTGGTAGCATCCTGCTCCCTTTGCCATTGTCACAGGGTCTGAGAGGACCAATGGAACACTCAAGGTTTGCCACGCTCAATTTCTTTCATGCTCAGTTACCAGATGACTAGAAGCAGGCCCAAAGTTCCCATGTGGCCAAGTGGAACTGGGAATTAGGTAACTCTGAGCATGATCTGAGGGATCGCCCCTGTAAGCCAATCCAACTGAGTCACTACACATGGCTTGATGGGAATATGAGATGAAAACTCTTAGGGCCAGACCTAGATAATGAGGACTAATGGCCAAGGGGAATAGAGCTCTTCATGTTTTTTTTTTCTTTCACTTCATAATGATATCTATATCATATAACCAAATTAACTGGAATAGGTCTTTAATTCTCTATTTATTGTTTCTGTTGGATTCACTCACACAATGCCATCACAAGGGTAAGTTCTGTTTGTATTTTATTGCTTTATAGATTCCATTTATAAGGCCTTTATTTTCAAGGTCTCTGTATTTAAAGTCAAGGAACCTGTGTTCCAGCTCTAGTTCTGCCACTTACTACTCCTGGATTTGGGCAAATTTTCTTTAACCTTCCTGGGTTTCAGTTTTCTTATCTCCCTAATGGGGATAATATCTATAGTGTAGCACTACCTTCCAGATCATTGGGAGGTACAAATGAGATTCATTTTTTTCTTTGTATTTCTACTCCCTAGTACTAAACCATAGTGGGCACTGGATTAATGCTTGAATCGATTGACGCTAACCACCCTTGGTTCCAGTCTTTCCTCTCAATATTACTACCTGGGTTATTTTGAGCAGGTTACATAGCCTGTCTGGGACTCAGTTTCCTCCTCTGTAAAATGAGGGGGGGTTGGACTAGATGGCCTCTAAAGCCACTTCCAGCTCTAAATTTCTTACTAGGTGGTGCATATCCACTTTCTGGTGGATAGAGTGTTGGGCCTGAAGTCAGGAAAACTTGAGCTCAAATTCAGCCACAGACACTTAGTAGCTGCATGACCCTGAGCAAGTCACTTGACCTCTGTTTGCCTCAGTTTCCTCAACTGTAAAATGGGAATTATAATCGTGCCTACCTCCCAGAGTTGTTACGAGGATCAATGAAATAATATTGGTAAACCACTTATCCCAGTGCCTGAACATAGTAGGTGCTAAATAAATGCTAGATATTACTGTTGCTGTTATTAACATTATTATCCTATGATCTGGGCAATATTTCCATCATATTAAATGGAGAGTGGAGCAAAGAGGCTAAGAGAGTGTGGTAAGAACACATAAGGGCATAATCGTGGGGTTAGAGCTAGAACTTTGAGACCCTTTTCTCCCAAGCCAATACTCATTCCAACAGAATAGCATGGACCCTTCTCCAATAATAACTTAAAACCACATGTTATCCTCCCACAGTCTGCAGTGTTTTTAGAGACCAAGGTTTTCCATCAGCTGGAAGTGGCCTCTGAATTGCCAGAGTCTCTCTAATGCTGACCTCCTCTCCCACCCCACCAAGGTCTCTGTGGTTATAGAGGAAGAATATTAAATCAGTCACATCAAGGTTATTTGGTCCTTGGGAAGGTGGTAGATTGGTTGTGTTTTTCCCACCTCTAATATTTCTTTTTAGATTGGTATCCAGAAGTCTGAAAGGGAGAAGCATCCATGGGCCACCTCATTTCATACTCAGCCAGCCAACTGGGTGTTGAAACTATTTCCACGGTTTCCAAACCATCAATGCTGGAA
Source organism: Trichosurus vulpecula (assembly GCF_011100635.1). Taxonomy (NCBI): domain Eukaryota; kingdom Metazoa; phylum Chordata; class Mammalia; order Diprotodontia; family Phalangeridae; genus Trichosurus; species Trichosurus vulpecula. The sequence goes on along the minus strand of NC_050580.1, from coordinate 265,138,540 downwards.
AACATTTACTACTGAAAAGATCTCTGACTCTGAGGGTGCATTTGTCTAATTCAGCAATAGCTATTTGCACTGTATTTTCAGATTATGTCTCTCCTCGAAAATGATCTATTATAGGAGCAGTTTATAAAATTAAACATTTGTCATTATGCAATGCAAAATTCATGAAGCATTGAAATGTCAGGGATCTGCATATTTAAGATACAGTAGCACGCTTTCTTTGGCAAAGATATTTAAGAGTAACAGGCCCACAGAGAGACCCTACTAATCAAAGAAATATTTTGGAAAAGAGCTGAATATTCTTTTGTTTGCAGGTGGTCCTGAAGGATACTATTACAGATGGCATTATTATAATATTTATATAGGATCATAGATTTAGAACTAAATGGTACATTAGAAGCCAACTCTCCTTAAATATGAGGAAACTAGGGACCAGGAAACCAAGTGACTTGCCTAGGCTCACACAGCCACTAAGTATTTGAATCCAGATCTTCTGGGCTCCAGGTATAGTTCTGTCCCCACCACACGAGGCTTTTTATTTAACTTTTAAACTTTAAATTTTTAAAAAACTTTTTAAACTTCATACTCCATTAACCTAATTCTGATTGCCAGGTCCATGCCCACCAGGAGAAATTAGCTGAAGAGAGCTCAAATTGATGCTGTTAATTAAGTCGCCCCAACTACTGTGGAAATTGAAAACCTCAGAAACTTAAGACAGCTCTTTCCTTCAGGGAGATTGAAGTCAAGGTGTGGGCTGAACAAACAACAGAACTTTTCTCCACAGCAACCTCTCAGTAAATGCAAAATTATATTGTACAGGCTACATAGTAAGCTCCTTGTCACAGGAAGAGGTCAAGCCATGACTGTTTGTAAAGGGTACTATGGAAAGGATTCCTGCATTAATACTCAACTAGGAGACTTTCAAGGACTCTTCCAATGGCAGTATTCTTTTAAAATTAATTAGTACCGATAGTTTTTTTGGAATCACCTTCATTTCTTAATATATCCCTCTCTTTTTGCCCACCCAGAGTCCCATCTCGTATAACAAAGACCAAAAAAGAAAGAGAAAAATGCTATTCAGCAAGCCTAATCAACATGTCATTCAATTCCAATAGCATATGCAGCGTTTCACATCCACAGCCCCTCTCCTCTGTAAAGAACAGATGTATTGTCATATCCTTTCTTTGGGGTCAAGCTCAGTCATTATAATTACATATTGTTCAGTTTCCATTACAGCTCAAATATTTTATGAAGTTGAGTACAGAAATGCTGAGAGAGTAGTCAAGGAGAATGGAGGAAGCAGAGCCAAGTGAGATCATTTGGAAGGCTTTCAGGGGAAGCGGTGTTGGGTTCTAAAAGAATAAGGGATACATTTTGTTGGAATGGAGTAAGGAGGTCATTCTAAAGATGAGGATGTGCAAAAAGTCAATCACCGTGAAGAAAGAGCAAAAAGAAGAGTATGCCTGTAGCTGAGGAAGAACAAAGTGGGAGAGGAGTGGAGGGCCTTAACTCAACAGCTCAAGTCAATGAATATTGATTAAGTATTTACTCTGTGTGAAATGGGGTTGCTAGGGTGGTACGGTGGTAGAGTGCTGGGCCTGGAGTCAGGAAGACTTATCTCCCTGAGCTCAAACCTGGCCTCAGACACTTGCTGTGTGACCCTAGGTAAGTCACTTAACCCTATTTACCTCAGTTCCCTCATCTGCACAATGAGCTGGTGAAGGATATAGCAAACCAATCTAGTATCTTGATCAAGAAAACCCCAAACGGGGTCATAAAGAGTTGAAAACGACTGAACGACTTTGCGAAACACTATGCTAATTGCTGGGGGGAAATAAATACGACATTGCTCCCTGCTTCATGGAGATTGGCATCTCGAATGGGAACAGAACATAAATACATAACCATAATACAAAATAGAAAATGATAAGTACGTAAAATAAACGCAAAATGCAGCAGGAGGTTTCTAGAAACTGTGCTGAAGAATTTAAATATAATGTGACAGGCAATATGGAGCCACTGTAGGTTCATAGCAAGTGAATGACGTGATGAAAAAGGTGTTTAAAGGAGATTATTCAAGCAGCTTTCTAGATGAACTAGTTCAGGGAAGAAATTAGAGGCAGGGAGACCACCTAGGAAGCTTTTGAGGTACCTGAGGCGTAAGATAATGAAGGTCTGAACTACGAAGGAAGCCATAGAAATGGATGGGGAGAGACACGCTTGAGAGATATCACAGAGAAAGAACTAACGAGGCTTAGTGGGGAAGTGTATGACGGGGGCAAAGGAGAAAGACACGCAGGTTGACCCTAAGGTTGAAGAGCCAGGGGTGCAGGAAAAGGCACTTTCCATATTCGATAATGGGGAAATCAGGAAAGGCCGTCTCTTGTGGGTAGGGAAAGAGGATATGCTCAGTTTTTTTTTTTGTTTGTTTTTTTTTAGTTTTTTTTTTTGTTTTGTTTTTGGCAGGGCAATTGGGGTTAAGTGACTTGCCCAAGGTCACACAGCTAGTACGTGTGTCAAGTGTCTGAGGCCGGATTTGAACTCAGGTTCTCCTGACTCCAGGGCCGGTGCTCTATTCACTGCGCCATCTAGCTGCCCCTATGCTCAGTTTTTTACACGAGTTGTATGTGTTGCTAGAAGATGATGTCATATTGTGAAGTCATCTGGGATTTGGAGAGATGGTGGGAGGTCAGGGCCGCTGATACATAACATGGAGATTGTCTACAGATAGATGCTAGTTGAAATCAAATAAGGGCATGCCACCACCATTGCCGTTGTGAGAAGGTGAAGGTCTAGGCCACAAATCCTGCTAAGGAGAAGAAGATACAGGGATAATTAGAAAAGAATAAAGGGAAAAACAAAAGAGCACAGGGTCATGAAAGTCAAGGGAAGAGAATTTCAATAAAATGGTGTACAATAGTTATGAAATGCAATGAAAAAAAAGGGCCAAGTAGGCTGAGACCATGGAATTTGGCAGAACTTTAGAGAAAGTAATGAGATAATTTCATTGATATAGGGATCTCCTTCTACCAATGCAAGTGGGCGTCATCTCTGCAAATTGAAGTCCCCCAGAGTGGTCTAGATTCGGTGCTTCTTAAACTGGAGGTCATGAGCCCATAGGGGGTCTTGAAAAAAATTGGCAACAGTAAAAGATTTCTGAACATGTGAAGACCAAAAACTAATTAAAAATCAAACGCATAATGAAACCAAGGTATTTCTGGCAGCACTTGCCCATGTTGCATTGCCCACCTTCTCAGCAGCATTGGTTCTGAACACAAAGCATGTGCGCTTTGCACTGTGCATGCCCTCAGGCCATGCAACGCCGAGGATTGCTGCTGAAATGTGAAAAGGGGCCCAGAGTAAAAAAGTTTAAGAAGCCCTGGCCTAGAGCAGGGCTTCTTAAAGTTTTTCCACTCCAGACCCCTTCAGCGCTTCTTAAACTGTGGCTTGTAACCCCATATGTCTTGATCTGCAGTTTAAGAAGTGCTGGAGAGCATTCAGAGCTTTATTTTCCCAGGTTTACACAGCCGTATGTCAGAGGCGTTATTTAAATCTGGTTCCAAATTCATGCTTCCAAAAGAGACTGTTCACTGTGCAACATTGTCTCCCAGATAATGACAATAGAATTGAAAATGAGAGAGGTAGTAGATGGAGAGCAAGCGGAATCAATGGGCATAGGCTACCCACTCATGAAACCAAGCATCATCGAATCATGGAATCCCAGACTATCAGAGCTGGAAAGGACTTCAAAGGCCTTCTAGTCCAAGCACTTCCCTAATCTGGGACTTCTACAAGATGGTTGTCCAGTCCATACTTAAACACTTCTAATGTGGGACTTGACTTTTCAAGGGAGCCTATTCTAATGCTGGAAAGCTCAAATCCACAGAAAGTTTATCCTCACATTGAGCCTAAAATCTAGGAAAGGTAGGAAAGAAATGAAAATATTACAAACTAGAATGGGGGTTGAGCAATCACAAAAATAAGTACAATACAAAGTAGAACATTAGAAATATAAAATGCAAGAGGTTCCTTAGATGCTGGGCTGAAGAATTTAAATATAACAGGTGATATGAAGATGCTGTTAAGTTCTAAGCTTAAAAAAGAAAACAGAAAAAGATGATCATATTTAGAAGCAGAAGAAAAGAAACCACTGACAAGGTAGGGCTTAATGAATTCCTATGTAAAGCAGAAAGGAATCCAGGACATTGGTGCAGAGATTAATTGCTTTTCTTGGTATACCCCCAGTGCCTAGAACAGTGCTTTGAATAGTAATATCTGTTGATTGATGGAGAGAAAGAAGAGTGTCACTGGAATTACAGGAAAGAATGGGAGGATTTAAAAACATTATTTTGAACTTAAACACCAAATACAACAACCATTTCCATTTACGAAGTCGGACACAGAAAGATTGTACTTAAAACCACAAATATTTCTTAAGCAGCTTGCTTTCCCTTTTAAGTACATAGTAAATTCAAATGACAGAAGGATTGATGAGACAGAGATGGTTGCAACAAGGATGTGCTAAAAGATTGGAGTTCTTTCTGATTCCTAAAGGGGGTAAGCTGGGTGAAATAGAAGGTATGACAAGACAGGGAAATATATTTTTTTAGGTTATTTCTGGCTTCTGAAAATAGATGCTGCTTAGTTTTCTTTTCTTTTTCTCTTTCCCTTCATTCTTTCTTTCACATCCTTCTTTTCTCTCTCCTTCCCTCCCTCTTTCCTTTCCTTTCCTTTCCTTCCTTCCTTCCTTCCTTCCTTCCTTCCTTCCTTCCTTCCTTCCTTCCTTCCTTCCTTCCTTCCTTCCTTCCTTTTCCTTTCTTCCCTAAAACACTCAGGACCCAGCCTTCTGTCCTGTTTCCAGGATCAAGAAATCTAAGAGAAACTAAATCCAGATAGGAGCTTTAGACAGAGGCTCAGAGTGGAATTTCATTTGTCATGTCAATTTAGATTTAAAGCAGGTGCCTCCAGGGTAGAAGGCCAAAGCTTTGACAGTCGAGAGCAAGAATTTAAACTGCCACTGTGTGAAAACAAGTTAAATAACTTGATTCCAAGGAATACAGCCCATGTGTCAGTACTGCATCTGTTTAATAATGTATATCAACGCTTGTTCCAGAATTTGGGTGGCATGGAGACGCCTTTGTTTCCTCATTTGCAGAAAAATAAACAAGCTTGTGTCTCTGAGAAACCACTAGATGGCAGCCCAGGACATCTATTAAATTTGTTCTCGCCACAGGCTGCTGGAATTTTGACAGATACAAAACGGTACCTGTGGTTTTGTGTATAAAACTGGTATAACTGTTTGTACATTTAAAAAATGTAACAATAAATTAAACATAAGGGAAAGGGGTTGCTAATAAATACAGTGTCAGACTGCATTTTTTTTGTACCAGGTGATAAGCTTGGGCATTCAAACCTGATCTGTATCTAGGAGGCAAGTCGAAGCCTTTGCAAAACATGCCTTCTTGGTGGTTCATGCTTGCTCGAGAATTTTCACCGATTTTTACATAGATGGCTTGGTGCATGGATGTGTCGAGGTGAAGGCCAAGAGAGCCTACATTATGGGAACGCTCCAGAGTTTGTGTGTCTGGAAGCCTGGATCCATGCCTGGCTTTCTAAAAGGAAGCACATCTCCATGTATGTCACCTCCCATTCAGTGGCTGCAAGTAGAAGGGGAATGCCTGATAAAACAGTTCCATGAGTAATTATATTCATTTAAATTTAAAATGGAGCACTTGCTACTAATGATATCTCTGACCCTTTATTAAAGAAAAAATTACTCATTTATGAAAATGGACTCAAAGCCTGAAGCTATTCCCAACAGGAGGCATCAGGGAGCAGTGGAGAGAACATTGGCTTAGAGTCGGAAGCCTTTCGTTCAGACCCTGGTTTTGCCACTTACCATCTGTGTGATTTTGGGAAAGTACCTTAGTGTCTTTGGGCCTCAGTTTTACCGTCTATAAAAAGGGGAGGTTGAACTACATGATCTATGATTTGGTGTTTAAAATAAGTTAGTGGTTGCACTCTCTCCAATACTGCAATATTTCTTTGTTCTTTGGATTGGATTGTTCTGTCATGTTGGTTTGCATTCCGCGCCGATGAAACCTAAGTCACAGGCGCACAGAGCCAGAGGCCATCTGGTACAAATCCCTTACTGAGAAGTAAGTTGACTTGTCCAAGGTAACACAAATGGCAGATCCCTGTTCTGAACCTAGGCTTTCTATCTCCAAATCTATCTCTTTCCCCATAATACTGTTTCTCTGAAAGGGCTGGCTAGCTTGTGATAGAAAAAAAAAAACCAAATAAACAAACAATCCTATTTCACAGTGACAGCCTGCAGACATTTTATGAATTTTGACTTTGTTTGGAAGGGGAACTGTGCAAAAGGATGTGGGTCACTCTGCAAATCTGTCATAACTCCTGGAAGAAACAACCCATAGTGTACATTCTATCAAGTTGTTTTTGTTAAGAATAACATGGTTTTCATCTTTTCAATTACTGTGTCTTACCTTAATAGTATCATCTCTCTTTCAGGTGCCCCTCTAAAAGCATTTCCTTCTTGGGTCAAACACTTGATTGCAAGTAACATAAGGTTATATGTTTAGAAAATACAGGAGAGGTGTTCCATTAATTGTGGAAAAGAGAATCCTAGGTGCTAAGAAAGAAGCGTTCACCCTAGCATCGCTGCCAGGGCAAGATGCCGTTTTAAGTTAACATTTTACTTTTTATAGCATGGGATGCAAATTTCTTCTGGGGAAGGAGAAAAGGTGTTTTCTGAATTTCATTTCTTTACCTAATTACTGATAAAATCTATCCTTTCCTGCATTGCTTTCCTTCCATTTCTGTATTCCCATAGGAAATTATCAGCCCCTCAGTGGGGTTAATTCACAGCTCTATATCTATCCTTGTCACAATCTTTTGGGTGTTTAAATTTAAAATTTAAAATGCTAGAACTTGCCAAATTTAAACTCAGGTCTTTCTGACTTTAGGCTTAGCACTCTGTTCATTATACCACGTACATGCCTAGATGATCTCTGAGATCTGAGCACAGACTCTGGAGTCTGAGGACCTGAGTTCAAATTAGGCCTTACTACTGTGTAACTTTATCTCCCTAGGTCTTGATGATCCTAATTGCTTTTCTTTCATTAATCACATTCCAAATTCTTTGAAAGTAATGACTGTGCCTTTATTGAAACTTCCTTCTCTGAAGTTTGGTTCCTAACAATGCAAGGCCTGCACTGGAGTGTGTTTGTTGATCTGCTCAACTAAGACTGGGCTCTCAAATGAGCCTTCTTTCTCTAAAGATACATTTCAGTCTAGTGTCTAAACACCCATTCATGAAAGAGCAGAGAGGCAGATTAGCTAAGATTGAAGCCCTACTTCAGATAGAATGTTTCTGTGCCAAAGGTGGGCATTCTTAGCTGGGATGCCTGTCTAAGGGACCAAAGCCCAACATTTCTTTTCCTGAATCATACACTAGAGGCTATTTATTGACAACCACAATTCAAACTAGATCATAGACATAGGAGATGAGGGGGCATCTTCATTCAGGTTTTCTGAAATTACTATAAAATGATGTGTGATGCCAATTAGAATGATGGATGATAAAAAATGTATTTCCTAAGAAACTTCTTTGATAGATGTCACTATAAGGTCACTAATAATTGTTGCAGATTTCTCTTTTAACAGCTTGCCACTCAGATAGAATATAAGCTTCTTGAGGGCAGGCCCTGTTTCATCTTTGTCTTTTATCCCCACTGTCTTGCACTTAGTAGGTGCTCAAAAAAAGCTTCTTGGTTGATTTATTGACTAATTGGTAAAAATAAATGCCTTCCATACATTTGCAGACACAGTCAAGGTAATTAATTCTTTTTACTTATGTGTTATAAGGTAAGACTTCTGGAAGCAGGTTACTTCTAACAGTAAATAGTAATGGACATGTAGAAAAATAAAGTGCTGATAAAACAAAAAATAGAAGAAACAATTCAGTAAGAGACAGAAACAGGGTGATTTTGTTACTAAACTTGTTGAAGTTATATATACTTTTCAAAGAGAAACAAAACTTTATGGTTTCACATGCAAATCCACTCTTTTGTCATTTTTATATTGGAATATTTGTGTCTATTGATTGTTAAGTTCATAATAAAAGAAAAGAAACTTTTAAAAACAGTTGTCCTTTATACTTCCAATCTGTGTATGTTAGCCTATGGGCTAGCTGTACCAGTGGGAGAGGAGTTTATTTGAAATGTGCTAGGATTTCATGGGTTCCACAGGACCCTAAATCTCTTTCTAATTGTCCAGCCCGGGTGCTTGAAATTCCCACTCTTAGGATTCTTCCTTCATGTCAAGTCACTGACTTCTGAAGGCTGTTGTTAAATGTAGAAACTGTAGTTACCTGGAAGGAAAACAAGTTAGCATCCATCAACACGTCACTGTGGATCAACTTATATAATTAATTATGTGTCAAGTAGTAGACAACAAGCCCCCAAGGAATGGACACTGGGATAGATATGTTTTGATGGGATGAATGAGCAAGGAAGTATGGAAGCATAGGCTACCCTGTAGAGAGGCGATGGTGGGAAGGGAGCTCTGACCGGAAGGTGAGAGAGGTCTGTATCTGCTTCCCATATTGGCTGGGCTAACCCTGAAACCAAGGTCAAAGTTCGTGGGTGAAAGGGGGATTGATTTATTACAGTTATTTTAAGTTTCTTTCATTTTCCATGGAAACTCTCCATCTGGAGTTAATCAAACATATACTGACTGGCCTGTTACTCATCCTCCTTGTAATCTCCTCCCTCCCATGACAGAATGATTCATCTCAGTGGGAAGTAAGCCAAAATCTCTGTTGAGATTTTTGTTGTCCCCAAATTAAGGAGTGAGTCCCTCAAAAATTCCAAGGTGACCAAGCCTGTTGTCAGCAAGTCAGTAACAAACATTTATTAAATACTATGTATTATATATTAAATACATTTTATATTTAAAACAACTTTTTGTGTATGCAATTCATTATATATTTAATATAGAACATATATATTAAATACTTTATATGTTTAATACAAATTCTTATGTATTAAATACAAATACATTTAATACATAATGGTCTGTATTAAATACATTTATTAAATACTATTACTATTAAATTCTATCAGGCATTGTGCTAAGCATCAGGGATACAAAGAAAGGCAAAAAAGGGCCCTTGCCTGATTGAGCTCATGTTCTAATGAGAGAGACTATATGTAAATAAGTAGTTGCATAGAAACTATACACAGTACAGTTGGAAGTTAATCTGAAAGGGTAAGGCATTTGTAGCCGAGGAGACTAGGAAAAGCCTCAAGCAGAAGGTGGGCTCAGAGAGGAGAAGTAGGCCTTGTTTCTATGATTTTTTTAAGACCCACTTAATGGAATTGTTGTTATTCAGACATGTCTGAATCTGTGTGACCCCATTTAGGGTTTTCCTGGCAAAGATACTTGAGTGGTTTGCTATTTCCTTCTCTAGCTCATTTTACAGATAAGGAAACTGAGGCATAAGTGACATAAGTAACATAGTTAAGTGACTTGCCCAGGGTCCCACAACTAGTAAGTGTCTGAGGGCCAGATTAGAACTCAGGAAAATGAGTCTTCCTGACTCCAAGGCCTGGCACTTTATCCGCTGTGCTACCCAGCCGCCCACTTACTGGAATTCCAGAGTATAATTTTGTGCTCAGTTTTGTTTTCACAGTCACCATTGGAAGGGGCATGTGATCCAGACCAGTGATTTCATAGATGTAAGAACTTCCTAATAAGGAAAATCCTATCAATGCAGATTGACAGTTATTCTATAATTTAGTCTTAGAGAGTTGGCCGGGGCATGGAGCAGTTAAGCAATTTGCCCAGTGTCACGTAGTCAGAACGTATCACAGGAGGGACTGGAGCCTAGATTGATTTGGAAGCTTTCTATCCTTTCTTCCTCCTGATCAGTCAGTCAACAATCATTTTCTAAGCACTTACTATATGCCAGACCCTGCGCTAGGCAATGAGGATACAAAGAAAGGAAAAACCAGTATCCCCATGCTCGAGGAGCTCACATTCTAACAGGGGAGATGATCCGGTATTTATCTGTAGTCAAGACAACCGAAATCCTCATGAGCAAAAATACTACCAAGTAATGGTTTGTTCTGCCACTTTTTTGTTTTCCCATTTGACAATGAACAGGGGCTACTAGGCAGCTGGAAAGGTAAGGGACGATTGCAAAGAAGACATTTTCTCCTAGTACATCGACCAGAAATACTGGTTAAATCTCTATTTCTTCTTTTCTTAAGATCCTGATCAGATTTTGAGCTATAAAGGGCCTTAAAGGTCACTCAGCTTAAGCCCCTCATTTTACAAATGAAGAAACTGTGTCCCAGAGAAATGTTGCTGTTATTTGCTCTTCATTCCCGAAGAGGACCGGCGATATCATGAGGGTGATGTTTTGGCTTCTGCATGAATCCAATTTCAGTGAGGCAGAGCTGCACAAAGTCATCTCTGTCCCCCAGAGTCATTGAAGCATAGCAACAATGTTGCTAGCTGCTGTGGCTGTGTACCAACAACACCAGCACACAGAAGGGCTGCTAGCACAAGTTCTTCGATCTGCTTTTCTAACGACAGCAACTTTAAGGGGTTAACAATCTCAGTTTAATTAAACATATGTATATCATTCACTGAGTTCTGGGGGAATAATCAGCCCCCTGAACAGGGCAAATACAAACAGAAATTACAAGCATACATTATAAACAGAGCAAATAAGACAAACCAGTCCATCCACAGCAATACATAGTTACCAGAGAAGCACCAACATCTATCTGGGTTATCAAAGCTGGAGTGGGGCTTTTTCAATGGCTCGTCCAGAGCCTTGTCACACTTTCAATGAGTGTAGCCCCAAGAGTCAAATGCTAACCTTCCAGTACATATATAGCTGTTCAGGGCCCTGAGGGCTGAGGCCATCTTAGCATTTAGGGTGTAGGAAACCAGGGTGTGGGAAAGTTAATTAAACACTAGTACCACATCATATACGCTGTTTCCAATCAATGACTCTCCATTGTCTCACTGCTGAGAAACACTTGAAGAGAAAAAGATCGCACTTTACCTGCCCCATTCAAACAAAGCCAGACTCATCAAAGGCACTCGATTACCTAAGTGCTCCAAAAGAGAAAACAGTGAGAAAGGTCCTACCTTGATTACCATCACGTGGAGTCCAATGGCAAGAGAAAAGTCAAGCTGACTAGCGATGGTCTAGGACGCAGTGGGTGACCTTGGCATTTATAAATTAAAGTCTTTCCCAGGTCTCAGTCTGTCTGAGGCAATGCCATTCAGTGACTAAGGGCTAGCTAGGTAAGAATTGAGACAAAAGATGGCCTAGTTTACTCTCATAAAAGTCTACCCTCAGAGGGATGGCTTGCCCAATGTCACAGATTAAATAGCAGAGCTGGGTTTGAGCTCTGGTCCTATAACTCTAAAGCAGGTGTGCTTTCCATTGGACCACCCTTCTCCCGACTTTCTTTAGGGACCACTGCTTCAGGACTACTATGAAGATAACAAGTAAATGGAAAAAGAAACCACTGTAGTGGTTTGTACAGCACGTCCCCAAAATCTTAGTACAGCTTTCAACTGTCATAACTTCAAAAGTAGTAATGCAACTAATTTACGAAAACTTCATCTGATAGTTTAATTATTTAAATGTCTGTCACACTTACTTGGCTTTATGAATTTTGCATAAATTTTTGAAAGTTTTTACAAGATAGGGGCACCCTCTTATTACACATTGTTAGCGTACCAGTTGCTGGATGTCACGTCACCAGCCTGGCAGATTGATATAGGAGGTCCTGTTGCTTGGCTGTTTTGGTCACCTGATCTATCGTCATCAGACTTTTTCTTGGGGTCACATTAAGACTATCGTGCACACATCAAAACTTCATTCTCTGGATGATCTTAAGGCTAGGATTACTAATGCAGTCCTTTCAGTGACTGATGAAAAATTTTATAAATTTAAAAAAATCAGAGTGACATATAGCACAAGATAGTGATTATATTGAATTTCAATAAGAGAAATAGCAATCATTTTAGAAATTTAAATAATTAGCCTTTCAAATGATTTTTGGTAAGTTTGTGGCATTTGTACTTCTGAAGTTATTAAAGCTAAAAACTATACGGAGCCTTTTGGGACACCCCATGTAATATTGTATACACTTAAAATGGCCTGTCTTCAACACAAGGAAAATATCTTTTGGCTCATTTAAGTGCTTAGAAGTCCTGAGTTCTAGGGCTATTTTTATTGCTGACTCATCACATTAAGTTGAATAAGACAGAGAAGAGTCTTGCTGCGCTTACTTTTTACCGCAAATTAGTATAGAAATTCTACTTAAAGACAGTGAGTTGGCTCAGTGGATAGAGTGCGGGGTCTGGAGTCAGAAAGACCTGAGTTCAAATTTAGTCTCAGACCCTTTACTACCGGTGTCACCCTGGGTAAGTCACTTAACCTCTGTTTACCTCAGTTTCCTTGACTGTAAAATGGGGATAATTATAGCACCAACTCCCCAGGGTTGTTGTCAGGATCAGACAATATGATATTTTTAAAGTATTGCATGGTGCCTGGCATATAACGTAGTACGTGATTAATAAATGTTCCTTTCCCTTCAAGACATAGCTTAACTCTCCCCCCTCCGTGAAGTCTCTCCTGCTTGCTCTAGGTTTTACTGTTTCCCACTTTTTTTTAAACAACTAATTCATTTTTTTAAAAAAATTGCAAACGTAAGGATCATCAGTGAATGCAGGCAGTTCAACACACAGCAAAGGATAGGATTTTTTTTTAATTTTCAGGGGTTGAAACTGTCATTTCTTTAGCATAAGGAATTCTAGGTAGAGACACTCCCTCTACTAACTCAGGCTGGCAACTCATCTGAAACATAGTGTCTTAGACTGTTTGTAGGGCCATTGTGAGGGTGGTTGGTTGTTGTCAGACAGCTAGTAAATAGCCGAGGTTGAACCCGAACCCAGAACTTTCCTTACATCTAAAGAGAATCCTCTATGACTGCCACCATGTGGAACAGATAAGCATAGTCTGTTGATTTAAATGTAAGTACGGTAACTGCTAGGCTGGGCATCATAATGAACACCTGGTGCTCCTTACATTGTGATGTCTTGGTTGGTAGCAGCTGCTATGAATTTTATAATAAAGAAAGGCCAGAAGATGTGTATAACTAAACCCTGCCTTAGAGACTTACTTTACTGTTAAGGTCTGAGAGGAAGAAGAGGAAAATTGAGACCAGAAACCTTTAAGTTTGCCAAAAGACGACAAAGTGTCTCTTTCCTTTTTCCCCATTAAGACAGATGGGGAGGGATAGAAGAGGAGAGGGTAACAGGTTGGCTGGTGGCTATTCTTTTTTATGTAATTGGAAGGCTATGTCTGACAGCACCCACATTTCCATTTGGCCGTCACCCAAATTGCCTGTCCTAACACTGTTCTACCACAGACTAGTCCACATGGAAGGTGTTATGAGAGAGCCTTTGTCTGACAACAACCTGAGGCCTGAGGACTCTGGGCAAAAATTACCCATGGCCCAGCGTGACAGAAGCTATGGGCTTTGCTAAGCCATTCCCAGAAAGACCAAAGTGTCCATTTCGCTGGGTTTGGGACAGCTTACGTTAATGACATGATTTCTCCTTTTTGTTTTTATTTCTTACTATTATCACTCTTTTAGACCCTTTAAGGGGCCGTTGAAGCCAAAAGAGTTTTCTTTGCTGGATTGCCCATATCAATCAGCATGCACATGCCCTGTTGGGCTAAAACCTACACTAAGCCTTTTGGAATCCTTTATTTAATACTATATTCACTTAAAATGGCCTATCTTAAACACAAGAAAAACATCCTCTGGCCTATTTCAGGTGCTTAGAAATCTGGGTAAAATATTTCCATTGTCCCATATGTGTCCTTATCAGACAAACATGGCTTGTCCTGCAGAGGTCATGGGGTCATAGGATCACCATAGAACCAGAGATTTAATGTTGGGAAGGATTTTAGAAGTCACTTAGTACTGTAACTCCATCATCTGGGTGGTGGGGGGAGGACGGAGGCCCAGTGAGGTTAAGCAGCCTATTGGACCTCACACAGGTAGTAATTGTCAGGATGAAGATTTGGACCTTTCTTCTCTGCCTACAAGCTCACCATTGTGTCCAGTGCACCTTGAAAGGCAATGCAATACAGTAGAGAGAGTGATGGTTTTATATTCAGAGGACCCTTCTTGCTTCCCAGAGGTGGCTACATGAGGCAGTGGAGTTAACGTCCAGCTTAGGGTCAGGGAGTCTTCAGTACAAATCCAGCCTGCGTGACCCTGGGCAAGTCACTTAATCTCTCCATTCCTCGGGGTTCCCTTCTCTGTACAAATGGACGATAACAGTAGCGCTTACCTTCTAGGGTTATTGTGAGGATAAAATGAGATTTATGTTCGTTAAGTGCTTGTCAAACCTTGAAGCACGCCAGCATTATCAGAATCGTTGTTACTGAGGACTACTACAACTGCTACATTATTACTATCACTATTACCACTGTCATGTTAGTTGGCGGCAAGTCCCTTAATCCTCCTTGGCCTCAGTTTACCCATTAGTAAATTACAAGGTTGGACGAGATGGCCCTTCCAGTTCTGATTCTGGGATTCCAGGCTAGCTTGGTCTTTCAGCCGTGTGGGGGAAGCGGAAGTGCATGGTCTTTGCATTCTTCTCCCTCTGTAGTTTTCAAAGTGATGTTGAATTTCATGGACCTTTCCTATTTATAGGAAAAGATACAGGCTAAGAAGCAAAATAAATTGGCTCGGGGTGTTTTGTTTGTTTTCGTAGTGGAAGGAGAACCGGATTTGAAGACCTCGGTTTGAATTCTTGGTTTGCTGCCACCATCTTGGCCAAGTCCCTTGATGTCCCCAGGCCTTAGTTTTCTCATTTGCAAAATGAAGGCAGGGTGCTAGATGTCCTGCGAGGTTCCTTCCAGCGCTCAACCTATCACCCTAAATCCAATGCTGTAATTGTGTTTGAAGAAAAAAACCAGTGTGGTAAGAGACTGAAATGAGCTGGTTAGAAACAGCTAAGGCTAATTTAACGTAGTAAGGATTGGAGACAATTACACAAACAATGTATTCAATATTTAAGTGGAAGAAGCGGCTAAGTTGGTACAGTGGGTAGAGTGCAGGCCTGGAATCAGTAAGATGTGAATTCAAATCCAGCCTCAGACACTTGCTAGCTGTGTGACCCTGGGCAAGTCACATAACCCTATTTGCCTCAGTTTTCTCATCTGTAAGATGAGTTGGAGAAGGAAATGGCGAATCATTCTGGTATGGGGTCATGAAGAGTCACACGTGATTGAAAACAACTAAACAACAACCCACAGCAAATGTAAATGGATCTATGATTTCACCATCATGAATACTCAGATCTTCAGATCAATCGATTAATGATTAATGATGTGCACTTTTTAACTGCTAACTATTTACTGACACTACGCTAAGCATAGGGATGGAGAAAGGAGGGAGAATATTACATGTGGGGAACAATTTGGCCAGACTGGAGAGGGTGTGGAGAGGAGTAATATGGAATAAGTATGGCAAGGTAGGTCAGGGCAAGGTTATGAAGGACTTTCCTCCAAATGTAGCAGTTTGTAAATGGTCCTACAGGTGGTAAGAAGCTGCTTGAGCTGGTGGCACAGTGTATGGAGCACGAGACTTGGATCCTGTCTCAGATACTTGGTAGCTTTGCGACACTGGGCCAAACACGTAACCTCTCGTAGGGTTTGTATCTTTTTCTGTAAAATTGGACTATTGATATCTGCCTCAGATCAAATGAGATAACATATTTAACATATAATAATAGGTTATTATAACCTGTTATAATAATATGTTATAAATCATAGATTCTATAAGTACTTATTAAGCGTCTACTATGTGCCAGGCACTATCTTAAAGGTTTTACCAGTATCTTATTTGGTCCTCATACCAACGCCATGAGGTAGGTTCTATTATAATCCCCATTTTAAAGTTGAGAAAACTGAGGCAGAGGGAAGTTAAGTGACTTTTTCAGGGTCACGCAGCTAGTTGTGTGTCTGAGGTCAGATTTGAACTCACATCTAGCCTGACTCCAGGCTCGGTGCTCTATCCACCATGCCACTCAGCTGGAGTATCCTATTTAGAATTGTACTTTAGCAAAATCACTTCAGGAAGCATATGGAGGATTGGTTAGAGAGTAGAGTCTTGAAGCAGACCCAACAATGAAGATTATTGTGATAATCTAAAGGCGATGAACTCAGTGGCAGTAAATAGAGCACTGGGTTTCAAATGAAGAAGACTCGTCTTCATGAATTCGAATCTAGCCTCAGACTGTGGCTGTGTGATCCTGGGCAAGTCACTTAACCCTGTTTGCCTCAGTTTCCTCATCTGTAAAGTGAGCTGGAGGTGTAAATGGTCAACCACTCCAGTATCTCTGCCAAGAAAACTCCAAGAAGAGTTGGACATGACTGAAATGATTGAACAAAAAAGAAAAAAAGGTGACGGATTCTGAATGAGGATGGCAGCCATGCTAGTAAGGAAATGGGGACGAATGTGAAGGATGTTGCAGAGATAGACAATATCTGTCTCTGATCACGACACTGAGTTTGTGAACCTGGAAAAGAGAGGAGGACGTGGGAGATGCGGAATGATAGAAGAAAACCTTGGCAATAGCTTCTGTGGCTAGTGAGACAGGAGACTGAACTGGGCAGAACAAAGGCTCACCCTCCCAAAGACTCATGATGGAAGAAGCAATTCACATCCAGAGAAAGAATTATGAAGTTGGAATGCAGATTGAAGCAAACTGTTTGCTCTTTCTCTCTTTTTTCGTTTCTGTTTTATTTCTTTCTTGTGGCTCATTCCATTGGTTATAGTTCTTCTTTGCAACTTGACTATTGTGAAAATATGTTTAGTGTGAAGGTATGCGTAGAGCCTAGGTCAGATTGCACGCTGTCTTGGGTGGGGGTGGGGGGTGGAAAGGGAGGGAAGGGGAGAAAATTTGAAACTCCAAAACTTGAGGAACTCAGTGTTGTAAACTAAAACTAAAACTAAAAAATTAATAAAAACAAAAGGTTTACCTTGACTATAGACAAGGCCCAGTTGAAGCTGGATACCTTGAATTAATAATGTGGCTTTTCTTCATGGTTGTTTGCTTTTTTCCAGCTCAGTTCGGTAGCCTTTGAATAGAAGCCTAGCAGTCAGGTCTGGGAGGGATCCAGGGCTGGGGACAACCAGTGATGATTGACCTTTAGGGTGGTGAGATTGGATGACACTGGACAGTTCAGTGGGTTAACCATAAGGTCAAGACTAGGAAGTGAGGAAAGTAAAGACAGCGTAGGAGTAAGGATCCTGAGAAAATATCGAGAGGATTAGAGGTTATGATAAAGGCCAAAAAGTTTAGGAGGGGCAAGGCATAAGGAGAGGTTGAATGGCTACAGGAAGGCCAAGTCTTTTTAAATTTTTTTTTAAAAGAGGAGAACATTCATAGGTACTGGTTAGATCCAGGGTATAACCATCTCTGTGTGTGGCTATGGTAGAGTGGAAGAGCAGGGTATAATATTTAAAGAAACTGAGGACTTGGGAGATTAGGAAGTTTGAGTGAACATCAATATGGACATTGAGGCTCACTCATATAATATACAGCCCAGTGGGGGATAATGTGGTTTTATATGGTCATCGACAGATAATTTTTTTTTGTTTCTTTGATTCGGTCTGTGATTTTCATCCGTGTAGTGAACTCTTGGTAAGAAAATTTCCTTTACCAATGTATACTAATTATTCTGCAATATACAGTCTTATAGAGTCACCTAAGGTCACTGAGAAGTTGAATATCATATATTGGTTCCACAGCCAGTAAGTGTCAGAGGTGAGTGAGACTTGAACTCAGGTCTTCTTTCTCTGCTGTCTCCTTGTACCCAACTGCCTTCCTATTCTGGAGGAACTCCTACCCTGAAGCCTCAATGCCCTGATTGGTGATTGCCTCTCCTGGACCACTATTTGAGCAAAGCCCTGGCCACCACACCATACTCCGCTCCCTACTCTTTAACCATCTACTTCCTCACCAACCACCTTGTCAGAATCCACATACAATTTCCTTTCCTCCTTTCTCCTTCAGCCCAGTTCTGGAATCACAATCAGATTAAATCAGCCTTTGCTCCTGAATGGCTGCATCACCCTACTCCCCTGTTCTTGTCATGTGTCCTTCCTTATTGAAGAAGACCAATGACATCATGAAAGGTCTTGTCTTTGGTGTCATTCATGATCCTTGTAACTTTGGGAATCAAATCATTTGTCCTTTGACACCCCTAACTTGTTAGGTATTGTCATCCCATTAGAATGAAAGCTCCTTGAAGGCCTGGTCTCTCTTTGTTTTTGTGTTTGTACCCCCCAATGCTTGGCACATAGTAAGCCCTTTATAAATGTGTTTTGATTGATTGATTCATTCATTCCCAGCTCTAAGGCTAGCTCTCTACAACACCATGATGCCTCCTTACAGATGCAGTAGTTCGTTAGGAATCGAGAAAGGTATTTTCCTCCTTTGGTATACTTGTCCTCTTCCCTATTTCATCCTTGATGCTCTCGTGATCATAAGGCTTAATTGGATCTCGAGCCAAGTTTTCTACAAATTTTTTTCCTTTACTCCTCATTGTTTTTGCATTTTCCACTCTCCTCCTTCATAATGCTTTACAGATGCCTATGTATTGTAAACTGGTGTTGTCCTTTCCTTCCACGTCTTTCCATTTGGCAAAGAGAGCACGTATTTATTGGCTGAGGACATTTCTAGACTCTTTGTTTCTTTAAACTTGTTTCTTGTTTCTTTAAAGTCTTATAAGAAATTTTGCTAGCCCATGCCAGCATATGTTTCTTTACCTATTTACTATTTTCCATCATCAATATATTGTTGAAATTAGTCACACTAGACCTTTCGTGCAGCATCTCTCCTCATTTTTATTCTTTTTTTTGTTTATTTGGTATTGAACTTTTATCTTTGCTCTTGTATTAGGAGGGCAGAGTTTATAATCTCAAAGAGGATCATATATATGTCTGAAAGGTTCGGAACAGCCGGATATAAGAAACTCTCAGAGTAGAAGGCAGAAGAATCAAAGCATATATTTAGGCTCCACAGTAACTAACCCATGAACCAGCAACCCTATTTTGATATATTGATCAAAAGCTTCCAGGCCCAATAAGTACGCCTTGAAAGAGTAACCAGGAGGCTACAGAGAAGCATGATTGTGTAAAGCAAAATCATGCTTCCCCCTCTATGGTAAAAAGATTACCCACTGGCCTGAAGTCTTTGTTCAGCTTCCTCCCGTAGGTCAGCTCTGCTACTGGCAGCTCCTGCTGTGGCTGTGGCTGTGGCTGTGGCTGTGGCTATAGCAGCCTCTGGCTCCAACGGGAGCTGCTTTTAACCATCCGGCTTCTGCGGGGGTGTAAGGTACGCCGGGGAAAGCACAGGTTCTTTCAGTCTGCTTAAGCAAGGTGAAGGGGTTGACCAGGAAAGCACAGGTTCTTTCCGTCAGCTTAAGCAAGGGAAGCAAGGTGAAGGGGCCGACAAGCTTACTCCAGTCCAACATACAAACAGCATTCAGTTCAGGGGAAAAGGCCAAACTAGTCAAGGGCACTTGTTGACTAAGTGCTAAGGAGCCCATTTTTGGTTGCCAACACAGCTCTAAAACATCAAATGACCCAAGTGTAAACTGATTCAGAAATGACTTGCATATCAGCAATCCACAATTCCTTACTTATGGCCCAATTTCATTTTTGTGATGTTATTTGGTCTTAACTACATCCAGTGCTCTCTGGCTCTTCTTGAAGAAAATATGCATGCTTTATAGATCTTTGGCCCCTTTTCTTGATCTTGGGCCATCTTTTTTCAATATATTTTTGGTGTCTTGCCTTGTGTTCACCTTGTATCAAAGTCCCTGATCATTAAAATATTGGTCAATTTATGAGGATCTCATTGAATTAAAAACCATATAAAATATAGCTCTGTGCCATTAATAGTAAGGGAAATATAAATAAAAATAACTCTGAGGTTTCATCTCAAACCCAGAAAATTGGCAAAAATGACAAAAGATGGGGCTTGTCTATTGGAAGGGGCTGTCAAAAGATAGGTTCACTAATCCAGTATCAGTGGAGATGTGAATTGGTCCAGTCATGCTGGAAAACTCTAAAAGTGATTTAAACGTATAAACTCTTTGTCCCAGAATGTCTTCTTGAGTTCTTTTTAGAATTCCTCTTCCTCTTCTGCAATAAACGATGACTTAATTGGCTGTAATTATCTTCATCATTAACACTGCCAGGCGAGATGACCAAGCATCCCATGAAGTGATATTCCTTGTTGTAGCTGATGAAACCAACTCTACCAAGTAGACGACACAGTGGATACTGCACTAGACTTGGAGTCAGGAAGAGAAGAGTTCACACTTCTCCTGAGACAATTCCTACCTAGGTGAACCTGGGCCGGGTGCTTAGTCTCTGTCTGCCTCAGCTTCTTTTCTACAAAATGAGGATAATGCTAGCACCTCTGTCCCCAGGTTTTTATGAGGAAAAGATGAGTTATACTTGTAAAGGCCTGTGCTGCGTAAATGCTTGCTATTGTTATTGGAGCTAATTTTTTTATCCAAGGAGAGTTTGTGAACCATCTTATTTAGCCTCAACATTCTTATGTCTTATGGGTTTATTTGTAGAAACAATATATTGATCTGATGCAATTCCACCCTAGCCTACCGTCTTTTCCAACAAGATGAAAGCTGCCAAAGCTTAGCCTTCCAAAATCTTGGGTTATCTCCATACCACTGAGAATCAGAAAAGTAGACATTTCTTAAAGGACGCATATCCACCTTGGAGGACACATATCTAGTGTCTGCCTAAAATGGACATTTAGATAATCAAGGAAGTAATTTTAAAAATTGTTTGAGGCTCTGCATATCACAGTGTTAGATGAACACCTGTTAGCCTTATAGAACATTGTGAATAAGACATTAGACATCGGAAACAATGCAGCCTGGGAAAATTTCTATGATTCTCTGCTCTTAAGGAAGTTTCCTAGGAGGTAGTAGTTCACCACTACCTCCTTCTGGTTAGCCAGCTGTTTACTTTTCAATTCTTGGTCTCTAAAATAAATCCACACAGGCATTCTTTCTCCATCTGTTACACACAAAACAACCTACTAGTTATGAATATATCCCCTGCAAAAGTCGGGGTTAATCCATGGGCTCCTGAATAAGTGTCTGCTAGCCCTCTGCACATAGTCTAAAGAAGTAAAGAAAGCTTTAGCTAAGTCCTGCTTGTCATTGACGTTTAGTCAATTTTCAGTCATGTCTAACTCTTCATGGCCCCATGGGAGGTTTTCTTGGCAAACATACTGGAGTGGTTTGCCATTTCCTTCTCCAGCTCATTTTACAGGTGAAGAAACTGAGGTAAACAGGCTTAAATGACTTGCCCAGGGTCACGCAGCTAGGAAGTGTCTGAGGCCAGATTTGAACTCATGAAGATGAGTCTTTCCGACTCCAAGTCCAGTGCTCTATCTACTGTCTCACCTAGTTGCCCTGGCAAAGTCCTGCAGTGCACTCTAAACAGGGGAGAACTTTTATAGGTTATTCCACAATCCAGGGGAAGTCTTCCTTAGCTCAGGGTTATTAAAGTCTTCAATGTTGGGTTAGGTACTGTACAGGGAAATTAAGAATGGACTTAATAAGAGCTCGTAGGTCAGTTCATAATGATTAGGTCATCTGGGTTTGGTTCTCAGTTGGGTAGAGCAAGGCATTAATGAGGCCAAGATTGTAGACTTTATCCCTAATTAACTAGTTTATAGAGAAATAAATACTATTCAACATAGACTGTATCATAAGCCACATACAGCGTCCTTCTCTGCCAGGTGTCTTGTGGAAGATATCCTTTGTTAACAAAAAGAACGTGGCCCAAAATGGTGATAAGTCAATGTAAGTCATTCCAACTCCAGATTATGTAGTACTGTGTACAACATTATTTTCATACATGCAATGCAACACTTTTTGGGGGGATGGTGGTGGTGATGGAGGCATCCAGCGGGGGCCTTACTCCACGTAACAAGTAACAGGTGAATAGAGGATTTTCTTTGTCATCCTTCTGTGATAAATGCTCTCTGTCAAATGTTAATAATACCAGTCAGAATTTCAGACGGCAGTTCAGGAAACAACACCAGTCACGCCTTGCCGAGTGAGAATACGCTACTGGACTGAGTCACTTCTTGCTCTCATACCAGACACAGGGGTAAGGGTGGCTGTGAATTTCAACACAGCCCTGCCTCGTTTCTCCCCCCCCACCCATTGTCGTGTCACATCATGTTTCATTTTCATTGTTGTAGTGGGAGCATATCCCCCACTGTCATGACATTCAGATTGTTTTAGTGGCTTCTTGGATGGGTGTGAGGAAAAGAGGGAAAAAAACTCCTTTGAATTCTAATAAGTCTGTCTCCAGACATAATGCTAGCAAAGATGCTTAAACAGCACTCTATAAAGATGTTAAGAAAATATTTGTAGTGCTTCACACACACCTATAGACAAAAAACAGTTCTTGTTGCCGTAGAAGCAGCAACACTGTACAGCCCTAATTAAAGCATCATCTGACCTGTTTTTTTTTTATGCTACGGTTGCAGAATTCTGCTGAAGAAAAGGATTAATTACAGATGAGCTGTGTGTCATGATAATTAACTATTGCCGCTTCTCCTATTTGCCACATTCTGGTACATTTTCCGCATTAGTAGGTACAGGGAATAAGAATTTTTATCACATTCCCTGCCTTGCAGTCCCTGATGCATTTGTCACCCATAAATTTGCACAGCATACACAAAATATTGAGCCATCAGCATTTTTTAATCCTCGTGTACATTGGAACCAGAGTAAAGTCAGGCCTGTCAATATATCGAAAGGTGGCATGGTACATAGCAGACACTTCCTGATATGGTCAGAAAACCTGGGTTTGAATCCTGACTCAGCCTGGGCCTCAAATCCCTCTGTAAAATGAAGGATTGTGCTAGATGGGTTGGGAAGTTGGGCATAGTGGTAAGAAAATGAATCAGTCCCCCAGTACTAGTAATGAAGCTTGCCACATGCCTCCTGATGGGATGGGGGTGGGGAGAAGGAGGGAAGAAGCATCTATATAATGCCTACCATGTTCCAGCACTGTGCTAGGTGGTTTTTACAAATATTATCTCATTTGATCTTCATAACAACCCCAGAGATGAATTACAGTTAAAGAAACTGAGGGAGACAGAGGTTAAGTGACTTGTCACACAGCTAGTAAGTGCCTGAAGTAGGATTTGAACTCAGGTCTTCCTAATTGCAGGCCCATCACATTATCCACTGTGCCGTCAGCTGCCTCTGAGACATGATGGACTCAAGATGCCGAATGAAACAGATTTTTGGACATGACCATTGTAGGAATTTATTTTTCTTCATGGCATATTTGTACAAGAAAAGTTTTTCTCTTCTTTCTCCACTCCCACCCCCGCCCCTGCCGTGGCGAGAGGTAGGAAGGAGAGGAAATAAATATGTATTAATTAAAAAATAAAAGTTAAAAAAATGAAAATCAATTAACAAATATTTATCAAGTACCTACTGTGTGCCAAATACTGTGCCAATACCAAGGAAACAAATACAAAAGCTAACCTGTCCATCCCAGGAGAGTGATGGTGGCAGAGGGAGAGTCTGGAAGTGGTCATGGGGAACTACGGGTATTGACTGTACCTCTGTGACCAGAGAGTTTTGGAGGGGCATGAATAGGCATGCAAACCCTGATGAAAAGGGAAGCCTGGGATAAAGTTTCACTGAGAGCCAGGGGGTGGTAAAATGAAAGGAAGATTGTTAGATTTAGAGCAAGGGTACCTGAGGGCAGAGTGGAAGGGCTGCACAGACATGGTGCAGGCAGGGGCAGGGCCAAGGTGGAAAGAGATAGTAGAGAGGACAGAACAGATTAAAGAGGGCATTTGTTTGTTCTTTGGTAGTCTGGGCTATGAGGAATGAGAGTGTGCCAACCATTGGCGGATGGGGCCCAGAAGCATATCAGTGGATAGGGTAAGTTCTGCTGATGAAGGCCTGTGAGTAGAATATTCTCCATGTGACTAGAGTTCACCATTTCACATGGCGCAGTAAGATTGCATTTCATTATTATATACAATTTGCTTAGCCTTCTCCCAGTAAATGAGTACCTACTTCACTTCTAGCTCTTTCATACTGTAATGAATACTGCTAGAAATATCTGAGGGTAGATGAGACCTTTCTTTTATCATTGACCTTGAGATATATGCCTAACAACGAGAACCCTGGATACAAGAGGTAGTGAGGTGGCACCGTGGTTAGAGCACTAGGTTTGGAATCGGGTAGATGAGTTCAAATCCAGCCTCAAGCACTTACTGGCTCTGTGACCCTAGGGAAGTCACTTAATCTATGTCTGCCTCAACTTTCTCAACTTTAAAACAGGGATCATAGGAACACCTATCTCCCAGAGTTGTCATAAGGATTAAATAACAGTTATGACACATTTAGTATGATGCCTGGCACATAGTCAGTGCTCAATAAACACTTGTTCTTTTCTGCCCTCGAAGTATAGGGACATTTTAGTCACTTTCTTGGCATAATTCAAGCACAGTGGTTGAATGAATTCACCAATCCACCAGCAGAGTAATCATTAGCGTGGCTATCTTAGAATCATATTTTAAATGCTTGGGGTAAATATTCAACAAATAATAAATTCTTTTGTAATGTGTATTTATCTTGGTGGGTAAATGAGCACTTTAGTCATTTGTATAAATATCAGATCACAGATTTAGAGCTGAATGGGTTTTGGTTTTAATATGCCTAGAGGTCATCTAGTTTAACCCTTTTATTTTACAGGTGAGGAAACTGAGTCCTGAAGGGATTAAATGGTTTATCCAAGACCATGGGAATAATAAATAGCGGAGTCAAATGTATATAAGCATTTACCATTGATTAATCTCCTTTGTTAGCCTGGATTTTGGGAGGTAAATAATATTTTCTTAAAGGGAAGGACCTAGGATTCCATGGACCCAGGAGCTAGACCCAGCACTACCATCATAAGATTCTATGCAAGTCATTTACATTGTTTGAGTTTCAGTTTTTCATATACAAAATGAAGGGTAATATCTTTAAGATTTTTTTATTTTAAAATTCTAAGGTTTTATTCAGTGCCTTATTAATGACTATAACTGTAATAAGTCAAGCAACAAATGTCAGTATGACTGAAACTACATATGTCTGAAAGCTATATGTGAAAGTCTAATACAAAATCTAACTAATTTGGAGATAATTTTGTATATTTACAAAGCTGCAGGTCTGGCCAAATTTCTGTCTTGCAAAGAATAGAAACCATGTATTTAATCAAGCATAGAGAAATCATGTACATGCGCATATGAAGTGGTAACAATTACTGGGTTTCAGTGGTGCTACATGAGGATACTTCCTTGCTGTTCTGGGTACTAGGAATGAATGTCACCTGAGTGGGGTACAAAAAGAAAATTGCATTGGCTGGGCATGGAACAATTTATGTTTCGGGATTGGATTAGACAGTTTGTTGTTTGCTGGGACTCACAAGAGGTTAAGAAATAGAAGGGAAGAAACAGTCAACTCCCAATATTCATTTCGTAGAGTTGATGTATTCCAATAAAGATGATCGTAAAGTAATTTTCTGTATAGTAAACCACATTTTCCCATTGACATTTAAAAAATTGGATATATATTCTCACTTGGGTGGGGAAGAAACTGATTAGAATGAGTGCCAACTTTCCTTGACAAAATGATAAAAGATGGTGGTTAGGAGTTGTAACAGACTAAGAACTGTCCACCACCTAACCTAGTGCTTTGAACACAACAGGGTCTTAATAAATGGTTATTTTCACTCTGAATGAACTGTTGATCTGAGTACCTTTTTGCAATGGTGCCATAACTTTGCAGCTCCTTCTGTATCTCAGGATCTCCTCTTCACTATTGCATATTAAAACATTTTCCATACTATGGGGAATGACTGCCATGACTGAGTGTCCTCTAAGTCCGTGTTTAAAGGTGACAGAAGTTAGCACTGGACGCTTCTCCTTTTGTCTGGGTATTTACAATCACTAAAGGAACTGTGTTTCAGGATCATAGGCTGGCAGCAAGGGCTGCCAACTAACACTTGATTGTGCAATGGCCTGAATGAGCAAAGCTATATCATATGTAAAATAAATTAATGCTCTACTTTATCAATTATTTAGGTTTAATTATAGGCCACTAGGTGGCACAGTGAGAGATCTGGGCCTGAAGTCAGGAAGACCTGATTTCAGATATGACTTTCTATACTTACTATCTGGGCAAGTCATTTAACCCTGTTTGCCTCAGTTTCCTCATCTGTAAAATGAGCTGAGAAGGACATGGCAAACCACTTTAGTATCTTTGCCAAGAAAACCCCAAATGGGGATCCCAAAGCATCAGACATGACTGAAACAACACAAGAACAATTTTGGAAAAATGTTTACTAAAAAGAGGCGTAGATTATATGCATTGGAGCTTTGCATTGGGAGAGATGGAGATGAAGAAAGAGACATCGATCAACTGTGATGATATTTGTAGAAAGTGCTTGGCACAGTGGCTGGCATATAGTAGGTGCTGCATAAATGTTATCAGTTGCAAGGTCTTGTTCATTCTTCTACCACAACATATCTCCCTTCTCTCGTGATTTACATGGCCATTATATGAATTCCGGCCCTCTTGATTGGACTATTACTGTAAACTAACTGGACTCTAGGTTCCAGACTTCCCCTTCTCCAATCTAACCTCCACTTAGCTAGCAAAATAATATTTTTTAAAGAAAAAGACTCTCTATGTCACTATCCAACTCAAGAACTCCCAGTGACTCCTTATTGTTAAAATGCAAAATGTTCATCATTTTGGCATTCAAAGTCCACATTGAATTCTTGCGACTTGCACTCCGGAAATGAAGGGTTACTCTCTTCACCTTGAATGGAAAAGAACATAATAGAAAGACCAAAGCCCATTTCTTGGGGCCACAAGACCTTGATGGGGAGAAAGCCCCAAGGCATTTCTTCATGTGCTATTGTCTCACCAGATGCTGTGAAGGGGGTGGGGAGTGGGGTGTCATATCACCAGAGTGTAGCTGAAGTTAGAATAACCTAAAGTCTCTGCCCAGGATCCTGGCCTTTTGGAATGCCTGTGCAGACAAAGAACTGCCCATCCACCATCTGGTAAACCTTTCCGAATAATGTATGCATTGTCTGTTCCATAGGCTGTCTAAGTCACTTCCTTTACAGGTCATCATGGCTCTCTCAAAAGCAAGCTTTTCCACATGGACAGACCATTTGAAGCACTCTAGAAATGCATCAGACCCCCATTATATCATTCAATTTGATTTTCAATTCGATGAAAGAGTTACATTTCTGAAGTTCCTCAAATGAGCTTCTGCAGTGACTCCACTAAAATTAACTATTGTATTATTCCTTTCCATCACTTCAAATATACCTTGGCCCTAAGCTTTTGATTGCACCAGCCTTTCATTTTAACCAGATGCCATGCAGCCAATTCACTGTCTTCTGAACCATAATATGCAAAAGAAAAAAGAAAATCGTCTAGATTTTTAGCAAGGTGTGATTCTAACGAGAGACACCCCTGGTGAAACAGGTTCCCTTAAGAAGAGTAGTTAGCAACTGACTAATAAATTCTCTGTGTGAATGTAGAAGATACTGAAACTCATCAATATAAGGGTAAGATAAGTGTCCACCCTGAATGCGGTATCCCAATTTTTCCCTATTTTATTATCAGAAGAAACAGCTCCTTATAAGCAAAGTATATTCCTTTCCCGATCTAGAGAGCTTTACCAGAAATGCCTTGTTTGACATCTTCACTTAATATGGAGATTAATGGTACAGAAAGTTGTTGGTAGGAGAGACAATTACTTCACTACACTGATAACCATTAATGTTACTACATCGAGAACATTTATCCATATGGGGCTTTCCTCAAACTATGTGGATTTTAATCCAACTATTCCTTTTTACTGATGTTGACTCTCCTCCCTGTACTCCAATAAATCCTCCAAAACGGTGTGACTACCCAACCTGCTGAGCTCTTACCTTAATTTCTGGATCGTACACAGGTACCTGTGGGGTTATCTGTTGCTCTCACTGTATGACTGGTCCATGTCCTTTTCCGGTCATATATTTCTGTGATATCTGTTCTTCTCTACTTCTCCTATACTAAGGATATTTAATAAAGCTAGAGAAAAATCATGAAACTATGCTAACTGGAACCACTACTTATTGGTTACCTAGACTCAGCTTAGTCTTTACTGTAGTGAAGCAAATATATCATTTGTTGCTATCTCACTCTCCACTGTAGCTATTTTAAACATTCTCATTTCTCCTCAAGTCTTCCAGGCCATCCCTTCCTTCCATCCTTTCAGGTGAGGACCTCACCTAATACTTCACCCCAAAAATCTATCAATCAACAAACATTTATTAAGCATCTACCATGTGCCAGGTATTCCCTCTTCCTCATCTCCCATCATTTGGATGTCTTCCCCCACTATTTTCTCTATACTTTGATCTCAGGTGAAAAGATACCCCTTTCCCTGTCCGAGGCCAACCATAAATATAAATCATTATTCCCATCTCCTTCAGATTTCTTACACAAATTGCCCCCTTATCATTTCCCCCAGCACCCTTCGAATCTGTCTACAAACTTGCCACATTTTCCTCTTTCTAAGAAAATTCCCTTCAGCTCTGCTAGTTATCATCCTCTATTTCTCCTCCTCTTCATGGATACACTCTTTGAGAAAGTAGTATACCTTAGGCATTGCCACTTCCTCCCCTCTCAGCTGCTCCTACATCCTCTGCAATTTGGCTTCTGATCTCATCATCCGATTGAAGCTAATCTCTTCAAAATTGCCAATGATCTCTTAATTATTAAATCTCATAATCTCTTCTCAATCCTTATCCTTCTTGACCTCTCTGAAGGTCTTTTGATTCTGTGGATCTCCTCCTAATCCTTCCTCTTAGAAAAATGTCATTTTCATGACACTGATCTCCCTTGATTTGTTTCCTGTCTTTACACTCTTTCTCAGTCTCCTTTACTGTTTCTTCATCCATGTCACACTCACCAACCATAGGTGTCCCCACGGTTCTATCCTGGACACTCTTCTTTTTCTGCTCTATGTTTTCCACTTTGGTGACCTCACTAGTTCCTATAAGTTAAAGTATCATGTCTATGTAAATAATTCCTAGATCCATATATCCAGATCTAATTTTTAGTCACACATCATGGTGGTTGTTGTCCTTCATTCTCAGAGAGGACCAGAATGACATTACTGCATTAGAATCAAGTTACAATGTGTCCAGCTGTGGCTGATCAGACCAATATGGGCTCGGAATGCTCTACCACAGGTCGGGCACAAGTAGCCCATGTGAACATTTTAGAGTGGATTCTCTAAGTTTGTGCATCTCGTGTTTCTTTCGAGCTCATAGAGCACAGCACATTCTCTGACGAGGGCATGCTATGCTGGGAGGTCCTGTTCCAGTGCTTGGCACATAGCAGATGCTTAAAAATGCAGTTTCTTTCCTTCTTTCCTTTTTGTTGATTGATGGATTGGCTTTATCCAAAGGCATTTCATAGTCTGGACAATAGGAATTTTTCATCTATTTAATTTTTCCCGTATGCTAGGCTGAACTTTCTTGAGTAATCATGACTTTCATTTTGGAGGCTCTGCAATGCCCTGGTACTTGATGAAATCAGCACATCATCTGTAAACAAGAGCACCTGAAGGATTTCACCATGTGTTGGGAAGCTTTTTTCTATATGGATTCTCTGACAGACATTCTTGACATTTGTGATTTTGACATTTGACATTTCATGACAGTGGGAAACACTTTTGGGAAGCATACCAGTCCGTCTTATTTCTCACCAGATACTAATAATCAGAGGGTTATTGAACAAAGTTTTTCTGTTGTTGCATGTTCCAGGGATTCCTGTAAGATGCATTGGAGGAGAACCTCTAGGGCTATATTTTTCTCTATGAAATCAAAAGCTTTTTATAGGCAGCAAATAATAAGTACAGCGAGATCTTGTATTCTCTACACATTTCAGTCAGTTGTCTGACTTTAAAGATGTGATCTGTTGTAGAATATTGTATTTTGGAAAACCTGCCTGTTCCTTTGCATAACTTCATCAGGGATGTTCTCAATGTATTTTTAGATTTTTCTGATAAATTATTTATACAGATGGGCAGGTGAATGTGTATTTTTTGATGTTATCTCAATCTTTTTTTGTTAGGAGTGTGTCTGTGTGTGTGTGTGTGTGTGTGTGTGTGTGTGTGTGTGTGTTTTGCAAGTGTTTGGTATCTTCCTCTTTCAGTTATCTTGAGAATTGATGTCTCAACACCTTCAAAATCATCTCACCTCTAGCAACAACTCAACATCTCCAAAACAGAACTCATAATTGTTTTCTCCCCAAACCCTTTTCTGTTCCTAAATTCCCTATTTTTGTTGAGGGCCCTAACTCTTCTATTTACCCAGGTTCACAACCCTCATTGTTCTCAGTTCTTTTTCTCTTCCTCACCCCTTATGCCTAATCAGTTGTCACGTCTTGCTGATTTCGCCTCCATAATATTTTGTGCATCTTTCTCCTCCTTGTCCTTCATGTAGACACAACCCTAACTCAAGTTGTTGTCACCTCTTGCCTGGTCTATTGCAATACCCTTTTAATTCTTTTCCCTGCCTCTAGTCTCTCCTGTCTCTAATTCATCCTTCATAAAGTTGCCGAGTTGGTATATCTAGAAGCACAAATATTATGTTTTTGTTCTCTTGCTCAAGGTGCTCTAATGGTTCCTTGTTTCCTCTAAGACAAAATACAGACTCTTCTGTTTGGCTTTGGAAGCCCTTCACAATCTGCCTGCAGTCTACATTGCTGTTGCACGTTCCTTCCACTCACGTACTTGATCTCACTAACTCTCCGCACACCCAGTCCTTACTAACTGTGCTTGGCACATGGTAAACACTTAATGAATGCTTTTCCATTCTATCCCCTTCCATCCTACCTCCATGGTTTTGCATGATCTGTTCCCCACATCTGGCTGAAATATTTTCCTTCTTCGCCTCTGCCTCATAGAATCCCTACCCTCCTTTTAGGCCCAGATCAAATGCTTCCTCCTACATGATAGATAAGTTGTTCTCCCTAGATTGCTAGTGCCTTCCCCTGCACTGGAAATTACTTTGTGTTTGTTTTTGTGCATTTTAAAATATTTCCTTTTTCGTGTACATATTGTTTTCCCCCAATAGATTATAAACTGTTTAAGGCCATGGACTGGTTAATTTGTTTGTTCATTTGTTTGTTTTGTATTCCCTGTGCCAAGCACAGTGGTCTTTGGTAGGTACTTCATAAATGTTTTGAATGAATGAGTATATACTCTGGCCCCCTTGCTTTTGTTTTCTCCCATTTTTGTTTTGTTTATAATATTTCTACCTCTTATTGTAGGGTGTTGGGGAATGTTTTCTGTTGTTCTTTTTTAGTATCCAAGTATAGGTGAACCTACTTTTATTGATAGAGAAAATAGTTTCTTATAATGATTTTAATAGCTCTTTTTCTATTTTCATCTTTTTGTTGCCTTTTTGCTAGTTTCATTCTCAAATGCTTTAGGAAGACTTGGTTTCATTGGGGCTCTTGCCAACCTTTATGTAACTTGTTTTTGCCTTCACTATTGTTATTTTAGGAGAGGATGCTGTGTTTAATTTTCTGCCATATTCCACCACATCATCTTACAAATGAATTTCTATTCTTAATTGGTCTTACTACCATATTTCTCTTCACTTGGTGAAGAGATCAAATGCAATTGCCGTCTAAAGCAGTTTTTAGGTTCTTTTGATCTCTTCATCATGACAATTGATTTAACTTGGTTAAACTTCCTTAAGTAATGGTGATTAAGACTAGACTTTTATATCCTAAGGTCTACTGACATAGCCTTCTGACAAATTCCAAGTGGGACTATTATTATAAAGGGTATCTTAGAATGGTGTCTGAGGGTCCTTGTAGGACCTCAGTCCAAGAGGACTGAGAATATTAGATGATTTGATATGTTTTCCCCTTTCTAGACTTGTGATTACATTGGCACAGGGGAATTTCTGGTGAGACAATCCCCGCAGCAATGCAGATCAGCAACTATTCCACAGCTTAGAGACTTAGAGAGTTGCCTGGGGAACAGAAGAGTTAAGTGACTTGCTCAGGGTCACACAGCTAGTATTTATCAGAAGGAAGACTAGAATCCAGCTCTCCCTGAAGTTAGAGCCTGCTTTCCTACGAGACCGTGTTGTCTCTTCATGCAGATGTAGACAGATGTAGACCCTTAAATAGATAATGGGTGGCCACGGAAGGTGGCAAACTCTGTGTTGTAAGAATGTGGTGAGCCAGCCTCCTTTTCCTGGGTCTTACTTCTGTCCATTCTTATTCTTTGTTTTCAGACCAGCTGCGATTCTTAAGAGACCAGAATGATGAAACCAGATCTGAAGACTGTGCCTGTAAGATGAATATTGGACTCCCTCCCTGCCTCCCCCCTTTTAAAGGGACTGTGAAATGAGAAAAAGAAAAAGTGTTGAGGAGCTATATCTTATGAAAATCATCAAGGAATCCTTAATGAAAGTTCCAGTAATTTCTAAACTGGTTCCGTGCTAGAAAGAACAATGGTTTTAGAGAAGATCTTGGTTCATATCCCGTGTGACTTGCCATCCTATTAACTGTGTGGCCTTGGACAAGTCACTTAACTTTTCTTGGCCTCTGTTTCTTCATGTGATTGAACTAGACAGCATACATGATTCCTTCCAGCTCTAAATCTATCATCCTTTGGATTTTAGAAAGCAAAATAACTTTAACTTTCCCAAAGAAAGTGATTTTCTTCTTCAATCTCGAATTGTCATTTCCCAGCTTGGCAAGGCCATTAATATGAAAAACTCCATTCCAACACAAAGCCTGGGTTTTAACAATTGAACTATATGAACTTCTCTGGACTGTAACATCTATGGCTAAGTTACAAAAAGAGCTCCCTCTTCATCCGTTTGATAGCTCAACTACAGACCTACGGAGATCTAAAGAAAGAGACATCATTATTTTCAGTGGATTCCTATGGTGGACATGGACCTTTAGGGGTAGGAAATGAGAGTGTGTATGTATATACACACATGTGAATATATGTGTATATACACACACATATGTATACATATGTATACACATATGTATGTATGCATATATGTGTATATATATTCAATAACCTTTTTGTTAATGTATTTATTTTTAGTTTTCAACATTTACTTCTACAAGTTTTAACTTTTCTCCTCCTCCCTCCCCAAGATGGCCTGCAATCTGATATAGTCTCTACACATACATTCCTATTAAACTTATTTTCACATTAGTCATGTTGTATAGAAGAATTATAATGAATGGGAGAAACCACAAGAAAGAAAAAAATAAAACCAAACCAAACAAAATAAAACAAAAAAATAAAATAGTCTGCTTCACTCTGCATTCAGACTCCATAGTTCTTCCTCTGGATGTGAATGGCATTTTCCATCATGAGTTCTTTGGACAAGTTTTAGGTCATTGCATTGCTGAGAAGGGCTAAGTCTATCAAAATCAGTCATTGCACACTGTGGCTGTTACTGTGTACAGTGTTCTCCTGGTTCTGCTCACTGCACTCAGCATCAGTTCATCTAAGTCTTTCCAGGTTTTTTTGAAGTCAGCCTGTTCATCATTTCTTATAACATAACAGTATTCCATTAAATTCAGATACCATGACTTGTTCAGCCATTCCCCAATTGATGGGCATCCCCTCAATTTCCAGTTCTTGGCCACCATAAAGAGAGATAGCTGCTATAAATATTTTTGTACATGCAGGTCCTTTTCCCACTTGTATGATCTCTTTGGGATACAGCCCTAGAAGTGGTATTGCTGGGTTAAAGGGTATGCACATTTTTATAACCCTTTGGGCATGGTTCCAAATTGCTCTCCAGAATGATAGGATCAGCTCACAGCTCCACCAAAAATGAATTAGTGTCCCAAGTTTCCCACATCTTCTCCAACATTTATCATGTTCCTCTTTTATCATATTAGTCAATCTGATAGGTGTGATGTGGTACCTCAGAGTTGTTTTGATTTGAATCTCTCTAATCAATAGAGACTTAGAACATTTTTTCATATGACTATAAACAGCTTTAATTTTTTTCCTCTGAAAATTGCCTGTTCATATCATTTGACCATTTCTCAAATGGTGAATGTCCAATAATCTTACTGATAGTATATCCCCAAGTCAAAGATGGAGAGACTTCTTCCTCACTAAACATATTTGACCAATGCTAGGTGCTGTCACTGTTTATTTACAGCGTTGTTGGTCATTTCTTCCTCAGCTGAGGGAAAGACAACATTCTTTTTTAAAAAGCTAATCAGCGCCTTGACAGGTGATTTTAAATATTCCTTTGGAGTTGGGCAATCCATTAAATAAGTGGCATCAGTCCCCACCCTAGTATACCTGGAAGGCCAGGATAGCATTCGTACCCAGATCAGGCCTGCTGCTGACTGGTTGAACTTCCAGGATGGCTTGAGTAAATAAACACCATAGATGTTTTGTTTAGCTGTTTCAGATGCTAAATGTTCTTGAATGAATAGGATGGTGCATGAGAGAGTATACGCCTCTGGTGAACCTGGGAATATTGTGTATTGGTATGGAAGGGCCTCTTGGTTATCAAAAGACAGTTACTACAAAGGCAAAATACTATAGTGAATAGAGAGCTCCTCTCAGAGTCTGAAAGTTCCTTGTGTAAGTCTTGACTCTGACATGTACTGATCAATGACTTTGGGCAGGTTATTTAATCTCACAGTGTCCCAAGCATTGGCACTCCCATTCATATTGGCAAAAAGAGTTTCCTGTATGAATAAAATCCTGTATAGGTCCCTGTCCACATAAAAGAAGACAGTAACTCCTGAACATCCAAGAACTCTGCCAAGGTTCTTGAAGCATTGACGTAGTCCATTGGAACTGTTATAGTGCAATATCCTTTCCTGCTACGATGCACATTGAGAATGAATCTTTACTAGCATAGTGGATAGAGTACTGGACTTGGAGTCAGAAAACTGACATTCAAATCCAACCTCTGATGCTTATTTGCTATTTGGGCAAGTTATTTAACCTCTCTGAGTGTTATAGGATCATATATTTCGAAGAGGAAGGGACCTTCAAAGTCTTTTAGTCCAACTTCTTTATTTTACAGTTGGGGAAACTAAGGTCCAGCAAGATTAAGTGGTTTTTCCAAGGATATACATCTAATAAGTGGAAGAGCCAGAATTTGAACCTAGGACCTCTGACTCATCTAGGCCCAGCACTCTCCTTCTATGACATCACACAACTTTAGTTTCCTCATTTATAAAACAAATAGGTAATATTGGAGATTCCTTTAAATATTGATTAGATTAGATGATAATCTAGTCCACTAATACAAAATTATTGAATCATAAACTCTGTGATTCTGTAATTCTGTACTAGAATACATCTTAGGTCCATTTCAGTTCCCAATCTGTGATCCAATTAGATTAAAATCTGTGGCAAAGTTCCTTAAAATAGATTTTATTGTGTTGGGGGTCTGATGTCTTATCCTAGTTGAGAGGGCAATGCTGTGGCTTGGGAGGAGAGAGGGAGCTGTCTATAATCCCTGATGGACAGGGGAGCTGCCTGCTCAGCTGAGCTCATCCTTCTTCACACTGCAATAAGAGGAGGTCTTGAGAAGGCTCAGGCTGTGGGAGGTAAAAGCTGGCTAATGAAAGTTGATTTCCAGGGCCCTTTCCAGGTCACCGAGGACTGCATGATTACAGATGCTGTCAGATCAGTTTTAGACAATGAATGGTAACCACTCAGACATGGAGGGGAGGTTACTTGGTTCAGGGACACTTCTGCAGGGAGCATATGGTCTTGTTTAAGACATGTTTACTCCAGCAATGCTCTAAGCAGGCCAATTTAAAGAAGGATCCATTTGATATGGGGAAATGCCTGTGAAAAATGGGAGGCCCCATAGCTATCTCTGTTGGCTTGATTTGTAGTTTTATCTTTCGAAATTCTATTTTTTTTTCCATTTTCTTTTAAAGATTGGGTCACCCTTTCTTATTCATGCAAGAAATGTAGTATCTACTCTTGGCTGGTCCCACTCTGATCTAAATAGGAGCTTTGAGCTTCTCTCTTTTCAACCAGACCCAGTTTGCCTCTTCTTAGGAAACCTGGTGGGCCCCATTCTTGGGGGCTCACCATATTAATGCTGAACTTTAGTTCACACATCAGGTCATCTTAGCCCAACTGTAACTCAGGATTCCTGAACTCAGGGGAGCCCTATCCTCAGCCTTCCCGATAGGAGGGATAACAGATATCACACCCAGAAATACTATACTCTTCACTGGAATTTAGGTTTGTTTGACCTTGGGTTTATGTGCTAGGAATAGAAAGAGCTCTGCTGTTTGAGGTCAGAAATTAACTTGCCCGTGTATCACAAGTCCCTTGGAAGAAGTTTGACCCATTCACTAAGATGATGGCTGTATGGTATGGCCACCCATTCTGTAGGCCCTCAGGCCTCTTACCCAAGGACCAGGACGTTGTTATGCAATTGTTTCAGTCATGTCCAGCTCCTCATGGTTCTTAATCTCTTTATGTACTGGCTTGATCTTGCCAACCTGCTCTCACATGAGCAGATCTAGGTTCCCAGAGAGACTACCAACACGCTACACTCAAATTGTCTTCAGGTCCTAGGGGTAATCCCTGTGGAGGGAAATATATTTCTTCCATTTCCTCCTTTATCTCTTGAGCCCCCATCAATCTGTTTCCATTTACAAAAACCAATTATTCACAATAATGCCATTTTTAGATCTTAAACTTTTACTTAGAAATAAATCAAAAGAAATTGTGACAATACTATAGGTACTCATATATTAAAGACAGTTTATGAATAAAAAATATCAAAACTCATAGAAAACACCATTCACCTTCTCCTACCAGTGGTATTAATACCTGTGGAGGTGGAGGATAGGAAAATATCATAAACCTATAAGGGAAGAATGTGAGGAGGAAAAACTCATGTGTTGGAGGTGACTTATAACTCTGGACTTCAGGGCTTGATGTCTTTGGTATATCCTGGAACATCTGTACTCCACAAAACCAGTACATTACTAATTATTTGTTTGCTGATCCTTAACACTCTTTGACCTATGATAATGATAATAATAATATAAACAATAATAATAACTAATAATAACTCACATTTATATGGTGTTTTAAGGTTGCAAAATGGTAGGTATCACTATTATCTTTTTTATAGATGAGGAAACCGAGGCAGACTTTCATGACACACACTTGCCCAGGATCACACAACTATTAAATATCTGAGACTAGATTTGAACTCAGGTCTCCTTGACTCTAGATCCAGTGTTCTATCCACTTTTTGAACCAGCATAGTATTTATAAGCTCTTTTAACTTGTAAGAGCACAGGCAAAGCGTTACCTCTTAATCTGGATATCAATTCCTTTTCAAACTGAGAATTGTAAAGTTTCTCAAGATGACTGTTTCTTTGCTGTTTAGACCAGCCATGACAGTTATTCACTCACCAGGATGCTGTGTTGTCCATAGAGCTCACAGCAAATAATTGAAGTTGACTCTTTAAGCAAAGTAAACACACTTGGCTAGCTTTTCATTAGATTTCTGTGTTATCCAATCAAATCTCAGCATCACAAATCAGGTGTAAAAACCATCTTCCCCCTTTTTTGCTTTTCCTTCTTAGTCTACAGTGGGCAGAAAAGGGCAACAAGAACTCCTGAGAAGCCTCACTTTTCTAAAGCTCAAAAGAGCAATATCCAGAACTGAACCTCTTGTCCAGCGAATGTGGGCCTCTTTCCATCAATCAGGATTCATTTAGCTGAAGCCTCTGTGGGCTGGCTGCTTCTTCTCCTTCAAATATGCAGCTCTGAGGGAGTTACTTTTTTTGGACGTTTTGCTATTTCTTTTCTCTTCCGTCACGTTCTTTATCTCCTTACCGCAAGTGTCTCAGTCTCTTTGCCTTTCCAGCAAACAGTGACTCACCTTTTACTTAGAAGGCAACAGTTAAGCAAATTTTCCTATAAGATAGACAGTCCTTTTAAAAATCATACCTCAACCTCCAAATAGTTATAAGATTTCTCTCTCTCTGTCTCTCTCTCTCTCCCCCTCCTCTTTATTTTTAAAAATAATATTGGTATATGGATGGCTTTCTGGAAAGGGAGGGGGGAGGTAGCCTGGGAGAAACTCTGGTGATGTGAAACAGAAAAGATGTCAATAAAAGCTTGATTAAAAAGTAAAACAGGGTGAGCTCAGGACTCTGCTAAGGGATTGCCAAATGGGAACCTCTGTTTCTTTCAAATTATTTCATTTATTTACTAGTCTATAGAAAGCTTATTTGATTCTCATAAGGTTCCTAATTTCTCCCTGCTTTTTAATTTCTCTTTCTTATACCTAGGGTAGCTTAGGAATACCATCATAAAGTGACACACACACACACACACATTCATGCATTCACATACACACACATATACATATTTCTTGTTTCAGTTCTGTCCTACCCCCATTTGGAGTTTTCTTGGCAGAATTACTGGAGAGGTTTGCCATTTCCTGTTCCAGCTCATTTTACATATAAGGAAAGTGAGGCAAACAGGCTTAAGTGACTGGCCCAGGGTCAAACAGCTAGTAAGTGTCCGAGGCTGGATTTGAACTCAGGTCTTCCTGACTCCAGGACTGGCGTTCTATCCATTTTCCACATAGCTGACCTATATATACACATATACGTACATACTCCTAATAATAGCTTTCCAACTGCTTGCATGGCCTTCTAAGGCTATGAACACAACAGGGATGGCTATAGTGATAGGAGAAGAATGCCACTTAAGTGTCATCGAAAGCCATAAACCTTTCATGTAGCAATGACAAATATACGGAATTGAAAAGATACTGCTCTTACGGCATCATAAAGTAAATGCTCTCACATACGATCCCTCAGAAGGTCCTCAACTAGAGTCTTTATACGGCTTTCTTGGGCTCCACTCGGCCTGTCTTTGAAGACACAGTTAGCTTTGATTCAGTTGAATTTCAAGGACATTCGCCATACAGGTCAATGAGCTATGACTAAATAGCTTTACCAGGGTGGAGTGGAGTCAAATTCTCTCTGTTCTTCTAAGAATCCAAGAGGCAGACAACACCTGACTAGTTCTTTCAAATACTGTACTTGTTCCTTACCCGTCTGTGGGCACAGTCCTTGCCATATTTGTGAAATATCCTTATTAGGGTAATAGTAGCCAATCATGTGAGTGAATTTCTGGTAACAGGCCCCAGACAATCAGGCTAAGGGTGGTTGGGGAAAGGGTAAAAAAAACAGGTAGGTGATGAATGTTGGAGTGTTACAAGTATGGCCCTAGTAGAATGTGTTTGATAAGCATGGAGTATATGACAAACTTCCATCTATGGTCCAAACATACAATGGACATTCTCAGGAGGCAGTAAGTTCCTCATCCCTAGAGGTTTTCAAGCAAAGCTGTCTGACGTCTTGCCATGTACTGAAAAGGAATCTTGGTTAGATATTGTTTGGACTTGATGGTCTCTGAAGGCTCATTGAATGTCCAGACCCTATGAAGGGTCTCAGTAAGGCAGCACTATGGTTTCCTATATGCTGCTGAAATATGTTACGCAAATATGAGATGGGAGGATAAGGGTTGCCTTTGTCAATGGCTTTTCCTCTGTCCTTGTTCCACTTCCTTGGCACAGATCATAGTATAATCCCTCAGGCCTGCATCTGTACTCATTCTGAGTGAGCAGTGGTTTCTTGTTATCGCCAGAAAATCATTTACTTATTTAGTTACAATGCACAGTGAGAGCTCTAAATATTCAAGCACAATTAATTCACATGACTTCTCTCAGATGACTGAGAATGAAAGCATGAAATGCCCTGCAGAACCGGTCAGAGGGCCTTGCAGGGAATATGATGGGGCAGGCTTCACAGGAAGAGGACAAACTATTGTCTGTCTTCCCTTTTCCTTCACTCCTTGTCAATCCTTCTTGTCTTGTCTTTGCATACAGTTTCTTTTTTCTCTTTATATCCCAAGCACCTGATACAGGGCCTAGTGTATAGTAAGTGCTTTATAAATGCTGATTGGCTGATTAATTAAGTGATGTAGTTCAAGGAGGACAGGCAGATGAGACGATGTGGTGGATAGATTGCTGGGCCTGGAGTCAGGAAGACTCATCTTCCTGGGTTCAAATTCAGCCTCAGACACGTAGTAGATGTGTGACCCTGGGTAAGCTCAAGGAACCTCCAGAACTCTGCTGGTTGGGGCTGGAGTGTCCACTTGCTTTTGCAAAAGGAACAACTGCCTGGATCCCAAAGAACATTCTCTTGCTGAAGTAACATCTGGTAAAGAAAAGTGATTGCTGCTGTGAATCTCCTGGTCTTTCTTTCCCTTTCTGTAGAGCTTCTTTATTCCTTAGAGACTATGTTTCCTTTTCTGTCTCTCTTGGTCCCCTCCAGCTTTGTACAAGATCCTTTGCCCATCTTTCTTTCAGGTTTCTTACAGTCTTTTCAATGTGGCTGACTAGGTATGCTTTGGCAAAAATGGCGCCAAGTCAGTTCCCATTGGAACTTTTCTGCAGGGAAAATAGATTGCTGGCTAGACAAAGTGTTGCCTCAGAAAACAACACTGCGTTTAGGGGAGCACAACACAGTGAATGGAACACCATAGTTAGAATCGGGGGGCCTGGCTTCAAGCACCGCACGAGGCACTTACTGGGTGGCCCTGGGCAAGTCATTGAACATTCAAGTTTCACTTTCTTCACCTGTAAAATGAAGATTGTACTTGCACCATGCTCATAGGGTCGTTGTGGAAATCAGATGGGATCATGTGTGTAAAGCCTTCTATAAGCATTCACATGTGATTGTATTCTCAATGATGATGGCTAGTGTTATGTAGCGATTTAAGGCTGGCAAAGAGGGAGGAAGAGAATAGTGGTCGATTAAGTGCTTCTGTGTGTGCCAGGCACTGTGCTAAATACTTTGTGAACATTATCTCACTTGACCCTAACAGCAGCCCTGTGAGATAACCTCATCTTACAGTTGAGGAAACTCGAGACGGACAAAGTTTAAGTGACAAATCATTTTACATACACACACGTGTTATATATGTGACATACATATGTATAGCTAGCTGGATAGACACACACACACACATTTTTATTTGATTCTCCAAACAAACTTATGAGATGGGTACTGTTATCATCCCCTTTTTACTTGAGTTTTCAATGCCTTAGCCAATATCTAAATTAGACTATTAGTAGCAGAGAAGGTTCAGTCTATATTGGGAGAGGGAGCTTCCTTGCATGACAGTACCTTTTACCAGCAAAACCACAGGTTTAGTCTCTATCCCCTATGTCTTTAATTTTTAATAGCTATGTGACTTTTGGCAAACTGCTTCCTTCTAGGCTCAGTTGTCCCAACTGTAAAGTGGCAATAATAAAAATGCTTCTACTACGTACTTCACAGAGTTGGTATGAAGAAAGTATTTTATAAAACCTTAAAGTACTTCATAAATGGGAGTTGTCACTTTTATTTTTGTAAATAATTTGGGGAACAGGACTCATTGGTACAGAATTTCATTCTATAGCCTGGAATGGGTGTCTGGGGCTAGGGAACATCATAAATTTAGAACTGGAAGGGATTTGTATAGTACAGTCCCCTCATTTTACAAATGAGAAAACTGAGCTCAGGGATCTTAAATGACTTGCCCAAGGCCATACTCCTAGTATCAGAAGCAAGATTTGAGCCCCAATCCTCTGTCTCTAGCATCACTGCTCTTTCTACTATATCCCAAAAGGCATCTTGGACCTAATGCAATTTTTTATAGGTAGAAACCAACTATGTGTTATTCTAATAGCATCAAAAATGAGCAAGCAACATCCATTAGAAGCAATTTTTTGAATAGCAATGGTGATTCATGGGAAAAAAAAGTCTTTGTTCATAATAACCAGAGACCTTCCTTCCCTTCCCTGCCCTCGGCATAGAGTCTTTCTCTTTTAATTTTTTTCCTTTTATCAACAACAAATGTTTCCAACCCTCACCAGTCGAACTTCTCTCTCCCAGCATCATTTCCAAAAGGCTTCAGTACACATCGTACTTCACTTCATAACTAGGATCTACTATTTATTTACTCACATCTGTAAACACATGAATAAAC
The DNA here is from genome assembly GCF_011100635.1 of Trichosurus vulpecula. Lineage (NCBI taxonomy): Eukaryota > Metazoa > Chordata > Mammalia > Diprotodontia > Phalangeridae > Trichosurus > Trichosurus vulpecula. The sequence goes on along the minus strand of NC_050580.1, from coordinate 265,096,199 downwards.
CAGGTAGGTCACACGTTTGTTACACAGCCTTGGCTCTGGCTCTAGGGGGAGATTTACCCCTAGATACTACCAGATAAGCCTGTGCCTGGCGACGTTTACCACATAAAGTACATCTAAAACCATCTCTTCGGGACTCTTCCTTTATTAGGGCTACATCCATTCTATTGATTCCAGATGACTTCCTGTAGCTATTTTTCCAGCTTTCTGATTCTTTGTTGTATCCTTACTTTAAAAGTTTCTTTCTGCCGTTTAACTCCTGGTCATCGGCCTCTGTGGGGCTGCTGTTTGGAGATGTTGGATTTGCTTAAGTCAGGTTAGAAACAAGGACTCTTTCCCCACCCAGTCCTCTCCTTTCTTTGCTTCTTCCTCTACCTCTTCCCTCATGCAATCCCTCTTTCATTTATAGTAATGCAAATGAATCCTAAATTGTCCCCAAAGAGATAATGAGACTAAGGAAAAACTATTTATTTATATTTGGGTGGGGGAGAGGAGGCAGCCTACATAGAATGAGTAGAAAGTGGTCCACATTCCGTAGTCAATATATATGATTTATGAGGGGAAAACCCCAAAACAATTATTTGGCTTGTTTATCATTCACTTTCCCATCAATTTCATACACTGCTACCTTCTCACAGCAACAAAAAGAGTTGACATTTAGTGTCAGTCAACAAGCATATATTGTTTACCATATGCTAGGCAGTGTGGCAAGCATTGGGGATACAAAGAAAGACAAAAAGAAGGTTCCTGCCCTCAAGAGACACGTATTTTAATAATGGAGACAGCGTGCAAGCATATGTACATAAGAGGCATATATCTATATCTATATATCTGGTAATTGGGAAGTAATCTCATAGGGAAGGCACAAATAATAGAGAAAGAGGGCGAGTCCTTTTGAGAAGGTGGGATTTGAGTCTTGTAGAAAGCATGATTCTTTTTTTTTTGATCATAACTTTCAGGTAGTCCAAAAATCCCTATTCATCTCTCCCTATTCTGTTCTCCAGATCAGTTGTTTTGCTAACGAGGTGTTTCAGATCCTCTTCTATTTTTCTAGTTTTATTATTTTTTGGTGTCTTATCAACATTCAATCCCTCTTACCCAATTCTAGTTTTCAAGGAGTTATTTTCTTCCTTAGGATTTTGGATCTCTTTTTGCCAATTGGTTAACTTTCTTTTCATAATTTTCTCTGATTGCTTTTGTTTCCTAAATTTTCTTTGATCTCTCTTATTTAAGTTTTAAAAATTCCTTTTTAAGTTCTTCTAAGAACTCTTTTTGGGGTTGCAACCATTTACCCAAATTAACTACAAAGGACCTGTGAAAGAAGATGCTATCTGTATCCAGAGAAAGAACTAATAAATAGAAGTACGTATAGAACAATTTTACATATATGTGTACATATTTTTGTCTAATGGTAGTCATCTCTGAGGTGGGGGAGCGGAGGGAAGAAAAAAAGGAAGAAAAAAAGAAGAAATTTATATGATAACTTTATTATATATTTAAAGGAAATAGCAAGTTGTACATAATATATTTGCAGTTTCATGACCAACCATCTTTTTATTATACTGTGTTATGGAAATGCTTGTTTTAGCCCATAAATTAAAAATTAAATAAATAAAAAATTTTTAAAAAGAAAGCCAGGGACGCTAAGACATAGAGGTTAGGAGGGAGGGCATTCCAGGGATAGGAGGCAACCAATAAAAATGTATGGAGTCAGGAAAGAGTCTCACGTATGAGGAAGAGCAAGTATGCCACTGTCACTGGATCAGAGAGTAGTACATGGAGAGGAGGAAAGTATAAAAAAGACCAAAAAGGTAGGAAGAGACCAGGTGGAAGGCACTAAAATTACAGATTTTTATTTGATCCTGGAGGTAATATAAAGTTACTGGTGTTTATTGAATGTGTGTGTGTGTGGGGGGGGTGGGGTAAGGGTTTGAGGAGAAGGCTTGGTCAGACCTCTGCTTTAGAAAGATCATTTTGATAGCTGAGTGGAGGAAGGACTGGATTTGGGGAAGATTTAAGGCAGAGAGACCAAATAGAAAGTTGTCACAGTTGTCCAAGTGAGAGATATTGTGGGTCCGCTCCACAGCAGTAGCTGCACGAATACGGAAGAGTCATATACAAGAGAAGGTGTAAAGGCAGAAATTACGATGGGCAGGTTAGATATTTGGGGAGGAAAGAGAATGAGGCATTGAGGATTGTGATTCTGGTTCGTTGGGAAGATAGTGGTGCCCTCAATAATAATAAGGAGTTGGGAAAGAGTAAAAAGGTTGGAAGGACAGCTACTGAATACTGTTTGGGATATTTGAAGCTTGAGATGTCCAATAAGCAATTGGGAATACGTCAGGAATGTAGGTCAGGAAAGAAGTCAGAGCTAGATAAATATCACTCAGTGAGATAGAACAGAAAGAAAAGAGAAGAGGGCCCAGGACAAAGCCATGGTGGGGACACCCACAATTTGGGAGTATAACCTTGAAGAAGACCCAGCGAAGGACACCAAAGAATGGTCAGATGGGTAGAAGGGGAACCAGGCTAGGGCAGTGTCATGAAAATCTAGAGAAGACAGTGAACAAGAGTGCAAAAGTGTATCCAAAAGGATGAAGATTGAGGGAAACAAATTAGATTTGGCAATTAAGGTTTGCAAAGCACTTTGCATACACAATAACTGTGAGGATTCATTTTACATATGAGGAACCTCAACCATAGGGATGTTCAGTGACTTGCCCATGGTCACACTACTTGTAATATAGTATTTCCTTGGGAATTCAAGACAAGGAGCCCTTCCACCTCTTCCCCCACCCACAATTCAGAATAGAACTACACATCCTCTAATTCTTGTTGGCCGTGTAATCACCCTTAAAATTGGCTGCTGAGCTGATTTAATATATCAGAGGATATATTAAAGGGGTAATTTTCTTTCTTGAAAAGCTTGAAGTGTAAGGACAATTCTCTAAGGTCCAGAGGTTCAGGTTGATGGATTCATTTCTCTCTGGACATCTCAATGCCATAAGCTCATGGCCTCCTAGATGAGCCTTTGCCTGAGATACAGCCACATCTTCTATTTGCGCCCTCTTCTCTTTCACATAGGGCCTTGGGAGATCTTGAAAGGCAGCTGGTATTTCCCCTTTCCTGGGTACTTGACCAGCAGGCAACTAATTGTGTGTGAGAGATGAGAATGAGGGGTTGAGGATGTCATCTGGGTTGTGAGTCTTGGAGGATGGCAGTAAATTGCACACTAATAGGAAAGTTGGGAAGAGGGGAGCTTTGGGGGTGAAAGCTAAGGAGTCCATTTTAGAACGTGTTTAATTTGATGAAGGACATCCAGTTCAAGATACCCAATAAACAGTTGGAGATTTGAGACTGGAGGTCAGGAGAGAGATTAGAGCTAGACAGTCAACTGTGAGTCAACTGAATAGAGATGATAGGTGGATCCAAGGGAGCTGATGAAATTACCAAGTAAAAAGGAGGGAGGAGAGAAGAGGGCCCAGGGCAGAGCCTTGGGGGTAGGATAACTAATCCCCAAAGAAATTATTTGCAAATGTCCTAATGAAGCCAATAACCCTTTAACTGATTATATTTTTTTCTGTGATTCTTTATTGTTTGGCATTCTCTTTTCTCTGTAGGAATACAACTCCCTGTTCCCTACCTAATTCACGTTTATAATCTGGGTACCTTTATGATCGTACTGCCAAAGTATCTGAGGCAGAATCTGAAACCAGGCCTCTTTTGACTCCAAGTCCAGTGCTACAATGCACTGCACTACCCTGCCTCCAGGAGAAGCAACCCCCACATCTAAGTAATTTGTAACTATTTTTTGATTCTGATTTATTGTAGCTTTGTTGGGTGCTGAAAGGCATGTGTACCAAAATAGCTGTCTATTGGGAAGAGGACATTTTCCATCCATTTGGTATTTGCACTTAGAGATGACTGAGAAAACCTTTCACTTCACTGTATTTTATGACTTGCAATGCCGTGTAATGCACTAAAGATAGTAGACCTGGTGGCACAGGTCACTTAATAGCACAGGCTGCAAGGGACAGATGTAAGTGAATCCATCTGGCAGCTGAGACAAGTATGTCACTAAAAAAGAATCCCGTTAAGAGATGTCATCGGAAAAGAGAGCTTCTCCTAAATAAGTCAGGTGCCCTGGGTTATTCAGGATACTTGAAACTTTCCGTAGTGTCCACATTTCCATGTTTTCCCAACCTTCCTGGGCCACCCAAGAGTGGGTTCGCCTAAAGCACCCTAAAATTTTTTCTACTTATACATTAACATCATAGACTTGACTTTAGTTCCCAAATGTTGTTATAGTAACTTGTATTCCTACAGGACTTCTAAGTTACAAAGTACTTTCTTCAGAAAAACTCTGTGAATTTAAGTAGTAAAGCTATTATGACCTTCATTTTACAGATGTTGAAGCTGAAACGCGGTGACTTGCCCAACGTCACAAAGCTAGAGAGTGAAAGAGCCAGGGTTTGAACACAGGTTGTTTGGCTCCAAGTCCACTGGTTCTTACAGAATAAAACATTTCTGAGCTATAATACTCCAACAGTGTTTCAAAAATCTGGCCCCTCTGTTGAGACCTATTAAAGAGATGAAGATGGGGTGGAGTAATTAAAGACTTTTTCTGGCACAACTCTTTACCAAAACATGTGAAGTGCGTACAAGTCAAAGAGTTGATTCTTACACTCAGGCAGCAGTTAATGAAATGCCATAATAGGAAAAAAAAGAAAGAACTATGTTTTAATTATTAATGCCACACAGTGAATAGAGTGCTGGGTGTGGAGTAAACGAGCCACGGATTCAAATGTGGCATCAGATACTTACTAGCAGTGTGATCCTGAGCAAGTCACTTGAGCCTGTTTGCCTCAGTTTCCTTTCTGTAAAATGAACTAGAGAAAGGAATGCAAAGCACTTCTGTATCTTTGCAGAAAACCCCAAATGGGGTCATGAAGATTTAGACACAACTGAAAACAATTTAACAACAACAACACCACCATTTCTGATAATATTGTGTGTATGAACTAATCTGAAGGGTAATACAAATAGCTTCAAATTAATTCCTTTATTATTTTACAGACAATATTGGCCCTGGCTTAATCCATTACCGTCTATGCAAATGCTTGTTGTAATACGCAGTGGAAAGCATATTGACTTTGTGGTCAGAGCACCAGGGTTCCAATCCTTCCTCTGATGCTTAATGTCTATGTGACCTTGGGCAAATCATTTAGCCTCACCAGGTGTTTCCACAATCCGGCTAGCAGCTTCTGTGGGGGTGTAAGATCCACCCACAGCCAGCACCGAGAAAGCTGCCAGCACACTGGGAAAGCACAGGTTCTTTTGATCTGCTTAACTGAGGAAAGCAAGGTGAAGGGGTTGACAAGCTTACTTTAATTCAGCATACAAATATCATTCCCCTAGTTCAGGGGGAAAAGCCAGCACTCTGAACTTCAGAGCAAATACAAACAAATTACAAACATCAACAGACCAACCCAATACAATTCATAGTTACCAACATCTAGGTTCAGCCCGGGAGCTCAGAACAAGGGCTGGCCCAGAGTCACACACACCACCACTGCTGTGGGTAAGAGAGCTCCAGAGAACAGACAGCCAACCCCTGGTTTTTATATCTTTTTCAGCGTCAGGGGTGAGTCACACATGCGACTCACCCAGGTGACCTAGAATCGTCACAAAGAGGTGGACTTAAGCCCACGTGGTCTAAAAGCCTCTGCTCTCCCAGACAGGTAAACTAGGCCCTCCCTGGAGTTAGCTCCACCTTGGGCCCCCCCTTAGTTGCCAATCCACACCCACTAAGATTTTGCACCTAATAGGGATTTGGGCCTGGGGCTTAGCACCTAGTAAGGCTCCATGAAATACACTGAATTACTCAAAGGGAACAAAAGCCAAACTATTCAAGGGGACTTGTTGAACTAAGTGCTAAGGAGCCCATTTTTGGTTACCAACGCACCAGGGTCTCAGTTTCCTTATCTATATCACTGTGCTGTTGCAGTAGAAAGCCCCCAAGGTTCCTTCCAGTTCTAGATCTGTAGCATTTTATTAATTACAATTCAATTCAACAAACTCCTTAAGTTCCTCCTATGTCAAAGACAGAGATGCTGCGTGGTAGAAGCACAAACTTAAATGAAAGTCTCCTCTCTTGAAGAATCTCGACTGAGGGCAGGGGTTAGTATGTACCAAAATAAGTAGAAAGTTTGGTCAGAGGTAGTATGGGCAAAGAAGATCTTCACCAGCAAGATGCTATGCAAGAAAACCGGAAATTGGAAAGAACTCTTTTAGGTGTAGATATCAAGGAAGGTTTCTTGTAACAGGTGGCAACCAAATTTGGCCCAGAAGAAGGCGAAAGCTTTTAAAAAGATATACATGTGAAAAAAGTAGGTTCTAGGAATGGGCCATTTGTCCAACTGTCTGGAAGCAGGAGAGGGCAGGACAAAATAAAGACATTTTTAGTAGTCTAAATTTTGTGGAACATATAGTACATGAAGAGCAATTGTGTGAAATATGACTGGAAAGGTGGGATCCAGCTTGTGAGGAGTTGGAAATGTCATGTTAAGAAATTTTTATTTTATATAATAGGCCATTTTATTCTAGAGGATTGCACTAAATGTTTTTGAGCAGAGACATGACATGATTGGACTTATGTATTATTGGGCAGCTTAATTTGACATCTCATGCCTAAACTACTGCAATTGTCTGCTGGTTGGTCTCCCCATTGCAGTCCATCCTCCACACAGCTGTCAGTGATCTTCCAAAGTGAATGATTGGCCACATTCCTCCCTGCCCATCCCCACTCCCACTCCATTCAATAAACTCCAGTGGTTCCTTATTGTCTTTAGGATCCAATATTAATTCTCTGTTTGGCTTTTAAAGTCCTTCCTAACATGGCCCCTCTTTACCTTTCTAGTCTTCATACACCTTTCACTCTTCCCACACACACTTTAACATGGTAAATGAGGGAGAAAGGATGTGTCAGAGGTGATATTCACATTTGGAGCCAGAGTGAGTAAGTGAACAATGGGCCCATGAACAGTAGTGGAGAAAAAAGAAGAACAAGGGAAGGTTTGGGGGGGAAGACAATTGAATTTGGAATTAGTTGAGTTTGAAATATTTGTGGGACACCCAGATAGAAATGTGGGGTCAGACACAAAGGGGAGATGGCCTCTACATTCGTATCTATTTGAAAATGATCTCCATATTTAGCATGGAGCCAAAAAAAGCACTGGATTTGGAATCTGAGGTCCTGGATTGGAATACTGCTTATGTTACTCATAAACTATGTGACCTTGGGTCACTCGTTTCCTCGTCTGTAAAATGATGAGATTGGACATGGGTAGTTGCTAAAGTCTGTTCCGGTTTCAAGTCTCATGACTTAGTGAGATTTAAAACAAGAAGTCATATAAGTGTATGAGGTACAATAAGAGAATGTAGAGAGAAAAGAGGCTGGTAATGGGGTGGCCCTTATGGTTGATAATGTTAAAGAGACAATAAAGAACCTTGAGGGAACCTCAAATTTAGGGGACACAAGGAAAAGATGAACTAGCTAACAAAGGAGACAACAAACAAATAGCAGCACCCTAGAAAGCAATAACATAGGCCATGAAAAGACAGAGTGTCAAGGAGAGAGGGGTTAACAATTATCTGTCAGTCAGTCAATAAACATTTACAAATCACTGACTGTGTGCCAGGCACTGAGCTAACACTGTTGGTGGGCAGGACTTAGATGAAGATCCAGCAAAGGAGATTGAGAAAGATTGGTCAGATAGGTAGAAGAAGAGCCGAGAGAGTAATGACAGGAAAACCCAAAGAGGAGAGTTTTAAGAAGAAGGTGACCAATAGCATAAGAGGCTGCAGAGAGGTCAAGATGGATGAGCAATGAAAAAAGGCCATTGGATTTGACAATGAAGAGATCATTTGTAACTCCAGAGAAAGCAGTTTCAGTTGAATGATGATGTCAGAAACCAGAATATCCAAAGTTAAGAAGGAAAGGAAGTAGAGGCATCTATTGCAGATGGCCTTTTTAAGGAGTTTAGCCACAAAACGGAGGAGAGATATGGCTAGAGAAAAGTCAAGGATCAAGAAAAGGCCATTGGTTTTGGCCATTAAGAAGTCATTTGTAATCTTAAAGGGTAGTCTTATTAGTGTGGTGGATACAGAATCAAGGAGAGGGATTGCAGATCAATTGATTAACAAGTATTTATTAAATGCTTACTCAGTGAAAGGCTCTGTCCTAGGTACTGGGACAGAAAGATGAAAAAACTTTCTGCTACCAGGGAGCTTGCCTTCCAGTTCCTGTGTCATGCCTGGAACAGAGTAGGCACTTAATAAATTCTTATTAATTGGTTAATTCTCCCGGGGGGAACAGCATTATCCAAAAAGAAGTTACCACAAAATAAAGTAATTTTAAATTTAAATAAAAGGAGTGAAAATGAAAGAATCAGGAAAGGCCTCCCATAGGTGCTAGCATTTGAGCTCAGTCTTGAAGGGAGCAAGGGATGCCAAGAGGAGAGAGTGTCATATAAACTCAGTGAGTAGAGGAGATAGTACCAAAGAAGGAGGGTTGGTCAACTGTCCAATACTGTGGAGTGGTCAAGAAGGATGAGGATTGAGAAAAGGCCACTGGATTCACCAATTAAGAAAAACTCGATAACCCTGGAAAGAACAATTTCAGTTCTGTTTGTTGGGAGACTGCTGTTCAAGTACGGGATGGACAAGATGACTGCTGAGGTCCTTTCAGCAATGGGATTCTGAGTTGTTGAAAGAGGAAGACTATAAGCTGGGTGCTTAACCCACTGATTTAAGATGGGAGAATTCCTTGAGAATTTATAAATTGAAGACAAAAGGATCTGGTCATGGTGATATAATCATATGATAGTGAATTCCAAAGGAGTTGAGTGTTGATGACAGAATAAGGTCTTAGGAGTGATGATGGTGAGTAAGAAGTATAAAAACTCCTTCTCCTGGCCCTGTGATTTCAGAGGCACACAAAAAAGGAGCAGCCAACATTGGAAAAAGTGGTGAGTGAAGTGGTATCTTTAAGGAGAAAGTCGACATCTAGAAAGATCGTTAAGATCACAAATGAGAAAGACTTTATTAATAACTGAATAGGATCACAAAAAAGTGTGCAAAAGAGAATAAAAACAGGGAAGGTGGTAGGTGTGACACAGGATAAAGGGTCAATGTCCTCATTTCCACAAGATAGCCCTGGCATTTCTGTCCCTTCTCTCGAAATAATAATATGACAGGGCATAACACTAATCACACGTAACACTTTAACGTTTCTGAAGCACAACGTGTGAGGTATGTGGCACCTCACGTTGGGAGAATTTATTTGACATAAATAATGTCATAATATCCTTTGGTTTCAAATATAACCTTGAATGCCATTTAGTCTTGACTAGATCCCCTTGGTCCACACCCATGCAAGTACTATGTTTATAAGACATTATGGACTAAATCCACTCAAGCTGAACATAGAAAAAGTGAGTGACTGCTTTTTTCCCCTGGTTGATTTCTCCTTTAGGCTACATCATTCTCTTTATAACATTCCAAGGAAGGAATATTGGTGGGATAATTAGCCCAGCTCTGTAATTTCTTTATCATTTTCAATCGACAATTCTTTATCGAACACATTTCATGTTCTAAGCACTATTCTAGGTTAAAAACTGTTGGAGTGCCAGTACGGCGTCTCACAAATCATATCTCACCTTACTAAACTCAGATGTCTGATGACTTCTTAAACCTTAAATAGTAAACAAGTAAAGGTTCAGAGACATAAAGATCTCATTTCCAAGATCTATAAGGAAATAATTCAAATTTATAAAAACAAGAGTCATTCCCTAACTGATAAATGGTTAAATAATATGAACAGGTAGATCTTAAGGGAAGAAATCTAAGCTATCTATAGCCATATTAAAAAGTGCCACAAATTGCTAATAATTAGAGAAATTAAAATTAAGGAAACTCTGAGGTTTTATTTCACACTCCTAAAATTAGCAAAGTGGATAAGAATGTAAAATGACAAATGTCGGAGGTGCTTTGCGAAAATAAGTACAATGGTGTAGTCATTGGTAGTGGAGTTGTGAATTGGTCTAGCCATTCTGGAAAACAATTTGAAACTATGCCCCCAAAGTCACTAAACTTTGCGTACCCTTTGACCTAGCAGTGGCACTATTATGCCTATACCCCAAAAAGCTCAAAGAAAGAGAAAATTCTCCTATGTGTACAAAAATACTGTAGCAGGTGTCTCTTTTATAGTGACAAAGAACTGGAAACTAAGGAGGTATATTCATCCATTAGGGAATGGCTGAAGAAATCATGATGTATAAATGTAACTGAATACCATCGTGCTTTAACAAATGATGAAAGAGATAGCATCAGGGAAGCCTGGGAAGAACTGTATGAAACCATTCAGAACAAAGTGAGCAGAACCAGGAGAAGGATTTATACTCTGATGACAATACTGCGTGACGGATGACAGACAGTGCTGTCCATGTCTTGAAATATTTGTGAAATATGCAGAATAAGACACATTTTGGGATATAATCTATGCAGGAATCTGCTTTGCTTGGCTATGCATATTAATAATAAGATAATAGCATTTATAAAGTATTTTAAGGTTTACATACATTACCTTATTTGATATAGATGACAACTTTATGAGGTAGATGCTATTACTACCCCCATTCTACAGATGAGAAAACTGAGGTTAAAAGCATTTAAGTAACGTGCCAAGGACCATGCAGCTCGTGTAAGAGTTTAAGGTGAGATTAGAATTCGGGTCTTCCTTACTTCAAACTCAGTTCTCTAATCACTGTTATAAACATTTAGAGTACAGATAACTATGGTAGCTTCTCCGAGAGCCCTTTAATGTACTGTCTTTTTGACTTAGTTTTTTTCAGTTGCAGAGAAAAAGATATAATTGCTAACTGAAAAAAAATTAAGTAAAAAAATGAGGTACTTTGCTCATAGGAAAGTCCCTCAGGCACTGACTCAGACCATACTTACTCTTATATTATAGGCTCTTCTAATAAACTTGGTTTTTTTTGTTTTATGAATATTTTTTCAACCCTAACAAATCAGGAGCATCAGATTAGGAGGGAGTACCTTCTAGAGAAACACATGTAGTGTACGTGAAAGGAAGCTTTGTCGCTGTCCAGTTGTTTCACTGGTAGACAGCTCTTCTTGACCTCATTTGGTTGGCAAAGATACTGGAGTGGTTTGACATTTCCTTCTCCAGCTCATTTTACAAATGAGGAAACTGAGGTAAACAGGGGTAAATGACCTGCCCAGTGTCAGACAGCTAGTACGTGTCTGGGGCCGGATTTGAACTCATAAAGATGACACTTCCTAATTCCAAGCCTAATGCTTCATCCACTGCACCATCTAGCCGCCTGAAAGGAAGCTGAAAAGGTCTCAATATGTTAATTCCTTCCTCCAAAACTTCCCGTGTCACCCAATTTATTGGCCGTAGGATAAAATAACATCTGTCTGTTAGTCTAGGCCTAACACAATCTAACTCCAGTGAACCTTTCCAGCCTGAATACTCCCCTTTACCCACTTCCTATTTCAGCCATACTGGCCTATGAGCTGTTCCCCAGACCTGACGTATTGCTCATCTCCTTCCTCCATGCATTTCTGCAAGCCAGCTCCAACTTTTGGGATACACTTTCTCCTCATCTTTACCTTTTGCAATCTTTTTCTTCTTCTAAGACTTCACTCAGTCCCCACTTCTCCTGTTAGGCTTCCATCGATCAGCACTTTGTTGAGGGTTCTCCTTTCTCCCATCATCCTCTTTTATTGTACTCGTGGTGAACATTTTTCATGCCCTCCTACTAGAACATGAACTCCTCGAAGGTATTTAGGTGACACTATAAAGAGAGTGCTGGGCCTGGAGTCAGGAAGAACAAAGTTCAAATTTGGCTTCAGACGCTTCCTAGCTGCATGAGTCTGGGCAAGTCTCTTAATCTCTGTCTGCCTCGATTTCCTTCAATGCAAGATGAGGATACTAATAGCACTTGCCTCCCAAAGTTATTGTGAGGATAAAATAAGGTGATTTTTGTAAAGAGCTTAGGACAATGTTGGGCACATAATAAGTGCCTAATAAATGCTTGTTCCCTTCCCCTTGAGGGCAAGTGCTGCGCCATTTTTTATCTTTTCATCCCACCTCATAGCATAGTGCTATGTACACCATAGGTGCTTAATAAAGACTTGATATTGAACTGGGGAATAGAAAAGGACTCTTTCCCCAAAAGTGGCCGCCATCAACCATCTCAAAGAGTCCATGTACTGAAGGAACCTCATGACTTTTACTCACGTGTTCACAGAAATGGGTATTGTGACAGTATTGAGAAATAACAACTATCTTCCTGAAAATGAGAGAGAAGACACAGAAACAACCAAAAGGAGCCACTAGACGGTACAGTGGTTAGAGCGATAGGCGTGTCATCAGGAAGATCTGAGCTCAAAACCAGCCTCAGAATACCGCTAGTTGTATGACCTTACGCAAGTCACTTCACCTTCGCTCATCTCAGTGTCTTTATCTATGGAATGGGGATAATAACAGCCCCTGCCTCCTAGAGTTGTGGCGAAGATCAAATAATTGTGCATTATTAGCACAGTGTGTGTTACACGGCATGGGCCGCACAAACGTCAGCTAGTATTATTATTGTCAGAACACAGAACACAGAAAGTATAGGAGCCACAAGCTGAATATAACTCAGAGCACTGAGGAATTGGCTTATTGCATCAAAGTGCAAGTGGGACACCCCTCCCAAATGTTAAAGCTGACAGTGAGCTTAGAGGTTATCTAAGCCAGAATGTTCCTTTAGAGACAAGGCAACTGAGGGGATATAATGTTAGTGGCAAAGGTGGAACTAAAACCTATAGCTTTTGCCTTTTTTCTTTGTGTTTTTTAAACACACACACACACACACACACATGCGCACACACCTTACCTTCTACAGGAGGCCTTTCTTAATTCTTGCTAATGTCTTTCCCCTAAGACTATCTTCTCTCTATTTTGTATGTATATTGTACGTCTGCTTATGTACATTTCATCTTCTGTATTAAAATGTAAACTTTTTGAAGAAAAGGACTTTATTTTTGTTGTCTCTACTCATAGTGCTTAACACAGTGCCTGGCATATAGTGAACATTTAATAAATGTTTCTTGATTGATCGAGTCTACGATATCTTCCTTATAATAACCCATATTCATAATGATTGAAGTGAATGGAAAACCCCTGAGAGACAGAGTTTCTGGGTAATTAATAATCAATTCATTAATTAAACTAGCTGGCAATCCATAAATTGACAGTCACTGGTTTCTCTCAGTAACCAAAGATGCCCAATGGAGACCCTGAAAGCTTTAAATAACTCTTCTGAAAAAATTCCTTTGACAAGTGAAAATCAACCCTGACTGGTGAACATTTAGTGAGGAGGTAGGCTAAAAGTCTTCAGCTCCTCCTGCTGAGAATATGGTTTGATCATGAGACCCAACCACATCTTGCAATATGGACAGAGAAATCTATCCCTATCCCTAACCAACTCTGGTTGGTTTTCTCCTTCATGAGCTTGGTGGCTCTAAGCTCTAATGGAGGGGCACAAGGACAGGGGCTCCTTTCTCCAAGGTAAGGAAGGACTGGATTCTGTTTATATTCTGTTGTTGTTTGTCCTTCATTCTCAAAGAGGACCCTGACATCAGGAAGGTGATGCCATGACTTGCAAGTGAATTGGATTTAAATGAAGGAGGACTGTGCAAAGTCACCAGCCTCACTTTCTCCTCCTAAGCCATCTGGGTCCAGTGGTAAGACACAGATCAGGATGACTAGAGATGGCCCTGGAGGAAATAGGAGACCATGGCCTTTTCAAGCTAAGATCTTTTCCAGGTCTTCATTTGACTGAGGAAATACTCATTCAGTGATTAAGGCTAGGTTAGAAATGAGGTAAAGAACAGCCTCTTTTACCTAGTCAAAAAAAATCCGCCTGGAAGGGGAAATCCTCAGGGTTTCTGGCCAAAACAAAAACAGTTGCTATTTACATTCACTCTGAACAATGCGGTCCCAAACAAGGACCACTGAGCTTGGGCTGGGACCTATTGTTGACCAATCAATGAGAGCCATAGTAATTTGGGTTTAAGGCATGGTCCTTAAGAAAGAAATCTAGCCTGTAAACCCCAAAATATCTTATGAGGTTTCAGTGATCAAAATTTGCATTCCTTTGGGCAGAGCACCTGCAGGTTAAAGGTATGATACCCTATTGTTAACAGAGAGAGATGAGAGGGCAAGAAAGAAGAAGAGGGGAGAGGAGAGATGAAGAAATAGAGGAGGAAGGAACTGTGTTGCCCAACTGGAACTGGCCAGTTGGGTCCCCAGTAGAGTAGCTCATGCTACTCAGAGTTTGTCATTTGTCCTTCATTCTCAAAGAGGACCCTGACATCGGGAAGGTGATGCCAGGACTTACAAGTGAATTGGGATTTAAGTGAGGTAGGGCTGTGCAAATTAACCAGCCTCACTCTCCCCTTTGGAGCCATCTGAGTCCAGTGGCAAGATATAGATCAGGATGACTGGAGATGGCCCCCACTTATATTCTAAACAGAAGTTAGGTCTCCTAGTTGGGTAGGGTCAGGCTCAAGATTGAAGAGCATGTTCCCTGAGGACTAGGAGTAATCTCATCAATCATGTCCTTCAGAGACTGACTTTAATAAGAGCTGAGCCTTAATGAGGAAATGGAGGAGAAAAGCCTGGATCCCAATTTAATAATTGGTTATTAATATAATAGTAGAATAATGCTTTCTCTCATGATAAATCTCAATCACATGAAGAGTTTAAATGACATTTGGCCTCCTCTGTTTTAGGAAGAAGGAAAGCATATGGAATCTCTTCTTCATAGAACACAGGATAAACAGGTTAAAAACTTACAGAGTTACTTTTGGAATAAGCAGATAGCATTTCATTCAGCAATACTAAAGGGTGACAATGGATATTTACCATTGAATTTGTTGAAAGTAATTTATCTCTGAATGAAGCTACAGCTACAGCCTGAGGTCCCTCATGGGCAACATTCACATGAACTCACCGAACAATATGTTGACAATGGCCGATTCATAGAAATGGAAGGGTTTTCAATAGCAATTGAGGACCAGATCATCATCACCAGATATTACAGATAGATTAAATTTCTTAAGGAACCTGATTTTATTAATCAATGTAGATTATGCAAATAAATGGTAGAAATGGTGGAGAATATCCCTACAGGCTGCAAAAATTTCGTACCTATTAAGCATTAAAAGTATAAAAACTCCTAGCAAAACATGACCTGCTGATTAGAATTATATATCAGAAATTGGCTAGTTTTCACAAACTAACAAGTGAAAAAAATTCTCTGTTATAAATATATATATGTATATATATATATATGTATGTATATACATAAAACACCTAAAATAGCCGTAAGAGTTCAACAAGTAGCCAGGTATGTGGTGCATACCTAAAATCCCAGCTACTAGGGGCCTGAGGCTGGTGGATCACTTTAACTTAAGAGTCCTGGGGAGGAGGAGAGGAGTGGAGCCGAGATGGCAAATCAGAGGCAGCAATCTTGTCAAACTCTCCCAATATTTCCCTTTAAAAATAACTTTAAAGTAACACATAAAATTGAATTTTTGAGCAGCAGAACCAGCAAAAGATTGGAATAGGACATTTTTCCAGCCCAAGACAAGTTAGAGGTTAGTGGGAAAGGTCTAAGATGCCAGATTGGGGGACTGACCAGGAGCTCATGGGGCACTAGCACCAGTGGTGGGCCTTGTAGGTGGTCATAACAGTAGCAGCAGCAGCTTTAGGAGCTCTCAGCCCAGAGATGGTAAGGGGGTTGAATAATTGGTCAGGAAGAGATTAGAGGGGGCCTTTTGTTGGTACTGAATGTGTCTGGATTGGCAAACCTATTGCAAATAATCCATTTTGGGTCACAATTCCAGGGTGGTGAGGAACTTCTGTGTTCAGTAACAAGGGAGCATAGGCTCTGGTCACAGTTTCAAGGCAGAAGAATACTATCATTTGCAATGACAAGGGCCCTTTCTAGATAAAGACCAGAGAACAGACCAAGGGCGAACAGTGACCATGCATATCTTTGGATCACATCACCTTGGAAATAGGAAAAAAAAAACTTGTAGACCCCCAGAAATAGCTCTGAAAAGAGCAGCATGAAAAAACCTGAAGCTTGAGACAGTGCTTCCCCAGTCCCAGACGAGCAGAGCCCAACTTTAATGTAAAGTGAAAAATCAAGAAGTAGGCTGGGAAAATGAGCAAACAACTAAAAAAAAAAGAACTTTGCCACAAAAGTTACTGTGGTAGCAAGGAAGATCAAGACACAAACTCAGAAGAAGACAACAATTTGAAAACACCTACAACCAAAGAAAAATGCTCATTGGACACAAGCCCAATAAGAATTCCTGGTAGAATTAAAGAAAGAGATGAGTGGTAGAGGAAAAATTGGTAAAAGAAATTAGAGTGATGCAAGAAAATTATGAAAAAGAAAATTAACAAATTGGTAAAAAAGACAAAAAAACTGAAGAAAACAACACCTTAAAAAAAAAAAAACCAGAATTGGCCAAATCGTAATATTAGAAGCACAAAAATTCCCTGAGGAAAAGAACTCTTTAAAAAGAAAAACAGATAAAATAATGGAAAAAGTAGTACAAAAATTCAATGAAGAAAAGAACTTCTTGAAAATTAGCGTTGGACATTTGGCCAATCAAGAAGTTCAAAATCTCGACCAAAGCAGAAGCGGCTGCCCAGGAAACCCATGTGGGAGACAGGCTGGGAGAAAGCTGGGCGCCCGAAACTGGTGGAGATCCCCAGGCCTCCCAACGCAGGATGGCAGTCTGTGGAAGCGACGAGAGGCAGTGCAACGCCACTGGCTGTGAAACACCAACTCCTGAGGCTTGCAGCCCAAAGGTATGAAACTTGGCTTCTTGAACTTCCAGGAGACATAATAGCTAGGCAAATGGCTCTAATCCCTCCCCACCTCACCCAGAGAATTCCTCAGGAAAAAAGAACGCTGGAACAGAGGAGATAGAAGTGGGTATTCAGTGGCCAAATAGTAGAAGTTCATTAGTCCCAGAGGGGCTCAAGCAATAAAGAGCTGACACCATTGCTGAAGAGCAGCAGTGCTGGAGAGCAACTCTAGGGAAAGAGACATCAGGGAGCCAGACCTGTCTCCCACACCTCAGGAAACTGAAGGCTATAACTCACAAAGCCAACAACTAGACTCACAATCCCCAGAATAAGAGAGCTGGGACAGAGAGCCCTGAGTCCCAAAGGCAGATATTTATTGTAAAGCCAGGAAAAGGCTAACCAACATGAAGAAGAACACACACACACACACACACAAAAACCCGAGGACCATTGATTCTTTTTATGGAGACAGACATGATCAAAATACCAATTTGGAAGAGAATAGCAATGACACTGAAGCTACATCTGATACCTCAAAAGGTAATGTGAACTGGTCTCCAGCCCAAAAAGCATTGCTGGAAGAGCTAAAGGAGGATTTTAAAAACCAAATTAGGGAGGTAAAAGAAAAAAAGGAAAAAATGGAAAAAAAAATCCACTGATGAAATCAAGTCCCTAAAGAACAAGATTGGTGAAATAGATATGGAGATTCAGAATTTAAATAGAGACAATGACACCCTGAGAGGTAAAATCAACCAATTGGAAAAGGAGACTCAAAAGCAAAATGAAGACACTAACTCATTAAAAATTAGAGTTGAGCAAGTGGAAGCTAATGAGTCTATGCGGCATCAAGAGTTAGTAAAACAAAATGTAAAGAATGAAAAAATAGAAAAAAAATGTGAAATATCTGATTGGGAAAACAACTGATCTGGAAAATAGATCCAGGAGAGATTTAAGAGTTATTGGTCTACCAGAAATCCATGACGAAAAAAAGAGCCTTGACAGTATCTTCGACGAAATTATCAAAGACAACTGTCCAGAGGTCCTAGAACCAGAGGGCAAAATAGTCATTGAAAGAATTCACCGATCAGCCCCTGAAAGAGTTCCCAAACTGAAAACACCAAGAAATATTATAGCCAAATTTCAGAACTACAAAGTCAAGGAGAAAATACTGCAAGCAGCCAAAAAGAAACGATTCAAATATCATGGAACTACAGTCAGGATCACGCAGGATCTCTCAGCTTCCACATTAAAAGACAGGAGAAATTGGAGTATGATATTCTGAAGGGCAAAGGAGCTGGGACTACAACCAAGGATCAACTACCCAGCAAAACTAAGCACAATTTTTCAGGCAAGGAGAAGGACATTCAACGAAATAAGGGAATTCCAGACCTTCCTGATGAAGAGGCCAGAACTCAATGGAAAATTTGATCTCCAAATACAAAACTCAAGAGAGACATAAAAAGGTAAACAGGGGGAAAAACCCCCACAAACCTTATTAGTCAATAAGGGCAAATTATTTGCATCTTTATATAGGATTATATCATCTTGTGTATGTTATATACATACATATATATGTAGGTCTTGAGAATAGTACAGCTATTATGACAATTGAAAGGGATACATGTAGAATGTGAATGCCTTTATAAAATAACTGACATAAGGATAAAAAACATAATTAAGAGATGAAAGGGAGGGCAATGACAGAACAGGTAAGGAGGTAGTAGAAAAGGGTAACTTACACCAGATGGAGAGGCACAAAAACATATTATAGTAGAGGGAAAGAAGGGAGGGAGAAGAGCAGTATTTGAGCTTTACTGTCATCTGATCTGGTTCAAGAAGGGAATAACATACCCTGATAAGTATAGAAATCTAACTTGTCCTACAGGAAGTAGGAGGGGAAAGGGGGAAAAAAGGGAGGGGGGTGGTCAGAAGGGAGGGGAGAAGTAGCAAGTGGTAAACAGTAAGATAAGGCAGGGGAATAAAAAGGGAGGGTAAACTGAGGAAGGCAGTGGTCATAAGCAAAACTCTGTCAAGGAGGGAAAGGGGAAAGGGAGAAATAAAAGCATAAACAGGGGGAAATAGGATGGAGAAAAAGACACAGATACAAATCATAATTGTGAATGTGAATGGAATGAACCCTCCCATAAAACAGAAGCAGATAGCAGAATGGATTAAAAACCATAATCCTACAATATGCTGTTTACAAGAAACACATTTGAAACAGGGGGATACACACAGGGTAAAGGTAAAAGGCTGGAGTAAAATATATTGTGCCTCAGCTAAAGTAAAAAAAGCAGGTGTAGCAATCCTAATCTCAGACAAAGCAAAAGTGAAGATAGATTTAATTAAAAGAGATAGGGAAGGACATTACATCCTGCTAAAAGGCACCATAAACAACAAAGCAATATCATTGTTTAACATATAGGCAGCAAGTGGTATGGCATGCAAATTCTTAGAGGAGAGGTTAAGGGAGTTACAGGAAGAAATAGACAGCAAAACTATAATTTCAACCTCCCCCTTCTGAACTTGATAAATCTAACCTCAAAATAAATAAGAAAGAAGTTAAGGAGGTAAATAGAATTTTAGAAATGGCAGATATGATAGACCCCTGGAGAAAACTGAATGGGGACAAAAAGGAAAATACTTTCTTCTCAGCGGTACATGGCACATACTCAAAAATTGACCGTGTACTAGGGCATAAAAACCTCACAATCCAGAGCAGAAAGGCAGAAGTAGTCAAAGCATACTTTTTAGATCATGATGCAGTAAGAATTATTTGTAATAAAGAACCATGGAAAAATAAGCTAAAAATTAATTGGAAACTAAATAATCTAATTCTAAAGAATGAGTGGGCCAAAGAACAAATCAGAGAAACAATTAATAACTTCATTCAAGAGAATTACAATAATGAGACAACATACCAAAACTTATGGGATGCAGCAAAAGCAGTTCTTAGGGGAACTTGTATATCTCTAAATGCTTACATGAATAAAATAGGGAAAATGGAGATCAATGATCTGGGCATACAGCTGAAAAAGCTAGAAAAAGAGCAAATTGAAAATCCCCAATTAAATACCAAATTAGAAATACTGAAAATCAAAGAAGAGATTAATAAAATGAAACCAAGAAAACTATTGAATTAATAAATAAAACAAAGAGCTTGTTTTATGAAAAAAACAATAAAATTGATAAACCTTTGGTCAATTTGATTAAAAAAAAAGAAAGAAGAAAATCAAATTGCCAATGTCAAAAATGAAAAGGGTGAGTTCACCTCTAATGAAGAGGAAATCAAAACAATAATTAGGAATTATTTTGCCCAATTGTATGCCCATAAATTTGACACCTTAAAGATATGGATGAATATCTACAAAAACATAAATTGCCCAGGTTAACAGAAAAGGAAGTAAAATTTCTAAATAACCCCATCTCAGAAAAAGAAATTGAGCAAGCCATCAATGAACGCCCTAGGAAAAAATCTCCAAGGCCAGATGGTTTTACACGTGAATTCTATCAAACATTTAAAGAACAACTAATTCCTATACTTTGTAGACTATTTGGGAAAATAGGTGAAGAAGGAGTCCTACCAAATTCTTTTTATGACACAAATATGGTACTAATACCCAAACCAGGTAGAGTCAAAACAGAGAAAGAAAATTATAGACCAATTTCCCTAGTGAATATTGATGCAAAAATTTTAAATAAAATATTAGCAAAAAGATTGCAGCAACTTATCATGAGAATTATACACTATGACCAGGTAGGTTTTATTCCAGGAATGCAAGGCTGGTTCAATATTAGGAAAACTATTAGCATAATTGACCATATCAACAACAAAACTAGCAGAAACCATATGATCATCTCAATAGATGCAGAAAAAGCCTTTGACAAAAGACAACCCCTATTCCTATTAAAAACACTAGAAAGCATAGGAATAAATGGAGCCTTCCTTAAAATTATAAATAGCATCTACCTAAAACCATCAACAAGCATTATTTGTAATGGGGATAAGCTAGATGCATTCCCACTAAGATCAGGGGTGAAACAAGGATGTCCATTATCAACCCTACTATTCAATTTGGTACTAGAAACGTTAGCTGTAGCAATAAGAGAAGAAAAAGAAATTGAAGGAATTAGAATAGGCAAAGAAGAAGCTAAATTATCACTTTTTGCAGATGATATGATGATTTACTTAGAGAAACCTAGAGAATCAAGTAAAAAACTACTTGAAATAATAAACAACTTTAGGAAAGTTGCAGGATATAAAATAAACCCACATAAATCCTCAGCATTCCTATACATTATTAACAAAGCCCAACAGCAAGAGATAGAAAGAGAGATTCCATTCAAAGTTACTGTAGACGCTATAAAATATTTGGGAGTCTATCTACCAAGACAAACCCAGGGCCTATATGAACATAATTATGAAACACTTTTCAGGTGAATAAAGTCAGATCTAAATAAATGGAAAAATATCAGCTGCTGGATAAAATAATAACAAAATTCATCTGGAAGAACAAGAGGTCTAGAATATGTAGGGTATTAATGAAAAGAAATGCTAGAGAAGGTGGTCTAGCCATACCAGATATTAAATTGTACTATAGAGCAGCAGTCATGAAACCTATCTGGTACTGGCTAAGAAACAGAGTTGTGGATCAGTGGAATAGGATAGGTACACAAGATGGAGAAGTCAACAACTACAGCAATCTACTCTTTGATAAACCGAAAGAGGCCAGCTTCTGGACTAATAATTCACTATTTCACAAAAACTGTTGGGAAAATTGGAAAATGGTAGGGCAGAAACTGGGCATAGACCAATATCTTATGCTGTATACCAAAACAAAGTCAAAATGGGTTCATGATTTAGGAGTAAAGGCTGATACTATAAGTAATTTGGGAGAGCAAGCAATAGTTTACTTATCAGATTTATGGAAAAGAAAAGAAGTCATGACCCAACAAGAGATAAAGAGCATTACAAAATGCAAAATGGATAATTTTGATTATGTTAAATTGAAATGTTTTTGTACAAAAAAAAGCCAATGCAACAAAAATTAGGAGGGAAGCAGAAAATGGGAGAAAATCTTTACAACTAGTGTCACTGATAAAGGCCTCATTTCTAAAATATACATGGAACTGAGCCAAATATATAGGAATACAAGTCATTCCCCAATTGAGAAATGGTCAAAGGATATGAACAGGCAGTTTTCAGAGGAAGAAATTAAAGACATCTATAGGCATATGAAAAAATGCTCAAAATCACTACTGATTAGAGAAATGCAAATCAAAACACCTCTTAGGTACCACATCTCTCCTGTCAGATTGTCTAAAATAACAAAACAGGAAAATGATAAATGCTGGAGAGGATGTGGGAAAATTGGAACATTGTAACATTGCTGGTGGAGTTGTGAGTTGATTCAGTCATTCTGGAGAGCAATTTGGAACTATACCCAAAGGGCTATAAAAATGTTCATACCCTTTGACCCAGCAATACCACTTCTAGGGTTGTATCCCAAAGAGATCACACAAATGGGAAAAGGACCCATATGTACAAAAATATTTATAGTGGCTTTTTTTGTGGTAGCTAAGAATTGGAAATCAAAGGGATGCCCATCAATTGGGGAATAGCTGAACAAGCTGTGGTATATGAAGGTAATGGTATACTATTGTGCTATAAGAAATGGAGATGATACGGACTTCATAACAACCTGGAAAAACCTACACGACATAATGCTGAGTGAGCGGAGCAGAGCCAGGAGAGCATCATACACAACCACAGATATATGGATTCTGTGAGGACCAACCCTGACAGACTTTGCTCTTCTCAGCAACACAAGGTACAAAGACAACTGCAAAGGACTCATGATGGAGAATGTTATCTATATCCAGAGAAAGAACTGTGAAGTTTGAATGCAGATTAAGGCACACTTCATGCTAGCCTTCCCCCCCCCCCCCTTTTTTTTTCTTTTTCTCTCTTTTGTTTTTTGGTTGGTTTTTTTTTTTTTGGTCCTGTTCCTTCTTTCTCATGATTCATTTCATTGATCACAATTCTTCTCCATAAAAAAAAGAAGTTCAAAATCTCACTAAAAAAACAATTCCTTAAAGATTGGTATTGAGCAAGTAGAAACTAATGACTCCATGAAACCTCAAGAAACAATACAACAAAGTCAAAAGATTGAAAAAAATAGAAGAAAATGTGAAACATCTCATTGGGAAAACAACTGACCTCAATAATAGATAAAGGAAAGATAATTTAAGAATTATTGAACTACCTGAAAGCCATGACAAAAAAAGCCTAGATAACATATTTCAAGAAATTATAAAGGAAACCTATCCTGAAATCTTAGATCCAAATGCAAAATAGATTTTGAAAGAATCATTGGTCACTTTCTGAAAGAGATCCCCAAATGAAAACTCTCAGGAATATTATAGCCAAATTCCAGAACTCCCAGGTCAAGGAGAAAATATAGGAAGTAACCAGAAATAAACAATCCAAATACCATGGAGCCATGGTCAATATTATAAAATTTAGTAGTTTCCACATTAAAGGAGCAGAGGGCTTGGAATATGGTATTATGGAGTATAAAAGAGCTAGGATTACAACCAAAAATAATCTACCCCAAAAAACTGAGTGTGATCCTTCAGGGGGAAAATTAATATTTTCTAAAATAGAGTACTTCCAATCATTCCTGATCAAAAGGACAAAGCTAAATAGAAAATCTGATATTCAAACACAAGACTCAATAGAAGCATAAAAAGGTAGTTATGAAAGAGTAATTATAAGGGACTCAATAAATCGAAACTATTTACATTCCTAAATGAAAAGATGATACATGTAATTCCTAAGAGCTCTATCATTATTAGGACAGCAAGAAGCTGGAAAGTTGATATAATCTAAAAAAAAATGATAGGGTGAGAAAGAAGGATGCACTGAGAGAAGGGGGATGGAGAGGTAGAATGGGGGAAAATTATCTCATACAAAAGAGCCTTTAAAGAAGAATTTTTACAGTGGAGGGAAAAATGGGTGAGGTAGTGGGCAATGCTTAAACCTCACTGTTGTTCAAAGTGGTTCAAAGAGGGACTAATATACACACTCAGTTGGGTATAGAAATCTATATTACCCAACAGAGGAAAAAAGAGGGAAAGGAGATAAAAGAAGTGATATTGATAGAAAGAAGGCGGTGGTCAGAAGCAAAACAGACTTTTGAGAATGGACAGGGTAGAAAGAAAGAGGAGGATAAAGAGGAGAAAAAAAGGATGGCAGGAAAAATATAATTAGTAATCATAACTGAATGTGAATGGGATGAACTTACCCATAAAAGGAAGTAGATAGCAGAATGGATTAAAAACCAGAATCCAGCAATATATTGTTTACAAGAAATATAGTTGAAACAGAGAGACAGTCACAGAGTAAAAATAAGGGGCTGGAGATAAATATGTTATGCTTCAGCTAAGGTTAAGAAAAAAAAGCAGGGGTAGCAACCATGATCTCAGACAAAGCAAATCATGATCTCAGACAAAGCAAAAGCAAAAATAGACCTAATTAGAGGAGATAATCAGGGAAACTACATTTTGATAAACTATACCATAGACATTGAAGTAATATCAACATTTTTTATATCAGGCATCTCTGATAAAGGCCTCATTTCTCAAATATATAGGGAAATAAGTCAAATTTATAAAAAATATGTCATTCCCCAATTGATAAGTTGTTAGTGGATATGAACAGGTAGTTTTCAGAAGAAGAAATCGAAGCTATCTATAGTCATATGAAAAAATGCTCTAAATTTACTATCAATTAGAAAAAGGCAAATTAAAACAATTCTTAGGGACCACTTCACACTTAGCAGAAATGACAAATGCTGAAAGGGATGAGGGAAAATAGGTACACTGATAAGCTTTTGGTGGAGTTGTGAACTGGTCCAACAACTGTTCTGGAGAACAATTTGGAATTATGCCGAAATGACTATAAAACTGTGCCTACCCTTTGACCTAGCAATACCAGTAGTAGGTCTGTATTCCAAAGAGAATAAAGGAAAAAGAAATAAAACTTATATGTACAAATATATTTATAACGACTTTTTGTATTGGCAAAGAATTCGAAATTGAGGGAATGCCCATTGATTGAGGAATGGTTGAACAATTTGTGACATATGATTATTATGGAGTACTATTGTGCCATAAGAAATTATGAGGCCGATGTTTTGAGAAAAACCTGGGAAGACCTATATGAATTGATGCAGGGTGAAATTAGTGGAACCAGGAAATCACTATACACAGCACAGCAAGATTTTAACAGCAATCAGGTATAAAATCAAGGATGAAAGACTTAGCCACTCTGATCAACACAGTTTTCCAAGACAATTCCAAAGCACTCACAATGAATAATGCTGCTTACCTCCAGAGAAAGAACTGATGGACTCTGAGTGCAAATTGAAGTATAGTTTTTTCACTTTATTTTTTTTTCCTTTTTTTGTGATATGGCTAATATGGAATTATGTTTTGTATGATTCCACATGTATAATTGACATCATATTGCTTGCCTTCTCAGTGGGCAGAGAAGTGGTGGTAGGGAGGGAAAAAATTTGGAACTCAAAACAAAAAAAGCATTTTTTTAAAGAATTCTGAACTGTAGTTGGTCATGGTGAAGCCCTAGCAAGAATTTGCCTAATCAAAGGTGAAGTGGCCAAGGCCAGAATACAGAGGTCAAAGGTCCTGTGCCAATAAAAATGGGATTGGACCCATGAGAGGCCCATGCACTTCTATTCTGGGCAGGAAAAGAGAACGAGTCTCAAAAAGAAAAAGAATTCAATAAGTGGAATGTGCTAGGACCAGATGATTATCACAGACAGAAATGTTGCCCACAATCCCCCAGATGCATCTCTACATAAAAATTTAAGAACCCTTTTAATAGATGTCACCATGATAAATGCTCCTTATCTCCAACCTACATGAAATGAAAGACATTAAAGTCATATGGGAACAGCATAAGGTCCATAGCCTCCTCTTCATTGTCTCTACTATCAGAGCTGTCCCAAACAAGCCTACATGTCAAGCCTACATGTACCAATGCTAAGTACTGGTGTTAGTAAAAAAGGCAAAATTCAGTCCTGGTCCTCAAAGAGCATACAGTCTAATGAACGCGACAACATTCAAATAACTTGTGTAAAAACAAGAAGCATGTTGGATAAATTAACAGAGGCGAGGCACTAGCAATAAGGGGGATGGAGAAAAGGTTTCTTGTAGAAGGTGATATTTTACTTGAGACTTGAGGGAAAACAGGAGACAGAGATGAGAAAGTAGAGAATTTCAGGCATGTGGGACAGAATGAAAAGGCACAGCATTAGAAACTGCTATGTCTTGGAAGAGCAACACCAAGGAGGCCAATATTACTGTATGCAGTAGGGAATAAAGTGTAAAAACAATGGAAAAGTAGCAGGGGTCAGGTTATAAAAGACTTTGAAGGCCAAACAGAGGATTTGATATTGATCCTGGAGGTGATAGGGGCGTTGAGTAGGTGGATGGCTTGGTCAGACCTGAGCTTTAGGAAGATCAATTTGACCACTGAGAGGAAAAAGGATTAGAGGGGGAAGGGACTTGAGTCAGGGGGATCAATCAGCAGGCTGTTGAAATAGTCTAGGCATAAGGGAATGAAGGCCTGCCCGGAATGGTGAGAAGAGAAAGGGAAATATACAAGAGACATTATGAATGTATGTTTCCACAATCCAGCTAGCAGCTTCTGTGGGGGTGTAAGATCCACCCACAGCCAGCACCCAGAAAACTGCCAACAGCACAGGTTCTTTTGATCTGCTTAACTAAGGAAAGCAAGGTGAAGGGTTTGACAAGTTTACTTTAATCCAGCATACAGACAGCATTCACTTAGTTCAGGGGAAAAAGCCAGCACCCTGAACTTCAGAGCAAATACAAACAAATCACAAATATTAACAGACAGACCCAATACAATTCATAGTTACCAACATCTAGGTTCAGCCCTGGAGCTCAGAACAAGGGCTGGCCCAGAGTCACGAGCCACCACTGCTGTGGGTAAGAGAGCTCCAGAGAACAGCCAACCCCTGGTTTTTATATCTTTTTCAGCGTCAGGGGTGAGTCACACATGCAACTCACCCAAGTGACCTAGAATCGTCACAAAAAGGGGGGACTTAAACCCACATGGTCTAAAAGCCTCTGCTCTCCCAGACATGTGAACTAGGCCCTCTCTGGAGTTAGCTCCACCTTGGGCCCCACCTTAGTTGCCAGTCCACACCCACTAAGGTTTTACACCTAATAGGGGTTTGGGCCTGGGGCTTAGCACCTAGTAAGGCTCAATGAATTACTCAAAGGGAACCAAAGCCAAACTATTCAAGGGCACTTGTTGAACTAAGTGCTAAGGAGCCCATTTTTGGTTACCAAAAAACTACAGGGCTTAGTAACTGGTTGAATTTGAAGGGAGTGAGAGAGAGTGAGGAATAGAGAATGCCACCTAGGTTTCAAGACAAGGAAAGGTTTGAAAAGCAAAGATAGCAGAGGGTTTTGGGAAAAAAAAATTTAGTTTTGGGCATATTGAATCTAATATGTCTATGAGACATCCAATTCAAGGTGTTTAATAGGCATTTGGAGATGCAAGTCTGTATGTTAAGAGAGAGGCTGTGATTGGATAAGTAGACACACTCATTGAATCCATGAGAGCTGATGAGATCACCAAGTATAGAAGGAGAAGAGAGAAGCACCCAGGACAGTCTTGGGAGATGTAACTCTTAGCTGATGTGACCTGAATGTAGATTCAGCCAAGGAGACTGAGAAGGAACTCTTTAATTGGGAGAAGAACCCATGTCACAGACACCTAGAGACCAGAGAGTGTCAAGAAGTGTTAAGGCTTCAGAGAAGTCAAGAAGGATGAAGATTGAGAAAAGGCCATAAGAGCTGTCACGTAAGACATTTTTAGGTGGTTCCAGTGAGCCTACAGAACGTAAGTTTGTGCCATAAATCTCTTATTCAGTTACAAAAAGTAGTAATTTTACTCATTTATACAATGTTGTATAAATAATTAAATATTAAAGAATAATAGCAGGATAGTGACTTATCCCAGGACTGTTCCTATCAGAAAATGTGAAAATAAGCCCAATAGCAATAATAAACAGCGTTTCTATGGTTCTTTAAGTATCCCAAAGCATCGATTATCTTTGATCACTATACAAATCCTGTGAAGTGGGTGCTGTTAATACCCTCACTTTACAGATGTAGAAACTGAGACTAGAGGTTAAGTGACAGCTAGCAAATGCCAGAGGCAGGATTCTACACAGTCCCTCCTGATGCAAACATTCTTTCCAGAACACCATTTCCATCCAAAATGGTTAGGAGTTTTGTTGTGCATAGAGGATACACTTTAATTATCTAAAAAATTCCCTTACTGGATCACCTTGCTCCCCGTTTGGCCCAGAATTGTGATTTTACAGGTATAGGGTACTCCTGTTAAGAAAAGGGGACTCTTGGAGGCAGCTAGGTGGCACAGTGAGTAGAGCACCAGCCCTGGAGTCAGGAGGACCTGAGTTCAAATCCAGCCTCAGATACTTGACACATGTACTAGCTGTGTGATCTTGGGCAAGTCACTTAATCCCAATTGCCCTGCCAAAAAAAAGAAAAAAAAAAAAGAAAAGGGGACTCTTTGCCAATGCAGACCAGCAACTGTTCTGTAACTTAGAATATTAGAGTTGCTTGGGGCCACTGACAATAAAGTGGCTATTTCAGGGGTAGGATTTGAATCCAAATCTTCCAAACTCAAAGGCTGATTCTCTGTCCACTACTCCATGCTGCCTCTCTCATTCACTAATGATGTCAGGTAAATGATATATTACCGTTAACACACTGTACTTTCCTCATACCTGCTTGGTATTAAGTCGCTCTGTAAACTGTATTAATTCTTTTCACTTTCCAGCACAAAAATATGAAAACACTATGCACTTAGTGAACCAAGCAGAGTACTGAAGTTTCACTGAGTTGGGTAAGATTTTCTTATTTTTTAGGTTCTCCTTCTGCCATATACTGGCCCTGTTACCCTGGAATAGTTTCTTAACCTCTTTCAAAGGACTGAAGCTTAAAGGGGATCTAATCTCTAGAAATTCAGAATTGGGACTATCTAAATACACGTAAAAGTGGATGGAAAACAGGCTATTCGAATAGACTAACATAACTGGATGCTTTCTTAGATTGTATCAGCCACAATATTATTGCTCTTGTTCAGTTGGGTCCGACTCTTCACGACCCCATTTGGGTCATGGGACAAAGATACTGGAATGGTTTGCCATTTCCTTCCCAGCTTATTTCGTAGATGAGGAAACTGAGGCAAACAGGCAAGAGAAATTATTATTTTACTATTATGTTAATACATTATTAATTTGGGATTCAGGCTTTTCTCCTTTATTTCCTCAATTTCAGGACCAGCCCCTGTAAAAAGCCAGACTCTGAAGGACATGGCTGATTGATGAGATTATCCTAGCTCTCAAGGCACGTGCTCTTCAATCTTGGACAGGACTCCACCCAACTAGGGAAACTTGCTTTTGTTTAGAGTGCAAACAGAATCCGGTCTAGGTGAGGCCTTACCTGGAGGAAATGAGCTGCTATCCTGGTACCCCTCCATTAGAGTTTAGGGTGCTCATGAAGGAGAAAACCAACCAAAGTAGTCTAGATGGAGATAGATTCCCCTGTGGAGCTTGCTGGATGTGGCTGAGTCTCCTGATCAGGCCATGATTTCAGTAGGAGGAGCTGGAGACTTCTAGCCCACTTCCTCATTAAATGTCCATCCATCAGGGTTGATTTTCAGTTGTCAAAGGAATTGCATTTTGAGCTTTCAGGGTCTCCTTATCTTTTGTTTTTGGTTACTGAGAGAAATCGCTGACCACCAGTTTATTGATTATTAGCTAGCTTAATTAATAAGTTGATTATTAATGACCCAGAAAATCTGTCTCTTGGGGTTTTTCATTCATCACACAGGGTTAAATGACTTGCCTGGGGTCACACAGCTAGTCAGTGCCTGAGGCCAGATTTGAACTGAGGAAGATGACTCTAGGCTGAGCTCTCTATCTACTGTAGCACCCAAAATTATTATTATTTTCCAATAAATCTACCAAGGCCAAAATTTAGGTACTTGCTGAAGTAGAGGAATTCACTTTGTGCTTTTTTATCAGGGGCAATACAGGCAAATTATAATTCTTAACAAGGAGTACTGTTCCTTTACTATGAGTTGAACCTTGGCAAATTTTTCAGATTCTAGTTAATGTAAGGGGAAAAGAACCAATCCAAAAGCCTGACAAAGGGCTATTTGAAAATATGATCCCAAAATAATGCATCTGTCATGTATACATACCTTGCTCCTATTCAAACAAGAAGAAAACATATGTAAAGAGTTCTGCATTTTTGGTTTGCAGAAGTGAACTCAGTTTTCATAAACAATATAATTAAATTGAACATTCATTAAACATATTTCATGTGTATGACATTGTTGGATGCTAGAGATGAGAAGATAAAAAAGACCCAGCTCCTATCTTTAAAGAAGCATCGAGGTGACAGTGGATTGAGTATTGGACCTGGAGTCAAGATTACTCCTTGTCCTGAGTTTAACCTGGCTTCAAACACTTACTAGCTGTGTGTCCTTGGGCAAGTTACTTAACCTGGTTTGCCTCAGTTTCCTCATCTGTCAAATGAAATAGAGAAGGAAATGGCAAACCACTCCAGTATCTTTGCCAAGAAAACTCCAAAAGGTGTCACAAAGAGTTGGACATGACTGACAAATAACTAAACAAAAAAAACAAACTTCAAGGATCTTATATTCTAAGAAGGATGCCCCTAAATATGCATGATGCAAGGTAGAATTTGAGACATGCCCATAAATATACATGATGCAATGTAGAATTTGATAGAGAACAAAGGACAAAGTGCTTTGGGAAAATTTGAGAAGGAAGAGAGCACATATAAGAGAATCAGATAATGTTTCACAAAAATGGTGGCGCTGGCATTGGGTCCTGAAAGAAGTGAAGGTTTTCAACTAGGTAGAGACGAGGAGAAAGGATGTTCCAAATACAAGGGATGATCTATATAAATGTATGGAATTAGAAGAGTACAAGATGAAATCAGCAAACAGTCTGGTAGAACAGTAGAATGTGTGGAAGTAGTATGAAATAAGGTTGGGAAGATGGCTTGGAGTCGGATTGTGTAGGGCCTTAAATTTCTAGTTAAGGAGTTTGAATTGTATTCCATCAGTAATAGGGGAGCCACTGAAGGCTTTTGAGCAGGGATATGGTCACAGATGTGCCTTAGGAAAGCATGTGGGAAGGATGGACTGGAGAGTGGAGAAACTGAAGATGGGGAGATCCATTAGGAGGCTAATAAAATGTTTTAGGGGAGAGGTGATAAGGGGCCTAAATTAGGATGGTAAACATATGACTGTAGATGAAAGAACTTATGTGAGAGATGCTTTGAAGGCATAATTCATAAACAGACCAGTTTGACAAAATAAAGACATTTTATGCAACCAACTCATCATTCTGTCCTGTTTATACAATTTCTAGTGATGTAATCTGACCTTATTGTGTGTGATCCTTAGAGATGAATATTTCATCTGTTGTCACATAGATGGTGTATTAATTAATGATGTGACCTCTAAGCACACACTTTGACTCTCAGCATATGCTAACATGCTGCCTTAAACCATGTCTACTCATCACCACAAAGTTAATTTCTAAAGACAAAATATTTTCGAGCTGCTTTTAAGTGGCAGCCCTTGAGTGACTCTCATGTTTCTTCTCTGGAGAAGCTTCTCCTCTCTATGGAGCAGTCAGACTGTCATTGTTTGGGGAACTTTGAAGCAATCAGGTTTTGTACAGAAGTCCTAGGCAGTTGCTTGTCCAATATCTTGCAACTATTAAGTTTCAGAGGTATGATCTGTACTCAGGTTTTTATGAGTTTTTTGGGGGGCTGGTAAAATGAAACTGAGGCAAACTGAGGCATATTTTCTCTGAGCAAGATAACAGTTTATTAACAGTGATGTGGATAGCTGTTAATAAAGTGGGTCACTCTGGCAACCTCAGTAAAACTAGAGACCCTGGAAAAACCCTTTAAATTATTAAGAAGCAGGAAAGGCATTCTGGGTGGTTGGGGAATGTCAGAATTGACTACAGATGGGAAAAATGGGCTGACCTTCAAGTGTGGTTGATGTGCCCCTCTGACAATTAAGCTAATTGTTTTATGGGGCTTAGCTGCCTCTAGCAATCTTAGTGACAAATCAGAACCACCCAAATCAAGACCACCAGTTAGTCCTCACCTTGGGGCAGATCAAACCACCCCTAATTTTACTGGGATAGGCAAGGACTGAAGAATTGTCTTTGGAGGGGGAGGCGTTAGTTAGGCTTAATCTGGTCACTTGTTTACAGTCAACCAATGAGTCCCAGGTTAAACTGGTTGGCAAGCAAGTGTTCCAGGAGAAGCATGAACTATAGCACCACTCCCGATGAACCATGCCTTTAAAAGAATTCAGACTGAATTTATGAGTGAGGTGAGTTCAGGCAAATACTGACAATTCGAAAAATCAATGCAGCATAAATATTAATTACATTATAAAACCATTGCAGTAGAAATTAGAGGAAATATTAATTTTTGTCTCTCAGTTTCTAAGCCCAGCACTTTCTGAACTACGTGATACTTTCCACTCATAGTTAGAAGTAAATTCCAGGAAAAGACATGATCAGAAACTTGTACTAAAATGTTATTAAACAGCATTTATTAAACACCTTTTCATGTACAGTATGATCCTAGGTGCTCCACAAATTCAAAGATCTGCTTCTATAGATGTTATCCATCAAATATTTAAGATTTTCTGTCTGCTTGCTCTGCACTTTAACCATTTTGTTATCAGTCTGTTCTATGTTAGCCAACCCAAAGCTCTAAAGTTCTGTAATTCCTTCCTACTCCCTCTTTTACCTCTTCCACTTTTGAATTGACCGCTCTCCATTCCACTAGCTATTCAGCCAACCAATCTTATCTCTTCTGTTCCTGAGCACTGAAGATGCACTTTCTTCTCCCCTCATGTTTTTTTGACCTTTATAGCTTCCTAGATTTTGAGCCAAAAGGGAGCTGAAAGGCTCTCCAGTCACTTAACCCTGCTTACTTCAGTTTTCTCATATGTAAAATAAGCCAGAGAAGGAAATGGCAAACCACTCCAGTATCTTAGCTAAGAAAACCCAAAAAGGGGTCATGAAGAGTTGGATATAACTGAAAAAGACTAAACAACAAAACAACAAATGTAGGGCTGTGGGTGTGGGACTATAAGGCAAACACAGTGCCACAGAATTGATGCTTTTGAAATGTGGTGCTGGAGAAGATTTTTGAGAGTACTTTGGAAAGAAAGGAGATATAATCAATCAATACTTGAAGAAATTAATTTCAGATTACTCATTGAAAGGACAAATACTGAAGCTGAAGCTTAAATATTTTGGCCACATAATGAGAAGACGGGACTCATTGGAAAAGAACCTGATGTAGGGAAAGATTGAAGGTAAAAGAAAGGAACAGTGTTATGGAAATAATAAACCTGAACAGACTTCGAGAGATAGTGAAGGATAGAAGAGCCTGGCATACTGTGGACCATGAGGCCATGAAGAGTTGAACATGACTGAATGAACGAACAAGAACATTTTTTCATATAACTTTAGATAGAGAAATTTTATTTCTTCTTCTGAAAACTTCCTGTTCAAATCTTTTGACAATTTATCAGTTGAGGAATGGCTTTTATTTTGATAAATTTGACTAGGTTTCCTATATATATATATTTGAGAAATGAGGCCTTCAAAAAAGAAACCTGCTGTAAAAATTCTTTCCTAGTTTCCCACTTTCCTTCTAATTTGCCTGCATTGGCTCTGTTTGAGCAAAACCTTTTTAATTTATATGATCAAAATTATCCATTGTACTTCACATGACCTTTTCTAGCTCTTGTTTGGTTATAAATTCCTCCCTTATCCATAGAGCTGACAGTTAAAATTCCCCATGCTCTTATAATTTGCTTATATCACCCTTTATGTCTGAATCATTTACCCATTTTGACCTTACCTTGGTATACAGCGTGAATTTTGGTCTAGTTTGTGCCGAATTGCTTTCCAGTTTTCCTAGCAATTTTTGTCAAATAGTGAGTTCTTACCCCTAAAAGCTTGGATCTTATCTTAGCTTGGTTTCTCAAATACTAGGTTACTATAGTAATTTACTATGTATTATGTGCCTAATATATTCCACTGATTCACCACTCTATTTCTTAGCCAATACCAGATTGTTTTCATGATTACCACTTTATAAAACAGTTTGAGATCTGGTACCACTAGATTAGCTTCCTTCACATTTTTTTTTCATTGATTCCCTTGATATCCTTGACCTTTTGTTTTTCCAGATGAATATCATTATTATTGTTATTATTATTATCACTGTAGCTCTATAAAATGATTCTTTGGTAGTTTGATTGGTGTGGCACTGTATAAGTAAATTAATTTAGGTAGAATTGTCATTTTTATTATATTAGCTCAGTCTATCCTTGAGCAATTGATATTTTTCCAGTTGTTTAAATCTCTTTTTTGTGTGTGTGAGAAGTGTTTTATAATTGTGTTTATATAGTTCCTGGGTTTGTCTGGGCAGGTGGATGCCCAAGTATTGTATATTGTATGCAGTTTTTAAAAAGGGAATTTCTCTTTCTATTTCTTCCTGCTGGGTTTTGTTGGTAATATAAAGAAATAAAAATGATTTATGTGGGTTTATTTTATATCCTGCAACTTCGCTAATTTTTTAATTGCTTTAACTAGTTTTTTTAGTCAATTCTTTAGTTTTTTTTAGCATACCATTTATCATATGCAAAGAGCGATGAGTATTTCTTTGTTGCCTATTCTTATTCCTTCATTTTTTTTTCTTGCATTATTGCTATGGCAAGCATTTCTGATGCAATATTAAAAATAGTTATGATAATGGACATCTTTGCTTCATCCCTGATCTTATCAGGAAGGCTTCTACATATTTTATTTCAATGACAAATAATGTTTGCTATTGGTTTTATAGAGATAGTGCTTATCATTTTAAGAAAACTCCTTTTATTCCTAAGTTTTCTAGTGAGTTTTTGAAAAAATGGGAATGGATGTTGTATTTTGTCAAAAGCATTTCCTTTGTCTATTGAGATAATCATATGATTGTTATTGTTTTTGTTATTGATATGGCCAATTATGGTGATAGTGCTCCCGTTATTGAAACAGCCTTGATTGCCTAGTATAAATCCCACCTGGTCACAGTATATGATCTTTGAGATATATTGATGTAATCTCCCTGCTACTATTTTATTCAAAATGTTTCCATTGACATTCATCAAATAAATTGGTCTATAGTTTTTTTTCCTCTGTTTTTGCTCTCTCTGTTTTAGGTATCAGAATCATATTTATGTCATAGTAGAAATTTGGTAGGACTCCTTTCCCTATTTCTTTTCAAATAGTTCATATAGTATTGGAATTAATTATTCTTTAAATGTTTGGTAGAATTCACTTGTAAAGTCATCTGGTCCTAGGGATTTTTTTCTTAGGGAGCTCACTTATGGGTTGTTCAATTTCTTTTTCTAAAATAGGGTAATTTAGGTATTCTGTTTCCTCTTGTTAGTCTGAGTAATCTCTATTTTTGTAAATATTCATTCATTTTACTTAGATTGTCAGTTTCATTGACATATAATTGGGCCAAATAGCTCCTAATGATTGTTCTAATTTCATTTTATTGATAGTGAGTTCAACCTTTTTGTTTTTCAGACTGATAATTTGGTTAACCAAATTAATCAACTCTGAATCTATTTTATTGTTTTCCCCCATAAAACCATCTCCTACTTATATTTATTATTTCACTGTGGTTTTTTTTAACTTTTAGTTTTGTTAATCTCTCCTTTGATTTTCAGGATTTCTATATTAGCTTCTAACTGAGGATTTTTTATTAGTTCTTTTTCTAGATTTTTGAAAATTGCACCTCCAAGTCGTTGATCTGTTCTTTCTCTCTGTCTTTTTATTAATCTAAGTTTTCAGTGATATACATTTTCCCCTGAGTTCTGCTTTGGCTGCATTCCATAAATTTTGGAATGTCTCATTGTCATCATTCTCTTTAATGAACTTATTAATTCTATGATTTATTCTTTGACCTACTCATTCTTTAGGATTAGGCAATTTAGTTTCCAATTAATTTTTAATCTATGCTTCTAAGGCCCCTTATTCAGAGAAATTTTTATTGCATTATGGTCTGAAAAGGGTACATTTAATATTTATGCTTTTATACATGTGTTGGTGCGATTTTTATGCCCTAAAACATAGTCAGTTTTTGTGAAGGAACCACGTACACCTGAGAAAAACTATACTCCCTCCTATTCCCATTCTGTTTTCTCCAGAAGTCTATCTAACTTTTCTAAAATTCTATGCATCTCCTTAACTTCTTTCAAAATTATTTTAAGGTTAGATTTATCTACTTCTAAAAGCGGAAAGTTGAGGTTTCCTATATTTTACTTTACCTTTAAGAATTTGGTTGCCCTGTAGAGAAAGAACTATGGAGTCTGAATGCAAGTTGAAGCATGTTATTTTCCATTTTTTCCCTTTCTCATGTTTTTTTCCCTTTTGTTCTCATTCTTCTTTCACAACATGACTAATGTAGAAATATGTTTAATGTTATTGTACATGTATAACATATCAAATTGCTTGCTGTTTTGGGGAGAGAAGAGGAGAAGAAGGGAGGGAGAAAAAAATTGGAACTCAAAATCTCATAAAAGTAAAAGTTGAAAACTATCTTTACATGTAACTGGAAAAATAAAATACTGTTAAAATTAAAATACTATTAAACAAATTTGGATCCTCTGCAATTTAGTGAATATATTTTTAGTATTAATATTACTATATTGTCTATGGTGCCTTTTAGGAAAATTTAGTTTCCCTACTTATCTATTTAATTAGGTTTATTTCTACTTTTACTCTGTCTAGGATCATGATTCCTACCCCTGTCATTTTTTTTTTTACCTGAGTTTAAGCATAATAGATTCTGCTCTAGCTCCTTATTTTTACTCTAGGTGGTTTTTTTTTTCTATTTCAAGTGTGTTTCTTGTAAACAAGATATTGTTCGATTCTTATTTCCAATACATTCTGCTCTCTGCTTTGGTTTTATGGGTGATTTCATCCCATTTATGTTCATAGTTATTCATTGTTAATTCTGTATTTTCTTCCAGTCTGTTTTCATTCTTTTTTATATATGTTTTTAAAAACTTTATGGAATAAAACAAGCATTTCTATAGCATAGTACAATAAAAAAGGGGATTGCACATGCAATTGCAAATCTATTATATACAACTTGCTGTTCCTTTTAAATATAGAATAAAATTATTATGTAAATTTCTTTTTTTTTCCCTTTTTTTCTTCCCCACCCTAGAGATAGCTACCATACAAATAGGTATGTAGATATATGGAAATTGTTCTATACATACTTTTATTTTCTTCTGTTATCCTTCTCTCTTTCTTTTTTTTTACCCTTCCTTCTAAAATCTGTTTTGCTTTGTTTCTTCCTCTAAAATATGTTTTTCTTCTGACCACTACCTCTCTTAATCTACTCTCCCTTTTTTCATCCTCCTTTCTCTTATTCGCTACAACTTCTACTTTCCTGTTGTGTAAGATAGATTTCTATATCCAACTGAGTGTGTGTGTGTGTATGTGTGTGTGTGTAATTTCCTTTTCAAACCAATTCTGAGGAGAGTGAGTTTCAAGTGTTACCCATAACCTTACCCCATTTTCCCCTCCACCGTAAAACCTCTTCCTTGTGTGCCTTTTTTATATGAGATAATTTCCCATCTGCCTTCACCTTTCTCCCAGTGCATTCCTTTTCCTCAGCCCTTCACTTTTTGGGAGATCATCCCATCATAATCAACTCACCCCTGTGCCCTCTGTCTAGGTAGACACCTTCTAACTGTCCTAATAATGATAAAGTTCTTAGAAGTTGCATATACTGTATCTTCTTATATAGAAATGTAAACAATTTAACCGTAGGTCCCTTATGATTTCCCTTTCATGTTTACCTTTTTATGCTTCTCTTGAGTCTTATGTTTGAATGTCAGATTTTCTATTCTGCTTTGGTCTTTTCATCAGGAATGCTTTAAAGTCCTTTTTTTCATTAAATGTCCTAAATGTCCATTTTTTCCCTTGAAGGATAATGCTCAGTTTTGATGGGTAGATTATTTTTGGTTGTAATTCTAGTTCTTTTGCCTTCTACAATATTACATACCCAACCCTCTGTTCCTTTAAGAGGGAAGATGCTAAGCCTTGTATTATCCTGACCATGGTTCCACATTATTTGAATGGTTTCTTTCCAGATGCTTACAATATATTCTCCTTGACCTGAGAGCTCTTGAATTTGACTATAATATTCCTGGAAGTTTTTATTTAGGAATCTCTTTCAGGAAGTGATTGATTTTTTCAATTTCTATTTTGCCCTCTGGTTCTAAAATATTGGGATAGTTTTCTTCTAGAATTTCTTGAAATAGGATGTGTAGGCTGTTTTTTTTTGTTGTTATGACCTTCATGTAGTACAATAATTCTTAAATTATCTCTCTTCAATTAATTTTCCAATTAAGTTTTATTTCACATTTATTCTATTCTTTCCTTCTTTTTGGCTTTGTTTTTATCATTTCTTAGTATCTCATGGAGACATTAGCTTCCACTTGTCCAATTCCAATTTTTAAGGAATTATTTCTTCTCAGTGAGCATTTGAACCTTTTTCTATTTGGCCAATTCTTCTGTAGTGAAATTTTTGTGCCTCTTTTACCATTTGCCCAGTTCTATTTTTTAAGGTGTCATTTTCTTCAACATTTTTTGTGCCTCTTTTACCAAGCTGTTAATTCTCTTTTCATAATTTTCTTGCATCACTCTCATTTCCTTGCCAAAAATTTCCTCTACTACTCTGAATACTTTTCTTTAGATCTTCCAGGAATTTTTATTGGGCTTGTGTTTAAAAATGATTCATTTTAATAATTATCTTTTTATGTTGTTTTTTATGATCCCTTTAATTACTTTTGATCTTCCTTCTTTCCTACCTTGTATTTAACTATTGCATCTATTTTATTTTCATTCAGTACACATTTATTCTGTATATATTTATATATTATGAGAAATCATTATTTCTCTCTAGTATCAACAGCTAGTTATCGATAAGTCTCTTTGACCAAGATTTGGGAGACCCAAGTCATGTACACCAAGACTCTCATTGTAATATAGTTCACCCTCTCATTATAATATTAATTTTCTAATTAATTATTAGCCAGTCAGAGTTGATTGCCCCCCTGGGGAACACTCCTTTTCCAAAAGGTTATATAAGCTGTGAGCCTGCCACCATGATTGTCTTTGGCCCAAGAAAGAGATGGTCAAATGACCATCGTTTTGTTAAAATACTGGCATTATTAATAAAATTATAAAATAATAAAATGATAAAATTGCCCAGAAATTATGTTTCTCAAACCTTTTTAGTTTTTAAAAAAATTATTTATTTACTTATTATTGGTTTTCAACATTTATTTTTAATAAGATTTTAAGTTCTAAATCCCCCTACTTGCACCCCTCCCCACTCCCCAACATGGCATGCATTCTGATATAGGCTATACATGTATGATCATATTAAACATATTTGCACATTAGTCATGTTGTGAAAGAAGAATCAGAACAAAAGGGAAAACCATGAAAAAGAAAACACAAAAGGCAACAACAAAAAAAGAGAAAATAGTATGCTTCAATCTGCATTCAGACTCCATAGTTCTTTCTCTGGATGTAGACAGCATTTTCCATCATGAGTCTTTTGGAATTGTCTTAGATTATTGCATTGCTCAGAAGAGCTAAGTCTAGCAAAGTTGGTACACAATGTTGCTGCTATTGTGTACAGGGTCCTCCTGGTTCTGCTTACTTCACTCAGCATTGGTTTATGAAAGTCTTTCCAGGTTTTTCTGAAGTCCACCTGCTCACCATGTCTTATGGAACAATAGTATTCCATTACATTCATATACCACAACTTGTTCAGCCATTCCCCAACTGATGGGCATTTCCTCAGTTTCCAATTCTTGGCCACCACAAAAAGAATCATTATAAATATTTTTGTATATGTGGGTCTTTTAATGGTCTCTTTGGGATATACACCTCATAGCGGTATTTCTGGAGCAAAGGGTATGCACAGTTTGATTGCCCTTTGGGCATAGTTCCAAATTGCACTCCAGAATGGTTGGATCAGTTCACGACTCCACCAAAAATGCATTAGTGTTCCAATTATCCCACATCTTCTCCAAAATTGTTTTGTCATGTTAGCCAATCTGAAAGGTATGATGTGGTACCTCAGAGTTGTTTTAATTTGCATTTCTCTAATCAATAGTGATTTAGAGCATTTTTTCATATGACTATACATAGCTTTAATTTCCTCCTCTGAAAACTGCCTGTTCATGTCCTTTGAGCATTTATCAATTGAGGAATGACATGTATTCTTATAAATTTCACTCAGTTCTCTCTATATTTTAGAAATGGGGCCTTTATTAGAGATACTGGCTATAAAAATTGTTTCCCAGCTCTCTGTTTCCTTCTAATCTTCATTGCATTGGCTTTGTTTTCACAAAACCTTTCTAATTTAATGTAATCAAAATTATCCATTTTGCATTTCATAAGGTTCTCTATCTCTTGTTTGGTCATAAATTCTTCCCTTCTCCATAGATCTGACAGGTAAACTCTTCCTTCCTCTCCTAATTTGCTCAAAGTTTCACCCTTTATGGCTAAATCATGTACTCTTTTTGACCTTATCTTGGTATTTGGTGTAAGATGTCGTTTTATGCCTAGTTTCTGCCATACTGTTTTCCAGTTTTCCCAGCAGTTTTTGTCAAATAGTGAGTTTTTATCTCAGAAGCTAGAGTCTTTGAGTTTATCAAACAATGGATTACTATAGTCATTGACAACTCTGTCTTGTCTATCTAACCTGTTTCATAGATCCACCACTCTATTTTTTAGCCAGTGCTAAATAGTTTTGATGATTGCTGCTTTATAACACAGTTTTAGATCTTCCTTTGCATTTCTGTTCATTAATTCCCTTGACATTCTGGGCCTTTTGCTTTTCCAGATGAATTTTGTTATTATTTTTTCTAGCTCTGCAAAATAATTTTTGGTAGTTTGATTGGTATGGCACTGAATAAATAAATTAATTTAGGTAGAATTGTCATTTTTATTATGTTAGCTAGGCCTACTCATGAGCAAATGATATTTTTCCACTTATTTAGGTCTGACTTTACTTGTGTGAAAAGTGTTTTGCAATTGTGTCCATGTATTTCTTGGGTTTGTCTTGGCAGGTTAACTCCCAAATATTTTATATTGCCTACAGTTACTTTAAATGGAATTTCTTTTGTCTCTTGCTGCTGGGCTTTGTTAGTGATATATAGAAATGCCAATCATTTATGGGGGTTTATTTTATATCCTGTAACTTTGCTAAAGTCATTAATTATTTCATAGTTTTTTAGTTGATTTTCTAGGATTCTCTAAGTATGCCATCATATCATCTGCAAAGAGAGACAGTTTTGTTTCTCCATTGCCTATTCTAATTCTTTCAATTTCTTTTTCTTCTCTTATAGCTAAAGCTAACATTACTAGTACAATTTTGAATAACAGTAGTGCTAGTGGCTCTTGTTTCACTCCTGATCTTATTGAAAATGCTTCTAGCTTATCCCCATTACATACAATGTTTTTTAATGGCTTTAGATAGATGCTACTTATCATTTTAAGGAAAACACCATTGATTCCTGTGCTCTCTAGTGTTTTTAATAAGAATGGGTGTTGTATTTTGTCAAAAGCTTTTTCTGAATCTATTGAAATAATCATATGATTTCTATTAATTTTGTTATTGGTATGGTCAATTATGTTGATAGTTTTGCTAATATAGAACCATCCCTGCATTCCTGGTA
The DNA here is from genome assembly GCF_011100635.1 of Trichosurus vulpecula. Taxonomy (NCBI): domain Eukaryota; kingdom Metazoa; phylum Chordata; class Mammalia; order Diprotodontia; family Phalangeridae; genus Trichosurus; species Trichosurus vulpecula. Next base: position 265,054,248 of record NC_050580.1, on the reverse strand, counting down.
TAAGTCCCACTTTATTGTCCTGTATTATCCTCATGATAAGGTGCTGTAATCCCTTTGCTAATATTTTATTTAAAATTTTTGCATCTATATTCATTAGGGAAATTGGTCTATAATTTTCTTTCTGTTTTGGCTCTTCTCAGTTTAGGTATTGGCACCATATTTGTATCATAACAGGAATTTGCTAGGACTCCTTCTTTGTCTATTTTTCCAAATAGTTTATATAGTATTGGAATTAATTGTTTTTTGAATATTTGGTAGAATTCACTTGTAAATCTATCTGGCTCTGGAGATTTTCTTCTTAGGGGGTTCATTGATGGTCTGTTTGGTTTCTCTTTCTGAAATGGGGTTATTTAAGTATTTTATTTCATCTTCTGTTAAGGTGGGCCATTTATATTCTTATAAATATTCATCCATTTCCCATAGATTATCAGAGTTATTGGCATACATTTGGGCAAAATAGCTCCTAATTATTGTTTTAATTTCCTCTTCATTGGTGTTGAATTCAGCCTTTTCATTTTTGATATTGGTAATTTGGTTTTATTTTATTGGTTTTTCATAAGTCCGTTTTTTTGTTTTATTTATCAGTTCAATAGCTTTCTTAATTTCAGTTTTATTAATCTCTCCTTTGATTGTCAGAATTCCTAATTTGGGTGTTTAATTTGGGATTTTAAATTTTTTTCTATCTTTAGTTGCATGCCCAAATTCATTGATCTCTTCTTTCTCTGTTTTATTCATGTAAGCAACTGAAATTTAAAATGTCCTGAAGGAACTGGTTTGGCCTTATCTCATAAGTTTTGGTATACTGTCTCATTATTGTCATTCTCTTGGATGAAGTTATTGATTCTTTCTATGATTTGTTGTTTCATCCATTCATTCTTTAAGATTAGATTATTTAGTTTCCAATTAATTTTAATCTATCTTTCCCTTGCCCTTTGCTACATGTAATTTTAATTGCATCATGAGCCTAAAAAGATGCAGTTAATATTTCTGCCTTTCTGCATTAAATTGTGAGGTTTTTTTTTGCCCTAGTACATGGATAATTTTTTTCGAAGGTGCCATGTATCACTGAAAAAAGCATACGTTCCTTTCTATCCCTATTCAGTTTTACTCTAGAGGTCTACCATATCTAACTTTTCTAAAATTCTATTCACCTCCTTAACTTTTTTCTTGTTTATTTTGTGATTAGATTTATCTAGTTCTGAGAGGGGGAGGTTGAGGTCCCCTACTACTATAGTTTTGTTGTCTATTTCTTCCTGTAACTCACTTAACTTCTCCTCTAAGAATTTGGATACTGTATCACTTGGTGCATACATATGTTTAGTATTAATATTGCTTCATTGTCTATGGTGCCTTTCAGCAAGATGTAGTTTCCTTCTTTATCTTTTTTAATTAGATCTATTTTTGCTTTTCCTTGTCTGAGATCAGGATTGCTACCCCTGCTTTTTTTTTTTTTAATTTCAGCTGATGCCCAATATATTCTGCTCCAGTCTTTTACCTTTACTCTGTGCATATGTCTCTGCTTCAAATGTGTTTCTTATAAACAACATATTGTAGGATTCTGGTTTTTAATCCACTCTGCTATCTGCTTCCATTTTATGAAAGAGTTCATCCAGTCTTTCTCTCCATTCTATTTTCCCCCCATTTATATTTTTCTGTCTCCTTTCCCTCTTTCCCCCCTCAACAGTGTTCTGCTTCTGACCACCGCCTTCCATTTCTTTCCCCTTTCTCCTCCCACTTCCTTATACAGTGTGATAGGTTTCTATAACCATCTGAATGTCTATGTAGTTCCCTTTTTGAGCCAAATCAGATGAAAGTAAAGTTCAAACAATGCTCACCCCACTCCCTTCTCAAACCTTTTCAAACATTACAATAAGTGCATGTTGTTTTTTCTGATAGAACCTAAGCTCACAGAGGGGCAAAATTGTTTCAGTTTTTGTCCTTATATCTATTGCTCCTAACATAGTGCCTGGATGGGGGCTAAACCTGTGATTTAATTGGAATAGAGAAGTTCTGAGTGAGAAAATGATCTCAACCAATGCAGGTCAGCAATTTCTCTGTAACTTACTGTCTTACAGAGTTGCCTAGAGCACTAAGACTTGCCAAGGTTCATACAGCCAGGATGTATCAGAGGTAGGTTTTGAACCCAGGTCTCCTTGGCTTCGAGGCTATATCCCTATCCACTATGCCATTGGTGAGAAAAAATGTCAAAATAACCAACATTGGAAAAGAAAAGAAAACATGATTAGAAAACATTCTAACATTTTGGCACCTAGTGTGCCATATCGGGACATAGAAATTATACTTCAAAGGTTAAGTTGGGGAGAAATACTGGACTAGGTCAAGTACGCACAAGACATCCGAACTGGAGGTGATACAATCTTAATTTCACTTGGACATCAAATTATCCACTAAGATAGAGAGGGTAAGATATCAAAGGTAGGGACAAAATCATAGATATTACTCTCTCACCCCCATCCCCAACCCCTGAAAAATAGATGCGATCAAAGAAGCAGCTTATATTTTTATTTTCTCACCTTCATCAACTATATGTGAGAAAGATCCTAATCTATGTTTAATGAAAAACAAAAAGGGAATGGGCAGACATTTACAAATGATTTCGAACATTATACCATATCTTTAGGGTCATACATTTCGCTATAAAGAGCACAGAATCCTGCTGTATTTATTGCTTTTTTATCACAAAAAGTTGACCAGACAGAACAAAATGTAGCTTTTAAAATTCTCATCTAACAAGAAGTCTCTTATTCTCATTTTAAGACTAAACAAAATTCCTTGCTAACTGCAGCCACAGAGACAATGTTCTGAAATGATCCTTTGATTAGAAACATCAAATGAAGAATAAAACAAAAATATGTGATCTCTAAAGGCATTTGGCACCATCATGAAAGTAGTCCTGTGGAAGATTCAAGTCAAAGAGGCATTCCCTATAGATGGTGAGGTCTTCCATATGCTCCCATTTGTAGGTAACATGGTGCTGACCATGTTATGGTCATCAATATAGTTATTTTCCTTTGTAATCTTGTTTTTTTAAAAATTAATATACGTTTAGGATCAGCTAGGTGGTACAGTGAGTAGAGTACCAGCCCTGGAGTTAGGAAGACCTGAGTTCAAATCTGGCCTCAGTTACTTCTTAGCTCTGTGACCCTGGGCAAGTCCTGCATTTGCCCTGCCTTTTCCCCCTCCAGAAAAAATAATGACAAAAAAGAAAATGGACCATCATGTATAGGGAACAGAAAATATTCCTGGAGAGGTTAGTGCATGAGGAGAAATGATGTGTCATTGACCTGGGAAGACAGTCTAGAAGTAACATTGTAAAGGTCTTTAACTGCCAAACAGAGGACTTTGTATTTGATCCCAAGGACAGTGGAGAGCCACTAAAGCTTTTTGAGGAAAGGATTGATGTGGTTAGAGAAATATTAATTTAGCAGCTGTATGGAAGATGCATTGGAGAAGGGAAGGGATGAATACAGGGAGACCAATTAGGAGGCTGTTGCACGAATCCTGGCAAGTGGTGTGTGAGGGCTGGTCTAGGAGGGTTGTTGTGTGAACAGAAAGAAGGGATGAATGCAAGAGAAGTTGCACATGACTTGGCGACTTATTGGATATGGGGGAATGAATGAATGTGAAGAGTCCAGGATGACTTCCAAATTGGAAACTTGGGTAATAGAATGATAGAACCCATGACAGAATGGGGGAGGGGCAGGCTTAGGTAACAAGAAATAAATAAAAGGTAAGAAAACATAACAAGTTCTGCTCTGCACATCTATAAAATGAAGGGCTTGGGCTAGATGAAGTCTAAGAACCCTTCCAGTTCTGTGATCTAAATCTATGCCCCTGAGATCTGGTTCTCCCTCACAACATCCATTCATAGAATCATAAGATGCTAGAGCTAGATAAGGGATGCCCAGTATTATTTATTCCAACTTTAGGATTTTCTAGAAGAAGAAACTCTGGTCCAATTAGGTGAACTAATCTGCAAGGTCACCCAGTAAATTACTGAAAGAACCGGATTTGATCCCACATCTCTTGAACACTAGCACATTGTTCTTTGCACCAAATTATGCTGGAGTTTCCCACTTACGTATTATTTCTATAAAGGCTCTTGACATCTTATTTTTTAAAAAGATGTAAAGGTGGGAGAAAGAAAGAATACAAGTAAGTGTCTTGTTTGGGGAGTCTTACAGAATTTATAGTGTTTTAAAACTTTGCTTTTTATTTGCAAACATTGTGATCCATGGGTTTTTTTTCCCACTTTCTTTAAGTGAGAAAAATTGTTAGAATTGTCCAAAATTCCACAAGATCTATGAGTTTGACTATCAACTGTATGGCCCGTTAGATACCTAAATACTTTATCACAAGTGAATTATCCTTTCAAATTCCTGTCATGTTGTATACCCCCACCCCCACTCCCACCCCCCTACCATTTTGTTTTGTTATCATTTTGATACTTACTATTATAGGGTTACTACTTTGAGATGTGGAAGACTCAGTAAGTTTTATAGGCATCTACAATAGAAATTATTACCAATAATTCATTTGTTTATGGATTTTTTTAAATTTAAATTTATTTATTTAACATATTTGGTTTTCAGCATTGATTTTCACAACAGTTTGAATTACAAATTTTCTCCCCATTTCTACCCTCCCCCCCACTCCAAGATGGCTTATATTCTGGTTGCCCTGTTCCCCAGTCAGCCCTCCCCTCTATCACCCCCCTCCCCTCTCATCCCCTTTTCCCTTCCTTTCTTGTAGGGCAAGATAAATTTCTGCACCCCATTGCCTGTGTATCTTATTTTTTAGTTGCATGCAAAAACTTTTTTTTTTTGAACATCTGATTTTAAAACTTTGAGTTCCAAATTCTCTCCCCTCTTCCCTTCCTACCCACCCTCCCTAAGAAGTCGAGCAATTCAACCTAGGCCACACATGTATCATTATGTATAACCCTTCCACAATACTCATGTTGTGAAAGGCTAACTACATTTTGCTCCTTTTCAACCCATCCCGCTTTATCGAATTTTCTCCCTTGACCCTGTCCCCTTTCCAAAGTGTTTGTTTTGATTACCTCCACCACCATCTGCCCTGCCCTCCATCATCCCCCCCCTTTTATTTTTTTTTATCTTCCTCCCTCTTCTTTCCTGTGGGGTAAGATACCCAACTGAGTATGTATGGTATTCCCCCTCAGGCCAAATTTGATGAGAGCAAGATTCACTCATTCCCCCCTCACCTGCCCTCTCCCCTCCTCCCACAGAACTGCTTCCTCTTGCCACCTTTATGCGAGATAATCCACCCCATTCTATCTCTCCCTATCTCCCTCTCTCAGTATGTTGCTCTCTCATCCCTTAATTTCATTTTATTTCTTTTAGATATCTTCCCTTCATCTTCAACTCACCCTGTGTCTGCTCTCTCTCTTTTACATATATATATATATATATATATATACACATACATACACATACATACATATACACATAGATATATACATACATACACATTCACTTATATATATATACATAAACATATATATGCATATTCCCTTCAACTGCCCTAATACTGAGGTCTCATGAATCATACACATCATCTTTCCATGTAGGAATGTAAACAAAACAGTTCAACTTTAGTAAGTCCCTTGCAATTTCCATTTCTTGATTACCTCTTCATGCTTCTCTTGATTCTTGTGTTTGAAAGTCAAATTTTCTATTCAGTTCTGGTCTTTTCATTGAGAAAGCTTGAAAGTCCTCTATTTTATTGAAAATCCATATTTTGCCTTGGAACATGATACTCAGTTTTGCTGGGTAAGTGATTCTAGGTTTTAATCCTAGCTCCATTGACCTTCGGAATATCGCATTCCAAGCCCTTCGATCTCTTAATGTAGAAGCTGCCAGATCTTGGGTTATTCTGATTGGGTTTCCACAATACTCAAATTGTTTCCTTCTGGCTGCTTGCAGCATTTTCTCCTTGATCGGGGAGCTCTGGAATTTGGCAACAATATTCCTAGGAGATTTCTTTTTGGGATCTATTTGAGGAGGCAATCGATGGATTCTTTCAATTTCTATTTTGCCCTGTGGCTCTAGAATATCAGGGCAGTTCTCCTTGATAATTTCCTGAAAGATGGTATCTAGGCTCTTTTTTTGATCATGGCTTTCAGGTAGTCCAATAATTTTTATATTATCTCTCCTGGATCTATTCTCCAGGTCAGTGGTTTTTCCAAGGAGATATTTCACATTGTCTTCCATTTTTTCATTCCTTTGGTTCTGTTTTATAATATCCTGATTCCTCATAAAGTCACTAGCTTCCACTTGCTCCAATCTAAGTTTCAAAGTAGTATTTTCTTCCTTGGTCTCTTGGACCTCCTTTTCCATTTGGCTAATTCTGCCTTTCAAGGCATTCTTCTCCTCATTGGCCTTTTGGAGCTCCTTTGCCATTTGAGTTAGTCTGTTTCTTAAGGTGTTGTTTTCTTCAGTGTATTTTTCAGTATTTTTTTGGGTCTCCTTTAGCAAGTCATTGACTTGTTTTTCATGGTTTTCTTGCATCACTCTCATTTCTCTTCCCAATTTTTCCTCTACTTCTCTAACTTGCTTTTCCAAATCCTTTTTGAGCTCTTCTATGGCCTGGGGCCAGTTCATGTTTTTCTTGGAGGCTTTTGTTGTAGGCTCTATGACTTTGTTGTCTTCTTTAGGCTGTATGTTTTGGTCTTCTTTGTCACCAAAGAAAGAATCCAAAGTCTGAGACTGAATCTGGGCACGTTTTCGCTGCCTGGCCATATTCCCAACCAACTAACTTGACCCCTGAGTTTCTCAGTGGAGTATGACTGCTTGTAGACTAACGAGTTCTATGTTCCACGTTTGGGGGGGAGGTGCCAGCTCTGTCAGACCCGCACTGCTCCTTCCCCAAGAACCGCCAACCCGAACTGGGCTTAGATCTTCGGCAGGCTGTGCACCCCTGCTCTGATCCGCCACTTAATTCCTCCCACCAGGTGGGCCTGGAGCCGGAAGTAACAACAGCTGTAGCTGCCCCACCTCTGCTGCCCCCGGGGCTGGAAGCTGAACCGCGAACTCCTTCCACTCCCCAGCTTTTCCCACTAACCTTCTCCGCAGTCTTTGGTGTTTGTGGGTCGAGGGGTCTGGTAATTGCCGCAGCTCACTGAATCAGGGCGCTAGGGCCCTCTCCGACCGGCTTCTGGTCTGGATGGTCCACTCCGCTCAGGCTGGGCTCTGCTCCACTCCATTCCCAGCTCCCAGCTCCGTGTGGAATAGACCTCACCCAGAGACCATCCAGGCTGTCCTGGGCTGGAGCCCTGCTTCCCTCTGCTGTTCTGTGGGTTCTGCCGTTCTAGAATTGGTTCGGAGCCATTTTTTCTAGGTTTTTGGAGGGACTGGGTAACAGAGCTCACTCTAGTCCCTGCTTACCAGCTGCCATCTTGGCTCCGCCCCCTGTTTATGGATTTTTAAAAAATGTATGTACTTTACTTCCTAAATTAGAAGCATTCCATGTGCTGCATTCCTGGCCACTGATATAATGCTTTGCCTAGCATTGTCATTCCAACATTGTCTCTGTAGTTCCCTGTTCCTCAACATTCTCTATTCTCCCTTGGACTGAGTCCCTCATCTAGCCAGACATGTTTATATAGATAACTCACCAAAAAAATTGCCTGGGGCATTTGTGGGTATCCCTGCATATCCTAGCAGTGGCCCCACCCAAGAATTTTTTTTTTTGGAGGGAGGGTGGTTGTTGTTGTTGGGTTTTTTTTTTTTTTTGACACTACAGATGCACATCAAAAGCTAAGGTGTAATAGAGGTGGGTGGGAAGGGGTACTTGAAGAGCCAGAGGCAAGTTCGTCCTTAATTAGTGGGCTCCCATGAATAATCTGATGGCCGTGGGTGGGATTAGGACTTGGGTTAATCTCTGAGATACCAGACTCACCGGGGAAGAAAGCTCTCATAATTTTCTGAGCTGACCCATCCCCTCTGTATTGCTAGGCACATGGGGTTTCTTTCATGAAGCACCTGTTTGCACCTTTGTGTGAATGTGCAGCCAGTGATTTCTACACAGTTGGAAATAACATCAGATTGGCTCTTTTACCAGGCATGCTGAATGCAAGAACTCAGGTTTCTTAGATGTTTGCTCCTCTTTTTGTGTGGAAGACAACATTATGGAAAACAAATACATTTTCCAGTTCATTATCCCACAGTTTGGAGCCTAATTCTGTTAAAAATAATTACAATGGCTGAATTATTTCTCTGAGAAAAGTAGATATCTGCATACTCCTCCAACTTAAACTTCTGGGAAAACTTTTGCAACTTTAGAACAGGATATTGTGGCTTGAATGCTTCTAGAACATTTCTATTACTGCCATTAATCTTCCAATTCATCTAGTGATTAAAAAACTACTCAGAAACATTCTTTAAAAACAAATTCCATACGACGTTTATGTTGTAAGTTTTGCCTGCCTTCCAGGCCATGCTGAAGCTTGGAAGACCATGAGGTTCTAAAATCTCACTGGGAATAGATAAGTGAAGACATATTCTTGAAATGGCTAATGTAGCCAGCACATTCGTGTATTCCAAAGCAGGATCTTTTTTTTTTAAATATTCATTTTTTAAATAAGATTTCGAATTCCAAATTCCTCTCCCTTCATCTCTCCCCTGTACCTTTCCCAAGATGGCAAACAATATGATCTAGGTTATACACCTGTAATCATATAAAATATATTTCCACATTAGACATGTTGTGAAAGAAGAAACAGAACAAAAGGAAAAAAAGACAAAAAAACAAAGAAAGTGAAAACAGCATGCTTTGATCTGCATTCAGGCTCCATCAGTTCTTTCTCTGGATGTGGATAGCATTTTCAAACATGAGTCTTTTGGAATTGTCTTGCTGAGAACATCTAAGTCAATCACAGTCGATCATCACAGAATATTGCTGTCACTATATACAATGTTCTTCTGGTTCTGCTTTCTTCACTCAGCATCAGTTTGTGTAAGTCTTTCCAGGTTTTTCTGAAATCTGTCTGCTAATTATTTCTTATAGCGTAATAATGTTCCATTACATTCATATATAACAACTGGTTCAGCCATTCCCCAATTAATGGATATCTCCTCAATTTCCAATTCTTGGCCACCACAAAAATTGCTGCTATAAATATTTTTGTACATGTAAGTCCTTTTCCATTTTTTATAATCTCTTTGGGATACAGAGCCAGTGATGAGGTCAGGGAACCCTATGTTTTAGGGGTACTAAAGACCCCAAAATACCAACCGACTCAAGCCTTCTCACAGCCAAAAAAGGGCAAAGTTTATTAAGTGTTCACCATAATGGGTAGTCTTCAGAAATCTCACCCTCTGTGACACTCATTTTCACCAGGGGGACAGATTCCATCTACTGAGCTAGTTTGAATCTGAGCACCCTCATGGAGGCAAGATGAAACTTACATACACAAAGGTTGTGGGAGGGATCTAGGGTGGTCCTGGGGTGATGGGAGGAGGGGCTTAGGTAAGGTCTTAAGGAGGAGTCTAAGAAGGAGCTTGATAGGACTGGAGTGAGGTCAGACTCCAGGAACCAAGAGAATGGGATTAAGGATGGGAAGTAGCTGAAGGCTACCTGGAGATAACAGACAATGTAGGGCCAGGCTAGTTTAAGGGTAACAGATTTGGGCATAGACACTTTGATAGGATCAAGAGTAGAAACTAGCTAGACAATGTGGGGCTAGGCTAGGTTAAGGGTAACCTAGAGATTTGGGCCTAGTGATAATGAAAGGGTTATGGCCTCAGGCAAATGCCTCATCAAGTGGGAAGATTCAAGGAGAGTTCAAGGTGGCTCCCACAGTCTAAACCCCATCACCAGTAGTGGTATTGCTCATTTGGTTGCCCTTTGGCATAGTTCCAGATTGCTCCCCTGAATGGTTGGATCAGTTCACAACTCTACCAACAATGCATTAGTGTTCCAATTTTCCTACATCTCCAACGTTTATCATTTTCCTTTTCTGTCATAATAGCCAATTTGATAGATGTGAGGTGGTACCTCAGAGTTGTTTTAATGTGCATTTTTCTAGTCAATAGTGATTTAGATTATTTTTATATGACTATAGATAGCTTTGATTTCTTCATCTGAAAACTGCAAGGCAGGATCTTAAGGAAAAACCTAAAGAAGATACAATATATGATTGCTCTTGATGTTTCTCCTTGAATTCCAACAGTTCAAGTGGATATAAGGGATAAGGAAAATAAAGGAATCTAAAGTTAGCACTTCTTGCATACATTCACATATCAAACCAACAAGTCTTTGGAATCCTTATCTGTAGCAATCTTGCTAAGGTATTGTATTAATGCAAAGTACAACTTTTTCCTATTAATCAAGCAACCAGTATTTGTTAAGCACCTGCTGTATTCCAGGGAACATATTAGGTATGGGCTCCAAAGAATAAAATAAACTGTTCTTGCTTTCAATATTTCTTTGGGGGAGGAAGAAAACATGATGTCCAGTCTTGAAATAAATCAAGGCTGTGAGTTGAGGAATAGAGCTTCTTTAATTGAAGTAACAGGGTAGCAAATTTGCCACCCTAGAGGATATCCCATGAGCCCAGAGCACAATGGATTTCCCAACTTCAAGAACCATGCAAAAACTTCTTATACTTTTAGGAGGAGAGGGGGAGGAGGCAGTATGAGGTAGCAAGGCCTTCATGAGACCCTAGTGGCCCTTGGTAGTGCCGGCAAGGAAATCCTCTTCATTTTGGCTGTTTTGTCCTTCATGCCATGAATCCCAATAGAAGGGGACAAGGACATTAGAAAATGAGATAAAGCTTAGGCTAGGTTCCTTTACAAGGTAAAACTTTGGGTGGGTGGGTGGGGACTTTGGGTGTGGTTTGGCTCCACCTAATCAAAAGTAAATATCTTAAGAATAGGAATGTAAGGGACATTATGAAATTCTGAACAATTAGTATTAACAATTATGTTAATTTTCTGTCAATGACAACATGTACATTTAAGAGTATAAAGAGAACCTCTGTGAAATAAATACATAAATCCAAGATAATGCCTTGAGAAGGAGAGAAGGTACTGGCAGCTAGAGAAGATGATGAAAGACTTCATGAAGAGTTGAGCTTTGAAGAAAACTGGGGAATCTAAGAGTCAGAGGTGAGAAGAGAGGGCATCCCTGGCACGGGGAGCAGATTGTGCCAAGGTGCAGTGATGGGGGAGAGAGTATTGTGTGTGAGGAAGAGTAAGAAGGCCAATTAGGCTGGGTTAAAAAGTACATGAAGGGAAGTAGCCCGTAATAATTCTAGAAAGAGAGGGGAACCAGTATGAAAAGACTTAAGTACAAAACTCAAAGGTTTGAATTTGACCTGCAAGGTAACAGGCAACCATCTATACTTTATTGAGGTTTAGGGATGCTCAAGACCCCAAAATACCAACACCCTGGATCCTGCTCAAATGAATTCAACTCTAGTTTTCTTACAGCCAAAGAAAAACAAAGTTTGTTAAAGATTCACTATATTGGGTAGAGTCTTAAGAAATCTCACCATTTATGCCACTCATTTTGACAAGCCCACCAGATTCCATATACTGAGCTAGATAGAATCTGAGCACCTTCATGGAGGCAAGATGGATCTTAGGTACAGAAAGACTATGGGAGGAATCTAGGGGGTGGTTCTGGGGTGATGGGAGAAGGGGTTTAGGGAGGGTCTTGAGGAGGAGTCTAAGGAGGATCTTGATGGGACTGGGGTATCTAGACGTCAGACTCTAGGAATCAAGAAAATGGGATTTTGATGGGATCAAGGATGGGAAGTAACTGGACAATAGAGGGCTAGGCTGGGTAGAGATTTGGGCCTAGCAATAATGAAAGGCTTATGACCTCAGGCAAAGGCCAGATCAAGTGGGAAGATTCAAGGAGAGTTCAAGGGGCTCCCAGAGACTGTACCCTATCAAAGTGAAATAGTCAGACTTGTGTTTTAGTAAAATCACTTTGGCTGCTTTGTGGAGGATGGATTAGAGTAGCTAGAGACTTGAGGAAGGAAAAAAAAAACATTTAGGAGGTTATTGTAATTGTCTAGGTGAGAGAGAGATGATGAGCACCTGAACTAGAATGGTGACCATATGAGGATGGAGAAAGAGGTAGGTGTGAGAGGTAGAAGCAATAAGATTTGGCAACTGATTGGATCTGTGGGGTGAATGAAGGTGAGGAGTTGAGAATAATGTTGACGTTATAAACTTGGATAACTAGGAGGATGGTGGTTCCCTCAACAGAAATAGGCAAGTTCAAAGAAAGGGAAAGATGATTAGTTCCTAAAATTGGCTGTAGACAGATTTGCAGATGGTATAGAAAAGGAAGATGATTTGAATGACCTAGCCACCTGATACCCTTCCCTCTCCCCACCCCCCACGCCATAAGATCTTCAACGTCATTCTACCAAAAGGAGCTGGTTACCCTTCAGTAGGGTAAAAATAACTGTGCTTATCGCCCAGTTCACAAGAGTGATTGATGAAAATAGGAAGATACTAGCTCCCATGTTTCTTCCTTCCCACCTCCATCCTAGGGATATCATACCCAATGTGAGCTTATTCCCAGCCTTCTTCCCTATCTTCTCTCCCCTGCTACAGCATTCTCTCAAATAGAGGTCTCACGATGTTCCAGGATTCTTCTCCATATTAAAAAAATATATTCGAGGGTATATTTTTTACACTTACCATGAAGTCCCTGTTGTGTTGCTTGCCTTGGTCCTCAAATTGCTAGTTATAGTTCTGCTAGAACACATCTAGATAAGGTAACTCAGTTTTACCTCCACAGTCAGAAAGTTAAGAAATCCAACCAATGCTGTCCACCAGTAGCAACAGTATAACTGAGTTCCAAGGCAGAACTGAGGGTGGAGGTGCACATTTCTTTTGGCTTTCTTCCTCTACATAGCAGATACAATAAACATTTTTTATTTTATTATGTTCAGGGTTTTTTTTTAATTTGGTATTTTGGTGTGGACATGACATAAACATCAGTAAGTGTAAAAATTATTGTGCATAGAATGATTTTCAGCAAACTTTGAGAAATTTTGTGTATGGGGCCACAACACAGGCACAGACAATCCAAAAGTCATGTAGACTTCACTGTGGGTGTGACTTTCGACAGCTACTTTGCTTTCCTTGTGTTTCTTAGGATGATTTTCATGTCAACTTCCATCCCTGACTTCATACAGCATATGGGTGGTAATGGTGGTTTAGAGGGGAGGAAAAAATTTTAAAATGTGATAGATTCAGGAATGTACAGGAAAGCAGAAGCCAGCCAGTCACTAATTAAAAATGAGTATATATTTCACAGAAAAAGTAATCTGCATGTGCCATAATGTACAGTGGAAGGAAGTCTGGACCTGGAGCCAAGTAAAACCCTTACTTCGATCCTGCCTCTTGACAATGAACTTTGTATCACTTAGGTTCTCTGAGCCTTAGTTTCTACCTATGAAAAGGAGTTATTAAACGTGTCCTTTCTATCTCATAGGGTTGTTGTGGAGATCAAGTGGGATAATGGAAGGAAGGAAGGAAATAAGCATGTGGGAAGGACCTAAAACATGCCAGGCACTATGCTAGATGCTTTACAAATATCTTGTTTGAGTCTCACAATAACCTGAGGGTAGGTTATTATCTCCACTTCACAGCTGAGGAAACTGAGGCAAGCAGAAATTAAGTGACTTGTCTGAAACGGACTCCACTGCGCCTCTTGGCTGCGACAATAATACTGGGCACACATCGCTAAATCTTCAAACATTATGTCAATGCCATATTTCTTCTTTTTCTTCTTCTTCCTCCTCCTCCTCTTCCTCCTCCTTCATCTTCTCCTTCTTCATCTTCTCCTTCGTCTCCCCCTCCTCCTCCTCCTCCTCCTCCTCCTCGGCTTTCTGTATTGCCAAGGGGATAATGGGGGAATGTTTGGATGACTTGCAAACATAAACATTAGATTTATAGGTGCACATACTATTTAATGCACCTAGTTAGACTTAAAGTACTAAGGAGACCATGTTCCTTGTTTTAATCTTCATAAAGGCCAGTTAGTTGGTGTTATTCCATAGCCTCCATTGCATCCTATCTGATAAATGTTTGCCGATGCCCTCAAGGGGAATCCTGGGAATGTGGGCAGATCCGTTCAAGTTCTTCATTAGAAATCCTATTGACAGGCAGCATGATGTAGAGGGGAGAGCAATGGACAGCTCTTGCATTTCAGTCTTGAAGCTCCTGTTAACTTAATACAGACATCGCTAGGGGTTACTCCAAAGTGGCCACAGGTTGGAAGCAATCTGAGAATCGGAATCCTCTCCAAAGCGTAGTTCATAAGCCCAGACCAATGTGTTTCCTTTTATTAGTTAGTTAGAGGCCACACTACTTAGTTCAAATCTAAGGTATTTAAAGAAAAAGCGCAACAATAAAACATTTGCCCCCTCAAACTCCTGCAAATCCCCAAAGGGAAGAATGGCTACCCATAGAGATAATGCCTGGAATTTATACATACAGAGAAAATATGGAGCCAGGGCATCCAAATGGATGGATACACGTGCAATGAGCATGTATGTCCAGGGCTCATGTGTGAATGGGGCAAAGCAGAGCTGCTGATGTATTCTGATGTAATCATACTACTCTCTGCCTACTGGATATGTGTTGCCACTGCACCCTGCCAAGTATATCCTCTTTATGCCAGATGATCCCTAGCTATTTAGCTATCTTCTAATATCTTAGCTAATAATCTGTCCACCACTCGCTGAAAGATTCTACATTTACCAAGCATCTCCTTTCAGCCACCTCTGCTATTTAATGAGGGGTCTTATGGTTAGCAAGCCTCTCTCCTTAAAGGGTGAAGTGTGTGAATGTGTGTGTGTGTGTGTGTGTGTGTGTGTGTGTGTGTGTGTGTGTGTGTGTTAGCTCTTCTAATCGTCTGTTGGGTCTCCCCTCTAGTCCAGTTAAAATGCTATCTTCAGGTCAGAGGGTTACAGCTCTTTCAGCCTCCACTTCCGTTCAGCTAGCCTACACCTGAAGCTTGCAGAAGTAGAATTCAATTCCTGGTCTTCTGACTCTTTTCAAAACTTCACATTGGTTCTACTAACCTAAATCCTAGGATTTTAGAATGTCGGATGGGGGAGACCTAGAGTTGTAATGATATCATCCACCAAAGTCGAATTCAAATTAGAAAGCATTGAGAGAAAAATAAATTCCACCTCTGTTGCTTATCACCTTCATGACCTTGGGCAAATCCCTTAACTTCCCAGGGTCTCAGTTCCCTCATCTGTAAAATAAGGGGTTTGGATTAGACAGTTTCTGAGATGTCTTTCAGCCCAATAAATGTTTGTAAAACTAAATCGATTTTAGATAAGCATGTATATTTCTATTGCGGCTCCTGGAAAAGAGGAGATAGTCTACTGCCTCACAGGCCCTCTCAAAATCCCTTCCTTGGCCAACGCGCCCTAATAAATGTTGCCTCCTCCTGGAAGAACAGAAACTCCAAGAAAGTGAGAACCATCTCAATTTTATGTTTGTATCTTCAGTGACCAGTATAGGAACAGACCCAAAATAAGGACTCGATAAATGCTTGCTGACTGACAGTATTGAACTTCGTACTAATTAAAAATGGCAAAAGTTAAACTCTCTCTCCCCCAACTTTAAGAATTAAAATACAGAATCAGAATATCCATGACCTTCTATGTATATATGAAGCCATTTTTAAACTTCTAAAATATGCAGATTTTTACACACACACATACACACACACACACACACACACACACACACACACACACACACTTTGAAGAAGTATGTTTTCGAGTCAGATATTTAGGAGCTAAGTTTCATCCAGAGCCAACGGCTTTATGGCCAATTTATAAAGCCCTCTGAAAAACAAATGAAGAAGTGTTTCTCTCCATCTGCTTTAAGTACCGCACCTGAAGTCTGGCTCTGAGTCTGGTTCCTGCCAACATTTACATGCTGATTAATCCTATAAAATTTGATAGAGTCATTTCCACTACAGCACCTGGAATAATTGCATAGTTGCTGGCAAAGAGAGAGCTGAAGGTGCTGTTAAATCTGCCAATCACCATGTAGTTAATAGTTCTCCCGAAATTGCACTAAATACCAGAGCCCTGACCTTTTTGTTTATTCAAGACCCATTTTCTTTGTATTCCTCTTCCTTTGATTTGATTGTTTGTTGCTACATTTAACAACAACAAAAAAGAAGCAAGCCACCCACACCAGAATCCTTGTCTCTCATCCATTAAAATCAGGCATTAATAATAACAAAGAGGGAAGCAACAGAGAAGCCCTCAGAGGAGGGGTTAGTGGGGAGCACATTAAGCAAATGCTCTGTGGGGCTCTTTATCAACATTTTTTGTCTGCCCATTTTCCTATACTCATTTATAGCCTACCCTCAATGAACCCCCAATAACCTCAACGAACCCCCCCATACCAAAAGAATCCAATTGCATCAACTGGTCTTTATAGAAACTCTTCTGAGGACGACAGAGTGGTACAAAGGATGTGGGGTCAGAAGACCCAGGCTGAAATACTGCCACTGATATTTATGACCTTTACGATCTTGGACATGTCCTTTTGGGTCTCAGGTTCCTTACTGGAAAATGAAGGAGTTGCACGTGATGTTCTCTAAGCTCCCTTTAAACTCGAAATCGACCATTTTGTGATTCTATGATCAGTAGTTTGCTGTGTATGTAGGTATATATCTGTCTGTAAATATATATGTATACGTACATACACACACACATACACACAGAGATATATTTTCAAATTATGCTACTGTCCAGACCAAGATGTTGAGCTGGGGTGTCCATCAATCTAGTACAGATGCTGCAAATAACAAATGAGCTGGGTATGAAATTGATAAGGAGGAGAGTAGGCCAGATTGCCTTTGGAAAACTGGATGGTTCTTTCACTGACTCTAAATTTATTCCTGAAACCAAGGCTTATATTTAAGACTAATATTTTTCCAGTGTTTTTGTTTGGTTGAAAGCATGGAGAACTGATGTTCAAAGAAACAGAGTTAAGAATCAACCAAAAGGCATTAAAGAGACGCACAAAATCCAAATCAGGAAACAGTCACCCCTTCCACCTTGTGCCTTTCCCCACTGCCGTTTCGATATATTCAGCACAAGAAATTAAATGGAAATTTTGGGGAGTTTTGTGGAAGCCTCAGATGATATACGAAGGCCAGCAGATGACATAGAAAAAGTTTAGACGCTCAGAGATGCATAAAATATATGGATAACATATAATGCCAACATATTTCATCTTCTAATACCATAATAATTCAGACGTTCTTCCCTGGTATGAAAGGAGGGCCAAAACATTTTACGTGGATTTTCCAGATCATGCAGGTGCCGTGTCCCAACCCCCTCAATATAGAAAGGATAACTATATATGAAAGAAGAAGGATGAAGGATGTCATTTGAGAAGTGCATGACCAAAAGCTTTCAACTGGCCTGGTCACATGGCAAGAGAGAGGACTAGCTGGTGGAGAGCCTGGTACACTATTGGGATCTGTTCAATATCACCAGAACAAGAGGAAGGCTTGTACTATGTTAAATTGTGCCACACATGAGGGAAAACTAGAACATTGGTCACACTGTGTGGCCAAGTATGGACGAGTTTTGATCTATATTATTGTATCTGTATTATTGTAGGGAGTGCCCACACTGATGACATCACAAAACAATTGGAGGATTTCAGTTTAAATCCCATCCCAGAGGTTTAGCAGATTAGGAAGCAGTAGAGTAGAGGAGGCCCTGGCTTTGGAGGCAGAGTATCTGGGTTTGAATCCTGCCTTTGAGACCTTAGACAATCAATCAAGTATCTGCTAGGTGCTAGAAATACAAAGACAAAAATGAAACAACCCCTCACTTCAAGGAGTTTACATCCTACGAGGGGAGGGGCAAATAAGTTAACCTCCTAGTGGGTGGAGCAGCTGTCCTCCCAGGTTCCTTCCAGCTCTCAATCTGTGTATGACTCAAAATAACTAAAGAACGGAGAGGCAGATATTACGATTTTCTGTATTATTGAGATAAAGATGAGGAGTGGAGTAGATAGAAGATAGTTATATTTTTATACTTCAGGGGTTCATCACCTTTTTGTGTGTTTCATGGACCCCTTTCCCAGCTTAATAAAGCCTCTGGACCCCTTTCCAGAGTAATGTTAGATGCACAAAATACCACGCATAGTATTAGAGAGGAAAGCAATGATATGGAATGAAGAGGGCTGGAAAAATATGTATTAAGTATCTACTATAAGACACTGTGCTAAGAGCTTAACAGACATAATCTCATTCAATTCTCACAATAACCCTAGGACATGGGGGCTGTTATTGTCCCCATTTTACAACTGAGCAGAGATTAAGTGATTTGTCCAGGGCATGCAACTAGTAAGTGTCTGAGGCCAGATTTGAACTCAAGTCTTTCTGATCTCAGATCCAGCATTGTATCCATAGTGTCAACTAGCTGTCCCTCAGTAAATACAGTTGTCATTTATTTTAAAAGTTCATGTACCCCAGGTTCAGAACGTGTTTTAATTTAAAGTCCAATTTAGAAACAACCTCATAAAAAGGCAGAGTTCTCCAGCTGCCTAACATCTCCATATAATTTACTCAGGAGTCCCATTTGCTAAATTTGTAAAGTAGGTGTTGTATATGAGCTGCAAAAAAGTCCATGTAAACTCAGACAGAATGTATTTCCCTGCTCATCTAATTCATCCTAGGAGCTTAACATTCGTTTGTCAACTTGGCAAACACGATGATTAGGTAATTTCTATAGTTGAGAGTGAGTGGAAGCAAGCATTTTATGACATGCTTTTGACCTTCCAAATTATAACTCTTAGGAGTTTCGACAAATTTATCTATCTATTTGTCTATCTATCTATCCA
The DNA here is from genome assembly GCF_011100635.1 of Trichosurus vulpecula. Taxonomy (NCBI): domain Eukaryota; kingdom Metazoa; phylum Chordata; class Mammalia; order Diprotodontia; family Phalangeridae; genus Trichosurus; species Trichosurus vulpecula. Next base: position 265,035,343 of record NC_050580.1, on the reverse strand, counting down.
TCCATCCATCTATCTCTTTCTGTTTCTGTCTATCTATCTATCTATCTATCTATCTATCTATCTATCTATCTCTTTCTATCTCTGTGTCTATCTTGTTTCTCTCGCTGTCTCTCTATCTCTCTCTGTCTCTCTTTCTCTTCCCCTCTCTCAGAACTGTGATTTCATTAGTATAGGGAGGTGGAGATGAGGAATTCCCTCTACCACTGTATATCAGCAGTGTCTCTACAATTCATAGTCTTATAAAGTTACCTAGGGAGCACTAAGAGGCCAAGAGACTTTCTCACAGTCATATAGACAGTGAGTGTCAGGGGTGGAAATTAAACTCTGGTCTTCTTGATTCCAAAGCCAGTTCTCTAGCCATTACACCTCACTTCTTCTCCAATGTCTGTTGGTCTAAAACAAAATTGTAACACTTGAAGATTCCAGGAATTTCTGGGGTCTCTGAGAACAGGGAGCAGATTTTTCATTGCTTAACTGCCAAAGCCCAGGATAATCAGTAGCATACTCTTAGGGATACCTGTTCAGAGAAGCAAAAGTGTTTTGTCCTTGTTGTGCTATCTAGCATTAGAACTTGTGTTTTCCTACTCATATTACATCCACTATGATGCTTCTCATAATGATGTCTGTGGAGGGCCACAAAAAACAAAATAAAATGGTAGAACCATTTTGTAGCTAGTCTAGTCTTCAAAAGTAGGTGTAAGGAGATACTACCCTTGTTGGCATAGACATGTAGCCTTTGCACAGGCTGTCGCCCAGAACTGGATTGCATTCCCTTCTCACCTCTCCCTCTTAGGATTCCTAGCTTCTTTCAAAGCCCTCCTCATGCTAACTCCCACATGAGGACCCTGATAATTATCCAGCAAACCCTCTTCCAAACCCAAGTTACCTTGTACATACTTCCCATATACTTTGCTTCTACTGTTTTGTGTCCATGTGTGCTCCCCATACGATGTGAGCTTCTTAAGTCTAGAGGCTATTTGGGTTCATCTTTGTATCATAGCCTGAGAGGAAATAAGGCTTGATAGATAGAGTTGGCCTCCAAATCAAGAAAATACACATTTAAGTCCTCTGGCACATACTAAGTGTGTGAGTCTGAGTAAGGTCCGTAATCTCTCAGAGCTTCAAATAACTCTTCAAGATTATAAATTGCTCAGCTGTGCTGATTTGTATTGACTGGGGGAGTTTTCTCACCAAGAGTTTCCTTGATCAATGAAAGCATAGATCAGAACCAAAGGAAAAATCATCCCCAGCCCTTGCCCATAGTAGGTATTTATATGCTTAATCAGTGTTTGTTGATATTTAGTTGAGTGATTAGTTCCACCAAAGACTTTTCATCTAACTCCTCCAAGTATGAAACAAGTTTTCATAATCCAAAATGTCTTGCTCCCTTTCTGTGAGATTATGTCCAATCATTCAGTCATGTCAGAATCTTCGTGACCCCAAGGACCATAGCACTCTGTGCCCTTCTGTCTGCCACTATCTCTCAAAGTCTGTCCAAGTTTGTGCACGTTGTTTCAAAGATGCTATCTCATCCTCTACCACCCCCTTTCTTTTTGCCTTCAATCTTTCCCAACATCAAGGTCTTTTCCAATAAGTCTCATCTTTTCATTGTATGACCAAAGAATTGTTTCAGCTTCAATATTTGACTCTCTAGTGAAGAGTCTGCATTGTTTTCTTTAATAATGGCAGGATAGAGGGGACGGAGCCAAGATGGCAGCTGGAAAGCAGGGTTTTGCATGAGCTCCTCCCACCCGGTCCCTCCAAACACCTATAAAAATGGCTCTGAACAAATTCTAGAACTGTTTTGCAGAGGGAAGCAGGGCTCCAGCCCAGGACAGCCTGGATGGTCGCAGGGTAGAGTCTATTGCACAAAACTGGGAGCGGAGGGGAGCAGAGCCCAGCGTGAGCTGTGCCTGGACCAACCAGACTGGGAGCCAGGCGGAACAGGCCCTATTGCCCTGAATCAGTGAGCTGTGGCAGTTACCAGACTTCTCAACCCACAAACACCAAAGACAACAGAGAAGGTCAGTGGGAAAAATTGTGGGGTAAAGAGTGAAAGGAGCTTGGGTTTGGCCACCGCCCCGGAGGTGGTGCAGCTCTGAGGCCTCTTACAGAGCTACAGCTGCAGTTGCCCCTGGCCCCAGGCCCAGCTGGTGGGAGGAACTAAGTGGCAGATTCAAGAGGGAGTGCAGAGTCTGCTTAGATCTGAGTCCAGTTGGCGGTTCTTAGGGGAGGAGTAGCGCTGGTGCAGCAGAGCTTGCCTTATGGAAATATCTCTGAAAACAACAGCACAGTCCCTCAAGCTTGGAACAAAGTACTCTATATTCTACAAGCAGTCATACCCCGACAAAAAACTCAAGGGTCAAGTAAGTTGGCTGGGAACATGGTCAGGTAGCAAAAACAGACTCAGATTCAGACTCACACTTTGGAATCTTTATTTGGTGACAAAGAAGACCAAAACATACAGCCAGAAGAAATCAACAAAGTCAAAGAGCCTACATCAAAAGTCTCGAAGGAAAACAAGAATTGGTTTCAGGCCATGGAAGAGCTCAAAAAGGATTTGGAAAAGCAAGTTAGAGAAGTAGAGGAAAAATTGGGAAGAGAAATGAGAGTGATGCAAGAAAACCATGAAAAACAAGTCAATGACTGGCTAAGGGAGATGCAAAAAATACTGAAGAAAACAACACCTTAAAAAATAGACTAACTCAAATGTCAAAAGAGCTCCAAAAGGCCAATGAGGAGAAGAATGCCTTGAAAGGCAGAATTAGCCAAATGGAAAAGGAGGTCCAAAAGACCACTGAAGAAAATACTACCTTAAAAATTAGATTGGAGCAAGTGGAAGCTAGTGACTTTATGAGAAATCAAGATATTATCAAATAGAACCAAAGGAATGAAAAAATGGAAGACAATGTGAAATATCTGATTGGAAAAACCACTGACCTGGAGAATAGATCCAGGAGAGATAATATAAAAATTATTGGACTACCTGAAAGCCATAATCAAAAAAAGAGCCTAGATATCATCTTTCAAGAAATTATCAAGGAGAACTGCCCTGATATTCTAGAGCCACAGGGTAAAATAGAAATTGAAAGAATCCACTGATCACCTCCTGAAAAAGATCCCCAAAAGAAAACTCCTAGGAACATTGTTGCCAAATTCCAGAGCTCCCAGATCAAGGAGAAAATACTGCAAGCAGCCAGAAAGAAACAATTTGAGTATTTTAGAAACACAATCAGGATAACACAAGATCTAGCAGCTTCTACATTAAGGGATCGAAGAGCTTGGAACATGATCTTCCAGAGGTCAAAGGAGCTAGGATTAAAACCAAGAATCACCTACCCAGCAAAACTGAGTATCATGCTCCAAGGTAAAATATGGAGTTTCAATAAAATAGAGGACTTTTAAGCATTCTTGATGAAAAGACCAGAGCTGAATAGAAAATTTGACTTTCAAACACAAGAATCAAGAGAAGCATGAAAAGGTAAACAAGAAAGAGAAATCATAAGGGACTTACTGAAGTTGAACTGTTTTGTTTACATTTCTACATGGAAAGATGAAGTGTATAATTCACGAGACCTCAGTATTAGGTAGCTGAAGGGAATATACATATACATACACATACATACATATATATACATACATATATAAATAGACAGAGGGCATAGGGTGATTTGAATATGAAAGGATGATATCTAAAAAAAATAAAATTAAAGAATTAAGGAGTGGGAGAGGAATATATTGAGAGAGGGAGAAAGGGAGAGATAGAATGAGGTAAATTATCTTGCATAGAAGTGGCAAGAAAAAGCAGTTGTGTAGGAAGGGAAGAAGGGGAAGGTAAGGGGGAATGAGTGAATCTTGCTCTCATCAGATTTGACCTGAGGAGGGAATACCACACACACACTCAATCGGGTATCTCACCCCACAGGAAAGAAGGAGGAAGGAGATAAAAAAGAGGGGATGATAGAAGGGAGGGCAGACAGGGGGAGGAGGTAATCAAAAACAAACAGTTTCAAAAAGGGACAGGGTCAAGGGAGAAAATTGAATAAAGGGGGATAGGTTAGGAAGGAGCAAAATACAGTTAGTCTTTCACAACATGAGTATTGTGGAAGGGTTTTACATAATGATATGCATGTGGCCTATGTTGAATTGCTTGCCTTCTTAGGGTGGGTGAGTGGGAAGGGAAGATGGGAAAGAATTTGGAACTCAAAGTTTTAAAAACAGATGTTTAAAAAAAAGTGTTTGCATGCAACTAGGAAATAAGATATACAGGCAATGGGGCATAGAAAGCTATCTTGCCCTACAAGAAAGGGAAAAGGGGATGAGGGGAGTGGGGTGACAGAAGGGAGGGGTGACTGCGGAATGGGGCAACCAGAATATACGCCATCTTGGAGTGGGGGGGAGGGCAGAAATGGGGAGAAAATTTGTAATTCAAACTCTTGTGAAAATCACTGCTGAAAACTAAAAATATTAAATAAATTAAATAAATAAATTTTAAAAAAAGAAAAAAAAATAATGGCAAGATAGACAGATCCAGCATAGTAAGATAAATGTCCTGCGTCTCCTGGAAAGTGTCCATGCTCACTGCACCTTAGTTTCACTAAGGGCGACATGGAACAAGGATCAGCTGAATACTCGGAGGTTACTGGTATTTCCTCGCTGTCCAAGGCAGTACGAGATTCTAACCCAGTTGACTGGATAGATGGTTATCATTGATGTCAGGAAGACTTGGATTCAAGTCTTGCTTCTGATACCTGCTAGCTGGGTGACCTTACATGAGTCTCTTAACTTCTGAGAGCCTCTGGCACCTCTCCAAGAAGAGAAGTTGCAGATGAGTTATCAATCTACATCAGCGGAAGGACTTCTCATCATAGGGGGACTAATGAAATCACAGGTGCAGACAAAAGGAAAACATAAAAATCATTTAGCAAAGATAATGGATAGCTTATCTATATGTGTTACTTTATTGTTCACAAAGTGCTACCCTCATAACAGCTCTGGGAGGTAGGGAATCATCTCCATTTTACAGATGATGAATAATTTCAGAATGGGTTTTTTAATTATTTCAGCTATCTTTTCTGTGTAGAAGTTTGGGGAAAACGTTTCCAAAAGTCTACGTGTTTCCTAGTTAGCTTTAAAATTTATGGGAAATGGGAAAAAATAAACCTTTAAAAAATCCTAGCAAAATCTCCTTGTTCTTTGGGCTCCCTCCCGTCAAGGTTCCCTATTCTTAAGTGACTTTCTGGTTGTATATTGGTGCCACTGAAAGCTGTAGGAGTTCTTCTTAGTCTCAAGGGCATCAAATCACTAAGTTACTGTTTCATTGTGGTGAATCATATCCTGAAAAAGGCCTGAAAGAGTTAATTAAGGGCATCCTATCTCATTAGTTTCTTATTTATTAAGTACTGACTTGGCATGACACTAAACTAAACACTGCGCATGCTGACATTTCCTAAAGTGCTCTGAAATAGACAGCCAGGATCCACCACCCCCAACTGTCCTGGCCACTTGTTGTCTCCTTGGGTCATGTTGCTTCCTCTGTAGCCGAGACACGTGGGCTTCCTGTTCAGTTTTACTCCACTTATGGCCAGGGAAATGGACATGACTATTTCAGTGAGAATGCGTGTGGGCAGATGGAAAGGCGGGGGGAGAGAGAGAGAGATAAAGAAAGAAAGGAAAACAAAAAAGGAAAGGCAACCAGCCAAGGGCAGGGAAGCCCTCTTCAACACTCCTGACTTGTAATATCAGCATTCAGAGTTTGGGAATACTGCTTCTGTCTTTGTGGAAGTAGGGAGAAAGAGAGATATGTTAGGTTCTAGGTTCAAGGGAAGATGAAACAAGGCATAGGGGATTCTACTTGGGACTTTCATAGTATCCTAGCATAAGGTAAGTAAACATTAGGATCTATTGTTGGAAGAGGTCTTAGAGGTCTTTGAGTCATAGGACTGCAGAACCATAGAACTAGAAGATGACATAGTAGTCATCTAGTCCAACCCCTTAATTTTACAGATGAGGAAACTGAGACCCACAGAAGCAAACTTTTCCAAAGTCATACAAGGCAGAACAAGGCAGAACCAATGTTCTTTCCCGGTATACCCTGGTGTTCCTAGGGTACCTAGAATCCCAGGCAATACTGAGGACAAATTAGTATCAACAATTTGCATTCACTTTGGGTATATTTGTTTTGTGACCTAATGACTAGAATTAAGGATGGAGTTCAAAGAATTGTATTATTTCAAGTATACCTGGGTGGATGACAGTTTTCCTTCAGCATTTGGTACAGGTCAAAAGAACCTCCTTCCCTTTCCTAATTGCTATTGTGGGGATGATATCCAATAAAGTCCCATTTCTCTAGAACTCAAACAAATTGAGTTCTCAAGTAACCATAGTACTATAAGAAAGAAATGCCATCTTTATAAGATGATGTGGCAGGGGGTGGGGGAGGAATAGATACCACAATCATTTCATGACATCTTGATGGATTGATCTCTCCAACCACTTGGTGACCAATATTAGAAAGTCCCCAACCACTATTGAAGGGGAAATAAAATATAGTAAACAGTGCAAGGTCATGGTAAAGCAGATGGTCTCGTCTGTTTCCGTCACAACTTTTTGTTGTTCTAAGATAAGAGATATGTTCAATTTCGTCTAAATGGACGACTTTAATAATTATAAAAATATCTGGTCACCTCCCCTTGTCTCTTGCCCTTGAACAGGGAATTATTTCCTGTTTAATAACAAACCCTGCCAACCGTATGGCAAACATTCCGCCAGAAGCTGCCCTTTCCACCTTGACTAATTACCTTTTTTTTCTAATTCTCCATCTCCTGTGAAATGCTTTACTTCTCTATCCTAAGTTACCACAACAATGTTGGTGATCGGCTCTATATGCTAAATGAGCTTGAGCAATCCCATGAAACAGATCTGCCTCAGGAAGCTCAAACTACTGTCACTGAACAGTCTTCTTTAGAACGCTCATGTATTTCTTTGCTTTTGGTCTGAGCTTCTATCTCCAGCCCGTATTCAGAGGTCTCCCCTGATGTGCCTGTCCGAAGACATCCCATTATTCTCAGTTGAGAGTATTCTTTTATAATCATATGACTGTGAGTTTGTTGAGGTGTCTTACTAACTTTTGTCTACCTTTCTTTGCTTTGCATGGTAAAGTACACATGGAAGGTTCTTAATAAGCTTTTGTTGAATGAATGAAAAAAACGGATGGATGGATCACATTTCAGAGGTCTTCTAATACAAGCCCTTATTTTATAAGTAGTGGGTATGCCTGAGTGGAGGGTGTGTGTGTCTGTATGTGTGTGTGTGTGTGTGTGTGTGTGTGTGTGTGGTGTGAGACATGGTCAGACCTATACTTTTAGAAAAATGACTTGGGAGGCTGAATATAGAATGGACTAGAATGGGGAGAGACTTGTGACAGGCAGAATAACCAGACTGTTCTAAGAGTCATGGGGAGATGAAGGCCTGTCCCAGGGTGGTGGCAGTCTGAGGAGACTTATACTTGAGTAGCCCTTTATAATGAAGCTGGCACATGCACAAAGACCAAAGTGGACCTGGGCAGCTCCAAGCAGAATCAGAAGGAAAGCTCTAAAGCATATGCTCGTGGAAAGTTGGGAAGAGACCAAAAGGCTCCTGATGGAAAATGCCATCCACATCCAGAAAAAGAACTATGGAGTCTGAATGCAGAGCGAAGAAGACTATTTGCTCTCTCTTTCTCTTTTTCTTTCTTTCTTGTGGTTTCTCCCATTAATTCTAATTCTTCTTTAAAACATGACTAATGTGAAAATATGTTTAATAGGAATGTATATCTAGAGTCTTTTTCAGATTACAGGCCATCTTGGTGAGGGGGGAGGGGAGGGAGGCAGAGAAAACTTAAAACTCAAAAGCTTATGGAAGTGAATGTTGAAAACTAAAATTAAATAAACTAATTTAAAGGAAAAAGTTGGGAGTAGAAATTGCTGGAAGAGAGATTTACAAAGAGGGTAGGCAGATCTTCCCAGATAAAAGCAGGGATTAGAGGCAGCTAGAAGGCACAGTGAGTAGAGCACAGGCCCTGGAGTCAGGAGGACCTGGGTTCAAATCCGGCCCTCAGACACTTGACACACTTACTAGCTGTGTGACCTTGAGCAAGTCACTTAACCCCAATTGCCCTGCCCTCTCCTCTCCAAAAAACAAAATAAAAGCAGGGACTGGGGCTTTGGCTGCCAGTGTGGGTGCCAGGAAGTTCCTAAGGCTAGCTGAAGGACCCCAGACAATCTGGGGCCATGCTAGAAGACCATGGTGGTCTGGTGAATAGGAAATGGTGGTGCTGACCAGAATCTGCCACAAAGAAAGATAACAGTAGAGTGAGGTGGGGCACGGATTCCAGAAAGAACAAAGAACACAGCTGACACTGAAATGGCCCAAGAACCTGTAGAAGCTGGACATAAAGCAACCTTCATTAGTTAGTGCTGGGAATTGTCAGGGACTGGAGGTTTGTGGGATTCACTAAGGAGAGGAAATAGAAGGAGAATATAACTTCTCCTTTGCTAATTGGGTTTCAGTGTGATTGGATGCAAGGTTTTATTCTTTACGTGCCCTTTAACAAGCCTGCTCCATGTTTAAAATCTTCTTGTTATCCAGTTATTTGCAAGTCTACAGATGGAGAACTAGAAATGAACTAGATTCATATCAGCCCACTGATAAGCATTCATTAAATGCCTGTGATGTACCGGGCTCTGTGCTAAGTGCTGGGGTTACAAAGAGAAATCAAAGACATTCCCTGACCTCAAGAAGCTCAGAATGAAACAGGGGAGACAGCATGCAAACAAGCTATATATAGGATAAATAGGAAGTAATCAACAGAGGAAAGGCAATAGAATTAAGAGGGATTGGAACAGCCTGCCTGGAGAAGGTGGGATTTTAACTGAAATGTGAAGGAAGCCAGTAAGCTGAGACGAGGAGGGAGAGCATTGTAGGCAAGAGGGAGAGCCAGGGAAAATGCCCTGAGTCAAGAGACAGAGCATCTTGCCCCAGGAACAGCACAGAGGCCAGTGTCACTGAATTGAAGAGTACGTGGAGGGAGGCATAAAAATACTGCAATGGTAGGGAGTGCAGGTTATAAAGAGCTTTGAACAGCAAACAGAGAATTTTGTATTTGACCCTGAAGGTAACAGGGAGCTACTGGAGTTTGTTGAGTAGGGGGATAATATTGTCAGACCTGTACTTTTGGATCCAGGATAGAAGACTGAAAAGGAGTAGTCAGATAGCTATTAGGAGAATCAGGGGAAACCGAGAAAGAAGAGAGTATCGAGGATAAGAGGGTGAGCGATGGTGTCAAAAGCTGCTGAGGACTGAGGAAAGACCATTGGATTTAGCAATTAATCAATTGGGAGGGGTGAAGTGTTTTGATACTGGATGAAGAGAGATGATATCACACGATAGATGTCCTGTAAATAGTTGTAAGAACCAGGCACATCCCTGAACCTATATATGAGGGAAGCGGAAAGGGAGAAAGCATTTATTAAGTGCCAACTAAGTGACAGGTGCTATACTAGGCACTTAAAAATATTATGTTATTTGATCCTCACAACAACCCTGTGAATAGGTGCAATTATTATCCCCAATTTATAGTTGAGGAAGCTGAGACCAATAGAGGTTAAGTGACTCGCCCAGGGCCACACAAATGTTAAGTATCTGAAGCCTATTGGAACTCAGATCTTTTTGATCTCAGGTCAGCTAGGTGGGGAAGTAGATAGACTGTGGGCCCTGTAGTCAAGTGGACCTTGGTTGAAATCCGGCCTCAGACACGTACTAGCTGTGTGACCTTGGGCAAATCACTTAACCCTGTTTGCCTCAGTTTCCTCATCTGGGGAAGGAAATGGAGAACTACTTCAGTATCTTTGTCAAGAAAACCCCAGACGGGGTGACAAAGAGTCGGACACAACTAATTGACTAAATAACAACAACTTTCTGACCCCAGGTCTAGCTCTGTAGCCACTGGGCCAACAGCAACCTATTTTGAAATTGTGAATTCCAGCAGTAGTGAGTCAAATAGAGTTGAAGCTGGTGGTGATGGATTCTGGAGAGTGAATCATCCTTGGAGGAGGGTGGGGATCAAGTTTTTCTCTCCCTTCTTCCCACTGACTAGGTAATAGCCTTGTGACCTTGAAAGGTTAGGACATTTGGAGTTCCCCTCAGTACGTGTAGCTGGGACCTCCGGAGTTGGTAGAAGTGTCCCCAAAGCAATAGCAGCCCACAGCAAGGACAAACTTGACACCTGAGAAGAGGCAGATTGAGGATTGCACAAGGGCAGCAACCCTTGAAAGCTAACAGAGAGTTACACCTACAGGGAATTTCATGAGGACTCCATGAAGGGAGAAAAAAGATTCCTGGTAACTAGGAACTTTGCATTTACATCATATGTATGTGCCACCTAAGTTTGAGTCCATTCCCCCGAAAGACCTCAGGTATGAAAGGGGAGAGTATGTTCCAAGTTCCATGTATACCTGTCATTGCTATACCTGCCTAGTAATTTGCCTTTCTAAAAGCTAATAAGGTCTGGTTGATAATTACGGGGGGAGAACATTGGATGGGGACTCATGAACAACAGTTCTAGAAATCCCAGTATCTCAGGGGTGGCAACTGGCCCAGCAGTGCAAATAGAGGAGTTAAGGAGTTTACCCAGAGAGGAGACTACACTTAGATGTAACTGGAATTGAGTCAATAGTGTAGGAAGTTATTTGGAAATTCCCAGATAGTCATGGAGGTTGGGAATGCAGAGCTGAATAACTCTTTGTTGACTGCAGTAGTGTTTATAAACACAACTGTTTCTTTTTTACAGTGGTTCTCATATTTCCTTGTCTGGTGGGGTTTCCTCCCCACCCTCTCCTTCATGTTCCCTCTCTCCCTTCCAAAAGATCTCACAGCTAGTTTGTAGCCGAGGCTGGAATAGAAACCAGAGCTCTCTAATTCAGTGTTCGTTCTACTGCTTCACACTGCCTCCTAATATCTTTCATGCTGTGAAATACAGCCCCAATTATCTAATTTGTTGATTTGCACACCTATGCCCCTGTTGTTTGTCTATTGACTGACTGTTAACACTGCTTGGATGCTTGATCAGCTTGTACTGTTGATATGGTCAATACTCACTGTCTCAGGGACAGAAGAATGGGGGAGAAGGTTCAAAAATTGGAGGGAAGAGGAAAAGGTTTGGAAATCGGAGGTTTTCCACATTGAGCCAGGGAGAAGAGAAACCCTGATTAGGAGCAATTAGTGATAGTAATAAAAAGGGAAACAAAGGCCAGGCCTCTGTACCTCACTCTTGAGGCTCCATCTCTTGCCTTTGTACCTTTTTACTGTCAGACCCTCATGTCTGGGATACACTCCCTCCTTACCTCCATTTCATAGAATCCCTCTCTTCCTGAAAGATGCAGCTCAGGTACCATGAAGTCTTTCCTGATCTCCCCACTGGCTAACACCCTCCCTCCCAAACTACCTCATAACTGAGTCCCTTCTGTGTATATGCACATGTAAGTATATGTATATGCACATATATGTATTTACACACACATATGTATGTATAGTCAACATGTATGCCTGTATTTATTAACTCTATACTGATGCCATACACATTTTTATATGTACTTGCTGTCTCCTCTATTAGAATACAACCATGCTGTGATGAAAGATGGTTTCATTCTTTGTACTTAGTTCTCAGCACCTAGGACAGTGCCTGGAACATAGCAGATGCTCAATGAATAGTTGGCCATTGATTGAAAGAAAACACAAGAGCAATGACAAGTCATCATGAACGAAGTGCCCATGAGAGTTTACATTGGCAGGGAGCTCTGGCACCCACAACCTTTTTGTCTACTCTGCTTTAGCCCTCAAGTCATAGGATCATAGATTTAGAACTAGAGGGGATCCCAATGATCAAGTCCAATCCTATAATTTTCCAGATGAAAATGTCCATTTGTCACATGGATGATAGAGCTAGTATTTAAACCCATGCCCTCTGACTTCAGCCCAGCTCTCTTTATTGCACAGTGATCTTCATCTCTCCTTCTGTCCTATTGGAACAATGGAGGCTAGCCCTTAGCTAATCCTGTATGATAGGTAAGAAAGGAATCTTGAGGAGCTGAACATAATAGCAGGATAGTTAGATCTAGCATAGTAAGGTACAGTAGAACTCTGCATCCTGGGAAATTTCCCTGCTCATCACACCTTTTTTTCACTAAGAGCAATATGGAAGAAGAGATCGATAAAATAAATGTAGTTTGCTGATGGTTGAGAATATTGTTAGGAGACTTTGCCACTATCCAAGTGTGAAAGAAAGGCTAGCTTTGAAGAAATCAGTGTCCATAGCTTTCCTTGACTCTTCCTTCTTGGGTTATTGTTCTGTTCCTGTGAAATATGGATACCAAAAGTAATAGAAATTGACAGAGAAGTTTTGGAGGCCTGGGACCCTTTTAAATTTGTAAATTCAGTTAGGTTAGTACTGTTCCCTAGAACCTGTTACTGGATAGGTAATGTTGCAGACAATGGGTAGTGAAATATCTGCCTTTTGGTTGTCATTCATTCATCATCGCTCATGCTATTCCCTAGGATGTCTTGTCTTTCCTCTTGTGGAAATAAGTCTTCTTTTCTATAATTTAATCTCCTGGATCCCAACAAATTCCATTTGGAACCTGGCTAGTTGTGGCCTCCAGAATGATACCATTGCTACCAACTACCACATCTGGCCACTGGAGATGCCCACTGATCCCCTTACCAAGATTTGGGCCAAACACCCCCTTTCCCTCAGTTCAGCAGGGGTTAGGTTGGAATTTCCCCCAAGAAAATTTTACTTGGAAACAATCAGAACCAATAAGTGCAAAACCATAAGCCAGCTTTTTGGCTCTGAGACCCATTTATTATATGGGAGCCCAGTATGGGTTCTTTTTTTCATAGCTGTAGAACATAATCCATATATTCTTTAGCTGTCTTTGTGAGTTGTTGTTCAGCTGAAAAAAATTATCCCCTTGCAGCCAACTTTCTGGAGCTAGATGTCTTTGAGCTCAGTTATTCTGGTCCTCAAGTGGCAGAAGCATTGAATTAGGTTTAACCCCTCCTTGAATGTTTCCTAGCAGTGTGATCAGAACTCCTGGAGATTCAGTTTCCCAATCTATAAAATGGGGTTGTTAATATCTAAATACCTACCTGGAGGGGTTTTGGTGACATTCAGGGGAGGTAGCTATGTGTATAAAGTGCTGTGAAATCCTTAAAACATTATGCAAATGTTAGCTATTTTTATTTTTATAGCATTATTAGATAGGTCCTTAGGAATGGACCTATTTTTCTATAATCTATTTGGCTCAACTAAGGCACATTTGCTAGCTAGTTATTAAGGCTAAATGTATACCTTTAGAGAACATCTGTGTCTTCACCTATTCTACTAAATTAGCAACCTGGACTGATCTTACTATTGGTATATACATGGGACCCTATTCTCCAAGCAAAAAACCAAGATTTCTTGTCATTCAGCCATTTCAGTTGTGTCCAACTCTTCCTGACCCCATCTGGAGTTTCTTGGCAAAGATACTGGAGTGGTTTGCTATTCCCTTCTCCAGCTCATTTTATAGATGAGCAAACTGAGGCAAACAGGATGAAGTGACCTGCCCAGGGTCACACAGCTAGTAAGTATCTGAGGCTGTGTTTGAACTCAGGAGGATGAGTCTTCTTGACTCCAGATGCAGCGCTGTGACCCACCCACTGTGAAACTTAGCTGCCCTCATTTTACAGAAGAGGAAATGGAGGAAATGATGAGGAACAAAGAAGAAAAACATTCAGACATTGTTTGAATTGGAAGGGACCTTAGAGATCATCCTATAGATGAGGAAGCTGAGGCCTCCAGAGATGAAGTGCCATTGAGGAGCCAGAAAACATTCTTAGGAGAGTCATCAGGGTGGTGAAGACCCTTGTATCCATGCCACGTGAACATCGTTGGAAGGAACTGGAGTTGTTTCATTTGGAGAGGACATGTCCTAGGAGGATTGCCATGTGATAGCCTGTGATCACATTGTGATGTCACGTGATTAGACCCTTTCTCGTGTGGGCCCAGAGGGCAGAAATAGAAGGAATGAGTGGAAATCATAGAGTCAAATTTAGGCATGATACGAGGAAAAATTTCCTAACAATTAGAATGAACCAAATGAAGAACGGGGGCACTGGTGGGACTTATGGGATCCTCTCCACCTGAAGTCTTTAAGCAGATGCTAGAAGGTCTTGTGTCAGGCCTGTGGTCGAGAGGGTCCTTTGTCAGGAATGGGTTAGGCTAGATGGCCTCTGGGGTCCCTTCAGACTCTGAAATTCTGTGTTTCCTGGGAAAGGTCACATGAGTCCCAAGTGGCCAAGGCAGGGTTCGAACTCTTGTCCTTTAACTCAAAATCTCGCTCTCTTTGCGTGACGACGTAGTGCTCAGTTTTCTATGTGAAATGAAAATGATGGTGCCCGCTCTGCCTTCCCCACTGAGAGACCGGGGGGGATAAAGTGAGACTGAGAGGGTGGATGAGATCACACACTGCCTTGGGCGCTCTGCACTTCTCTGTCTTGGTGGGTGGGCAGCACTCGGTGGTGGGCGAGGCTGGGGGTCAGGGCGGCCTGGGGTGACCCCGGGCAGGTTACTGAGCTGTCCGAAGTTCCAGTGGGTATTATAGTCACACACACATGTGATGTATATATAATAAATATAGGATAATGTACATATAATGTGTATGATACCGTGTAATATGGGATTAATATCATATATAATGTATAGAATATAGTATATGGTACCACTGTATCTAATGTATATATTTAATACTGTATATAATACTATAGCATGTGTCATAGCATGTAACATGTATGTAGGTAATGTTTGTGTGTGTCTGAGGAGGGTCACAGTAACGCCTGTCACCCCTCTGTGGATAAACGCGTGTACTTGCAGAGACACACGTGGTAGATATAACATATAATGCATACGTGTAATACATGATAATATAGTATATAATGTGTGTGATATTACATAATATGGGGAGAATATAGAATATAGTATGTGATGCTGTTGTAGATAATGTATGTATTTAATGTTGTATATAGCACACAATATATACCATGGTACGTAACATGTACATACGTGATGCGTGTGTGTGTCTGAGGAGGGTCACAGTCACGCCTGCCTCCCAAGGCTGTCAGGGTTAAGTCAGATGACGTGGAAAGCACTCTGAAAATCTTCAAGTACCATAGAAATGCTGGCTGTTATTTAACCTCAGCTCTCAAGGGCTTCATCTTTCCAGAAATGACGCGTTAATCTATATATCCAGCTCTCATCTTCCTCCTGATCTCTGGTCAGATGCCTCTGACTACGCACTGGGCATCTGTCTTCACCTGGATATCCCACAGTCAAAAACCAGCCTCATCTATCACCTTTCTTTATAAGGCAGATCAAAAGAACCTGCGTTAGCGGCCCTCTGTGCGCTGGTTGTTGTTGGTTTTACGCAGCCACAGTAGCTGCTAGTCAGATTGTTGCTACAGTTATGCCCTCTAACTTTAAGTTCCCACGGGGTTCCGCTCTGGGCCCTCTGCTCTCTTCCCTTTTTGTCTTTACTTGGTGATCTCATGATTCAGTTTAATGATTGTCTTTTATATGTTGTTTTTTCTGATCCCTTTAATTGCTGTTGATCTTCCTTACTTCCTACCTTGTATTTAACTGTTGCATTTATTTTATTTTCATTCAGCACATATTTGTTCTGCATATGCTTACATATTATGAGAAATCATTATTTCTCTCCGGTATTAATAACTAATTATTGTATTAGGACCAAGGTTTTTCCCTTTTTCTACTTCCTCATTCAGAAAACAACCAGTATGGGAAATCTTTCTAAAAGATCTACCCATCCATCATGGCTGAGATCGAAGCAAAGACAGTAAAAAAAATCAAGTTTAGGCTAAGGGTACATTCCTGTTCACTGTGTTTACTCAGGCAAGTCTTGGAAAATGTTGATTCTCCCTTTTCTCAGAGAGGTGAGATGGAAATCACTAAGTCTCTTTGACCAAGATTTGGGAGACCCAAGTCATGTACACCAAGACTCTCGTTGTAATATAGTTCACCCTCTCATTATAATATTAATTTTCTAATTAATTATTAACCAGTCAGAGTTGATTGCCACCCTGGGGAACACTCCTCTTCCAAAGGGTTATATAAGCTGTGAGCCTGCCGCCATGATTGTCTTATCATATTAAACATATTTGCACAATAGTCATGTTGTGAAAGAAGAATCAGAACAAAAGGGAAAAACCGTGAGAAAGGAGAACAAAAAAGACCAAATAGTCTGCTTTCATCTGCATTCAGACTCCATGGCTCGTTCTCTGGATATGGACAGCACTTTCCATCAGGAGAGCTAAGTCTAGCAAAGCTGGTACACAATGTTGCTGCTATTGTGTACAGGGTCCTCCTGGTTCTGCTTACTTCACTCAGCATTGCTTTATGAAAGTCTTTCCAGGTTTTTTCTGAAGTCCACCTGCTCACCATTTCTTATGGAACAATAGTATTCTGTTACATTCATATACCACAA
Organism: Trichosurus vulpecula; assembly: GCF_011100635.1. Lineage (NCBI taxonomy): Eukaryota > Metazoa > Chordata > Mammalia > Diprotodontia > Phalangeridae > Trichosurus > Trichosurus vulpecula. Next base: position 265,018,766 of record NC_050580.1, on the reverse strand, counting down.
CTTGTTCAGCCATTCCTCTGTTGATGGGCATCTCCTCAGTTTCCAATTCTTGGCCACTAGAAAAAGAATCACTATAAATATTTTTGTATAGTGGATCTTTTTCCATTTTTTATGATCTCTTTGGGATACACACTTACTAGTGGTGCTGCTGGATCAAAGGGTATACACAGTTTGGTTGCCCTTTGGGCATAGTTCCAAATTGCTCTCCAGAATGGTTGGATCAGTTCACAAATCCACCAACAGTGCGTTAGTGTTCCAATTATCCCACATTTTCTCCAACATTTATCATTTTCCTGTTTTGTCATGTTAGCCAATCTGAAAGGTGTGATGTGGTACCTCAGAGTTGTTTTAATTTGTATTTTTCTAATCAATAATGATTTATAGCATTTTTTCATATGACTATAGATAGCTTTAATTTCCTCCTCTGAAGACTGCCTGTTCATGGCTTTTGAGCATTTATCAATTGGGGAATGACTTGTATTCTTATAAATTTCACTCAGTTCTCTCTGTATTTTAGAAATGAGGCCTTTATTAGAGATACTGGCTATAAAAATTGTTTCCCAGCTTTCTGTTTCCTTCTGGTATTTATTGCATTGGCTTTATTTTTGCAAAACCTTTGTAATTTAATGTAATCAAAGTTATCCATTTTGCATTTCATAATGTTCTCTGTCTCTTGTTTGATCATAAATTTTTCCCTTCTCCATAGATCTGACAGGTAAACTATTCCTTTCTCTCCTAATTGCTTATAGTTTCACCCTTTATGGCTAAATCATGTACCCTTTTTCACCTTATCTTGGTATACAGTGTAAGATGTTGGTCTATGCCTAGTTTCTGCCATACTGTTTTCCAGTTTTCCCAGCAGTTTTTGTCAAATGGTGAGTTTTTATCAGAAGTTAGAGTCTTTGAGTTTATCAAACAGTGGATTACTATAGTCATTGACAACTCTGTCTTCTCTATCTAACCTATTTCACAGATCCACCACTCTATTTCTTAGCCTGTGCTAAGTAGTTTTCATAACTGCTGCTTTATAGTAGCGTTTTAGATCTTCCTTTGCATTTATTTGCATTAATTCCCTTGACATTCTGGACCTTTCGCTTTTCCAGATGAATTTTGTTATTATTTTTTCTAGCTCTGCAAAATAATTTTTGGTAGTTTAATTGGCATGGCACTGAATAAGTAAATTAATTTAGGTAGAATTGTCATTTTTATTATATTAGCTAGGCCTACTCATGAGCAACTGATATTTTCCCACTAATTTAGGTCTGACTTTACTTGTATGAAAAGTATTTTGCAATTGTGTCCACGTATTTCCTGGGTTTGTCCTGGCAGGTAAACTCCCAAATATTTTGTATTGCCTACAGTTACTTTAAATGGAATTTCTTTTATCTCTTGCTGCTGGGCTTTGTTAGTGATATATAGAAATGCCAATGATTTATGTGGGTTTATTTTATATCCTGTAACTTTGCTAAAGTCACTAATCATTTCATAGTTTTTTAGTTGATTTTCTAGGATTCTCTAAGTATGCCATCATATCATCTGCAGAGAGAGTTTTCTTTCTTCATTGCCTATTCTAATTCCTTCAATTTCTTTTTTTTCTCTTATAGCTAAAGCTAACATTACTAGCACAATTTTGAATAACAGTAGTGATAGTGGCTCCTGTTTCACTCCTGACCTGATTGGAAATGCTTCTAGCTTATCCCCATTACATACAATGTTTGTTAATGGCTTTAGATAGATGCTACTTATCATTTGAAGGAAAACACCATTGATTCCTATGCTCTCTAGTGTTTTTAATAAGAATGGGTGTTGTATTTTGTCAAAAGCTTTTTCTGAATCTATTGAAATAATCATATGATTTCTATTAATTTTGTTATTGGTATGGTCAATTATGTTGATAGTTTTGCTAATATAGAACCGTCCCTGCATTCCTGGTATAAGTCCCACTTTATTGTCCTGTATTATCCTCATGATAAGGTGCTGTAATCCCTTTGCTAATATTTTATTTAAAATTTTTGCATCTATATTCATTAGGGAAATTGGTCTATAATTTTCTTTCTGTTTTGGCTCTTCTAAGTTTAGGTATTGGCACCATATTTATATCATAAAGAGAATTTGCTAGCACTCCTTCTTTGTCTATTTTTCCAAATAGTTTATATAGTACTGAAATTAATTGTTCTTTGAATATTTGGTAACATTCACTTGTAAATCTATCTGGCTCTGGAGATTTTTTTCTTAGGGAGCTCATTGATGGCCTGTTTGATTTCTCTTTCTGAAATGGGGGTATTTAAGTATTTTATTTCATCTTCTGTTAAGATGGGCCATTCATATTCTTATAAATATTCAACTATTTCACTTAGATTGTCAGATTTATTGGCATACAGTTGGGAAAAATAGCTCCTAATTATTGTTTTAATTTCCTCTTCATTGGTGTTGAATTCACCCTTTTCATTTCTGATAAAGGCAATTTGGTTCTATTTTATTGGTTTTTCATAAAACCAGTTCTTCATTTTATTTATTAGTTCAATAGTTTTCTTAATTTCAATTTTATTAATCTCTCCTTTGATTGTCAGAATTTCTAATTTGTTGTTTAATTGGGAATTTAAAATTGTTTTTAGCTTCTTTAGTTGCATGTCCAATTCATTGATCTCTTCTTTCTCTGTTTTATTCACATAATCATTTAGAAATATAAATTTCCCCAAACAACTGCTTTGGCCATATCCCATAAGTTTTGGCATATTGTCTCATCATTGTCATTCTCTTGGATGAAGTTATTGATTGTTTCTATGATTTGTTGTTTCACCCACTCATTCTTTAAGATTAGATTATTTAGTTTCCAACTAGTTTTTAATCTATCTTTCCATTGCCCTTTGCTACATGTAATTTTAATTGCATCATGATCCTAAAACATGCAGTTAATATTTCTGCCTTTCTGCATTGAATTGTGAGGTTTTTTTGCCCTAGTACATGGATAATTTTTGTGTAGGTGCCATGTACCACCTTAAAAAGGCTCTGTTCCTTTCTATTCCTATTCAATTTACTCCAGAGGTCTACCATATCTAACTTTTCTAAAATTCTATTCACGTCCTTAACTTCTTTCTTGTTTATTTTGTGATTAGATTTATCTAGTTCTGAGAGGGGGAGGTTGAGGTCTCCCACTACTATAGTTTTGTTGTCTATTTGTTCCTGTAACTCACTTAACTTCTCCTCTAAGAATTTGGGTACTATACCACTTGGTGCATATATGATTACTATTATTATTACTTCATTGTCTACAGTGCCTTTCAGCAAGATGTAGTTTCCTTCTTTATCTTTTTTAATTAGATCTATGTTTGCTTTTACTTTGTCTGAGATCAGGATTGCTACCTCTGCTTTTTTATTTCAGCTGATGCATAATATATTCTGCTCCAGTCTTTTACCTTTACTCTGTGTGCATCTCTCTGCTTCAAATATGTTTCTTATAAACGACATATTGTAGGATTCTGGTTTTTAATGCACTCTGCTATCTGCTTCCATTCTATGAAAGAGTGCATCCAGTCTTTCACTCCATTCCATTTCCCCCCCCATTTATATTTTTCTTTCTCCTTTCCTCCTTTCCCCCCTCACCAGTGTTCTGCTTCTGACCACCGCCTCCCATTTCTTTCCCCTTTCTCTTCCTACTTCCCTATAGAGTGTGATAGGTTTCTATTACCATCTGAATGTCTATGTTATTCCCTTTTTGAGCCAAATCTGATGAGACTAAATTTCAAACAATGCTCCCGCTACTCTCTTCTTAAACTTTTTCAAACACTAGAGTATGTGCATGTTGTCTTTTCTAATAGAACCTAAGCTCACAGAGGGGCAAAATTATTTTGGTTTTTGTTCTTATATCCATTGCTCCTAACATAGTACCTGGATGGGGGCTAAACCTGTGATTTAATTGGATTAGAGAAGTTCCGAGTGAGAGAATGATCTCAACCAATGCAGGTCAGCAATTTCTCTGCAACTTACTGTCTTATAGAGTTGCCTAGAGCACTAAGAGGTTAAGTGACTTGCCCAGGTTCATACACCCAGGATATATACACACACACACACACACACACACACACACACACACATATATAGATATATATAGATATAGATATATATAGATATATATATATAGATATATATACACACACACATATATATACACATACACACATATATATACACACATATATACATGTTTATATATATACATGTATATATATATACACATACACACACATATATACACACATATATACATGTATATATACATATACATATATATATATATATATATACATATATATATATATATCAGAGGTAGGGTATGAACCCAGGTCTTCTTGGCTTTGAGGCTATATCCCTATCCACTATGCCATTGGTGAGAAAAAAAATATCAGAATAACCAACATTGAAAAAGAAAGAAAAGAAGGAAAGGAAAGGAAAGGAAAGGAAAGGAAAGGAAAGGAAAGGAAAGGAAAGGAAAGGAAAGGAGAGGAGAGGAGAGGAGAGGAGAGGAGAGGAGAGGAGAGGAGAGGAGAGGAGAGGAGAGGAGAGGAAAGGAAAGATGATTAGAAGACATTCTAACATTTTGGTACCTAGTGTGCCATATCAGGACTTAGAAATTATGCTTCAAAGGTTAAGTTGGGAAGAGAGACTGGACTAGGCCATGTACACACAGGGGATCCGAACTGGAGGTGATACAATCTTAATTTCACTTGGACATCAAATGATCCACTAAGAGAGGGTAAGATATCAAAAGTAGGGACAAAATCATGTATGATATTATTTTCTCACCCCCATCCCCAACCCCGAAAAATAGGTGCAATCAAAGAAGCAGCTTATATTTTTATTTTCTCACATTTATGAAATATATGTGAGAAAGATCCTAATGTATATTTAGGGAATCTTTAATGAAGAACAAAAAATAGATGAGCAGACATTTACAAATGATTTCGAACACTATACCATATCTTTAGGGTCACACATTTCACTAAAAGAGCACAGAATCCTGTTGTGTTTATTGCTTTCTTATCACAAAAAATTGACCAGACAGAACAAAATGTAGCTTTTAAAATTCCCTTCTAACAAGGAGTCTCTTATTCCCATTTTAAGACTAAACAAAATTCCTTGCTGACTGCAGCCACAGAGACAATGTTCTGAAATGATCCTTTGATTAGAAACATCAAATGAAGAATAAAACATGATCTCCAAAATTATACATCACCACCATGAAAGTAGTCCTGTGGAAGATTCAAGTCAAAGAGGCATTCCCTATAGAAGGTGAGGTCTTTCATGTGCTCCTGTTTGTAGGTAAACCATGTTATGGTCATCAATATAGTTATTTTCCTTTGTAACCTTGCTTTTTTTTTAATTATATACATCTCGGGTCAGCTAGGTGGTGTAGTGAGTAGAGCACCGGCCCTGGAGTCAGGAGGACCTGAGTTCAAATCTGGCCTCAGTTACTTCTTAGCTGTGTGACCCTGGGCAAGTCATTTAACCCTATTTGCTTAGGAAACTGCGGTTTTCTCATCTGTAAAATGAGCTGAGAAAGGAAATGGCAAAAATCACTCCAGTATTTTTGCCAAGAAAACCCCAAGTGGGGCCATGAAGTGTCAAACAAGACTGAAACCACTAAACCACAATAACAAAACATACACATGTGTGTGCACGTATCTGTGTATGCATACATACATTGTATAACTGTAGGGACACGTATATAAAATGAAGAAGAGGCAGGGAGTGAAATCAAGTCAAGCAGCATTTATTAAGCGATTGTTATCGTAACAACAGTCTGCGAGCAGCTACTGTGGCTGTGTGCCACCAACAACACCAGCACACAGGGAGGGCTGCCAGCACAGGTTCTTTGATCTGCTTTTCTAAGGAAAGCAACTTTAAGGGGTTAATAATCTCAGTTTAATTAAATATACATATATCATTCACTTAGTTCAGGGGAAAGTATCAGCCCCCTGAACTTCAGAGCAAATACAAACAGAAATTACAAACATCAACAGACAGACCTTGTCTGATTCAAATCACAATTCAGTTACCAGAGAAGCACCAACATCTATCTGTCTGGGTTACAAAGCTGGGGGCTGGTGGGAGGGGCCAGCTCAACCAACGGTTGCCCAGAGTCTTGTCACTCACATTCTTTCAATGAGTGTACCCCCAAAAGTCAAATGCCAACCTTGGATCTTATATACCTGTCTCAGGGCCCTGAGGGCTCAAGGCTCATCTTTTAGAGTGTGAGAAATCACTAACACCAAGAGTGTGGGAAAGCTCCAACCACCAGCACCACATCATATACAATTCAATGACTCTTGATTGTCTTAGTGCTGAGAAAGACTCCAAGGCAAAAGATCCTGCTTTACCTGACCCATTCAAACAAAGAACAGTGAAAAGTCCCATTTTGCTTGCCATTACATAATCCACCCCTTTCAGGATCCTTGGCCTAACAAAATCTAAATGGTTGTGGATCCTGGAGCAAATAGCAGCATTATACATTGCAGTCACATTCAGGGAACTAAAGTCCTGAAGGGAGAGTGGAGACTAGAGAGCTGCAGACCAGAGGTCTGAGGAGGGAGAGGATACAAGCAAACAAACAGTTAGGATTCCTGAGTGGTTGTTTACAGGAAGGCCCTATCAGGGGGGAAAGTTACAGGATGACTGGGCTTTTTGCTGTAACACTGTGTTTTAATCTCCTTGTTGCTACATTGAGGTGGGCTTACTGGTTCTGGAAAACAAATACTGCTATATCGAATTGGAATTACTGGTTCTGGGATTTGATTCTTTGGTGCCTAAATAAATGTTATACTCCCTCTGCCTTCTACCTAGAGAGTGTTTCATACTTTTGGATTCTGAACCACACAGTCATGTCCGTGGTCATCCTCCAGGTCATGAATCTTACCTTACTGATACAGTTATATGTCAGGTACAGTACTAAGCATTGAGAATGCAAAGAAAGGTAAGAAACAAATAAAGGAGCAAAAACAAACACAAAAAAACCAGTCTCAGCTCTCAAGGAACTCACATTCTATTGGGAGAGACAACATGCGAACAACTATGAATGACCAAGATATGGAAAGGATAGATTGGTAATTATCTCGAAGGGAAGGGAATAGTCTTAAGGGGGCTCAGGAAAGGCTTTTTGGGGATGATTCAATTTTAACTGGGACATGAAAGAAGTCAGAGAATCTATGAAATGGAGATTGGGGAGAGAATTTTAGGCATGGGCAACAGTCATTGAAAATGCAAGGAGGTGGGAGAGGGAGTGTCATTTGCAATGTACAGCAAAGAGACCAAATGTCACTGGATTAATTGTAGAGTATGTGAGGAGGGTAAAATAAGGTGCAGAAAAACTAGAAAGGTAGAAATAGGTGAAGTTGTTCAGGGCTTGAAAAGCCAACAGAGTTTCTTATATTTGATCCTAGAGGTAAAAGGGAGACACTGGAGTGCATTGAATGGAGGCTGGGTGGGGTTGGGGGGAAGACTTGGTCATACCTTTGATCAATTTCAAGGAAGATCATTTTGATAGCTAAGTGGAGGACAGATTGGAGTGGGGAGAGATGATGCATGGATACCAACCAGAAAGCTATAACAACAGTGTAGGCATGAGGTGATAATGGCAGTGCCAGAGAAGACAAGGGGAGTATATGTGAGAGTTGCTATGAAGGTAAAATCTATAGGACTTGAAAACAGATTGAATATGGAGAACGAGAAGCTGAAGATTACACCTAAGCTTTGAGCCTGGGAAACTGGGAGGATAGTAGTTTTCTTGACAGTAATAGAGAAGTTAGGAATAGGGAAGGCTTTTATTTTATTTTATTTTTTTTTTTTTGTATAAAAGTGTTTTATTTTTTTTATTTTTTTTTTTATAAATTTCTTTATTTATTTTTAGTTTACCACACACGGTTCTGCATAGTTTTGAGTTCCACTTTTTCTCCCCTCCCTCCCCCCTCCCTCCCCAAGACGGCATGGAATCTCATATAACTGTCATGTATAACTTTGCATTGAATTAATTTATGCACTAGTCAAGTCGTGGAGAAGAATTTTGACCAATGGAATGAATCATGAGAAAGAAGAAACAGAACCAAAAAAAAAAAAACCCCAAAAACAAAAACAAAAGAGCAGCAGAAAAGGCGAGCATGTAGTGTGCCTCAGTCTGTATTCAAACTTCGCAGTTCTTTGTCTGGATGAAAATAGCATTCTCCATCGTGAGTCCCCTGGAGTTATCCTTGCCCCTTAGGTTGCTGAGAAAAGCGCAGTATGTCAGGGTTGGTCCTCATGGAATCCATATATCTGTGGCTGTGCACAACGTTCTCCTGGCTCTGCTCGGCTCACTCAGCATTATGTCGTGTAGGTTTTTCCAGGTTGTTATGAAGTCTGCATCATCCCCATTTCTTATGGCACGATAGTATTCCATCACCTTCATATACCACAGCTTGTTCAGCCATTCCACAATTGATGGGCATCCCTTTGATTTCCAATTCTTGGCTACCACAAAGAGAGCTGCTATAAATATTCTTGTACATATGGGTCCTTTTCCCGCTTGCGTGATTTCTTTGGGATACAACCCTAGAAGTGGTATTGCTGGGTCAAAGGGTATGAACATTTCTATAGCCCTTTGGGCATAGTTCCAAACCGCCCTCCAAAATGGCTGGATCAGCTCACAACTCCACCAGCAATGCAACAATGTTCCAATTTCCCCACATCCTTTCCAGCATTTATCATTCTCCTGATTTGTTATTTTAGCCAATTTGACAGGAGAGATGTGGTATCTAAGAGTTGTTTTGATTTGCATTTCTCTAATCAGCAGCGATCCAGAGCATTTTTCCATATGCCTGTAGATAGCTTTAATTTCTTCCTCTGAAAACTGCCTGTTCATATCCTTTGACCATTTCTCAATTGGGGAATGGCTTGTATTCCTATATATTTGGCTCAGCTCCCTGTATATTTTAGAGGTGAGGCCTTTATCAGAGATACTAGTTGCAAAGATTTTCTCCCAATTTTCTGCTTAGGGAAGGCTTTTATGAAAAAGACAGTGAGTTCAGTTTGGGGTATGTTGAGTTGAGAGAGTAGGTTGGATTACCATTAGGAAGTTGCACAGTGCTTTTAGTGACCACAAGATTCTTCCTGAAACAAACACCCATCTTTTAAACAATATCTTTGGGTAATACCTAATGAGTATGAATCACAGGATACCATAAAATTAAAGTTAAAGGTCACCCACAGGGCAATGGAAAGGCACATGGTGGGTGTGATTAGGCTGCAGCACATCACCAGTGAAGAATTGCACAGAAGAAATAACCAAAAAGACCTAGTTAGAGAAATATGTGACCAGGGGAAAAATGCAGGTCAGTCATTCCAAGAGCAAGGAATTGTGTGATAGCTGGGTTTTCATACAATGTCAAAAGTTCTAGAGAAAAATCTCTAACTCTACTTTGTAGGAGAAGAAGAACAAGGGCTGCATGCATCAGTTGCTTGCTACCAGCATCATTGGAAGGAGTACCTACAGAAATGAGACTGAAGTCCATGAACATATTAAAGAAGACACTTAGTCTTATGTAATTTGGCCTACCATTCTAGCCTGTTGAAATATTTCAGTAATGTGCTCCTGTAATCCAAGGTGTAAAGCTCTTCCTCTCAGCTATGTGGCACCTGTGAATGTGATGACAGCATAACCCATACCTTTGTCCAAGTCATTGAGAAAATGTTCAATACCATAGGTCCATACACCATAAGGTAGTTCCCTTTAAGCTGACATTCAACCGTTAATGAGTACTCTTTGGGTCTAGTTACTCAGTAAGCTTCAAATTTACATAACTAGCCCATTATCTTTCCATCTTGTTCTTAATATCATGGGAGTCATCAAATGATAGGTAACTTAACCTCAGTCTACAGTACTCCCCTGATTTAGCAGTTTAGCAACCCTGTCAAAAATGGAACTGAGATCAGTCTGGGATGACCCTTTCTCAATTTAGCAATAAGTTAGTGCTTTCTAATTACTACCTCCCTTTCAAGATACTCACAACCACCTCTTTAATAACAAATTCTGTTTTTCCAGATTTCCCAAATTCTCATTTACCACAAATTGCATTAAGTTCACTGACCTCTAATTTTCTGAATCTACTCTGTTCCTTTTTAAAAAATATTGAAACATTTGCCCTTCACAGATCTTTTGCATCTCTTTCCACAATCTTATTTTTTTAAGTTTTTATTAATTTTTATTTTTTACTTCACCTAGATTTTCCCCTGTATCCTTCCTCTTTTCCTGTTCCAGAGAGGCATCCTTTATAACAGAATTTTTTTAAAAAAGGAAAAAATAGAAGGGGAAAAAACCAGCAAAACTAATCAACACATTTTTAAAAACCCTAAATACTGTACATATATATATACATATATATATGTATATATATGAATATAGCTGTGTAGCATACATGAATACAGATCCAGATCTGTATTCATGTATATTCTCTAGCTGTATATACTCCTATTCTCCTTGCACATATCCCAGCCTCTGCAAAGGAGCAGAAGAAGGTTATCTTCTGTATATTTCCTTTGGAGAGGAGCTTGCTCCTTGTAATCCTGCAACATTCGTTTTTGATTGTTTGGTGGTAATTATCCTTTCCATTTACATTCTTATAGTTATTGTCTCTCTTGTTTTTCTGGCTTTGTTATGTCGCTTTGTATCAGTTCAACTAAGTCTTTCCATGCTTTTCTATATTCATAATATTCATTATTGCTTCCCACAAAATAGTATTCTGTTACAATTATGTGCCACAATTTGTCTAACCATTCCCCAATTGATGGGCATCTACTTTGGTTCCATTTCTTTATCACTAGGAAAAGGGCTGCCATAAATATGTTGCCGAATATGGAATCTTTTTTCCTCAATGGCCTCCTTGGGGTAAATGTTTAGCAGGGGAATCTCTGGGTCAAAAGGATATAGGTATTTTAACCACATTATTTTCGTTATCCAGAATTGCTTTTTAGAATGGTTATACTAATACACAGCTTCACCAGCAATGCATTATAAAACAATGCCTGTCTTACCACAACCCTTCCAATACTGACCATTCCCACCTTTTGTCCTTTTGGCCAGTGTGCTAGATAGGATGTGAAATCCCAGGGGTTTTTTAAAATTTGCATTTCACTTATTATTAGTGATTCAAAGAATTATTTTCTATGGTTACTAAGAGTTGGCAGTTTTTCTTTGGAGAACTGGCTACTTATTTATTGGGAATTGGTTTTTGACCTTATATTTTTCTGCTAGTTGTTTGTCTTGGATACCAAACCCTTATGTGGGAAATTTGATAAAAATATTTTATCCCAGTCTACTGCTTTTTTTTTAATCCCACATGCATTAATTTTGGTTGTCAATAACCTCTTTGGAGGATTGTCTCCATACTCCTTTAAAGATCACTGAAGAGTGTTTTGGTAAATACGTTTGTCAGTTCATTCAAGATTCTGCAGTACAGTTTTCCAGGCCTGGTCAATTGAATGCATCAAGGCAACAATATGTTCTTACTATCTCCTTACTTATTTTGGTATTCATTTCTCTATTAACCACTTTGGTTCTGTCCTTTCCAAAAATTAATCTTCTTGATAAAAAAACAATCAAACAAAGAAACGTGGAAGATGGCACCTATAGGTCACGTGGGCTGGCTTTTTTTATTTGAATGACAATTGAGGAAACAAACGATCGCCTTTTAAGACTTAATGAAAGGACTTTAGTAATCTCAGTATGTTATACTCCGCTGCTTTCTTCTGGTGCTTCCAAGACTGGTTCCAACAGGTATGAGTGACATTTTCCTTTATGGTCAAAGTAGGACTTAGGCCAACAAAGGAGCTCCAACAAAAGGATGGTTTGTGAGTTGTTAGTGATTTCTTTCTCCTTCAATTGCCTTTATTTATTATTAGTGAGCATATTGTAAGTATGGACCGGAGCATACCTCTACTCAGGGACCGTTTGTTCACTGTTGTCTTGGTGCTTCCAGTGCCCCGCTCAATGTATTGGACACTACACAATTAATGCATTTTTGGTGAATTTAATGCAATGTTTTGTCTTCTGTACTAAACCGCAGGCTACTTGAGGTTAGGGGCTTTAGCCAATTTTATCTTCCTTAACCTGTAGGAAATACTAATGATGTGCCTGACAAATGTTTCTTTAAATCTTAAATTTGGTGAATGTTTGGCTTTTAGAGATTTGCCAAGAATCATTACAATGGAATCTATGACTCGAGAAAAATGTGGCTCTAGGTATCTGCAGGATGAATATTTTCACGGGTCCCTTAATGGAAAAAGCTGGCTGTCAGATAATATCTCTCTTCTGAACTTGAGGAATTCTAGGTGATTTGTAAACTTTCCATGACTAGAAAGAGTTGAAAGTGTCTCTATTCTTTGTCTTTTAAAATAATCATTGTTGCCTTTTTAATGGTTATTTTACTTTAGCAACCCCATTAAATCATTTTCTGTAAACAAAACAAGAAAACAAGAACAAGCAGATACGGCAGCCTAAAATGACAGTGTAGACCACAGTCCACACCCGTAGTCCCCACCTCTCTGCGGAGAGAAGGGAGTGTATCATCTTCATCATCTTCTCTTGAACAATGTGACTGATTTGGTCAAAGGGTAGGAAGAGACGTGTGACTACCTCCATTGGCATAGTTATTCCTTAGTCAGGGCACCCTGTCTTCCTTGCCTTTGTTTGGGTTGTCCCCCAAGTCTGAAATGCTCTCCCTTCCAACCTCCAACCCCTTCTCCACTAAGGCTGCCTTCTATACTTTTTATTTGTATTGTGGTGTACTGATTTTTATATGTCGTATGTATATTATGTAGGTTATATATAAGCTCCTGGAGGGCAGGAGCTATTTCCCTCCCTCCTTTTTTTGTATCCCCAGCACTTAATATAGTGCCAGCTGAATCAGTGGTTCAGGTATGTGTAAGCCTTGGAGTAAGGAATCCCCCTGAGGCACTAGCTCTTTGATCCATGACAAATCACTGACCTCGGTTTGCCTCAGGTTCCTCAATTGTAAAATAGTGATAAGAAGCATTTACCTTGCAAGGTTGAGATAATATTTATAAAGTGCTTAGCAAGTACCTAGACATAGTGGACTCCATAGAATTGCTCATTCCCTTCCCCTTCTCTTGTGAGAATCAAATGTTAACATGTAAAGTGCTTTCCAAAGCTCAAAGCATTATATAAATGTTGCCAATTACTGTTATTATTATGACAAGCATACAACAAGTTACAGCTGATTTGGTTGTTGATTGGTTTATTTGTTTATTCCTTGATTTGCTCTTTCAAAAAGCATTTGTTAAACTTTTATTATGTGCAAGACACCCCACACCAGGAAACACAAAAATAAATAAGATATGCTTTCTGCCTTTAAGTTAAATTGATTATTTAGATGAATTGTCTGCTTGGTTTAATTCAAAATACCCTGAACGGGGTGTTCTTAAATCTGTTTAAACATGGCTTTCTGTCTTATTTTGTTTATGGCATGAAGTTGGTAAACTCTTTCTAAATAGCAAGGAAGTAAACTTAAGCCCCAGCCCAATTGCACACTCATGAACCTATCATCCAAATTAGTTCATTGCAGTTAGTAAGTTTTACTGCATTTACACCCCCCTCCCTTTTGTTGTTGGTCTGAATATCTTTCCAGTACTAGGCCTGTGTGTCCATGCGTTCTTCAATTTTACCTCACAAACTTTGTCAATTCATTCTATGCTCTGGTTTCCTCTTCATTAAACCAGAGCCAATCTTCTTGTTTTTTGTTTTTGTTTTTTGAGAATAGGTCTCTCTATTTTGCCTTAATGCAATGGCGGAGCCTCTTGAGCCTGATCCCTCTACTAATTGGAATGATAGCTTTGACCATCTCCATTTCTGACATGGCCAATTTTGCCCCTCTTTAGGCAGCCTGGTGACTTCCCTCTCCAAGAGGCTCCCCAATTGGCTTTAGGCCGGCTGCTGCTCAGAACTCCTGAACTCCAGCGATCCGCCACCAACCTTAGCTTTCCCCAGGAGCAGGGAGTGTGTGCAACCATTCCAAGCTCACTCTGGTTTTTTTTTAAACCTAGCACGAAAATACTCATGGTTTGTTTTCATTCGTTTTTGCTCTTGTAGCTTGCCAACGTCTTCCTGGCTTCCCGGTGCCGCTATCTCTCCTCAGCGCATTGTAAAGCTTGCATTCTAAATCTCCCGTCTATAGGTGGAGCCGCCTATCTGGTGTCTGAGCAAAACTCTTTCACTGATGATTCTATTTTCAGAGTTGTTTTTTTTTTAATAATCTCCCAATTAACTGCTTCAATATGTTTATGAAATTTCTAACCTGATAATACCAACAGGCGTAACATTTGGTGGAGATATTTTGATGTGAGCAGAGCTGGTAGTGGTAATATAGCAATAATTGCTGGCTCATTTACGGAGTATTTAGGTCGTGCAGTGAGCCAGATGAGAACAGCTAATGAGCACAGCTTCTTGCTGTAATTAGTTGAACAGTGGTGGCTCACAGATGATTTACAGTTTGCAAAAATCTGTGTATTTACTGAAGTGCTTATGTATTCTGTAAAGTTGTGACAAAGTAACAACTTGGGGATGTTGTGCTTTCTGCTCCCACATATTCTTCGGAGAGATTGAGCAATCATGCCATCCATGCCCACAGCTCTGGCGGCAAGTGGCAGCAAGTGATGGGAGGCTTCAGACCTTTTCTTTTTCGCTTGTTTCCTCATGCTATTTTGCATTTGCATTCCCACCCTGCTTCTCCCATGTGCCTTTTTAACAATGTGGTGGGTACAAAGAATCATCTTGACAGCTTTTTGGCCACATCTGGTGGAAGACAGGATTCGTGGGTCCGTTGCAGATAGATCTGAGGGAGCTAGAGTGAAAAGACCTAAAGAAATGGAACAAAAATATCTAGGTAGCAGGAAAAGGCAGTGTGGGGCAGGGGAGAGGGGATTATCTTTGAAGTCAGGAAGGCCTGGGTTTGAATCCTGCCTCAGATATTTACTAGTTGTGTGATCCTGGATAAGTCATTTAATTTCTCTGGGCTTCAGTTATCTATAAAATGAAGGGGCTCAACTTGGTGTTGTTTAAAGTCCTTCTAAGGGGTAGCTCTGTGGTATAGTGGATAGAACACTGGCCCTGAAGTCAGAAGGACCTGAGTTCAAATTTGACCTCAGACACTAGCTGTGTGACCCTGGGCAAGTCACCCAACCCTTTTTGCCTCAAAAAACTCACCGAACAAATTAGATTCCTCTTTATGTTTTACATGATTACGCATGTACAAACTATATCAGATTGCTCACCATGGCGGGGAGAGCGGGGAGGGAGGGACAGAGGGAAGATGGAATTTGGAACTCAAAACTTTAAAAAAAATGTTTAAACATTGTTTTAACATGGAATTGGGAAAAATAAAATATTACATTAAAAACAAAAAAATAAAGTCTCTTACAGCTCTAAATATATGATCCTATAATTCAAGATGCCACGTTGATATATAGTAGCTGTGTGATCCTGGGCAAGTCAATTAACCTTTCAGTGTCACATTACCTCTCTAAAACCCTAAGACCATCTGTCATAGTAGAAAGGCCCTCAAAAGGAATTCTCCAGCGAATGTAATTACGTTTTGTCGAAAATTGATTTTTATTTCTCCTTTGCTGGAATGCACTGAGGCTAGAAAGAGTTGTACCTGAGGGTCATAGGGGAGGTTGGACAATTGATATTTGGATTTTGATTCAGTTCAATTCATCAAATATTAATTAAATGCCTACAATATGTAGTGTACTTTAGAGGCAATGTGGTGTAATGGGTAGACAGTCTGCTTTGGAACAAGCAAGACCTAGGTTCAAGTGTTTAAAAAGGCAGGCCACTTAACCTCTTTGGCCCCAGGAAATTCTTTTAAGATTGCAAATTATAGTCAAGTTGTCAATCTGTACCAATGAAGGAGTTTTTTTCATAGAACCTAAGGAATTCCCAGGTCTGGAGCCTTCTCCCTCCTAAAAAATTAGCGTAGTTTGTTAGGTGCTGGAGAAACAAAAAAGAAAAATTACATCGTTCTCAACCTCAAGAAGTTTACAGTTTAGTAGGAGGATAAGTAAATTGTGCATAATTTGGAAAGGATCGCTCATTTCTTGGAAAACATTCTGATAAACAAGAGATGGAAAGCATTCCAATAAAAATGAGAGGTTTTGGACTTCCGAGGGTGGAGCCAAGATGGCGGCTGAAAAGCAGGGACTTGTGTGAGCTCCCCACCAGGTCCCTCCAAAAAACTATTAAAAATGGCTCTGAAAAAATTCTAGAACTGCAGAACCCACAAAATAGCAGAGGGAAGCAGGGATCTAGCCCAGGACAGCCTGGATGGTCACTGGATGAGGTCTATTGCGCATGGAGCAGAGGGGAGTGGGGCTCAGCGTGGGCGGTGGCAGGACCAACCACACCAGCAGCAGGCTGGAACAGGCCCTAGCACCCTGAATCAGTGAGCTGTGGCAGTTACCGACTTCTTAACCCACAAACACCAAAGACAACAGAGAAGGTTAGTGGGAAAAGCTGCGGGACAGAGTTTGCTGTTCGGCAGCTACACACTACAACTGCAGTTACTTCTGGCCCCAGGCCCATGTGGTGGGAAGAAACAGCTCTGAAATCAACAGCGCATCCCCTCAAGCTTGGAACAAAGCACTCTTTGCTCTACAAGCAGTCATACCCTGACAAAAACTCAAGGGTCAAGTAAGTTGGCTGAGAACATGGCCAGGCAGCAAAAACACTCTCAGATTCAGTCTCAGACTTTGGAATCTTTCTTTGGTGACAAAGAAGACCAAAACATACAGCCTAAAGAAGTCAACAAAGTCAAAGAGCCTACACCAAAAGCCTCCAAGAAAAACATGAAGTGGTCTCAGGCCATGGAAGAGCTCAAAAAGGAGTTGGAAAAGCAAGCTAGAGAAGTAGAAGAAAAATTGGGAAGAGAAATGAGAATGATGCGAGAAAACCATGAAAAACAAGTCAATGACTTGCTAAAGGAGACCCAAAAAAATACTGAAAAAAATATTGAAGAAAACAACACCTTAAAAAATAGACTAACTCAAATGTCAAAAGAGCTCCAAAAAGCCAATGAGGAGAACAATGCCTTGAAAGGCAGAATTAGCCAAATGGAAAAGGAGGTCCAAAAGACCACTGAAGAAAATACTACCTTAAAAATTAGATTGGAGCAAGTGTAAGCCTAGTGACTTGATGAGAAATCAAGATATTATAAAACAGAACCAAAGGGATGAAAAAGTGGAAGACAATGCGAAATATCTCATTGGAAAAACCACTGACCTGGAAAATAGATCCAGGAGAGATCATTTAAAAATTATTGGACTACCTGAAAGCCATGATCAAAAAAAGAGCCTAGATATCATCTTTCAAGAAATTATCAAGAAGAACTGCTCTGATATTCTAGAACCACCGGGTAAAATAGAAATTGAAAGAATCCATCAATCGCCTCCTCAAATAGATCCCAAAAAGAAAACTCCTAGGAACATTGTCACCAAATTCCAGAGCTCCCAGGTCAAGGAGAAAATACTGCAAGCAGCCAGAAAGAAACAATTTGAGATTTGAGTATTGTGGAAAAATAATCAGGATGACACAGGATCTGGCAGCTTCCACATTAAGGGATCAAAGGACTTGGAACATGATCTTCCAGAGGTCAAAGGAGCTAGGATTAAAACCAAGAATCACCTACCCAGCAAAACTGAGTATCATGCTTCAAGGCAAAATATGGATTTTCAATAAAATAGAGGACTTTCAAGCTTTCTCAGTGAAAAGACCAGAGCTGAATAGAAAATTTGACTTTCAAACACAGGAATCAAGAGAAGCATGAAAAGGTAATCAAGAAAGAGAAATCATAAGGGACTTACTAAAGATGAACTGTTTTGTTTACATTCCTACATGGAAAGATAATCTGTATGATTCATGAGACCTCAATATCATAGTAGCTGAAAGGAATATGCATATATATGTGTGTGTGTGTGTGTGTGTCTATGTATGTATATATGTAGGTGTGTGTATATATATGTGTGTATGTGTGTATACACACACACACACACACACACACACACACACATATATATATATATGTATATATATATGTATATACATACACACACAGAGGGCACAGGGTGAGTTGAATATGAAGGGATGATACCAAAAAAAATCAAATTAAGGGATAAGAGAGGAATATATTGAGAGAGGGAGAAAGGGAGAGATAGAATGGGGTAAATTATCTTGCATAGAAGTGGCAAGAAAAAGCGGTTCTCTAGGAAGGGAAGGGGGGCAGGTGAGGAGGAATGAGTAAATCTTACTCTCATCGGATTTGATATGAGGAGGGAATACCATACACACTCAATTGGGTATCTTACCCCACAGGAAAGAAGGAGGAAGAAGATAAAAAAGGGGGGATGATAGAAGGCAGGGCAAATGGGGGGAGGAGGTAATCAAAAACAAATACTTTTGAAAAGGGACAGGGTCAAGGGAGAAAATTCAATAAAGGGGGATAGGTTAAGAAGGAGCAAAGCATAGTTTATCTTTCACAACATGAGTATGGTGGAAGGGTTTTACATAATGATACACATGTGGCCTATGTTGAATTGCTTGCCTTCTTAGGGAGGGTGGGCAGGGAGGGAAGAGAGAATTTGGAACTCAAAGTTTTAAAAACAGATGTTCAAAAACAACAACAAAGAAAAAAGTTTTTGCATACAACTAGGAAATAAGATACACAGGCAATGGGGCA
This sequence comes from Trichosurus vulpecula, assembly GCF_011100635.1. NCBI lineage: Eukaryota > Metazoa > Chordata > Mammalia > Diprotodontia > Phalangeridae > Trichosurus > Trichosurus vulpecula. The sequence continues at coordinate 264,999,996 of NC_050580.1, read as the reverse complement.
TAGAAATTTATCTTGCCCTACAAGAGAAGAAGGGAAAGGAGGATGGGAGGGGAGTGGGGTGCCAGATGGGAGGGCTGACTGGGGAATGGCGCAACCAGAATATACGCCATCTTGGAGTGGGGGGGAGGGTAGAAATGGGGAGAAAATTTGTAATTCAAACTTTTGTGAAAATCAATGCTGAAAACTAAATATATTAAATAAATTAAATTAAAGATGAGAAAAAAAATGAGAGGTTTTACTCTGCCTTTCTGACTAAGTCAGAAGGGCGAATCTAATATAGGTGGATGATTTATTCTAAGCTTAAATAGCTCCAGAAAAATGATTCTACCTTTTTTCTTGCTAGCCTCTCCTCTAGTTCTATGATAATTGTCAGTGTTCTCTCTCAGACCTTCCATTAATTTCCCTCACTGCAAGTTGCAAGTGAAATAAGTTCCTTTTGTAACCTGAGTGTAGATGACTGATTACCTATGCTGGGTAATGACCATAGAAAAACATAGTAACTCATTCTTTCTACACAGACTAAAATCTGACCATCATGGCTCTAATGAAAAGTGGTCTTACATATAGTGGAAGAGAGACTACTGAAATGCTTTTCCCTCACCTCTGCCTCTGAGAAACCCCGGCTAACCTCAAGAATCATTTCAAGTACCATGCTACCTTTCTGTGTCCCCGTAGCTACGAGAGCCTTCTCTCCTTATGTCTCCTACCTTCTACTCTGACATCTTGTATATAGCTCCCTATGTCTAGGTCGTCTCCCCATCTGAATGTAGGGAGGGACAATTCTTGTCTTTCTTTGTGTCTCCAGGGTTTAGCACAATACCTAGTGAAGTAAGTGCTTATTATTACAGTAGCTATGGATTGATCATAGTTGAGAAGTTGTCTTCTTTTTAAATAAACCCTCATAAATTCCCATATCTGTGGAGGTAGATATGTGAAATTATTCCACACCTACTTCTGTTTATCAGCTCTTTCTCTGGATGCAGATAGCCTCTTCCTTCATACGCCCTTTATAGTTAGTTTGGGTATTTATAATAGTCAGAATAGCTTATTCTCTCAAAGTTGTTCTTAAAACAATGTTCTACTACTCCATACGGTGTTCTCTTGGTTCTGCTCCTTTCAGTTTGCATTATTTAGTGCAATTCTTACCATGTTTTTCTAAGATCACTGAGTTCATCCTTTCTTATAGCACAGCAGTATTTCATGATCATCTTATACCACAACTTGTTCAGTCATTCCTCAATTGATGGGCATCCCTGCAATTTCCAGTTCTTTGCCACCACAGACAGAGCTGCTATAAACATTTTAGAACATATAGGTTCTTTCCCTTTTCCCCTAATCACCTTGGGAAATAGACTAATTAGGGATATTGCAGGGTCAAAGGGTATATAAGTGGTTTAATAACTCTTTGGATGTAATTCCAGCTCGCTCTCCAAAATGGTTGGATCAGTTCACAATTCCACCAACAATGAATTAGTGTCCCAATTTTTCCACATCCCCTCCAACATTTGTCACTTAAGTCAACACTTTTATTATTTCTTTTCTTCCAACTCTAGCAGATTGGGCTTTTTTTCTTAGAGAAATAAGGGGGACCAGGTATGAGTCATTCTCTCTCTCTCTCTCTCTCATTTTGTAGTTCGGGTTGTCTATATGCCATTTTCCCATGGTTATTTATGTTGGCTTATATTGAATTGATGTCAATCGTTCCTTAGGTAGGGAGCACTTTGGGATTATACTCCCCCAGAGGGCAAGAATTGTGTGTTTCCTGCTTGAGCTTTGCCTGTGGGCTCTGAGGAAAATGAATTCAAGGTAACAAAAGTTATTCAAGGTCAAATTGGTGCAGAAACTCTGTAAAAATTGGAATGGCGTAGCTGTAGTTATAAAGGCTGTTGTCAAAAAAATATGGCCATTTTCTACTTATAAGAAGCAGTCAAGTACTCCTTTTTTAGAAATGCATTTGTTTTGACTGCTCGTGTGCTTTTCTCAAAGAAGCTGCCTCCCTGGATGGCACCCTACTTATTTACAAGGGCAGCCTGCCGGCTATAGCAACCCACTGCAGAAAATCAAACACCAGAGTGTTTTGCGTGAACAAAAAAAAGAGCATATAGTAAAAGCTGTAGGCAGCTTTGGAACTGAAGTGTCTAAAAGTGAAGTGGGCTGCCTTAGGAGGTAAGAAGTACTCCCTCCCTGGAGGTCTTCCAACAAAGGCTCTACTGCTCTTTCCAAGATTACCAACAATTTCTTGTAGATAGGACTGTCAAATGTGTTGGAGAGGGGATTCTTAGGTTTGTGCTGGATTAGATCATCTCCCAAATCCCTTCCAACTGAGATTTGGGGATTCTATGATTCTGTGAAATAGCTAGAGACTTAGCCTAGGACCCACAGCATGAGAGAAGCACAGCACAACAGATATATGTGTATGCTGCCCTAATTAGTTGATATTAAACTCTAAAGAAGGATAATTTGATTTTTTTCCATGAGAACTGAAATCATCTGATCTATCTTCAAACAGGGAGCCTGGTATGGTAGATACAGCACTGGAAGTCCTGGGTTCACGTTCTTCCTCAGACACTTAAAAGCTGTGTGACCTGAAGTAAATCATCAAACCTCTCTAGGTCTTAGTTTCCTAAACTGTAAAAATGAGAGGATGGAACCTGAGAACCTCTAAGGTCCTATCTAGCTCTAAATCTATGCTAGTCTATTTCCAGGTTACCCAAGTGGTGTTTAATGGTGATGCTGTAGGTTTAAGGCATATTGTTACTCTTAGTAGCAGCCTCCATATTACAACGGGTGTGAACAGAGGATGCAGCCATGTGAGGGAAACAGTAATTGGTGGCCTCTGGATAAAGGGAAGGGTGACTCACACTTTAAACACCACCTCCAGTCCATCACAAGAATGGAGGCAATCTACATGTCACTTTAAGGGAATCTTTTCTCTCTCTTGTCACTTGCCTACCCCTGTCTAAGCTCTCAATAGACTAAATGAATAGCATGCGTTTTCCTAAAGAGTACCAGCAGGGCTTCAAGATTATTGGTCCAAATTCTCTTAACATGAATAATAAATCTAAATGTTTAATATATGTAGGACTGTCTTACTACTAAGCTTTGAGGCTCAGCTTGGATTGTAAGTGTATTTTAAGTACACTTTCCCTCTCAGATTGCCTTCCGTTTATTATATCTATATCTTGTATGTAACTAATTATTTACATGTTGTAACCCCTAGAACACAAGCCCCTTGATGACAGGGACTGTCTTTGCCTTTCTTTGTATCCCCAGCACTTAGAAGTGCCTGGCGTGTAGTAAGTGCCTAATGGTTGACTAACTGACAGATAGACTTTGTCTGCCTGTACTTACTACCAATCCCTTGGGGTGGATGGGGCGTTCACGGAGAACTAGCACCTCTGGTGCGAGGGCTTACTGAGCCCTTTTCAGGGCTTCTCCTCTACCTTTGGTGTCCGCCTGGCACTCAACTCTCACCAGTGGCTCCATACCCTGGTAAGCCATCTTGGCTAAGGTTGAATGCAATTAACAAGCCACAAACCTGACAGTGAGTTAGGGGGGCACCTCTTCCAATCACGTGAAGACTTCTAGTGAAGCGAGCATACGGGAACAATTTGTTCCAAGGGTCCTGAAGGCAGCAGATGCAGGTGCTGTGGAACACTTAGAGCTTGGTCAGACTCAATGGCTGATGCCAAGGTCATTCGTTGCATCCTGGGCCATCAGCAGTCACCCTGATTTTTGCCTTGCCACTGGACTTCAATAACTGGAGGAGAGAGTGAGGCCGCCGACTTTGTGCATGTCTGCCTCATTGAAATCTGATTCACCCACGTTTTAGTACATCACCCTGTGACTTCATTGGTACTCTGAAAACGGAGGACAAACAACAACCACCAATTCCTAAAAAGCTTGCAGTCCTTCTCCTGATCCTTCTACTCTACCGCTCTTTATGAGATTACCAACAATTTCTTAACTGTTAAATCTGGTGGCAGGGACATTGCAACTGTGTTTGATTTCTTTGCAGTTTTTTATACTGTGGACCATCCCCCCTCTTCCCATGTACTCTTCTAGGATAATGTTCTTTTCTAGTTTTCCTTCTACCTACTTTATCATTCCATCCCAATCTCCCTGTCTCCCACCCCTTCAGGGTTTGGTCCTGGGCACCTTCTTGCACTACACTCTCCGTTGGTGTTTTCATCAATTCCAATGTTCTACGAGGATCATTTCTCTATGGGCATTTCCAAAATCTATCTGCCTCTCCTCAACTACAGCCCTGCTGCCCTCCCACTCCTGTTATTAGCTGTAATCTCAGCATTCCCACCTGGAAGCTCTGCCAGGCTCACAAACCTAACATAGTGCAGTGATATAGAACAAAAAGCCCAGGTGAACACATAACTCCCTGCAAGCAGCAGTTACAGGGTGTCCCTAAAGTCTGGACGCTTGGGAAAATTGACAGCAATGTGGAGTTAATGCAGTGAGTTCACATGAATCTTGCAAAGAGCACCAACCTTTGCATCACAAATGATGGAAATCATATTGAAGATGTTATTTGTTAATATTCCAATTAAATAAAATGTGGTTGAAAATTTCATTCATTTAGTTTCTTGAAAATATGCATTTTTGCCTGTGTCCAGACTTTAGGAACACCCTGTAGCCAAACCTATGTAGATATATACACATACGTTACATGGGCAAGTCCCCCTCTCCCTTATGAATATTAAGAAATATTAAAATAGTTATCAAAATAGATTTTTAAAAGCCCACTGACTACAGATTAAGAACCCCTAGATCAGATGATGTCTTCTAACTATGATCTTTATTTAGAAAGGAAGCTTTTTACAAATTATTCTTTAGAAAGAAGAAAAATTAAGATATGATGAATTTTGAATGTTCAAGACTTATTTCTGTTTCTCTTCCCACCTACTACATATTATCCTATTCATTAAGTGCCTCTATGCATCACGTAAATAAAATCAAGCTCAGATAATACAGACTCTCATTTATGCTTATTTAAGACAATTTTGCCTTTGAAGCAGCTGATTTGTAGATGATTTATAAAACATTTTGGTAAAATCTATAGGGTCATAATAGGCATCAGATTAATATTATCATGCAATGAAATTTTAATTACAACCCCTGTAGTATTATTGATAACAGCAGCACTAGCTACCTCCAACTCCAATATTACTCAGCTATGCCAATGGAACGACTAATAATAATAGAGCTATTTAAAGTTTCTGAACTACTTTATAAACATTACCTCATTTAAGCCTTACAACATCCTTCTGAGATATATTTTCCCCATTGATATTATTCCCCATGAGGAAACTGAGGCTCAGAGAGGTATAGGACCCTACCTATGATCACATGGCAGGTAAGTAAATAGAGGTAGGATCTGAATCCAGATTTTCCAGACACCAAGCCTAGAACTCTATCTGGTCCATCACAGTGTCTCTCAAAATAATAGAAAGAATGTCCTTGGTCACCAAATTATGGCATATTCAAAGATTGATATTAAATGAAACTGTATCTGTACCAAATACGCCATGATGTATTCTCATTAGCATATAGATTTTCATTTTAATTCAATCACTAAACTGTGATAAGACTATGGCTCTATTGCTAGAATGGACTTCAGAGGCCATCGTCCAACCATCCCGTTTTACAAATGAGGAAACCGAAGACCAGGGCCAAGTGACTTGTCCAAGGTCAGATAGGGAATAAGAATAGTTGAGTTGGCATTGTTAAATGAGAAAGCACGAAAAATATCATATCATCTTGAACTAGGTTTAAAAAAATCCCAACTAACTAAGAGATACACAAGAAAATTTATTTTTCCCATGAGAAATGAAGGAAGCTGCAAGCTTTAGGGAAAGCTTATGTTTAATTCTACATCTGAATTCTTAGTGAATTGATGTATAAATCTCTGAAGGATATGTCTTCTTGGTATATTCTCTAATTTTGCTCATATTATAAATATTTCAACAAAAAGATGTTCCTATTCATTTAAATTTTTAAACTTTTTTTATTCTGAACTTAAACATCAAATAAAATTCATATTTTTATATACAAGGTAGAACAGAAAAAGATTGCACATAAAACCATGAATCTTTATTATGCACAACTAGCTTTTTCCCTTTCAAATATATAATAATGTCAACATATCACTTTCAAAGTTTCCTAGCTTATCTCTTTCTTCTTTATTATTTTGCATGTATGTATATGTGTATATACACATATATATTTTTCATTATATATGCATATGTGTGTATATATAAACTTCAGTTACCTTTTCGTTCTTTTCTTTTAGTGCTATCCGCCCTTTACTGTCCATTGAAAAGAAAAGACAAAACCCTTCTAACAACTTGTCATGTCAAGTAAAATATATTTCTATGTTGGATGTTTCTGATAATGTCCTATTCTGCACCCCTTGGGCCATAAGCTTCCATATAAGTACTCTGGAATCATAGTTGATTATTACATTGGTCAAAATTCTTAAGCCATTCCAAGTCACTTTTCTTTACAATGCTATTCTTATTGTATGAATTGTTCCATTGTTTCTTCCTACTTCGTTCTGTACCAGTTCACACAAGTCTTCACAAGTTTCCCTGAAACAATTTCCTTCATTATATTTTACAATATAATCATTTTCCGTGACATTTATACATGATCATTTGTTCAACCATTCCCAAATTGATGGGTACCTCCTCAATTTGCAGATCTTTATCATGACAAAAAGAGATACTATATTTTTGTACATATGGGTCTTCTTGAGTCTTTAATTTTCTTTGTATATAGACTTAATAATATTGTTACTGGCTCAAAGAATATTGCACTTTTTAGTTTAAATTGTTTTATTATTTAACTTTAAATTTCTGTATTATTATTATTCATTCCATTGGCACAGCTGAGTAATATTGGAGTTTAAGGTAGCTAGTGCTGCTATTATCAGTAATACTACAGAGGTTTTAATTAAAAGTTAGCTGCATGATAATATTAATCTGATGCCTATTATGACCCTATAGATTTTACCAAAATGTTTTATAAATCATCTACAAATCAACTGCTTCAAAGGCAAAATTGTTTTAAATAAGCATAAATGAGATTCTGTATTATCTGAGCTTGATTTTTTTTATGTAATGCATAGAGGTACTTAATGAATAGGGTAATATGTAGTAGGTGGGAAGAGAAATAGAAATAAATTTTGAACATTCAAAATTCTTTATATCTTACTAATTTCATTATATCTTACTCTTTGGGCATAGTTACAAACTGCTTTCCTGAACAATTGAACCAATTAATAGCTCCACCAATAGTGAATTAGAGCGCCTGTCCTCTCATAGGCCCTCCAATCATTGTCAACTTTCTTTCTGATCATATTTACCAAAATTATGGTCTCCCATTGCATCCAGGACCATCTCCTTATAGTCATGATCTCTATCTTGCCGCTGGACCCAGCAGGCTCCAGAGGAGAAAGTGAAGCTAGTGACTTTGCAGAGCTCTTCCTCATTTAAATACAATTCGCTTGCAAGGCACCACCTTCCTGTTACCATAGTCCTCTTTGAGAACAAAGGACAAATGACAACAACAACAAATCAAAATAATAAGGATCAAGTGGAAGCTCAAGGTTATTTTAATTTGCTCACTATTAGTGATTTGGAGTATTTATTCCCCTCCCCACAATATGGATGTTAATAGCTTGGATTTCATCCTTTGAAAAATGCCAATTCATATTATACCCCTTGACCATTTATATTTTGAGGAATGGCTCTTGTTCCCATTTGTTTGAATTGGTTTTTTATGTATCTTGAATATCAGATCTTTAGTAGAGAAACTTGTGAAGAGCTTCCCCTCATTCCCAGTTAACTATTTTCATTCTAATTTGTAGCTGTCTTGGTTTTGCTTATGTAAAACCTTTGAAAATTTTCCATCTTGTGTTTCATCATGATCCCTTAGCCTATGACTTTTGGTACCTAAGTCATATATCCATTTGGAACTTATCTTGGCTCTAATTGGTCTAAACCAAATTTCTGTTGGATTGATCTGCAGATCTCTTAACAGCTTTTGTAGGGTCTTTGAGTTTATGGAACATGACAATACTATGTTCACTCGCTTTTGGATCTTGTGTACCATTTTTGTTCTAAGGATCTACTTTTCTCTTTTTTCATGAATAATTTTGATGAATACTATTTTGCAGTATGGTTTGATATGAGGAATGACTAGGCTCCATTCCTTTCTACTTTTAAAATTTATTTCCCTTGCAATTCTTGGTATTGTTCTCTAGATGGACTTTTATTCTTTATTCAAATTCTATAAAGTAATCTTTTTGTATGGCACAGAATAAGTAAATTGGTATAGGTAATATTTCTATTATTTTGGTGTGGCCTAACTGTGACCAATTAGTAACTTAATCTGTATTATTTAGATTTGTCCTTAACGTTTTGTATCTTCTGTAGTTATTTTAAGTGTGATTTTTTTCCTATCTCTTCCTGTTTGGTTTTGTTGGCAACTTACAGAAATGCCGATGATTTATGAGGATTTGGTTTATATCCTGCTACTTTGCTGAAGTTTTTAATTGGTTCAATAATTTTAGTTGACCCTTCAGGGTTCTCTAAGTAGACTATTATATTATCTGCAAAAATAAAAATTTTTGCCTATTCTTATTCCTTCAATTTCTTTTTCTTCTTTTATTACTAAAGCTTGCATTTCTAAAACTATGTCATATAATAGTGATGGTAATGAATAGTCTTCCTATATCCCAGATCTTAATGAAAATTATGTCTAGATTTTTTCCATTATATACAATGCTGACCATTGTTTTTAGATAGAAATTTATGGTATTAAGAAAGGTGCATTTTTATATTTTTTTAGCATTTTAAATAGAAATAGGTGTTGAATTTTTGTCAAAATGGTGTTTTCCTTCCATTCTTATAATTATATAGTTTTTATTACTTTGTTATTAATATAGTCTATTAAATTTATAGTTTTCTTCACATTGAATTACCTCTGAGTTCCTGTTATTCAACTTATCTTAGTATATAGTCTTTTAAATATGTTGTTTTAGCCACTTTGTTAATATTTTTGCATCAATATTCATTAGAGAGAATAGTGAATAATTTTCTTTCTCTGTTTTGTCTCTCCTTGATTTTGTTATTAATACAATGTTTGTATCATAGGAGGAAGCTGGGAGGCTCTCTGCCCATTTTTGCAGTTTATATAATATTGGAATTAATAGATCTCTGGATATTTGATAGAATTTACTTGAAAATCCATCTGATCTTGGAGTTTTTCTTTTGAAGTTCATTTATAGCTTTTTTCCCCCTGAAATTGGGCTATGAAAATTCTTGTTCTACTGATCTGATTATTTTACATTTTTATAAATATTTGTCCATTTCATTTATTTTTTAAGGGGTTTGGAGGATCATATAACTAGGCAAAACCATTTTCTTTATTTCTTCTTCATTTGGTGTGAATTCTCATTTTTTTTATTTTTGGTACTATTTGGTTTTCCTCTCTTAACCATTTATCTATTATATTACTTTTTCTTTAGTAAAAAAAACACAGCTCTTAGTTTCATTTGTCAATTTAATGGTTTGTGTGCTTAGATTTTGTCAATCACTTCTTTGATTTACAGAATTTCCAATTTGATATTTCACTGGGAATTGTTTTATCTTTTGCTTCTTAGTCTTTTTTTAGTTTAATGCCCAGTTCAGTGATTTATCCTTTCTTTTGTTGATGAAAGAGTTTAGAGATACAAATTTTCCTCTAAGAACTACTTTGGCTGCTTCCCCAAAGTTTCAGTATGTTGTCACATTCTTGTCATTTTCCCTGATTTATTAATCTATTATTTTTGTGTATGACCTAATAATTTTTAGTATTCAATTATTTAGTCTTTAATTGATATTTGTGTCTTTTATTTAATGAATATAATTTTATTTCTTTGTCATCAATAAAGGATATATTTAGTGTTTCTGGGTTAGTTTTTAAAACTTTGTGAGATGTTTATGTCTTAACATGTGGTCAGTTTTTGTAAAGGTAGCATGCACAACTGAAAGTAATGCACATTACTTTCCGCTCCTATTCAGTATTTGCCAGAGATCATATCTAATTCTTCTAAAATTTTATTCAGGTCCTTAACTTCAGTCTTGTTAGGTTTGTCTGTGTCTAAATAAGGTACATCAAGGTCCCCCACTATTATAGTTTTCTGAATCCCCAACATTTAATAATGTGAGGGGAAAAGTAGAGACTTATACACTCACTAAAATTCTTGACCACTGTTGTAGAGGAGATCAAGCAGGAATATAAGAGGGATTTCCTTTGAATGGTAGATCCCTCCAGATCCTTTTGTTCATAGATTACATTGTTCTGGTTGCATTAAGGCCCAGAATAATGCAGAATGACTCTCACAATAAAGGCATATTTTGTTAATATCTTAAGATTTAATATAGATACATATATAAGAAAAAAGTGTAAAATCTTTTCTAATCATAGAGTAAAGAAATAACGTTTGATTTTTGAACACAAATGTATATTCTAATGTTCAAAACAAAAGGGTAAAGAGCACTAAAAATATTCATTGCTTCTAATTAAGAGGCATTTAACCCAGATGAAAAGGATAGCAGCAAAAGAAGAGAGAATAAAGGGAAAGGAAATACCTATCCTGAAGGCAAAGTCTTTAAAATAGTGGGTTAAGTCCTAAGGAAGTACAAGAAGTGATTGTAAAAACATAAATGCAATCTGTTTTACTTGCTCCTTTTAACAACTGGAACAGTTAAAGAAGTTGTGATGGACATATGTGATGGACATCATCGGGAGCCCTGGGCTAAAAAAATTAGAAGACCAAATTAGGTTTATTACTTATAATAATAAATGAGAGATCCAAAGACAAATAACAGACTGGGGGGGGGGCGCGGAGAAAGCTACTTACAGAAAATATGACAGATTAAAACATGGTACATGAAATGTATAAGGAATTATTTTTAAAAGTCACGTTGGTAATTCCTGGGCCACAAGAGATATATGGTCAATGGATAAAAACAAACAATTTTCAGAAGAGGAAACCTGAACTATAACTATTAACTTAAAAAAAAAAACCTCAACCTCACTAAAAATCAGAGATAAAAATTAAGATAAACTCTGAGGCGCTATACCATGCCAATCAAATGAGTAAAAATAACTAAAAAACCAATGAAAGTTGAGGTGGTGGAAGAACTAGGACATTCATTGATTATGCAGTTACTTCTAGAACTTCTTTGGAGAGCAATCTATCAGCATTTTATAGCAGTTATAAAACTAATCATGCTGTTTGACTTAATGATTTTATCATTGGGAATGTATTCCGAAAGTATTACCAAGAACAAAAGCAAAAAGACAAAGCACTTTCTATGTAAAGGTTTTCATAGCAGCATTAGGTTAGATATAATTGTAAAGAAAAAAACTAAATTAAACTAAAACTTAAGAAAAAGTACAAAACCACAAACAACAACAACAACAAAACAGAAGCTGGAAACAATTTACACATCCAAAAATGGGTGAACTGTTAAATAAGTTGTGGTATATTTTTAAGGCAATATTATAATAAAATTAAGGACAAGTATACCAGGAATTCTGAAAAGACCTTCATAAAATACTCCAAGGCATAATAACAGAACTAGAAATATGAAGTACATGATAAGTATGTCCTTTATATATCACCAAAAACACTGGATAAAAAGGAAAAATAAAAAATCTTGATGAGGACTCAAAGAAAGTGACTGAACTTTTTAAATGATATTTTGTGTATGGAAATGTAAAAAATAACCAACCAAGTTTAGTTACTTTTTCTTAAGAGCAGCTGGGTGGTACAGTGGATTAGAGCACTGGATCTGGAATCAGGAAAACCTCAGTTCAAATACAGCCTCAGATACTAGCTGTTTGACCCTGGACAAGTCACTTAAACCCTGTTTGCCTCAGTTTCCTCATCTGTAAAAATGAGATGGAGAAGGAATTGACAAACGTGTCTAGTATCTTTGCCAAGAAAAATATAAATGGAGTCACAGAGAATTGGACATAACTGAAATGAATAACTTCAACAATTGGATTTTTTAAAATAAATCACTTTTAAAAGTTTGTGTTATCTCAAAATCATTTTTTCAACTAAAACAGTATACACATTTTCCTTCTTTTTCTTGTTTCATTAAAGTTAGAATACATTTTTCTTGCCAGTGAAATTTGTAACAAAAATCGTCTTCTGAAGGCTTCTGAATAATAGCATATGTTTGCATTTATGCGTATTACACATTTAAAGATATCTGCAAAAGTCCATGGGAAATCTTTCTCCTTAGAATATTTCATCAGCATATATTCTTCACAGAACTTAGATCACTGTTAACTTTCAATATTTTTTTATCTACTTTCCTCAGAAACTGGTTCCCATGCTTTGGAGCACAGCATGACAAAACCCATAGTAACTATGGAGTACATAGAATGGTGGTTCATAAGAGAAGGCCTTTTGGGAGCTACAGGTGGTTTGGGAGAGTCTTTTTAACAGTGTTTACCCAAGAAACAGCAAACACTATCAAAGGACAGCTGCCTACCCCAAGGCCCCAAATGATTGAATGATGGTTTGCCTCCCTGAACTCTCCTAGAGGACTCACACTTCATGTACCATAAAATGAAGGAGCAAAAGCCAGCAGGTCTTCAGTCTTTTTTGTTTGTTTGTGTTTTGTTTCTGTATTTTGGTTTTTTTTAATAGTTAAGACTTTTTTATTTAATATTTTTAGTTTTCAGCATTGAATTCCACAAGATTTTGAATTACAAATTTTCTCCCCATTTCTACCCTCCCCCCCACTCCAAGATGGCATGTATTGATTGTCCCATTCCCCAGTCAGCCCTCCATTCTGTCACCCCATCCCCTTTTCCCATACTTTCTTGTAGGGCAATATAGATTTCCATGCCCCATTGCCTGTATATCTTATTTCCCAGTTGCATGCAAAACAACTTTTTTTTGAACATCTGTTTTTAAAACTTTGAGTTCCAAATTCTCTCCCCTCTTGCCTCCCCACCTACCTTCCCTAAGAAGGCAAGCAATTCAACATAGGCCACATGTGTATCATTATGCAAAACCCTTCCACAATACTCATGACTAACTGTATATTTGCTCCCTCCTATCCTGTCCCCCTTTATTCAGTTTTCTCCCTTGACCCTGTCCCTTTTTGAAAGTGTTTGCTTTTGATTGCCTCCTTCCCCTATCTGCCCTCCCTTCTATCATCCTCCCTTTTTATCTCCTTCTTTCCTGTGGGGTAGGATACCTATTTGAGTGTGTATGTTATTCCCTCCTCAAGCCAAATCCGATGAGAGCAAGATTCATTCATTCCCCCTCACCTGCCTCCTCTTCCCTTCCAACAAACTGCTTTTTCTTGCCACTTTCATGCAAGATAATTTACCCCATTCTATCTCTCCCTTTCTCCCTCTCTCAATATATTCCTCTCTCATCCCTTAATTTGATTTTATTTTTTAGATATCATCACTTCATATTCAACTCACCCTGGGCCCTCTGTCTATACATATATGTATATATATATATACATATATATATATATAGAGAGAGAGAGAGAGAGAGATTTATATACACACATATATATGTATATATGTACATATATGTATATGTACATTCCCTTCAGCTACCCTAATACTGAGGTCTCATGAATTATACACATCATCTTTCCATGTAGGAATGTAAACAAAACAGTTTAACTTTTAGTAAATCCCTTGTGATTTCTCTTTCTTGTTTACTTTTTCATGCTTCTCTTGATTCTTGTGTTTGAAAGTCAGATTTTCTATTCAGCTCTGGTCTTTTCACTGAGAAAGCTTGAAAGTCCTCTATTTTATTGAAAATCCATATTTTGCCTTGGAGCATGATACTCAGTTTTGCTGGGTAGGTGATTCTTGGTTTTAATCCTAGCTCCATTGACCTCTGGAATATCATATTCCAAGCCCTTCGATCCCTTAATGGTGAAGCTGCTAGATCTGGTATTATCCTGATTATGTTTCCACAATATTCAAATTGTTTCTTTCTGGCTGCTGGCAGTATTTTCTCCTTGATCTGGGAGCTCTGGAATTTGGCAACAATATTCCTAGGAGTTTTCTTTTAGGGATGTTTTTCAGGAGGCTATTGGTGGATTCTTTCAATTTCTGTTTTACCCTCTGGCTCTAGAATATCAGAGCAGTTTTCCTTGATAATTTCTTGAAAAATGATATCTACCTCTTTTTTTGATTATGGCTTTCAGGTAATCCAATAATTTTTAAATGATCTCTCCTGGATCTATTTTCTAGGTCAGTGGTTTTTCCAATTAGGTATTTCACATTGCCTTCCACTTTTTCATCCCTTTGGTTCTGTTTTATAATATCTTGATTTCTCATCAAGTCACTAGCTTACACTTGCTCCAATCTAATTTTTAAGGTAGTATTTTCTTCAGTGGTCTTTTGGACCTCCTTTTCCACTTGGGTAATTCTGCCTTTCAAGGCATTGTTCTCCTCATTGGCTTTTTGGAGCTCTTTTACCATTTGAGTTAGTCTATTTTTTAAGGTGTTATTTTCTTCAGTATTTTTTTGGGTCTCCTTTAGCAAGTCATTGACTTGTTTTTCATGATTTTCTTGCATCACTCTCATTTCTCTTCCAATTTTCCTCTACTTCTCTTACTTGCTTTTCCAAATCCTTTTTGAGCTCTTCCATGGCCTGAGACCAATTCTTGTTTTCCTTGGAGGCTTTTGATGTAGGCTCTTTGACTTTGTTGATTTCTTCTGGCTGTATGTTTTGGTCTTCTTTGTCACCAAAGAAAGATTCCAAAGTCTGAGTCTGCATCTGGGTCTGTATTTGCTGCCTGTTCATGTTCTCAGCCAACTACCTGACCTCTGAGGTTTTTGTCGGGGTATGACTGCTTGTAGAGTAGAGAGTACTTTGTCCCAAGCTTTAGGGGCTGCACTGCTGTTTTCAGAGCTATTTCTACACAGCAAGCTCTGCCACACCAGCACTCCTCCTCCCCCAAAAACTGCCAACCAAGACCACAGCTCAGATCCCAGCAGGCTCTACACTCCTGCTCAGATCCGCCACTTAATTCCTCCTACCAGGTGGGGCCAGAAGCAGCTGCAGCTGTAGCTCTGGAAGCAGCCTCGGAGCTGCACCACCTTGCGAACCCCGGGGCAGTGGCCCACCACAAACTCCTTTCACTCTGTCCCAGCAGCTTTTCCCACTAACCTTCTCTGTTGTCTTTGGTGTTTGTGGGTTGAGAAATCTTGTAACTGCCACAGCTCACTGATTCAGAACACTGGGGCCTGTTCCACCTGACTCCTGGTCTGGTTGGTCCACGGGCCCACGCTGGGCTCTGCTTCACTCTGTTCCCAGGTCCGTGTGATAGATACTTCCCAGAGACCATCCAGGCTGTCCTGGGCTGGAGCCTTGCTTCCCTCTGCTATTTTGTGGGTTCTGCAGTGCTAGAATTTGTTCAGAGCCATTTTTATGGGTGTTTGGAGGGTCCTGGGGGAGATCCCTAGGCAAGTCCCTGCTTTCCAGCTGCCCTCTTGGCTCTGCCCCCCACAGGTCTTCATTCTTGCCCTGGTAGATTGCAGAGCACAGGATCAGCTATGCCAGAACAAGTTAAATTGGTGCTTAATCAATTCTTGCTGAATGGATGATTATGACATTTTCATAGGATCATAGATTTAGAGCTGCAAGGTTCCTATCTAGTTTAGATCCTTTGTATTATAGATGAATGTAGTAGAGGCCAGAAGAATGAATGTACTTGTACAAAGTGGCACAGGTAATAAACATTGGAACTGAGATTTGAATCCCAATCTTCTTGACTCCAGAATTAGTGCTCTTTCTATTATATTTTGTTCCTTCAAGCAATATTTCCCTTAAGGCAAAATATTAGGATATACTCCTTTAATTAAAACAGCCAATGACTTTTTGATTAGTACTTCATGTATTAATAAACACTTAATAATTGTTTATTCATTCATTCATAAGGGATACAATAGATCGCAACTACGCTCATGGGCACCGCTGATTATGACTGGCAGCTTTGAGGTAAGAAGGAATTAAAAAAGGATAAATGGTCCAGGGGAGTAGGCAAGGAAAAGGGACACAGGGAAGAAGATGAGAGGGAGGGAAGGAATAGAAGGAAAGGGGGGAGGGAGAGAAAGTTAATAATGATTAGAGAGCCATCATAAAGATGGCACACTGATAGCAGTGCCACCTACCCATGTATTCATTCATCACATT
Organism: Trichosurus vulpecula; assembly: GCF_011100635.1. Classification (NCBI taxonomy): domain Eukaryota; kingdom Metazoa; phylum Chordata; class Mammalia; order Diprotodontia; family Phalangeridae; genus Trichosurus; species Trichosurus vulpecula. The sequence goes on along the minus strand of NC_050580.1, from coordinate 264,983,741 downwards.
CATTTTGTCTTTTTAAAAAGCAGTTCGTGCTATACATATATTAATAGATCTATATTTACTGCATATATGTACACGTAGTGTGTGTGTATAAACATGTCTTTCTGGATATATAGACACCTATCTCTATAGTTCCTTTCCCATCTATAACTCACTGCTTGCAGAAGGATCTGAGAAAAGAGAAAATATTAACATATACATTTATTTTAAAATCTTAAATGAAAGCATGTTAGACAATCCCAGCGAAACCAGATTCAGTGCAAAGAGAGATTCTTATAGGTGCTGGCATTAGAGAAGTTATCTGAAATATATCACATGCACTATTTGAGTGGTCTTACTAATGGCAACAAGAAATGGGCTATTTGTCTGTGTTTGATAAAGGGTGATCAGTAACATGTTATTTGGGATGAATGAATTTGCTCTTTCCTTCAGCTTAGCTGTGGCTTGGTCGGGGCTACAGCAGAAGAGCCTAATTATAGACTCGGAATCTTGGATTTTTAGCATATTAAAAGTGTTAATTTGGACTTAATTATTGAACAGACAACCAAAAAGGTGCCACTTTTGCTTTTATTGACTCAAAGTTTACAGACGAAATAAATAATGCAGTGCAAATCTACTAGAAGGAGATTTTCTTTCACTTTTTGCCAAGGGAGAAGCAAAAGAACCAGCAGTTCTGAGTCAAGTAGTAAGATGTTCAGTGAATTCTCTTTCACTTGCCTGGACACAAAAACCATCTGGCATTAAGAGGAAATCAGAGCCCAATGTGCCCTTTGTTAGGCAAGTGATTGCCACTGGGAGTAATAATTCCTCCCTTAATTGCTCACCTATCTGGGAAGAGAACAAAGTAAAGGATCTCCTTTCTCTGAGGAAAATGACAAATCATTCTTGGAAAGCTGGGTCTTCATCAACTTTGGTCATTCTAGATCCAGGCAGTACACAGTGTCTATTGACTTCTGGGGAATTTCTAAGCAACAGATGACAACAAAACCATTTCCAAAGAACTAATTCTCAATCTTGATTCTCAACTACTCCTTCAAATGCTGGCAAAGGAAGATAGGAAAGACAAAAATCTTGATTATGAGGCTCTTTGACAGAGTTCACCATCTTTTTTTACCCATTGCTTTGTAACTGAACTCTCCAAATGGGGTTCGTGGGCATGACACCAATTAATTAGTCAGTCATAAATACCAAGAAATTAAAAAAAAGTTTCTAATCCTCACCCTTGAAAAAAAAAGGTTTGATCTGGGGGTGGAGAACCTGTGGCCTTCTAGGTCCTCACATGTGGCCCTCTCACTGAATCCAAATTTCATAGAACAAATCCCCTTAATAAAAGGATTTGTTCTATAAAACTTGGACTCAGTCAAAAGGCTGTACCCAAGGACCTAAAAGGCCTCAAACTTTGTTCTTTGTCTTCTGAGCACATTGAGAATGAAAGAAAGGTGTTGGAGCTCATAGAGCTTAAAGGAATAAATATTTGGTTAGTAGATTGGCTTTTTATGTGATAACCTTATCTTAATTCAGACTAAATGGCCAGATAAACTCAGATTATTGCAATCCAAGCAAAAACTTATACAAATAACTTACACATTTGCCTGATATTTTGGCACCAAATAACACAGTTCCTTTTCACAAATCTCTAAAGATTCTTGTAATTCATGTGAAAAACTTAGCCTTGTAATTTGATTACTTCCATCATTTTTACTCAAATGATTTCATGTAGCCTTATTTTAGCACTTACCACAACTTTAGAGTTATTCTTTATGGGTGGAATAACCAGCAAATTGTAACCTCTTCCAGGACAATTTCATTTATGTTTTTGTATCCCGAGTGGCTAGCACTGTATACTGAATGAACAAACATATATGAATGAATATCTATAATTAACAGCATCTCAGCAAAAGTAAAGAACAAGAGAAGACACATTTTAGTGCCAAGGGGGTGGGGGAAGGGCTTATGTAGCAAAGCAAAATGGAAGAAAATTGTCATGGAACTGAAGAATCTATACAAAAGTCACCGTGCCTTTTTGACGAGACCATACAAAACTGGGCCTCCTGAATCCCTGTCCTAACATTGATACTCTTAATAGCTGATAGTTAATTTAATAATCTTCTGCAACCGAATAGTGTGTGACCTAAACCCCACACTCGGTCATTTTCAAAAAGAATTAATTAATGGATAAATGTTTCCAAATGAAGTTAATATGATTACAGTGAAGACTTGATTCATTTTAACCAGCAAAATACAGAGCCAAGATAAGTTATGCTATTCAGAAATCTACCTCCTTGGTACTACCCCTTGGAAATGGTCCCAGAAAACCAGTTCCTGCCTCTGGCCTTAAAAGTTCAAGTAGTATCAATATATTTATATATTTCTGTGGATCTGTGATATAATTGATTTAGGTGCTCCCTTCTGTGATACTGATCACTCCACATCCACACCCACCCTTCTGTCCCATGTGTCTCTTCTCCAAATAATTCTACTAATCTTCCATAGGAGGCTATGCAACATGCTGGGAACCTTTCTCTAGACCTCATGATATTATATTTATACTAATGGAACATGCAGGCTCGCCATTGGTTCTCCTTGGTTCTCAGCACATACCTGCCCATCTCTTTGTTTTCTTCAGTAACACATGTCTCTGATGTCATCTGTTATTTCCCAAGTGTCTCTTTGGGCAACCAGTGTGGAAGTTGAAGTTAAATCTCAAAACATTGATTTCAAGTTCTCTTTTGACCTTCCTGTCTTTGCTTGGTTCAGTCCTTTCTCAAAAATGCTCAGAATGCAACAAAGATCAGGTTATCTTTATGTAGGGATGAGACTCATTATAAAAAAAATGACAGTAAATAAAAAAGACTTAAGGGTGAGACATTGTGTCAAGCAATGATGAAGGAAAGGAAGAGACAAGGGGATAAATTCACCTAATTCCAATGTGGCATAAATTCTACTCAGTCAGATAATTTCTCAGACTGGTTACTGAGCCAGAGAAGGCTTCAGATCCTCATGATTGTATTCAGTTTGGAGGACTAGTGATCTTTTTTTTGCCATTGCCTCATTCCTGGTTCCCTTCTCCTCACACCCTCATCCTGTCCTTCTTTCCTCTTAGCTGAGAGCAAAAGCTCCCGGACTTCCTCTGTCCAGTAAGGATTCTGCCTCCCATGATCCTTCAGTTCCTCCTTCCAGATGATAAAAACTATATTTCCCATCAACCCCCTGTGGATGAAGGACTACACACTGCTTGTCCTGCACCGTTCTGCCTTGATAATGTGATAGTGCTTTTAATGGCTCCTGCAACAAAATATCAACATATTAATACATGTACTTAGTGCCAGCTAACACAGTGAGGAAGTGTGGCACTTTCTTAACACTGGTCCTTTCATCACTTCAGCTCGGTGTTGAGGGCATGATTAGTGCCCAGAGCAGTTTTATTGAACTGAATCATCACACAGCATCCGTCAAGTGTTTGATTATTGGCTGTGCTGCGTATACTAGGGACTATACAACAAAACTACACAGGTGTAATCCCTGCCCTCAAAGAGCTTTCTCCTATAGTTCTCATTCCATTAATCCCTTACTCCAAGGCATTCTCCCCATCCCACTGTCCCCCGTCACAATCCATTTCTTCATACAAGGAAGTTTTATGCACCTCTCAGCACCCTGTAGGTTATTCCTAATAGTTAAACAACAACTATAATTACAATGTGTAATTGAGGAGTAATTTTCCAGGCTACAGGTGCACAGTTTGCTTGAGATTTATTTGCCTACAAACAAGTTAATTTAAAGCCTCCCCATCTCATGTTAGTATCATAATGGGACCAACTACCTGTCAATACCATCCATCTTCTCAGTTCTGGATTTAGAATGAAAGCTGCCTCTGATATTTTACTGGCCACAAGAAATATTCTTGAGCCCCCAGGTTCTCCAGGCACATAAGTTGCTGGAAGAAAGATCTTTTGAGAAGTTCTTGAACTCTGGGGTTACTAGACTTGGGTATCATTGATATTACAGTAATAAGAGTCATTTAATGATCTGGACAAAAAAAAATTGTACTTCTCCAGTGACCTAACTTATTTCTAGATAGTCTCCTGGTAGAACTGTGTTGTTAGAAAAGATAGGGCCTACTGACTATCTCCGCCTTGCCACTCACTAGCTAGCTGTGTGTCTTTGGGTACATGACTTAACCTCTGTGGGCTTCAGTTTCTGAGTCCCTTCTTCCATCATTCTTTGTATTGTATTGGAAAATGAACGGTAGTGCCTTTCTCTCCTGAAGGCAGAGGGTTGTACCAGAAGACCTTTTTGAGATCCATTCTAGCTTTCAGAAGTATAATTCTAGAGTATTAGGCCCTAAGACAAAAATACCAGGATGACATTATACATGCCAACATCACATATTTTCCCCCTTCACACTCAACTCTCACTGATCTGTAGATGGCTGGCTAGGCGAATGTCATTTCTGCTTGCAAAGGAGAGTGCATTAATGCAGCATTTCCACAGTTTTCCCAACCATTGTTTATAATTGTCAAAATGTGTAGCACTTAATACTCATTAGCTTTTGTATCAGAGACATTTGCACCCTCTTCAGTTTTCACAGTGAGCGGGGAGGGGAGGGGTCTCTGGTTTTGAGGAAATTTCTGGTTTGTGAACGGAGAACCTATGAATGTACGTACAATAAAATGAAAGTATTGTTATGTACCTTAAAGATGGCCCACGAATCTTGGGTGTTAGTTAATTAAATGCTTCAAGTTCTAAGAAAACCATGTCTCCTCTTTAGGTCACCCAACAGTTTTGAGATCAGAGTGGTACAGTGAATAGGGCACTGGGCCTGGTGTCAGGAAGACGTGAGTTCAAATTCTACTTGAGACACTAAACTAGCTGTGTGATCTTCGGCAAGTCCATTTGGCCTCATTTTTCTTATCTGTAAAACAAGAAGGTTGGATTCAATAACTCACTCCTAAGGTCTTTTTCAGCTCTAAATATATAACACTAGGAGAAAATAAAATCCCATGCTCAGGTTCATGGCATTCCATTCCATTCCCATATCATAGACACATACTGACTTTGCTATGATTTGGAGGCCAAGGAATCTTCCATTCAACAAAGATTTTTAAGTAATCCCATCTACTTTCTAGGGCGGCCATAAAGGAACACTCTTTATATTTTGAACATATAATGACAACTATAAGAGATGGTTATTTCAAGTTGAACTTGCTAGGCAGCACTTCCTAAATAGCTAGAGATTCAGAGTCCTAAGTGGGAGCTTTTGATTTATTACTATTTTTTAAGCAACAATAATCTGGCAGGATTTTGCAAGGCAGATTTTGTGCCTGGACTTGCTGATTAATTTGCGTAATGATTTCACAAGTGTTCCACAGTAGGCTTCTCGGGTATATATTAATACAGTAGACTTAAAGTCACATATGCACAAGAAAACAAATCATAAATAATGAGATACTAAAACCCAACTGTCACTGAGGTAGCAATTACTGGTGTCTCTTTTTTGCTTCAGCGACTCTTTCCTTTTACCCTGAGACATGCAAACAGAACAAACAATTAGCGAAATAATTGATGATCAGTACCTTCAAAGCTTGTGGTGACCTGCTTTATGCTTTATAAGTCTAATAATGAGAACCCCTCTTACTTGGTGATTAGTGAGCTGCCTGGTGTTCTCCAGCGGAGCTCGGGAGGTACATCTGTATCAGACAAAAGGTTTTTATCTGCCCTTTACAGTTAGTTGGTCCCTAATGAACTGAGCTTTTGTCCCTTGCTGTTTTTAGATTCCAATTAAATTTGTTTATGGAATAGACAAATAATTAAATATGTACTCTGTTTTCTAGTACTTAATATTACCTTCCGATGGGGTTGTGTTACAGTCGGTGGCAATTAACATATACAATAATGTTTTTAATCACTTAAGTAATAAAACACATGCAAAATGTGCCCATGTTTTCTTAATCTTCTTTGGGCTTGTCAACCCATTCTTTTAACTTGGATTGGGCACTCTAATTACCCTCCTCTGAGCTGCAGTAATTCATCTTTTTTTTCTGAGAAATAACATCACTTTTCACTTTTCTGCTCGAGGAAGTTGCAGAATGGCAGTTCCTCCTGGAGCCTTCGGAGCCCAAAAGGAATGCATTAAGGTTATGACAAACTGGTCTTCTGTTGTTCCCAGCAAGAGGCATTAAACAGATAAATAGCACATCATGTTAGCGACTCGTGCTGAAGCAATGTTTCTCTCCTCCTTTGTTGGATGTTCTATCTGGCTTCTGGATTAGATCCTCATGGAAATATCTCTACAAACCATTTTATTAGTGTGAAGGCATCTGGAAGGTGGTTTTTTTTCTTTTTTGAAGGAAACTGTTTGGCTCCTGGAACATCATCAAATAAAGCCAATAGGCCTAAAAGCACCAGAAGCAGGAGACCGGTCATTCTTCCTCAGTTCTACATGTTGGTTTTCAGCGTCAGCTAATCCAGAAGCATTTTTTTGTGTGAAAGAAGGAAACAAGCATCTGTTATATTCCAGGCGGAGCGCTAAGGACTTTACAAATATTACTTCATTGGATCCTCATGAAAACACAGTGAAGTGGCTGCTATGATTTCCACCATTTTACAGCTGACAAAAATGAGGCAGAGGTTAAGTGACTTACCCAGGGTAACACATTGTGTAAGCGTCTGAGGCTGTATTTGAACCCTTGATTCCAATTCTATATCCACCGCGCCATCTTAACTGGTTCAAGAAGCATTTCTTAAGCACCAATACTAACCTAGGTTCTTAGTGTACAAAGACAAAAATGAAATAGTCCCTGCCCTCAAGGGACTTACATTATGTTGAGGGAATGCAACATGTTCACAGATAAATATAGAGTATATACATAATAAAAAAAGGATTTCAGTGGGGTACTAACAACCAGGGGGCATCAAGAAAAGCCTTTTAAAGGAAAGTCTGAAACCCAGGCACATGTCTACATTATTATTGTGATCTATCACTCTAGAAGCCTTTCTTGATCTTCCATAATCTTAGTTCTTTCCCTCTGAGATTTTCTCCACAATTTTTCCTGTATATAGCTTGTTTATGCTTAGTTGTCTGTATGTTGTCTCCCCAATTAGAACTTGAGCTCTTTGAGGACAGAGACTATTTTTATTTACCGTCTTTGTAACCCTAGTACTATGTGCCTGGCACATAGTAGGTGCTTAATAAAGGCTTGTTGACTTGACTAAGGAACAGCAGAAAGACCTATTCGTTTGGACCATAGAGTGATATTATGCATTATTATGTATAATAAGGTTGGAAAGGTAGGTTGGAGCCAGGTTATGAAGGGTTTAAATCAAACAAGAATTTTTCCATCCTCAAGACAGTAAGGGAGTCATTGGAGCTTACGGAATAAGTGAATGACACAGTCAGACCTGAAGTTTAGGAAAAAAAAAAAACAAGCTGTGGCAGCTGTGTGAGAAGTGATTAGGAAGGGGAGAGACTTTAGCCAGAGAAAACAACTGGGAAGCAAACATAGTTGTTCAGGTAAGAGGTAAGGGCCTGAACTAGGGAGGTGGGTGTGTGAGGAGAGAGAAGGGAATGAGTGCGAGAAAAGCTATAAGAAGGAGCCAGTGGATAAGGAGAGGTCAAGACTTAGGGAGAGAGTTAATGGTCTAGCAGGCACTCTCCCATTGCAGAAAGGAGGAGATGGGATCAAGGGAACAAATAAAGAGGCCGGCCTTAGAAGGTGAAGGACTGCCTCTTCATGAGAGACCAGAAAAAAGGATAAGGTGAATGGGGCAATGTGAGAAAAGGGAGTCTATAACAGGATTGACTCCTGGGAAGTATGAGGGGAGGTCTTCTCCTCAGAAGGAGTTGGTGGGGGTGGGGGTGGGGGGCTGTGGATGTAACTTGAGAAAAGAGAAGTTGCTGTCAAACAGGTAAGAATAAGCTGATGGGAGGTGCAATGGTAAGTGCCCACTTGAGAGTAGATAACATAAATTGGACCCAATCAGCATGATTGTATGACTTCCTTCGGTGGCATTCTGGGTCACAGAGCAAGTGTAGAGAAGGCTTTTGGTGACAATAATCCAGAGTTGCTGCTCAGAATGGGGTGAGGAGTAAAGGGATAGTGGGAAAATGGTATAAGGGAGGGTACATTAGAACTAGGTAGTGTAGTCAATTATGTAGTGTCTTCTGGGGAGAGTCATTTTGCCAGGAGATAGAAGGAGCATGAGAAGAGGTATATGAAAGACAGTTTGTTGACAATAGAACAAGGCTTCTGGAGAACACTGTAGAAAGGGAGGATAGAGTAGGATAGGGATTTGGAAAGGAACAACTGACATGGATGGATTTGAGGGAGTTGGGAGTGGTAGCAAGGGAATAGACCTAACTAGACAGCCTACTATTTTGGATCACAGGGCTTTTGATAAGAGCCATAGGACAGAATACCATCACTCTATTCCCAGTAGCAATGGTTATAGTGGTCTGAATATTATTCCCTGAGATTAAAGGGTAAGGTGTGCATGGGCTGTCATAGGGCAGATAGCAAGGTTGCCTACACTGTCTTCGTCCTGGTCTGGAGGTCAAAGACTAGGCACTGGATGGCTGAATGGGATGAGGTTCCCAGTTTGGGGCCTGGCTGGTTATAGAGGGTTGGAGTATGGTTGACTTATTCACCTTGTAGCTTTCTCACAGTGGAACATCCATCCATCCTTGCAGACTCTTTCTTGGTGGGTTCTCAGGGCCTCCATTTTGGTAAGGTGCCTGGGTCAGCCATCCTCTACTCCTCTCCTGGAATGTTCCTTTGTACCTTCTTTTTCCATACCTTATCTTCAGTTCTCTTCTCTCATTAGAACATAAACTCCTTGAGGGTAGGTACTATTCTTCTCTTATTAGAACATAAACTCCTTGAGGGTAGGTACTATCTTTTTGCTTATACTTGTTCCCCCAAATTTAATACAATACCTGATGCATATTAAGTATTTAACAAATATTTGTTGACTGATTGACCTTCAATCAACAGCTAGGCCTGCTTCAAAACTGAGTTGACTCCCCTGGGGTTGGGAGTAGGGATGTGATCTTTGGAGGATCCTGGGGGGAGAGCTAGGCGGCAGTAAGCCAGATGGCCAGATGCATACATTGGCTCATCTCTCATTCTGCTCAGAAACCAGAGACTAGAGTTTCTCAGTCCCATTTTTGCAATGCTTTGGTGATGCTTAAAGTATGGGTATGGTTTACCACTGGTATGGGGAGAATGATATTTGATTACATTTTTAATTTAGTGGATGTTACTATTGGGAGTAAAATAGTTATGTTCTCAGTCATTTCCTCAACTTTGGAAAGAATTTATAGGCTTAATTTTCTCCCAGAATTTTTGGGAGATGTCTGGCTGTAGCCAATATTTATCTCCATTCTTTCCACTTGGTTTTCATAGAGCCACACAGTCTTTGTGTTGGAAGGAACATCAGGGTTATTCAGTCAGTGCAGGCCAACCAGCCAGCTAGCCGTCAGTCAACAATTTATTAAATGCTTACTATATGCCAGGCATTCAGAATGCAAACATAAACAGAAATATGGCCCCTACCCTCAAGGGGCTTACAGTCTAATGAGGAAGACACCACATAAAGGGAAACTGAAAATGAGGGTAGAGAGGAGAAGAAGGTGTTTAACCTTAAGGACATGATGGAGAAGTCTTAGAGCGAATCCTGGTGGGAAATTAAGAGATGGCTGGCCTGGGCACCTTCTTTAAATGGGGATTCTGGAAGGAACCATACAATCAGAGAGAATGACTGCGAGAGCAGAATAGGTGAATTCCAGGGCTGAAATGATCTTCTAGGGGCGTGGTGCAACAGTCTGGAGAGGAGTGCAGCCTGGTGAGAAATGAAGCCAACACTTAAAGGAATCCCTACTATTGCGCACCCAACAAATGGTCATCAAGACATCTAATAAAGAGCAACCCATTACCACATGAGGCTGGCCATTGCACTTTCTGGAACCTTTAATTGATAGAGCATTAGGTTTTTGAAAGCTTTTTGTAACTTTTACTAATTATAGGTCATTCTTATTGATTTTCCATTCCCATTCACGGAACCCCTCTGAAGCTTAGGAGCAGGTCCTGATTCCCAGGTCAGCATGAAGGAGAAACTGGCACTATGGAATTACAAAGAGAGGTCTTAAGAGCGTATTGGTGAAAAGGGGAGCTAACTACCTAGATGTCCCATTTCAGCAGCTGAGCTTTCCAGTAACGCTTCTTTGTAGCACACAAACTGTCTCCGAACCATATGCTGCTGTTTGGGAGGGAAACGACACCTACTACCTCTCTTGTACCCAGCAGTCGTCCTTCCCTGCTGCCTACAAACATGCTAACATCTTCCATCGTGAAAAAGTCTTCACTTGATAGATACTACCATTCCCCAAAGCAATCATTCTGTGTCTCCCAATTGATAGGAAAGGCTCTCTGTACCCACGGCCTCAATTTCCTCTTTTCTGACTCACTTGTCACTTGGAATCCCGGTTTCCATCCTCATCACTCAAGTGAAACCGTTTTCTCCAAGATTAGCAATGATCACTTCATTTCCAGCTCTAATGGCCTTTTCTCAGTCTTCATACTTCTTGACCTCTCCATAGCCTCTGACATCATTGACTAATCCCTCTTCCTGGATACTTTCTCCTCTCTGAGTATTTTCTTTCTTGGGTCTCTTCCATTTATTTTGCAATATCATTATCCAAATCCTACACTCCTAATTCTCCCATTCCTAGAACTCTGATCTGGGTATGTCTGTGTGTCTCTGTCTCTCTCTCTGTCTCTGTCTCTCTGTCTCTCTGTCTCTGTCTCTCTGTCTCTCTGTCTCTCTGTCTCTCTGTCTCTCTCTCTCTCTCTCTCTGTCTCTCTCTCTCTCTCTTTCTTTGTGGGTGTGTGTACACATGTGTGTGTGTGTGTCTCTGTCTCTTTCTATCTGTGATCTTATAATTTTCCACGCTCTCACGTATCAACTGACTCTCAGATGTACACATCCTCCTCTAGTTTATCCCCTGAGCTCTAGTAGCTGGACGTCTCCAGCGGAATGGCTCATTAAACATCTCCTCAAGCTGAACATGTTATCAGCAGCATTCATGATTTCCTAAACCAGCTTCCCTCCCAGCTTCCTAACTTTCCTATTTCTGTTGAGAACATCATCCTTCCAGTCACCAAGTTTTTTGCAACCTTAGAGTCATCTCTGGTCAGCTAGGGAAGCAGTGGAGAGCATGCCGGGCCTGGAGTCAGGAAGACCTGAGTTCAAATCTGGCCTCAGACATTTACTACCTGCATGACCCTGGAAAAGTCACTAATCCAGTTTGCCTCAGTTTCTCATCTGTAAAATGAGCTGAAGAAGGAAATGGGAAATTACTCTAGTATTTTTTCCAAGAAAACCCCGGATGGGGTCACAAAGAGTTAGACACAACTGAAATGGCCAAACAACAACAGAGTCATCCTTGACTCTTCACTCTCCCTCGCCCTTCTATTCTACAAGTTGATGGTTCTTGTCAATTCTATTTCTATAATTTCATTTCCATTCATGGCTGTCCTTCCATTCACACAGCCACCACTGTAGGCCCTCACCCCCTTGCTTGAACTATTTCTCTAGCCTTCTAGTTGGTCTCTCTGCATCTGGTTTCTCCCATGTCCAGTCCATCCTCCACACAGCTGCCAAAGTGAGATTCCCAAAGCCCAGATCTGCTCTTTATGCTCAAGAAATGTTGGTGGCTCTCTATTGCCTCTAGGATAAAATACAAGGTCCATTGTTTGGCATTCAGAGCTCTTCAACTCCATCCTACCTTTCCAGGCTCATTGTGATTTTCCTTTACATACTCTAAATTCACTTTGCTCTTTCATAATATTCCATCACAGTCTGTCATCTGTACACGAAATGCACTCTCTCTTCAGCTTTGCCTTAAAATCCTTAAATCACTTCCACAGGACCTGGACTTGAAGCTTTTCACCATTCTACACGCCCTCCTACTTATCTCCCTTCAATGACTCTCCATAACCTACCAAATAAGACATAAATTCTTTACTCTGCATTCAATGCCTTCCATAGTCTTACTCTAAACAATCTGTTCATTCTTGTTTTGTAATATTCCCTCGCATGATTCATCTTTAATCCAAAGCAAACTACTCTTCTTTTTTCCTTCTGATCTCAATATCTCTCCTCTCTGTGCCTTGTCTCACACTATTCTCCAAGCTTATACTGGACTTCCACCATCTCATTTCCAACTGTTGAAATCCCTTCAAGATATAATTCTGATGACAAATCTGGAATGAAGACTCTTGACATCCGTTACCCCCTCTGCCCCAAGGAACTAACCTGTCCTTCTAGAAATCCTATAGTGTTTAGTCTGGACCTCTCCTTTGCACTACACCTGACATCACAGGATCACAGACTTATAACTGAAAGAGGATTCAGCAGCCCTCTGATCCGTCTCCCTCATTTTACACATGAGGAAACGGAGGCCTGGGGAAGTTACATGGGGGGTTGGCAACCTGCAGCCCCACCCCAGTGATTTTCCCAAGATTCTATGGTTAGTAGGTGACAGGGACAGTTATTTTTGTACTCATTCTCTTTTGCTTCACCAGTTAGATTATAAACCACATGAGACCATGAACCGTGACCTTTACATTTTTGTATCCCCAACAATTAGCACAGCTCTGATGCACAGTGAGTGCTTAATCAATATTTTCTGGCTTTCATCGACTATACCATGGTTTGAAATTCATAGGCAGGTAACTATAGAAGTCTAGTTTTTCCAAGTATTGGCATCCCACAATCCCCAAAGAGTAGGCCATTTGGATTTTGGCAGTCAGTTCCAAGATTCCTCCCATTTATATGCACATTTAGTGCACAGACGGTAAGTGAGAACTAGACTCTGGATAACCAACACATTAGCATGTGTGAAAATAACTCAATTAGCACAGGTACAATGTGAACATAGCCATTAATTTCACTGGAAACAATGGCTCCAAGTGCTAGGACCAATGCAGGATCTTACAGATGGTGTTAAGCCAATCATTTTTTCAAAGCCACGATGCTGCAGCTGTAGAGCTGGCAAAATGAGATAACTTTGGAGAGAATCAGTCAGATTTGATCAGGAAGACCGACACTTGACCACATGAGTATCTCAGCTTACTGGGATGTGGTCCAAGATCCATCCATCTCAGCCTTTGTGACAGCCACAAAAGAAAAGAAAGAAAAAAAATCAGCCACGCTTTACATTTCTGCATCAAGCCGTGTCTCTGTCACACTAGGGCTGACAGAATAAATATATGACATCTCCCAATGACACCTCCCAATGTCTCTCAATTAAAAAAAAGTATATATGCCTTTAAAAAAATAGTAAAAGAACAGACTTCATACCCAAGCTGGCTAAAAACTATTTTCTATGGATAAAACTATCCTAAATGCAGAGAAAGACTATGATAGCATTAATTTTTAATAAATAATTGGACCCCTCAGAATTCTGTCCGCAATAGTATAGGTTATAATATAGGAGGACCTAAGTGTTACCTACAGGCCAAAAGTATAGATTGGATATAATAGGAATCCCAGAGATAAAAGATTTAGAGCCACAACGAACCTGAGAGACTGTTCTGTTTAACCTTCTAATTCTACATATGAGGAAATCAAGGCTAAAGAGATTAAGTGACTTGGTTTGTTTATTCTTGGCTCTACCACTAACTAGCCATGTGACCTTGGGCTTCATCTCCGTGAACCTCAACTCTATGAACCACAGTTAGGTAGGCTGAAAAATGAAAGCTATGGACGAGATGAACCTTATAATCACTTAAAATTCTTGAAAGGGTTGTAGTGATATTTGCACTATTTATCTCAGGGCTGTTGTGAGAAAAACGCTTCAAAGATAGTAAAGCACTATAAAATTACTTTGTTAATGTGTCTTTGCTCCCCCAAGGTCATTAATTGCCAAATATGTGTTTTTATGACTACAAAAGGAACCAACCCCCAGGTCATGTACTTTGATGCCTCATCATGGCATGGAGGCAATCCTGGGTTCGCAAAGGGAATGTCAGCTCAATGTAAGTTCTAGAACAGGGCAGTCCAAAATATGGCTCGCAGTGAGATTTTATGTGGCCCACCTGGTGGGTTTTAATTTTCAGAAGCGAAAAAATAAAATAATAATTTGTATGGAATGTGTATTAGATTTCTAAATTCCATCACGAATAAATAATCTCGTTGATGTTAATTTTCTTTGGTGTTTTTAAGCAGTATTATGGACGGAATATATCGCACGGAATTTTCAATCCATCTGTGGGATGCGTTCCATCTGTACGATGCAGACTAGTCAGTATGCACCCACCTTTATACTGTTGTGTTGTTGCTTTGTTGTTTTGTGTTTGCTTTCGCGCTTCACGCCTTCACCTATTGTATTGATGACTCATGTTCCCCCACTTTCTATTAGTGTACTGTATTTTTTATTCTGGGTGCAGCCCTTGAATAATTATTTTATTTTAACGTGGCCCTAAGATAACCTGAGGTTGGACAGCCCTGTTCTAGAAGGTTCTACCAGCATAAAACTTCCACCAGCACAAAAGCTTCCTTTTAAGTCCCAATGAGTGATTGCATTTCTTTGTAGATGTTTTGTACAGATATCAGTTTAGCAAAACTAGCAGAGGCTCCTCCCCCCACAACTCATTTCCTCAACACCTCTTGTCTGAACTATTACAGTAGTGTCCAAGTTTCTCTCCACACATCCTTGAGCCAAATGTCAAAGGGATCGTCCTAAAGTGTAGTTTGACATGTAACTCCCCTACTCAACAAACGTCACTGGCTCCAATCCCCTCTAGGAAAAATTATAAACTCCTCAGTTTGGCATTCCCTTCACACATTCTATAGCCCAACCATAATGGCTTTCTAACTGTTTCTCAAATGCCTCGATTCTCATCTCTGTGCATTTGCATTGGCTGTTCCCTATGCCTAGAACATCCACCCTTCTCTTTCTCAGAATCTCTAGTTTCCCTCAAGATTTAAGAACGACTTGATACCCAAGGTCCTTTGCTGGTCTCTGCAGCTGCAGTACATTTCTGCAGAGGAGGAAACTGAGGCAGACAGCAGTTAAGTGATTTGCCTAGGATCCTACGGCTAGTAAGTCTGAGGACAAATTCGAACTCAAGTCTTCCTGACTCCAGGTTCTATCCACCTAGCTGCCTCAGCACTTTTTGATTGATTGATAACCAGAAAGTTGGGTGGCCGTTAGGTGAAACATTTTTTTTGGTCACAGTAACTCATGTAGACAGTCTATTGAGTTCTAGAGGGCCTGCAGCCTGCATCGATGAAGTCTATAGCCATGCTGATAAATTCCTGGACTCTTGAAGACATAAGTATGTAATTATATATTTTATATACTCACAAATATGTCAGTATGTCAAGGACCTATCACATAGAGAGGTAGACCACTTATGTGGCCAAAGCTAGGGATTCCACATGGACAGCCCAAAGAGGACATTAGTCATATCAATACCTCCAGAGGGTGAGAATTCTCTCCCTTTAGGAAGATTGCAATCTCTCTTTAATTTATAGTCGTAGAAAGTTGCCTGAGGCTCTGGGAGGTCAAGTGATTTGATCTGAACACAAATCTCCTTGATTCCTGGACCAGCACACTTTCCACTAGGTCACACGGCTTCAGTGGCAATAGTCGTCCCCTAAAATAGTAAAAGAACAAAGGGAAGTCCTCCAGATTGTGGTGTGGATCCTCCACCATGTATTTATAAAAAGGCACAGATGAGAATTGTACTGAATGAGAAGACATGAGGGTGGGATCTGTCCTGGTAGAAGAAATGTCCTTGCACATGGAATCATGGGTGCCCCAAATTTTGAAGCATAAACCTTTTTTATCCTGATCACTTTGTATATTTCTTGGTACTTCATGAGCACTCAATCAATGCATGCTGATGCACTGATGAAAAACTGTTCATGGTGGTCCATATCTTCTGCTCCACAATCTGTTGTTGCTTCCTAGTCTAGCGAAATGATAATTTGGGGCTTTTTGCCTTAAGCATCTTGGAACTGCTGAAGTGGTTTTCGAGATTTTAACTTCCTGAGTTGGAAAGGGTGCTTTACCAAAATGCCAGTCAGAATTCATTCAAAAGACATTCATTGCAGCTCCCCAAGGCCTTGAGTTATTGGCATGTTGTTTTTCATTGACATATTTTGATGGAAGGTAGCGTTTTAACTAGGGTGGGGAGGGCATGATTTGGGATGATTCAAGCAGTAAGCCACCAGGGACTATATTTATAGTAGTTCTAATGCTCTGCTTTTACAGGGATCATCTGATGTTGTAATTCCCACCCATTTAAAAAGTTTCAACACCCTAGCTTTGCTTTGATTATGAAATCTTTCACCTTCCTAAAATGACTATAGCTTGTATTTCATCTAAGATAGAATAAAATTTAAAATCAGATTTGTTTCAATAACTATGGAAGGAAATTTGTTAAAACCCTCATATATACTTGGGTATATGCACTGAGGCTATAAAACTTAGGTTCACTGATCTTATAATGACATCAACTAAAAGAAAAAAAAATCCAGCCATAGCCCTGCTACATAGTACTTGACTAAAAAAATTGTCTCTTTTTGAAAAATCTTCACATTTTCTAATTATAAAAATCATATTAACAATGCTTATAATCTTCTATCTCCCTCAAATGGCAAGAAGACAAAATCATAGATAAGAGAAACTTGTTGCTATAGGGGATCTTGGATAACGTCTGCTCTGATCTCATTTTATAAATGAGGAAAATGAGACCTAGGAGGGTGAAGGGGCTTACCCATGGTCACATAATTAATTAACAGCAGGACTAGAACTCAGGTGAGCTCCAATGTTAAGGTGAATGACTTCAACATAGGAATTTTTTTTGAGTTCGGGTGGATTTGAGCCTGTAATTTCATTGGTAAAGGGAAACCACTCCATCGATGCATGCAAATCAGCAGCTCATCTTAGAGAGCTGCCAGCAGTGTTGAGTCACTTGCCCATGGGCATACTGCAAGTATGTGTCAAAGGCTAGACTTGAACTCAGGTCTTTCTGATTCCAAGACCTGGGAATCAGGAAAATATGGGTTCAAATTCAAGGTCAGAAACTTCCTAGAGTTACCTGGGTCCTAGGTAAGTCACTTCATCCCTCTGTTCCCAAGCTTCCTTATCTGTAAAACAAGGGGGTTGGACTCAATAACCTCTAAAATCCCTTTCAGCTCCAAATCTATGATCCCATGATTTTCTGACTCATTGATGTTACTAGTTTCTTTTTTACTTTAGTACACACATCAGCACTTTTCAGGTTATTTTTTAAGGTGCACAGATTAAAGTTATCTTCTATTAAACCCATTTTGAGAGTCTTTCAAAAGGTAGGGAGGAAAAATTTGCCAATTCACCATCATTGGGAAGACTCATCTTCCTGAGTTCTAATCTGGCCTCAGACACTTACTAGCTGTGTGACCCTGGGCAAGTCACTTAACCGTGTTTGCCTCAGTTTCCTCATCTGTAGAATGAGTTGGAGAAGGAAATGATAAATCACTCCATTATCTTTGCCAAGAAAACTCCAATGAGGTCATGATGAGTTGGACATGACTGAAGTGACTGAACAGCAACATTTAGAATAAACCTATTTGAATATGAAATACTGCTGCTTGTCATTGAAGGACAAGAAATCTGCTCTGATCTCTAGAAACAAACAAGAACAGCTATAAAGGGTATATGGGTAACTGCATAGCACGGAACTTACTTAATACTTCAAAGAATTGTGATTTCATCCAAATGGGTTCCTCTATTGAGCAACTTCACAACAATTTGGAAGATAGTCTGAGAATTGCTGTGCCCACAGATTTTAGCATCCTGTGCCAACCTGTGGATGAAAGAGTTTCTCAGAACTTAGATAAGCTGGTCCTTAGACAATAGACATACAACCTGTCACCACTCCCACGCCCCAAAGCTTGACAGGACCTGTAAAAGACTTTATTCCACTGCTTAGCATTTGAGAAATACAGGTCACCTTTAGGACACAAGGAGGTATTAGAGCATTCAACAAGTATATCACTAAAAATAAATCACAAACTAACATCATATGTAAACAAAAGTTTAAAAGCATATGCTAACAAAGTGCATGAAAGAGTGGGTGTTGCATTCTTAGAATATAAGGGACTAGAAAAAATATTCAACATGCCTTCTAATTACAAAAGGCTTCACTGAAGATTCAGAATTTCAAGAGATGTTTAAAGAAAGGAAGGACAGGTAGTCAGTGCAGTGGATAGAGCACTGGGCCTGGAGTCAGGAAGACCTGAGTTCAAATCTGGCCTCAGACATTAGCTGTGGGACCCTGGGAAAGTCACTTAACCTCTGTTTGCCTAAGTCCACTGGAGAAGGAAATGGCAAACCACTCCACCCAGTATCTTTGCCAAGAAAACCCCAAATGGGGTCCCAAAGACCCCAATACAACTGAATGACAACAACAATAAATTAGAAAAAGGGACAGGGTTTGGTGTGCTGGGGGAGAGGGACAGGTGGTCTCTGAGCATAGGTTTTAGCATGGGAGATTTGGAGGTGAAGTGAAAAGAAAGAATGAAGATTGTGCAACTAACTGTGGAGAACAGCTGTAGAGAAAGAGAACATAAGAAAGCTCTGAGTAAGATTTCATTTTTTCAGACTAATCTCTTTGGGAAATATTTTCATTAATCTGTGGCCTCAGTAAGAGTGAGCAAATACCAAACTACAGAAAATCTTTGGTGGAGCAGCAGGAGTCTCAATGGGGAAGTGCAGATTTTCCCTTCGAATTCTTCTACTTGAAATGAACATATACCTGTCATCCTACAACGCAAACGTGCTAACTCTTTGGTGGGAGGTTCTGCTTTTTTAAAATGTATTTTTCTTGAAGAAGAAATCTTTTTTAAAAAATCTTCTTAATCTATAAAATCATAATTTGTCCTTCTGAAGCCAAAGCAGAAACTGTGGTCTCCTTTGTATGAATAGTTTGACTTGTTCTGGGCCAGGGGAAGAGATGTCAGTTTCTGGGAATCAAATAACCTTCCAAGCACCAATATAGGATCTTACGTCATAGGATTTTGAGTTGGAAGAGAACAGGGAGATCATCCAGTCTAACTTGTTCATTTTCCAAATGAGAAAATGGAGACCCAGAGAATGTAGGTAACTTGCCCAGGACATTGAGTGATAGTAGAACTAGGATTCAAACTCTGGCTGACCGACTTTAAATCTAAGGCTCTTTCCATTATGCCTCCAGTTTTCTTCTTTCCAAGTGGTCAATAACCACAATGACTGTATGGGGTTAGGGAAGGGGAGTAGGAGATTTGAGGAAGAGAAGGGGGGAGCTTTTTAAAATTTTTCTTGACAGGGAGCAAATGACTGTCCTGGCCTGAGGCGGGAAAAATTGCCTTCTTAGGTGGTCACATCAGGGACAAAATATGTTTTCAGTGTCCTAAATTCCAAGCTGGAACTTAGAGCATATTTTCTAATAGAAACAGTATTATAAATAGTAGTTAGGTTCCTATACTGTCTCACAAAGCTATTCAGCATTCACTGCAGTTAAAATAGTACATTATTATTTTGAAATATTTTATTTGAAATATATTATTTGAAATATTTTATATTTAAAATATAAATATTTTATTTATATCATCATAGTCATCTCTCATATCCATCCTCTTCCTAAAGAGCCATCCCATAAAACATATAGTATTTTTCAAAGACAAAAAAAATAAAGAAAATGAAGAGGAAAAAATCAGCACAGGTTATCAATACGTTTGAAAAAGTCAAAACTCCCACTTCCATGAAGGGGTGGGTTGGGGTGTCCTTTCATGTTTCTTTCTTTTTTTCTTTTCTTAATTTATTTTTAGTTTTCAATGTTCATTTCCACAAGATTTTGAGTTACAAATTTTCTCCCCATCTCTACCCTCCCTTTACCCCAAGATGGCATTCTGATTGCCCCTTTCCCCAGTCTGCCCTCCCTTCAATCACCCCACTCCCTCTCCCCTTATTCCCTTTCCCCTTACTTTCTTGTAGGGCAAGATAGATTTCTATACCCCACTGCCTGTATATCTTATTTCCCAGTTGAATGTAAAAACAATTTTTTAAACATTTGTTTTTAGAACTTTGAGTTCCAAATTCTCTCCCTTCTTCCCTCCCCACCCACCCTCCTTGAGAAGGCAAGCAATTCAATATAAGTTATATGTGTATCATTATACAAAATATTTCCACAATAGTCATGTTGTGAGAGACTATTTCCCTCCATCCTTTCCTGTCCCCCTTTATTCAATTTTCTCCCTTGACCCTGTCCCTTTTCAAAAATGTTTGCTTTTAACTACCTCCTCCCCCAATCTGCCCTCCCTTCTATCATCCGCCACCTCTTATCCACTTCCCCTCTAACTTCCTGTAGGGTAAGATATCCAATTGAATGTATATGCTATTTCCTTCTTAAACCAAATCTGGTGAGAGCAAGGTTCGCTCATTTCCTTTCACCTACCCTCTCTTCCCTTCCATTATAACAGCTTTTTCTTGACACTTTTATGTGGGATAATTTATCCCATTCTATATCTCCCTTTCTCTTTCTCCCAATGCATTCCTCTATCACCCCTTAATTTTTTTTAGATATTATCCCTTCATATTCAACTCACCCTGTGCCCTCTCTCTCTCTCTCTCTCTCTCTCTCTCTTATTCTCTTAAACTACCCTAATACTGAGAAAGGTCTCATGAGTTACAAGTATCATCTTTCTATGTAGTAATGTAAACAGTTCAACTTTAGTAAGTCCCTCATGATTTCTCTTTCCTGTTTACCTTTTCATGCTTCTCTTGATTCTTGTATTTAAAAGTCAAAATTTCTATTCAGCTCTGGTCTTTTCATCAAGAATGCTTAAAAGTCCTCTATTTTATTGAAAATATATATTTGCCCTGAAGTATTATACTCAGTTTTGCTGGGCAGGTGATTCTTAGTTTTAATCCTAGCTCCTATGACCTCCGGAATATCATATTCCAAGCCCTTCAACCCCTTAATGTAGAAGCTGCTAGATCTTGTATTATCCTGATTGTTTTTCCACAATACTCAAATTGTTTCTTTCTGGCTGCCTGCAATATTTTCTCGTTGACCTGGGAACTCTGGAATTTGGTGACAATATTCCTAGGAGTTTTCTTTTTGGGATCTTTTTCAAGAGGTGATCAGTGGATTCTTTCAATTTCTATTTTACCCTCTGGCTCTAGAATATCAGGGCAGTTTTCCTTGATAATTTCTTGAAAGATGATGTCTAGGCTCTTTTTTTGATCATGGCTTTCAGGTAGTCCAATAATTTTTTAATGATCTCTCCCAGATCTATTTTGCATATCAGTGGTTTTTCCAATGATGTATTTCACATTGTCTTCCACTTTTTCATTCCTTTGGTTCTGTTTCATAATTTCTTGATTTCTCATAAAGTCACTAGCTTCCACTTGCTCCAATCTAATTTTTAGGGTGGTATTTTCCTCAATGGTCTTTTGGACCTCCTTTTCCATTAGGCTAATTCTGCCTTTTTAGGCATTTTTCTCCTCATTGGCTTTTTGGAGCTCTTTTGCCATTTGACTTAGTCTATTTTTAAGGTGTTATTTTCTTCAGTATTTTTGGGGGGGGTCCCCTTAGCAAGCTGTTGACTTCTTTTTCATGATTTTCTTTCATCACTCTCATTTCTCTTCCCAATTTTTCCTCTACTTCTCTAACTTGATTTCCCAAATCCTTTTTTTTGCTCTTCCATGGCCTGAGACCAATTCATATCTTTCTTGGAGGCTTTTGATGTTGGATCTTTGACTTTGTTGACTTCTTCTGGTTGTATGTTTTGATCTTCTTTGTCACCAAAGAAAGATTCTATAGTCTGAGTCCTTTTATGCTGCTTGCTCATTTTCTCAGTCAATTACTTGACTTCTGAGCTCTTTGTCAGGGTATGACTGCTTTCAGAGAGGAGAGTGCTTTGTGCCAAGCTTCAGTGGTTTTGTGCTGCTGTTTTCAGAGCTACTTCTATTCTGATGTGGTATGATACTCCTCTCCTGGCCTGTGCTCTGATCTGTGAGTGCAAGCACTACTTTCTGCTGTGTAACTATCGGGATGACTCCCTCTCCACAGCCACCACAAGCTCTGCCACACCAGCACTCCTCCTCCCTCAAGGATTGCTAACCAGGACTGTGTCCCAGATCCAAGCAGGGCAAAGCAAGAGAACCCTGCCTCAGCACCAGCAAAGAGATCCCTGCCCTCACACTCTGATCAGCAGCTTGATTCCCCCCCCGTCTGTGGTCCTGGAGCTCTGGAAGCAGCCGCCACCACTGCTCCAGGACTGGGGCTGGACCAAGCTCTTCTCTCACCCAGGTCCAACAGTTTTCCGCCTGACCAGGTATGTTGTCTTTGTTGTTTGGTAATTCTGGTAACCACCACAGCTCAGTGATTCTGGGCCCTGAGGCCTACTGCCTGCTTTTCTCTGGCCTGATCTTTCCTAGAATGGCCTATGCTGGGTTGCACTCCACTCCCAGCACGGTGTGATAGACCTTTCCCAGTGACCATCCAGGCCAACCTGGGCTGGAGACTTGTTTCACACTGTCATTGAGTTGCTTCTATAGCTCTAGAATTTGTTGAGAGTCATTTTTTTACAGGTGTTTGGAGGGATTTGGAGGAGAGCTCAAGAGAGTCCCTGTTTTTGCACCACCATCTTGGCTCTGCCCCTTTCATGTCTTTTTGAAAGCTTATTTCAATGGTAAAATTTGCTCTAATTTCTAAGCCACCTACATGTAAATTCTTTGTTCCTTTATCAGAATCTTCCTTTAGTAGTGTCTTATGATCTCTTTGGGGGACCCATAGTAATTACTTTTCCAGCTGACTATGGTATGCCAGACTTTTTCCTTTAAAAACTCTCTGAGTATCCTGGTTTCTGTTCTCATTACATATAGTATCATGAGATCATAGATCTAGAACTGGAAGGGACCTCAAAGGCCAACTAATATATTCCCCATATGTTACAAATGAGGGAAGTTGGGCCATGAGGCCTAAGTGAAGTGACTCAATCAAGATAACACCTATTACCATCCCCAAGATACGCACTGGTCTCTAACTCCAGAGCCATTGTTCTTTCTGTCAAAATTTGTTGCCTCTCAAATGCACGTGATTGACCTGGCCCGCAGGTCACACAATCGTGGGTTAGCGAAGCTGGAGAGGTCCGGGGAGCTAGGCTCGAGGGGAACCTAATGGCTCTAAGGGCCAAGAGGCTCGGAACGAGATCACGGAGAGGAAGGAGACTAGACGCGCTAATGGTGTAAAAAATGTCTCTCTTTATTGTTCCTGGTAAGGGTTTTTATGAGCATGTTATCAGAATGCCACGTCCCCAGAGGGGTGGCTAAGCATTGGACGCAGGCCTGCGTCATATCCCAGAAACGAGAGTTAGCCAGGAAATGAGAGCTAAGCGAGAAATGAAAGCTAGCGAAGGGAGGGGGCGCGGGTCAGGCAGAGGGGAGGGGTAAGGCGATTTTCCAGTCTCCGGCATGTCCCCCATTTTTATTTTAAGGAAAGGGTGACTGGCCTGTCTTAGGCTATGCAACTTGGGTCTGATAATGAGGTGAGAGCGTCTGGTGTACAATGGATTTTGAGAGCCCGCCCTTGAGCACTGTCTTAGGTCATCCGGGCGGGGTGTTTACAGTAGGGTACTACAGCCCTGCGACTTGCGCCACTGGAGGTTGCCCGTCATGGTGATCAGAGGGTCTTACGGCCAGTTTCAGCCAGACCTCAACCATCCTTCATTCAGGGTTGCAATAATCCCGTCATGGGCTCAGCCACAGCCGTCCTTCAGAGGGTCAGCAGGACTGTTTAAATAGAGAAAGAAGGGTGGGAGGAGTGAATTCAAAGGTCAAAAGATAAGAATTTGGTGACAGAGCTAAGGCGAGTGGGGGAAAGGAAGGGGATGATTGGCTTTACAGCACAGGGCACAAAGGTTTGTCTTCCAATCGCCGATGCCAGGGCTCCTTCAGAAGGTCTTCCGTGAATTGTAGTCGCTCTTCCTGCTGTTCAGTGGTGTCTTCTTCCTGTAGTCTGCTGTAAAATATGTGGCTCTTCCTGGCAATGGCTGAATCTACTTGAGACTTAACAAAAGTGGTTAATTTGTTTAAAAGCCCAGGGGCCAAAGGAAAGGAGCAAGAGAAGACCCACCAGAGGCCCAAGAAGGGGGAGGAGGTATGGGAGAAGCCCATGTAAACCGTTCCAGAGGGGGTTATTTAAAAGCTCTATACGCCTCTGGACCAATACTTCTTGCAATATCTTAATTTTATCCCTTACTATGCCAGATTAGGCTGAGGAAGTAACTTAACCAGTTTTACACAATTGTTTTCATATCATTTTTTTTTTTTTCTTTTTTTCAACAGAATTCAGATTAATAATTGCTTTGTCTAACACTATCTCCGGTTACTTAAGTTTTGCAATATAGGACATTTTACTACAATCTAGAAGCACACTAATAGTACAAATAGAAAGATTTTCAGATGACATTAATTGCATTCCCAAATTATTACATATTTTAGGCTTACCAAGCATAGAGGCTTTTCTTCTCTCCTCATAGTTGCAGAGCCTAGCTATGGACTGAAGGCGGGAGGAGGGGGCGAACGGGGGGGGGGGGGGGGGAAGGTGCTGGGAAGCTGCAGAGTCCAGCACCTGAATTAAAGGTCTAAGGAGTCATTTAGGAGGGTCTCTGAGAGATCTTTACTTTCTAACAGGGGTTGTCGGGTTTGGAAAACTAGGAGCAAAAATTCCAGGTTCCAGTGGGAGGGGGGCAAGTGCCTAGAAGTGTGGGCTTCAGGGTGCCCGGGGTCC
Source organism: Trichosurus vulpecula (assembly GCF_011100635.1). Taxonomy (NCBI): domain Eukaryota; kingdom Metazoa; phylum Chordata; class Mammalia; order Diprotodontia; family Phalangeridae; genus Trichosurus; species Trichosurus vulpecula. The sequence goes on along the minus strand of NC_050580.1, from coordinate 264,958,920 downwards.
AGGGCTGTTGTCAGTGGGGTAATTATATTTGAAAAGGAGCCAACCCTCTATTGTATATTCGCAGCCAAATCACTTTTTAAACTTTTCAAGTCACAAACTTAGGAAAATCACAGCAAGTTAGAAATACCTATATGTATTGAGCTAACTCCTATTTTAGGAAGTATTTCTGTTTCTCAGGAATGTAATAAGCAACAGTCTTTTGGGTAAAATATGTTCAGATTGGCTCTCATTCTGTGGTCATATTTCTGTATTTTGGAAGCTTTAAGCCATTTTTAAATTCAAATAGGAACAAGGGTCACTAAATTACACATAAGGATCTCTGTAGCTGTATATTGAAAACTACTATTAACTCTATAGATTTAATACCGTTATGTCATTAAATATTTTCCAACTTTTTTATCTATACTAGTCTCATGGTGATTCTCATTCACCACACAGGAATTAAAACATCTTTGTATATACTTCTGACATAGAGCTGGAATTCTTAACCCCCCAAGGAGTCTACGGATTGGAGGGGGATACAGAATATCTTTTGTCATATAAACTGATTTTTCTTCACATTCATACGTGCATTATTATTTTGAAAAAGGTTTTATATACTTCACCAGATTATCTGTGGTTAACAGAATCTGCTAAATCAAAATCTTAATGGTTCTAATTTTCTCAAGTAAATTTTACTTCTGTGTTCACTCCTTAAAAACTTTTTTGGAAGTGAGAGCTTTGAATTTGCCAGTCTAAGGTGAGTGGGACTCCGGAAAAGATCCAGTGGTACCATGTCCCTTTCTCCTCATACTGGGAGACTCAGAGTGTCTCTTCCTTATGCATTTTCCAAATTTGCCTTAGTGCCAAATGGTATGAGAAATTCTGACTTTATCTTAAGCATCGAATCAGGAGTAACACATTTGAATTTCAGGGAAAAGGTCCCCGCCTCCTTTCTTGTCTCTCCACATTCCAAATTGGCCAGATCCGGGATGGAGGGAGACAGAAAGAGCATATATATATATATATATCATTTTTTTTTAAAACAACTTCCCAAAAGTTTGCACCTTGCACTCTCAAAACCTCTATTCACACTATTTGTGCAAATAGATTATGCCTTTTTTAAACTTCCTTCACACGTCTCTTCCCTACATGGTTAAACTTTCTTGCCTTTCCTTTCTGGTGGACTTTGATGAAAGCCCCTGTAAAACTGCACATATCTTATTTCTTTCTAATTCTGACCTGACACTCCTCTTTACCTTGCCTTTTCCATCACATAACTTAAACAAGAAAACATTCTTCTCTGTCTTTCTCTCTCCCCCGCCCTCCCGCTCCTCTGCATGCCAGGAGGAGTCAGGGAGGGAGAGAAAGCCAGATAGTGGACATTACAGGGTGTCAGATTACACACACACAGAAGCACAGATACAGACAGACACAGACACAAAGATACAGAAATCCAAAAGCTTTTTGTTTTTCATTTTCCCTGGGAGAGCTTTTCTCAAAACACCAGGAAAAATCCATTCCACCCACCTAGGTCAAATATTTTAAGAGCTCTTGTCTATGGCCATTTTCCTTTCTACTTTTGTTGTTCATTCCAATTTTGCAATCGATTGCCTAAAGGTACCTCACACATGTGCTCCGACTGCACAGACTTAGATCGATTTTCCCCATAATTTGGTCGGGAGCCGTCTCCGCACTCCCCGAGTCAGAGAGTCAACAGACTCTTTTCTCTTATCTCTTACTTTTTGGAATGTCGGAACCTAGCACAGCTTCTGTTCCTCCGAGTCCCTCTCTTCGGGATTTTCCCCCAACTGGGTGGAGCCCCACACCAGGACCAGGAACCCCCAATAAATCTTTGTGGTGCGCGCTGGATCCTGCTCCCTGGTGAGGAGAACCCCCCCCAATCGAGGGGGTCCCGGCCGAGCCCCCAACTGTGTGGGACAAACCACAGGCTCAAAATAAACAAAAACAGAGGTGTCTCGGTTTTCTCAAGGTAGAAACAAAACAGAAGTTTTATTTGATCAAGTCTCGCGAGAATTGGGCATCTCCCACTACCAGGGTGGGATGGTAGTGCAGAGAGGCAAGGGGGAGAAGGCAAGCAAGGGGATATATAACCTTGTACAAACAATTCTAAGAAATAGCTGGAAGTGTCTTAGAATGAATACCAAAGTACATATCTGTGAATGGAGACCATATTGGAAACAGATTTACTGTCCCAAAGTGTAATGCTTACTCAGCCATCTGATGAGATTTGAGCACTAAACAGTTTGAGAGGGATGCATAAAGCTGTTTTATTACAAGATGCTGTTAGTGTTTAATGATGGCATGATCTACTAACTTAAGCAACCGTTCAGGTAGCCATCTGGCGTTTTGTGCATTGGAATCATATATACAGGCATGTCCCTTGCCCCATATGAGGACTGGATCAGGGCCATGCCACTGATGGGTGAGGGGATCCTTCCATTTCACTTGGGCATAATCATGGGCTGACGATGGGTGCCAAAGGCGATCTGCGGCGGATTTGCCATGAGCGTCCAATGTAAGAAAATTTAGGACGAAGAGTGCATGATTTAGGAGGGTCCTATGGTTATTGGCCCGTATGTATAGTTTTTCTGACCCCGATTGCAATTTAGATATCATTCTTTTCAAAGTCTGATGGGCTCTCTCAACAATACCTTGTCCTTGGGGATTATATGGAATACCTGTGATATTTCTGATGTTCATATATGCACAAAACTGTTTAAAGGATGAACTAACATATCCCGGTCCATTATCAGTTTTGAGAATTTTGGGTTTAGGCCCCATGGCTAATGAGGCCACAATGTGATTGATAACGTGCTTGGTGGCTTCTCCCATTTGTAGGGTCGCTATGAGGAAACCACTAAAGGTATCTATGGAGACATGGATGTATTTCAGTTTACCAAAAGGTGTGAAATGAGTGACGTCCATCTGCCACAGTTCCCCGGGAACCAGGCCTCGGGGGTTCACTCCAAGGTGAGGTTCAGGCAGGAGCACCAGACATCCTGGACATTGTTTGACAATCTGTCTAGCCTGTTCTCTGGTGATTTTATAAATTTGACTTAAGCTGTGGGCATTAAGATGGTGCAACTCGTGTGCCTTGGTGGCAGTCTCTATGGGGGAGGGTTGCAATACAGAGGCGAAAACCAAGTGCTTGGAAGCCGCATCAACAGTATCGTTCCCTTTTGCCAATGGTCCAGGGAGGTCAGAGTGCGCTCTGATATGGCAAATGAAGAAAGGCTGTGCTCTTTCTCTGATCAGTTTTTGTATTTGAAGGAACATAGAGAAGGCATTGGTGGAAGGTTTTATATAAGGAACAGTTTCAAGCTCGGGGATTGAATGAGCAATATAAGCACTATCTGTGTATATATTCATTGGGTCCGGTACATGTTCAAAGACCCAAAGTATAGCGGCAAGCTCCACTAGTTGGGCTGATTTATAAGGTGTATGAAAGGAAGTTAGATTTGAGTCTATAGATATGGCAGCAGTTCCTGAGGAGGACCCGTCAGTGAAGACTAGACGAGCATTTTCTAGAGGATCTCTTTTAGTGATTCTGGGGAAGGCCACTGGATTGTCCCTAAGAAATTGGATCAATTTGTCAGGAGGGTAGTGATTATCAAGGATTCCCTGATAAGATACAGAGGAGATGGCCCAAGTATCATCATTCTGTTGAAGCCATGACAGTTGTGCAGAGGTGTAAGGGCAGACAATGTGGTCGGGGTCTTTTCCAAAAAATTTGACTGAAAGAGACCTGCCTTCCTGAAGGAGGGAGGCAGTAAGAAGCGGGTAGGTGGGTAGCACTTTGGTGGGTGTTGCAGGACCATGGATCCAATATAGGGGCAGGTCCTGCCATAAAAGGCCCGTAGGGGAGAATGATGTAGAAAAGATAAGAAACCAGAGTTTTTTCTGGGGGTTATAATATCCTATTTTTTGGGCCGAAATAGCATGATTTATTTTTTGTAGGGCAGCCTCACCTTCTTTAGTCAGAACACGGGGCGAGGTTGGGTTGGAGTCACCTTTCAGAATGTCAAAGAGGGGTTTCAAATCTCCTGTGGTGATTTTAAGGTAAGGGCGTAGCCAATTAATATCACCCAATAACTTTTGGAAGTCATTCAGCGTGTGCAAATGATTTGTCCGTATCTGAGCTTTCTGTGTTATAATATGAGAGGAATGCAATTCGAATCCAAGAAAAAAGAAAGGGGAGGCAAGCTGGACTTTATCCGGGGATATGTATAATCCCCTATCTTTCAAGGCAGTTATTAGCAATGTGGTGATCCTAAGTAATTCCTGCTCGCAGGGCCCAGCAATAAGAATGTCATCCATATAGTGAATGATATAAAGTTGTGGAAATTGTAAGCGAAAGGGGTCGATTGTCTGGGCAACATACTTCTGGCAGAGGGTAGGGCTGTTGGTCATGCCTTGGGGGAGAACTTTCCATTGAAAGCGAGGAGAGGGTCCTACGCAATTGGTAACTGGGACAGTGAAGGCGAATCTTTTGGAGTCGTCGGGGTGGAGAGGAATGGAAAAGAAGCAGTCCTTGAGGTCTATTACAATTTTTTGGAAGCCTGCCGGGATTGCTACGGGTGCAGGAAGACCCGGTTGCAGCGATCCCATGGGGATCATGGTCTTATTGACCGCCCTTAAATCATGGAGCAATCTCCAGGCACCTGACTTCTTTTTAATAACAAAAATTGGAGTATTCCAAGGAGAGTTGGAGGGTTCTATGTGACCCGCAGTCAATTGTTGTTGAACTAACATATTTGCAGCCTCTAGTTTTTCTTTAGGGAGGGGCCACTGGTCAATCCAGACGGGAGTCTCAGATCTCCATGTAATCTTATCCGCCTGTAGGCTGAGGGGACCAGTGGCCCTTATGAAAAATGTGTCTGGAAACCAAGGCCGGAGCGGTCAGGGTGAGATTGTATATGTAAAGGTTGAGTGATGCCTTGTTTATTTTTTCCTAGTCCTTGGCGGGGTAAAAAGCCTTGACTTAGCATTTGCTCTGTAACAACTGAGCTAGGGCTGCACATGATAACTCCCATTTGTGAGAGGATATCTCTTCCCCACAGATTAACGGGGAGGCATGGGACTACAAAGGGACGGATTGTTCCTCTATTACCCTCACGATCTTCCCATTGCAACAGCTGTGTTGATTGCATAGTGTTGGAACTCTGCCCTATACCTTGTAAGTGGGTCAGGGAGGGCTGTAACGGCCAGGCAGGTGGCCAGTGTGCCTCAGAAATAACAGTTGAATCAGCCCCGGAATCGAGTAGGCCCATAAAGGATTTTCCCTGTATTTTAAGCATTAGTGTGGGCCTCTCTTGGGACAAGGCTTGGGCCCAGTAAATGTCTGAGGACCCGGGTGTGGAATTGCCCCTCTTATTTTTTGAAGCAGGAAAGGTGGTATTCATAGGAAGAGGGAGGGCTTGGGCAATGCGCTGATTGGGCTGGATTCTCACAGTATCTTTCAGAGCAGAAGCAATTATCTTAATCTCTCCTGCATAGTCATTATCGACAATAGTTGGGTGTATTGTTATTCCTTGAAGGGTGGTAGAGGCACGGCCAATAATGAGGAAAAAGGAACCTCTGGGCGGAGGGCCGAAGACTCCCGTAGGGAGGATTTGTGGGCCGTCCTCCGGTCTCAATATTGCGGCGGCGGTGGCACACAAGTCCACTCCTGCACTGCCTGCCGTTGCTCTGGAGAGCTGTGGGCAGGGTGGGTCCCCGTGGCTGGCTGGGCCAGTCCTTGAGGGGTCCGGGGCCGACCCCGCCAGCCGTTTCCCGACAACGGGGGGAGGGGTTTGCCCTCTATATCATGTGTTGCTCTGCATGTATTCCCCCAGTGAAACCTTTTTCTGCACCTGGGACACGGGGTGGCAGGTGCTGCGCGCCTTTTCTGAGCGGTGGGATTAGGTTGATTCATGGGGCATTGTCTGGCAAAATGACCCTCGGCTCCACATTTAAAACAGGTTTTCACAGTATTATCAACAGCTGCTCCTATAGTTAGAAATGCCTCTGACATGTTTTTCATAGGGTTTTGTAAGGCCAATATCGCCTGAGACATTTTTTCAATTTTTGCTGCTGTAGGATCTTGGATATCGCGGCATAGTTTAATCATCTCATTTAATGTCTTATCCTGCCATTGACCATTCAGTACACTCCTACATGGGCCATTGGCATTCTCAAAAGCCAGTCTTTTGATAATTAAATCATCTGATGCCTCATTTCCTAACGTCCTCTCAGCCGTCTCTAACAGTCGACTGACAAAGTCAGAGTACTCTTCATCTTTTCTTTGAGTGATCTTATTAAGGGGTGTAAAGGGGGAGCCTGTAACAGGAAGGGCTCTCCAAGCGCGATTAGCCGCGTGAGCAGTCTGTTCTAGCAAGCCTGTAGGTAACTTTCTTTGTTTTTTCTCTAACGCATATTCACCTCGTCCTGCTAATTTTTCAAAAGTCCAATCCCTATTAGCCTTAGATTTCAAGTTTCTTTTTTCGATGGTTTGACAGTGATATTCAAATTCTGCTTTCCAGGTTAGGAATTGTCCCCTTGATAGGGCGGCCTGAGCTACTCGCACCCATTCCCCGGGCAGCAGATAACCTCCTTGTCCTATAGCCTCAAGGGCAGAGAGAGTGAAAGGGGCATTGGGACCATATTTTTTCACTGCTGCATGGAGATCTTTGATATTCTTAAACTTTGGGGCTTTGTATTTAGAGGAGCATGATTTATTGTCCTCTTCTGAATCAGATTCCTGGTCATTATCCTCCACTTCCTCCTCCTGGCTTTCCTCCTCGGACTCTTCAAGTCCTGCGCTATTTTCAGGGGGGTGCTTATCAGAGTTTGTGTCCTCTGCATCTTTAGGTCTATTCTGTGTATTGCTTCTAAGAATAGGAAAGAGAAGGGATTTCTGTTTCTGTTTTGGTCGGGGAATTTTGTCTTGAGGGAGTGCTATAGGAGTACTTTTTGGGGCAGAGGGAGGAAGCAGTGCCTTCTGCAGGGACGCTTGTAGCGCCGAAAATTCCTTTACCATTTGATGATATTGATTCTGCATATTGACTGTCTTTCTTAATTCAGCCATGCGCTGGGTCAAATCTCTTTGGATTTGGGTAAGGTCCACGAGGGGAGGTAGTAAATAGGGGGGTGGGGAGAAAGTATGGGATACGAGCATTTCTTGAGGGTTGTATGCAGCAGCCTCAGCGTCTACATTGGCTGCGTTCTCGTCAGGGAGCGGGCCGCTTTCGTTTTCGGGGGCAGTATTCATGCCGACTTTCCCCTCGGTAGGGAAGACCGGGAAAGTGAGTGTCTCTTCAACAGGGTTAGGGAGTGGCGGGTAAATGGACTTGGCAGTAGGGGTAGGGGGAGGAGATTTTGCTTCCTCTTTGTCTTGTGAGTTTTCTGCGTGAAGGGAGGAAGCAGAAGCAGCGCGAGAAAGCGGAGCGAGACAGGATTCCGCCTGCACGAGTAACTGGCGGGCACCTTTGTCTCCTGTTGATCCCTCAATAATGTCATTAATTAAGGTCCAGAGGGAGAAGGCATTTATGGGAACTGACTCGGGACCTTCTTGTTTCAATTTCTCATTAAGATCTCTCCCTACTTTCTGCCATTTCCCCGGGTGTATATCTGGACCATTAACAATGAACCAGGGACATACCTTATCTATAAAAATAAAAAACTTTAAAAGGTCTTTTTTCTTTATCCTTATTCCTCTCTCTTTGAAGCTTTGTTTTAAATCTTTAAGAAAAACCTGTTCTTTGGATAGTGGTGATCCCATGATGTCGATAGACGCGAACACTTACCTTAAGGGGATTTTCAGGGTCCGGACGAGGGGCGTCTACCGGGTCCCTGTCCAGCGTTCGAGCCCCACGCTTGGGCGCCAATTGACCTGGCCCGCAGGTCACACAATCGTGGGTTAGCGAAGCTGGAGAGGTCCGGGGAGCTAGGCTCGAGGGGAACCTAATGGCTCTAAGGGCCAAGAGGCTCGGAACGAGATCACGGAGAGGAAGGAGACTAGACGCGCTAATGGTGTAAAAAATGTCTCTCTTTATTGTTCCTGGTAAGGGTTTTTATGAGCATGTTATCAGAATGCCACGTCCCCAGAGGGGTGGCTAAGCATTGGACGCAGGCCTGCGTCATATCCCAGAAACGAGAGTTAGCCAGGAAATGAGAGCTAAGCGAGAAATGAAAGCTAGCGAAGGGAGGGGGCGCGGGTCAGGCAGAGGGGAGGGGTAAGGCGATTTTCCAGTCTCCGGCACGTGATCACTAAGTAATAGTGGTTAAGTTAAAAAATATTTGCAGCCCATGGATGATCCATGACAGTTAATAAATTCTACTCTGGTCTAGAGCTATTTTATTCAGTTTGCCATATACTATTAATATTTTCTGAATCTTAGGTCACAGCTTGATCCATCTTTGCTTTCCTCAGCATAGGCACCCCCCTTCAATGTTGGTTGTCATGATCCTTCTTCACCTTCTTGTATATATTTTGCACAGTGGTCCACCCAACATGCTGGGGGCTTTCTTCTAGGTCTCTTCATATTAAGTTGTCTGTTGGTCGTCTCTCTCTCTTATTACACGACTGCCCACCATTTTTGTGAACATACTTCTCCAAAGACATCCTTTGTACTTCTTGTGCAGTTCTGGATTGCTAATGTTGGTAGTAGGTAAGTGGCATAGTAGATAGAGTGCCAGGCCTAGAGTCAGGAACATTCATCTTCCTGGGTTCAAATCTGGACACTTACTAGCTGTGTGACACCAGGTAAATCATTCAGGCCTCTTTGCCTCAGTTCCTGATGTGTAAAATCAGCTGGAGAAGCAAATGGCAAACCACTCCAGCGTCTCTGCTGAGAAAATCTTAAGAGTCACAGGGTCAGACATGACTGATAAACAACTGAACAGCAACGTTGGTAGGGTGAAGCCTACTTAGGCCTACAATGACCTTTGGCTAATTCTTAGCTTTAATTCTTTACATGCCCAGAAGAAAGAGAATAAAGAAAGGGCCCAGACCTATGCCTTCACTGATAGAGGGAAGTCTCAAGTTACCAGGTTAATGCCTTCTGTGCCACTTATGGTCCCAGAGAGTCATCTAGCGAACTGAGAATTAAAGTGACTTGCCCAGGGCCACATAGCCAGTATGTGTTAGAGGCAGGATTTGAACCCAGGTCTTTATGATTCTGAAGCCAGCTCTCTATCCACTATACCACAATGCCTGTCTACTGGAAGAATGTTGTTATTAAAAAAAGATATGCTTTTAAGGAGCAGAAAAACAACACACAGGCATAAATGAAAACTCAACTCTGAGTAACTAGAATAGTCAATCTTGGCCTTGGAATGAACATACATATATTCTTCCTTCCCATAGAGAGGTGGGGGCCTACAAGGGCAGAATGGTGCTTGCATTGTCAGACACGGCAGTAGTTGTTCTTGTTTAGTATTTTCTCTTTTTTTAAGAGATGCCTACTTTTGGTGGTAAGCTAGAGGGAAATATGTAGAAATAACTGCAAGATAAAAATAAACAATGCTTTTTTTCTTAAAAGGGATCTTTGTTTCAGGCAAGAAGCTTGGGTTTGTTAAAAATGCCGCATAGTTTCTCAAAGACAATCTGCTCTCGTTGTCATGGTCAGATCTGGCTTCCTGACTCATTGTCCATGGGGAGTATTATGACTAACGTGCTGATGAAGAAGTGTCAAACACAGGGCTTGAGGCCTTTGGCACGCAACATTCCTAAACTGGGCCGGAACCAGATTAAAATATAATTAGGAGATATTTGACAAAATAAAAATACAATAGACTATAGATAATGTTAACACACAGTTTTCCAAGTCAGTCTGTGGTCAGTAGGAATTCTTATGTACATCTTAGTAAACCCATTTCTATTTGAATTTGTTACCACTGGAGTAGTTTGACTGATTATACATCTCTCCAGAGGTAATATCTTTTTTTTCCCAGGTTTTGGAAATGAGTACTGGGACTCATTTCCAAAAGATAGTTTGTTAAAAATAAACACCACGCTTGCCATCTTGAAAATAGTTACTTCACCATTAATAAACACAAATCATGAATCTCTTTTGGTCTAAATATGTCCATCCCATTAGAAGGCTGTCCATAGCATGAGTTGGTATTGCTCTTAGCCTACCATTCAGAGCAAAGAGATGCGTTTTAAAGAGATTCTGAAGAAAGAAGGCTGAGAAGAAAGCATCACCCAGGAATTGTTGAAAATAGTTCTTGAAAATCTTTTCAAAAACAAAAAGGGTTCTTTTCATAGTGACATTATGTTAACATAATGTCAACAATAAATAGCTTTTATACAGCGCTATAAGTTTTGTGATGTCTTTGGGGGACCTGCAGCGATTACATTTCCAACTAACTCTATGGTATACCAGACTCAATTTTTTTTAACTCATTTGAGTCACAGAAACCCAGTGAGGCAGGTGCAATTATTATCATCCCCACTTTACAGATGAGGAAACTGAGGCACAGAGAAGTCAAATGACTTGTCCAGGATGACACAGCTAGTAAATGTCCGAGACAAGATTTGAACTCAGATTTTCCTGGCTCTGGGTTTCTTGATCTAATCATTACACCACATGGCTGCCTTGATGACAGAGACAAAGCAGTCTCTGAGACCTTCCAGAGAACATTTATATAATGACATCTTGTTTAGTATGTATCGCTTAAAGTAATCATACTTTGACAAATTTGGTCCATAGCCACCATGATGTTTTTCTAATAATTTCTAATAACAGGAAAATGGTTAAATAAATTGTAGCTAAAAAGCAGAAAATGAAAAGTGGAGTGGAGTACATGTTAACTATGACCAGATAGGGCAAGCTTGTGAAAATTAATTGACAGAGTCCTGTTGAGTATTTAAGTGGAGTGGCTGAAAAATTAAAATGAATTCATCAAAATTGGAAATGAAAATTAATTAAATTAACTAGAAACAATTATTAAGCTAGTTCAGTTGTTTGTTCAATGTTAAGTTTCTAATAAAGCATTTAATTAAAATGAGAAAGCATAATGATTTGTCTTTTATTGGTATCACTCTTTCCTTTCTCATGCCTTTCCACACCTCGTATGTTATTTTTAAGTGAGAGGCTTTTGGAAGAAAAGGAAAGGAACAAAAATTGAGGGTAGATTTTGTGTCCATTTAGATTGCAAATGATATAGGTAATAACATAGAAGTTCTAAAAAATTTTCAAATCTTCCTGAAGAAAGTATTTTATGTAGTACAAATTATAAGTATATTATATGTTACATATTATATTTTGTATAAACCTATCACAAAGCACTGCATAGATTTTTTAAAATTAAAAATCATAAGACTTAGTAACAGACATTTCCCCAAATTTATTTTTTCTGTCAAATATTTTCCTTATAATTTTCCTCACTTGGGTATAATCCTTTAAGTTATTTGCTGATGGCCAAGAAATCCTTTTCTATACACTTCTCAAATACATGAAAAACTCTTTTCAGCTTTCATTTGTGAGATTATCATGTCATACAACACCCTTTTAACTTCATCCTGTGGATTTTACTTGTTTTTCCTCCCCCAGTCCATTAACATCCAAGTTTCCTGCCTCCTAAAAGCTCATGTTCTAAGGCCCTAGACTATGAATCCATGAGATACCTAAAGAATCTGTGATGTCTTCACCTTAAGGAATAGTACTAGAGAGCTTTCTGAAATACCTAGAGCTTAAGTAACATTCAAGGTCATACAGATAGTAGGTGCCAGAGGTAAGATTTAACCCCGTAGCTTCCTGGCTCTGATGCCAGGTCCTTGCAACAGGAGTCATTTGTGAATATTTTACCTTTTGAGTTGGCAGCCTTTGGGAGTCTATTTCAAAGTGTAGGTCCCTTGCTAGCTCCAACCCATAGCAGATGATTAAAAAAAACAACAAGAATTAAAAACAAACTTGTAGCATCAGACATCAGCTGAAAATTGACAGGTTGGTTTTTGAAAACGTTGTTGTGGCTATGGACCAAGTTTATAAAAGAGTGATTACTTTTAAACAATACTGAGAGACTTCCTAAAACAAGATGTCATTCTATAAATGATCTTTGGAGGGCCTCAGAGCTCATGAGAAAAACCACCAAACAGCTTATTAGGAGAAAAACAACAGCTCTGTTGAGATAAATGTGATAGGCATAAAAAGGCACATCAGCACAAAAGCTGAGATCTGGACAGCTCCCACATCAGGATGGCAAACACTCTGAAATTCATTAGCATGGAATATTTACTCAAAGATTGCATAATTTTATCGATTGTCAATATTGGCACTTGCCGACATTCATGTCTTTATTGATGTGCAAGATTAAGAATAGGATGGAACTCTGTATCACTATTAGTACAGAACTCACTTAAAAAGATGCCATTTCTTAAAGGTGCATCTAGCTTAACAATGATGGTGCTCCTTAAAAGCTGAATCTGGCCACAGCATAGGAAAATTTGGTGCCAGATCCCATCCATCAGCCACTTCATAACTTGAGACTTTTAATCCTTTTCTCCATTCCAGAAATGACCACTTTTCTACATTTAAAAAAATTGGGGTAGGCAGGATGAAGCTCAAACAAAAGCAGTGATGGAGAAAGATTACAATGCATTATACATGGCGGTGGGGGGGTTGTGTTAGTGCAAAGCATATTAGTTTCAAAAACACTATGTTTTGGGAACAGCTGGTGTGGGCTGAACATGGAAACAACTGTTGTAAAACAAATGTTAAGGAATTGCTGTAAACAAGATTCCATTTATTTACACTATATTTCCTCTCTCTCTCTCTCTCTCTCTCTCTCTCTCTCTCTCTCTCTCTCTCTCTTTCTTCCTCTCTGTATGTGTGTGTGTGTTTGTATAGAAAAAAGATGTCATATTTTTCTCCCATAACTGTTTCTAGTTTCTTCATTTGGCCCTTTGCTCTCAGAACCATGAAAGTGATGTGATAATATTATGGCCAAAATGCAGGTGGTTTGTAAAAACCACACATCTTATTTTACCAATGGATTTGACTGCCAGACATCCCTTAGGCCCTCTCTGAACTTTTTGGTAGGGTACCCACAATGCAATGTGGTTTGGCAATCAGGAGACCTCACTTCACTTAGGACCAACCTCATTTCACACATGACCTAAGCAGTCTGGAGTCTAGGTCCAGAAAAACAAGAGGGAGGTTGTGGAGAAAAATCCACATGGGCATTTACCCAGATCTCCACTTTTCTTCTCAGAGCTGTGCTATGTCAGTTTCCAGCCACATAAGAACAACATCGAGAATTTAACACCCTCTTGTCCTTTTTTCACTGTCTGCTTCCAGCCCACTCTTTCTCAGCTGTTCAGTACAAAAGGAGCTCAAAATATCAATGTCATTTTCTAATGATGCTGTGCTTTTACCATCCAAAATGAACAGGATCATCAGCTTAACTAGAATTAAAAAAGATATTTCAACAAAAAGTGCCTCAGAAAACATCTCACGTAGCTATTCCTTAGAAGGGAAGCTTTCAGAGGGCAGTGATAATGTTGAATTCTCCTTCGGTTTCTTTGAATACCCTGAGCACTCAGTTGATACAGCTATGTCTCCCAAGAAGCAGTAAGTTTTTATTTCTTTGTTTTTACCATAAATCTTTAACTCCTCCCTAAGAGTTCTAATAAAATGCTACTGGTTGGTTGACTGATGTATTTCCCTACCTCATGAGGTACTGGGGTTTGTTCAGTTTGATCAAATGAACAAGATCTTCTTAGGATACAACCTTTTCAAGCATAGTCCAAGGGAGACCAATTAAGAACTGAGATACTTTCTTCTATTTTTAGGTATCTCAGGATAGTTCCAGCTACTTGGAGTCTGAAATAGCCTGGAAAGTTTTGGCCTTTATCCCCACCTGAATGAATTTCCTATGGATAGAGCATTTGACTCTTTGTGATTGCGAGCTACTAAATATCTTCCAATATTTCCCAAGAACAAAGCATTGCTTTAGTGTTTCCTTGTGAACCTTTCTTGTGTAATATCCCTTCCAGTGCTTCTGAAGTCCTGAGGTCCTATTCACTGGCCTAAATGTATAGCAAGAGTTAGGAACTTTTGCAGGTGAATTGGGTGAGAAACAAGTGGTGATCAGTATAATGCCAACAGGTTAATAGGATGAGGCACAGAAGCGTGGGTCAGTGTAATTCCAGCCCACACTTGTCCACCAGTTTTGTACTTTTGCTAAGATAGTAATAGCTAGTCTATCTACTCTGTTGATCAAGAGTCTAATATGCAAAATGAATGCCTCCTAGACAAAAAAGAGGCAGAAGAAGCATTGTGATTAAAGTGATCAGGACTAGAGGCTGCCTGGAGTGGAGTTTCTATGACTAGAAAAAGTACCTCTCAGATGGTTCAGGTACTATGTATTCTCTCTATGGTAAGGCAGCAAATGGGTGTTGGAAGACATGGCTACCTCTAACTCTCAATTCTATACTTAGAATTGAGAGATTAAAAGTTGTGCTTGTGCAAATAGATGAAAGTCAATACTGACCCTCACTGATACATTTGTTTCAACAATGCTTTATTATTTGGCTTAAAAATTTAACCATGTATGGAAATTTAAATAATTAGGTGATACGTCGATGAGTGGTATGAAAAGGAGGTGTTTTCCTTGTAGAATTGGTGCTGGAACCATTGGATCCAATTGCATAAACCATCATGCCTTAGATCGATGGGACAAATAATGCCTTCCACAAAGTGGTGAAGCTAGGGGGAGAGAAAGCTAGCACATTCTCTCAAGTCACAGTTAAATTGGTGGTTACCTGAGAGGGATCCCCAGTGAAGGACATATTTGTCTACCTTTCCGTATTAGGGAAGACTCAAGAATAAGGGCTGTAGCCATTCACATTCAGAAACGGAGTTGTAACTGAAGTGGACTGGCCTAGCTTCAGCTGATTCTGCTCTTCTTGAGATGAGCAATCTCCATTCAATCAATAGGAATAGGAAGTTATCACTTAGGAATATCAGCAGGAAGAAGTATCACTTAGGAAGAAGTAAATACACTTACATTCCTGGCAATATCTCAGTTCCAACCCTAGGGAAGCAGAGTCCTAAAGGAAGAGGAAATGAGTATCTCAGTGATGCTCTTCTCTCTGAGCCCGGAAGAAATTATATCCTCGAACTCACCTGTGAATATTGATGCTTCACATGATATTCTCAGATTAACCTAAGGCCCTATCCTCAAAATGGGGCTTCTTATCCTGATCTACATGAAACATGACCCTGATTACTAATTCCTTGTCTACCATTTCATTAGCAATTTCACCCAAAATCGACTAGAGGAACAGTATGGACTTTGGAATAGCAGACTAGACTTGGAGCAGGAAGATATAGGTTGAAATCTTGCCTCTGATATTTACTAGTTACTCAACCATGGGCAATAACTTAACCCACCTAAGCCACCATTTTCTTCATCTGTAAAATAGAGATTTGGGTAGTTAGGTGGTTCAGCGGATAGAGTACCCGGCCTGAAGTCAGAAAGACTCATCATCTTCCTGAGTTAAAATCTAGCCTTGGGGGGTGGGGGTCGTGGAGCCAAGATGGTGGCTGGAAAGCAGGGACTTGCTTAAGCTCTCCCCTAGATCCCTCCAAAGACCTGTAAAAATGGCTCTGAACAATTTCTGGAGCTACAGAACCCACAAAATAGCAGAGGGAAGCAGGGCTTCAGCCCAGGACAGCCTGGATGGTTGCTGGGAAGGGTCTATCACACTGTGCTGGGAGTAGAGTGGAGCACAGCCCAGCGTGGGCTGTGCCAGGACCAACCAGACCAGGAGTCAGGAAGAACAGGCCATAGGGCCCTCAATCATGCAGCTGTGGCAGTTACCAGACTTCTCAACCCACAAAGGCCAAAGACAACAGATCAGGTTAGTGGAAAAACTGCTGGATCAGAGTGAAAGGAGTGCACAGTCAGCCCCAGCCCCGGGGCTGTGGAGGTAGTGCAGATCTGTGACTGCTTCCAGAGCTCCAGCTGCAGTTGCTTCCAGCCCCAGGCCTAGTGGGAGCAATGAAGCAGCAGATCAGAGTGGGAGTGCAGAGCCTGCTCAGATCTGAGTGCAGGGGTTGGCAGTTCTTGGGGGAGGAGGAGCATTGGTGTGGCAGAGCTTGCTATGTAGAAGTAGCTCTGAAAATAGCAGTGCAGTCCCTAAAGCTTGGAGCAAAGTACTCTCTACTCTACAAGCAGTCATACCCTGACAAAAAGATCAAGGGTCAAGTAGTTGGCTGGGAACATGAACAGGCAGCAAAAACACACCCAGACTCAGACTCAGACTTTGGAATCTTTTTTTTTGGTGAGAAAGAGGATCCAAATATATAGCCAGAAGAAGTCAACAAAGTCAAAGAGCCTACATCAAAAGCCTCCAAGAAAAATATGAATTGGTCTCAGGCCATGGAAGAGCAAAAAAAAAAAAAGGATTTGGAAAAGCAAGTAAGAGAAGTAGATGAAAAATTGGGAAGAGAAATGAGAGTGATGCAAGAAAATCATGAAAAACAAGTCAATGACCTGCTAAAGGAGACCCCAAAAAATACTGAAGAAAATAACACCTTAAGAAATAGACTAACTCAAATGTCAAAAGAGCTCCAAAAAGCCAATGAGGAGAAGAATGCCTTGAAAGGCAGAATTAGCCAAATGGAAAAGGAGGTCCAAAAGATCACTGAAGAAAATATTACCTTAAAAATTAGACTGGACCAAGTGGAAGCTAGTGACTTTATGAGAAATCAAGAAATTATAAAACAGAAATGAAGGAATGAAAAAATGGAAGACAATGCAAAATATCTCATTGGAAAAACCACTGACCTGGAAAATAGATCCAGGAGAGATAATTTAAAAATTATTGGACTACCTGAAAGCCATGATCAAAAAAAGAGCCCAGACATCATCTTTCAAGAAATTATCAAGGAAAACTGCCCTGATATTCTAGAACTAGAGGGTAAAATAGAAATTGAAAGAATCCACCGATCACCTCTTGAAAAAGATCCCAAAAAGAAAACTCCTAGGAATATTGTAGCCAAATGCCAGAGTTCCCAGGTCAAGGAGAAAATACTGCAAGCAGCCAGAAAGAAACAATTTGAGTATTGTGGAAACCCAATCAGAATAACCCAAGATCTGGCAGCTTCTACATTAAGAGATCGAAGGGCTTGGAATAGGATATTCTGGACTGGAGGTCAAAGGAGTTAAAACCAAGAATCACCTACTCAGCAAAACTGAGTATAATGCTTCATGGCAAAATGTGGATTTGCAATAAAATAGAGGACTTTCAAGCTTTCTTGAAGAAAAGACCAGAGTTGAATAGAAAATTTGACCTTCAAATACAAGAATAAAGAGGAGCATGAAAAGGTAAACAAGAAAGAAATTATAAGGGGCTTACTAAAGTTGAACTGTTTTGTGTACATTCCTATATGGAAAAACGATGTGTGTAATTCATGAGACCCTTCTCAGCATTAGGGTAGTTAAAGGTAATATACATATATGTGTATATATGTATGTGTGTTTATGTATATATATATATATATATATATATATATATATATATATATATATATACAGAGAGAGAGAGAGAGAGAGAGAGAGAGACAGAGAGAGAGAGAGAGAGAGACAGAGAGAGAGAGAGACAGAGAGAGGGGGCACAGGGTTAGTTGAATATGAAGGGATGATATCTAAAAAGCAAAATAAAATTAAGGGGTGAGAGAGGAATATATTGAGAGAGGGAGAAAGGGAGAGATAGAATGGGGTAAATTATCTAACATAAAAGTGACAAGAAAAAGCAGTTCTGTAGGAAAGGAAGAGGGGGCAGTTGAAGGGGAATGAATGAATCTTGCTCTCATCATATTTGACTTGAGGAGGGAATAACATACACACTTAATTGGGTATCTTACCCTACAGGAAAGTAGGGGGAAGAGGATAAAAAAGGGAGGATGATAGAAGGGAGGGCAGATGGGGGAGGAGGTAATCAAAAGCAAACACTTTTTAAAAGGGACAAGGGCAAGGGAGAAAATTGAATAAAGGGGTACAGTATAGGACTGAGGAAAATAGAGTTAGTCTCTCACAACATGACTGTTATGGAAGTGTTTTGCATAATGATACATGTGTGGCCTATGTTGAACTCCTTGCCTTCTTAGGTAGGGTGGATGGGAAGGGAAGAAGGGAGAGAATTTGGAACTCAAAGTTTTAAAAGCAGATGCTCAAAAAAATTGTTTTTGCATGCAACTGGGAAATAAGATATGCAGGCAATCCATAGAAATCCATAGAATAGAAATCCATCTTGCCCTACAAGAAAGTAAAGGGAAAAAGTGATGGAGGGGAGTGGGGTGACATAAGGGAGGGCTGACTGGGAAAGGTCAATCAGAATATATGCCATCTTGGAGTGGGGGTAGGGTAGAAATGGGGAGAAAATTTGTAACTCAAAATCTTGTGGAAATCAATGCTGAAAACTAAAAAATATTAAATAATAAAATATTGAATTCGAAGGGGGAAAAAATGTAGCCTTAGATACTTCCTAGCTGAGTGACCTGGGCGAGTCACTTAACCTTCTTTGCTTTGGTTTCCTCATTTGTAAAATCAGCTGGAGAAGGAAATGGCAAAGCAATCCAGTATCTTTGCAAAGAAAACCCTAAGTATGGTCACAGAGAATTATAAACAACAGGGACAAAAATAGAGCATTTACCTCAAGACAGCATGGTAGAGTAGATAAAGGGATAGTCTTCAAGACGAAAAGACCTAGGTTCAAATCCTTCCTTTTCTGTTATTTATTTTTAATTTATCCTGTATGTAGCTTGTTTCTTCATAGCCGTTAGATGGTTTCTCACCATTAGAGTGTGAGCTCCTTGATAGCTGGGTTTGTCTTTTGCCATTCTTTGTATCCCTAAGACTTAGCATAGTGCCTGCCACCTAGAAGCTGCTTAATACGTGTTCATTACAGATGGACTGACTGATATACTGCTTGTGTAACCCTAGGCAAATCCCTTCTCTTCTCAGTATATAAATTACCAAAAAAAGTTGCCTAGCTACATAAAGGTAGATGTAGATGAAAATAACTGGTTTCCCCTATACTTGATTAAATTAAATTCTCCCTCAAAGTGCTTACCTCACAGTGTTGTTTTGAAGCTAAAATGACTTGATATATTTAACTACTACCTGATTGACTGTGCTTGCCCTCATGACTCATGGTATGATCATCCATGCTCTAAGTTATCAGAAGCAATGGAAGTATTCCCTTAAAAAGAATGGAAATGGGATTCAATCAGGGTGGGGGAAAGGATTTGAAATAGCAGAAAGGAAAATTGACTTTGTTAAGGAGTTGGAGAGCAGCAGAGAGTCACAGAGGAGGAAGGGAAGGAAAAGGAAGTTTCCAGCTTAAAAAAATGAAACTCTCCCTGTTGAGGAATATCTCCTTGTTCATCAAGGAACACCAAATAGACCTGTTAATCAATTTTGAAAATCTATCTATCTATCAAATGCCTACTATGTGCCAGGTACAAACACAAAACCAAAACAATACCTAGCCTCAGTGAGCTGACACAGATATTACTGAAACTTGGTGGAATGAAACCCATGACTGAAATGTGATTCCAGATCAGTATACTTTACTCCAAAGAAATAGAATTGGCAAAAGGAGAAAGAGGTACCATCAAGATAGTATTTTCATCTAATGAAATACAAAATCAAAATCATTTGTATTGTTCTCCATCAGCTATGTCATACACACACACACACACACACACACACACACACACACACACGTGTATCAAACACTTTGCTACCATGTATAATCACTTGAGGAAATCTAGGAACCAGAAGGAGGAAGAATAAAGGTTAGCATTTGAGTAAAGATCAGTGGAGGGACAAATTAAAGTTATCATGTCACTTAAGTATACAGAAAGAGGAGAATGGGTAAAGATTTTAGGAAATAGATCATAAGTCTGGCAGAGTTGCTTGATATAGTAGGAATAAAGGATTTCATTCAATGAGACAACTATTGAAGTTTTCTCTCTATTAAAAGCAGGGTAGCTAATATCTTCTTTATTTGCCTTAATGACAGTTTCATCCTCCAAAAGGTATAGGAGCTAACAAAGAGAAATTATTTCTATTTTGGATCTGATTTTCTTTAAAAGGGAGGAACTGGTTGATGGAGTGGAAAAAATAACTTTAGAGAGAAGTTACCACCCCCTCCTAGAATTTGTGGTAGAGGAGAGGAAAGCCACATATAATGTGATTTGTACCCTAGTTTTTTGAAGAGCTGATTTCAGAGGTTTCAGAGGAAGAGTAGTTGGGATTCTATTGACTGAAGTTGTATGAAGGAAGTCAAGCCAAGAAGGATGAAAAACTCTAAACAATGGAGTTCTAGAGACAGAAGGAGGAAATGGTCATATGAAAAGACTGAAGTGGATGTTCAGGGAACTCACCAGGTAACAGACTTTTGAAATAAATATAAAGACTACAGAAACAAGGGCAAATAAAGAAGGAGGAATAGAGAAGCAGGGCATGGTACTGGAAGATTAGTATAAGGAATGGTAGACTATGAATGTGCTAACAAAACGGTCTCTCTCTCCCTCTCCCTCTCCCTCCCCCTCTTTCCTTCTCCTTCTCTCTCTTTCCCTCCCTCCCTCCCTCCTTATCTCTCTCTCTCCCTCTCCCTCTCCCTCTCTCTCCCTCCCTCCATCTCTCTCTTCTTCCCTTTCCTGCGATACTGGAGGAAGAAAGACAGTCAAAGCCCTTAATTAGAAAGATGACTAGATGAAGAGATAAAACTAGGAATTCCAGCACTTAGGGAAAATTCATTTGAGAAGGTTGTGGGAATCTTGAAGGTCTGTACTCTTGTGCATAGTTGAGGTAGACAAGAAATAGAGGTCATGGTAGTTGAGAAGCTTGAGCAACCAAGAGGTCAGGGTGCTCAAAGGAAGTAAGTCTTGAAATAGAGAAAACTGTGAGCCGGGTTATGAACTTATTAGGGAGGGGGACGATGGCATAAAGGTCCAAAGTTGACAGCAACAGTGATCAAGACCTGATAGAGAACTTAAAAGTAGGAGAGATGGTTTCTGTGTGATAATAACAGAGGGAGGACCTAAAAGTGGTAACAGGGAGCAAAAAGTATGCCAGGTCCTTTTCTTTTCTTTTTTAACTTTAAAAATTTTTTATTTATTTATTTTTAGTTTTCAACATTCACTCTTATAAGATTTTTTAGTTCTAAATTTCCCCCTCCCCATCATACCCCCTCCCCAAGACAGCATGCAGTTTGATATAGGCTATACATGTATGATCATATTAAATATATTTCCACATTAGTCATGTTGTGAAAGAAAAATCAGAACAAAAGGGAAAAACAATGAAAAAGAAAACACAGAAGATTATGAAAGAAGAGAAAGTGATATGCTTCCATCTGCATTCAGACTCCATAGTTCTTTTTCTGGATGTGGATAGTATTTTCCATCATGAGTCTTCTGGAATTGTCTTAGATCACTGCATTACTCAGAAGAGCTAAGTCTAACAAAGTTGGTCATCGTACAATGTTGGTGTTATGTGTACAGTGTCTTCCTGGTTCTGCTCACTTCACTCAGCATCAGTTCATGTAAGTCTTTCTAGGTTTTTCTGAAATCTACCTGCTCATCACTTCTCATAGCACAATAGTTTTCCATTACGTTCATATACCACAACTTGTTCAGTCATTCCCCAGTTGATGGGCATCCCCTCAATTTCCAATTCTTTGCCACCATTAAAGGAACTTCTGTAAATATTTTTGTACAAATGGGTCCTTTTCCCTTTTTTATGATCTCTTTGGGATACAGACCTGCTAGTGGTATTGCTGGATCAAAGGGTATGCACAGTTTGGTTGCCCCTTGGGCATAGTTCCAAATTGCTCTCCAGAATGGTTGGATCAGTTCACAACTCACCAACAATGCATTTGTGTTCTAATTATCCCACATCTTCTCCAACATTTATAATTTTCCTGTTTTGTCATGTTAGCCAATCTGATAGGTGTGATGTGGTACCTCAGAGTTGTTTTAATTTGCATTTCTCTAATCAATAGTGATGTAGAGCATTTTTTCACATGGCTATAGATAGCTTCTATTTCTTCATCTGAATCCTACCTGTTCATATCCTTTGACCATTTATCAACTGGGGAATGACTTGTATTCTTATAGATCTCATTCATTTCTTAATAGATTTTAGAAATGAGGCCTTTATCAGAGACACAGACTGTAAAAATTGTATCCCAGCTTTCTGCTTCCTTTCCAATCTTAATTGCATTGACTTTGTGCAAATCCTTTTTTAATTTAATGTAATCAAAATTATCCATTTTGCATTTCATAATGTTCTCTATTTGTTATTTGGTCATAAATTCTTCCATTTTCCATAGATCTGACAGGTAAACTATTCCTTGCTCTCCTAATTTGCTTATGGTTTCACCCTTTATGTCTAAATTGGGTACCCATTTTCACCTTCTCTTGGTATACAGTACAAAACGTTGGTCTATGCTTAGTTTCTTCCAGGTCCTTTTCCTAACTGTGCATCAGGAGGTATGAAAGAGCAGACAGACTTGGAGAGAACACCAAAAAATATGGTGTCTCAAGAAGAAACCTAGGTTTTGAAGAATGCCAGATACTTGGAAAGAGTGTGGGAAGAATATTTAAGATGAATGGAACTTGTTAATGACAGAAAATGATTGTATCACCATATCTCAAACTACATCACAAAATAGTGGTCACCAGTAGGCAAACCTTTACTTGACTTTACTTGCCAAATAATAACTTAACAATAACATAACTTCTTTACTTGCCTTACTGATAACTTCATCCTTCAAAAAATGGAGGAACTAGCAAAGGGAAATTAATTGATGGAGTGGAAATGATGGGAACTAAGGTACTAGTTAAAAAATAGAGAAATAGATCAATGGAACAGATTAGGTAAATAAGGTCCTGAAGCAACCATTCAAAGTAGAATAGTGATTAAAGAATTCAAGGGTTCCAGCTACTCCAGTAAGTGCTTACAGCTTGACAAAAACTGCTGGGAAAGTTGGAAAGAAGTCTGAAAGGAACTAGATTTGGACTCATACCTCACACCATATACCAAAGGTCAGCAAACTGTGACCTGAGGGCCAAATCTGGCCTACCATCAGTTTTTCTATAGGCCTATGAATTAAGAATGGTTTTTATATTTCAAGCCATTCTTAGCTTATGGACCCATACAAAAATAAGTGGTGGGGGAGATTGGACACTTGGATCATAGTTTGCTGACCCCTGTCATATATCACAAGATTCAAATGGTTACAACATGATCTAGATATAAAATATTATATTGCAATCAAATTATATGAACAGAGAAGACTCTATGCTTCAAAACTATGAATTGGGGAAGGATTCTGGATAATTTGATTATATAACATTGAAAAGAAAATCATTGCAGTTAACTGGTGGAAAACTTTTTAGGAAATTTCCCTAATAAAGAACCCACATCCAACATATATAGGGAACTGATATAAATATATAAGAAGAAAGGGTATTCCTCAACAGATAAATGGTCAAAGATATAAATAGATAGTTCTCAAAAGAAGAAAGTTAAGCTATCAACAAACTTCAAATGACTAATATAAAATAAATGGAAATTTAATAACTCTGAGGCTCAGCCTCACACCCAATACACTGGCAGAGATGACAAAAAAGAAAAATGGTAGTTGTTGGAGGACCTTTGATAGGACAAACTAATGAACTATTGATGGAGCTTTTGAATTGATCAAAAATTTTGAAACTATACCTAAAAAGCCACTAAGCTGTGTATATGTTCAACCCAGTGATACCATAGATGAGTCTGTAACCCACAGAGATCAAAGAAAGAGAGAAAGTACATTTATACTTACACGAAGTTTTAGGCAGCATTTTTTTTTGTTGCAGCAAAGAAATGGAAACAAAGGTGTTCATTAATTAGGGAATGACTAAAGGAATGGTGGTATATGAATATAATGCAATGATTACAAACTTTTTTTATTCCTTAAACCCCTTTTCAGGGAGCCAAGATGGAGGAGTACAGGCTGGGATCTAGTTGAATAAAATTTTGGAGTGCCAGAGACCACGAGATCAAAGGGAGACATTTTTCCAGCACAAGCGCGACTTAGAAGATCTGTAGGAGAGGTCTGTAACACCAGGGGGGGCATAAGTCCGAGAGGGGCAGGAACACAAACAGTGGGCCTTGGAGGGGGCCATGACATTACTAACAGCAGCATTGGGAGCTCTCAGCTCAGAGCTGATAAGAGGCTGGACAACTGCTCAGAAAGAGATTACAGGGGACCTTTTGCTGGTACTGGGTGCAGCTATAGCTGATTGGCAACTTTATTGCCCATAAACAGTTCTGGGTCACAGTTCCAGGATAGAGAGGAGTATTTGTGATTGATCACAAGGGGTCAGGGATCCCTGTTTATAGTTCCAGGTCCAAGAGGAGTGCATTTGTGTCTGCAGGAGAGCAGGAGGCCTGATCAGAGTTCCAGACCCAAGAGGAGTGCTAGTACTTGTGGTTGCAAGAGAGCAGGGGCTCTTCCAGGGTAAAGACCAGAGTACAGACCAGGAGAGCAATGACCACACCTCTCCCCAGATCACACCACCTGGAAAAGCACAACAAAATGTGCAGACCTCCCAGAAATAGATCTGAAAACAGTAGCATGAAAAAGTCTGAAGCTCGGGATAGAGCTTCCCCACAAGCAGGTGAGCAAAGCTCAACTTTAACATAAAGTTCAAAGTGAAAAAACAGACTGGGAAAATGAGCAACAACAAAAAAAAACTGACCACAAAAAGCTACTACTGTGGCAGAAGAGAATAAGCCAAAAACTTAGAAGAAGACAACAAAATTAAAAGATATACAAGAAAAATCTCAAAGAAAAATGTTTATTGGCCACAAGCCCAACAAGAATTCTTGGAAGAGTTAGAGAAAGAGATGAGTGCTAGAGGAAGAACTGAGAAAAGGAATGAAAGTGATGCAAGAAAATTATGAAAAGAAAATCAACAGATTGGTAAAAGAACAAAAAAATACTGAAGAAAATGTCACCTTCAAAAACAAAATTGACTCAATAGTAAAAGAGGCACAAAAATTAACTGAAGATGATACATGTAACTCCTAATAACTTTATCATTATTAGGAAAGTTAGAAGGAATCTACATAGACAGAGGCCACAGGTATGAGTCATTATGGTGGGGTGATGTTGAGAAAAAGGGATGCACTGGAATGAGAAGAGAGGTAAATTGGGTTAAATTTTCTCACATAAAGAAGGCAAGTAAAGAAGAGCATTTATAGTAGAGGGGGAAATGGGTGAGGGGGTGGGCAATGCTTAAGCCTCACTCTCATTCAAATTCAAAGAGGGAAGAATATAGGTAGATGGGGAGGGAAGATTTGGGTCAGAAGCAAAAGAGACTTTTGAGGAAGGACATGATAAAAAGAAAGAAGGATAAAAAGAGAGAAATGGGATGTAGGGAAATTCTGTTAGTGACCATAACTGTGAATGTGAATGAGATGAGCTAACCCAAAGAACAGAAGTGGACAGCAGAATGGATTGGAAATCAGAATCCAACAGTACATTGTATACAAGAGACACACATGGAGAGGTGAAATGAAGGGCTGGAGCAGGGTCTATTACACTTTAGCCAAAGTGAGGAGGGCAGAGGTGGCAATCATATTCTCAGGCAAAGCAAAAGTAAAATTAGATATAATTGAAAGAGACAATCAGAGAAACTACATTCTCCTAAAAGGTACCATGAAATAATATCAAAAAATTTTACAGCAAATTTCTCTGATAAAGGCCTCATTTCTCAAATGTATAAGAAACTGACTCAACTTTATAAAAATAAGAACCATTCCTCAATTGCTAAATGGTCAAAGGATATGAACAGGTAGTTTTCAGAAGAAATCAAAGCTGTCTCTAGTCATGTGAAAAGAAACGCTCTAAATCAGTATTGATTAAGGAGAGGCAAATCAACACAACTCTGAGTTACCACTTCACAAACAAATGCTGGAGAGGATGAGGGAAAATAGGTACATTAATGAATTGTTGTTGGAGTAGTGAACTGGTACAACCATTCTGTAAAACAATCTGGAACTATGCTCAAAAGGCTACAAAACTGTGCATACCCTTTGATCTAGCATTATCTCTACTAGGTCTGTACTCTAAAGAGATCAAAGCAAAAGCAAAATAACCTGTCTATACAAAAATATTTATAGCAGCTCTTTTGGTGGTGGCAAAAATTGGAAATTGAGGGGATGGCCATCAGTTGGAGAATGGCTGAACAAGTTGTGGTATATGATTGTGATGGAGACCTATATGAACTGACACATAATGAGGTGAGCAGAACTGGGAGATGAGTGTGCATTGTAACAGCAATGTTGTGAAGATGACCAACTGAGAAAACGTGGCTGCTCTGGTCTGTTCAGTGATCCAAGACGGTTCCCAAAGACTCATAATGAAAACTTGCTATCCACCTCCAGAGAGAGAACTGATGAATTCTGAGTGCAAACTGAAGTGTAATTTCATTATAAGCCGGTGAGGGTTCATGGAGAGGAGGCCTTACCGGGGCGAGTAGAAGGATAGTTAATAGTAATGACGATCAACAAAACAAACTTCACAGAAGACAGGAGAAGAAAGTTCAGAAGAGGACATACAGCAGTACTTAACTATAATAAAATAGAATTTTTAAAAACCAGACTGTATTAATAGAGATTCACAATGTCAGATATAACCATGTTTTTCTGTTCTTTGTGTGAGGAAATGTTTGTTTGTTGAGTTTGTCAAGTTCATAATTTTTTAAAAAGAACATTTAAGTAAACAAGTTTTTTTTTAATAGAAGAGAGCAACAGAGTACGCAGTGGAAAGGGAGTGAAGATATAGATCAAGACTTGGAAAGACAAGGGCTGATTTGAATGGAGATGCAATTGTGGGGGAAAGTATGAGAAAGGAATTTCTCATGCAAGGGAAAGGTGGGTGGGCTTGGAATAAATAGGCTTCTACAAATTCTGCTGAATGTGATCTCACTTTCTTTCCCTGGACCCACCTAACCCCCCCAGCCCTGTCAGTGGCCAGACAACAGTGAAGCCCAAGTTATAGAAGTGGTGTACCCTAGATGGTAGCAGAAATGAAGTGATCCCTCCTCGGGGATCAAGAAAACCTCGAACAAAACTCTGCCTATCCTACCTTAGGTATGGTTTTGCATAGAAGTAACAAATTAATTTATCATAGATTGAGTTCATGTCTTAAAAAAGTAGAAGGCATGGAATCAGAATACTAAAGTTATATAAAAATTTATAAAGATTTTGAATAATGAGGTTGGTGAGTGAGGTTGGTTTTCAGGTTAACTCTGTTTTTGAGTCATTCTGGTACACTGGAACATTTATTCATTTATATATATATATATGTGTTACCTTCAACAAACATTTTAAAGCATCTACTATATGAAAGACACTGCTTAACATGGAGGAGAGGCTACAAAGATATATATATATATATATATGTACATATGTGTATATATGTGTATACATGTATATTAATATGTACACACATATACACACACATAGACAGACATCAACCTATTCTTGAGAAGATTCCAGTTTAATAGTCCAATAGAATGAAACTGATAAACACCCCTAACTATGTTCCAAAGGAGAGTGAGATAATGTAACAGAAGGTTCTAAACAAAGTATTATCAGAAGTTAGAGTAGAGAAAAATGAAAAATTTCACTTGGGGAAGAGGGGAATGGTGTCAGGGAAGGCCTCATGAAGAAAGTGGCACTGATTTGGGCCTTGAAGGAAACTTGTATTACATTTGTCATTATTTAGAAAATAATTGGAAAATATTTTCTCTAAATGAGGACCCATGTAAAACAAGATTCCTTTGTAATGGTGCCTGGTTAAAAGAAGGCAAAGCAAATCAATAAGCATTTATTAAGGACTTAACAAGTATGAGGCACTGTGCTAAGTGCTGGAAATACAAAAGAAAGGAAAAACCTCTCTTCACTCAAAGAACTTCTATTGGGGGAGACCACCTATAAATAATTAGGTAAAGATATATACAGATCAGATGGAAAGGAATCTCAGAGAAGATCAGAGAAGTAGCTCAGGGGACCAGAATGTAGGATTTGAGTGAGAGTTTAAGAAAGTCAAGGAAACTAAAAGCAGTGATGTGGAGGTAGAGCATTCCAGGTATGGAGGACAGTGTGTAAATTCTAGGAAGTAAGCCAGTGTAGCTCAAAGACTGAAGGGTAAGTGGTGAGGAGAAAGTGGAAGAAGACCAGAAAAGTAAGAGAAGAAATTATGAAGAACTTTAAATGCCAGGGGAATTTTCACTTTATCCTAGCAGGAGTGGGGGTTTGGATTCAGTCACAGGGCTGCACTTGAGGACCTAGAGGGCCACATGTGGCCTCCAGGCTATAGCTTCCCTATCCCTGTAGATGAAAAAGGATAAATGGAATTTATCAGAGTGCCATAGTGCACTTTAGAAAAAAAACACTCTGGTAGTTAAATGGAGTATAGGTTGGAGTAGAGAGAGACTTGAGGCAGGGAAACCAATTAGAAGGCCAGATAAGAGGTGATGAGGTCCTGAAATGAGGTGGCAGTTATGTGAGTGAGAAGGGAACATATACGATACATATGGAGGCAGAGATGGCAAGATTCATCAGTGGATTGGATTTGTAGGTGAATAGGAGTGAAGAGCTGAAGGTGCAGCTAGGAGGATGGTGGCGTCCTCAACAAAAGTAGGGAATGTTGGAAGGAGGAGGGTTTGAGGGAAAGAGAAGTTCTGTTCTGGACATGTTGAATTGAAATTTTTTACAAAATACTTAGCTTAAGATGTCCAAAGACAACCTTAATATTAAAGAACTGTAACTCAGGAAACGGGGCTGGGTATACAGATCTGGGCATCATCTTCACAGAGATGATAACTGACACAATGAGAACTAATGAGATCATCAAGTGACAGAGTGAAAAGAGAAGAGAACTCAGAACAGAACCTCAAGAGATACCCACTGTTAGTCGTCATGATATGGACAGAAAAATGACCTGAGGAGGAGTCAGAGAATAAGAGGAGAACTGGGAAGGGCAACTTCATGAAAACAGAAACAAGAGAGTACGTGGGGGGAAATGATCAACAGCGTTGAATGCTGAAGAGGTCAAGAAGGATGAGGAATGAGAAAAAGCCATTAGGCGTGGCAATTAAGAGATTGTGGGTAACTTTGGAGAGACCAGTTTCAAATGAATGATGACAGTGGAAGTCAGACTGAAAAAAGGAGAGGAGTAAGAGTTGAGGAAGTGGAGGTACCATGTATAGATAGATTTCTCAAGGAGTTCAGCTGTGGAGAGAGAGAGAGATAACACTCTCAAGGTTTCTCTCAAGAATTTTGGAATTGATTCTGTGACATGGGAGACACTGGCACAGGACCTCCCAGCATGGCATGCCCACATCAGGGAAGGTGCTGTGCTCTATGAGCAAAGCAGAATTTAAGCAGCTCAAAAGAAATCCAAGATGCCCAAATTTAGAGAATCCACCACAATGTTCAGATGGATTATTTGTATCTGACCCGTGGTAGAACATTCTGAGCTCACATTAGTCTGATCAGCCACAGTCAGACACACTGAAACTTGACTCTAGCGTAGTAATTTTGGTCCTCCTCGAGAATGAAAGACAACAACCAACCAGCTGTGAAGGGAAGGAGAGATATGGAATGAAAGCTAGTGGAGATGGTCTGATCAAGTGAGGGGGTTTTTTAAGATTGGGGAAACAGATGTGTTCATAGGCAGCGAGGAAGAAGCTGGTAGAATGGAAGGAACTGGAGATAGACAGTGTAATAGTAGAAGCTGTCCCCAAGAGAAGATGAAAGGGATTGGGTTCAAGAGCACATCCTGAGGGGTTTGTCTGAGCAGTGAGAAGGGTGGCTTTTTCTTCTGAGACTTGAGAGAAGTTGGGATGATAGGGGAAGATGTCTCGGAAAAGAGAAGCAGAAAAGGGGAAGTTCTTGATGAAGAACTTCATTCTGTTTATCGGTGAAGTATGAGATGGGGTCCTCATTTGAGAGGGTGAAGAAAGGGAGTGCTATAGGGTTCTTGAAGACAGATAAAAGAGTCTGGACCAGCAACTGTGAAGAGTGGGATAGCAAATAAATTAGAGAGGTGTATAATTGCCTTGCTGCAGCAAGGAACAGCTTGACATTAGACAGCATGAATCTGTGGAAGACTTAATATGGTTTCTTGATTTCCTGTCAATCCATTCAGTAGCATCTAAATACAAGGGAAGGAATCAAATGGTGGGAGTAATCCAGGGTTGGTGCTTGGCAAGTAAGGATCAGCAATAGGACAAGGAGGCAATGGATTTGAGGATAGAGAACAGTGTGCAGTTGATTGATTCACCAAGAGGCTAAGGTAGAGAAAAGAGGAGTGGATAGCTAGTACAGGGGTGATGGCCTAGGAAAGAAGTGAGGGATTGGAGGAAATGTTGGTCATAGTGGGGGTAAAGGATGATAAGGCATGCATGTGGAAATGTGGAATGATAGAAGTTCTGATCAGACAAAGGAATTTCAGAGTTTGTGACAATAGAAATGAAACATTTGTAGATAATAGGAAGATCAAGGATACGAATGTGTTGTGGTGGTACGGTCATGAGTGTTTGGAAGTGAGGAAGCATCAGCATGTACGATGAAGTCTCCATGTATGAGGGCAGGAATTAAAGAAGGGAGAAAAACTGTAAAACAGGCACTGAAGCCATTGAGGAAGGAGGGATTATGTCCTAGAGGCTTATAGATAATTATTACAGGATCTGGATTAGGTGATAAATTTGAAACGTGTGAACCTCAAAGGAAGGGACATGGGTGAGTAATGATTACACAGTTTGGAAGAAACAAGAAGTAAGGAGGAGTATTCTGGATCTCCCTCTTTAAGTCAGAGTGTGAGAGGAAGTATCACCAGTATTAGAAAGGGTGATAAGCGAAGTGGAGTCATAAGGAAGAGCGATGTTTCCCTCCATGAAAGCCAGAAAATAGAAGGAGTAAGAAAGGAAGAGTTATAAGATGCAAGGGACTTTGTTAATTATGAAGCAGGCATTCCAGAGGGCACAGCAGAAGCGGTAGGCTAATCCAGAGTGAGGTGTTAGGGGGTGATAGGTTTGAGGTAGATGGAAGTAAGGAAGTAGTTTTGGGGGTGGGAGGACAGATGAGGGATGGGGCTTGTACATTGGTAAACAGTAGTTGAGAAAATATAGGATGATTTAGAAGTGTTACCACTTAGGCAGAGTATCAAGTATTAGAAAAAGGTCACTTGAGGGAAGTACAGGAATAGATGGTTCTAGGTCCTCTCTTAAGATCCAGTCTTGTGACAAATAATAATATTGTACCTTTTGAGGCTCCACCTCACAGTAGGCAGGAGCAGGTGTAGGTATGTCATCATAAAGCCTTTGGCATAGTGGCCTTCAGACCAGGACAGAAAGAAAGAAAGAGTTCATAATGATCTAGAACTCATGGGTCCATGTTCTAGGACATCTCACTCTTTTCAAGTAGTATGGAGGATTCCTAGTCAGAGCAACTTAGGTGTTTTATGGGGAAGGTAAGGGACCTGTTCAGATGGCTTTCTGGATTTCCTGCCTCTGAGATCGCAGGTAGAAAGCCATCAATCTGCTAAGAAGCTAGAAGTTTCTAGCCTGGACAAGAGATTCCAGTTATTGGGATTCTGGAGAAGAAACAGAGCATAAAGAAGGGCACACCAGGTAGGAGGAGGAAGCATGGTTAGGGACTAGAGAATGTTTTGGATAGTGAAAAACCCAAAGCTTTTCCATGTTACACCACCCAAATACAAGGAGGTTGAACCATAGCTTTTGAATGCATTAGAAGAGATTAAGTAATGCCACCGTCAACCATCTCCTCTGTTGCACCGATGAATCATGTCAATAGAATGAAAACTTTCATCACTTTGTATACAAAGCTTTGGAAAGAAACACATAGCAGCCATTCATAACATGTACACACTCATCATTTAGTACATACACCATTTGGTTCGGTCCTGAATATGTTGTTTTGACAGATGCTTTCCAGCCTCCTCGCTTTTAAACAACAGTTTTAGTTTGCCGAAATTCTCACTTCATCCTTCTGCGCATAAAATAGAATTGTACCAGCTGGTTCAGGTAAGCCAGCCACTTACATCCTGCTTCCAGTCTCTTGCCTGCCAACAAAACTCAATTTAAAACTCTTGTCTGGAAGTTTGAAACACTTGGTTTGGTGGAGCTTTTAAAATTAAAAAAAAATTGTTCATTCTTATTCTGGCCTCAGATCCAACAGCAAGCCAAGTCCCATTCTTTCCAAATGGATCCAACCACAGAAATGCCAAAACCCAAACAATTTTGAGATTTGACAATCTGCTACCCCATTGTACAGGATATTTAGTTCAGGATACTCAGATGAATACGTTAAACTAAGATGGTTTATCAAAGGACCACTTGTATTTAGAATGCCTGGGGTTGAGGAGACTCATAAAGGACAGACCGGGCATCACCTGGCGGCGGCGGGGGGGGGGGGGCTTATTGCCCGTGGAGAGAGGTGAGCAGAACTGAGAACGAATACACAAAAGCCAACACTTGCCGTATGGCTTTCAGAGTATAATACTGTAGGAATGATCAAGATAAAATGGTTTCATTTTATAGACTGCCTTCCTCAGTAGCCATACTTAATCATCAATAAGTATAGTTCAAGAAGATGGTAGAAATTAAAACAATGCCCGTTTTGCTCAGAATGGCAGAAATCTTTGGGTCAGCTCTCACACAAACATTAAGAAAGTTGACAGATCCAGACTGTTCCTCATGCCTAGAACGATCTCTCGCCCCTCTTACACTTCTTGCAACCCTCTAAGGCCCAGCTCAAGTGCCGTCTTCTTTAAGGGAGCATCCTTGATTCCCCTATATGTTAGTGGGTCCCCACCCTCTGCCACTATGTGTTTTATATAGATAGGTAGATATCTATCTATCTATCTATCTATCTATCTATCTATCTATCTATCTATCTATCTATCCATCTCTCTCTCTCTCTATCTTGTCCACATGTTACTGTGAGCCTGTTGTATCTCCATAGGAGAAAGGAAGCTCTTTGTGGGCAGGAACTGCATCCCTTTTGTATTTGTATAGCTAACACCTAAAAGTGCCTGTGCACATAGTAGGCAATTAATAAATATTTGTTGATTGATTGGCGTGACAGGAATTATTAGGAAACAAGGTTCTGAGGCCCCTATAAGCAAAACCCAACAGCCAAATTAGAGTTTAAAAACCCATAATAGGGAATTGTTCCCCCTGCCCTTTTAGCTCCAACCTGGGTTCAAGACAAAGCAGCTGGGTGTGGGTTGACAGGAAGCATACCTGTCAAGGACAATGACAACTAGCAATTATTTCACTGAGGAGAAAGAAGAGCTTTTTTTTTTTAAAGGGTTTTTTTGGTTTGTTTGTTTTTGCTCACCCAATGTATCTCTATGTAAATAAAGCCCTCAATTCAGGCATTTTGGGTGGATATTTGAGAGATCCTTCCCCTTGGTTCTCACAGTTTTTTTAACACTTCCTATGATATTTTGGCCTTAAATATGTGTAAGTTGACTCAGTCAGGCAGGCAGTGAGGCAGTCAATAAACATTGAAGCAGGAAGTGTAAGTATTGGAGCTGGATTTGGAGTCAGAGAAACTGGGTTTGTCCTCCAGCTCTGCCACGTACTTTGGGCAAGGCCCTTCACTTCCTTTTTCTCCTCTGAAAAGTGAGGGAATTGAACTAGATTACCTCTAAGGACTCTTCCTCTAAATCTGTAATCTATGATCTCTGACTAGATGCTCTCCAATGCTCCTTCCATCTATAATAAAGGTTGTCTCAAAAGTCTTTAGTGCAGATTTAAGCTTTACTGACTTAAAAAAATAAAAGTGTCACAAATGTGTAAATGACCATATTTGAAAGATTAAAAATATTTCAATTTTTAAAATATTGACATATTTCTTGTTAAAACTCAACTACTATCTTGCTTTCTAATTCACTCTTCAATTTTTGAACTTTGTAAAAACTTTAATTAGCTGTTGTTCAGTTACTGAAAGGATTTCATTATAATCATTATCATATATCTATATATACGTATATATATATATGTATGTATGTACACACAGACACACACAGAGTATCCTATCAATTTACATATACTCTGTGTGTGTATCATGGATGCTACTGTAATATCTAGCTGTTATCCCTCACTCCCATTTTATGGCCATCCCACCTCGTTTTTTGGTCTTCTCTGTCCTCAGTGATATCTTTGATACTACTTCTTATGCATAAGTTGTCATGGTAATACGTTGTCAGCCACTTTTACTCATTATACATCCTTCCATTGACCTTTAACAATATAATTTTTAAAAATTATAATACACATTTTTCTTTATTTCATTAAAAGAAAACAACAAACAATTTTACTCAATGAGCCAAGATTATTATTATCAAGTGATGCACAGAGCTAAATGCTTATCAGAGGTGGTTACCAATTTCATGGGAGAGATACAGCCCAGAGTGCTACAGATTCCATGATCCTAAAAGGAGTTTCTGTTTCCATATGTCTTTGTACTGATTTCATCAAGCCCTGGAACACTGCAAAGGCTCTAAATGATAACCAAAATCTCTCAAAAACAATCCAACCATACATGCAGGAAAAAACCAAATGGATTTGTTATAAAGTTGGCTGCATAGACCTAAAGAACTCATCCTGTAAGAGGATTGGCCCTTTTGGAAGTCTGGTAAATTCTATGACCCCTTTCTCAGAATGATATTTAAAAAGGCATAAAATAAAATGCACAGGCTTACAAAGGAAGCCAATTATACTGAAACAAGATGGAGTTTTTTTTCTCTGTCCAAGTTCACAGACTCCCTGAAATTTATCCAAAGACCCATTGGAGGTTCATGGTCCCCAGGTTAACAACTTGTAACAATGATGCTGCTTGCAGGCACTGTGGCTGTGTAAGGCCAATAACACCAGCACATAGGAGGGCTTCTAGCATAGGTTCTTTGATCTGCTTTTCTAAGGAAATCAACTTTAAAGGGTTTACAATCTCACTTTAATCAAACATACATATGTCATTCACTTAGTTCAGGGGGAAAAGTCAGCACCCTGAATTTCAGAGAAAATACAAACAGAAATTACAAACAGAAAATATAAACATAGCAAATAACACAAATCAACAGACAGGTTTCTAACTGTCTGACCAAAGCTATACATAGTTACCCAAGAAAGATGTACCAACATCTGGGTTTTCAAAGCCGGGGGGCTCCTTAAAATCTGCCCAGAGTCTCCAACCCAACACTCTTCCAATGAGTGAGTCTCAAACAAAATTCTAACCTCAAAGTATATATACACTTATTCAGGGTCAGAGCACTTCACACCTCTCAAGGATTTCACACCTTTCAAGTGCTTCACACTTTGAGGGTTTCACACCTCTGGTGACCCAACTAGCAAAAGAGTGTGGGCCTTTCTACAAACAAAGGCAAGACCCAATCAAAGGCATTGGTTTGCCTTAGTGCTGAGAAGTGTTCCAAAACGAAAGACAACAAAAAGTCCCATTTTGCTTGCCCTTACACTACTCTGGCTATAGAGTGTCTAGACAGATATTTCAAATGAACAATGAGATGGGTCCAGGGTTGAATAGGAAAAAGGAACAAGCTGGAAAAAGAGCATTGACTTTGAGAAATTGAAATTTATTTTTTAATGAGCCCAAATTTCTCCCTAAAACGTTAAGGCTTATCATTTTTACATTGACATTCTGCTGGTGATGTCTGGCAGTGAGTTGTAGAACACCACTGGAGCTAAAGGACAAAAACTGAACATCAGCCAATAGAAGGGAGCATCTTACAATACCTTACCAGCCAGGAAATATGCATAGGGTA
This sequence comes from Trichosurus vulpecula, assembly GCF_011100635.1. Classification (NCBI taxonomy): domain Eukaryota; kingdom Metazoa; phylum Chordata; class Mammalia; order Diprotodontia; family Phalangeridae; genus Trichosurus; species Trichosurus vulpecula. Next base: position 264,923,042 of record NC_050580.1, on the reverse strand, counting down.
TGTAAAATGTCATCAGAGAAATGTATGGTGGATAAAAAGGATGGACTAGTTACATACGAGGACAAAGGGGAGCTGATAAACAATCTGTGTACTCCAGTGGTATTCTCATGATGAAAACAAACAAACAAAAAAAAACCAAAGGGCTTTTGGTGGATCCCCTGAGGCAAACTCATAGCAGTACCCCAACAACAGTCTTACAAGATGGGCAGTCAAGGATGAGAAGAGATCTGCATCATTGGAAAGAATACTCATATTAATGAAATCACATATCCTTTGGAGTATTATAGCAACATGATTTTTCAAAAATTTTTGGTGGGGTAGAGAGATATAGGTAGCTAGATAGTGCATTAAATAGAGCATTAGACATGGAGTCAGGAAGATGAGTTCAAATCCAGTTCCTTACACTTAACAGAGATGTGACCCTGTCAAGTCACTTGACCTCTGTTTGCCTCAGTTTCCTCATATGCAAAATGTGGATAATAATAGCATCTGCCTCTCTCATGAGAATGAAGTTGTGAGAATAAAATGATAGATAGTATTTCTAAGGCATTTTGTAACCTTAAAGTGCTATAAAATGCTAGCTATGGTGAGGATGAGGATGATGGTGGTGATGAGACTGAAGACGATTTAGGATGTCACAATTCTAGAAATCAAACAAAATTTTGGGAAAATGGACTTTTAAGCCCTGAACATTATGCATACTTTTTTAAGAAGCAAGAGGATAGTTTTATGAAGTTTTTTGTGTGAGCTATCGAAGCATACATATGAATCCCCCTAAAACACTGCTGTTGTACGGAGGAGCTAAGAAACCCAAAGCCTCTGGAAAGCTTAAAAGGCTGTTGGAGCCATTTTGTCTCAAATACTACATTCTTTGCCATTTTTCTTGCTGATGCCTTTTGTATTATGTACTTTTGGGTAACTTTGGGCCTTCATTAGGCACTTTTCTGAAATCGGAGACTGCAAAAAAAAAAAAGTAATCCGGGAGCAATCACTCTATTACAGGCCTCAATTTGTCTGATGATTATGTAATGGTTTTATTTTTTTTTTTACTTTGAGAGGATGCCTTCTCTCCCCCCGCTCCCTGCCAAAAACCCATTTCTAAGAAGCTCCTCAGCTATTTGGATAAGTTGAAAATTAGCCACAATCACGGAGGAATTCCAGGTGTTTAGAGAAGCTCTTCTTTTGAAAGTGTTTTTATAGCGTAGTAGTGCCAGAGCTCAGTTCACACTCTTCCCACCTCCTCCCTGTATGTACATGGAAGAGTGGCAGACGTAGACTGCATCAGCTAGAATTCCATAGGCCACAGATTCAAAGGAAGATCTTGGCACAGGCAAAATGACCATTTGTTGGGTACTTGTCTTGCTGAGTTCTACATTAGTCTGACCAAAGACTTCATGGAAGGGATTTGGGAAAAACAACGAATCTCTTAGAAACTCCTCTACTTTTCAAACAAAAACACCACATATGTCATCAAATTGACAAGTCTCTGTCTATGATATGAATGTAAACAGGTTGTAAATGTAGATTTTAAGGAATATGTAGTGATTAGCTGGTACATTGTTGTTAATAAGCCACTGGAAGTTCCGTTTTCAAATTGTGAGGTAGGAAGGGGGAAGAGAGAAGGATTGCAATAGTATAAACAACACATATTATATAAAATCTTTAGAAACAATGCCAGAAAATGACAACAGGACAAAAAAAATCACTAACTCTCTTTGATTTTTTTCTCACCGTGCAAAAAACCCCACGGCTTCACTTACGTCCACAAGCCTCTTTTGCAAAGTTCCTGGGAGACTTGCCAGCTCCATATTGACAGTGACACTGTAGGTAGGCAGTGACCATTCATAGTTTGGTGTAATTAAATGAGTTTCAGCATGTCCACAGGGGCAACATCCTGGAAACCAGGAAAACTGGCAGTATATCAGACAACTCCATTGAAAGGGAGCAACAAACAGACCTCAAGCCAATGCACTGAGAAGGGTACTTTTTGTATGGTACCAACTTAGCAGAAAACTCGAAGGCCCCCAAAACACATGAACACAAGAGGTTTAGTCTCCTTTTCATAAACCCAAACGTTCTCCCACTTTGGGACTGGGAACTAATCCAAAGTAAGGTCTTCAATGCAAAGCCTCGGTTGGATCCCGTAGCCCCAGCAGCTGTGTTGTGATTCTTTAGTTGGTACAAATAGACTGGGCTATTGCAGGAGAAGGAGGCTGGCAGTTCAGTCCTCATGGGCAGTGAGAAAAATGCCTTTGACAAAGAGTAAAAGTGGAAAGTTCACTGTCATAGTGATTTTTATTGCCTTACAACCTCCTGCTTGTATGCAAATCAGAATATTAAGTTTTGCAGATATCTTAAGAAATTTGCCAATGTAGTATCATGAAACAGTTTTGGGTATCTCACTATTTTTTCTAGGTCACCCTTAAAAAAAGGATAAATGGCATGACTGTGGTAACGTGAATGGTATTAGTTCCATGAACTTGGTAACCAGTTAAAAAAAAATAAGGCCCATAAGGAAGATCCAAAAGATTTGCTTTCCCAGAATGAAATCCTCAGATCCACCTCTTTAATCTCAGATCACTTCTAGGACTGTAGATTACCTCGAAGTTGACTGGGATTCCAGTAGAGGTAGTGATAAACTAGAACTGTCTACCTTCTTGTTGTATTCCAGACATCTTGATGCTGAAGGAAACTGAGACTGGAGGAGACTTTATCAGATTCCTCTGCAAATGGATTGCCCAGTTTTCAACAACTGCCTGATATGTGGTTCTTTCTGGACTAAGGTGTGGGCATGTCAGCTAGAGATATTCCAGACATAGACAAGCAACTACTTCATATCAAGATTTGTTAAAAGCATCTGAATAGCTGCAAAAAAGAGTTAGCTTGACTTCTATTTCTGTAACACTGGCCCTTTGAGGCCCTTTTTATGTGAAATAGTTAAGGAATGAAAAGGACAAAAAAGTATTTAAGTGTAAAGGAAAACAGTTAAATCAGTTGGGTAAAGGATATAAGATATTATTACTGATACAAGTTAACATTATGACGCCTAAAAGGAGTAGAAAAAGAACTTTGGTTTAATAAAAATTGGAAAATATGTGTATAAACAGTTGCCAGAGAGTAATTGAGTAGTTTGAACAGAAAATGAACCGTCACATAAATATAAGAACTCATTCTTGTGAACAATGAAGAATAATGCCCCATCTGATGTTTCAAAGAGGCAGAGAAACAGCTTTTATTTATTAAAAAAAAAGAAATCTAAGACTACAAAGACAGCTAAGGGTTTTGAGGATGATTAATGTCTTCACAAGTAGTATATTGCATATATCTCTTTTATGTCTAAAGATATAACCTAAAAAGAGAAATCATAAATATTTGGATACTGAGATATATTTTAAAAGGACCATTGATCTCATGAGGGAAGTGTGGAGTGTTGTGACCTTTTAAGTAAAGGATGAATGACTGGGAGTTAAGGGGTTCTCATTTAAGTCACTGAAGATGGAAGAAACTGAGAATGGGAGAGAAGACCCCGATAAAAATTGAGGGGAAGAAGGGAGCCCAAAAACTTCTCTGTCTGAGCTGTGGCAGCTGGAAGCTGATAGGAGGCTTCCCCAGATTGATCCTGATTGGTGGGAGAGAGAATTGCTTTCATACGTTGAGCATCAGTGGCCGCTATGGTCCTTCAGTACCATCTAGAATGTGTGAGAACCAAGGCTTCCCATAACAGCCTGTTGCTCTCTGCTGCCGCCTCTGGTTTGACAAGGAAAAGCAGAAGAGAAGATGGGCTTTGCTGATGTTTTGTAAGCCGGTGCTCTGGCTAGGTTTGTTTGCCTGGCTAAAAGAGTCAACTCAGGCTCTGCTGCTGTGAGCTCTGTTCTGATTGTACAATAAAGCATCTCGGAAGGGGCATAACTAGCTGAGCTGCTATGTATAACCCAGAGATTGACAGGTGAGCTCTGAAGTTCTCCTGCTTTAAGGAAATTTTAATTCACTTTGAGGTGAATATTTCTGAACTCTTTTTCTAGGGTCATCATAAGTTGAAAAGGCTTGTAAATGCTATATTAAAGTAAAGAAAACATAAGGACTTAACTATTTGAAAAGCAGTAAGAACCAACAGAAAAGCGGTGAGCAGATAATTAATTTTGTGTAGTACAGATATTCCCGAATGGACCAGTGGCACAAAAGCCTGCATATTGGTTTCAAGCTACCACAAGCACATGAGTTTTCCTTTCTCATATGCTCCTCTGCCCAGTTCCTAAAAGTGTGTATTCACTGTCCCCAACAGATACGAACATATTGGTGAGACAACGTGACCCAGGTTTATGTGCGGTTTGCTATATATCTTGTTATTTAAGCATTTGATTTAATATGAGTATTTATGATGTAATTATCCTTTGTTTTATTGCTATGCAAATGGTTTTTAAAATCCAAAAGTGCCATTCTTACAAGTGGGTGGCATATAAATATCACACACTATGTAGGTGTGTTTCATTGTGAGCGGCTGGCTGTTTAAATAGAAAACACCTTCATAGGGGGCCTAGAGCTATTGTGGTGGGTAGAGGAAGTTTGTTTCTTTTCAACAGGGCCACTCTGAGAACTGTCATGTAACGATGCAGTAGTGTTCTTTCTCTGCAAACCGAGATCTGCCAAGATAAGGAAAGGTTAGAGCAAGCAAACTAACCCAGAGAGTGGGTTGGTATTTACTTACTCTGTTAAATAAGTAATATTAGGGGGCGGGGGTGGCTATATGAAGATCCATTTCCCAGACATCATTGGTGTTATAATGGCAAAATTCCAAAACGTATTATTAAAAGGATGGTTAGTGAACATCCAGAAAAAAAGCAGTGATGAAAAGCAAACAAGGCTTTGTCAAGAAAAATATTTAACATATTTGGTTTTCATGTCAAGAAAAATATAATGGGGGCAGCTAGGCGGCACAGTGAGTAGAGCACCGGCCCTGAAGTCAGGAGGACCTGAGTTCAAATTTGGCCTCAAACACTTGACATATTTACTAGCTGTGTGACCTTGGGCGTGTCACTTAACCCCAAGTGCCTTGACTTCCCCCCTCAAAAAAGAGAAAGAAAGGAAAAATATGGTTTTTTTTAACAAGGTTTTAAAATTGGTAGGTCCAGAGGATATTGCAGATATGTTTATCTTTATGCTAGCAAAGCATCTGAACAATCCTGGAATTCTTATAGGCAAGTTGGAGATATGTAGGCTAAACATTAGTACGGTAAAGTGGTTTTTGAACTGGCTTCATGACTAGTAAAATGTTCTAATCACTGACTGTTGAATAACGACTTGAAAGGAGAGCACTGGTGCTGGTGAAGCAGCAGAAATAACTTCCCTTAGCTCTACAGTACTTAACACTTTATTCAATTGAAATATCAATTAAGTTGGGACTTTATTACTGTTTTAGAATGATTGGTTAAGTGTCTTTGATTGAGTCTTACTAGGTACAAAGCCCCAGGCCCAAGTCCCTATCTACTAGGTGCTAAGCCTATGTGGGCATGAAGCCCTCAGGGTCCTTAGGGGAGTTGCTAAGACTAGAGCCAATAGTAGAAGTATGAGTTCTGGGCTCTCAGATGACATTTTGATGATGTCCAAAGACCATATAAAAAGAAAGAACACAGCTGTTTGCTGGAGGGTCTCACTCCTGGAGGTGTGGAACTCTGGGCAGCCCCTCTAAGAGCCTCCTGGCTTACCCAGATGTTGATAGTTTCTTGGTAACTATGAATTGTATTTGGTCTGTTTATAATGTATGTTTAAAATTTGTTTATATTTGCTCTGAAGTCCAGGGTGCTGGTTTTTTCCCCTGAACTAAGTGAATGATATTTGTATGTTGGATTGAAATAAGATTGTTAACCCCTTAACGTTGCTTTCCTTAGTAAAGCAGATCAAAATGACCTGCGCTGGCAGTGTCTTATAGTTGGGCTTGTGTTGGTCTTTCACCCCCATTGCAGCTGCTAGCCAAATTGCTGAAACACAAATGACTTGGATAAAAGTCTATGTGATATGCTTATTATATCATATAGATATATTTGTGCGGAGGACACAAAATCAGAAGGGGTAGCTAGCAAATTGGATGGCAGATTTAGGATACAAAAAGAGCTTGATGGGCTAGAATGTTGGGCCCTATTTAATAGTACGCATAAATGTAAATTTTTTACCCTTGTATTTAAAAAAAATCACAAATTGGAGGAGATACAGTGAGGCAGATTTGTTTTAAAAAATCTGGTGGTTTTAGAAGACCACAGGCATTGCGTGAGCTAATAGTATGATGTGGCATTCAAAAAAGCCAATGAAATCCTAAGATCACATAGGTTCAATTCTGGTTGCCATCTCTTAAGAATGATATTGCTAAGCACACAGAGTGGGGCAAGCAGAATGAGGAATGGGCTTGCAATTGTGACACATAAGGATCTGTTCAAAGAACAGAAGATGTTTAGTTTGGAGAAAAAATACTTGAGGCAAGGGAACACACTCTCACACGCTTCTCAGCCCCTTGGAATCTTGCTTCTTTTTTCATCACTCAACAAACTACTCTCTCCAAGATCCAAAGTCATTTAATTGCTAAGTCTATTGATCTTTTCTCAGTCCTCATTCTTTTTGATCTAGTCACAGCATTTGGAAGTATTGACAACCCCGTCCTCTGGAGCATGAAGAATTTATTAAGCATTTATTAAGCACCTACTATGAGCTAGACACCATATTTGCTCTGAGGATATAAAGAAAGAAAGAAAAAGTTCCTGCTCTCAAGGAATTCACAGTTGAATGGTGAAGACAACATTCAAACAACTATGTACAAAAAAGAGACATACAGGATAAATTGGAGTAATCAATAGAAGTAAAGAATTTACTTCAAGTTGGGATTTTTACTAGGACTTGAAAGAAGCCAAAGAAGCTAGGAGACACAAACAATGGAGAGGATTCCAGGCATGGGAGATGGTGTCTCATTTGAGGCACAGCGAAAAGAACGATGTCATTGGATCACAGAGTACAAACAGGCAAGTCAGGTGTAGGAAGGTGTAGGAAGACTGGAAAGATAAGAAGGGCCAGCTTCTTAAAAGCCAAGTGGAATTTTATATTTTATTCCAGAGGCAATAGGGGGTAATGGAATTTTTGATTGGGAAGGGGCGGGAGTGACATAGTCAGACTTGCATTTTAGGCAGTCTTTCTTAGCTTCCTTTGTAGATTGATATTTGTGTCCCATCCCCTAAGTGCGACCATACCCCTGGTCTCTGTCCCAAGCTATAGTATCTTGCTACACTATTTCTTCCAGTAATCTTATATGGTCCCATTCCTTTGCTCATGTTGTTCCTAGTGCCTGGAGTTTTTACTCATCCTTTAGAACACAATTCAGATGCTGCTTTCTCTGGGAAGCTTACCTTTGCCCTTCCCCTGCCCTAGTTGTAGAGACTTCCCCACTTGACTTGACATAGTATATGTTGAGCATATCACCAATGGAATTATAATATAATGCTGTGTGTTATGGTTATCTTTGTGTCATAAACCCCTACTAGCTATCTAATTGGAGATACTATATCTTATCTGAATGGTGTATCACCCTCAGTGCCTTATACAGACATATGATCCTTCAACCAATAAGCATAGTTAAGTTATTTCTATGGGACAGTGACTGTGCTTCACACTGGGAACAGAAACAGAAGAGTTGCACATTTCCTGCCATCAGGAGTTCACATTCTGATAGATCAATCAACGCAGACATATCTAGATAGATATAGAGACATCTATAAAGACATCTTGATAAATATAGATATATCTCTCTCAATTGATCTGTCTGGTGATTGATCTAATCAGAATGTAAAATCTCGATGGCAGGGACTGTGTGACCTCTGTCTTTCAGAAAGACAGATAGATATAACTATATAGATAGATAATAGACATGTCTATTATCTATCTAGATCTATCTCTTTGATTGATCTGTTGATTACTCTATTTAAATATCTATTTGTCTGTCTGTCTGTCTATCTATCTATGACACAAAACATACACAAAGCATCCTTGAATAGAAAGGCAATAGCAGCTGGTGGACCAGGAAATGCCTGCTGCAGAACATCAGTTCACTGAATGAGTGAATCTCAAATACCGCAATACAGTCCAGGTTAGAATGTACACAGACTGGAGTACTAGTGTCAAAGGTTGCGGGGGATCCTTCCTCAGAAGAATATCTCAGTTCTTTGACCATTTGCTGAATAAGTCACAAATTATATTGCTCTCTAGTTACACCATAGATTTACATTTTGCAGCTTCACTGAGCTTTAGACTTTTCCAGGGCAAAGAGTGTCTTTTCTTTTACCTCTGAGCCCCGAAGAATGTTCAGTGTATAGTCTGTTTACAGGACTTGTTGAATGTACATACCTCTTGAAATCTAATTCTTTAAAAAAGAAACATTGTAAGGTTTTTCCTTCAATGAGATCTTGGTAAAGTCAGTTGTAGAGTACTAAATTCCTGTACTGTTCTAGGGGACTAAATTCTTTTGTACCCAAGTAATGAAATGGAGTTGTGGAGAAGGGGGAATCATTCATTAAGCTGCACTCAGCTTCTACTAGGATTGCCTTTGCCTTGGGGAACAAACCAGAAATTTCTTTTCTAAAGCTCCTGGACAAACAGTAACTATTACCCAAGAGGATCCAAAAATACTTCCCAAGAAAAGCAAGATACACAAGGTGGGGAGGGGAGGAAATTTGACCCTTAAAAAAGAAAGATGTTTTCCTCTTCCCCAACATTTGAAAATGTGACAGCACCTTGCCTCTAGCACCTCAGCTGTATAATCAGGACACAGAAGGATTATTAACTAGAGAACTCACATTCTGTTTTCAAACCCACATTCATACCAGTTAGAAAAATAGAATTGCTGAAAGAATATTATACATCTTTCACACCATACTTGGAACACTTTCTGACAGCCAAATCCAGAAATGTACAACACTCTCTAGACGATGTCAACTCCAGCAATTCCACTTTAAGCACAAGCAAAAATCAGTGATGTATTTTTTTCCCAAAGGCTCTCCTACCCCACTATTTCCCAAGTCAAATGTGCCGGAGGGATAAATCAAATCTTGCCATAGAATCCAAATGCAGATAATACGAAGAAATGCCGTTGTTTCCGCTACACTGATGGAGGTGACAATCTAAAAAGTTTCCCTGACAGCAGAAATGACACTTTTGACATGCTATATATAGAGACAGAAGTGTACAATTTGGAATCTGCAATAGATCGTGACTCAGACTGCTTGTTCTCACACTTTATATTGTTTCTTGGCGCTGCTTTGCATCTCAATACATATACCAGTTCTGCCAGTAACAGACCTTCTTAGTTGATCATCGTTATCACCGTGGCACAGAATCAAGCTACCTCATTCACTTCCCTTTGCCTTTAAGAAAAGCAAAATATTAAGATGTATATCAATATCACGTAAGACCCTAGAGGTTCTTTGGATTGTAGAAAGTATTTTCCACCTTCCAATGACTAAGAAACTAACTTTGTGGAAGATAGTTTTTCACAAAAATGAAGGAAAGCTTTCTTTCTTAACATCGTCCAACTGACTGAACGGTATTCTGAAAAGTGTTTTAGAACTTGGAAGAAGAGCATAGACTAATGTTTGGGGCTGGCTAGAGATTACTGGACTGCACCAAAAAGTGGATCAAACTCAGCTTTTGTCATGGTAAATGTAAAATGTTTTGCAAGATTTAAATTACTGTGTAAATGCCATCACTGTCACCACATTCTTGTGATCTTTTTGATAGGGTTCAGATAGAAATGATCAGAAGAGAAAATATTCACAATTCTGTATTTATTCTTTTATATCTGATGCTCTGTGAGCTATGCTGCATGTGCATAAAATGACTTCTTTTGTAATCGGATAAGAACATTGGGATATAAGCTCGTATTCTGCACACTGAATGAAAGCTTCTTCAGAACAATACCAGATAGGACAACTGGATAGTAAGTACATTGACCTATTCACACAAAAGTTTGAATTTCTTCCACTGGGTCCCTACATTTTGAAAGGTTTTAATTCCGTAATATAGTCTGTAGATTATGGTAACATTTATTAAAAAGCATTGTTCTTAAATTTTTTATGGATCATTGTCATATCTAACTGATTGTAGACAATGGTTCCATCTGTTATAATTCTCTGGTCCCATTGCTTGTGGAAGTTTACTTGTCAAATTCTCAAAGATACTTTGAGGTTTATATTTGCAGTATTGGAATTTATCATCTGCTAAGTTACAAAGGACAGTGAGCTTCTGGTGCATTATTCTATGTACCCTATCATGTCTTTCCAAGTATTTCGTAGGCACTAAAGTTTTGCATCCTATCATGATACATGACACAGTTTCTACCGCCTCATTGCATAATTGGCATCAATCAATACCTCTGGGTTCTTAACCACAACCCATCTGTAATATATTTTGGTAATGATTTGATTCTGAATTGCTATCACAAACCCTATTGTTTCTATAGACAAATTCACAGCTCATTCATTTGTTTGATACTGCTTTTTTGGCATATAATTGGTTCAGTTTACGTGGATGTTGCCCATGGAACATACTTTGATTTCACTTTTGGATCTTAGCTGCTTCATAGGCTTCATCCAGAGGCAAACCATTTCTTGTTGCGTTTGAAAAAACCAGTGGCTAATACCTATTTCCATCCATTATTATTGCTCTGCAAAAGTCTTTTCCAAAAGTATTTTGGTAATTCTCTTCCTCTTTTCTGGTCATAAAGTGTTCATTTCTACACATCTGCCTTGGTGTGATGAGCCATGCGTGTCCTGCTAACTTTGTGCAGGCTGTTGTTCAGATCCTATCTAGATAGGTTCTATCGCTTTAAATGTGCTCTTCTCTTCACACTTTGACTTCAGGATTCCAGGCACTCCTGGTACTCATCCTCAGCTTTCTTTTTGAAAGCTGTATACTCAATATGTCTTCCTTGGAGAAGACAGAGGTATTTTTAAATGCTGCCCTTCATGGGTTTAGCTTGACCTCTGGGTTCAAGCTCAGAATTGTTCATTCCTATTCTTTCTTGGCACACATTAAGAATTTTATACTTAAAGAATCCAAATGATATTCTGATTTCACTGGAGAAGTTTTCATGAAATTAAATAACAGTTTAATGGGATTTTTCAGTGGAATCTTAAAACTTGTCATCCATGTACATCAAACGATCCACATGAAGTCTTGGGTGCAATTCCCTCTTTGACTTGAAAGTCAGATTATGATTTTATTCCATAGTGACAGTAGTAGACTTAGTGCCAGCAAAGCCATATACACAGGCTTGAATTACTTCCCTGGAAGATGGTATGTTTTACATAAATTGTTCTTGACATTCTCATGTTGGTTGTATGTTTTAAAATAGAAAACAATTTTCCATGTAGACATCAAATATTTAGAGTACATGACTAAGCCATGAGTGCAGAACTGAGTCAAAAGCTTTGTGGTCATTGATAAAGGGGATACAAATCTTACAGAGTTTCCAAATGTTCCATAATCAGCAAAGTCTTTGTTTATAATTGGTGAGATCTGTTTCCAGATCAAACAAGATAATGTTTGTAAAGTGCTTAACACAGTACCTGGGCCATGCGTGCTTAATAAATGCTGACTTCCATCCGCTTTCCCATCCTCATTAGTGTTACGACGTTCAGCTTTGCGTAACGAGAGCATCTCTAGTCTATTTCATGTATAACCAGCAGGCTGGGTATTGGCATTTCTACTTTGGCCCCGTCTATCTTGTCTTTTTACGGTATTATAATAATAGTGATGATGATGATGATGATGATGATAACTAGCATTTCTCTAGCACATTGAGGTTTGCAAAGTGCTTTTACAAATAGTATCTCATTTAACCTCGACAGCCTTGGAAAGTAGATGCTATTATAGCCCCTGTTTTTACAGAGGATGAAACTAGGGTTGACAGAGGTTAAGACTCTTGATTGCTAATAAAGGTCTGAGGTCAGATATGAACTCGGCTCTTCTTGGTTCCAGATCCAGTACTCTTATCCACTGAACCAGCTAAAATATAAAAGAACAACTCCTTCTCCCCTGTCCTCTATGCCAAGCCGATCCTCACAATGGTTTCAGATAGGGCCGGTCTATAACCCTACGCCATCTCCTTTATTTCTTTGATTCATAGAAATAGCTATATCGCCACAATCATGGTGCTAGTCCAAGTCTCCCCTGCAATTTAGTATTATTCTTATTTCCATCTTTTAAAATTTCTATAGGATTTGATTTTGCTAATTTCATGTAAAGACAAATTTTAAAATTCATTTAAAAGTTTTGAGTTCCAAATTCTCTCCCTCCTTCTGTTCTCTCCCCTCCCCCTCCCTAAGGTGGTGAGTGATTTGATAGAGGTTATGCATGTTTATTTGCATCTTTTTGATCATCCTATGGAAAAAAAAATGCGATTTTATAATCATTCTTCCCCATAGACTATTGCAAGGTCAGTAAAATAACGACGGTTGTTGTGGGGTTTTTGCAACTGAATATAAGCCTGTCTTCTGATGATTATGGTGCTGATTATTATAAGCTTATCTTTTTTATAAAGTTCAGACTGAAATCTTCTGGGGACAAGTCATTATCCTGCTACGATTCTTCTGTAGTTAGTGTTCTGTGAACTACTACCATTATGCTTAGCAGTCTCTACTTCTGAAGTTAATATGGTAGTGAAAATACTGACCCCTCCCCCCATATGGGAGTAACAGCTGGCCATATTCCTGTCCTTGACTTCACTGTCATGCTGAGACACCTTCAAATAATAGAGATTTAGGGAATGGAGAGTCAACAAAGGAATCCAAGAGGAGCTTTGGGCGCTTCTCATGTATGCTAGTTCTGAAATCCGGCAAGTCGCCGGACCTTTCAGTGACCAGGCAGCACTTAGAGACTCTAAGTTAGGAAAGAGTCATCACTCGCCATTGGTAGAGAGAGTTTTCACACCTTTCTGGATAAAATGGCAGATCCAGATCTAACTATGAAATTACATGTGTGCAGCTGGCTGGACCTGTCTAGAATGAAATGTAGTAGTTGCTTCTGTCCCACAATCTGGAACATTCTGTTCCACAAATCATGTCAGATCCAGTTTTGGCAATGACGGTGGGAGCGTATCTTCTGAGCCTGTGGTACCCAATACTAATTTAATCCACGAAGCATCCATGGTCAGAGGAGGTCAGAGACTTTGCCTCTCTGCTTCTATGCCTGAAGAGCCCTGACTTTAAGATACTATTTCTAATCAATCAGTGAGAATTTATTGTCATTCAATCATTTCAGTTGTGTCTGATTCTTCACGACCCCATCTAGGGTTTTCTTGGCAAAGATACTGGAGCGGTTTGCCATTTCCTTCTCCAGCTCATTTTACAGATGAGGAAACTGAGGCAAACAAGGTTAGATGACTTGCCCTGAGTCACATAGCTAGTAAGTGTCTGAAACTGGATTTGAACTCAGATCTTCCTGACTCTAGGCCCAGCACTCTATCCTCGCTGCCACCTGGCTGCCCCAGTGAGCATTTATTACATGTCTATTATGTGCTATGCTAGTTACTAGAATAAAAAGGCATAAAAATATGAAAAAATCCACGTGTAACCTTGAGGGTCACCAAGTTGCCAGATTGAGTTCATTGTCTAATAGGGAATTTTGACTTGCCCAGGTACGTAGTAATTCTATACTTGGGAGTGTTGTTATGAAACAGATGAATTGCTTGTGATTACTCCCCCAGTTAGAAAGAGATTACTCTCTAACAGTGCACTGGGGGTTGTGATCTCAGGCCTGTGCTAGGAAAGGACACGCTCTGCTATCTGGCTGCCAGAGCTATCCTGTCACCTCCATGCTGCAAGCAAAGGAAATGTACAGGATAGAGTCAGTCACAGGGTTTTATAAGCAAGAACATCAGATCAGTCTGATACAGTCTTTAATAAAATAAAAAGACATGCTTTGGAAACAAGTGCCATTTGAACCCAACTGAAGGTAAAACAGGGAGATGGGATGAGACTGCCATCAACTGTGCTTCCTTTCAGCATTCTAACTGTTTTATGGGATATCAGCAATAAAAATATGTAGTCGTATGTTATATGAAAATGTACATAGTCATACTTTGCTCAATAGGTGGGGCAGTAGATAGAGCACTGGGCCTGGAGTCAGGAACACCTGAGTTCAAATCTAGTTTCAGACACTGCCTAGCTGTATGACCCCGAGCAAGTCATTTAATCCTGTTGGCCTCAGTTTCCTCATCTATAAAATAAGCTGGAAAAGGAAACGTCAAACCGTTCCAGCATCTTTGTCATGAAGCATCAGACAGGACTGAAATGACTAAACAACAAGAACCAATATGTAATACATGCGTGTGTCGGGGAATCAGGAGTAGGGCACAACTGCATGGTCTTTCAGGAGTTTATAACCTAATCCGTACATATAGCTCTATAGGGTTGGATCTTGTTCAGTGAAGCCTCTTAAAAAACTCGAGAATATGGCAAATGAGGAATAGTGTCAGAATGTATGATATAGGTATATGTGTGTGTGCATAAATGTTTTTTAATGCAAACATCCTTATCTCCACTTGAAATATTCTGTTGTGATAAGGGTTTTCCTGCAACATGGTGGTGTCACCCTGCTTCTGGGAGAAGACATTCTGTATTCCTTTAGCGCTTTCCATTGGCTGTGTAGCCGGAAGAGGATGCATCTATAAAACAACCAGACAGGGACAAAATTTCTTTCTTCTCTGCGGCATCCAGAGGGGGTGACAGTCCTGTTCACACACAGCATGGGCACCATGAATCATGCTGGATATGGAGAAGGGCTATTTCTCTCCTTAGCCCTTTTAGGCCCTGTGGTCCCAAGGAACAGGCTTAGACTTTTGGTCTGGGCTGTTGCATTTCATCAAAGTGTTAAAGTCTTAAGAACCACCATGTCTCTTTTCCACAGAATGAGAATTAGCTCTTGGAAAATAACTTTTCTCTGAAAACATGTGCTTATTCTCCAGCATTGTGACTACCTCTGTTAACAACTGAAAATGTCAAGAGCAATGGAAAATGCCCTAAGGCCATGGGGATTTCTGGGAAAGGGAGAAAAACAAGCAAAAGAAGGAGGAGGAGAGGGAAAAGAAGAAAGAACATTATGAAAAAGGCAGAAATGAGATGGGAGAGATGGAAATGGGGGCTAGGAGAGAACCGGGGGCTGAGAGCAAGAGAAAAATGCCACTTTGTATTCCAACAGGGACGTATACCCAGTAGTGCTAATGTCATTCCAAATGATTTAGGACTTTGATCTTTTATCTCCATGTCCATGCCTCAGACCAAGCATTTCCATAGTCAGGAAATTAGTTCTTAATCTAACATCCCACACTGTGCGACACATCTATCTACCACCCAGAAATCCACCTCTGACTTCCTTAGGGGTTGTAAGCCCCAGATATGCAGAACAATTATGGTTTGAAAAAATCTGGACTAAATCTAAGCTGCCTCTTTACTCTTATTTAGGAAAATTTAGTTTTTACTTTCCTTATACATTCATGCATGATTTTTATCAAACACCACATTTAAATATATCTCATTCAGTGCTTCTTAAATACCAAAAGAAAATCAAGATGGCCTATCTTTCTAAGTCGTAGTTATGATCTCTTTTACTTTAAAAAAACCCCTCAAACTTTCAGGGCTTCCCATTTCTTCTATCTTATCTATCTTATAAACATAAAATCCAAATCTCCCATCTTGGCATTCATGATTCTCCACAATCTGTTTCCAATACACCTTTCCAGACTAATTGCATATTGCCCCTGTTCACATACTTGATGTTCCAATCAAATCGAACAGCAGGTGAAAGTGATCTGTTACCTAAAACAGGTCCACCCAACCTTAGGTTTTTGTTGAAACAATAGACAGTATATTTTGATTTGCCCTTTTAGTGAGAGCTCTGGGGGAGCTTAGCTTCCTTTACTAAAGCATTTATGTAAATTTTTATGCTTGTACATGGGCTGCATAAATCCTACTGTGGGCCTACATGCAGCCCATTGGACGCATTTTGGACAGCCCTGACCTAAAAGGTACATCTTCTCCCAACTATCTTCCCTATTGACAAGCACAGCAATTTCAGATTAATAAAGCATTTTCAGGAGGCTCAAATTCAAATAATATCTCTTGTAGGGACAACATATAAATCTGTTATCATGTTGGTCTGGGTTAGCTTATCAGATCAATGGAGAACAAAACTGGGTCTTCGGGAAATGTGACATAGAACTGGGAAATGTTAATTAGGGAGATACTGTAAAGATACTTGTTATGTTTGTCCTTTATTTTGGAAGAGGACCATGACATCAGGGAAATTACGACATGACTTGCAGTTGACTTTGATTTGAGTGAGGGAGGGCTATGCAAGGTCACCAGCCTCACTTTCTCTTCCAGAGCCATCTGGGTCCAGTAACCAGATGTTCATCAGGATGATTGGAGATGACCCAGGATGCAATGGGAGACCCTGGCCCTTTTAGGCTAAGGCCTTTTCATGTACTCACTTAGAGCGTGGTAATGCCCTAGCTTCTGAAGGAGAGAGGGAAGTAGAAGCAGGGATTGCTTCAGGGCCACTAGCCACAAGAGATCCAGAGAGTTCAACATTCCTGGAGAGGGAAGAAGGGAGAAGATAGAGAGATGGTGGAGGGATTATTGAAGAGTTCATTGAATGGAATGGAATGGAACTTGGTGCGCTGAGGACAAAGTATACTATTCTGTGGTTTTGATCAGGTCCAGTTGCGAGAATGAGCTCTCTCTCAGCCTCAGTCAAGTTTCCAGTACCGTTATACTTTCACTTGGAGTCAGTAAATGTCAGCAGATCACTTAGCCATTCAACACTTATTGAGCACCCACACTAGACCTCTTGGCTTTCTCATCTATCAAGTGAGAAGGTTGTATCAGCGACCTTCAAGGTCCCGTATGGCTCTAAATCTATGCTCTTATGACCCTTTGAGTCAAGTAACCTCTCTGGGTCTCAGTTTCCTCATCAATAAAAAATAAAGAGGCTGAATTCAGTGGTCCCTATGAGCCTTTCCAGTTCTAGGTCACTGTAATCAATGCAAGCATGTTTATTTTATTTCACCTAGGCAGCTAGGTAGCGCAGAATTTGGAGCGCTGGCCTTGCTGTCAGAAAGAGCCAAGTTCTGCCTCAGACACTTAGGAAATATGTGACCCCCGGGATAGTGACTTGAACCCTCTCAGCCTCAGTTTCTATAGCTGTAAAATGGGAATAATAGATAGCCCCCATCTCCCAGGATTGTTGAGGACCAGACATAAAGCATTGTAAACCTAAAGGGGCTTTATAAATGCTGGCTATTACCATCTTGGTCATTATCCCTCACCAATAAAACATTCTCTCTTGTTATTCAAATTGCTTTCTAGTGCTCCGTGAATTCTGCCCAATACTGGCCCACCTCCTCAGAAAGTCGGCCCAGAAGCTGGACTCGAAGTGTTTCTAGCACCTTGATTTCCTTTTTATGGGAAGACGTTTTATGAGAATGTTTAACATACTGCTCCAGGTCACCTGTCGCTTTTCAGCCTCCCTCAGAAATCCTGATCGGGAAGGATTCTCAGCTCCTTTCCTCTTCTCTTCGCTCTTTGCTCTTGGGGTATCTGATAGCAAGGTTCCCAGAAAGTTGGTGATCTCTACTGGCACCTGCTTGTTTCAAATATGCCAATGAATTTTTCACAGTTGAACTCTGAACATTTTTTCTTCTGACAGAGCCTCGCTTCGCAACACATCTGAAATCTCTCTGAGGCTGTGCATATGTTACTGTTTATCCAACACGGAACTCAGGCCTCTTTGAACTTCCATCTCTTGATAATGTGTCTCGTATTTTAACATGCTCGCACTTCAAAAAATGAAACTGTTTAGAAGCTTTTGTGCTCTTCAAAGGATTTTCTCCCGTTGCTCTACACCCTCCTTGCAGGCAACTGCCAAGGCACAGCGAGAGCATTTCATGTTGAAGTCTAATGCCTATCATTTGGTCGGTGAATAATTATAGACCTTTGATCATCTCCTTTATTTTTTTCAAGTTTTGTTTATTGGATTATCACTTAGGGCTGGAAGGGACCTTAGGCATCATCTAGTTCAACCTACTCATTTTTACAGATGACGAAACTCAGCCCCAAAGAGGTTTATTGACTTGAAGGATGATGGACTCATTGATTTAGAACTGAAAGGGAACGCTGAGGCCAACTGCCTCATTTTACAGATAATGAAACCGAAACCCAGAAAGGTTAAATGACTTACAGGGTCATGAAGTTGTAGATTTAGAGCTAGAAAGGTCCTTGGAGGGGATCAAATCCAATCTTCTCCCTTTAAAGTTGAAGAAAACTGAGACTCAGAGAATTTGTGACTTGTTTAGTGTCATACAGCTAATGAGTATCCAAGACAGTATTCAATTCTGGCTTTCCTCTCTCCCAGATTCCTCTTTCTCTCCTCCCAGAGAATTAGCCCTTGCAGCAAAGAGTGAAAAAAGAGATGAGAGAAAAAAAAAACACAAAACAGTTTAGCAAAATTAAGGAACATATCAATGGAATCTTAGTTTCTGGAATATTCCACACCCATGATCCCATACTCTGGCACAGAAAGAAGGAGGGTGTGTTTTCTCATCTCTTCTTCAGGGCAAAGTTTGGTCATTATAATCATACAGCGCCGTGTTTAGCTGGTTTGTGGTTATTGCTGTTCTTTCTGACTACTCTGCTGTGGTTATTGTGCATATTGTTTTCCTGGTCCTGCTGACTTCACTTTGCCTTCATTCATATAAGTCTTCCCCATGCTTCTCCCTTTACCGTTCTGTGATATTCCACCACAATTTGCTTAGCCATTTGCCAGTTGATAGGTGTTTGCTTTGTTTCTTGTTCTTTGCTATTAAATGAATGTTGCTATAAATAGTTTGATGGAAATGGGGCTTTTCAGTCTTTGGCCTCCATGGAGCATATGCTTAAGAATAATTATCATAATAGAAATAATAACTAACATTTATTTAGTGGTGACTATGTGCCAGACGCCATGATAAGCACTTTACCATTAGGATCTCCTTCCAGCCTCAAAACAACTCTGGAATGTAGGTGCTCATCACTATCTCCATGAGCACATAAGGAAACTGAGACAAATAGAGATTAAGTGGCTTGCCTAAGGCGATATCGCTAGCAAGTGTCTGAAATCACATTTGACCTCAGATCTTCCTGACTGACCGGGTGGACTGCACCACCTCACCTATGGGAAGGAGGATCTCTGGGTCAAAGTGTATGAACACTTTAGTCACTTTCTGAGTGTTTCTTTTCTTTAGATACCACTTATTTCAAAGCCTGTGATACTTTCTCAAGGGCTCTGTTTTGCCCCAGATCTATGTTTTATATTGGCTCCATTTTAGACATAGCATCCGAGGTCTTGAGTTGAACAGGACCTCAGAAACCTTCTAGTTCAACGTGCTCGTTCTATAGAGCACGTTCTATTGCTCTTAAGCAATTTAGATTCGAAGATCTTTCCCACCCATTCATAGGCCATACGACCTGCTCACATCACAGGAAGCCTAAATCAGGTGTCATGGGAGGAGCTTGCTGAGAGAAAAAGGAAGTTCTATCACAGGAAATGCTGAGAGAGGGAGGAAGCTGTTACGGCTACTAATGGCCGTCGTGATAGTTAAAGCTGAGTTAAGAAAGTCTGCCTCTGATAGCTGAACAGACTGTGACAGCTGTACTGTGAGCTTGTTTTGGGGGAGACCCCAGCAGGGGGTCAGAGAGGCTCTGGGATGGCCGGGCCCCATGTTGTGATATTGTGTATTGAATGTTTTGCTGCCACAGTACACTGGATAGGGTTCTCTGGTGTCTGAACAAATGGTTTACTCCTTCTGCCTTCTATGTGAAGAGTCTCGTGTAGTTTGCGATACAGAACCACATCGGCATTTTGACAGTGATCGTCTACATTATTATTATTGCCTTCCTGATACAGGAAGCTGAAGTTAAGTGACTTGACAAAGGTCTCCTGAGCATTAAGGGACAGGGGGAGGATCTGACCCTGAACGCTCTGAGGAGCCGCTCCTCTGCTGTACCATGTTGCCTCTCCTTAAGGCCTTTGCTCTCCAGGACGATGAAGCCCTTCATGGCTCTATCCAGATGCACCCACTTCCCTTCCATCCCGCTTCTTCCCAAAATGGATCATGAAGGACTAATGAGATATAGCTTGGGATGGTAGAGAGAGAACCAGGTTTGAAATAATTCAAAATCCACTTCTGATGCATTTTTACTGTGTGACTCTGAGAAAATCACATCTAATTCTAAGAGGGAAAATTATAGAGAAGATGTCAACCTGCCTGGAGTTTCCTATACCTATAAAATCACAATTTCATCCCCTATCATGGAAAGGGAAAGGCTCAAAGCTGAAATGGAATCATGTGGATACAGATTGGAAAGACTGAGTTCAAGATGTTGGACTCCTACAATTAATCCCATGGTATTGTAATATGTTACATGAGTTCAAATTTAGGCGCATATATATTTTACATGGAAACATACTATGCTTTAGGTTCCATTTTTTAAAAAGAATTTCTGGCTTAGAGAGACCTGAAAATGACTTTTCTTTGGCTCTTTAACACCTTCTTTACACACCACAAGGATATTCTCCAGGAGAGATTTGGCCTCCTTGCTGTCATGAAACCTGGGTGAGATATTTCTCTGGAGCCCCTCCAAAGCTGAAGGATCCCACATGGCATCCTTTTACACCTCCAGGGAAGAAAGGAGGTATTCAAGCTACATCGTTCTCTGGCTGTTTTCTCATTTGGCTCTGACGTGCCAACATTACTCCAGCATTGGCACCTTATGCTGAGAAAATATTGGCCTTCTCTAATACCATTTCTTTTTGTTAGACTTTGGGCTAGACGCGCCACCTCCCTCTGCCTTGTTTCCTTTTCTGTGGAACAGTCCAATAATACTCTGTCCCATAAGGGCTAATAAAATGAACAAAGTACTTTGACATCCAATAACGACAGGGTTTACAAAAAAAGGCAAAGATTTCCAAAAGGGGCCCACACTTCAATTTGTCTTTTGTACCTTTAAAGTTACCATCCCTCTAATCAACTCATTTGCTTTCAATAATAATTGATATTTACAAAACATTGTAAGTTTACAATATGCTACACACATATATATGTGTATACAATACACATACACATACATATATATATATATATATATATCAGCTCACAAAAACAGGTACATTATCTCATTTTTTTACAGATGAGGGATCTGAGGCTTAGATTCTATGACTTATGGTCACATAGCAAGGAGATGTCAGAGGTGGGGTTCAAGGATACGCCTTCCTGATTCCAAATCCATCTCTCTATCCGCTATCATACGGCCTTTTTTCAGTATAATAGATTATCTACACTAATTGTCTTTGAGATCTTTATAGAAGGAAAATTAGTTCTCATTTGACTCAGAGGTTTGTGCAATAATATATTGGCAAACCTAAATGTCCCAAGGGTGCCATTTTGTTACTAACCCTCAAAAGCCTCCTTTTCCCCCTCTCATCATTTGTCTGTTCTCTATGACTCCAAAGTGAATTTGAGATTTAGTGACTAACCAATGAATTCAATATAGATAACCTATCAAATACTATACTACTTTCAACACCCCTGAAAAAATCCACTTTGGAGTTTGAATTGGTTTATCCATCTATACTGGTCAAATTCACTGGCTTTAAAGATAGACTTTTTGAAGACCTTGGTTCCAAAGACATTCTCTGTGATCTGTATTCCTAAATGAGATACGACAGATGAATCAGGTCCCAAGGATGTTTTGAACTGATTTAGTTGTCTAGACCAAGCAAATCTTTTAGCTAATTCCCAAATCACTGCCTCCAGCCTTTGCAAACTATTTCTCCAATTATGTGATCACTATCCACATCTGGCCAGTGACATTACTAACCAAATATATAAAATTTGAAGCTTGCCTCAGGAATTCAATGACTCATCTTTTGAACTAAAGTCTTCAGGAAGGTTTACCTAACAATGGACCAAATAACATTTTTCTATTTGTTTTATTGTTATTCATGCACTATAAATTATCCCTAGCACTGTGCTACTTGAGGATTTATGTTTGAGTGGAAAGACAAATTATTTCCCACAAAAGTATTGGGATATACGGCACATTATATTAACATTACGTGAACCTTTATCATACCCACAGTAAGTAGAGAGTCAAGAATGTTTATCTACATTTTAGATAGGTTAGAATATTAGAATAGAATTATTCTAGAATTAGAATATTAAAACACACAGGAGTAGTGGGGAGGTTGGTTTCAATGTTCTGACTTCTTTGGAATAATGATGTCTCCTAATTTTTGTAATTGACATTTTTATGTGCCCAAATCCCTAAAACAACTATTAAAACATTATCTAAAACTAGTAGAGGATTATTTGAAAATAAAGATCAAACCTTTTCTCTTTACTCTTCCCACGGCTGCCACCCTCATTCAAGGAGTCAGGAAGACCTGAGTTCAAATGTGACTTTAGACATTTGTACTAATTGTGTGACCCTGGGCAAGTCACTTAACCTCTGTTTGCCTCATTTTCCTAATCTGTAAAATGAGGATAACACCAGCACCTATCTCCCAGAGTTGTCGTGAGGCTCAGATGAAGTAATAATTGTAAAACTCTTAGCACAATAACTGGGATATATTAAGTGCCATATACATCTTAGCTCCTGCTGTTATTTTTTTAAATATATTTCTGAATGATCCTTTTTTGTTCCTTTATTTATTCTACTCTTTTTATAATTTATTCCCCTCCCAATTCCACCCAACGCCCCCCCCCAAACACCCCACAGGAAAAAGAAACAAAGAAAAAGAAAAGAAAAGCTCTTGTAACAAATATACACAGTCAAGCAAAACAAATTCTTCTTGTCTGAAAATAGAGATCTCATTCTGCTTCCTGAATTCATCACTTCTCCATCAGGAGGTATCAGGTTGTATCATCAGTCTTCTGGAATCGTGGTTGGTCATTGAGTTCTCTGAGTTCTTAAGTAGCTCAAAGTTCTTTTAAGGAGGTTTCATTCTAATGGGGGAACACAACACATAAAGGTGAACAGGAAAGAAGTTAGGGGGAGAAAGGAAAGGGAGCGGTATAGCTGGGGAAAGGCAAGGATGTTTCTCAAAGGCCTGGGCTCCAGCAAGATCTCACACATTTATATTTTATTACATCTACCTCTGATGTTTCATCATGCTGTGGCATTTACCCTAGGAACCTGAAGACTATGCCAACAGAACACAAGCTGAGGTTGGATCTACCAGGCTTATACTGCTTCATTATACAGTGATGAGGACTCCAGAATTAGGAGGAAGGTGTCCTTCTTACTTTAAGGACCTGTAATTTCAACAGGGTGAGGAACTCTTGGTGTGGAAAGGCCCTCCACTAGTGGGGAATCATCAAATCATCCTAAGTCTTGAGGGTTACTTCAGATCTCTACCTTTCTAGGACTTGGTAGATGATGTCTTCAAGATTTTCACAGCTAAAAAAATTCTTCTCCCTGCAGCCAACTTGGTGATGAGCTTCTCCATACTTAGTCAGACTGGATTTCAGGCTAGAGCCAGCTTGAACTATCTAGAGGGAGTCGATGGTTAAATTTGTTAAATTTGCACCTTAGAAATCAGATTTGATTTAGTTTTTTTGTTGTTGTTGATTGCTTAGCCTTGAAGGGATAGAGAAAATGTTAATAATGCACATTAAACTTAAAAGTATGTTGTACGACTGGTTATTAATATTTACTATTTACCAGCACGACCCTGCTTTCAGGTGATAGTTTCCTTATTTGTAAAACGAGGGGGATTGGACTCCATGACCTCTAAGGGTGCTTCTCACTCGAACTCTTTGATCTTATGATACTGGGAATAAAAAACAGCTGGTATTTTGTGCTTAACTGAGCACCGTTGTACTTACTTATATTTAACTTTATAGCTTACTTTTGATAATTTAGGATAAGTCATACGGAGGAAAGAACTCTGGTTCTGGAGTAAGAGCACCTGGGTTCTAATCCTGCCTCTGATCTCTGGCGTAACCTTGGGTAATTTAACTTCCGGAGGACTCAGTTTCCTCAAATGTAAAATGAGAGGATTGGACAAACAGCCTCTAGATTCTGTGATCTTATATTTCTTCAAAATCCCCGTGACACTGATAGCATTGCCGTTGAGTTATTTCATTTGTGTCTGACTCTTCGTGACCCCATTCGGAGTTTTCTTGGCGAAGATGTGGGAGTGGTTTGCCAGTTCCCTTTCCAACTCATTTTACAGATGAAGAACTGAGGCAAACAGGGTAAAGTGACTTGCCCAGGGTCATACAGCTAGTAAGTGTCTGAGGCTGGATTTGAATTCAGGAAGATACACGTATATACAAATTATATATAGTATAATAATAATTCCCCATTAATAGTACAGATCACCCCAAAACAGAAGTTTGAGGACATGCAATTATACTAAGAGTCATCAAAGTCAAATAAGATGCGATAATGTTACATTCATCCAGAAAACTCTTCAAATATTATGAGTTTATTACTCCTATGAGTTTTTCCTAGAGTTTTTTTGGACAATACAAAGAGACAGACTCTTTGAGGTAGCAGTGACAGTGATCACTGTGTCAAAGTTATCAGACACTAGTGGGTATTATGTGTGAGAGAGGATGGGCAAAAGGCAGCAAGAGACGGGATGTGAGGAATTGGATGATATGCCATTCCTACACCCACAATGATCTTGAGAGACAGCCCCAGATCTCAGTGATTCTTTTTGTAATTATATCTTCAAATCAGTTCAATTTCCCTTGGTCACAGAAATGTTCTGAAACTTAATGAAGCTTGAGCTCTGGGATAAGTTACGTGACCAATTTTTGAGGTGTTTTGTTACTAACAACAGGAAGAAGAGCGTACCTAGGAAATTATGACAAACAGTAATAACCACAGTGGAGAGTGGAAAGTGGTCTTTTACCAAAACAGCCACTTTGCTTCGGTCTTGAGAAAACAGAGAGAAACCTCGTAGGGAAAGCATTGACTACAAAAACAAACACAGTAACGATTATTTGTGCATGTTGTCTCTTTGAGGGGGCTAGGGGGAAGCAGAAAATCAAAGTGCCCTGGTTTTCTAAAACTAAGGTAAAAAGAAGTTCAGAGTGGGCTCCCAGTTAAAAAATTTCAACACCTATCTTGATTTACTTACAACAGAGATAAGAAAGACATGTTGGCAGATGATGCACTTAAAGAATGAGTGTGGTCCCATCCATTTTGGGAGCTGCCTAATGAATGCTAGAGAGACAGCACGGTACCCTGCTAGAAATAATAGTCAACCCATCAATCAAGGAGTGATTGGTAAGCATCTAATCAGAGACATATATAGCACTTAAAATTTCTCTCTCTCTCTCTCTCTTTCTCTCTGTCTGTCTCTGTCTCTGTCTCTCTCTCTCTCAGTCTCTGTCTCTTAAGTAACTCGCCCAGGATCACACAGCTGGAAAGTGTTTAAGGCCAGATTTGAACTCAAATCCTTCCTGACTCCAGGGCCAATGCTCTATCCACTGCACCACCCAGCTGCCGCACTTAAAGGTTTTCAAAGCATTTTACACGGGGGCCTTATAAGTCTTCAAGATAGGCATTGCAGTTATTACCACCCTCACTTTACAGATGAGACAATGAGACTCTGATCTAATTCATGACTTGTTCATGTTCACAAGGGTAGTAAGCGCTGGAAGCCATGAAGTCCAACATCACCATTTACCAGATGAGATGCAGAGAGGTTGAGCAATTTGTCCAAGGTCATAGACCTAGAAGGGCCTGAGGCAGAATTTGAACTCTGACCTTCCTTACTGCAAATCCACTGCTCTGTATCCATTAAACCCCATTGAGCTGGAGCCTCCTAGAGTTTTTGAGCAGGCGGGTGACATGGTCAGACTTACCTGTCAAGAAGACTATTTGAGTGGCCACATGAAGGATGAAGCAGAGAGTAATGACAGTAGCCATGGGCAAACCAAGAAGGAGGCCATTGCCCAGGCCAGAGTGGGCGGAGTCTGAATCAAGATGAAGGGAAAGATGGGAAAGATTTGTGGACGTAGAAGTGGCCAACTTGGTAACTGGTTGAGTGTGGCTGGTGAGGTTCCAAGCCCGAGCGGCTGAGAAGATCACAGTGTGGTAACACAAACAGGGGAATTCAAAGATTTAGAAGGGGAGCGTTCCCTCTTCCGTGCCTTGGAAACGTTGATCTGTCAGTTCACAGCCAATGATCTTGGTCACCAATAATAACTCGCGTTCACCTTAGGCATGTGGACCTAGTGCATTCCTTTAATAGTCTATGACAGTGTAAGTAAGCATCATTATCCCCATTTTACAGATAAGGAAGTAGCATCTTAAAGAGGTTAAAGGCTTTTGTCATTCATTCATTTAGGCCTGTCTGACTCTTTCCAACCCCATTTGGGATTTTCTTGGCAAAGATACTGGAGTAGTTTTGCCATTCCCTTCTCCAGCTCATTTTACAGATGGTGAACCGAGACAAATAGGTTTAAGTAACTTGCCCAGGGTTACACAGCAAGTAAGTGTCTGAGGTCAGATTTGAACTTAGGAAGAATAGGCTTCCTGATTCCAGGCCCAGCAATCTATCCACTGTGCCACCTAGCTTCTCCATTAAGGGCTTTACCTATGGACGTATGACTAATAAGTGTCAAAGGATGAAATGACGCCAAGGAATACTGGATTGCATATTCCCTATACACGTTCTTGGTCTCTCTGTGACAATTTGAAAATTCGTCTTCCTTTTGCTTCCATAATGTATTTCTCTGGCTCACCTTCCCCCACTCCCCACCACTCCTATTTCCTTTCCTGACTCAATTTCCTCCTCCTAACCCCTAATAGTAGTATCATTCAAGATTCAGTCCCTCTTCCTTCCCCTCTCTTTCTCTCTTGCCAACAAGCCAACTACAACCACACTCTGTGAAAAAGACCTGCAAAGACCATATTGTAGAGAACCTAAATCACTCAGCTTTGGAGTCCTTGCCCTGGAGCAAATACTGTTCTGATTGGTGAAAGGTGAGCTAGCCTTAGACCCAATCCCATGCCACCTTGGCCTTGTTACTACCAATTTACAAATTTACTCCTCTCTCCACTCAACCTTTTGCTACGGGAAAAATAGTCAAATGAACTCTACCATTGTTTTTGGAGAAAACATGTCAATCCATCCTCTATGACTTCCCAAAGTAATGTATACTTTGCTGGTCATAATTTCTTATGCTCTGTTATGAACTTCTTGCGTTAATGCACTGTCTCCTCCTATTATAACATAAACACTTTGAGGGAAGAGATTATATTTCCTTTTTCTTTATGTAGCATACCCTCTGGAGCTAGTTACCCACCTCCCACTCTCATTGGCAAGCTAGATTGCCCAGATGGTAGCTGACTACTGCTTCCCTTGAGGTCATAGGAATAACTCCAAAAGGCTGCAGTTTCTAATACTTTTGCTTGAGTCCCCACCAGTGTGCTCCCTATTAACAGTCAGCTAATTAGACTCCATTAGCTTTTAGAAAAGGGATTTACTGAGAAGATATAGCAAAACAAACTATACCAAACATTCCTTCTATATGACATTGAAGGTCCCTGGGGAGAGTGAGTTCAAGCTCAGACTACAATGGTAGCCAGGCATGTATGTAGGGAACATGTATAGCACGGAGGCACCTTCCAACTTCTGGTTCTAGAAGTCTTTTCCCTCTTTGGGGTCCTCATGAAGTTCACTGTAGGACATGGTGTTAGTGATAGACAAATTATTCTACTGCTAAACTAGATTGACTCCTCACAGGGCTCCTTCACTGACAGGCAGTCTAGCTGGATTTGCTACTTCCAGGATGTAGCCTCTTGGCTGAACAGATAAATCTGCTGTTGGGAAAAGTTAAGCAGGTGCTTAGTTTGTGGGCTGGCTCCTTAGCAGGCCCAGCTGCCATACTGCAATATCTCTAGACCTTGAAATTCTCCCAAGGATGCTGCCTGGCCATGTCTGTTTCAAAATTCCTGCTCAATCGTCTGTCCATTCCTATGGTTCCTACTACTAGCTATGGTCAACTTCACTAATGATTCTGGTCACCAATGAGACCTCTGATGGAATCTCTAGACCTGAACCCACAAAGTTAGTGCCTTGAATACATCTCCCTCAGAGTATTTATTTTCCCAATATCAGGAGGGGATGAACAGGAAGAGAGAGAAGTGACCATGTGCTCATTGATGCCAAGGCCATGCTGAATAAAATGCTTATATTGCACCCCCACTCAACTCTCTAGACCAAAGCAATCTTGCCCCCCTCATAACTACTAAGGAAATACTGATAGATGGGCAGATTGCCCTTTTTGTGTGCACACTCTGTTCTGGCTCAGTAATGCCTGAGTCATCTATTCTTTTGACTCCATGGCCAATTAAAAGACTTTTGTCATCAAATAGTATCAACCCGTGAGTCATCATGACCAGAAAATAGCTCCCCTCAATTTTCCACCTGGTCATTTGGACAGAAATCAAGGGCAGGAATATTTGAAGTATATGTTTGAATGGCTTGAAACAGGCAGGGTATACCTGTACGTGCTTCAAGGGCAGGGCTTCCACAGACCAATCTATCTCTGTTATATTTGTACCCCAGAACTTAGCACAGTGTCTTTCAAGTCGAAAGTACATAATGAAAGCTTTTTCAATAAAAAGCTTTCCACAGTCTTGCTTTCAACAAGCCCTTTAAAATACCTAGCATGTGAAGGCACCGCGCTAAGTGCTGTGAACAAAGACAAAAGCAAAATAGTGCCGGCCACCTGAAAATTTACATTCTCATTGGAGGGATATCATGTCCAAGCACATATATAAGTATATACAGAATATATGTGAGATCTTTCCAAGTTGGCTTTGGGAGAGAAGGCACAAACAGCTGGGAGGATCAGAAGAGGATTAATGGAGAAGATGGTACATGAGCATTCATTATAGATATAGATATAGATATAGATATAGATGATAATTGAATGCATGAGAGTTGATGAAATCACCAGGAGAGAGAATATAGAGAAAAACAAAGGCAAGACCAGGACAGAGCCTTGAGATGCACTGACAGTTAGTGAGCACCCCAGGGATGATGAATAGTGGAGAGATATAGATTATCGAGCAGAGATCGTGGATTATTGTAAGGGTGGTGTTGTTGCTGGTGGTGGTGTTTTTAAATGGAGGAGACTTGGGACTAGGAGGAGAAACAATAGATAGGGAAATATTGGAGGGAGGGAAGAAGAAAGGAAGACAGACAGAGAAAGAGAGAGAGATAGAGACAGAGACAGAGAGACAGAGACAGAGAACGAGCGTGATGATTACAGAGGACAACTTGTTGGGGAGGCCAAACAGGATATCCTGCTCCTCACTTAATGTCCTGCAGGCCTCAATTACCTCGTCTATAAAATAAAGGGATTGGATGACCTCTAAGTTCGCTTATAACTCTAAACCTATGATCTTATGATCACCTCACCTATCCAATCTTAACCATCTATCAAGGATCAGATCCTGACCAGTGGGTGAAGTCTTTCAGGAGCACCTTCACGGATCGTTCTCTTTTCTGAACTGCTATAATATTGACTACCTGTATTAGCCAATATAGTACCTATGTGACAAGAAGAAGGGATGACTTACAGGCTGCCCACATACTCCACCGAGCTTATTTCAATGTCCAACTTGTTTCCTTCCAAGCAAAGCTGCTTCTCAACGAGGCCTGTTCCATGGCTCCAGGGTCTCGTGGAAGAGCAGCTTGAGCTCAGGAGGCTCAGTCTGGGCATCTGCCCTTCCTCTACTGTGTGCTGACATCACTTCTAAAGACATTTTGGTCAAAAGTTTTGATTCTGCTGCACATTTTTACATGAGCCATATTACCAACAAAAATGTATTTCTCAGCATCCAGATTGGGTGGAAAACAAAAACAGCAGTTATTATCATTTCTATTAAGAAAAAGTTACATTGTTTCCAGGCTGTAGGCCAACTTGCCATTTAGGAAATTTAATCCAGATGCAGCTTTACCAGTTCCCTTTAAAAATGAAAATAAGACCCAAACTATCTTTGTCTGCATAGGATTCAGGGTAGTAGTGTACCTTTAAGGGAGGCTTACAGGACTAACTTCTCACGGCAGAGAATATATGTACACACACACACACACATATATTTGTATATATATGTATATAACACCTATATAATATATACTGTACCTATATATTATATTATACATCTATACATACGTATGTATGTGTGTATATGTGTGTGTGTATGTGTGTGTGTGTGTGTGTGTGTGTGTGTGTGTGTGTATATATATATGTATGTATGTATGTATGTATGTATGTATGTATATCCCAAAATGGAATGGGCTGCTCCTGGGAGGTAGTGATGTCCTCTTCATTGTAGGTCTTTGAGCAAAGGCTGGGTTGACTGTTTGTAGGTGGGGGTAGGGGGTTGCCGAAGTTGGATGTGATCCCCACTGAGTTCTCTTTTCGTTTTAACATTCTACGATCTGCTGATTCTGACCCTGTATCAGTGAAGGTTCCCAGAGACTGTAATTGCCACTCCCACTGGCTGTTGTCACAAACCGCCCTTATTCATCTCACCAATGATTTCCACAAATAAGATTCAGCGTTATCCGAGGATGATAGATTGTAATTCCAGAGCTCCATTTTACAGATGAGAAAAGCGAATGCAGAGAACCTAAGTGAAATGCCAAGGATTACACAGTTGGTAAGTGTCCACAATGCTGTTTTAACACAGATCTTCCCAACTCCAGGTTCAGGGCCCTATCCAATGCACCACATTGCTTCTGGGACTAAGAGCTAACACTGAATATCAGATTACAGTAGCTCACACCAGCCCCCAATAAACTGGTGGCTCATACATGGAACGAATAAACACAGTGCACATGCCTTCTCCCGATCTCTAATGATTTTATGACACCTATCTACCAGAATGAAAGTGGGCAGAGGTAGTTTTCCTGCCTCTCTTCTCTTCCCTCCCCACTCCCCATGGAAAATTCAACTCTGTCTCAGAGTGTACGGTAGAAACGTTTCTTACTTTGATGTGCTTCAGGTTTTGATATTCTTACCAGATGGGAAGTCTTCTATCAGCCCCAAAGCAGGCAGAAAATACAAGGCAGATCTGCTGATGTTGGTGGTGAGCTAACATTTGTGCCTTGTCAGTCTAATTAGATGAAACTTATTCTTCGTGACCCCAGAGGGCAGAAGTAGGACCAGTGGGTAGAAGTTGCCTTTCACCTTAAAGGCAGGTAGGTGGTACAGTGGATGGAGTACTGTGCCTGGAGTCAGGAAGACGTGAGTTCAAATTCACCTCAGCACTTAACAGCTGTGTGAGCCTAGCCAAGTCATTTTAAACTCAGTTTCCTCAAATATAATATGGGGATAATAACGGCACCTACATCACAGGGTTGTTTTGAGGATCGAGTGAGGTAATATCTGTCAAGTGCTCACTACAATGTCTAGAAAAATAGAAGGTGTTTCATAAATGCTTATTCTCTCCCCCAATCTCTTTTTGGATCCATGTAAGGAGGAACTTTCTAATACTTAGAAATGTTCAAAAGTGGATTGGGCAGCCTCCAGGAGCAAGGGGTTCCTCATCATTGGAAGTATCCAAAGAGAGGCTAGAAGACCACTTCTCAGGATGCTATAAAGAGAATTAATTTTTTTTTTTGAGGCAATCCAAGTTAAGTGACTTGCCCAGGGTCACCCAGCTAGTAAGCATCTGAGGTCAAATGTGAACTCAGGCCCTCCTGACTCCAAGGCCAGTGTTCTATCCACTGTGCCACCTAGGAGAATTCATTCTTTTTTTTTTTTCCAAAATTTTTTAAATTAATTTATTTATTTTTAGTTTACCACACATGGTTCTACATAGTTTTGAGTTCCAGATTTTCTCCCCTCCCTCCCCCCTCCCTCCCCAAGACGGCATGGAATCTCATATAACTGTCATGTATAACTTCGCATTGAATTAATTTATGCACTAGTCAAATTGTGGAGAAGAATTTTGACCAATGGAATGAATCATGAGAAAGAAGAAACAGAACCAAAAAAAAAACCCAAAAACAAAAACAAAAGAGAAGCAAAAAGAGGTGAGCATGTAGTGCGCCTCGATCTGCATTCAAACTTCACAGTTCTTTCTCTGGATGTAGATAGCATTCTCCATCGTGAGTCCCCTGGAGTTGTCCTTGCACCTTGTGTTGCTGAGAAGAGCGAAGTCTGTCAGGGTTGGTCCTCACGGAATCCACATATCTGTGGCTGTGCACAACGTTCTCCTGGCTCTGCTCCACTCACTCAGCATTATGTCGTGTAGGTTTTTCCAGGTTGTTACGAAGTCTGCATCATCCCCATTTCTTATGGCACAGTAGTATTCCATCACCTTCATATACCACAGCTTGTTCAGCCATTCCCCAATTGATGGGCATCCCTTTGATTTCCAATTCTTGGCTACCACAAAAAGAGTGGCTATAAATATCCTTGTACATATGGGTCCTTTTCCCGCTTGTGTGATTTCTTTGGGATACAACCCCAGAAGTGGTATTGCTGGGTCAAAGGGTATGAACATTTCTATAGCCCTTTGGGCATAGTTCCAAACCGCCCTCCAAAATGGCTGGATCAGCTCACAACTCCACCAGCAATGCAACAATGTTCCAATTTCCCCACATCCTTTCCAGCATTTATCATTTTCCTGTTTTGTTATTTTAGCCAATCTGACAGGAGAGATGTGGTATCTAAGAGCTGTTTTGATTTGCATTTCTCTAATCAGTAGTGATTTAGAGCATTTTTCCATATGCCTGTAGATAGCTTTAATTTCTTCCTCTGAAAACTGCCTGTTCATGTCCTTTGACCATTTCTCAATTGGGGAATGGCTTGTATTCCTATATATTTGGCTCAGCTCCCTGTATATTTTAGAAATGAGGCCTTTATCAGAGATACTAGTTGCAAAGATTTTCTCCCAATTTTCTGCTTCCCTCCTAATTCTTGTTGCATTGGCTTTTTTTTTGTAAGCAGAAACTGGCCTAAATTTCTACATTTCCTCATGGGTTCTCTGATAAGATTGATGTGGCGCATGCCTCTATTTGGTATTATCATGAAGGTATGTAGCTGAATGGTTCTTAATCTAGAGAGGAATCCCTCTTGTGGCCCAGCTGGGAGAATTAGAACCGATGGGTGGTAGACACGAAAGGCAGATTGAAATCTTTGAGAAAGCGATGTGTCTTCGTTCACATTATTATCCATTACTCCTTGGTCACATCCTATTTAATATTAGAATTCTTTTATATTTTTTTCCTAGCTGATGATTTCTCTTTTCCCAGTATTCAGAGATATAATCGATCAGGTGATGATCTCCTTTTCTCATTCTTTCTTTTTTGATTAACCAGCCCCAAGTATGAAATAGTAGAGAGAATGTCAGTTTATACTCTTTTAATTTGATAAAGTTGAAATAGTTTACAGCAGAATTTATTTAACTTTAAATATTTACTTTAAGCAAACCATTTTTGTGGGGTTTTGAATGTAAGAAGCCAGGAACATTGGCAATCGAGGGGAGGGACGGAGCATCTATTGCAGTGTTTTTCTATATATTCTCGATTCGTCAAATTTATGGCTAGAGAAAGTGAATACTCTGAAACCTGTTACTACAGAGCAGTGACGACATATCTACTTTGTCTCCAAAAGCCTTTGTAAAACTTTGGATTTCTAGTTTGCTTCTGTCCCTTAAGGAAAATGAAGAGGATTTTTCATCGACGTTATCTGACACAAAGCAGATTTTTTTTCTAAACTTTGTTAAGGAGGAAGAGTTGAGAGTCTAGTGAGAGTGATGCAAAAAAAGTGTCAGTGACACACTTAGAAAACAAACAGAAAAGCACAGAGGGAGACACAGAAGCAGGACAACGTTGAAAGTATGTTTAATTTATTACATATTTTTAAAAATAAAATTTGGATGCTTTTTGTTTTTATATCACCAGAATTTCTGCCAGTATCCTTCCCCCTCCTCCCTCCCAGAGAGTCATACCATATAACAAATAATAGTTTTGAAAGAAAATGAGACAGAAAAAACCGGCAAAACTGATCACATAAAAAAGTCTGAAAATATATGCAATATATCACACCCATGAACCTTCTACCTCCTCAAAGGAGAGGGATGGGTGTATCTTTTCATAAAACATGTTTAGTGCCATTCCTGTTCCTGGTAATTTTGCAAAATTCACTCTTTGTTATTTTATAGTTGATCTTTCCATCTACTTGTTGTAGTCACATTGGCATTCTTTTCTTAGCTCTATTTATTTCATTCTTTATCAAATTATTGAAATTTTTCAATGCATCTCTATTCATCACATTTGTCATTTTTACGGCAGCTTAGTAATAATCTACTATAATCATATACCACAATTTGTCTACCCACCCTCCCAATTGATGACATCATGTTTTGCTGCCACAAAAAGTGCTGCTCGAAATATTCTGATGTATATGAGTACTTTCTTCTTATTAACATCCTCCTTGGGGCATAAGCTTAGTAATGGAATCTCCAGGTCAAAGGCTATGGGTGTCTTAGTCGCTTTACTTGCTTAATTCTAAATCATTTTCCAAAATGATTGGACAGATTCACAGATCCATTGACAATGCACTCCCATGCCTCTCTTCCCACAGACTCATCAATGTTGATTAGTCCTATCTTCTGTCATCTTTACCAGTTTGTTGGGTGCGAAGTGAAACCTTAGGGTTGTCTCGATTTGCAATTCTCTTAGTTCTCATGATTTGAAGCATTCTTTCACATAGCTGTTAATAGTTTGCAATTCTTTTCAGAGCTTGTTTTTCCATATTCTTTTTTTATTATCTATTGGGAATGGTTTTTGGATACATACACATTTATGTGCCTCAGATATATAGACATACAATATGTACATATACATATAAATGTACACACACAAATACATGTGCTTATAGATATGTCATTGTTGTTCAGTCATTTCAGTTGTGTCCAGCTCTTTGTGACCCCGGGGTTTTCTTCACAAAGATACTGGAGGGGTTTGCCATTTCCTTCTCCAGCTCATTTTACAGATGAGGAACTGTGGTAAATAGTGACTTGCCCAGGGTCACACAGCTCAGAAGTGTCTGAGACTGCTTTTGAGCTCAGGTCCTCCTGACTCCAGGACCAGAGCTCTATTCCCTGTGCCACCTAGCAGGTTGTCTATAGATATTAATATATACAATGGATTCTCATAATTTGTAGTAGTTATGTTCTATAAAGTCACCATGAAAACTGAATAAATGAGTACTAAACCATTGTTCCTAGGGGAAATACAGGATTCGTTTTCTGCAAGCCTCTGGTCACAACCTTTACTTAAGCACTTTGCAGAGTAGCCTCGTACAGGTTAGTGGATTTCCTCTTCAGTTTTCTGGATAACCGTATTGTTGATTCTTTAATATTGAATTCATGGCTGACAGCCCTATAACTCATGTCTGTATAATGCTTTTTTAGCACACAGATTTTCTCTGTAAATCACAACACAGTCTTCTTGCCCTTAGGAACACCAGGCAGCACTTCATCACTACTCTGCAGGGCCATTTTAAACAGTGAAATCACCATCAAAAAGCCCCCAAAGGTGGAAAACATGGCACTAACTAGACAGCAAAGAGGACCCTTGCTTACAATATAAGAGCTGAAATAAGAAGGTTGGGTGTCACCTTGTCAACCTTAACTGAGAATGTTTGCATTGGTCAACTCAAAATTTTTCACTGTTTCTACACATCTGCAAATGACCACACCACAAGTGTTTATTATGTGGTTACAAATAAATTTTTAGCAAGTAGGCAAATTCTCAAGCATGGAATCTAGAAATAATGAGGAACAACTGTATGTGTTCATTGTCTACATATCTTGGATTCCAAATCCTTATCTGAAATATCTGCTAGATAGGTTTCTTTTTTCCCAATTTTACTGTTTTGCTTTTTATCCTAGATGCATTAATTTGTAAGGAAGCTTTTCAGGTTCCTGTAAATAAATTTGTCTATTTTGTCTTTTGTAATTATCTCTACCCATTGTTTGGTTAAGAATACATCTCTAACACTTAGCTTACACAACCTACTTCTTTTCTAAATTTTTTATTTTATTGTCTTTAATATAAAGGTTATATACCTATTTGGAATTTTTTATGGTATGTGCTATAAAATGCTGATCTAAATCCTAGTTTCTGCCAGACTGCTTTCTAGTTTTCCTAGTAGTTTTTTATCCAACAGGAAGGTTTTTTTTCCTTTAAGAACCTCCTGAGGGGTTTGGGGAGAAGGATGTGTGTGTGTTGACAGAGACAGCCATAGCAAGGAAATTACTGAATGAATCCTCTTGTACAGATCTGTCAGAGTATGGGGGCAGGTGAGAGTAAGGGGTACTGAATTAGGCTATTAAGGATTAGAGATTAGCCTTCTTTGTGGTTAATTCATCAGGATATTCCATCCTTAGGATTCTTGATATCCTAGCAGTACATAAAGAAGGGGTTTCATTAGTTTTCAGGGACTAAGATTTTGGGGGGATTCAGTAGGAAAAGGAAATAGAATGGAGGTTATAACTGTTCCTTTGCTAATTGGATTGCAGTATGATCTTGGATACAAGTTTTTATTCTATAAATACCTTTTAATAAACTTTTTGTTTGTTTAGATGCTTATGTTAACTTGGTATTTGCAAGGTAACTAAAAACTGAAATGGACTCTTTGGGTTTATCAAAGAGTTGGCTGCTATAGTCATTGACTACTGTGTCTTGTGTACCTAACCTATTACCCTCATCCACCATTCTATTTCTTAGCCAGTACCAAGTAGTTTTGATGACTGCTGTTTTATAATACAGTTTAATATCTGGTATGGCTAGGCCACCTTCCCTACCATTTATTTTCATTAATTCCCTTGATATTCCTTCAGGAGTGAGAGCCTCAAGAAAACAACTCTGTTCTCTTTTTTATATAGTCTTTAGATGTTATCAAACATCATCTGAGAGACCAGAACTTAGGCACCTACTATTGGCTCTGATCTTAGCAACTCCCCTTAGGGCCCTGGGGGCTTCCCACCTCTCTCAAACTAGCAAACTAGTTTGCTAACCAACCTGGGGCTTTGCACCTAGCAGCAAAAGGGTGTGGACCTGGGGTTTAGCACCTAGTAAGACTCAATCAAAGACACTTAATTAATTTAGCATTCTAAAACAGTAAAAAAAAAAGTCCCACCTTAGTTACCAATACACCCAGGTTAACAGAAGATGACATGAAATACCAAAACAACCCCATGTCAGAAAAAGAAATTAAGCAAGCCATCAATGAAATTCCTAGGAAAAAATCTCCTGGGCCAAATGGATTTACATGTATCAAATTCTATCAAATATTTAAAGAACAATTAATTCCCATACTTTATAGACTATTTGGGAAAATAGGTAAAGAAGGAGTCCTACAAAATTTCTTTCTATGAAATAAATATAGTGCTAATACCTAAACCAGGAAGAGTCAAAACAGAGAAAGGAAATTATAGACCAATTTTCCTAATGAATATTGATGGAAAATGTTTAAATAAAATATTATCAGAAAGATTGCAGCAACTTATCACAAGAATAATACACTATGACCAGGTAGTATTTATTCCACGAATGCAAGGCTGATTCAATATTAGGAAAACTATCAGCATAATGATCATATCAACAACAAAACAAGCAAAAACCATGTGATTATCTCAATTGATACAGAAAAAGCTTCTGACAAAATACAACACCCATTCCTATTAAAAACGTTAGAAAGCATAGGAATAAGTGGAGTCTTCCTTAAAATCATAAGTAGCATCTACCTAAAACCATCAGCAAGTATTATGTGTAATGGGGATAAGCTAGACACATTCCCAATAAGATCAGGGATAAAACAAGGATGTCCATTATCACTCCTATTTTTCAATTTGTTACTAGAAATGTTAGCTTTTGCAATAAGAGGAGTAAAAGAAATTGAAGGAATTAGAATAGGCAAAGAAGAAACTAAGGTATCACTCTTTGCAGATGATATGATGATTTACTTAGGGAATCCTAGAGAATCAAGTACAAAACTACTCGAAATGATAAATAACTTTAGCAAAGTTGCAAGATATAAAATAAACTCATATAAATCCTCGGCATTCCTATATATTACTGACAAAGCCCAACAGCAAGAGATAGAAAGAAAAATTCCATTTAAAGTTACTGTAGACACTATAAAGTATTTGAGAGTCTACCTGCCAAGACAAACCCAGGACCTATGTAATAGAATTACAAAACACTTTTCACACAAATAAAGTCATATGTAAAGAAATGGAAAAACATTAGTTGTTTGTGGCTAGGCTGAGAATAAAAATGGCAATTTTACCCAAATTAATTTGCCTATTCAGTGCCATGCCAATCAAACTACCAAAAATTATTTTACAGAGCTGGATAAAATAATAACAAAATTCATCTAGAAGAACAAAAGGTCCAGAATATCAAGGGATATGAGGCCTTTATCAGAGACAAATCCAATGAGAGTAAAGCTCAAACACTGCTCTTCTCCCTCCTGTCTTTCCCTCTACTATAATATGTTTTTTGCCTCTTCATGTGATGTAATTTACTCTTTTCTACTTCCTCCTTACCTATTCTCCCAGAATAATCCCTTTGCATCCTTTAATTATGTTTTTTATCATCACACCAGTTACTTTATACTGACACCCTCAGTCTATGTATATCCCTTTTAATTGTCATAATAACTGTACCATTCTCAAGATTGACATATATATATATATGACATATATAAAACAATATAATCCTATGTAAAGATGTAAACAACTTGCCCTTATTGAATAACAAGGCTGTTTCCCCCCTGTTTACCTTTTTATGTCTCTCTTGAGTTTTGTATTTGAAGATCAAATTTTCCATTGAGCTCTGGCCTTTTCATCAGCAAGATCTGGAATTCCCTTATTTCATTGAATGTCCATCTCCTTGCCTGAAAAATTATACTCAGTTTTGCTGAGTAGTTGATCCTTGGTTGTAGTCAAACCTTCTTTGCCTTTTGGAACATCATATTCCAGTTCCTCCTGTGTTTTAATGTAGAAGCTGCAAGGTGTAGTTCCACGATATTTGAATTGTTTCTTTCTGGCTGCTTGCAGTATTTTCTTTTTGACCTGATAGTTCTGGAATTAACTACAATATTCATTGGAGTTTTCAATTTGGGATCTCTTTCAGGGGGTGATTGGTGGGTTCTTTTGATGACTATTTTACACTCTGGTTCTAGGTCCTTAGGACACTTTTCCTTGATGATTTCTTAGAAGATGCTGTTCAGGCTCTTTTTTTCATCATGGCTTTCCGGTATACCAATAATTCTTAGACTATCTCTCCTGGATCTATTTTCCACATCAGTTGTTTTTTTCCAATCAGATAGTTCATATTTTCTTCTATTTTTTCATTCTTTGGATTTTGTTTGACTGATTCTTGATGCCTCAAAGAGTCATTAGCTTCTATTTGCCCAATTCTAATTTTTTACGAATTGTTTTCTTCATTTAGCTTCTGTAACTCCTTTTCCATTTGGTTAATTTAATTTTTCAAGGAGTCATTTTCTCCAATTAGTTTCTGAACGTCTTTAACAATTTCAACAATTTTACTTTTTAAAAATTTGTTCTCATCAGTGATTTTTTTTTTCCATTTTTTCTTCTACCTCTCTAATTTGGTTTTTAAACTCTTCCTTGAGCTCTTCCAGGAATGCTTTTTGGGCTTGCAACCAGTTCACATTGTCTTTTGAGGTTTCAGATGTGGGTATAGTGTCAATGCTGTCTTCTTCTTGGTAGTTTGATCTTCTCTGTCTCTGTAATAACAATCAATAATCCTTGGTTTTCTAGATTGTCCCTTTTAAAGTGGATCTCTGCTTCTGGGGCTCAGGGGGCTGTGTCCCAAGCTTCTTGTGCTGAGAACTGTGGGCCTAGTTACTGGCTTTGTGTGATGTGGCCTCTGGTTTTGTCAGCTAGAGGCTATATAATGCTGCTGCTCACCTGATGCTGAGCTGGAGCTGGCTACTGTGTGAAGGTCAAGGCCAGGTGTATGTCTTTCTGAGTTCCTCTGGGTTACACTGAAACTCGGGGTGTAAGGTGTGGGGGAGGGGTGCTCTGGCTGCTGGAAGTCTCCTCTTCCCCTAGGGCTGTGCTACAGTACGGGTGTTCTCAGCAGTTGTCTGCGCTGGTGGCTACCATTTCCTCTGGCCATGTGAAGGCACATCTGGGGTCCTGGTGTTGATGCTTGCTGGCTCCACCCCCGGGTCTCAGGAATTCCCACTGGTCTGCTGAGGTGTGGCCTGCTGGGACACCTCTTCCTGCACTAGTCTCCTTCTGCCACCACAAGAGGGGCCATCTCCCCAGCCTCCCAAGCAAAAAGGCTGCTGAAGCCCCACTTCTGAATCCTCTATTCCAGGGTTTCTCCCAGGACAGTATTCTCTGGGTGAGGAAGGGAGGGATGAGAGTAGTTTTCCCTGATCATCATGGCTCCCAGAAGTTCAAGAAGGTGAGTTTCAAACATTTAGACTGTAGGCTGAAAATCTCAGGAGTAGCTGTTGCCATGGCCATGGGCTCTGCACTGTTGTCTCACCTAGCACCAACAGACTCCCATCCTGGGCTGAAAGGCCTGGGGATCGCCACCATAGCCAGCACTTCAGCCCTGGATCTTCTCCTGGTGCCACTCAGATACGGTTTAGTTCTGCACACCCAGAACTCTCCCAGCCCAGTACAATGGCTGAGTTCTGCGGCTGCTCCCCTTTTGGTGTGGTTGGGTACAGTTCCGTGCTTGGTGTTCTCCCAGCCCACAGATCCATCCTGTCGACCCTGAGGACTCTCCTGGCTTGGAATTCTGCCACACTCAGTTTCCCAGTGGCTTCCATCTCTCTCAAATCTGCTCAGATTCACTTTTTTAGAGGTATTTGACAGAATTTGCAAGAGAGCTCCTGTAAGTCATCTTGGCTCTGCCCCCCCCCCCCGCCCCATTCGGTCTTAAGGAACCTAGCCTCTAGTGATAAGTTAAGCTCCTCTTTCTCACATTTTCCAGCTCATCTCACCCTGGCCCCCCATTGGACAAGTTTACCTAGATTAGACAGATATCTTAGATTATGTTCCTATAGCACAGAGTTCCCCTAAGAAGGCAGAGCAAAAAGTTGCCCTGTGTACAGAATGAATCTGGTATGGGATGGGCAGGGTTATCCTGGTAAATGTTAAACAACTAGATCTCCAAAAATGTACAACAAACTTTCAAGTTTAATCTATATTACTAGCATTTTCTCTGTCACTTTCTTACAACTAGACAATGAACAAAACATTTAATCAAGCCCTGATTTATAGCTTTGGTGATTTTCAAGATATAAAGTATAAATATTCACACTGAATATTTAACAATCAGCTCTAGCAAATTAGTATAGGCTGGTTTCAGTACATCTCTGGATGGGTAATTTATTCCTCACACACACAACATAAAAGACTTACAAGTACGTTTGATGAAAAAAAAAAGATTCAGTAACTTAATGATTATTGTCGTAACCTGCTGGGAGGTTGATAACTTCAACCTTGTCAAAACAAAAAACAGTCTGTAGGACTGTTATTTAGGCATTTCACATTTCTCCTTGGCTTTACACTTTACAAACAACTTCTGGTATATGTCTGCTGGTAAAAGGCCAGGCTTGTGATGATCTTCTCATTTCAGAATGTAAGCCATTTAGCCCTCTGTCACATATGGCCAGAAGCAGTCCCCAAAACTCAGGCATAATAGGCCTGCATCCCAATTATTTAAGTTGGCAATCAGGCCCAGCAGCAAATAAGTAATAAAGATTGGAGTCAGGATTTGACTCCAGGTCCCATGACAATTTCAAAGACACCACAGGCCTGGACCCTATAACTGAAAATACCCAGGCCCAAAACTAGTAACTGTGTTCCTTTATCTCACTGCCAGACCAAGATCCAACCAACTATACCCCAAAATTTCATCCCAATACCAACTGTACCCCAAATTTTCACCCCAATAAATTTTGTTCAGGTATGAATTTTTTTTGTTTTTTTTTTCATTTCTTTGGTGTATCAGTTGACTTACCATGAAATTCACCCATATGGAGAGCATAATTTTCTAAGTGTAAACAAAATCAATAAGCCCTCTGAACCCTAAATTAACTTTATCACCACATTCTTTTTCTGTCAAGTAAGAAAGCACTTGGATACCCATTAATGTGAATGGTCCTACCATATTTTTAAATTCTGACCTTTGACCCCAAAAGAAGTAAAACAGTGGAAAGGGAGATGGACTAATACCTTCCTGAAATAAAATCCTCCTAAATAAAGCAAATAAAAAGGGTGAGCATCAGGACACCAGGACACTAAAGTTTTATGAAGGTGCAGATCTAATCGAGGAAATGAAAGGAAGAAGTATATCTAAGAAGGCACTCAAAAGTCCTCACACTTTCCTATAGCTGGAAGGCCCCATTTTCCAAGCTCTAAGGAGTAATTCACCAATTCACTAATCATTTATTGAGTGACTTCTATGTGTCGAGCACTCCAGTAGGAATTTATTTTGGGAAGGATGGTGGTAAGGAGGAGTGCAATGTGGGCAAAACCTTATGTCCTTGCCCTTAAAGAGATCATTATCTAATTGGTGAGATAAAATACTTCAGAAACAATACTATAGAGAGACATCAGGACATAGTAGATAAATAGCCTCAGAGTCAGGAAGACTTGGGTTTTAATTCCACCTCTGATGTATACCTCTACCTCTGTGACTATGGGCATGTCACTAGACCCCTCTATGCTACAAGAAACATAAGATTGTAAGTTGCAAAAAGAATTAGAAATTCACATTAGTAGAG
Source organism: Trichosurus vulpecula (assembly GCF_011100635.1). Classification (NCBI taxonomy): domain Eukaryota; kingdom Metazoa; phylum Chordata; class Mammalia; order Diprotodontia; family Phalangeridae; genus Trichosurus; species Trichosurus vulpecula. The sequence continues at coordinate 264,880,141 of NC_050580.1, read as the reverse complement.
AGTTTCCTAGCCAAACAATTTCCATATTTTGGGTCTTGACCAAAAAAACAAACAAACAGAAAATATCTAATTAGAGAATAACTACAACATATAAGGTGAATGGCAATATAATAAAATATGAATACCTAAAAGGTCTTAAAGGATGTACAGTCAGAGAAGAAGCATGGTGGTGTGAAAGAAACCTAGGCTTGGAATTAGAGGAACTGGATTCAAATCCTGGCTCTGCTGTTTACTTTTATTGTTCAGTCTTTTGAAAGTTGTGTCTCACTCTTTGTAACTCCACTTGGGGTTTCTTGGAGAAGACACTGGTTTGTCATTTCCTTCTCCAAATCATTTTACAGATGAGGAAATTGAAGCAAGCAGGGTTAAGTGACTTGGCCAAAGTCACACAGCTAGGAAGTGTCTGAGGCTGCTTTTGAACACAGGTCTTCCTGATTTCAGGCACTGTGCCAGCTAGCTGTCCAAACTGCTGTTTACCACCTGTGTGATATTGGAAAAGTCATTTCTTCATCTATAACATTAAAGGAGGTTGACTGCCTGACTTATAAGTTTCCTTCCTGGTCTAAGCTCTGTGATCCTCTGAATAATTAGTGCAGATTAAGAACAGGTAAGAAAGGCTTCTTGAAGCAGCCTCTAGCTCAGCAGTATTGTATTGTATAGTGCATTGTAGTTCCTTTGGCAGTCTGGTGAAGCCTATGAATCCCCTTTCTCAGAAGAATGTTTTTAAATTCATAAAATAAAATGCATATGGCTATAAAAACACAAATTTATTGAAATTCAGTTATAAATGTATAAAAAGTTCCAAGTTTACCAACCCCTGAAATCTATCCACAAGACTTTTTCCCAGTTTGGGACCCCAGGTTAAGAACCGCTGACCTTGGTTCGAAAGGAATGAAGGTGTAACATTAAGTGTCACAACAGATTAGGCTCATTATCTGATGGGGGCAAATGCCCAGGTGTGTTGTCACCCTGCCTGGGTGGTGTTGGGCATGCATAGCTATTTCATTTTCCGTTAGCTGCTCTACTTATTCTGATCCTCAGGAACATGAGGCCTTCCCTGGGGCAAGGTTGTTACCCCAAATCCCAGCAGTTTGGCATCTGATCCAGCCTTGATGCTCCACATCTTCTCAGTGTCTTTAGTTGCCAATTTCTTGTAACTGGAGGACAGGACGTTGGAGCAATAAGCTCCTTCCAAAGCTTTCATTTTATAGAAAGTTCAGAACTGTTTGGTTAACTTCATTTTCCTTTAGGTACTCTGCTTAATTTTAACTTCATAAACATCATGCACGTCCCATGACTGGATACCCTGGCCATTTTGCAAGATGAATCAACTCTGAAACTCACACCTCCTCAGCACCCTCTGCTCCTGGATCCCCATTCTGCCTCTGGCTGGAGAGGGTGGGTGGTAGATATTTGGAAGCTCCTCCAGATCTTTATCATCTCTAAAAACTCTTTATCCTGAGTTGGTTTTTTTAGTCCCTTCTGAACTTGTTCATAGATCATAGGATCTCATAGGTGGAAAGGATCTAAAGAGTGTTCTAGACTAACCCTTTTCCTAATGCACAAAAGTTATTTATACACCCACTGAGTTTCTAGTTTCTGGTCATTTCCATGGTAAAATAATTATCCACATAGAATCATAGAATCTGAATTGGAATTTACCAGAAAGAAAGGCTAACCCAAGGAGCACCTCAGCAGGTGGTATTGTCTCAGCAATGGGACCACCATTCTACCTCCTTCCAGACTTACATCCAGCCCTTACATCTGTTCTTTGGGTCTTACATATACCACATTTAACTGTACTAACATGGCAATGAGAAGAGCAAATGTGTACAGAAGAGAAGTTAAATTAATGCTCTTAAGAAGCATTTAACTGATAGTCCCATTTGTCAGACTTTGTGATGGTCTTTGAACATTCCAAGCCTGTTCTCTGAGCTGCTAATCTACCTCTCTGGGGCCATATGCCAAATTAATGATGTTTAATGAATATGAATACTCATTACATTACATCATGCCACTGATGGAGAAATATTAATTACTAGTGGACTGATTCTTACAGAATACCACCTGTCATGTCTCTGTAGATCAATACTAAGTATTAATTACTACTGGTGAAGTACAACTATCCAAATGAAAATAGAACTCAGGAGGGGCAGAGTCAAGATGGCAGCTGCCTAAAGCTCTCCCCCAGGACCCTCCAAACACCTATAAAAAAGGCTCTGAACAAATTCTAGAACTGCAGAACCCATGAAATAGCAGAGGGAAGCAGGGCTCCAATCCAGGCCAGCTTGGATGGTCATGGGGTAAGGTCTTTCCCATGGAGCTGTGAGCGCAGCAGAGCAGAGCCCAGCATGGGCTGCACCCAGACCAGCCAAACCAGGAGCCTGGCATAACAGGCCCTAGTGCCCTGAATCAGTGAGCTGTGGCAGTTACCAGACTTCTCAACCCACAAACACCAAAGACAACAGAGAAAGTTAATGGGAAAAAACTGCAGGGACAGAGTGAAAGGAGTTCCTGGTTCGGCCACCACCCCAGGGGCAGCAGAGGCAGTGCAGCTATAGAACTACAGCTGCATTTGCTTCCAGCACCAGGCCCACCTGGTGGGAGGAATTAAGTGACAGATCAGAGCAGGATTGCAGAGTCTGCTCAGATCTGAGTCACGGTCTAGGTTGGCAGTTCTTGGGGGAGGAGAAGCACTGGTGTGGCAGAGCTTGCTGTGTAGAAATAGCTCTGAAATCAACAGTGCATCCCCTCAAGCTTGGGACGAAGTACTCTCTACTCTACAAGCAGTCGTACCCTGATGAAAAACTCAAGGGTCAAGTAGTTGTCTGGGAACATGGCCAGGCGGCAAAAAAGGACTCAGATTCAGACTCAGACTTTGGAATCCTTCTTTGGTGACAAAGACGACCAAAACATACAGCCAGAAGAAATCAACAAAGTCAAAGAGCCTACATAAAAAGCCTCCAAGAAAAACATGAACTGGTCTCAGGCCACGGAAGAGCTCAAAAAGGATTTGGAACAGCAAGTTAGAGAAGTAGAGGAAAAATTGGGAAGAGAAATGAGAGGGATGTGGGAAAACTATGAAAAAACAAGTCAATGACTTGCTAAAGGAGACCCAAAAAATACTGAAGAAAATAACGTCTTAAAAAATAGACTAAGTCAAATGGCAAAAGAGCTCCAAAAAGCCATTGAGAACAAGAATGCCTTGAAAGGCAGAATTAGCCAAATGGGAAAGGAGGTCCAAAAGACCACTGAAGAAAATATCACCTTAAAAATTAGATTGGATCAAGTGGAAGCTAGTGACGTTATGAGAAATCAAGATATTATAAAACAGAACCAAAGGAATGACAAAATGGAAGACAATGTGAAATATTCGTTGGAAAAACCACTGACCTGGAAAATAGATCCAGGATAGATAATTTAAAAATTATTGGACTACCTGAAAGCCATGATCAAATAAAGAACCTAGATATCATCTTTCAAGAATTTATCAAGGAGAACTGCCCTGATATTCTAGAGCCAGAGGGTAAAATAGAAATTGAAAGAACCCACTGATTGCCTCCTGAAAAAGACCCCTCCCAAAAAACTCCCAGGAATATTGTTGCCAAATTCCAGAGCTCCCAGATCAAGGAGAAAATACTGCAAGCAGCCAGAAAGAAACAATTTCAGTATTGTGGAAACATAATCAGGATAATACAAGATCTAGTAGCTTCTACATTAAGGGATTGAAGGGCTTGGAATATGATATTCTGGAGGTCAATGGAGCTAGGATCAAAACCAAGAATCACCTACCCAGCAAAACTGAGTATCATGCTCCAAGGCAAAATATGGATTTTCAATAAAATAGAGAACTTTCAAGCTTTCTCAGTGAAAAGACCAGAGCTGAATAGAAAATCTGACTTTCAAGCACAAGAATCAAGAGAAGTATGAAAAGGTAATCAAGAAAGAGAAATCATAAGGGACTTACTAAAGTTGAACTGTTTTGTTTACATTCCTACATGGAAAGATGACGTGTATAATTCACGAGACCTCAGTATTAGGGTAGCTGAGGGAATATACATAAATATATAGACAGAAGGCACAGGGTGAGTTGAATATGAAGGGATGATATCTAAAAAAATAAAATCAAATTAAGGGATGAGAGAGGAATATATTGAGAGAGGGAGAAAGGGAGAGATAGAATGGGGTAAATTATCTCACATAAAAGTGGCAAGAAAAAAGCCGTTCTGTAGGAAGGGAAGGGGGACAGGTCAGGGTGAATGAGTGAATCTTGCTCTCATAGGATTTGACCTGAGGAGGGAATAACATACACACTCAATTGGGTAAATTACCCCACAGGAAATAAGGAGGAAGGAGATAAAAAATGGGATATGATAGAAGGGAGGGGAGATAGGGAGAGGAGGTAATCAAAAACAAACAATTTCAAAAAGGGACAGGGTGAAGGGAGAAAACTGAACAAAGGGGGATAAGATAGGAAGGAACAAAATATAGTTAGTCTTTCACAACATGAGTATTGTGGAAGGGTTTTACATAATGATACACATGAGGCCTATGTTGAATTGTTTGCCTTCTTAGGGAGGTTGGGTGGGAAGGGAAGAGGGGAGAGAATTTGGAACTCAAAGTTTTAAAAGCAGATGTTCAAAAAAAAGTTTTTGAAAGCAACTAGGAAATAAATATACAGGCAATGGGGCATAGAAATCTACCTTGCCGTACAAGAAAGTAAGGGAAAAGGGGATGGGGGGGAGTGGGGTGATGGAAGAGAGGGCTGACTGGGGAACGGGGCAATCAGAATATATGACATCCTGGAGTTGGGGGGAGGGTACAAATGGGGAGAATATTTGTAATTCAAACTCTTGTGAAAATCAATGCTGAAAACTAAAATATTAAATAAATAAAAAACCTAAAAAACAAAAATGAAGAAAAAGCAAGAGAGAGATGAAAAAATGTTAAAAAAACAAAAGAAAATAGAACTCAGGAAGTGAGCAAAACCAAGAGAACATTCTACACAGTAACACCCACAGTGTGCAATGACTGATTTTGATAGACTTAGCCCTTCTCAGCAATGCAAGGGCCTAAAACAATTCCAAAGGACTCATGATGGAAAATGCCATCCACATCCAGAGAAAGAACTATGGAGTCTGAATGCAAAAGGAAACAGGCTAATTTCTTTTTTTTGGTTTTTTTCTCCTGGTTCATCCCATTCATTCTAATTCTTCTATACAACATGACTAATGTGAAAATCTCTTTAATAGGAATGTATATGCAAAGCCTATATCAGATTTCATGCCATAAGGGGAGGTGGAGAAAATTTAAAACTTATGGAAATGAATGTTGAAAACTAAAAATAAATAAATTAACTTACCAAAAAAAAAAAAAGAAAATAGAACTCAGCGTCATGAAGCCAGAAAGGAGATCATTTAGCCCAGGGATTCTTAAATGTTTTTGTGTTGTGCAAACTCTATTTGGTGAAGCCTATAGACCCCTTCTCAGAATAATGTTTTTTTTTTAAAGTTCAAGGAAGTGCTGGATTTCAGTTTAAGGGTAGTAAAAATAAAGGCGTCATTTTTTCCCATACAACTTCGCTTACCCCGAGAAGCCTGTCTCCAGACCCCACGTTAAGAACCTCTAATCTAGTCTTGCCCTTTCATTTTACACAGGAGAAAACTAAATCATAGGGAGGACAAGTCACTTGTCCAGGGTCACCACACCTAGTCAGTGGCAGAACTGAGACTAGAACCCAGATTCCATACTTCTCACTCCAATGCTATTCTCACTATTCTGTATTATGTATTGGAAGTATTTGTTCCAGTCATTTGGATAGTATGCAAGGGAGAACAGACTCCACAGACTTTGTAGAGCCAAGATAACTCATCTTTCTTGCTTTCCTTTTACCCATTAAACCAAATGGGCTGCCATAGAATGGGATGAAGCCATGTCAGGTACTTCTCAGTATCTTCTCTCCATTTCCAGGCTAATATTTCACCCTGACAATGGAATGCTATCCCTACCCTTAAAGAGAACATATTTAGTTAATGTAGACATTTCTTCTTTAGAGGAATTCAACCCTGATTATGATTTTATGAGTTGAAAAGATTATGCACCTCATAGAAATATGGGATAAATAATCTACTGAGAATTCTCCAAGAAATAAGGTGTTTGATTTGTCAGAGCTTGTTAAAAGAACCCTGCAAATAGATTCCAAGAATAATTCAACTGGCTGTAGAAAATCCATTTGGTCCTCTAAATTTGCCTTGAGTGTGTCTGTGCTGCCTAATACCCTACATAATCTCATTTTTTTTCTGCTTTATCTCCTTTCATCAACTGTCAGATCTATGAGTGTCTCTTCCTTTCTGTGTCAGTATCATACCCAAGGTACCAGATTAGTCTGGCCAGCCCTGGCAAGCACCAGGTGGTGTATTAAGTAATTTTAGAATGCCTTTGAATTATCTCCTTGATGTAGCGGATGGGCAATAGAGAGGACAGTGAGCCCCGGGTAGCCTCCATGCTTTCAGTGGAGACCTCTAGCAAATGGTGGCTATATCAAGTTCTTGGATCTACTCAGCAACTACAGAATGATGCAAATATGCTCTATACCTTTAGGGATTTTATCTTAAAGGTAAGTGCAGTAAACTATTGTTGAATAAGTTTGTATATACATAAAAATTTAATTTCGAGGTAATAATAGTCTCCAGGCCTAGCAGCTCTATTGGTCTTGGGACTTCTAGTCTGGTCATTTAAGCCTCCTTCAAGTTCTTCCAAGTGATTTCTTCAGAATTCATCCTGCCTTTGAACCAGCAGAAAGGGATTGAATTTGGGGAGGGGTAGGAAGGTGGTGGTGGTGTTTCAACTCTCAGCAGAAAATAAAACAAAGTCTGGAACTCCTCTAAGCTTTAAGGGGTTTCTCTTGACATCGTTATATCTTAGTGGTTTAAAAGTAATGTGATATATGCATACATATATATGTGGGTGGATCTATAGATGTATGTATATGTACATATAAAAGTAATGTGATATATACATGCATACATACCTACATACATATGTGTATGGATTTATAGATGTGCATATATGTACGTATAGAAGTAATGTGATACATACATACATACATATGTGTATGGATTTATAGATGTGCATATATGTACGTATAGAAGTAATGTGATACATACATACATACATGCATATGTGCATGGATCTATAGATGTGCATATATGTACGTATAGAAGTAATGTGATATATACATACATACATACATGGGTGGATCTATAGATGTGTGTATATGTACATATAAAAGTAATGTGATACATACATGCATACATACCGACATACATATGTGTATGGATTTATAGATGTGCATATATGTACGTATAGAAGTAATGTGATACATACATACATACATACATACATACATATGTATATGGATTTATAGATGTGCATATATGTACGTATAGAAGTAATGTGATACATACATACATACATACGTGGGTGGATCTATAGATGTGTGTATATGTACGTATACGGACCTTGCTGTAGGAAGACAATAACAGTAACAATAATTATTGTTGTGGTTGTCATTCATTGTCATGGTTGTTATAGCCGGCACTTCTATGCTGCTCTAAGATTCACCAACCAAATTGCAAATACTATCTCGTTTGATCCTCATAACAGCCCTCGGAGGTAGGTACTATTATCTGCATTTCACAGATGAGAAAATTAAAGCAAACAAAGGTTCAGTGACTTGCGTCTGGTCGTACATCTAGTAAGTAGCTGAGGCTAGATTTGAACTCCTCTTTTCCTGACTTCAGGTCCAGCGCTCTACCTACTGAACCACCCAACTTCCTCTAGCAGGAGAGATGGGAAGGAAGCATTTCAAGAAAGAATACAAATTAAAGAATCAATGACTTAGAGCTAGAAAGGATCTTGGGGGCCCTGTAATCCAACTCTGTCAGATGAAGAACTTGAAACCCAAGGTCATCAAGTAAGAAGTTCAAGGTCACAGAGGCACTAAGTAGAAGAATACAGATTAGAACCCAGATCCTTTGACTCCATAGCCAGTTCTCTTGCCATTTTACTTTGACTCTTCCCAGGAGATGGCAAGAACTGTGTGCAAAGACTGTTAATGAGAACCACAGTCCAGATCCCACAGTCCAGTATAGGACCAGTGGGAAGCAAAACATGGAAGCAGAGCCTCATGAAATACTGCAACCTGCTGCCTCTTCTCATAAGTTTCAATTGATAGAGATCAGAAGCAGGGTGAAATAAAGGCTGGAGAATAGGCTCATTAAGACAGGAAACTAAAGCCAAGAGTGAAAGGAAGACATTAAACTAATAGAATTGGCGGGGATATCTTGTGGGGTAAAGAATGGACTGAGTAAAGCTAGAGTTAGAGATAGATGGAGTAGAAAACAGGAAAAGGCTGAAGAGATAAGGAATATGAGATCCCAGTCCAGGAATATGGAGAAATTAAAACTAGAACATTTCTTGTTACAATCCCAATCTCACACTGAATTTCACCAGCCTGGATATATTGGTATAGTTCACAAATGGTAGACTGTAATACTGGTAAAGTTAGAAACAACTATACCAGGTTGCTCTTCAGAGTTTGGGCGTAGGGACATGAAGCAAGAATTGTGTGAACTGATTCTTTCTTCACTACATGAATTTTCACTTATGAAAAAGGAAATTTTTTGCAAAAACTTTAAATTTGATGAAGGCTAAAAACTCTGTCATTTCTACCACAAAACAGTAGGTTGTCACAGCACCGACAATAAATAAAAGTGGCAAAGCTCTATGTCAGTAAGACATCAGGAACTCACTAATGTTGCCCCAGGCAAAAATTTGTAATCAAGAGTTGGGGTGGGGGAGGAGAGAACATTTGAAAGGGAAAAAAAATGACAGACTTTCACCTGTGCATTCACCTGTCACATTGGAGGGGATGAGAGACCAATTTTTCCCCCAGAAAACCCTATAAATTTACTGGTTTTAGGCAAATAAGCACATCTTTTCTCGCTGATCATGAGAATTTTTTTCTCTCACAGTTCTAGAGGAGATGGCAAGGCTAAACTCAGCCAAAGTGTCCTTTATGAAAAATCAGAGGAGGGAGGGAAGAAAAGCCAATCTGTGTCCACAAGCTTGTAAAGTCAGAGAATGTTTCATTTTTAGTCTTTTAGGAAATATGGCAAATACAAAACAGAACAGATGTTATGTCTCCAAGCAACATCATCTTTGACACATCTCGAAATTTTGCGAAACCTGCTCTGTTTCCCTTATAACTTTCTCAAACAGGAAGGAGGGACAGAGAAAAATGTTTGGTTTTTAACATTCCCTCAAGGAATGGAGTCACTCCTTGGCTTTCCCCGCCACACACACACACACACACACACACACACACACACACACACACGCACTACAAGCAAGTACTCACACACAAGCTTTTCCTCCATGTGAAATCAAGGGGAATTTGAAGTGCTGTGACGCATTTTATTTAATAGAGCTACGTCGCATAATTATTATTTATAGATTCTCAAGAAATAACCAGAGGAAGCCATGCCAGAGCTAACAGTATTGTGGCGTGGCATGAATGGGTTACTGTGGCACCTCTGCAACCTTTTATGCAAAATTACTGTTTATTTCAGAAAATAAATTTGTGTATCGCAAAAAAAAGGAAATATACATTGAAAAACTTGCGTCCTTTACCTGGCACAACAAGTCAAGGCTGGAGTCAACAGCTTTGTTCTTCATTTATTAAGATCCAACACACAGTGATGAAATTATTAGACAAAATAATGAGTCTACATCAATCTGTCTTTACTTTTATAAAACCCAGTTTTACTATGTCAGCCTTGTCAACACTGCTGAATATTAATGGGAATAAAGTTAATTGCTGGGTGGGAAAAAAAAAGGTCTTACTCGGAGTGAAAAGGAAGCACCTTGCTGAAATCTGTCATTCCTGACAAGCTGTAATTTATTTCTTCATGGTGATACGTACCGACAGGTTTCAAGCTTCACTCTTGTCTTTATGATAAATTGCAATTATTATCATTTGGGTTGACTCTGGACCCCAGGCTCCTGACCTCTTTTATCACCTGCAAATGGCCTTTCTAACGGGAAAGAATTTTGCCTACTCATGTGTTAGAGGGAAGGGGAAAGGGATGGGGTACTTAGAAAACAGTGTATGTAGTAGCTCTTTGCTCAGAAGCTTTTTGAAAACTCTAAAAATGCTATTTGCTGTTCTCAATAGCGAAGAAAAGGAGAGAGAAAAAGTGACTTTCAGAAACAGAAAGGGATGTTTGCGAAGTTGATTACTTGCTGGCAAACCAAGACATTAAAGAATTTCACTCAAAGAAAATGAATAAATCACATTAAGGTTTATCCTACAAGTCAACTTCTTTGCACATTAGTCTGATTACATTTCTTCAGTTGTGTTAAGCATTTTAAGGACTTTCTATTGTACTTTAAATGGTCATCATGTAAAAACAACTTTACTTTGATTTCAAGTCAGGAGTCTGTCAGAAGGAGCTCTATTCTCCACTCAATAAACTCTTAAGGAATAACTTAAACTGCTTTAAAAAAATAATAATACAGAGTGGATAGAGAGCTGGCCTTGGAGGCAGGAAGTCCTGCATTCACGTCCTGGTTCTGATGCATACTGTCTTATATGACCACAGGAATGTCTCATATCCTCTCAGTATCCCAGGTAACTCTCAGAGTATGTTACACATAAGTGGATGATCTGCATTAGTGTAGGGAAATTCCATTCCAGGAATGTACCTCGCTGGTGTAGTCAAAGGTCTAGACTAAAAGAGGGAAAAAGAACCCTATAGTGACAAAATAGGCTCTGTCTTACATACTTAGAGAGTAACAGACATTATGGTACATCAAATAAAAATAAGACATTGGGACGAAACAAGATTTGATGTGCTTGGATCCCTCGTTATATTCTTTTTCAGTTTAGGATCAGAGACAGCAAGAGAGCAAGTGAGAGCGACAAAGAGAGAGAGACAGAAAGAGAGAGAGAGAGAGAGAGAGACAGAGAGAGAGACAGAGAGACAGAGAGACAGAGAGACAGAGAGACAGAAGACAGAGAGACAGAGATGGAGAGAGATAGAGACAGAGAGCAAGAGACAGACAGAGACAGACAGAAACAGAGATAGAGAGACGTGTAAGAGGCCTTGGAGGTCATCAAGTTCACTCCTCATTTTAAAGATGAAGAAGTTACGTCGTAGACTGGTTAAGTGGCTTCCCCCAGCAAAGGTGGCCTGTGAGGCAGAAGTCCCACCTAGCTCTTCCTGCCTCCCAGCCCCGTGTCCCTCTCCACTATTCCATGCTATTTCTAGATGTGAATGGGAGCCTTGCATTTGGGGAGTTAAATATGTTCATTGGAGGCAAAACCTCTGGTCTTCTTAGCCAGAAGGCATAGGAAACCCTGAAAATTTGTGATGTCACCTAGGAGGACTGGTGATACCAAACAGTGCTCGATGCAGATTTTTTTTCAGAAATTGGATTTGTGGCCTTACGATTTTTTACAAATTATTTTAAGACTATAAAAAGAGGTCCCCTTACAACAGCTGTTTGTAGTTCATTTATTATGCTCAAGGCCACGACACCAGGCTGCTTATTTGGACCCAAGACTTTCCTCTTGACTTAAAGGAAATTTTAACATGCCACATGTGACAGGCCAGTAGATTGGGTGGCGTTTCTGTTGTGGGTCTTCGTCATCCCTATTTTTCTTTGCCGTGGCCCAGGCATAATGGAAAAAAATGAAAAGCAGCTGCTAACAGCCTCACAACAGTTCTGTAATTACTTTCCTGGGCTGGCATTATATGATTTGACAATGGCCCAGGGATGTAACAAATAAGAAAAATCTTGTCATTCCATTAAAAGGCTTCCTACCAGGCCAGCACACTCACCACTTCATCAGAATGACAGTGTTCAACCCTGACACAGCTAGTGCGTTTAGAGCTGAGTGATGTAACTGCAGCCAGGTGGTGCCGAGCACACACGGTCAGCTTGCTTTTCCATTGACGCCGCTATTCTAGGGGAATTGAAGGCTATACTATACATTGGTTCAAGGCAGAAAGAAGTTTGGCATTGACAGATTGCCACAAAACACCAAGGAAATGGTGATTTTTTTTTTAAATGTGGTACTTTGGCTAGAAAGGGGAAGGACAATGCAGTAGTAGAGTGTGGTCCAAAGAACTCCCTAAATGTATGGCTTCCTTATCCTGGAAGAGATAAATGTGTAAATCCTATCTCCCCAGGACAGGAGCTTAATTAAACTTCTTTTGTATCTCTTTTCTTCTTCTGCATAGTTAGGGAGTTCAGATTCAATAATGATGCATGTACTGATCTGTTTGTGTGGTCTCTGTCCCACCTCATGCTCCTTCAAGGCATGGGACAAAGCTCATTTGGGTTTTTGTTGTGTTGTTCTTTTATTCTCAGCACCTAATGTAGTTGCTGGCACATTTTTTTGTTCAGTCGTTTTTCAGTCATGTCTGATTCTTTGTGACCCCAGTTTGGGGGTTTTCTTGGCAAAGATACTGGAATGGTAGGTTTGCCATTTCCTTCTCCAGCTCATTTTACAGATAAGGAAACTGAGGCAAACAGGATTAAGTGACTTGCCCGGGGTCACACAGCTACTAAGTGTCTGAGGTCGGATTTGAACTCAGGTTTTCCTAACCCTATGCCCAGTGCCCTACCCACAGTGCCACCTAGCTGCCCATGGTAGGTGCCAAATGCATGCTTGTTGGCTTCTCATTCCATCTCTGAGAGTTAGGATAGATGACAGCATGGTTCAGTGAGAAGAATATTAAGTCTCAGGGCAGCTAGGAGGCACAGTGAGTAGAGCACCAGCCCTGGAGTCAGGAGGACCTGAGTTCAAATCCAGCCTCAGACACTTCACATACTTACAGCTGTGTGACCTTGGGCAAGTCACTTAACCCCAATTGCCTTGCCTTCCCCCCTCCATAAAAATGAATATTAATTCTCTGTTCAGAAGTCCTGGCTGTGGATACCAGCCCTGCCACCTCTGTGACCTTGGGCAAGACACATGATCTCTTTGGGCTTCAGTTCCCTCATCTGTAAAATGCAGGTCCGGACTCAATGGCATCTAAGGTCCCTGCTGGCTCTGAATCTTTGATCTTGTCTCTCGACACCAGCTGTGAAACCTTAGACAAATCACATAATTTGGGCGGGGGGGGGGGTCTCAGTTTCTACACTTGTAAAGTGGGAGGGCTGAACTAGATAATGTCTCCAAGGTACCTGATGGATCAGATATTGTTTTTCAGTTTTTAATTTAAAAAAAAATTATAAATATTTATTGTGTTTCTCTTACCCTCTCCCCTACCCCATGGAAAAAAAATTTAAATCTTTGTAATATATTAGTATAGAAAAATATATTTCCACAGTGGAAATGTCCAAACGTGTGTGTCGCATTCTGCAAACTGGTCCACTAGCTCTCTGTCAGTAAGTGGACAGCATTTATCTTCATGACTCTGGGATTATTATTGTCTGTAGGAGTGTTCCTTCCCACAAGATCACATCAACTCTGAAACACGGGTCTTCAGCAGTCCTTGCCTCTTATTGGAGAGGATGGATGGTGCACATTGGTGAATTCCTCCCAGATCCCTCAGTGAGGGAGATTTTCCCACCTGGTTGTTCTCCTGGGTATCATCATTGTCTCTAGATACTCATCCTCCTGAAGATTACATGAACTCTGAAACTCATACCTCTCAGAGGTAGCTAGGCAGCACATTGGATAGACTGCTTGGGTTTGAGTCAGGAAGACATGAGTTCAAACGCAGCCTTGGATATTTTACTTTGCTCCTATTTCCATTTTTGCTCCTTATTTTGTTCCTGTGTAACCTTGGGCAAGTCACTTATATTCTCTCAGCTTTTCTCATCTGTAAAATGGGAATAATTAATAGCAGCCATCACTCAGGGTTATTGTGAAGACCAAGTGAGATAATATTTATAAAGCTCTTAGCACAGTGTCAGGCACATGGTTGGTACTATGTAAATGTTTATTCTCTTCCCCTTCTCTCAGTACCCCCTGCCTCGGGTCGCCTGCTTTCCTCTGGTCTGAGAAGCTTCTCCCATATCCTCCATTTAAGAAGGTTCCTTCCACCCCCAGCCATCCCATAATTTCCCATCTGGCTGCCGAGGTTCATCATGCTCTCATGCCTCCCTCTCTCCCTGCCCTTTTCAATTTTTTTTTTCTTGCGCTGTCACCCCCATTGGGCTATGAGCTCCTCGAGGGCAGGGATTGTCTTTTGCCTTTCTTTATATCCCCAGTCCTTAGCGCAATACATAGCACGTAGCAAGCACTTAACAAATGTTTGCTTACTTTTCTTTTTTCTTTGCATTCTCTTCTTTTAAAATTTTTTTAAACATTCACTTTTTTGTTTGGATTTCCAAATTTTCTCCCTCCACTTAGTTCCTCCCCCATGTGCTAAGAAGGCAAGCAAAATGATACTTATTATGCATATGAGGTCATGAAAACATTTCTATTTAATAAATATTTGTTGATGACTGGTTGGAATCCTTAAATCTTTCAGAATTCTTGGTTTTTCCCACGTTGTTATTGTCCAAATTGTTCTCCTTGTTCTGTGCACTTCGCTCTTCGTAAGTTCATACGAATGTTCCCAGGTTTCTCTAAAACCATCTTTCTTCATTTCTTAGAGCACAGTATTGTTCCATTTTATTCGTATACCATAATTTGTTCAGCCATTCACCAATTGATACCATCTCAATTCCTAGTTCTTGACTGTGACAAAAAGCTGTCAGAAATATTTTTGTATATATGAATCCTTTTCTTTTTCTTTGACCTGGTTGACATATCATTTCAAAATTGAAATAGTTTGATAGCTTCTCCAAATAGTCTGATTGGTTTCAATCTGTGAATAATTCTTTTCTAAGCCTTTCAGAAACCTCATCCAATCTAATTCAATAAACATTTATTAAGTGCCTAATGTCTGCTAGGCACTGTCCTAAATGCTGGGGATACAACTAATAAAAAGAAAGATAATTCCTGGCCTCCAGGAGCTTCCAATCTAATGAAGAGAGACAACACGCAAAAAGAGGCAGATACACTGGGGGTACCTGGTAAGGGGGCACCTTGTTCTTTGGAGTTGAGACCAGGCAGAGCAGCACATCTATGTAGAGTAGAATAAGCCCAGAAGTTCAGTTTTCTGCCCTCTGTAAAGGAAGGCATTTGGAGGCATTTGTTACTCCACTCTCTAACCCCACAATTGTAGGGGAGAGGAGGCTTAGAGAGGCCATATTAATCAAGACTTGAGTCAGCATCATAGTGATGAGATTCAAGGTCAAGTTGAGATCGATCAAAAGAGCAGACACAGAGTAAAAGTAGTGTCATCTTAAGGAACCAGGCCTTTCTCCTATTAATCCCCAGGATTCCAGAAATCCTTTTCATTCTGGAAAGCTGGAGCTCCATGTGCTATAAACAGCATCCTTCTTCCTGAATCTGTATCTGTCACTTGCCTAGATTTCCTTCTTCTTTTTCTTCTTTCTATTCAAATCCTAAAGGTCCAGCTTAGGTCTTACTTCTTTCATCAAGTATTCTGTGACTATTCTTCCCATCACTGATACGTATTCCTTTGAATTCCTGTAGAACTTAGTACCTATGTCTCATATCTTGCTTCTTAATTAGGCATGTATCTTATCTCCACATAGAAAATGGAGATGTGTATATCTTAGCTCCATAGGACATTAGCATAATCAAAATTCTATTGTATCTCCCACAGTGTTGAAGGTAGTACTAAACACACCTTATCATAGAACTTAGAACTAACTAATTTAGAAATTTTCTAATGCAATACCCCCCTTTCAAAACTGAGGAAAGTATAGCCCAGAGAGGTGAAACCAGTTGCCCAGAGTCCCACAGGTGGCAAGTTGAAGAGGGAGGAATCAAATGCAAGTCCACTGACTTGGAATTGAGGATTCCTTGCACTAAAAAACTTCTGCCCCTTCTAACAATGGCTTTTTGATAAATATTCATTGAAATCTTTCTCCTCCAATTGTACTCAGAGCACCCATAATTAGTGCCCTGGGCTGCTATTCCTCCTTCTTTCAGACACCTGCCTTCTTTTGAAAATGAGTGAGAAATATGTAGTCAAACAAGAGTAAATTAGCTCAGGAAAACGCAGGCAATTGAGAGTTTTTCCATCTTTAGACATTTTCATATACCATTTGGGTAAAATCAAACTTTGATACTTTAATGCTTAGATAAATGTATGATCTCACTGATGGTGGTATTCAACTAATGGTCTAAGAACCCAACCTATTTGTCCTTTTTGAACCTTTGCAACTCTTATTTCTATAAATTTATGACTTGGACCAATGTAGCTGAGGTCTCCCTCCACATTTCCTGATGTTGCCTTTATTTCAATGCAGCTCATGGTTATGGTTTGTGATCTGACAATGTCTCCCCCTTCCCACCCCACCCCACCTGTCTCTCTCTCTCTCTCTCTCTCTCTCTCTTTCTCTTTCTCTCTTTCTCTCTCTCTCTCTCTCTCTCTCTCTCTCTCTCTCTCTCACACACACACACACACACACACACACACGCGCGCGCGCACACACACACACACACACACACACACACAGTCATTCAATAAGCTCCAGGGGCTGCTTATCACCTCTAGGATCAAATATAAAATCCTCTGTCATTTAAAGGCCTTCATAACTTGGCCCCATCCTGTCTTTATATCTTATTCCATTCCTCTTAGGGACTCTATGATCCAGGGATACTGGCCTTGCTGTTCCTTGAATAAGCCACCATCTCCTGATTTGGTGCAATTTTTACTACCTCCCATGCCAGGAACACTCTCCTTCTTCATCTCTTCTTCCTGTCTTGTTTCAAGTCCCAACTGAAATCCCATCTTCTACCAGAAGATTTTTCTGATTCCCCTTATTGCTAATGTCTTCTCTTTGTTGGTTATCTCCAGTTTATCCATATATATGATACGTAGATATTATATATACATACATATATATCTTGTTCATACATAGTTATTTTCAAGTTGTCTCTTCCATTAGATTGTGAGCTCCTTGAGGGCAGGGACTATCTTTTACCCTAAACAAATATTCCACATTAGCATGTGATTTCTATGGGAGATGGTAGTAATTTACACATAGGGAGCTAAGATTGATTTTGATACTTGAGCTTTTCCAGTTATTTACTTTGATATTCTGTCAGAATTAAATACTTGACTATTTCATTTATGGTTCCAATGTTAGTAGATTAGTCACTAGATGGAGAGGTTGAGCTATTTTTACTCACACATTGAACCCAGTAACTCATGGGAATTCAAGAATGAACGTGTTACCTTTTTGATAAAGGAGGCAAACAGGTGAATGGAGTCAGACTCATTTTCCATGTACCTGATCGTTAGGTTACTTGACTACATCTTATGATCCACCATGCTACTTCCACAAACTTCCATGGCTTTAGGAAGCAGTAATGTTATAAATACTTAATTTTTCAGGATTACAGAGACTTAGGGGCAATACATTTAACTATAGCTAAATACACACACACACACACACACACACACACACACACACACGAGTTGTGAATTGATCCAACCATTCTGGAGAGCAATTTGGAACTATGCCCAAAGGGCTACAAAATTGTTCATAAGCTTTAATCCAGCAATACCACTACTAGGTCTGTATCCCAAAGAGATCATAAAAAAGGAAAAGGACAGACATGTACAAAAATACGTATAGCAGCTCTTTGTGCGGTGGCAAATTTTGGAAATTGAGGGGATGCCTATCCATTGGGGAATGGCTGAACAAGTTGTGGTATATGAATGTAATGGAAAACTACTGTGCTCTCAGAAGTGATGAGCAGGTAGATTTCAGAAAAACCTGGAAAGACTTCCATGAACTGATGCTGAGTGAAGCGAGCAGAACCAGGAAGGCGTCGTACACATAACAGCAACATTGTGTGATGACCAACTTTGATAGACTTGTCTTTTCTCAGCAATACAATGATCTTCTAAGACAATTCCAAAATATTCATGACAGGAAATGTTATTCACATCCGGAGAAAGAACTATGGAGTCTGAATATAGATGGAAGCGTACTGTTTTCTCTTTTTCTTTCTGGTGGTTTTTCCCTTTTGTTCTGATTCTTCTTTCACAACATGACTAATATGGAAACATGTTTAATATGATTATAAAAATAAAGAAAAACACACACACACAATACTCCACTACATATAAGTGCAAATTACTTACAGTGATAAACATGTTTGCACAAATTAATAAAATATTTATGGCAATAATTTCTAAAAATGTATCACAACTAATACTTTAGATTGATATACTCAACAATATGCAAAGATATTTTAATAAGTTGTAGTGCCCTTTCAACTTTCTCAGAGACACTTCCAAGAGCTTATTTGTGATTCGATGATCCTAGCAGTTAATAGGTTAGAGCAGACATGCACAACTTGGCAGTAGATAGGGGCCAAAACTAAAATAGGCTAAACTTTTTCAGGCTGCAGATAGGTTTTTAGTGGCTCACTTTCCAAGTAAAGGTATAATTAATGATTAAGCTATTTTGCAAATGAACCATATTTAAAAAAGGGAAATTTCAATTAATATCAATTAAATAAACTTATTTCTTAAAATTTTTATTTATCACAAAATTGCTCCTCTCAGACTAGAGACAGACTAACAATGTTTGGTTGCCATGGGTCACGTGACAAACAGGAGAGAGTGCACAGTGGCAATCCACTTGCCAAGTTAAAGGACGGGCACAAAAGTGATTAGTGGAAGGCAGGTTAAGCAGAGCAGGGACAAAGCACTTGTTACATCTTTATTTCTTTTACATCCTCTACATTTTTTGCAGGCTACCCAAAATCCTTTGGTGGGCTACAAGGGGACCACAGACCATACGTTGCGCAGATCTGGGTTAGATAATCTGCACACTCAAAGTGACAGCCTCTTCATGAGCTAACCTCAGGATCCATTTCCCCGCCTGAGATGATGGAGTTCTACCCCCGCCCCCTCCCATTCTTCTGAGACACACAGGATCAATGACAAACAATCCAATTAAGGAGGGATGGTAGGGTACAGTGGCAGCTCAGGGAAATATCCTAATGAAGCCTGGTGATTAGAGAATGTTTTGGAAAGTAAGTGATTCATGAATTTAATGGGTTTTTTGACCAGCCAGCAGAGGGCAGCAGAGAGCTACTTGAAAAAGGATCTGGCTACTGTCCAGTCCACTCCACCTGTTGTAGGTGGGGAAAATACTGGAAGGGGAACTTTTGCAAAGCTGTTGTGAAAATAAGGTCCAGCAAGAAGGGGACTGAGGTTCTAAGGTACAAATCTAGACTAGATATATGCAGGAGTCAGGTGACCTGAATTCAGGCTCTGCAAGAATTGAGGAGGTTCTTATACACTCAAGCAGGAAACTTTTGATAACTTTGAATGACCACTATCCCCTCTTACTCTTAAAGGGACATCTCCCAGGTATCTGGGATCATGGGATTTTGACTTAAAAGAGACTTTAAAATAAATTATGATTGCATTAGAGACTGGCTCAACTGAGGGCATTCCTTTTCCCTGCCCCCTTTCCATCTTCTACCATCTCCTATGTTGGTTTTAGAAAGAATAATAGGTGAATTGACATTAGAGATCCTCAGTATAATCCTTCTGGCCAAGGACCCATAGCAAGACCAAGGAGTTTTTTCAAGGCATCCATAAATCTATATGCACACCAGATATTTCATTTTCATCTTTATTTAGGTCCAACAAAAATCTACTATAATTCAATATAACAAATAGACAAACATACCTTGTGTCCACTGAATAAATAATATCTTGTATATGAGAAAGGTTTTGAAATGCAGCATAATATGGTACAAAGAACACTAGACTTGAAGACAGGAGAGACTTAGCTGTTAATTCCACCTCCAAGACTTAATAGTCAGGTAACAAGTCACTTAAATTCTGTGGCTTAGTTTCCTTATCTGAAAAACGAGAATTATACCTACCCAAAAGGGTTTTCGTGAGGCTCGCATGAGATAACAAATATAAAGCATTTTGCAAACTTTAAAGTGCTATATAAATGTCAACTATTACTATGCATGTATCACAATTTCCAAATATATAGAAAGAAATCATGTCAATGCTAACTTTGACAATCCCATAATTTTTTTCCTGGATCCATAATGTCATATGAAAATTCCTCCATTGGGAAAGGAAAAAAAGGTGATCCCTTCAAGAAAATACCAGAAGAGGGGGGAAACAGCAGAGAGAATGAGCAAATGGAGTATAGTAGGAAGTGTGCTTTGTTGGGGGTCAGGTAGCCTAGGTCCAAATTATGACTCTGTACTTGTGCTGCATTAAGTCAGGAACATTGCTGGAGCCAGCTAGAACTGCTTATAGGAGCTATTAATTAAATTTTCCAGTGAGCATTTACACCTTGGAAATGCTACAATTCAGGGCTTGATTTATTGTTTGGTTGGTTGTCTGGACTTAAGAAAATGATAGAGAAAACAGTAACAATGCAGATTAAACTTAAAAGTGCTGTCCTGTGAACATTTTTTGGAGAGTCAGTTGTTAAACAGTTATTTAGAATATCACTGCCTTAGGAAAATCACTTAATCTCTCTAATCCCCAATGTCTTCATCTATAAAGTAAGAGAATTAACTAAATGACCTCTCAAGGCCTCAATCAATTCTAAATCTAATGTACAAACCCAAGAAATGAGGAAGAAAAAAATAATGAACACAGTGAAAAAATACCATGAGGTAAGAGAATACCAGGAGAAATCTACAGATGAGAAAGACTTGGTCTACAATCATTACAGTTAGAATCTCAGAGAAGAGAATGGAATAACCACAAAACTCTGGAGAATTACTAAATTCTAAATACTAAATTACTAAATTACTAATACTAAAAAAGTTAAAGAATAAAGTTGGAGATGTTGATGAAAACTCAAAAAGAAATTAGATAGCTCAGAAGAGAAGCTGGAAAACCTTAGCAAAGTAATAGATAACTTGAAAACAAATGGAGATGAAGCCTTAAAATGTAACACTAAAATAAGAATTAGAAGAAAGACAAATGAGAACTAAATTTAAAGTGTGAAATATCTGGATTCAAAAACAATAAAGCAGGAAAATAGAAACTCTAAGAGGGAATCTAAGAATCATGGCCTTCCAGAAAAAAAATATGAGAAGCAAGTTGTCTTACTGTCATATTTTAGGAAATCATACAGAATATTGCTTGGAAGTTGAATTTATTACGTCTTTATTGAATCTAAGAAAAGCAAGAGTGTTGTCATAATCTCAGACCAAGACTATAGTAGTTTAGATAGGCTCAACAGAAGCTGAGAAGCTACATTTTGTTTAAAAGCAACAAAGATTGAAAAAATACCAATATTAAACATACATATGTTTCAAAAGCTGAAAAATCTAAATACATTATAAATGACCTTTCCATAGTAATTATCAGTGATAAACATTGGATCATGGATCTATAGCTTGGAAGGATCCTTACAGGCCATTTACTCCAACTCCTTTATTTTATTTTTAATCATTTTTTTTCAAATAGCATGCATTAATTTTCTCTCCTCACCTTTCTGTGTTCCTCTCTCTTCCCCAAAAGAAAAAAAAAAAGAACAAAATGCTTGGAACTAATATGCATAATCAAGGAAAGATTATCTACCTATCTATCTATCATCTATCTATCTATCTATCTATCTATCTATCTATCTATCTAGCATCTATCTATCTATCCATCTATCATCTATCTACCTATAATCTATCTCTCTACCTATCTATCTAGCATCTATCATCTATCTACCTATCTATCTATCTATCTATCTATCTATCATCTATCTCTCTACCTATCTAGAGTCTATCTAGCATCTATCTATCTATCATCTATCTATCTATCTATCATCTATCCATCTATCTACCTATCATCTATCATCTATCTCTCTACCTATCTAACTAGCATCTATCATCTATCTACCTATCATCTATCTATCTATCTATGTCTATATATGTGGAATAAGTCTCATTCTGCATATTGA
The DNA here is from genome assembly GCF_011100635.1 of Trichosurus vulpecula. Lineage (NCBI taxonomy): Eukaryota > Metazoa > Chordata > Mammalia > Diprotodontia > Phalangeridae > Trichosurus > Trichosurus vulpecula. The sequence continues at coordinate 264,858,079 of NC_050580.1, read as the reverse complement.
GTCTCGCTGTTAGGAGGTGGGTAGTTTTCTTCATTATCACACCTCTCGAATCATGTTTAGTTATTGTGTTGATCAGAGTTCTGAGATCTTTCAAAGTGATTCATTTTAATAATTATTCCCTTGGTTGTGTTCACTTCATATTACTTCATACAAGTCTTCTCAGGTTTCTCTGAAATTGTCCCTTTCAACATCTCTTAAAGCACAATAGTATTCCATTACATTAAAAAAAAACCACAATGTGTTCAAATTTGCCAAATGATGGACCCTCTCTTCTTTTTCAGTTGTTAGTCATGATGAAAAAAAAAAACTGTCATAAATATTTTTTATAAGAGTTTGAGTCCTTTTCCTCTTTTTTTGATGTCTTCTGAAGTATCGGCCCCTAGAGGAGTATCAAGAAGTATGTACAACTTAGCAACTTTGGGGGAGTAGTTCCTTATGGCTTTCCAGAATGGCTGGAACAATTCATCACTCCACCAGGCATTAATGTGCCTTTTTTCCCACAGTCTTTCCAACATTTGTCACTTTCCTTTTTTTAAATACCAATTTGGCCATTCTTTTTTTTCTTTTTTATATTTTTTTAATTCCATATTTTATTATTTAATATTTTTTAGTTTCAGCATTGATTTCCACAAGATTTTGAGTTATAAATTTTCTCCCCGTTTTTACACTGCCCCCACTCCAATATGGCATATATTCTGATTGCCCCGTTTCCCAGTCTGCCCTCCCTTCTGTCACCCCACTCCCCCATTATTTCCTTTCCCCTTACTTTCTTGTAGGGCAAGATAGATTTCTATGCCCCATTGCCTGTATATCTTATTTCCCAGTTGCATACAAAAACAACTGCTTTTAAAACTTTGATTTCCAATTCTCTCCATAGTTCCCTCCCCACCCACTCTCCCTAAGGCAAGCAATTCAACATAGGCCACACATGTATCATTATGTAAAACACTTCCACAATACTCATGTTGTAAAAGACTAACTATGTTTCCCTCCATCCTATCCTATCCCCCTTTATTCAATTTTCTCCCTTGACCCTGTTCCTATTCAAAAGTGTTTGCTTTTGATTACTTCTTCCCCCATCTGCCTTCCCTTCTATCATCCCCCCCTTTTTTATTCCCTTACCCCACTTTCATGTGCTGTAAGATACCTAATTGAGTGTGTATGTTATTCCCTCCTCAAGTCAAATCTGGTGAGAGCAAGATTTACTCATTCCCCCACATCTGCCCCCTCTTCCCTTCCAAAGAACTGCTTTTTCTTGCCACTTTTATGTAAGATAATTTACTCCATTCTATCTCTCCCTTTCTTCCTCTCTCAATATATTCCTCTCTCATCCCTTAATTTGATTTTTTTAGATATTATCCCTTCATATTCAACTCACCCTGTGCCCTCTGTCTATATATATATATATATATATATATACATATATATATATATATATGTATATATATATATATATATATATATGTATATATATATATATATGTATGTTCCCTTCAACTACCCTAATACTGAGAAAGGTCTCATGAATTATACACATCATCTTTCCATGTAGGAATGTAAACAAAGCAGTTTCACCTTAGTAAGCCCCTTATGATTTCTCTTTCTTGTTTACCTTTTCATGCTTCTCTTGATTCTTGTGTTTGAAAGTCAAATTTTCTATTCAACTCTGGTCTTTTCTTCAAGAAAGCTTGAAAGTCCTCTATTTTATTGAAAATCCATATTTTGCCTTGGAGCATGATACTCAGTTTTGCTGGGTAGGTGACTCTTGGCTTTGATCCTAGCCCCTTTGACCACCAGAATATCATATTCCAAGCCCTTCAATCCCTTAATGTAGAAGCTGCTAGATCTTATATTATCCTGATTGTGTTTCCACAATACTCAGGTTGTTTCTTTCTGGCTGCTTGCAGTGTTTTCTCTTTGATTTGGGAGCTCTGGAATTTGGCAACAATATTCCTAGGAGTTTTCTTTTTGGGATCTTTTTCAGGAGGTCATCGGTGGATTCTTTCATTTTCTATTTTACCATCTGGTTCTAGAATATCAGGGCAGTTCTCCTTGATAATTTCTTGAAAGATGATATCTAGGCTCTTTTTTGATCATGGCTTTCAGGTAGTGCAATAATTATTAAATTATCTATCCTGGATCTATTTTCCAGGTCAGTGGTATTTCCAATGAGATATTTCACATCGTCTTCCATTTTTTTCATTCCTTTGGTTCTGTTTTATAATATCTTGATTTCTCATCAAGTCACTAGCTTCCACTTGATCCAATCTAATTTTTAAGGTAGTATTTTCTTCAGTGGTCTTTTGGACTTCCTTTTCCATTTGGGTAATTCTGCTTTTCAAGGCATTCTTCTCCTCATGGGCTTTTTGGAGCTCTTTTGCTATTTGAGTTAGTCTATTTTTAAGGTATTATTTTCTTCAGTATTTTGGGGGGTCTCCTTTAGCAAGTCATTGACTTGTTTTTCATGATTTTCTTGCATTACTCTAATTTCTCTTCCCAATTTTTCCTCTACTTCTCTAACTTGCTTTTCCAAATCCTTTTTGAGCTCTTCTATGGCCTGAGCCCAATTCATATTTTTCTTGGAGGCTTTTGATCTGGCTGTATGTATTGCTCTTCTTTTTCACCAAAGAAAGATTCTAAAGTGTGATTCTGAATCTGAGTCCGTTTGTGCTGCCTGTTCATGTTTCCAGCCAACTATTTGAACCTTGATTTTTTTGTCAGGGTGTGACTGCTTGTAGAGTAGAGAGTACTTTGTCCCAAGCTTTAGGGGCTGTACTGCTGTTTTCAGAGCTACTTCTACATAGCAAGCTCTGCCACAGCAATGCTCCTCTTCCCCCAAGAACCACCAACCACTACCGCAACCCAGATCCAAGCAGGGCAAAGCAGGCTCTGCACTCCTACTCTGATGCACCACTTAATTCCTCCCACCAGGTGGACCTCCACCAGGAGTTTCTTCTCTTAAGGGTTGCTTGTTCATATCCTTTGACTATTTATCTATTGAGGAATGACATTTATTCTTACACATTTGAATCAGTTCCCAATTCCCTAATTTTAAATTTAATTTTAAAAATGAGGAAACTGAGGCCTAGTGAAGTTGAATGACTTTTTCATGTTCACAAAACTAGTAAGTGCCAAAGGTCAGACTTAAACCCAGGTCATCTTGACTCCAAGTCCATCAATGTATCTGTTACAAACAGATACATTAGACTTAGATCCATATAAGAGGAAGTTAAAACAAGAAAGAAGTAAAAGATGTAAACAGAATTCTGAAAAAGTCTAACATAATCCTCTACACCAGTAACCCTAGGTTCTAGGGTCCCCCTGTGGGTCCAGGAGACTCCCACTAGTGAGTTTCACTCTAACAGTAGCCAGTAGGCACAAGTTACCTCCCATGAAGACGTCCACCAGCAGAATGGGAGGATGAGAACAATTTGTCCCAACAGCCATGAAGGCAGCTGAAGCAGGTTCTGTGAAGCACTTAGAGCTCAGTCAGACATCAAAGACGCCAAGGTCATCCACTGTGTCCCTGGCTATTGTCAGTCATCTTGACTTTTGTCCTGCCACTAGACTTAGATGACTCAGGAAAAGAGTGAGGCAGATGATTTCGTGCAACTCTGCCTCACTTACATCCAGTTCACGCAAAAGTAAAGACATCACCCTTGTAATGTCATTGGTCCTCTTCAAAAACAAAAGACTAACACCAACAATCTTATACAAAGAAATTATCTTCAATGAAGAATAAAGGCACATGTAGGAAAAAATACCTTCTCCATTAACTAGATGGCCTAATGATTAGAGGATTGGACTTGGAGTAAAGAAACTTGAATCTGGTCTTGGATACTTATACCTGTGTGACTTGAGCAAATCACTTGTGCCAAAATGTGGGTAAATTGGCTCAATTACTTTTATTTTCTAGGGCTGATACTTAGGCTGTGATATTTTTGCAGTACTACTGACTCTTTTGAGAAGCAGGTAGTGCAGTGGACAGAGAGCTGTCCTCAGAATGAGGGCAACATGGGTTCAAGTCACATCTCTAAAACCTCTTGACATCATGACCCTAGACATGTCACTTAGTTCTAAGACTGTAAGCTACAGAGAAGGTGCTGATCTACATTGACCAAAGCAGTTTCTCATGAATAGATCCTTACAGTAATGAAATCATAGTCTTATGAGGAAAAACATACACACACTCGAACCCCCCTACTTTTTTTTTGCGAAAGTAATTTTACCTTTGAATGATTGATCTGAATTTTTAGCCTGGATTTCTCTGCACCTCAAATTCTACTAGTCTGTTTATATAGTTATAACTACCTATTCTCAGTGAATGATTGTAATGGCAAGCAAAGTGGGACTTTTTGCTGTTTTTTTTATTTTAGAGTGCTTCTTAGCACTGAGGCAATCAAGTGCCTTTGATTGAGTCTTGCCTTTGTTTGAATCAAGAATCTTTGATTGAATCAAGAGTCTTTGATGACCTGCTTAAGTCACAAGAAAGGGTAAGTTACATGAGTTTGAGTCACGTGGGTATGATGCCCTCTGACCCTGAAGAAGGGTATATATACTCTGAAGTTAGCATTTTGCTTTGGAGGCTCACTCATTGGAAGAGGGTTTGTGTGATTTGGCCAGAAAAGACTCTGGGTAGCCTTTAAGGAGCCCCCTGGTTTTGAAAACCCAGATGTTGGTGCTTCTGTCTCTGGTAACTATGTATGTATTGCTATGGTCAGACAGTTAGAAGCCTGTCTTGTGTTATTTTCTTTGTTTGTAATTTCTGTTTATATGTGCTCTGAAGTTCAGAGTGGTGACTTTTTCCCCTGAACTAAGTGAATGATACATGTATCTTCAATTAAAGTAAGATTTTTGATTCCTTAAAGTTGCTTTCTTTAGAAAATAAGATCAAAGAACCTGTGCTAGCAGCCCTCCTGTGTGCTGGTGTTATTGGCCTTATACCTTCACAGTAGCTGCAAGAAACATTGTTGTTACAATGACTTAACACAGAGATAACTTTGATTATTCCATAGTGGAGAACATTTGATTTCCTAAATTAGCTAAACATTTAAATTACATTAAGGAATTCAAGAGATAGATGACTTTTGCCCTCCTAGAGAGCAAATATGCTAGTGTTAAAAGGACCTGAAAGAACCTCTAGTTCAACCATTTTACTTTGCAGGTGAGAAAGTTAAGGCCCAGAGTATGTGTGTGTGTGTGTGTGTGTGTGTGCGTGCACATGTGTGTGTGCTCATGTCTGTGTGGGTGGGTTGTAGGGGGAGAAGGACTGATGGGTAGTGACAATGATAAAACAAAAAAGGAGAAAATAAAGAGAAAGCATCAACAAAACATCAGAAATATATAGAAGAAAGCAAAATAAAGTTTCAAAGGGAACATAAAGAGAGCTTTTATTACTCTCATGCTAAATTTAATATGTAATTTCAAACCATATATAACAGAAGTTCACAATTTCATTTAAAAATCCTTATTCTTACAAAAGATAAAATTTAATTAAAAAATTAAGAAACTGAGGCCCAGATAGATACAATGACTTGGGCAAATTCACAGGGGCTATGTAACCATTGAGAAACAAAGAATGGTAGCTCAGTAATGACCTTTGGAAATCTATTAGTCCAACCCTATCATTTACAGATGAGGAAATGAAAGCCTAGAGAAATTAAGCAACATACTCAAAACCACCCATCAAGTTATTGACAGAGTTGGAGCTTGAAACAAGGTCTCCTTGATTTCTTATTCAGAGAGCTCTCCACTGTACTGTACTGTCTGGTTTTCCTTTCATCCTTCCTTCCTTTTCCAAGAGGAGGTGAGGGATGGCTAGATTTTTACTCCCATGTCTTGACTCTCAGCTCTCATCCCCAAAATGCAAAGGACATTTTCATTAAAATCCCTGGCAAAACAATTGCTGAGAATAGTTTATATGATATATGGCTCCCTTGTCACATAATAAAAACAGCTGAAATTTACATAGCACTTTAAATTTAAAAACCATTGTCTTTTACACTATCTCATTTGGGCCTCACACCAAGCCTATAAGCTAAGTACTTATCCCCTATAACAGATGAGAAAGCTGAGACTCAAAGCAGTTAAATGGCTTGTCCTCTAGGGTATGACTACTAAGGTCCAGGAGGTGGGATTTGAACCCAAGTCTTCCTAACCTTGAATTCAGCATTTTATCTACATTGCTATGCAACCTCATAGAAGAGAGTGAAATCTAAAGTGAATGGGACATAGGACATTTGCCCAATAAGTGTAGAAGAGAGTGCTTGCTGAGCCTAGAATTGGGATGGTCTAATAGGCCCCCACCCAGGCTATCTCCTTTAAGAGTTTAAATCCAATACTGCAATGAAATGAGACATCCACTGATTATTGAATGATTATAAAAGGAGATTGATTAGTGATGGCAGAAGAAGGATCTTACACAAAGATTTGCATTGAGGACATCTTGAGTTGATTCAGCTGAGTGAGGCTCTCTTGCTTCTGATTTGCCTATGGTTGACTGCCAGCAAAGCATCAGACAGTGCCTCAAGTTTGTTGTGGTTGTTTTGTACTCAGGATGTCAATGCTCCAAGCCTGTACTCTCCTGAGCCAGTTAAAATTGGAGGATGGCTTCGAGACCTTTTAAGAAAAAAGCTATCCTAATTCGCATGGGAATAAGGTAGGGGCAAGATTGCAAGTGAGGATAAATCTCAGTCATTCAGGAACAAAACAAGGATGCAGAGACTTGAGGGGTGTGGATATGCTGCATTAAAGACTAAACTCATGAAGAAAAACATGCCCTCCAACCCAGCTTTCCCACTTATATCCCCGTTAGTGGTGTTGGACAGTGATAATGAGTGTAGACAGGATTACAAAATAAAGAAATGAGGTAGTTAGTTGTAGCACCTTGGAGTCCTTATTCAAGGTCCCCTGCTTCTTCTTTTTTTCTCTACAAAGTCAGTAAAATTGACCAGTATTCAATGCCTTGCTGAGTTTAACAAGTGTGATTCATTCATACTGTCCCACATTCATGTTCTTTTCCTTATAGCATACGTCTGAGAGACAGAAGAATAGAACAGTTAAATGGGAGAGTTTTTAGCTTTAACCACTTCCTCTGTTCTTCCCCCAGTGTCAGAGAAATTCTAACTGCCTGTGAGTCTCTAGAAAAAGATGTGAGGTGACCTGTGTCTCCACTCCATTCTAGTTCCACGAAAAAGGAAAGAAAGTCAAAGTGACTGTCTCATTTATTCTTTGGATTTGTTTCTGGTAGCTGTCTTTATGTTTAGATGTGTCTTCTTACCTTCCAATTCATTGTTTCTTGGGAGCAGGTACCACAACTGTCTCCAAGTTACACACCTACCAAGGAAAGGTGGATAATATAGGTCATTATCATTGAAACAAAGTATTTTCGTCTGTATTACACTCTAGTTCAGATCTCTCCAGTTCGATGGCAGATAGAAGATGATGTCAGAAACGGACTTTAAATAGAGAGAAAGGACAGAAAGCAAAGAGCTAAGGCAGTGAGTCATTAGCAGGCAAATTTTTGGCATGATAAGCAGAGGACTAGTACTGGAGGCAACAAGCAAGCCTGAAGAGGAGATATGAGAAAGACTGTGGATAACGTATCATCTACGCACACCATTCAAAGACACTAGCTATGGGCAAGGTAAAGGGTGACAGTTCAAGGGTGCAATGAATTTGACTGGAAGTCAGAGTAACCTCAAACAACAGTTATCTTTCTGAAGCCCAGGATGAAGATTTTCACTATTCAGACCACTCCTGGTACCCAAATTACAACTAAGTGGTCTAGATTACAATGAAACCACTCATTGGAATAGGAGCTTTATGTGTGCTTTCTCTCTATTCATTCTTTTTTTTGGAGTGGATCATATCATGGAATGTTTAAAATAGACTAAGTTTTAATCTCAGAGTCAGGAAGATTTGGATTCAGATTTCATCTCTGACACTTATTACCTAAGATCTGTGGGTAAATCATTTAACCACATTGAGCCTCAGTTTCCTCATCTGTAATATGTGGATAAAGACTTAGCTCACAAAGTTGTTGTGAGGTTCGAAAGAGATAATGTATGTTTATATATTATGTATGCTGTTGAATCTGTTTCAATCGTGTTCGACTCTTTGTTACCCCGTTTGGGGTTTACTTGGCAAAGATACAGGAGTGGTTGGCCATTTCTACCTCATTTTACTAATGAAGAAACTGAGGCAAACAGGGTTATGTGACTTGCCCAGGATCAAACAGATACTACGTGTCTGATGCCAGATTTGAACTCAGGAAGATGAGTCTTCCTGATTCTAAGTCGAGTACTCTATCCACTGCTCCATCTAGCTGATACATACATAATACATATATGTGTGTGTGTATGTATATGTATATGTATCTATATACATACATATTCACACAAATATGGCTATGCATATATATTTTATATATATATATATATATATTTATATGATGTATATACACATAGAAGTTGCCTCTATACCTGAGTCCCACATTCGCTTTTTAACTATCAGGGAAAAAGTAAAGTGAGGTTCTGGACCTTCTATGTTATTATGTAAATTTTGAACAAATCTCAGTCTCAGAGAGTATGTGTGCATACGTGTGTCAATATACATAAGCACCACCAGGTTGCTCAGTTGTTCAGTTAGCTTACGCACATACGCTTAGAACATGATGATCTCATAGTCTGTGGTGTAACATCAGGGTCCCTGCCAACGTTAAAAGCTTGGAGAGAATGTTCCAGTTCAGGACCCCCATGCTCTACTTTCTTCTCCCCTACAAGTCTTAACCTGCTGCTCCCTTGGTATCACTGCCATCGCCCTTTCTTCCACCTGCTTTCCTTTCACCCATATCCCCTAAGAAAGGCAGAGGAGAGGTTTCCAATTTCTCCCCTACCCTGATGTCTCAGAAATAAGAAAACAACCCTTATTTAGTTTAGTCAAGAGTTTTTCCTTCTTCTAACTTAAGGAAAACTGACAGGTGTTTAAAATAATAAATCAAAAAGGAAAAGTTGCCGAGTTACAAGATGTCTTCCAAGATAATCAGGGTTTTTAGTGAAATGTAAATGGAGATAAACCAGCTCATTCTTAGCTCTCTCCTTCTCTGACTTTTTTATCAATAGAATATAAAATCTATGAGGCAAAGTACTGGGTGTTTTTTAATGTTTGTTTATCTCTGTGGCCAAGATCAGTGCTGGACACATAATAAACCCCTCAAAAATGGTTGTCACATTATGTGTGACAGAGATAATCTCTGGAGTCATTCGTGCCCAAATTTTCTCTGCCTCTTTTCATTCCGAGCTGTCACGCTCCTAGAATTTTCCTCCTCCCTTTGGCAAGAAAACAGAATGAAGTTCCCTTCCTACAGCATACAATCTCACAATGAGAAAGAACTTCAAGAGTTTTCTAGCCCAACAGAGGGCAGAACAGTCATGCCCATTGCCAACATCTCTGATTGTGTTCAGGTGGCAAAAGTCTAGTTAATGATGCTTAGACAAAATGAGGAAACCATATGCAAAGCTCTGCTGAGGTCACTAGAGTAATCATTCCCTCCCACCTTCAAAAATTGCTGCAGAATGACACAGTATTGTAGAAATACAATGCACATAGCTATGTGTCCTTGGTTTAACTTGTATCCTGAAATTCCTTGGAAAAAATACTTTTTGCTGCCCACTGATCCTAGTAAGGGTCGGATGCTTCTGGCTACCTTTGCCTCTCTGCTACCGTTATATGTGGTAGTTTAATTTCCTAGTTGGCATGTCTTCTAGGCCAAGGTAATGCTTTGCTGACATATAGTACAATGTCCATAGATTGAAGCAGCATATCAAATTGGAAACAAGTTATTTCCTTTAATCTTCTTTTGTTGAGAAGACTGAGCTATATGTATACTTCTAAGTTCTTGTTTTTGGAGTCTTGTGAATCTTAGTTCATTGGGATTGGGCAGATTTGTGAGTGGGTTGGCTGTCTTTTGAGATACATATATATATATAATAGAAATACACACACGTGTATATATGTCATATATATGTATATATATGTGTGTGTGTGTGTGTATCTACTACATATCGGTATATACATAGACACATCCTGAACTGTTATAGGCACACACACAAAACCTCTCTATGTGTGTGTGTGTGTGTGTGTGTGTCTTTCTTCATGGTTCTCACAGAACATGAATGTTAAATTATATATATACGTATATATATATATATATAAACACACATACTATATATATAGATACATATATATGTATATATACACATATGTATATATACCTGTGCGTATGTCTAAAAGATGATGCTTTGCACAGTGAGGCCGTTTACAAAGATCAAGATTGTAAAAAGTAAGAAAAATATATAATATAGCTCTCTTAATGATATATAGACTATTCTTGTCTTTATTTGATGTCTGCTATACAGGGTCTTAGGGCATCTAGGTGGCTCAGTGGATAGGGTGCTGGGCCTGGAATCAGGAAGACTCGTCTTCCTGAGTTCAAATATGGCCTCAGATATTTACTATCTCTGTGACTCTGGGCAAGTCACTTAACCCTGTTTGCCTCAATTTCTTCATTTGTAAAATGAGCTGGAGAAGGACATGACAAACCAATTTAGTATCTTCTCCAAAAAAACCCAAATGGGGTCATGAAGAGTTGAACATGACTGAAACAACTGAACACATACAAGGTCTTGGATCTATGCTTATTTTTTTAAATGAGGCAATATACATTTATATATGTATGTGTGTATGCTTGTATATTGTGTGTGGGAGCATGTTATGATAGAGAGCTGATTTCAGAGCCAGGAAAACCTGGGTCTTCCTGGGCCTCTGAGTTTTATGAGCTATATGACCCTGGGCAAGTCAATTAACATCTGGGAGGTAGGAAAAACTCCTCAGAGACTGGGAGTGGTGATGATCATTTCACTTTCTCCCTAGACCTACATTGTCTGAGCAATTCATTCAAGGTGCATATCTCCTGGTCAACTAGGTCCTCATGCCTACACTTCTGTTGGATACCATCTCCTCTGACAAGGGGCACATTGGCCAAGGACAGCTCTTGCTCTCAGTACCCCAACCTTTCAATGACTGCAGATATCTCAGGTTCACAAGGTAGTTGCCAAGGCTGGAAATATCCATCTTGGGATCACTTTATGGTCATCTGTGCTCAAGGAAAGAGACACAAGGCAGAAGGGACAGCTAGAGACTTGAGATCCAATCTCAGGTAGCACACTCACTCGTTGCCAATGTGCATAGCCATCACAGTTGGTGGGAAAGAGGGAAGAGAGAGATATTCTCCCTTGACTCCCCATTAGAAGTCCGAGGGAGAGCAGGCAGGGTCCTAATTCATGCGTTCAAAAGAGGAAAAGAGAATGAAAGCAGGAGTTGGTTCTACTTTTAACATTACTGTGTGGAAAGTCTTCCTGCCTAGTTGCTAGTCATCTTCAATATGGCACCCATTAAATGAAAGCAATTGGGACAACAAAGAGCTTCTGGTCACTCATATACTTTAAAAAGGTATCATAGTGGGAGCAGGGCATAGATCCATCTTCACCCACAATCTTTGGTATGATCTTCAGTCCTCAATATAGCAGACTGAATGTTATTTCCCTCCCCATATTACAGACACATACACATTAACACAAGCACACACATATGCAAACTATTTTCTGTAATTACGTATATATGATATAACATATCTATATCAACAGATATCTATGTAAAGATATGTTACATTTATTGCTGAGGTAATCACAAATATAAAAGTGTCTGTAGGAGAACACAAATAGAGACATCAAATGTCTGTACCTCATTAAGAGTACTATACTGTAAAACTTTGCTTACCTTTCATATTCTTGGACTTTGCAAAAGGCCTCATTGGATAAAGGCCCCATCTTCTATGTATATATAAGATGAGAAACCCCCAACAGCAAGAGAAAGAGAAATTCCATTTAAAGTTACTGTAAACATTATAAAATATTTGGAAGTCTATGTGCCAAAACAAACCCAGGAACTATATGACACAATTACAACACTTTTCACATAAATAAAGTCAGATTGAAATAATTGAAAAAACATCAGTTGCTCATGGGTAGGCCGAGCTAATATAATAAAAATGATGATTCTACCTAAATTAATGTACTTAGTGCCATACCAATCAAACTACCAAGAATTATTTTGCAGAGCTGGATAAAATAATAACAAAATTCATCTGGAAGAACAAAAGGTCCAAAATATCAAGGGAATTAATGAAAAGAAATGCTAGGGAAGGCGGCCTAGCCTTACCAGATCTTAAGCTGTATTGTAAAGCAGCAATCATCAAAACTGCTTGGTGCTGGCTAAGACATAGAGGGGTGGATCAGTGGGATAGGTTAGGTACATAAGACACAGTAGTCAATGATTATAACAATCCACTGCTTGGTAAACCCAAAGACTCCAGCTTCTGGGATAAGAACTCACTATTTGACAAAAACTGCTGGGAAAACCAGAAATAGTACGGCAGAAACTGGGCACAGACCAACATCTGACACTGTATTTCAAAATAACGTCCGAATGAGTACACAACTTAGATACAAAGGATGGTATTATAAACAAATTTGGGGGGCAAGGAATGGTTTGCCTGTCAGATTTATGGGGAAGAGAATATTCATGACTCAACAAGAGATAGAGAACATTATGAAAGGCAAAATGGATAATTTTGATTACATTAAATTGAAAAGTTTTTTGCACAAACAAAGCCATTGCAACCAAGATTAGGAAGGAAGCAGAAAACTGGGAAAGAATTTTTACAACTAATGTCTCTGACAAAGGTCTCATTTCTAAAATATATAGAGAACTGAGTTAAATTTACAAGAATACAAATTATTCTCCCAATTGATAAATGGTCAAAGGATGTGAACAGGCAGTTTTAAGAGGAAGAAATTAAAGCTTTCTATAGTCATATGAAAAAAATACTCTAAATCACTATTGATTAGAGATGCAAATCAAAACAACTCTGAGGTACTATCTTACACTGATCAGATTGGCTAACATGACAAAACAGGAAAACGATAAATGTTGGAGAAAATGTGGGAAAGTGGGAACACTAAGGCATTGTTGGTGGAGCTGTGAGCTCATCCAACCATTCTGGAGAGCAATCTGGAACTAGGCCCGAAGGGCTATAAAAATGTGCACACCTATTGACCCAGCAACACTAGGTCTGTATCCCAAAGAGATCACAAAAATGGGGAAGGGGCCCACAAGTACAAAAATATTTATAGCGGCTCTCTTTGTGGTGGACAAGAATTGGAAATTGGAGAATGGCTGAACAACGGTGGTATATGAATGTAATGGAATACTATTGTGCTATAAGAAATGATGAGCAGGCAGACCAGAAAAACCTGGAGAGACTTTTATGAATTGATGCTGAGTGAAGAGAGCAGAACCAGGAGAACATTGTACACAGTAACAGCCACAGTGTGAGATGACTGATTTTGGTAGACTTAGCTCTTCTCAGCAACACAAGGACCTAAAATAATTCCAAAGGACTCGTGATGGAAAATACCAACCACATCCAGAGAAAGAACTATGGAGTCTGAATGCAGAGCAAAACAGACTCTTTTCTTTTCTCTTTTTGTTTTGTTTGGCTTCTCATGATTTCTCCCATTTGTTATAATTCTTCTATACAACATGACTAATGTGAAAATATCTTTAATAAGAATGTATATGTAGAGCCTGTATCAGATTGCAGGCCATCTTGGGGAGGAAGGAGTGGGGAGGGAGAGAAAATTTAAAACTTATGGAAGTGAATGCTGAAAACTAAAAACAAATAAATTAACAAATTAAAAAAAGGTGAGGAACCCTGTGAGACCCATGCAAGAATAGACCTACATATGTAGATTACATCTGTACTGTGTACAAAGTATTTTTTTAAGTAAGAGGCTGTAATATTTGGATCAGATCTATGATTTCATTAGTAAAAGGAACTTCCAGTGAGGAACTTCTTCTACTGAGGCAAACTGGCACCTTTCCTGCAACTTATAATTTTAGAGAGTTTCCTCAAACAAAAAGAGATTAAAGTACTTGCCCAGGTTCATCCAGCCAATATATGTTGGAGGAAGGACTTGAACCCAGGTCTTTCTGGACTAGGAATAGTGAATAGCAGCACGTACCTCACAGGACTGTTTTGAAGCTAAAATGAGATGACTGATATAAAGGACTTTACAGACTTTAAAGTGCTGCAGGAATGTTGTAATAATAAGTATTATTAATTCCTGTTATTCCTGACTCTGAGGTCACCTCTGAATTCACTGTGCGTATTCCTGTGGATACAGGTACAGTGGACAGAACACTGGGCGTGGAATAATGAAGATTCATCGTCATGAGTTCAAATCTGGCCTTGGACACTTACTAGCTGTTTGACCCTGGGCAAGTTGTTTAACCCTGTTTGCCTCCATTTCCTCATCTGTAAAATGAGCTGAAGAAGGAAATGGCAAAGTACCCCAATATCTTTGCCAAGGAAACCTCAAATGGGGTCCCAAAGAGTAAGAAACAACTGAAATGACTCAACAACAACAGACTGTCTTAACAGTTGTTTGTCTGGGCCCTAATTTGCTTCCCCTTCTATACATTGACAAATGATCATCGAGTGTCTGCTTGAAGATCTATAGAGATGGAAGGCTCAATGAATCCCATTCTGCTTTTGGACCGGCCCAATTAATTGATTGGAAGTTTTTCCTCATATTATGCTGAAACCAGCTTCTCCTTAACTTGCACTTGTTTCTCATACCTCTGCTCTTTGGGATGATTCAAAATTAGTCTCTTCCCTTGTTCACATGACAGCGCTAAAGCTTCTCTTCTTCAGGTTAAAAGCCTTAGTTTGTTCGGTTAACCCTCTTATGGCACAGTTCAAGTCCCCTTAGCATTGTGGCCAAAAAGCAGTAATGATAGCATCTACCTCCCAAATTTGTTGTGAAGCTGAAAATCAGATCTCTGTGAAGTTCTGTGCACGTATTAAAGTGCCACATAAATGCTAGTTATTATTAGCAGCATTATCATTTCTCTAGTGATCTTCCTAAAATGTGGCACCCAGAACTGTACACGATACTCCAGATGTGGTTTTAAAAAAATATTTGATTTGTTTTAATCAACCAAGATCCAACTTCTCTTATTCCCCCCAATCCCCCTGAACTGAGAACCTTAGAAAAAAACAAAACTCAAACACATGGAGTCAATCTAAACAAATGTCCACATTGGCAACATCCCAAAAATTGTCTCATTTTGCTCTCTGAGTCCTTCACCTCTCTGTCAGGAGCTGGGTGGAATGGTTCATTATTAGTCCTCTAAAATCCCAATTGGACATTACGCTGATAAGAGTTTGGCACAGTAGTATTCCATCACATTTATATACTATAACTTCTTCATCTATTTCCTTCCCTCCAGTCATAGGCACTCCCTTATATTTCCATCTCAAAAAGAGTTATAAATACTTATTACATCCCCAGGGTTTGTTTGCTGAGGAATAATCCTTCCCTTAATCTCCCTTCCCTTCCCCCATCTCCCTTTTCCCTCTAGTTTTCCTATTGTTTGAAATGGATTTTATACCCAACTCTGGTGTGTGTGTGTGTGTGTGTGTGTGCGTGTTCTTCCTTCTTTTGGTGAGTTCAGATAAGAATGAGGTTCAAGTGTCAGCTACTTCTCCCCCCAACACACACACCTCTTCCTCCTTGTTTGTCTAGCTGTCTACTTGGACACCCTGATTACCTGAGATAATTTCTCTTAACCTTCCTTTCCCTTTCCCCCAGGTTCCCATGTGTTCCCCTTTCTTTTCATTCTATTCGTAAAATCAAGACATAACAGAACCACTCCCAGACATTATCTAATTTTACTTCTATGGATCCAGATGATGATAAGGTTCAGAGGGGGTACATGTATCATCTCCCCACATTTGAATGTAAGCAATTTATCTTTGTTTAGTTTTTTTTTATCATTGGTCATTCATGTTAACCTTTCTAAGCTTCTTTTCACTCATGTATTTGAACTTCAGTTTCACCAAAGTTCTTGTCTTTTCTTCAAGAATGCTTGTAAGTCTTCTAATTTAATAAAGGTTCATTTCCCCCTGTGGTATTATATCCAATTCTGCTGGAAAAGTTATTCTTTATTATAAGACATCCTTTGTCTTCTGGAATGTCATATTCCAGGTTTTCCACTGTTTTATAGTGGTGGCTGGTACATCATGTGTGATCTGGCCTGTGGCTCCTCAGTATTTGAATGCTTTCTTTCTGGCTGCTTTCCAGTGTTTTTTCTTTTTTTATTTAACCTGGAAGCTCTGGATATTTGCTGTGATATTCCTGGGAGTTTTTGTTTTGGGGTTTCTTTCAGGAGGTAACCAATACATTTTTCATATTTCCACTTTGCCTTCTAGTTCTGAGAAATTATAACAATTTCTTTTAAGATTTCTTAAAGTAGGATGTCTGGGCTCTTTTTTCAGCTCGTGGTGTTCAGATAGTCTTAAATTTTTTTTCTCCTTGATCTATTTCTGAGGACAGTTGTTTTTGCTATGAAACAATTTACATTTCCTTCCATTTTTTCAGTTGTTTGATTTTGTTTTAATATTTCTTGTAGCATCACAAAATCATTGGTTTCTATTTGGTTCATTTGAATTTTCAAGTAGTTTGTTGTCTGGGCATGGTTTTGTACTTCATGTGCCAAGTTGTTAATTCCCTTTCCACTTCTTTCTTTCATAGCTCTCATTTCTTTTCCAATTTGTTCTTCATGTACTCTCATTCCAGTTATGAAAAAAAATTTAATGCTTTTTAAAAGAGGTCTAGTTTTATGTTTTCTAGTGATTCCAGTTGAGTTTGTGCCCAAGCTATGCTTTTCTCTGAACCTTTGCTTCTACATGTTTTGGAATAATTCTCTTCTGTATTTGTGTCTTGAGCTTCCCTGGCATTATAATAGCTCATGATGGTAGAGATTTTATTTTGTTTGCCCATTCTTCTAGTGTACTTTCCGACTTGAATCTTAATGTTAGGGCTGGGATCTGCCACATGTCTGGAGGACATGGTCCTGCTTTCTTGAAGGATTGAGTGTTATGTTATTCTAGGATCTCAGGGACAGGTTGAAGACTCAGCAAGATTTCAGTGCTCCCAAAGGCATAATCCAGGGGCAAGCTGTGATTGCTTTCCCTCTAATCTGACTGCTTGAAGTTCCTGACTTGGTTTGAGGCTGTGCAGGAGTAGGCTGCTGCTACACTATGTTCCTAATAGCCAGCTGGAAAGTTCTGCTGGTTCAATGTGGTAGAATCATAGCCTTCCCTTTAGACTGCATTCTGTGCTTTGCAGTGTGGGCTAGATTTGGGAAATGAGACCATGCTCTAATCTTGGGGTCTGAGCCACACCAATGCTGCTGCTGGCTTCTGAACTTTTTCCTTTCTCAGAACATCTCTCATGATGTAGATCCTCCTTTCGCTCCAACCTGGATCTATTATCCAGCACTGGGTAGTGGGTGGCAAAGCTGCCAATTGGCACTTCTCCCCATCATGGCGCTTTAGTGTGGGTCTAGGGTGCCTCACTCTGGGTACTGGGACCTCATTTTGTGCTAGTGTATAACATCTCCTGGGAGCACGTTCAGTGTGCTCCTGCCCCAACCCTGTCCCTAGTATCTGCAGACCTCTCTGTCTCCCTATGCTAACCTGAGACAAAGTCACTGTGACTTTAATTTCTCCATCAGAATTCCATCTGGTGCCTTTTGTAGAACTGTCTGGAGAGGCAATGGAGAGGAGCTGAAATTCTTTGCTTCTTTCTACTGTGCCGTCTTGACTCTGCCCCCTTCCACTCGTGGTTTGACCAGGACAGAGTACAGCAAGACCCTAAATTCCCATCCATACTCTAGCAATATGCTTCTATTGATGTGGTATAATATTGCATTCGTTTTTTTTTTTTTTGGTTGCCACTTTGCACAAATTAACTTCACTCAAAGAAAATTTCTTTTCTGTGGTTACATATTAATACCCAAGTCTTTATCTATCTAAGGCTTGTGCAAGACAAGGCAGGTGGGCAGAAAAAAAACAAAAAAAAAAAAAAAAAAAAAAACATAGGGTTGCCGCTGCGCAAACTCCAGTTTGTCATGTGACCCACAATAACCAACCATCGCCAGTTTGTCTCTAGTCTAACCTATCTGCATCCTGAAGAAATTTACAAGTTGTGTAATTGAATGATTAATTGAAATAAAATTACAACATCATCACCTTGGAATCACAAACCTGGACAGCTGGGAAGAATCTTTGAGATCATCAAGTCCAATAATCTTATTTTACAGGTAAGGAAACCTAGAGGTAAAGAGACTTTCTTAAGATCACACAGCTAATGAAGGAGAGGACATTAGTTGGTTTGTCATATTTCTTGGGGCGGGGTTCTCTCCCTTTTTTTTCCTTAAAGCAGAGGTGTCAAGCTTGTGGCTTGCTTCACAAAATAAATAAGAATGTAACCGCACATAGATGATGTTAATTTGTGGTCTCCTAAATTAATATGCAGGGGATTTGACGCCACTACTTAAAATATTTGCATAGAACTTTGAAACATTCTCTTCCAATTCTTGTCACTTCCACTCTGATGACTGGGCCTGTTTGAACAGTTTCTCTTCTGCTAAAATAGCTAACAATTAGATTTTCTTCTCTGCAATAAAATAAATAAATGAATGAATGAACGGATAATCAAATGAATAAACAAAATGCCTCATTAAGATTACAAAATCCAGCCCCTGAGGTATCTGTCACACACTAATCTTTCTCTCTTGTTTCTTTTTTAGATTTTTTTCCTTGTCCAAGTTAGAGCTACATCAGCCATTCAGTGAATTGTACCCTCTTTAGAACACCACCTACCCTGCTCCGTGCACTTTGAGTACCAAGTATCATGAGAAGATCTTATAACAAGAGTAACCGTAATAGAGTTTAATCATGTTGTTGGCAGCCAAGGGCCAGCAGCCTTAATGATAATGTTACAATAGAGAGCCTTATAAATGGTATAAGTAGGTAAAATACTGTAAATTGAAGGTACTATACTCCTGTAATGCACACTTTAATAGTCATTCTGAACTAGATACCATAAAAACATGTCTGGCGTCTACATGGCATTAAAAGTTATCTAAGCCTTGGGGGTTGGCTGGGGGTGGGGAAACTATAACCTTCTTTCTTTCTTTCTTTTTAAGCCAAGCCTTTTAGGAAAGTGGATTTTGATGGATTAAGAATATTGTAAGAAATCTACAGCAAAACCAATGTGTCTGTCCTTCTTTACAAAGTATTATATTTTCTGTGTTTAAAAGAAATTTATCTTTTTAAGACATTTCAGAAGCTACAGACATAGTTTGTTGCTAAATGTTCATGGATAAAAGACTGACTCCTTTGGGAAGATGCTTTAGGTGACGGTGTCTGTTAAGACATCTGACTATATAAGCGTATTATCATTTGTAGATTTTCCAGGCATTAATATATTCAATGCTAATCAATGTATTCAATAATACTCAAGACATTTTTTTTAATGGGGGAGGTGGAGCAGACCTATGATTTCATCTATGTGGGGAAATCCTAGTGTGGAAACGCCTTCCACCTAAGAGATCATCAAATGATCTGCAATTTCTGGTTTTAGAGAGTGGCCTAAGGGTAGTGAGAGGTTAAGTCACTTGCCAATGACTGCAAAGCTCATCAGTCAAAGGCAGTGCACGAACCCCTGTCTTTCAGAGGCTAGGGCCAGGCTTCTATCCACAATTGTCACATCCAAGATTTAGCGCTATTTTAATCTAAGACTTTCAAAGGTGCATTACAAATGTGAATTCATCAAGCCATACAACATTCTTCACCTGCATATAAGTATTATGGACCCTTTAGGCTAATAGAATCCTTTTCATCAGAAGAACCCTGAAGGCATTCTGCTATATTAAGACCATGGACAAAAGACCTAAGGAAATAGATGGGTCTCAAACAGAAAAGATTATTATCTGCATTTTGTGGCAGAAATTTAGTCCCAAATAGCCTAAGGAAATTGACTAAGAGGAAAAGAAGCAGTCATCGACAGAGGCTGGAATAGTAATCAGTCCTTCTGATTCTCGGTTCGCTGTTCTAAGCATTGGGCTCTTTCCTGCAGGTGCTCCTCTCCTGGCATTCAACGTTTATCTCGGAAGCTACTGTTTCACTGTGATAAAGACAACAACCAAAGGGAATTTTAACAAATCTGTCTCTGCCCTTCACTGGTTATCCTTAGCATGGTTAAAACTCAGAAACTGCTGTAAATTGTTAGGGAGCCTTGTTTTATGGACTTCTAGCCTTTTTCACTACTCCAATATTATTTCAAACCTTATTCTTGCTGACTACGTATATTTTCAGAAAGTTAATTCTGTTAATAATAGTTTCTATGATCACTCCAGATCAGCTCTGATGAGTTTACTTTGCTCCTTTTGGTAAAGATAGACAATCCAATCTAATTTGATTATTATTTCTTAAGATCCTACTATATGCATAGGTGCTTTTCTAAACTCTGTTCAAAGTTTGAAGGCAAAATGGAAAAAAAAAATGTCTCTACTCTCAATTCTCCTGGAGGGGTGTGTAACACTTAAAAGACATTTATCCAACGGGGTGATCTTAGACAGTTACCTGAAACACAGAGAATTAAAGAGGTGGGATTTGAACCCTTTGACTTCAAATAGGAAGGACTTCATATCGTTAAATCTTAGAAAGAGCCTAGTAGAATCTACCAATCTAACAGTGACACATATCATATGTCCATTTTAAGTGTAATCACAATAAAAATAAAAAGATTTTTCCAAAATTTTTCCCAAAAAAATCTTTCTAAGGCTTGAGGACATGTTGTTCATTTATATCCAATTCTCCATGACCCCATTTGAGGTTTTTTTGCTTCTGACCACTACCTCACTTAATCCACCTTCCCTTTTATCACCCCTACCCCATATTATGTATCCCCTCTTCCTCATATTTTCCTATTGGGTAATATAGATTTCTTTACCCAGCTGAGTGTGTATATATATTCTTCCCTCTCCAAACTAATAGCAATGAGAATGAGGTTCAAAATTGCCCATCAGCCCCTCATTTCTTGCTCCATTATAAAAGCTGTTCCTTGTACCCCTCTTTTATGTGAGAAAATTTTCCCCATGCTGCCTCTCCCTTCCCACTTTTCCTGGCACAACCCTTTTTCATTCATTCATACATACATATGTACGTATGTATGTATATATGTATTTTTAGGACCATAATCAACTCACATCAGTGCCTTCTTTTTTACGTAGATTCTTTCTACCTGCCCTAATAATGATAAAGTTCTTTGGGCTTACATGTATCATCTTTCCATATAGGAATGTAAATGATCTAGTTTTAGGGAGTCTCATGATTATTCTTTCATGTTTACCTTTTTAAACTTTTCTTCAGTCATCTGTTTGAATGTCATATTTTCTATTCAGCTCTGGGCTTTTCATCAGGAATGCTTGGAAGTCCTCTGTTTCATTAAATATCTGTTGGTATTTTCCTCCTGAAGGATTATGCTTTCTGGGTAGATTATTCTTGATTCTAATCCTAACTCCTTTACCCTCTATAATATCATATTCCAAGCCCTCCAATGGAAGCTGCTAAAGCTTGTGTGATCCTGACTATGGCTCCACGATATTTGAATTATTTCTTTCTGGCTACTTGAAGTATTTTCTCCTTGACTTGGGAGCTCTGGAAATTGGCTATAACATTTCTGGGAGTTTTCATTTTGGGATCTCTTTTTTTGAGGCAAACAGTATTTATTCTTTCAATTTCTATTTTATTCTCTGGATCTAAGATACTGGGGCAGTTTTTTATACTTTCTTGAAATATGATGTCTAGGCTCTTTTTTATCATGGCTTTCAGGTGGTCCAATAATTCTGAAATTCTTTTCCCAATGAGATGTTTTACATTTTCTTCTATTTTGTTCATTCTTTTGACTGTGTTTTATTGTTTCTTGAAATCTCATGGAGTCGTTAGCTTCCACTTGCAGAGTTCTAATTTTCAATGAATTATCTTCTTCAGTGAGATTTTATACCTCCTTTTCTATTTCACCTATTTTTCTGTTTAAGCAATTCTTTTCTTCAGTGAATTTTTGTGTTTCTTTTATCATTAGGTCAATCCTGGTTTTAAGGTGATATTTTCTTCAGTATTTTTTGTTCCTCTTTTAACAAGCTATTCTCTTTTCAAAATTTTCTTGCATCACTCTCTTTCCCCAATTTTTCCTTTACCACTCATATATCTTTCTTTAACTCTGCCAGGAATTCTTGCTCACCTTGAGTTCAATTAGTATTTTTCTTTGAGGCTCTGCTTGAAACTGTTTTTACATTGTAGTCTTCTTCCCAGTGTATGTCTTGGTTTTTCTTGCTACCTTACTAGCTTTTTATGGTCAAGTTCCTTTTTTGTTGTTTGCTCATTTCCACAGCTTATTTCTCGACTTTGATTTTTATATTAAAGTTGGGCTTTGCTCATCTCACAGTAGTGAGGCATTGTGCCAAGTTTCAGGCTTTTTCATGCTGCTGTTTTCAGAGCTAGTTCTAGGAGGTCTGAAAATTTTTGATGCTTCCCATGTGATATTATTCTCAGAGACGTGTGGTCACTGCTCCCCCGGTCTGTGCTCTGGCCTTTATCCAGGAAGGGCCCTTGTGCCCTCACAGCCAGAAATACTAATGCTCCTCTTGGCCCTGGAACTGTGACCAGGACCCCTGCTCCCTTGTGATGGATCACAAGCCCCTTCTCAATGTGGAGCTGTGATCCAGAACTGTTTATGCATAGTAGAGTTGCCAGTCAGAGCCAGGTTTACCCAGTGCCGCAAAGGATCCTGTGTAATCTCTTTCTGACTAGTAGTCTGACCCTTTTACCAAATCTGGACTGAAAGCTCCCAAAGCTGCTGCTGTTCTGGCCACCTCCAAGGTCCACCCCTAGTGTTCCTATCCTTCTTCAGGTCTGTGTCCATCCTAGTGCTACAGGCCTCTCCTTCAGACCTCCTAAGTTGTCCTAGGCTGGAAAAATGTCTCCTCTCTGCCACTCCAAAAATTTGATTTGGAGTGTTATTTTAAAGTTGTTTCTCCATTCAGTTTTAGAAATCATTTATTAATGCCTACTGTGTATCAGATAGTGTGCTAGGCTCAGAGGCTACAGATGCTAATAAAAACAAAACAGAAAAAGAGTCTCTGCTCTTGAGGAGCTTATATTCCAACCTGTACACAGAAATGTAAATGAAAAACAAATACAAACTCATGAGGGAGAGGAATGAGGACTAACAACTGGTGTTGAGGGGATTTCTTCTATTAATTATCAGCGAGCTAACTCATGAAATATGTTATAGGTCCAAAAATTATGGGACAGGAAAAGAGTCTGTGATTCTATCAAGTGAACAATTCCCAGCACAACCCCAAAGCATGCCTGTGCTTTGCCTGTGACACATAGAGGTTCATTGACCGGCTTAGTCACACAGTATCTAAGTGGGGAATCCCCACCTGGATCTTTCTGACTCCAAACCCAATCTGAACCCCTTTGGGAGTCCAGTGAAGATGAGGGGAATCTTCTTAGGATGACATTTTTAAATGCATACAATAAAAATGCACAGAATTACAGAGGGAGGAAGGGAGGAAATGAGCATTTATTAGGGTCCTTGCTGTGCTAAGCGCTTTACAAATATTATCTCACTTGAGCCTCAGAACAATTCCAGGAGGGGGGGGTGCTAGTGTTATCTCCATTTTAAACTGGAGGAAACTCAGGCAAGGAGAGGTTAAGTGACTTACTCAAGGTCACACAGTTAGTAAGTCTGAGGCCAGATTTGAACTCAGATTTCCTGACCCCACACCAGCATTCTTTCCATTGTACTAACAGCTACCTCTAGCCAATTATATTGAAATACAATTATAAAAATTTTTTTTGAAAAAACAAGTTTAAGGACACCAGATTAAGAAGCCATGGCCTGTATTAAAATTTTTCACTTGGTCCAACTTGTGGTTTCATTGCTGTAGTGAACTCCTAATGCAGAGTATCTCTCCTAGGCTACAGATCAGCAACTCAGTTTGTTAAGTGACTTTCCCAGGGTCACAGAGCCAATGGATCAGTGGTAGAACTTGCATTTGGGTCCTCCTGATTTCAAGTTCAGTCCTCTGTCCACTACATTGTCTCTCATTAAAAAAAAATTAACGAAATTTAAATAAACACAACCTGCAGAATTAGGGCTCCTGGGCTACTTCCTTCTTCTCTCAGTGTAGAACTTGGTGATTTCCACATTACTTTCCCCTTAGACCTGGCCTCATGTGGAGCTGGTGAGTTTCCCAGCTTTACTTTCTTTAGGAGGGGTGACTTTCTGTTTTATTTTCTAACTGACAGCACTGCAGACAGACAGCCTCTGGGCTGCAACATGTGAACTTTTCTACAGAATCTCCCAAACAAAATGAAAAAAAATCATTAATAGTCCAGATTTCAATCTTCTTTGCACGGCTCAGCTAACAATAAATGAGTAATTTGCTGTCCCTCGCTTTGGCAAGCTGATGCCTAATGATTACCTAGGGACAGGATAATGGTACCTTAGTGATTACACCATGTTTTTCTAACCACTTTCAGGGCCTTTGCTTTCAGTCCTGCCCTAATGAAAAGAAAGCTCTGAAATTGGGCCAGGTCTTTATTTAAAAAAATGTTCTGACAGGCTATGCTTAGATAAAATGAATTCACTTCTCAGATTCGGACCTCTCCTCAAGAGATTTAGAAGGTATGGGCACCAAAGTAGATCTGATTTCTCGAGCACTTTCCTAACAAGGAAGTGAGAGTGTCGGTTAATTCCATGAGCCGCTAGGTACTTTTATTTAACGATGATATGATGACCTATTTCCAGGCAGAAAACCGGCCCTATGAGCTCTGTCCAGAGCTAGGCCTAAGAAACTCAAGAAGGCCTTACTGGCTTCCTCTGTGACCTAATGCAGGTCCAATTAACGATGAATTTCCTAGCGGCTACTTACTTTTTGTTACTTGTTATTTAGTATATTATACAATAACACTGATATTAGATGACTGGTATTGTGTGGTGTTACATTATTATCTCATGGTGGTTACGTTCTATTCCATTTTGTTATATTGTCATGTATGACATCCTAATGATGTTATTTTGTAGAGCACACTTTCCCCTTACATCCCTGTTATTTCTCAGTGACATCCACCTTCCTGGTGCTTTAAAGTTTACAAAACATTTTGCTGGGAGGAAGGAACTGTCCGTATTATTTTGCAGATGAGGGATCTATCCTCTACTTCCTCTCTGGCCACCCATATTAAAATTCAATTCAATTAAATTAAAATTCAAATTAAAAGTCAATGACCATCCTTTATTAAGCACCTAATGTCTACAGAGCACTGTACTACATGGTGGAGGAATGTAGAAAACTTAGATGAGACATGATTCATACCCTCGTGGAATTTATAGTCTAGAACAGTGGTGATAGAGTCCAATAGAAACAGAGGCCACTAAACTGTACAAAACAAGTTCTTGAGGGCTGTGTATGAATACACATTAACATGATCTATGAGAACATAGATCTGTATTTTTGTTTATTTTGTTAAGTATTTCACAATTAGATTTTAATCTGATTCTGGGAGTGTGGTGTGTTTGACACTACCTCTGGTTGAATAGATTACTTTCTTGACAAGGGTTATTTCCAAGCACGCCAGGATGGCCACTGAAAAGGTCATTTGTTAATCACTGCCCCTTTTCATACCTGGTACCACTAAAAACTATCCCTAGTATCAATCAGTCAGTGACTATTTTTACTTTGTACCAGGCATTGTGCTAAATGCTGAGGGTACAAAGAAAGGTAAAAAAAAAACAAAAAAAAAAAAACAGTCCCTGCTCTTGAAGAGCTCACCATTTAATAGATCAAGAAGGTACCTTAGAGATCATCAAGGCCAAACATTTCATTTGACAAACAAAGAAACTGAGGGCCAGAGCAGGCATGTGACTTGTCCAGTGTCGCAGAAGCAGTAAGTAGCAGAGTCAGGATTTGAGCCTATGTGCTGTATCTCTAGATCCAGTGTTCTTGACACAGTATCATACAGCCCCTCTTTAATTTGATATATTCCCCTCTGTCCAGTACCAATGGCTTTGCTCTAGAGAAATTCTTGTTCTATGATTTTAGCATGCAAGGCTTATCTCCCCAGCTAGCCTCCTGTTGAGTGATGAGCTTGTTTTATACTTTCTAACATCTGCTTATTGAACTTGGAATGGTGTTTTAAAACATGGAGGGAAATTCAGAGATCCTTGAAGGACTGCTACATAAATAGCCATTTACCCATTTTTTGTTGTTTAGTTCTTTCAGTTCTGTCAGACTCCTCATCATACCATTTGGGGTTTTCTTGGCAAAGACAGTGAAGCAGTTTGCCATTTCCTTTTCCAGCTGATTTTACAAATTAGGAACCAAGGCAAATAGGGTTAATTGACTTGGCTAGAGTCACACAGCTAGTAAGTATCTGGGGCCAGATTTGAACTCATGTCTTCCTGACTCTAAGCTAAGGAGATCTATCCTTTTACCACTAGCCCACAGTAAGCTGGTATATCTGCTGTTGTGATTTCTGCCTAGATTATAGAAACATTGATTTAACCTGTTTTCTCCTAACTCCAAGAAATAATAAAAACAAAAACTCTTAAGAAGTAATAATCCCATTAGAAAGGGCCTTACTGGGTCTGTTTGTTCTAGAGAAATTTTGTTGTAGTGAATCCATTGCTAAAAATCGTATTCTTAGTCTATAAATTTGAAAGACTTAACAAGTAAAAGGTAAATTAACTAGCACAAAGAAACTTTCACTGAACCCAGTTAGAGAAATTTGAAAGTACTTTGTATGCAGACCTTTACTCTTTGCAATTCTTGAACCTTTTTAGTATTATTTTGGTAGGGTGACTGGAAGTTTAGATTAGTATTTCTGGAAAGGGTTGAATGGTACATTTAAGGTGGAGTTGGAAGAGAGAAGTTGAAATATAATTACAATTTGATGGCTGAACAATAGAACTATGAATATCTCAGCTCAGCTCAGCTCAGTTCTCCTTTCCCCTTCCGATCTGAAGTTCAAATGGTTTGCAACTAAATGTTTTCATTTTAAAGAGTGGCTATTGCTTGGCTGGATATTGGATAAATCATTTATTATACAGAATTGTCTGTTGTGGAGAAGACATTGTAACGAGTTTAATAGAATACAGTCTATGGACGATCTGCAGTTGATGGAAATGCCTGTGTTCACAAACGTTTTCATGAAGTAATCAAGGCAATAGGATTTTATCTATTCTCTTTCCTTTCATACAAGGATCTCAAAGTGTTTAAGCTATAAATATGGACTACTTTAGGTCACCTACAAAATGCAATAGAAAGGTTAAATTTCTCCATCACCCTCTGCTGTTGATATATAACATAATGTAAAACAGAACACAAATAGGCCCCTTTCCCTCAAAAACTCCACTGAATTAGAATTTCAGAGTAGGGAGAGATCTTATAGCTTGTCTAGTCAAATTTTTTTAAGATTTTATTTCATTATTTAACGAATAAGGAAAATGAGTCACAAAGAAATTTTTATTGGAAATATCTCTTTTCCCATTTCTCCAACTTGGGCGGAAGCTCCTTGAGGGGAGGGGACTATTTCATTTTTTGTTTGTTGGTTGATTTTTGAATGCCCAGAGCCTATGCTTGTTGATTGAGGTAATTTAAAGGAATGATGATTTCCACCCAGGGATGTAGAAAATGCTGTTGACTTGGGTTCACATCATTCTGGAAGAAGTGCTATGGGAAAGAATAAGAGCTCTGGAGTCAGAGTGTCTGGGTTCAAATCCTGCCTCTGTTACTGCCTGCGTGACCTTGGCAAGCTGTTTAACCTCCCAGAGCATTAGTTTCCTTGCCTGTGAAATGAGGGGGAATCGGACTAGTTGATCTCTGAGGTCCTTTCTAGTTTTGTGATGCTCTAGACTGGCAAAGGAGTAAGTGAAGGCTGATAAACATTTGCAGGGCTACAGGAACAACATAGGAGGAGAAAGGGAGTGACTTTTACTATTGGAAAGAGGCTCACCTAAGAAAAGGGAAACTCCATTAGTTAATAGCAATTTAGTCTTTGACTCTTGCACCTGCCCTTATGCCTTGTGTGTAGGCCTGTTTCTGTTATAACTAGCCTGGGTGCCTCCAGTGCATCATCAAATGTGTTTCCTTAAGATTCTTGTGACTTTTTTTGTTATTATCCTTTTGTGACAGCTTACTCTGAGTTATGCAAATGGTGTGTCAAGTATAGTAGACCAAATTTTCCTCCATTTTATCTCTGTCCAAATAAAAGTTGCCTCATCTGCATATAACAGTTTCCTTTGCAAGTGAGTTGTAGAAAATTGGAAGCCGTTTATATTTGCATTTCCTGGGGATACAGACAAGAGCAGATGCCAATAATGAATGTCATAATTTGCTGCCTTCTCCTCGGTGCCTATAAATCTCTGAATATTTTTCCTACAATAGAAAAGGAGGAGATTCGGCAATCATCACGGATAGTGAGGAGATGTAAATCTCAGCAGCAGGGGGAGATTCCAGCTATGAATATTTCAGAAACAAGATGCTCCCTTTTAACTGGAACACTAATGGTTCTTAAGATGCTGCTAGGTCTGATGTGCTTTTGATTTCATTTAATATCCCGTAGCTCCAGTCTGCACAGCCCTATGAACTAGTTAGCAAATCCTAAGGAAAACCTCTTTCACTCTTATGGTTTCAAATGTTAGGCTCACTGTGGGGTCGGCTCTTGCTAATCTGGCTGAATGAAAGGGAACGTGGGCACAGTCAATCTAAAAATTTTTTGAAAATCATTTATTTCTGGCCCAGGAAAAGCACAGGAGAAACCCAGGAGAAAGTAAGATCTTGGAGGGCAGAGCCCACATTTTTATTTTGTCTTTGTAGCCCCAGAACTTAACACAGTACTTTGCACATAGTTGGAGCTTAATAAATGTGATGAATTTAATTGGATTAAGCATGCAAACATGTACAAACACAGATGGTTTTTATAAAGATGCTTAATAAGTACTTTGGGGGTTGGATTGGCACAATGCTTTGCACATAGTAGGAATTCAATAAAAGTGGTGACTTAATTCAATTAAACATGCATATGCATACAAATCTGTGCAGGGGCATAGAAAATGGCTCCCAAATCCCCTATTCTGGGATGCATCTAATTTCATGGAGGGAATTTTGGAGAATTCACAAAGCAGAAGGTAATCCGCTCACAGACAGGGGAGATAACTGAGAGCTGGGCTGTCCATTTTTCAGCTGATTAATTGAGCTGATTAATTAACATGAGAGAAATGGTGGATTAGTGGAAAGCTTGGGGGCTGGAAGACCCAAGTTCAAATCCTGCCCACCTCGTTGTGATCATAGGCAAGTCATTTAATCTTCTTAGTGTCTCAGGCAACTCTCTAAAACTGTGACAGAAGATGTCCTCCATTGGTGGTAGAAGTTCTCTACACCAATGAACTTACAGGTCCAGATATCTTTACACCCCACCCCCTCCCAATAGAAACTACATAGAGGCAACTGGATGCATTGAATAGAGTACTGAGCTTGGAGTCATGAAGGCCTGAGTTCCAATCCAGCCTCAGATATTTACTGTGTGATCCTGGGCAAGTAATTCACTCTGTCTGCCTCAGTTTCTTCCACTATAAAATGAGGATAATACCAGCACCTCCCTTCTAGGGTTGTTGTGAGGATCTAATGAGACAATGTCTTTAATAGTGCCTGGCACCTAGTTGGTGCTTCCTCCCTCCCTTCTTCTCTCCTTTCTTTCATTCTTTCTTCCTTCTTCCCTCCCTTCTTGCCTTCCATCCTTCCTTCCTTTCTTCTTTCCTACCTACCTATTTAATGATTTATAAATAAAACTTTCGTAATTTTTGTTCTTTATAAATAAAAATTTCATTAGTATATCAGAATGGAAATTTATAAAATAATTGACAGCTTTGGATCATTTACTTATCTAAGGTTTCTGTGTCCTATGTAGTGCTAGATTGAAAGGATTACTAGCTGTTCTAACCTTTTTCTTATTTCGTCTCATATTTTGGGAAGGCTATTTCTCTAGATAATTTCTTTTGCTTAGTTTTATACATCTTTCTTAACTTCCTCCTTTATAGAATTCTGGTGCTTGCTTTATTCTAAAAATTCTTGGCTAGAGGATGAAATGTCTCTATAGGGTCTATCTTACTATCTCAGTGAGGTGTTCAATTACTCTAATAGAAGCAAATATTGTAAAGTACCCTGTTTGCATCATTAACAAATTGAAGCGGCTGACAATACTGCCAGGAAGAATTGATGGGTCTCTGGCTAAAAGAAAAATACTCTAGCAAAAAACAAAGAAAGGAACAAGCCCCTGGAACTATAGTACATAGATGCTATATGTTGGTTTGTCTAGACTTAACTTGGAGTAGGGTACAGAGATGTCTCCTCCTGGACTTCAGAATTAGAGATCTTAGTTCCAAGGAGGACATGTTTCTATCCTGTGAAATCATGCTGCTGAGAATTTGGATTAGTAGGGATCCTAATCTCTGCTTTTAAATTGTTTTCATCATAATCATCATTTTTCCCCTCTCCATTCTTTCTACAACCTGAAAAAGTAAATAAGTCATAGAGGAGTCAACCTTATCTATTGTTTAAGTATCTTTGCAAATAAGCAGAGAGAACATGAAGAGCTAAAATTCATTGCCATGGAGAGTTCAGGAATCTCATTTGTGCTAAACTAAACTTTATTGTCCATCAAATCTCCCCCCCCCATTCCCCAGCCTGTTAATAAATAATATTTATTAGAATATTTTATACCTGTATCTACTATTATTGACATTTATGAGACATGATGGCGATAGGAGGGGAAAAGAATAGAATACAAAAGGTGGCATATGTTTCCCCAAGATATTTCTAGTAAAGCCTTAAGAAAAGTAGGCGTAAGATGGGGAGACAGCTTGAAGTAATAAGAAGATTAGAGGATCTTAAGTCCAGGGCTCCAAACAGCATCAGAGACTAGCTAGTCCAAACCCCTCTGTTCTCCGTGTTCTTCAGTATTTCATTGGGTCCATAATCTTAACTACACAGCTATCTATCCCCTCTGACAGTCAGTGATAACCATTACCCAATCATTTTGAGATTACTGCTTTGTATTGTAGTTGGAGATCTGGGCCTCCTAGGTACCCTTACTTCCTTTTTTTGAATCTTTCCTTTGCGATTCTTTTGCTACATTTTAAATAATTTTATTGTTATTTTTGTCTCTTTATAAAGTACTCCTTTGGCAGTTTCACTGGTATGGCACTGAATAAGTAAATTAATTTTTCTTATAATAATACCTAGAATATACATTGTACTTAAAAATTTGTAAAGCATTTTACGTGTATTTTCTCATTTGATCTTCACACCACGTTGATGTAGGTATTGTTATTATCCCTCTTATACAAATAAGGAAACTGAGGTAGAAAAAGATTAAATGACTTGCCAGTCTTACAGCCAATAAGAGTCTCAGGCAGGATTTGAACTTAGGCCTTCAGGACTTCAGATTGACTTTAACTTGCTAGTCATTGCAGTATACTCTATTACACACTTGCCCATCCTGCCTCATCAGGCCTCAATGATTGTGCTTGACCATGGCAGTACACTGATTACAGCAGGCTAAAAACCTAACCAGTGAATATTAATATGTTGAAAACTTAACCGGTGAGTAAGAAATAAAAATAAAAATATTGGTATTTTTAGTCATAGCCTTTGTTTCTATGGTTCTGCTTTATCTATAGGAATAAGGTTCCTATTTTTAGCAGACAGTTTCAGTTCTTCATCATAATATACAAATACATTCAAATGTACAAAAATGACTGCCAATGGAATTTTAAACCTTTTTTTGTTATCTAGTCCATCCTGACTATCAAACTAAAATCAATTAAATCACCAGTCAATATCTTTTGGGAGACTGATAAGTAGAGGCAGTTTTGATGTGATCTCTTATTAAATTTAATACTTTCTCACTGTTAGCAGTCAATGTTTATAGCAACCTTTTATGTAAGTAGGTGCCCAAGAAATTTATCCAATTTGGAAAATATTTAGATGGTAGGTTAATAAAAGTTAAAGTAGGAGATTTCTTTTTGGGATCTATTTGAGGAGGCGATCGATGGATTCTTTCAATTTCTTTCAATGCTGAAAACCAAATATGTTAAATAAATAAATTGCATTTAAAAAAAAAAGTTAAAGTAACTTTAATTCCCTTTTATATTATTCTTTAGAAATTGGTTTGCTCATTAATGTATTTTTGACAATATTTGAGTGCAGTTTCAGGA
The DNA here is from genome assembly GCF_011100635.1 of Trichosurus vulpecula. Lineage (NCBI taxonomy): Eukaryota > Metazoa > Chordata > Mammalia > Diprotodontia > Phalangeridae > Trichosurus > Trichosurus vulpecula. Next base: position 264,825,761 of record NC_050580.1, on the reverse strand, counting down.
CTGGGAAGGTACCTTAAGATTTCAACACCCCCACCCCCAAACAGCTCTACATATGAACTAAGAATTTTTGCTTCTACAACGCCCCAGTTATTAATCAACTCTGAAGAATCATGCATTAACAGTTGCTCTTCTACTGTACTCAAGCAATCAATAAATAAACATTTATTAAGCACTTACCGTGTTCCTATCACTGCGGTAAGTGCTGGGGATACAAAAAGAGGCAAAAGACAGTACCTGCCCTCAAGAAGCTTACAATCTAACAGTGTGGATAGCATACAAAGAAATAGATACAAAGCAAGCTATATACAGGATAAGTAGGAAATGGTTGGTTGGCTGTTTTCCTTCATTCTCGAAGAGAGCCAAAATACCATCACTATGGAAGAGTCAAGTTTCATTGTGTCCATTTGTGGCTGATCAGACCAATCCGAGCTCAGAATGCTCGACCACAGGCTGGGCACAAATAGTTCATGTGAGTATTTGGGTGGATACTCTAAATTTGCACATCCTGTGTTTCCTTTAAGCTGCTTCAATTATGCTTTGCTCATAAAGCACGGCACCTTCTCGGATGTGGGAACACCATGCTGAGCAGTTGTAACAACAATGCTGCTAGCAGCTGTTGTGGGGGTGACAGACCAACAACAAAAGCACACAGGATGGCTGCTAGCACAGGTTCTTTGATCTGCTTCTCTGAGGAAAGCAACTTTAAGGGGTTTACAATCTCATTTTAATCAAACATACATATATCATTCACTTAGTTTGGGGGAAAAGTCAGCACCCTGAACTTCAGAGAAAACACAAACAGAAATTGCAAGCAGATATTTAAAAACAGAGCAAATAACACAATTTGGCAGACAGGGCTTCTAACTGTCTGGCCATAGCAATACATACATAGTTACCAGAGAGAAAGAGAAGAACCAACATCTGGGTTTTCAAAGCCAGGGGGGCTCCTTAATAGCTGCCCAGAGTCTCGTCTGGCCAAATCACATGAACATTCTTCCAATAAGTAAGCCCCAAAGCAAATGTTAACCTCAGAGTATATATACTGTTTCCAATCAAAGACTCTTGATTCAATCAAAGACTTGATTGCCTTAGTGCTGAGAAGCATTCCAAAAGGAAAAACAGCAAAAAGTCCCACTTTGCTTGTCATTACAGTGGTCCTGTGCCAGTGTCTCCCATGTCGCACAATCAATTCCAAAGTTCTTAAGAGAGGTCTTGAGAGTGTCCTTGTATCACTTCTTCTGACCACCATGTGAATGCTTGCCCTGTGCGAGTTCTCCTTAAAACAGTCTTTTTGGCAAGCATACATTTTTCATTTGAACAACATGGCCAGCCCATCAGAGTTGTGCTCTCTGAAGCAGAGTTTGAATGCTTGGCAGTTTAGTTCAAGTGAGGACCTCAGTGTCTGTTATCTTATCCTGCCAGGTATCTTCAGAATCTTCCTAAGACAATTCAAATGGAAGCAATTCAGTTTCCTGGCATGGCACTGGTATACTGTCCAGGTTTCACAGGCATACAACAATGAGGTCAGCACCATGGCTCTGTAGACCTTCAGTCTGGTAATCAGGCTAATACCTCTTTTCTCCCATACTTTCCTTCAGAGCCTTCCAAACACCGAGCTAACTCTGGCAATGTGTGCTTCAACCTCATTATCAATGTGTACATCCCTGGAAGGTACACTACCCAGGTAAGTGAACTTATCCACAACATTCAAAACTTCTCCATTTGCTGTAACGGATGGTTCTATGTGTAGATGGTGTGGCGATGGCCCAACAATTAACACCAAGAAAACACAGGTGCTCCGTCAGCCACCACACACCATCCAAGTAGGAAATAATTAATAAAGGGAAAGCACAAGAATTAAGAGGGGTTGGGGAAGTCTTCCTGTAGAACATGGGATTTTAGTTAGGACTTAAAGGAATCCAAGTGGGTAAGTATTTGGAGCAGAGAAAAGAGTTCCAGGCATGGGGGACAGCCAGGGAATGTTGAGAGCTGAAAGATTGAGTGTATTGTTGGCAGAACAGTAAAGAGACTAGTATAGAGTATGTCTTGGGGAATAAAATGTAAGAAGACTGGAAAGGTAGGAGGGAGCTAGGTGATGAAAGGCTTTGAATACCAAACAGAGCATTTTGGGTTTGTTTTTGGCAGTGATTGGAAGCCCATGGAGTTTTTTAGGTAGGGAGGTGACATCATCGAACCTGCATGTTAGGCAAATCACTTTAGTGGTTGAATGGAAGATGAGTTATATAGCTTTCTAGACTTAAAATGAGACAATTATTGTAACAGTTTTACAAAAACTAACATGGAACTGTTGTTCACTTGAAACAAGAATTCAAGAGCCCGTGGGTAACTCTTTCAATCCACTTAGAATTGGTCAGGCCCTAAATTTTATCTGAGCCCCATATTCTATTTGGTTTCCACATTTTGACATGTGAAGGAATTGGCAAATATCCCAAGAAGGGTGCTGATTAAAAGAATAGCAACCTAGGCCCATGAGTTAGGGTTGGTATAATTTTAGTTGAAGTCACCAACATTGACTAACTATTGTAATGGGGTTGGATTAGAATACATGTCATTTATTATGCACTGAGATGCATTGTCTTTTTTCTGGCTGATCCTGTGCCCTGGCTCTACTTTGGGGTCAAGGGGAAACCTTATTGGTCCTTGATTCTGTGATAATGACAAGGAAGAAGATTCAACAAAGGAGACAGAGAAGGATCATTCAGTAAATTTTTGAGAATATTTAGAGAAATATGGCTACTAATTGCTCTTTAAAGGTTTAAAAGAATTCTGCTGTCTTTCCATCAGAACTGGGAGGGTTTTGCTTGGTTTTGTTTTTCCTCTTTTGATAGCTCCTTTACAGCTAGATCTATTCCCTTTTCTGAGATTGCCTTATTTAACATCTCTGCCCGGTCCTCTGATAGTTTGGGCATTATGTATTTTGAAGCTATTCCTCTATTTCTTTTGGACTCTTGGTTTTGTTACACACAACTTTTCATAATATGTTCTGATTACTCTTCTTATTCTGCTTTTTTTGTGATTTCACCTTTCTCATTTGCTATTTTGTTGATTTGGTTTTTCTCACTCTTTCTAATTAGATTAGCTAATGTTTTATCAAATTTAGTAGTCTTTTCAAAGAACCAGCTTTTAATTTTATTTATTATTTTTATGGATTTTTGCTTCCAATTTACCTATTTCTCCACTAATTTTTTTTCTTTTAGAGATTTGTTTATTTGTTGGTTTTCTCATTTTTAAATGCATATTCAGTTCATTAATCCTCTCTTTTTCTATTTTGTTAATGTGTTTTTAAGTATATGATTCCCCCTACCCCAGGATCACTTTAGCTGTCTCCTAGAAATTTTTTTGTGTTTTTATCATTTTTTGTTTTCTTTTATTTCGCTCTTAATTGTTTTTGTGATTTGTTCTTTAACCCACTCATTATTTAGGATTTCGTTGTTAAGTCTCCATTTGGGTCTGCATTTTTTTGTTTGTGAAACCTGAACCAATGACTATTTTTATTGCATTGTCCCTAGACCACACCTTGCACAAAGTCCCCATATCCCTACACAGAACATCTCTCTTCACCTATAGAAGCATTAATCAGTGGAACATCCTTCCACCACCAAAGCAAGGCCTCCCTCCTCCCCAACCTCCCATCCCCAACTTTTCAATTCTTATCGTGCCCTCCTTATCTACTTTCCTTTGGGCTCTTCTCTTCCTGAGACCATAGAGGTCATTTTCCTCTCAAGGATAGCCCTTTTTTGCTCTCAGATACATCGCACCCTCCGCTATGTTCACCTTGTTCCCATCTCCCCTTTCATACACCCTCCCATTTTGTACTATAGTCCCACAAAACAAGAACAGAAACAACAACATTGCTTCACCTATAGGCAGTGTCACCAGGTCCTATCCATCATGCCTCAGGCCTGCCTCTAATATTGCCTCCACTTGACATCTGCCTTTGCAACTGTCTCCTTGTGTACCTTTAGAAAGAAGTCTCTTTTTAGTCAATCTGCCGTCACCCTATTGTTGTTGTCCTTGGCTATAATAGTTGTTCACCCCCACCCCCCACCCTGCATTTCTGTTGTCTGGGGTTTTGAGAAGCAAATAATCTCTTCAGATATAGTTCTCTTTTTAAAAAATGTTTCCAGTACCTCTTTATTATTGAATGTCCATCTTTTTTCATTTATGGTTCAACTCGGATTTTCAGGGTAGGTCATCCTGACTAGATGGTGAACTCTATAGCTCTTCAGAACATATTTTCCATTCCCTTTTGCATTTTCTGTTGGGTACAGAATAAACCTGTGTTAATCAAATTTCCTTTCCTTTGTATTTGAATGTCTTTCTCTTGACCATTTGCAGAACTTCTTGTTTCTGGATTGAATTCTTAAATTTAACACTGTCTTAGAGTTTACAGCCCTGGTTCTTGTTTTGTTTTGTTTTTCTGGAGGTGATCCATAAATTATTTCAGTTGTTATCTGATTTTCTGTGTTCAGAAGTTCTGGGCAGTTCTCTTGTATTATTTCCTTCATTATAGTATCAAGGTTTTTTGTTTTCTTGTCATAATCTTCTGGGAGATTTATGATCCCTAGGTTGTCTCTATGTACCCTGTCTTAGACAATTATGTTTTGCTTGGATAGTGACATATTTTCTTTTAATGTTATTGTTTTTTGTTACTCTTTTTCTAGATTGTCATTCATTTCTGCGTATTTATATTCACAGTCTGTTGTTCTCTCTCTCTCTCTCTCTCTCTCTCTCTCTCTCTCTCTCTCTCTATCTCTCTCTCTCCCCTTCTCTCCTCCCCTCCCTTGCCACTCTCTCTCCCCACCTGCTCTCTCTCCCCCCTCTCTTTTTGATATTTCCTATCAAAGATTCCAGTTTTTCTATTCTGCTCATATTTTTGCTGTATAGGCCATAACTTCTGCTCTCAAAATTCTCATTTCTCAGTTCTGTATTCTCAAATTTCACAGGTCCTCTGTGTCATTAAGTTTGGGATCGTTTTTCTTTGTTTTGCAGTATGTATTCTTAGATGCATGAACCCATTTACTAGGTCTGGAGGCTAAATTTTCCTTCTTCAGTTAATGTTTTCCTTTTGATCTATCTGTTTATGTTCAAGTTTTTTTCTTCCTGAGATCTCTGATAATTTCAGCTCCCTCCCCCATTTATTTTTCCTGTATTGTTCACTTTCTAACTCCCTCCCCTTTGGTAGTTGTTTACTTGAGGGCTGGATCTCAAAGCATCTCAGCCTCTTCTCGCTATGAGCAATTCATGGTTCACCAGTCTTGGTCTCTACCCATAAATGACTTTGAGACACAGAATTGGTCCCAGCTAGATGCTAAGCTCTTTCCCTCAGGCTTGGTGGACTGCCATGCAGCTTCCCTTTCCCCATACCCACCCAGCCACACACACACACATACACACTGGGCCCTATCCCAGTGTTCTGTCCCACTCACATCTGTTCCTCAGTTCTCTGGCCTGCTACTGGCAGGGAGTTGCCATGTTTGGTGCTACAGGCTTGATTTCTGAAATTTGGGTCTTTGAGACTCTGATGGGGAAGGGGGAAGTTGAGTTTTATTTCAAGACCAGACCTATGTTCTGCCCCTTTCCCTTTGTTCTTCCATTCTCCTGTAGACATCTTTTGCAGCACAAAATACTGTTTCTCTTGTGCCAGATATCTATCTTTGCCACAGCAAAATTCCACAGTCTAGAACCTCGATCTCCACGGCACTAGAAAGAGGAAGGACTGGGGTTGGGTTTTGTTGTAAGCCCATGTGTTGTGTCCTTGTTTGGATAGTGAAGTTTTGCTGCCATGAGGGTAGGAAGGTGGGGCTAGATAAGCTCAGGGTGTGTGTCAGTTCATGGTTATATTTTTCTAATCTTCTTTTGGATTATGAGCATCTTAGACCATGGACACAGCTTAAATTGCTTGATCTTTGGTACATAATTTCTGTTTGGGAGAGGTTGGAGTGATTAGAGAGAACATCTAGTTCTTTCCACACATTGGTCATGTGACCCAGAAGTCTGAGGTTGATTCTTAAAATAGCATAACTTGAAGCATTTTTTGATTCTTCATTATCCAAACAATTCCAAGTACTGGGGAGCTTTATTTTACAGGCCATCAAGGTCAGTCATTGTACTCCTCTTATCAAAGCTTATTTTCTTCAAGGGCTGGAGTTATTGATCCTTAGTCTTCTCCCAAAATTCCACCAATACCTACAGACAACATAGGTTCTCCTAATTTCTCAAACTCAAGATTTTCTCCACAGCTGAAAGTGTTTATCTCAGAATCAGTGGTCTTTCATCTATGCTTAGGAAAGAAACATATAGCAAAAAGGCCAGTAGGGCTTTAAGATCAAGGCTCAGAAATATCTAAACAAGGTGTATCAAATATACAGCCTGTAGGTCTCATTGCAGCATACAACAGCCCTGTGTGAGGCCTGAACCAGATTATAATGTTATTAGAAAATATTTAACAAAATTAATAAAATTACGATAAAGTATATATGATGCTAATTTGTGGTTTTCTAAGTCAAAATGTGTCTCACAAGGATCTTTATGTTTGGTTTAGTATCCCCAATTTCCATTAGAGTTTGACACTATTGGTCTAAGCCAACACATGTATGTTAGCTGTCATGTGCTCAAAGTTCCCCTTTTCTACCAGGACAGTGAAGGCACCTACCTTCCTAGGGAAAGGCTCAAAGAGTTCTAACTCTCTGGGCAGGGGAGAAGAGAAAGACAAAGAGCTAGAAGGTTGGGTCACTCTCTTCAACATTCATTATATGGATTCCTTGACTCAGTAGACAGCCTCCTTGATGGAGGCATCCCTTGTCATTGTAACAGAACCAAGGACCAATAAAGAGTCCTCAGTCCTAAAATACTCAATTGCTTCATGGCAGAGCCAAGGCATAGGACTGGCTAGAAAAATGCAGTGCATCTTAATGCATGCTCTATGACACATACTCTAATCCAACTCCACACCATACTAGTTAGTAAATGCCTTTTCTTTTGGAAGTAGTTAAGGAATTGGTCACTCTAGCTTAAATAATACCAACTCTAACTCATGGGCTTAGTTTACCATTCTTTTAATCAGTGCCTTTCTTTGGATATTTGCCAATTCTTTCACATCTCAAAATGTGGAAACCAAATAGAAGATGCCGCTCAGATAAGCCTCTGATCCATTTTAAGTGGCTTTTTAATTTTTACTGACTCTTTAATATTTCATATTTAATATTTCACTCTTGTTAGTGAACCACAGTTCCATGTTAGTATTTGTAAAACCCTGTTATAATAGTTGGCTCATTTTGAGTCTAGAAAGCAAAATAGGGTCCTTAAGATGCAAATGATTCCTCTTTGTCTTTAGCGAGTTTATGAAGAGTTATGAGTTCAGTCATAGGTAGGAAGAAAATAGATGACAGAGAAGTTTCATGAAAACACAGGGAGGAGAATTAATCCAGAAGCAAAGGGTGGTTGACAATGTTAAATGCTGCAGAGAGGTCAAAAAGGAATTTTTAAAATGATACTGGGTTTAGCAATAAAGGCATCCATCATTGCTGAGCTTGGAGACATTCATTTCAGTTAAGTGCTAGTGACAGAAACGAGATTACAAAGGACTGGGAAATAAGTAGGTGGTAAGAAAGTAGAGGCAGTGATTACAGAAAGCTTCTTCTAGGAGTCCCATGCTAAAATCTTTGAACATGTATGCATGTGCACATGATGTCTCTATTTCTTCTCCAATCATTAATGCTTTGGTTTAGTCAAACCAGAGTTGGGTTTAGAATTAGATGACCAAAGCTCAAAGTCTAGCTTTTCTATTTTGTACTTATGTAATCTCAGAAAGTCATTTAATTCTCTTTGTTTTCCCTCCGTTTCCTCAAAATAGCTCTGTTTTGCTATTTCATTCCATAACCACTGCTATCACCTCATTTCAGATATTAAACAAGTTCACCAGCCCTTTGGGCATTTCACAGAAAAATATCAATGTTGAGGGAAATCCCAGCAACAAAAGTGTGTGGCAGAGGTAGAGCACAGAAATAGGTCAAGGGAGTTGATAGATTGAGGAACTTGGAGGTTAGGATGTTTAAAGGAGCATCAACATTGAAGTACCATAGTATGACAACAGGTATTGTGGTATGAACTTTTCTACTACTTCATTGTACTGTTACAATGATTCCTTAATGGGCCTCCCTGTATCCAGGCTCTTTCTTCACCATTCCATTCTCTGCTAAGCTGCTCTTATCATGTTATTTCTCTTGAAGAAACTCCTATGGCTCCCTATCACATCCAAGACAAATGCAAACTCACAATTTGTCTTCAGGTACCTTTCTATGGTACTCCCTATCACATATTCTGCATTGCCAGCAAACGGGCCTACTTTTGTGCATTTGTACAGGCTAGAAAGTTGTATCTGGAACGTTCTTCCTTCTCATTGCCACCTCATGGAAAACCTAGTTCCTCACTTCCTTCAAGGCTCAGATAGAGTGCCATTTTCTCCAATAGGCCTGACAAAGTAGATGGCCATTGATGGAGCAATAGATAAGCCAAATGTGGTTGTAATAGCAAGCAAAGTGGGACTTTTTGCTGTCTTTTGTTTTGGAGTGCTTCTCAGCACTAAGGCAATCAAGTGCCTTTGATTGAGTCTTGCCTTTGTGTGTAGGAAGACCCATACCTTTTTGCTAGTTAGCTCAAAAGAGGTGTGAAATCCTTGAGAGGTGTGAAGAGCTCTGACCCTGAAGAAGTGTATATATACTCCAAGATTATCATTTTGTTTGGGGGCTCATTCATTGGAAGAGTGTTGGTGTGGAAATTCTGGGTAGCCATTAAGAAGCCCTCTGTCTTTGAAAACTCAGATGTTGGTGCTTCTCTCTCTCTGGTAACTATGTATGTATAGCTTCGGTCAGACAGCTAGAAGCCTGTCTGTTGATTTGTGTTATTTGCTCTGTTTATATTTTCTCTGTTTGTAATTTCTGTTTGTATTTGCTCTGAAGCTCAGGGTGTTGACTTATCCCCCTGAATTAAATGAATGATATATGTATGTTTGATTAAAGTGAGATTGTAAACCCCTTTAACTTGCTTTCCTTAGAAAAGCAGATCAAAGAACCTGTGCGAGCAGCCCTCCTGTGCGCTGGTGTTATTGGCCTTACACAGCCACAGTAGCAGCAAGTAGCACTGTTGTTACAGTGGTACATACATGTAATGGGATATTTCTGTGCTGTGGGAAAAGATGACTATGATGAATACAGAGAAGCATAGGGAGATTTATATGAAGTGATGCAAAATGAACTAAGCAAAACTAGGAAAAACAATATATGCTATGACCACAACAATTTAAATGAAAGAATAACAACAAAGCGACTGTTGTGAATTATAATACCCAAGCTCGAGCTCCGAGAAGAGATAAAAGGGCACCACTCTCCTTCCTGGAGGTTGGGGTGGGAGAGAGGCAATAAGTGTCATGTGTAACAATACGTATTTTGTCAGATGTTTTCAATATATTGGTTAGTGTCAATACTTCTCCCCTCCCTCCTTTTAATTCTTTATTATAAGGAATGACTCTTTGGTATCAGGAGAAGGAGGGAAACATTGGGAAATGCAGCTGATATAAAAACAAGCCTTGTCAATAAAATATTATTTTAAGAAAACAGGCCTTTTCTGATTCTTTAGTTCCAAATTCCTTCACTAAATGGGCATTTGTTTTGTCTATATCCTGCATTTGTTTATCTGTGAACATGTTTCATCCGAGAAGTAAAGTGTAAGCTACTTCAGGGTACAGAGGCACTTAATAAATGCTTCTTGATTGCTTGACAGTGTCTGGAAAGAATAGCAAAATCAAGGAAAGTTTTATGTTTTTGTTTCTTAGGAACAAGAGACCTGAGTGTGTTTTAATAGCAGAAGTGAAGGAGCCTATGGATTCATTATTAAATGAGATAATTAGCATCTAAGGTGCTTTGTAAATTACAAAGTAAAAAAGAAATGTCTGCATAAGGACTAGGATTATATGAAAATAAAAGAAGAAAAAAGTAAAAAAAGGTGGAGGCCTGTTTGGGCAGGCCTGGATCAAGAAACAAGACAAAGGAGCATGCTTGTTTGTTGTTAGTTCATTCTAGTGAAAGACTCAAGTTTTAGGGCAAACTTTGCTCCTTTCTTTTTTCTGATTTGATTTTTGTTGTCACTGCTGAGGGATATCAAGCTTCTATGAAAAATTATACATACAGAAGACTCAATGAAGCTCGTACATAAATGTTCGCTGTGATTATTTTTCTTCCAATAAAGTCTTGCTTCCAGCACCTCACTGTGGTGTGGGAGGGACCCCAGATTCTCAGTGGGTGGGGAAAGCGCAAGCTTTGGAAAACTGGAGAGTCTCCATGTCTGTTTGAGAACCAGCCCAGCTAAAGTCAAAGTCATCATCCATTTGGTCTCAAATAGAGAGGTCCTTTGGCCACAGCAACTCTGAAAGACCATCTCCCAAGTAACTGAGGGCCAAGTAGCCACGACAATAACCTTTAGAGCCTTTAAGTAGGAAAGAAATATTGTTTATGTTGTGGTTGTTATATTATTATATATTACATCACTATGTAAACTAACTTAACGATATGACGCCTTTTGATAAAATGCTTTAGGAGAAAAAGCTCACTTGACTTGCTTTCTGAAGTAGAACTGTCCTTTTCTGGGAAAAATACACATTGGGTGACAGCCCACAGTTCTGGCCTATAACAGAATAAGTATGGAAAGATTAAATAAAGCCACATAAGGCTGCAATTAAAGAACTACCTACCACAATTTCATTGTTGTTTGTAACTCGATATTTCAACTTTAGCCTCTGATCATCCTACCCGGTGCTACCATACGCACACTTGTTTGTCTTTCACTCACACAGACCCACTAAACATGGAAATGTTCGATAGAAATGAGGTGTGAGATGAAATGTACCTTACCTCAAACGTATCCAATGTGTCGGCTTGTTAATGGAACTTCTTTTACACAAGGGAGGGGAGAATGGGTGGGAGTACTGGGAAGTGAAAGCGATTTTTTAAAAAACTCTGTAAAGCCTATATATGTATACGTACATGTATACACGCAAACGCACACATCCCCACATCCATAAAAGCAAATCTATGCACAGATAAAGGTAAGAACAAGCACAGCAGGTTTCTTCATGGACAACTCCTTTTGATAAGTGCATCAAGGAATTTTTGAAGCTTGTTCAGGTACCTTAAAAAAGTTTCCAGGAATCATTATTTCCATCATATCTCTCTGCAATCAAGAAAAGTATCCTCATGCTGGACTTCTCCTGATTGAATAAAGGTATGCGTCTTGGTGCTGTATTTAGGCATCTACTCTCGAGAGTTTCTTTGGCCATAGTCCGGGAAGTCAAAGTCAATGGGTGACCTGACTTTCAGTGAGCACTGATAGCATTCCCTTCTACCTGATAGCTATGGAAGTTGACAGGCTCTTCAGGAAATGTACCTCCCAAATACTTCCAGCAGATGGCAGGTACAGTACTACAAACCTCTCCGCATGAAAAGCAGTTCAATTTATGTTTTTTTAAATAGTGCGTTACTATGTTTTAAATCCTAAGGAGAGAGGAAAGAACCAAAACTTGTGTTTATTATGAATCTAGTATCCTATTACCATATAAACATCTTCTTATTTTTATCTTCCACTAAAAATACAAATGTAACAAATGAAAATATGTCTTTATCAGAAAATGCCCATGATTCCAGATTGCAAATTAAGCATTTAAACAGTGAATAATATAATCACCATGTTATAGATGTTAATTAAAGTGCTTAGTGAACAAAGATACATTTAGCAATTTTTAAATATAATATTTTGGGGGATAAGAAACCATTGTTTCACAGAGATTGTTGTTTAATATGCTTTCATTTGCATTTTACTTGTTTTTTTTCCTGGAATCATACATGTCAGTGATGAAAAAGACCCATTCAATCTCTCACTCCATCCCTGTAATTGCTTTGTATAAAATATTTTTTACTACCTCCTTCGATTTTCTGTAGGATCATATCTATAAAAGGAAAGCATAGCCTGGTATTTGGAACTATTTGCTTCTTTATTGTTATCCATACACAGAAACAAAGGATAATACTTAAAGAATATTAAATGCTAGGACCCTTAAACGTGGAGAACTGGTAGAAGTCAGCTAGTCAGACCATTTATCCTGCCTTCGCCCCCTAACAGTGAAGATTATTTTCCTGAACTGAGATCGATGTGAGCTTTCCCAAGTAACCTGTTAAATATTCCTTTACACACACATAAAATGTTTTACACAGGAAATGTGTGCATATGCATACTAAAACAGCTTAAGGGGCCCTTAACAAAGAAAACACTTTCCAAATCATTCAAAACATGTTCACCTTTAGCATGTTGTCAGATATACTGATTTCTCCCTGAAGAAATCATCTTCTTGGTGTCATATCCCAACCTTTCTTGACATGCCAATCATTTCATTCTGTATGGTGGATTTTGTTTTTATGTCTTTATTTTAGTATTTCGAAAGAGTTGATTTCGTACAATTACACAAATCATATCCTTTTCATGTCTTTCATTCCTTGAAATTCTTACCTATGTTCTCCTATAAATCTCCTATAGTGACTCAAGGTCATTTCTAATCATGGATTTCTTAGGAAGATCTGGTGAGATCTTAGGAAGATTTAACCATTTGTCGGCAATGTGATGAAGTGGAATGAGCTCTGGACTTAAGAGCGTTGATCTTGGAGTGGCTGGTCGTTCAGTCCTCGTTCTTTGGGATCCCATTTGGGGTTTTCTTGGCAAAGATACTGGGGTAGCTTACCATCTCTTTCACTCATTTTACCAATGAGAAAACTAAGGCAAACAGGATTAAATGATTTGCCCAGGGTCACAGACCTAGTGTCTGAGGCCAGCTTTGAACTCAGCTCTTTTTGACTCCAGGCCAGGCACTCTTATCTACTGCACCACTTAGCTGCCCTGGAATCACTAGACCTGAGGTTGAATCCCAGTTCTGCCTGTTAATGCCTTTGTGACCTTGAGCAAGTCACTTAATGTCTATGGGGCTCAGTTTCCTTACCTGTAAAACGAAGAGGTTGAACTAAATGACCACTGAGGTCATTTCTAACTTGAGATTTATAGTCTTTTGAACTCCTTTTTAAAATTGGCTCTCCTTCCCAATAGATTCTTTTATCAAATGCATCAATATTCTCAAACCTTACACATTAGTGTATGGCTGAGCAATTCTACAACACACTTATCACGAAACGTTGAGTATAATAGTCATCTATGTCTACAGCTGGTCACCCAGCTCAAAGACGGAGATTGTCAATTATCTCTACCACTGATCTATAATGAGCACTGGAGTATATATACTCTCCTGGAGACAGTAAGAATCTGGCAGAAAGATGGATGGAGGGCACATGCAGATACTGGAAAAACTTCATGCTTTCTAATCTGTTAAGAAATAGTATTCTTGCCACCTAGAGATTTTCTTGAAAGGAAAACTAGGTGGACTGAACTATTAAAGAAATAGACAATCTTGCTTTAAAAAGACATTTAGTCACACTTATCAAGCCTATAAATGGGCATTCCTAGTACAGCATACACATACAAATACATGGGTCATATAATTTGCATGACAAAATTAGAATTCTTAACAGTAATTCTAAAAATATGAGAATTATTTCTGCTAACAGAATGGCAATGAATAATTCTCATTGGGCCTACCTTGACACAAAGCTACATGACTCTCTTACCTCTTATGACTGATGGTCATTCCTTTACAAGAATAAACTTCAATCTACTATCGACTTCAGGGAAAGTCAAGAATTATGATGCTCCCTGCTGTTTCGTCCTTAGGAGAAAAGGAGTAATATAGAAAAAGCACAACTGAAATACTCTGTTCTGTCTGCTAGGTAGAAAAGAGAACAAGAGAATAATCCCCAGAAATTTCTGCTTTCTTACTCAGCCATTAGGAGCTGTGAGGAAAAAGAAGCAACTTAAAAGGACCTGTGTCTTAACACCCCTTCTACCACTTCTATTCATGTTAGGTCACCTGCTTCAAGCCATGCCTCTTATTAGAACCCAAGCCTGCTCAGCTCTCCCCTCTTAAGAACTAGGGGCAAAGTTGTCCTGGAGATTATTTGCTTTACCAGCTCTGAAGGACAAAACAAATGTCCCTTTCAGAGAGACAAATCAGTTTTGAATCAAAATGTTGTTGTTCAGTCAAGCCTAACCCCGTGTGACTCCATTTGGGATTTTTCTTGGCAAAGATGCCGGAGTGGTTTGCCATTTCCTTCTCCAGTGGATCCAGTGGGTCTGTTTTGTGAGGTAATCAGAGGTTAAATGACTTGCCCAAGGTCATACAGCTAGGAAGTATCTGAGATTGGATTTGAGCTCAGGTCTTCCTGACTCTAGGCCCAGTACTCTATCTACTTAGCCACCAGCTGCCTTTAAAATCAAAGTACTATCCTGTTCAAAGGGAGAAAACTGCCTCCTCTATGTATTATTTTGTCTGTCTTGGAGCCCACTTTCTAGGATTTTTTGGTGTGACTGAATCTAAGTTGGGCCATCTATTCCAAATAGCAAGAAGCTAATTGGGTGTCAGCTGATAAGTTATATATTGCCAAGGATAGCTGAGCTAGCAGATTCCTAACAGAAGTTTCATGAGGACAGAGTGTATATCATACCCAAACCTTGCATCATTACCAACACAGTTCAATTAGGGTGCTAGGTGGGCCATGGATGGAGTATGTTGGGCCTAAAGTCAAGAAGACCTAAGCTCAATATGACTTCACACTTACTAACTGTGTGACTAAGAGCTATTTGCCTCATTTTCCTCAACTGTAAAATGGGGAAAGTCATAGCACCTACCTTTGTTGTGAGCAGGAGTGCCTGGCATATCAGAGGTACTAAATAAATCCTTATTCATTTCCCTTCCCCAGTATTCTGCATAAAGTAGCTGCTTAATAAGCCTTTATTTAGTGACTGACTGACTTATCAGAAAAGATTCTAGGTTCCTTAGTGACAAGGATTATGGTTTATATTTTATTCTTTCTCCTCCCCTTCCCAATTCCTCCACCTGTTTGAATGGGACACATGGAGGCCATCCTATGAATCTGTGGCTTAGTCTCTTGGGTCCTATGGTAGGTCCACTCCTAGTGACATACATACTCTGGTTCCTTATTGAAAAAGACCTGTATAACCAAGAATTCTTGATTGGTCCTTGAGATCCCATCACGGTGAACTGTGTTGAAGATGACTGGTAACTGAGCAGAAAAACCCTCTTACTCATTAGACTTTAAGAAGAGTGATTCTGTGTCTTCTCCCACCCCACCCTCCATCCCCTGCTTCCTTTGGGTTCATCACTTGGGATCCAAGCAGCTTCTCTTGGACTTCCATTAAAGACAGGGAGGGGATCTCTCTTCTCTCTCCACTATAGCAATGGGCTGCATAGACTGCATGCATATGGCAGAGAACCTGGGCACCTGCCTATGCTCATCGACAAATCCCTGACTGCCTCTTCCACTTCATGTTTCTTTCTCTGAATACAGATGATGGAACAGTGCTGTTAAGATAATTGTTTCTAGTCTTGGAGGCTACCTCAGGATGTCAGGAATTCTTGAGTGCTGGTTGGCAGCAAGAGGTGTTTTTGGCAACTGTGCCCTTCTCTGAAGAGATGACTACTACCAAGATGATGAAACATGATTACTTGACTGTCCTGCAGACATATGGACCTTGATGAAGTTATTGCTAAAATGGTCCATACTTTGGTGAGATTGAAATAGTCCCTAATCCCATAAGTCTTCTGGGAGGCTTTTCCCCTAGCAGAGTATAGTAAAGGTGATGGGTTTTGTTGAGTACTTCATGTATTTCTGCATTTAGTTAAGGGCTCTTTAGTGTTTTATCTGGTGTTTCTTCTTTTAGGTCTTTTTAATGAGGGTTCTGGGGCTGTTTATGCTTTATACATTTTTATTTTCTGGTTAGGGAAATATATAGCAGTCCTTTACCTAATTTACCTTGTACATTGAATAACATTTAGATGAAACTTTTAAAGTCCTTGTTGGGGAGATCCTAGGCAAGAGCCAAATCTAAGCTTTGATTAAATATTTCTCTAGTGTTCAACTATGGGGTTGTACCAAAAGGAGCGTAGGAGGTTGGGGGGGGCAGGGAGAGAAGCCTATCCCCTCTCTTTAAGATCAAGCTCCTACATGGCTGAACCTGATTGACATGAGCCAAGAGCTTAGGCCCCTTGGTAGAAAAAGGGCAATAAGCTATTATTATCGGTTTTACTTGTCATTCTGCCCTTCTAGCCCACCTATAATGATGTTCATTCCATTTCTACCACTCTTTGTTTATGAGTGTGTATCATAGGGCCTAGTACAACAATGAAAATGTCCACTGTCTTGCTGTTTACTAGTTACTTAACATGTTACTTAAACATTTGCTGAATTAAATTGAATAAGCACTCAGGAAATACATGAGTTGAAGTTGGACCAGCTAACAGATGCTTTCTTTTTATTTTTCCCCAGATTATTTTTTATTTAATGTTTTTGTTACATTTTAAGTTCTAAACTGCCTCCCCTCCCACCCCACAGTAGAGAAGGCCACCATTTGATGCGGATTTATAAATATATGTAAAACTATACTATGTGTACTTCTTTTTCAGTTCTTTCTCTGGTGGTGGATAGCATCTTCCTATGTAGGTTCTTAGAACTGATTTGAGTATTTATAGCAATCTGGAATCATGGCCAGTATGCCAGTATACTCTTTGACCCAGCAAAACAATTGGGTCTGTTTCCCAAGCTGATCTGCAGGAAGAGGAAAAGAACCTATAACTTCTAAAATATTTATAGCAGCTCTCTTTGTGGTGGTAAAGAACTGGGAATTGAGGGAATGCCCATCAATTGGGGAATGGCTAAACAAGTTGTGGTACATGATTGTGATGAAATATTACTGTGCTGTAAGAAATGATGACTTGGTTGATTTTAGACAAACATGGAAAAACGCATGAAATAACGAAAAATGAAGTGAGCAGAACCAAGAGAAAATTGTACATGGTAACAGCCACATTGTTCTAAGAATAACCGAACAGCTAAGTTATCCTGATTTATAAATACTAACGTAGATTCTCAAGCCAACACATAGGAGACGTGAAGAGAATTTGACATATTTTAAAGAATTCAGTGAATACAATCAATCGACCAATCAAGGGATCTGAATTCCTTAAGAGAGTCATTTTTAGCATTAAGTTATCTGGAAAATTCAGTTCAACAGACAATGATTAAGTGCCTACTACGGGCAAAGCTCCAGAGATTCACAGATAGATACAAGAAATACAACCGATGTCAAGGATTTCCCAGTTTTCTATCATGGAGATTCCTGGACGCAGAAGATAATGATGTGAGATGATGAGATAAATCCAAGGAGCTAAGGAGATAGCTTAGAGGGGAAAGAGTTCTCTGGGAAGAAAAGGAAACCGACAGCTTAGTTGGGACCACTCGGGACCTGCTGGAATTGACTTTAGATGAGACCCTGGCCTGTCTCCTTATTTCTTAGCAAGTTGTTAAGGATGCCCAGGTGTCTATGCAGTTGGAGAAGGTGGGCTGGAAGGAAAACCAATAGGAAGCTACTGGGAATATAAGAGAAAGGCTGAAAGGCTAAAGGCCTGTGGGATAAAGCCCAAGTGAAAAACACAGCTCACAAATAGGCAAACCAAAAGAAAGGATCATAAAGACAGAAGGAAGAATGAATAAAAACTCAAAGAGAACTCAGCACACTAGGAATAATTATTTTACTGAAGAGGAAAATGATTTAAAATTCCCCAAATGAAAAGTTCTGTGATATCCCCAGAGACCACCGGCCAATATCTTGATACTCCAGAATGATACGAAAGAGAAACACAATTTTTCAATACCATAATTAGTGTAGCGAGACAGACTCTGAACTCACTCTTCCAGAGTCTGGCTGGCTATATCTCTCCTTCAAAGTAGGGATTGCCCTTGAGGGAGAGCAGTGGAATGACTTCCTCTAATCCTATGGCCTTAACTACTTATTCTGTTCCTGCCTCCCACTGTTAATGACCAGTGTTTAGTGCCCCAGTGCCATCTAACCAGTTAATATCAATTAGCTTTTACACAGGGCTGTTTATTGTGAAGACTGGCAAGAACATAAGTAGCAACATTCCTCCCTCCCCAACACCTGAGGGTACATACTTTCATCTACCCCTTCAGCCCATAGGTAGGATGGGCTTAGACTTAACTCAGTATCTATCTAGCGTTTGCCCCACTGAGTTCATTTCCTAAGTCTGCATTGCTGATATTTGGACAAGTTGGCATCTCTGCTACTCTTAGACTGAGAGGGGCAGGTTGCTCAGGACTTTGTTTCTTACCGTCTGGCTTCCAGCAAACCCCGGAATGGACTCTGCTCCTGAATTCTTGATAGCTCACTCATATGATCTTGTGAAGCTCACACAATCCTGGCTATCTCTAATCTCCTTTGCCTAAAAGCAGGAACAAATAGAAACAACTGAGACAGAATAACAACAGGGCTACATGACTCCAGGAGGGAAATCAAGTCCTGGATCCTCTCTCTCTGCTCAGAGTTTAGTTTTTGCCTCCTCACTAGAACCTAGCCAGGCAGGATTGATCCAGAGCCAAGAGATTTACTTTGGCTGGTTAGGTTTTTTGGTGTGGGGTTTTTTTAATGCACCCCAGTCCCTGCCACTTAGGCAGTCTGTCTCTCCATCATGTGGTTAGCAGAAAAGAACCATTTATATAATATCTGTGCATGCTCCAAATCAGGTACAGGACACTTCAATTACATGTCATAATGTTGTTCTAGAAGGAAACCCAACAGCCTTTTCCATGTGGGAACTGTCCCTCATTACAGGAAGGAAGGAAATAAGCACTTATTAAGTACCTACTGTGTACCAGGAGCTATACTAAGTGCTTTACAAATATTATCTCATTTGATCTTTACAACAATCATGGGAAGTAAGGACTATTATTATCTACATTTTGCAGCTGAGGAAACTGAGGCAGAGGTTAAGTGATTTATTTGCCCTGGGTCACACAGCTAGTAAGTGTCTGACAATGGATTTAAACTCAAATCTCCATGCCCAATGATCTCTCCACTATACCACTTAGCTGCCTCATTATACTAGGAATGAAATTATAGGTCTCAACACAGAATTTTTCAAACATAGCACAAATTTAGAAAACAAGACAATATTTCTAAAGAAGTAGAGACTCTGAGAAAGAAAAATGAAGATGATAAGGGAGGGCAAAATTGGCAGAGAGGTGGGAGAGGGCAGGAAGTGAATGGGAGGTGGAGAATAATCTTGTTTAGTTAGAACATAGAGTTCCTGGAAGGGATTAGTGTGAGATAAGGCTGGGAAGACAGGTTGGAGCCATACTGCAGACAGAACTGGCTGCCAGGGTAAGCAATTGATACTTTATTCATTGGACATTGGAAGTGACTGAAGACTATTTTTACTGGAAGAGTAACATGGGGCAGCCAGGTGGCACAGTGGATAGAGCGCCAGGCCTGGAGAGAGGGAAATCTGAGTTCAAATCTGGCCTCAGTCACTTATTAGCTGTGTGACCTTGGGCAAGTTGCTTAACACTCTTTGCTTCAGTTTCCTCGTCTGTAAAAAGAGCTCGAGAAGGAAATGGCAAAACTCTCCAAGATCTGTGCCAACAAAGAGGCCATGAAGATGGACGTGACTGAAAAAAAACCACCACAATCAAAGAATTTCATTAAGATTGTAGAATCACAGAGTTTAAGAGTCAGGAGAGACCTCAGCAGCTGCCTGTTCAAACACGTAGGAAAAGAATGCCCGTTGTAAAGTGCCTACAGATGGCTGCCTGTCCTGTACCTAAAAACCTCAGAGGAGTAGGAAGTCCCCACCTCTTAAGGCAAACCGTTCCACTTGGCAGAGGCTCTAATTAATATCTTTCCTGATGTCAAACCTAAATTAGCCTCTTAGCGACTCCCACGCTTTGCTCTTGGTTCTGACTTCTGGGGCCAAACAGCACAAACCTAACCTCTCCTTCATATAGCAGCCCTTCAGATACTTTAACACAGCCATCGTGTTCCCCCTGAATCCTCTTTTCTCTGGGTTACACTGCTTGGTGGATTGAGCCGATCCTTCTCAAATACAGAATCAAGACCTTTCACATTCCTGATTGTCCTCTGAAAAATCTCCATCTCTTCAATGTCCTTAAACTATGGCACCGAGAACTGAACATGATACTCCACATGAGGATTTTTTTTTGAGGGGGGAAAGCAGGGCTATTGGGGTTAAGTGACTTGCCCAAAGTCACACGGCTAGTGAATGTGTCAAGTGTCTGAGGCCAGATTTGAACTCAGGTCCTCCTGACTCCAGGGCCAGTGCTCTACTCACTGCCCCACCTAGCTGCCTCTCCACATGAGTTCTGATGAGAGTAAAGCATAGTGAGACTATTATCTCACTATTCCGGGAAGCTATGTCCCTCCTAATATAACCCAAGATTGCATTAGTTTTTTCTGTGACCCCATCACACCACTGATTGCTCTTAAATTTGCATTCCACTAAAACCCACCCCCTTCATTCTTTTTCAGAACTACTGCTGGCTAACCATGGGCCCACCATTTTATAATTGCAAAGCTGCTATTTTTGTACCCAAATGCAAGACTTCATATTTATCTCTATTGGATTTCTTCCTATTAGAAGCAACCTTACTAGTGTCAGCTTGATAGCTCTGCCTTGTCATCCTGACTCTCAGGATTCCTTGGGTGATTTTAATAAGGACTAGACAGCAGCCGGAAAGACTGGTTAGTGGGTGATTTTTGAGCTGTTTGTATGAGGAGATATGAGGATTTGAACTGGAGTGGTTGTGGTAGAAGTAGTGAAGAACTGCTGAATGCCAGAAATATAGGAAGAGTAAAATGAACAGGGCTTCCATTTGACACTTTTCTTGTGTAGACACGACCATAGAATTATAACACTTTGGTGGAGCACCATAAAGTCATCTCACTTTCCCCTCTTTACCTAGAAAAAAAGTTGTAACCCAGTCAGAGCTGTCTTTTTAATCTCCAACTGAAAGGGTACTAGGTAAGTGGTTTTCTTCACTATAGAAGTTCCTATCTCATACATAAATGTAGAAGGAGGAAAAGACAAGTGGGCAAGCAGCAATGTCTATGTGTCTCCCAAGACCGTGGTCTCTGAATAAGCTTCTAAGTCATGTAGAACTAGCCAAGGCCTCTTTCCACATATGGTCAAATGTAGGTTCTTGCTTCGATCTCTGAATAAGTCCCAAGAAGTACACCCAGCCTCCCAGTGACTGCGTTCCTCTCAGCTCAATCCAGGGTTTAAAACGTAAAGGTTATTCTCACATAAGATTTGATCACTGCTTTAAAATGATCTTTACCTTCATTTCCCATTAAGATTCTTACCTCCTTCCTTACTTTAAGTGACTTAAAGGAATATATGGTCAGATTTTAGATTAGAACATATTTGCCAAATGGACTGAGAATTAAAATTCTACAAAACTGAAGCTATGCACTTGGTGAATTGCCACTACTTGCAAGACCTGAACTTGGGACTCCTTAGCAGGAGGAGTCTTTCTCCTTAAGATGTGATCTTCCCCTTAAGATGTCAGTTCACGGTTTCAAGTTAACCATCCAAAGGCCATTGGCAAAGGAGCATTTTCAGACCCATCCCAAACCCAGAATCGTAGTCTTAAATAGGGAACAGGGAGGATATCATTCCCTAAAGAATAGTTATCCCACTCTGAGTGTTAGATTCAGAAAGTTACTGCTCAGCCAATTGCCAGATGAACTCTGGAGTCTAGGTCTCTCTGATGTAACTACCATCACCTAAAGCTGTTAGTTCAGTGTCCCCACAAATTCATTCCATGATCTTTCTTTTCTGCCCATGCTGTATGTATCTCTCTGGCATACCTGGAATGCCTATGTGTTCTTCCCTGCAACTTAGTCCAGTATTGATTCCACAAAGCAGATATATTTTTTTAAATGTGCCACTGAAGTGAGATGACAAAAGAATTTGGCATGTGTGGTTCCATTAATCTGCTGAGATCACACAAACTGTATGTACTCTTCCTCTGTTGCCACCTTCAGGGTAGAAAAACACAGGGAAATGCTAAAGAAAAGACTAGCTTTCCTAAATACCTGTTACAAAGAAAAGGAGATTCCACAATTTGTCCTAAAAATCTGGTATAGTGTTCAAACAGCCCTAAGTGTCAGAAAGCTTTCACTTAATGTAATCTACTCTTCTGGGGGCAATTAGCTAAAGTTTAATGTCTTTTTTAGGCTTAGAAAGCTGAAAGAGACAGTATCTGGATAATGGTGAGGTATGGAAATAGAGAGGAAAGAAAGAGGCAGGAGCTTCATTACCTGCTGAAAGAAGGAGACATGAAATAAGGGGCTAGATTCAGAGCAGAAGATTCGAAAATGTGAGTTGAGATTCTCAAAATGCTAGTAAAGAAATTTCTGAAGAATGGATTTTATCAGAAAGAAAAATAGAATCTTAAATGCTTAACTGTTTGAGAGCTGGGATATATCTACATAGATTATGTACTATTTATTTCGGGGAATGAAATTAGGGAAATTCTATGAAGACATGGATAAGACCCTTCAAATTAACATAGATTTTTATATTTAATGATTTAAAAGTCATGTTGGGCATAGGCAAGAATGGTGAAAACTATTTTTTTAATGTGGTTCAGGATTAAGGAATGAGAAGACTCATTAGGTCGCATACCTCATAGATCACATCCTTATCAAAGTAGAAGGCAGAGGTTATAGCACTGAGCCAAGAGAAAAAGGAATTAGAGAAGGTGTACTTCATGGTTGCAGAGGACAGTTTAATATTAACAACTGCTTTTAAATCTATAGTTGCTTTCAAATGTCAATTAAGGAAAATTACTGGTCATTTGGCTTTCTCTACCTTCTTTTCCTGTTTTTAAAAACACACACATAAACCACTAAAGTGTAGCAGTTGTGTCAACCACATAAATATAACATTCAAGTACTATTAGAATTTGTCTTTACTTAATAATTCACCTTATAGTCAAACATTCATTAACCTAAATCAAAACAACAATTTGGTTGGAAATCCCATATCATTAACACATTTAAAATGCATGTATAGTTCTTAATTGACATTCCAGTAGATAAACATTAACCCAAACAATATTATAAGCAACTAGTCTTAGACTCCTTTAAATTCTACTTTCTGCATTTTCAATTGGTTGCTTGTGTGGCAGTGTCACCTGGTTGTTTAAAAATTAAAGTTAAACAAAGATTTGGTCTTAAGGATGGTTATCCATTATAAGAATTTAAGCTGTCCATTCAATTTAAAATTGTATGTTTATCATGAATTTTCCCCCCTTTACCCTGAAGAACTGAATTAATTAATCTTAATATCCATTTTAAAAAACTGAGTTCTAAATCCTCTCTCTTTTTTCTCTCTTCGGTCCCTCTCCAACTCACTGAGAAGGCAAGTGATATGATATCCATTATGCATGTGAAGCCATGTAAAACATTTCCATATTTGCCATGTTGAAAAAAAAGAAAAAGAAAGTGAAAAAAGTATGCTTCAATCTGCACTCAGAGCACATCAATTCTCACCCTAGAAGTGGACAGCACTTTTTCGTCAGGAAAACTTTGAAATTGTCTTGAACCATTGTATTGATCAGAGTAGCTAAGTCTTTCACGGTTGACCGTTGTTACAATATTGCTGTACTATGTATGATGTTCTCTTCTTCTCCCCACTTCACTCTGTATCAACTTATATAAGTCTTCCCAGACTTTTCTGA
The DNA here is from genome assembly GCF_011100635.1 of Trichosurus vulpecula. Lineage (NCBI taxonomy): Eukaryota > Metazoa > Chordata > Mammalia > Diprotodontia > Phalangeridae > Trichosurus > Trichosurus vulpecula. The sequence goes on along the minus strand of NC_050580.1, from coordinate 264,801,957 downwards.
AATCATTCCCCTGGTCATTTCTTATTTCACAGTAGTTTTCTATCACAATCATGTACCACAACTTGTTCAGCCAGTACCCAGTTGATGGGCCTCCCCTCAATTTCCAATACTTTGCCACCACAGAAAGAGCTGCCATGAGTATATTGTATATAGAGAGCTCCTTTTCATTTTCTTCTCTCTCCTTGGGATACAGATTCAGTAGCGGTATTGCTGGGTCAGAGAGTACGGACAGTGTCATAACCCTTTGGATGTAGTTCCAAATTTGTCTCCAGAATCATTGGACCAATTCACCCCTCCACTAACAGTGCATTTGTGATCCTATTTTCCCATGTCCTCTCCAGCACTTGTCATTTTGTCATTCTCTTTTTCTGTCGTGTTAGCTAATCTGATAGGGGCGAAGTGGTATCTCAGAGTTGTTTAAGTTTTCATTTCTCTAATTAGTGATTTTTTCATATGGCTATTGATAGCTTTGATTTCTTCTTATGAAAACTGCCTGTTTATGTCTTTTAACCTTTTATTGATTGGGAAATGCCTTTTTTAAAATATAAATTCGACTTAGTTCCTTATATATTTAAGAAATTGGGACTTTTGGGAAACAACTTTCTATGAATTTTTCTCCCATTTTTCTTACTTTCCTTCAAATTTTGGCTGCATTGATTTTTTTTATGCAAAACTTTTAAAATTCATGTAATCAAAATTATCTGTTTTATGTCCTGTGATTCTCTCTATCTTTTGTTTGGTCTCGATCATAAATTTTCTAACCATATATGCATATATTTAGAATTTTATAATCCCATAGTTAAAAGCCATTCTCTCATCAAGCACTGCATTTCATGCTGTAGCATCTCTGCAAAATTACTACGCAATTTTTCCATTAATGCCTGGGCCCAGGTAACCAATTCCATTGTTGTAGTACTTTAATTGCTTATATTTTCCTGAGAGTGCCAAGAACCACGACTTTGAGACCAACAAAAAACAATAACAGCTATTGGCATACTATATATGTCATTTGCCAATGACACATTACTGGAGGAACTACCATTTCACTATAAGCAAAACCAGAAGACAAGAAAGTTTCACCTAAATGGACGGATGCTCACAGGCTGAATGCTTCTATCACTCATCTAATCACTGAGAATCTTCATTCTATGGAACATTTGGTTATTTCACATTTCAGTGTTCATGGTAAATCTTTATAAAAAGATCTTCATGAAAATAATTTCAGCTTATGCACCAACACCTATTATAAATGATGAGGAAGTTGAGAAATTCTAGGAACACCTTGGTAAAACCCTTAAATTACATCAACATATACTTTAACACTCAGTGACTTTGAAGCAAATGGGCCAAGCAGTGGACATAGGCAAAGACCATGAAAAAATATGCTTAAAAATGTGATTCCGGAGCCTCATTCCTATACCTCATAAAAACTTTCTTTAAGAAAATAATCAGGAGGCACTTGACTTTGTGAGCACCAAATGCTAAAACAAAAATTAAGTTGATTGTATTTTAATGGACAGGAAATGGCTCATTCCTGATGTGAAAGTCATTCCTGTATCTGCTGTCTATTCTATGGTCAGACTACAATAAAAAATGGGAAATCTGACCTCAGACACTTGACACTTACTAGCTGTGTCACCTTGGGCAAGTCACTTAACCCCAATTGCCCTGCCTTCCCCCCTCCAAAAATAAATGGGAAATGTATGAAGGAAAAGACATTGACACTGACTATATACATTTCATCAGTGACTAAATAAACACCAGTAAGCAGTTATTAATAAGCCTACTTTCATTTGCATGTAAAATGTTGATGGTTATCGTCTGTCAAGCAGTCAATCCTTAAGCTGTTATTCAATATTTACTCTGTGTTGGACACTCTGCTGGGTGCTGGTAACATAAATACAGAGAATAAAACAATCCCTAGCAGTAAGTAGAACAGGAAAAACATGTGTGTGTGTGTATCACCTAGCTGAAGCTATTCCATTCATTTCTTATAGCATAGTGGTATTCCATTACATTTATACACCACAATTTCTTTAACCATTTCCCAATTGATGGGCCACCTCCAGTTCTTTGACATAAAAGAGCTATTATAAATATTTTTATACATATGGATCTTTTGTTGCTCTTTAAAATCTCTTTGGGGTGAAGGCCTAGTAGTGGTATTTCTGGGACAGAGGGTATGCATAATTTAGTCTCTTCTTGGGCACAATTCCAAATTATTTTCCTCAACCAGCCCTATAGTAATTAATAGCAAGTGAGGCATTAAACAGAGAGAAATATGTTTGACAAAGGTATTCGCTACTATCACGGAGGAGACCCAACATAGATTTTGAAATCAAAGGGGGATTTCACTTAAGTAGAGAGTGTCTGTGTGCATGTACGTGTGTGTGTGCATGTGTGTGTGTGTGCATGTGTGTGTGCGCGTGCACATGAGCGCATGTATACACATACATACATATACAGTAACTATGTACAGAATAAATATGAATAAGATAAATAGTAACAAATACAAAATAGTTCACTACAAGGTAGTTTAAGAGAGAGGACAGCAGCAGAGAGAGGATGGAGAAAGACTTCATTTAGAAGGTGGTGTTTGGCTAAATCTTAAAGGAAAAGAAATATTCCACGAGGCTGAGGTGAGAAAGAATTTTATTGCCGGGAATGGGAGATGACCAGCTTAAAGGCAAAGAGAGGGAGCGCCATGTGTGAGAAATGGAAAGAAAGATGATTTTTCTGTATAGCTGTAGAAGGGGTCGGCAAGGGTTTGATGTACAATATAGCAGAAGAGATCAGTTGGGAGCAGATTGTGAAGGGCATTAAGAGCTAAATGAAGGAATTGATAGTTTACCCCACCTACAACAGGAACTCACTGGGATTTATGGAGCAAAGACAACAACGTTGGACCTATACTTCCAAAACATCCTTGATAAGGATATTAGAAATAGCCTTTATGTGGCATTTCATATGTCTTCTATCTAACATCTCCCTAAAAGATGTACAGATTAAAAATATTGGTGCATTTATTTTTTGTTGTCTATAAAAGGGAGATGATTAAGAAGAAAAAAGTCATTTTAAACCAGAAATTCTTAACCTATGGTTCGCAGGTCCATGGACACATTTCAGGTGGTCTGTGAACTGGGATTAGAAACATTACATTTTTATTTCAATAACATTTGTTTATCTTTGTAATAGTATGTATTTAATTTCGTGCATCTAAAAACATTTTTATGAGAAGAGATTTACAGGCTTCACCAGACTGCTGAAACAGTTCCTAATTAAGAACCCCTGCCTTAAAAATTTCATTTAATAATGTGTCTTTCATGAATGTCAAAATCATACAAGATTAAAGATATGAAAAAATAACCTTGTTCAACAGACTTCTTGTTCTTTTAAAAAATTTTAAAATTTAATTTAATTTTTATAATTAATTAGCATTTTCCTTCCAGTTTTCTCCCTATCCCCCATTGGGAAGAAGAAAAAGAGTAAAACACAACTGGTGTAATAAATATGCATAGTCAAGAAAATATTTTCCCCTATTGACTATGTACAAAAATATACATATCAATTTGCATCTTGATTCTATCACTTTTTTGTCAGAAAGTAAGTGGCATGCGTCACCATTATTCTCCTAGAATCATGATTGGTCATAGGATTCATCGAAGTTATCTGTCTTTTCAAGTTTTTTGTATTTACAATGTTGTTGTAATTATATAAATTGTTCTCTTGGTTTTGCTCACTATGCTCTGCACGAATTCATATGTATCACCTAGCTGAAGCTATTCCATTCATTTCTTATAGCATAGTGGTATTCCATTACATTTATACACCACAATTTCTTTAACCATTTCCCAATTGATGGGCCACCTCCAGTTCTTTGATATAAAAGAGCTATTATAAATATTTTTATACATATGGATCTTTTGTTGCTCTTTAAAATCTCTTTGGGGTGAAGGCCTAGTAGTGGTATTTCTGGGACAGAGGGTATGCATAATTTAGTCTCTTCTTGGGCACAATTCCAAATTATTTTCCTCAACCAGCCCTATAGTAATTAATAGCAAGTGAGGCATTAAACAGAGAGAAATATGTTTGACAAAGGTATTCGCTACTATCACGGAGCAGACCCAACATAGATTTTGAAATCAAAGGGGGATTTCACTTAAGTAGAGAGGTGTTCAAGTTGCTTATATTTGTACACAATAATCTGCTTTTTGGACCAAGCTCCAAATCATTACTGAATCTCATCAATTCAGTCCAATCCAAATAAAATAAAATAAAAACATTTATGATGTGTCTCTTATGTGACAGGCATTGTGCCAAAGTCTGGATATACAATTAATAAAGAAAAAGACCATCATGGCCCCTGCCCTCAGGGAGCTTACAATCTAAAGGGAAAGACAACATATGAAATAAGACAGGAAAATAGAAGCTGGAGGAGGGAGACACCAGGGGGTACCTAGTACAGGGGCATCTTGTTATGTGGAATTGAAACTAGACAGAGGGCTGATCTTGCTGCTACTAGGGCTGCTGCCACTGCCTTTGCTGCCTGGAAGCCCAATAGGCCCCTCCCGCTCTCGGCCCTTGAGTCTGGATGCAAGTATGGACATAAAAATCTATGATATTTTCTCTACTCCAGCACTTCAGAGATATTGAGAGGAAACCTGAATACCTCCACCCAGAGAATTATATCCTTCCTCCTCTACAGGGTTCTCTGGGGAGGATATGGGTTATCTCTGATGGCTTTGGTATTGCATGCACTGTCATCTCCCAGCTGCTATAGACAGATTTTGTGTTCCCCCTTGTCATGCTGATTCCATCAAAAAACCATATTTTGGAATAGCATTCAAGATTCTTGCTTTCCTGGCTCTGGCTTCTCATTTCCAGGTTATGCTGTTGGATCCAGGTACAGTGCCCAAAGGAAATGCCACCAAAAATCATCAAAAGTTTACAGGTGAATCCAGGACGAGTGGCATACAGGCATCCAAAGTGCTGTAGCATCAAACCTGACAGAGCTGGTCACTACAATGTAAGAGATATATTGAAAGATGGATCATCACTGTCTTTGGGTTAATAACTATGTGACAGAGAGTAACCAGAAGTACTTCCTTCTGTTTCCAGCGTATACAGCACTCATTCCCCTTCGTGCCCTCAAGTGGTGGGATTTCATTTCCCGTGGACTGTATAGAATGCCTCTCTTTTGCCCCTCCCTCCGTAGTGAATTGCCTCCTCCTGTTGTGCTTAGAAGCCCCTTTTTCTCACTTCTATAGCAGTAAGGCAAAATTCATGACCTCGGAGAGGGCCATGGACATGCCTGAGTGGTTCAGAATCGTGAAGTATAAGGAGTTATCTAGGTAGAAGGTAGAGGAAGTATAACATTTATTTAGACTCCAGAGGATCAGATTCAAGGACCAATGCCCCCAATTTGATATTGTAGCAATAATATTCCAAAACCAATAAGCCCACCTCACTATAGTAACAAGGAAATTATAACAAAATATTATAACAAAGAATGAAGCCATACTGTAGCTTCCCCTCCATGCTAGGGTCTTCCTATAAAAAGATCACTCAAGAATCCTAACTTTCCACTCAGCACTCTCTCCTGCAGCTCTCTTGACTTCAAGTTCCTTAATCTCTGCAACTCTCTCTCATTCAGCACTCTCAGCTCCTCGTATTTCTCTCTCTCTCTCTCTCTCTCTCTCTCTCTCTCTCTCTCTCTTGATGCTGGCTCTTTGCTTCTGAATCCTGCCACTCTCCACTCAGGTGCTCCCAGTTCTGCTGCTCCCAATCCTGCTGTTCCCAGTTCTGAACTCTTTTTATACAGTTCTATCTGTTATCTGATTGACTAGAATATACCATTGGCTCTGGTTTTAGCAACACCCCTTAGGGCCCTGAGGGCTTCACACCCACATCCATTAGCTTAACACCTAGTAAGTAGGGGCTATAGGCCTACTTACAAACAAAGATATAATCAGACTTTCCCACCTAAGCCCACCTGAGCCCTACTGAATGGATGGGGACCTTCACATCAGTAATGTTTGGGACCCAGGTATGTTCCGTCTGTACTGAGGAAATAGGCATTGAGAGGCTCACAAATGAAGAAGAGATTTACTCGGGAGAGGACCCTCAGTTGGGAAGGGATGAAAGCAGCTTTTGGAGGCAGTTTCTCACTGAACTGGTTTAACCCTTTTTGAGGCCTGGATAACAAGATGGACCTAGTTCTTGAAACATCCGGATCAGGGATGGCATCAGGAGTCACAGAGAAGGTGCTCGGAAGAGCTCGGTGAGTTTGAGGAAATAAAGGCATAAAGAGGCTCATCCAAATGTTACTTGGATATAGAAAAAGCCTGCAGCCCACTTTTGTAATGTAGGTAGTATTTTATTTTTTCCAATTACATGTAAAAACCATCTCCAACATTCATTTCTTATAAAATTTAGAGTTCCAAATTTTTCTCCTTCCCTTCCTCCTCTCTCCCCTCCCCAAGATGGCAAGCAATATGATATAGGTTATACATGTGCAAACACATAAAACATATTTCCAGGGATACCATTTTTAAAAGAAAACTAAAAGTAAGAGAGAGGAAAAAAGTCAACATTTTGTACTTAGATTTTAGCTTAAGGGATTTTCCTTAAAAACCTCCTCTATGGAAAAAATAATACTTTTTTAACCCATTTCTTCTCACCTTCTTTCTCTTGAGAGAAGAAAGATATAACCTTTCTCTGAAGTTCTCTGAGAATGTGGCCTAGCAGTTAGTGTGGCATTTCCCTGTAGTGCTGGACACTGAGCTTTCTTTTTGGCCATCATTCTCAGTTTATCATCAGCAAAGCGAATCTTGGAAGCCAACTCCTTTTACCTTTGTTTCACCTGGGAAACCTGCCCTTCTGAGGGACAAATTGGGCCCTGCTCCCAGGCCCTTGGAAGTTGAGCTCACTATGACCAGGGGAAAGTCCAAAAGGAGGCAATGAAGAAGGAAGAACTGGGCAGAAGGAATTAGGGAGGTGAGGAAGGAAGGAGGGAACTGTATAGTCAGATTCAAAGCCTGATTGTAGGGCCTTGACTTTCAAGATTTGTGGCCCTTAGTCACATCCCTAACTTTTGGATGTTGGCATTAAGACTGGTTGGTCTAGAGCAGATGAAAGTTAGGAGATAAAAGCACTTCCTGAATTGTGAGAGCATTTCAGAGAAAATTTCCTAGTACAAAGGAAAGAAAAAGCACGGCAGGCCAAGATAGTTTCCTGTCTTGTGTTTTTATGTAGAACTGCCTGACTTCCTCTTACCTTGGATGCAGACTTACAGAAGTCAACTTTAAAAAGACTCCATATGCAGGGATTATCACCACTACAGAAAGGAACTTCCTGCTATTAGCTAAGTCTTTAGAGTGCCTGGCCACTAATTGGCCCAAAGTGAATGCACCTCTGAGGTGGCATATTTGTTTTCCTATCTCCACTGGCAGGTCTAATTTAAAAGAAGACTCTAGTCATTAATTCAACAGTACAGTACAAAGGAGATTAATATATGCATATGTTCACTGAAATATATGGCGCATATTAGGAGCGCAGCATAGGAAATCATCCTACTATAGGTGATTTTTATTGATCGGTCAACAGGTTTTGGCTAGTGTGTGTGCACATGCACACACACACATACATACACACACACACACACACACACACAAGGTTATGTCCATATAACCAAGTGCCTTTGTCAAGTGGCACAATTTGGAGATTATATTGCTTTATCTTAAAAAAAGATACTAGAGAGAGCAGCAGGTGCAAAGGAGAATGAATTGAGAGTCTAGTTTATGCTCTCTATAAAGGACGGCATTGGGAGGAGTGTGCTACTCCAGCTGTGGGAGGTGGTGTCAATCAAGGCTTGAGGTAACAGCATGGTGATGAGTTTGGGAGTGATGAGCTTGTTCTGTTGCGTTGAAATAAGGCAGAACAGCAGATGCAAAGTAGAGTGAGATCCATAATCACTTAGATATGTGGCCCAATTATCCACCCAGAAAAACGCCAAGTTGATAAAGAATACCTGCTCTCCAGACTATAACATGAAGTTGAGCTTGTGTAGAGCTTACCCACCAGTATCTAGTCATATCTTGGACAGACTCTGAAAATGGAAAATAAGCTGGGCCCGTTGAACTGCATGAGAACAGGTTGGACTGCTTTTGGGAAAATACACAGTTCTTTTTAACAACTCCAACTTTCCCTATGAAACAAAATCCAACTTTTGGACACTGATATTCTCCTGATGGTGTAATATGACTGAAAGTCAGAGAGTGCCACAGCTTCTATAGAAGCGAAGTTGGGAATCACACAAAAAGCAGTGGAGAGACATAGCGACTGTTACAACACATAACAAAGAAGAATTATCACTGAAGAGATGAATGATCATTGCGACAGCAAAGCAAAATTAATGGAAAGCCCACATGCTCCTTTGGTATCTTCATGATATCAAAAGAACACAAGAAAGGCCCCCACAGAAACTTTCAGTAGACGATCTAAGGTGAACATATGAGAAAATATTGTCAAGAGTTACGTTAAATAGAAAAGGAGGCTTAAATGAGTTGCAGTCTGCATGACTGAAGAGAATACATGCATTGATGGAACCACTGGAGCACCCTGAGCTGGAATCCTCTTCTTAGTGGCAAGCAGATCCACTTGATCTGTCCTCTCGAGGGGTACAGAGCTTTGTATTGTATGAATATGCATGCTAGGATTCAATTGATGTTGAAGTTTTTTTGGTAACAAGCCCCATTAGTCTGTTTAATATTTTACTAGCATTTTTGAAATCTCATCTCCTGCAGCTTCCTCTTTAGCTGTGTTTTCAGTGTACCGTTGCCAACAGTTAAGTTACTGACTTAATTGTGCAGTCTTGGGCATGTCACTCAGCCTCAGTTTCTTCATCTGTAAAATGGAGATTTAGATGACATCAGTGTTTCCCCCATGTTCAAACATGAATATCCCTTTAAACTGTCACAGATCACCCCCCACACATACAAACAAAAGCATTTTGTAGTGTATTTTCTTGCAGCTTGATCAAAATAAAAATGACAGTATTTGTCATACATGTGGATTTATTGGCTTCTATCATAATTCCTCAGATCCTGTCAAATTTGTAATCCGTATATTGAACAGCACAAAGATCCTTTCCGCTCAAAAATTCCATAATTCAACATTGAGATCATGAGTGTTCGATTGAATTAATGCACTCACACAGTCCTACCCATTCCCTACTTGCTTCCCCTCCACATAGAGCTTGAGAATTTTTTTTAAATTCTGAAATAACAAATCTACTCTCCTTGCACTTTTTTTCTTATTTTAAAAAGTTGCCATTGCTTGCTAGCAAAGCTTCTCTAATCACAACAAGCTTTGTCCTTGTGTAACAACAGTGTAGCTAGCAGCTACTGTGGCTATGTAAGGCCAAGAGCAACATCACACAGAAGGGCTGCCAACACAGGTTCTTTGGTCTGCCTTTCTAAGGAAGGCAACTTTAAGGGGTTAACAATCTCACTTTAATTAAACATACATATATCATTCACTTAGTTCAGGGAGAAAAGATCAGCCCCCCAAACATTAGGGCAAAATACAAACAGAAATTACAAACATACATTATAAACAGATCAACTAACACCAACTAGTCTATCCACAGCAATACATAGTTATCAGAGAAGCACCACCATCTATCTGTCTGGGTTACAAAGAGGGGGGCAAGGTTCAATGGCTTGCCCAGAGTATTGTCACCCATATTCTTTCAATGAGTGTACCCCTCAAAATTCAAATGCTAACCTTCCAACACAAGGAATTGCTGAAAATAGTGTTAGGACATCTATATTCTAATTAGTTTTGTGAGTGATTAATGGGTAACTGGAAGAGTCACTGTTCCTTAGTTAATAGGGGTCAAAATTTTTAAAAACTAATGAAGCTTATCAAGTGTGGCAGCATACTGGTCTTGGGATGATTGCAGAATTCCCTCTTCCCTCTGGTTTCAGGGTGAAAACAAGGGCAAGAAGAAGAAAATTGAAGGCCATCAAAATTAAGAAAATTATCAACCTAGGATGTATTTTGGTCATTCCTCATCACCTGATTTAGTATCTCTGTTCTTGCTAATACTTTTATTTTGCCCTTTCAGGCACCTTAAAGACCAAAAGCCTTCAATACCCAGTGGAATCACTGGCCATTTTTGGCATTGCAGGCACAGTAATGTTCCAGTAAAGAATACTGTGGGGGCAAGACAAAGTCAGGAAAGATCTCAAAGATCTGCCCTGGCTAGTAAATATGGAATTACACACGAAAGATAAAGGAGTAAATAGAGAAGGTTGGCTTTGGATTCAGGAAAAACCCATGTTCATGTCCCACCTCTAGTACATACCAAATGGGTGGAAATGTTCAAGTTATGACCTCTCCGTGCTCTAGGCAACCCTCTAAGAGGTGAAGTTACGGATCAGTTGTTATCTACATTAATGGAGGGAGATTCCACCTTGGTTGTTGATAAAATCTCAAGTCCAGATGCTTATGTAGAGTTGTTGTTTAGTCATGGCTGACTTTATGTCATCCCATAAATTTTGTCCATGGGGTTTTCTGGGCAAAGATACTGAAGTGACTTGCCATTTCCTTCTCTGGTGCATCTGCATTTTATACATGGAGAACAGAGGCAAATAGGAGTAAAGTGACTTGCTCAGATTCACACAGCCATTAAATGCCTGAAGCCAAATTTGAACTCAGATCTACTTGACTCCAAACTTGGTGTCCTATTCACTACGTTTCCTAGTTGCCCTTTATGTACAGTTATTATTGTTATTTTCTTTGAATACCTTTCTTTGGTCTTGAGGGTTTTTATAAATTTAATACACATTCTAAAGTATGCAAACTTTATTTTTTTGCTTCATTATTTATTTAATATTTTTAGTTCTCAGCATTAATTTTCACAAGAGTTTAAATTACAAATTTTCTCCCCATTTCTACCCTCCCCCGCACTCCAAAATGGCATATATTCTGATTGCCTCATTCCCCAGTCAGCCCTCCCCTCTGTCACCCCACTCCACCTATCCCTTTTTCCCTTACTCTCTTGTAGGGCAAAATAGATGTTTATGCCCCATTGCCTGTATATCTTATTTCCTAGTTGCATGCAAAAACTTTTTCTTGAACATCTGCTTTTAAAGCTTTGAGTTCCAAATTCTCTCCCCTTTTCCCTCCCCACCCACCCTCCCTAAGAAGGCAAGCAATTCAACATACGCCACATGTGTATCATTATGCAAAACCCTTCCACAATACTCATGTTGTGAAAGACTAACTATATTTTGCTCCTTCCTATCCTATCCCCCTTTATCCAATTTTCTCCCTTGACCCTGTCCCTTTTCAAAAGTGTTTGCTTTTGATTGCCTCTTTCCCTTATGTGCCCTCCCTTCTATCGTCCCCCCTTTTTTATCTTCTTCCTCCTTCTTTCGTGTGGGGTAAGATACCCAATTGAGTGTGTATGGTATTCCCTCCTCAGGTCAAATCTGATGACAGCAAGATTCACTCATTCCCCCTCACCTGACTTCTCTTCTCTTCCTACAGAACTGCTTTTTCTCACCACTTTTATGTGAGATAATTTACCCCATTCTATCTCTCCCCTTCTCCGTCTCTCAATATATTCGTCTCTCATCCCTTAATTTGATTTTATTTTTTAGGCATCATCCCTTCACATTGAACTCACCCTGTGCCCCCTGTCCATACATACCTACATATATATATATATATATATATATATATATATATATATATATATATATATATATATACATATATATATGTATGTGTGTGTATATATGTGTATATACATATATATATATATGTATATGTATATTCCCTTCAGCTACCCTAATACTGAGGTCTCATGTATTATACACATCATCTTTCCATGTAGGAATGTAAACAAAACAGTTCAACTTTAGTAAATTCCTTGTGATTTCTCTTTCTTGTTTACCTTTTTATGCTTCTCTTGATTCTTATGCTTGAAAGTCAAATTTTCTATTCAGCTCTGGTCTTTTCACTGAGAAAGCTTCAAAGTCCTCTATTTTATTGAAAATCCATATTTTGCCTTGCAGCATGATACTCAGTTTTGCTGGGTTTTGCTAGGTTTAATCCTAGCTCCACTGACCTCCAAAATATCATATTCCAAACCCTTTGATCCCTTAATGTAGAAGCTGCTAGATCTTGTGTTATTCTGATTGTGTTTTCACGATACTCAAATTGTTTCTTTTTGGCTGTTTGCAGTATTTTCTCCTTGATGTGGGAGCTCTGAAATTTGGCAACAATATTCCTAGGAGTTTTCTTTTGGGAATCTTTTTGAGGAGGCAATAGGTGGATTCTTTCGATTCTATTTTACCCTCTGACTCTAGAATGTCAGGGCAGTTCTCCTTGATAATTTCTTGAAAGATGATATCTAGGCTCTTTTTTTGATCATGGCTTTCAGGTCGTCCAATCATTTTTGAATTATCTCTCCTGGATCTATTATCCAGGTCAGCGATCTTTCCAATGAGATATTCCACATTGTCTTCCACTTTTTCATTCCTTTGGTTCTGTTTGATAATATCTTGATTTCTCATGAAGTCACTAGCTTCCACTTGCTCCAATCTAATTTTTGAGGTAATATTTTCTTCAGTGGTCTTTTGGACCTCCTTTTCCATTTGGCTAATTCTGCCTTTCAAGGCATTCTTCTCCTCATTGGCTTTTTGGAGATCTTTTGCCATTTGACTTAGTCTATTTTTTAAGGTGTTATTTTCTTCAGTATTTTTTGGATCTCCTTTAGCAAGTCGTTGACTTGTTTTTCATGGTTTTCTCACATCATTCTCATTTCTCTTCCCAGTTTTTCCTCTACTTCTCTAACTTGCTTTTCCAACTCCTTTTTGAGCTCTTCCATGGCCTGAGACCAGTTTATGTTTTTCTTGGAGGCTTTTAAAGTAGGCTCTTTGACTTCGTTGACTTCTTTAGGCTGTATGTTTTGGTCTTCTTTGTCACCAAAGAAAGATTCCAAAGTCTGAGTCTGAATCTGAGTCTGTTTTCACTGCCTGGCCATGTTCCCAGCCAACTTACTTGACCCTTGAGTTTTTCGTCAGGGTATGACTGCTTGTAGAGTACAGAGTACTTTGTTCCAAGCTTAAGAGGATGTACTGTTGTTTTCAGAGGTATTTCTATACAGCAAGCTCTGCCACACCAGCCCTCCTCCTCCCCTAAGACCCGCCAACCCAGACTGGACTCAGATCTTAAGCAGGTTCTGCACTCCTGCTCTGATCCGCCACTTAATTCCTCCCACCAGCTGGGCCTGGGGCTGGAAGCAACTGCGGCTGTAGTTCTGTAGCTGCACCACCCCCACTGCCCCCAGGGGCAGTGGCCAAACCATGGACTCCTTTCACTCTGTCCCCTGCAGCTTTTCCCATTAACCTTCTCTGTTGTCTTTGGTGTTTGTGGGTTGAGAAGTCTGGTAACTGCCACAGCTCACTGATTCAGGGCACTAGGGCCTGTTCCACCTGGCTCCCTGTCTGAATTGTCTGGGCACCACCCAAGCTGGGCTCTGCTCCACTCCGCTCCCAGCTCCGTGTGTGATAGACCTTACCCAGCAACCATCCAGGCTTATCTGGGCTGGAGCCCTGCTTTCCTCTGCTATTTTGTGGGTTCTGCAGTTCTAAAATTTGTTCAGAGCCATTTTTATCAGTGTTTGGAGGGTCCTGGGGGAGAGCCCTAGACAAGTCCCTGCTTTCCAGCCACCATCTTGGCTCTGCCCCCCAGTATGCAAACTTTATTTTAGCATGCATGAAAATTGAAACTGAAACAGCAGTAGAATGATTAAATATTTAAAAAGAAATGCAAGAACTTATCTTAGCAATAATGTTTCTCATTCCACTTTTAAAAGGTGGCAAGAACATTTACCTAGTAGTGCAGAGAACTTAAGACATGAGGCAGTTGTAAAAGCTTTATGAAAAAGTGGACACAAAACATCCCTGAATTTATTTGCCACATTTAATGTACAGAAAGAGAAAACTTTCCCGTGGAATGATATATACTTGAATTGAAATGTTATTTAACAATCTTGCTATATTGTTTCTTGTAGCTAGTTTTTTTGACAGACTTTTTAAAAACCCTACACACTTTCTGTTTTCCATATCTGTTTGTAATTAAAATGGTCACCCCATTCTCATTACTCTCAATATCACTAGACCTAGAAAATACAAATCCCTAGAGATAAATGCACTTAGGAGTTCAACTTCAAACAAATATTTGTGGATGGCTTAACTAAATCATTATAAGAAATAGAGACAGAAAAGATTGAATTTCTTTTGGAATTACCCTCTGACTGATTTTGTCTAGGTCCTGGGAATAGTTCCATATTTGAATTTGCATGGAAGGAAATGGAGAATGGACTAAAACCTTCACTTCAGAAGAGTACTTTAGTGACTATTCTTTGCCAAATGCAGCAGTGCCTAATGCTTTTTAAAATGACAACTCTCCAGGAGTCAAGTGAATGCACCCTAAGGCAGTGTACTTTTCCTCAGATTACATCATTTACTGAGCCAATCAGTTTTGCTTCTTTATAAAGTACTACATGACAAGTCAAATCTGTCTGGTAATTTAGGAATAAAAGCATCTCTTACAGATTCTAAGGAAGATTATGTATAGAGGACATGCCCCATGTAAAATGATATGCTTACTTTCAAAATGATGTGGAGGAAGATGGCCATGATAATTACTATATTAAAATATTGAGTTTATAGGTAAAGGATGAGGATGTGGATCACAACCCATTCTATACCTTTTTTTCCCTGTGTGATCCTTGTCTATGCACTCCCATAAATTCTTGAAAGGAAGTCCATCCAACATGCTAGAGAACTTCCTATATTTCTCCTGACATCGCATAAATACCAGTGAAGCATATGTTAAAAACCAGTCATTTTATAGTATATAGTATAGTATATTATTCTGAAGAATGCTTAAACACCAATCATCAGGGATCCAGAGGACAGTGGGGCATTGGGGAGATGTTCTATAAGGATATGAGAGTGTTGTGGCAGATGATAACAACAGAGTAGTCCTCATAGCCTGGAATAGGGAGCAACACTATTTTGTGTGTATCTTATATTATTTTAAACAATTCCTATTGTATGCCCTTGAAGTGGTTAAAAAATAGCTCCTTGGTTCTAACTGCATTAAGATCAATTTAGTCCAGGGAACAGAATTGTTCAAGTGATTATGAGCCTCTTCAGAGACCAATATAGGGATGTTCTTTGGTTTCCAACTCATTCCATAACCTGTTGTAATAGAACAAGAACTGGGATGAGAGTCAGGAGACCCTGGGTTCATATTTTATCTCTGTAATTATCTGCCTAGATAACTACTACAAATCACCTAACCTCTTTGGGTCTTGATGTCTTCATAAATAAAATGATGTGGTTGGACTGAAATATCATTGACATCTCTTCTAACTCTAAATTTTTCTTATTCTAA
Source organism: Trichosurus vulpecula (assembly GCF_011100635.1). Taxonomy (NCBI): domain Eukaryota; kingdom Metazoa; phylum Chordata; class Mammalia; order Diprotodontia; family Phalangeridae; genus Trichosurus; species Trichosurus vulpecula. The sequence goes on along the minus strand of NC_050580.1, from coordinate 264,786,477 downwards.
AACATAGCACCCTCTAAAGCTTTTGCCCCTAAAAACAGGAATGGGAGGGAAATAGTGGATATGGAGAGGGTATCCAGCTATATTCTGTTCTTTCCAGGAATAGTAATAGTAAACAACATAGTGCTCCATTTCAATGCCTAAAAGATAGATGGTTTTCCCAGTAAGCATTATTTCCTCCACAAAGATCACTGTCTTCTCCATATTTTATTGAGTTGCTTTATGAATTGTTGTTTCTGGAAGAATATATCATCTGGTGGCTTACTATAAAGTGGCTCAGTGTTCTCCAGATCGCTGCTACCTCTGTCCATAGTGCTGATCGTATAAGTTCCCCACCTCCTCCAAGAAAGTGTCTAAGACCTCCCTAGTGGAACTGCCTCCTATAAAACTTTGAAGCCAGAGAAGGGCAGAAATCTCCTTAATGGTTCTCATGTTTAGGAAGCCCATTTGTCGTTCTCCAGGCCACACACATCCCAAATAATTAAAGAATACTTACATGTACCTGTGTGATGACAACCCCCAAATTCCCATATCTCCCACTTTTCCCCCAGTTCCACATACATAAAGGCAGATTGTTTTCATTGTTGCTGTGATGATGTAGAAGAACATGCCAATCTGACGTTTGAAATGTGAAAATACATTTTCTCCATCCACAGCAGCCTTAGTTCATAAAATGCCAGATTTTGTTGCTGAGTGGTGACAAAAGCCCATTACCTACTTATACATTGGGCAGTATTTTGGCACCAGAGATACAAAGGAAAAAATTAAATTGTCCTTGCTCTAAAGGAACATATATTCCACTGATGGAAAATAATGTGTGCATAGAAAAATAAATGTAAAATGTATACAAAGTAAATACACATTGATTTTTGGTGGTGGTGAGAAGAAGAGTATTAATAATTGGAGAGATCAGAAAAGACCTCGTATAGGGAGTCAGGTTTTATATGAACTTAAAGAGAACTAGAAATTCTAAATGAGGTAATCTCTAAGTGAGAGAGAGGGGAAGGAAAATATTCCATTTGTGAAGGACAGCCTGTGCAAAGAAATGAAGGCAGGAGTTAAAATACCATTTACAGAGAATAGTAAGGAAGATGAAATGTTTATAATGTAGAGTGTATGAGGCAGATGAAGTTAAATCAGACTAAAAAGAGTTGGAAGGAAGATTGTAAATGGCATTAAATGTCAAATAGGGGACTATGTATTTTGTCCTAAAGGCAAAAGGGAGCTTATTGAGCAGAAGAGTGATGTGGCTATCAGTTTGACAGATATTTTGGAGGATGATTAAGAGTGAGTAGAAAATGGAGGCAGAGGGAAAAATTATAAGGCTATTGCAGAACAATCCAGGTGAAAGGTGATGAGAACCTGAACTATGGTGGTGGCCTCAAGAGTGTAGAGGAGTTAGATGCAAGATATGTTTTAAAAACAGATAGACGAGACTAGACATCCAACTTTTTGTACGCTAAAAACAGTCTTGACTAAAATTTTCCAACTACTAAGCTCAGAAGGTTAATGATGTATAATTCACTTTACAAATTATTACATTCTTCCTTTTTGGCATTAATTAAATTCCAGGAAGGTGGTAGGAAGGGAGAAAAACACAGAGACAGACAGAGAGACAGAGACAGGCAGAGAGAGGAGAGAAAGAGTGGCAGGAGGGAGGGAGGAGGTGGGAAGGAGAGGGGTAAATAAGGACGGGCAGAGGAGGAGAAGGAATGGAGGCCAATCAGAGCATAGTAGTAAACTTTAATATAGGGAAGGACAGGCAATGATATATCAAAGGAAATTCAAGAGAAGTCAAGAAGACAAGAGGAGAATCAGAATAGGACACTGTCATGATAACCCAGTGAGGAGGGTATCTAGAGGGAGGGGTAATGAAAAGTGTGAAATACTGAAGCAAGGTCAGGGAGGATGAGGACTGAGAAAAAGTCATTGGTCTTAGAAATGAAATGATTGTTGCTAACCTTGGAGTCAGCAGTTTCAGTTGAAGGGTGGGAGTCAGAATTCCCATATTCCAGAGAATCAAGAAGTAAAAGGAATGTGAGTAAATGGAAGCAATGAGTGTAGACAGACCATATTGTCTATAGCATAAGAGGGCATTTGAAAGATGAAGGTGCGTGTGATATCAATCAAGATGCATTTATTTATTAAGGGCCTGTCATGTGCCAAGCACTTATATTTCCACACCTAGTCAACAAATTTCCTTAACTGATGTTTTGTTCCCTATTATTCATTTTATTTCCTTCCTTGCTCTCCTGTTCACTTTCACACTTACTGAATGCCCTGGGTTCTTTTTGTAAGTGTTGTTCTCCCTTCACCAGGGCTAGAATTTGATGAGTTTCCAGCATGTATATCAGGTACGTATTTAGGAGGAAACCATAGCCTACCTGAAAAGGTAAGATTCTAAGAGCAGAGCACATCGTGTCTTTTATTAGCTATAGAATTAGTAGAGTCATTTTCTAAAGCGATTCAGAACTATGTCCCAAAATTTACTAAACAATACAGACCTTTGGACTTAGCAACACCGTTACTAAGGAAATAGCCTAAGGAGATCAAAGAAAGAGGAAAAGGAACCATATATACAGATTATTTATGGCAGCTCTATTAATAGTAGCAAAGAATTGGAAACTAAGGAGATGTCCGTAAATCGAAGAATGGCTAAACATATTATGAGCAGGTAGATGGTACAGCAGATAGAGTGCTGGACCCGGAGTCAGGAAGACTCATCTTCCTGAGTTCAAATCCAGCCTCAGACATTGTGTGACCTTGGGCAAGTCACTTAACCCTATTTACCTTAGTTTCTTCACCTGTAAAATGATCTGGAGAAGGAGATGGCAAACCATTCTAGTATCTTTGCCAAGAAAATTCCAAATGGGGTCATGGAGAATCAAACGCAACTCAACAACAACAACAAATTATGGGATAGGTATATAATGGAATACCATTATCCTAGAAAATGATGAAGGGGACAGTTTCAGAGAAGCCTGGGAAAACTTGTATAAATTGTACAAAATTAAGTGAGCACAACTAGGAGAATAATTTATAAAATGATAGCACTATAAAGACAAACAGCTTTTACAACCTTAAAAACTGACTAATGCAATAATTGTTTATGATTCCAGAAGGTGATGTTAAACTGTGTTACCCACTTAAGACAGAGAGGTAATGGACTCAGGGTGCAGAATGAGAAATATTTTCTGATATGACCAATACAGGACTCTGTTTTGCTTGATTGTGCATATTTGTTACATGGGTTTTCTTTTTCTTTTTGCAATATGAGGATGGGGAAAAATAGATTTTTCTTAATTGATAGTTAATTTTTTTAAAAAGAAAAAAAAGCATGCTGCCTATAGGATAGATGGTCACTTAGGATATAGGATCACATAAAACTCTTATGCTATTTACTCCTGTTTCCAAGATGATCTCCCACTGTGAAAGTGATAAATCTTTTAGTAATAATAATAGCAGCAATAAAATCTAGCATTTATGTAACTATTTAAAGTGTGGAAAAAAGCTTGACAAATATAATTTTATCCTCAAAACAACCCTAGGAGGTGAGTGGTGTTATTATCTCTGTTTTTCAGACATGGAAACTGAGGTTGAGAGATGTTGAGTGACTTGTCCAGGTGTAATAACAATGTTGCTAACAGTTGCTGTGGATGTGTAAGGCTCGTAACACCAGCACACAGGAGGGCTACTAGCACAGGTTCTTTGATCTGCATTTCTAAGGAAAGAAACTTTAAGAGGTTTACAATGTCACTTTAATCAAACATACATATATCATTCACTTAGTTCAGGGGGAAAAGTCAACACCCTGAACTTCAGAGCAAATACAAACAGAAATTACAAACAGAGAAAATATAAAAAGAGTAAATAACATAAATCAACAGACAGGCTTCTAGCTTTCTGACCAAAGCTATACATACATAGTTACCAGAGAAAGGAGAAAGAAGCACCAATATCTGGGTTTTCAAAGCCAGGGGCTCCTTAATGGCTACCCAGAGTCTCCACACCAACACTCTTCCAATGAGTGAGCCCCAAACAAAATGCTAACTTCAGAGTATATACACACTTCTTCAGGGTCAGAATGCTTCACACCTCTTGAGGCTTTCACATCTCTTGGGGGTTTCACACCTCTGGTGACCTAACTAGCAAAAGGGTGTGGGCCTTCCTACAAACAAAGGTAAGACTCAATCAAAGGTATTTGATTGCCTTAGTGTTGAGAAGCACTGCAAAACAAAAGACAACAAAAAGTCCCACTTTGCTTGCCAGGGTCATGCAGCTAGTAAGTATCTGAGGTTGGATTTTAATTTGACTTCCTGACCCCAGTTCAAACCCCTATCCGCTGTATCACTTAGCTGGCAAAACTATGTGCTATTCAGTATTAGATCTAGGGAGCTAATAGTGGCATCTGTATGAGCACCTACCCCAGATTTTTGCTTTGAGTCTTGGAACAAAGTCATGATGTGGAACCCCTGACATAACACAGGACTGCCATGTTTGGCAAGGCAGAAATCCATGCTCCCTGACCTCTAGTCAAGATATCTGGGATCAAGTAAAAATGGTAGTAAATATGCATGAAATCCTGTACACACACACACACACACACACACACACACACACAGAGACATCCTTGTCAGAAACCAAAAGCTTAAAAGAACATCTTCTTTACATTGCTTTTGGCCATATTCCCATAATACTGACATCCCTCACTCTTTCAGGGCATACATTTATCTGTGTAGGGTAAAGATAAAGAATGGAGACAGGATGTGCCAGGTGAGAATAGATGGACTAATCCTAAGCACAATACAGAGGCAACCTGGCAGGCCACTCCTGGCTGAAGATGCTGATCAAGTCTTGGTCCTCAGTGGAATTTCCTTCAATAGATGCCTTAAGCGAAGTGAAGAAGTATTAGGAGAATAAGAAGGCCCAGTGGGATTAGGGCTGGGGAGCAGTCTGGGGCAGAGCGAAGAGCTCAAAATACTTCCTTCTCTGCTCACCCTTCTGACACTATATTTTTACTATTCCATGTTAACTGTGCTATACTGAAGTAAACTTATAAATCTGTCCTTATGTAGTCCTATCTTGCCATTACCAAGAAGATCAGGCCACCAGACACAAATGCCTGCTAGATTTTGTACAGAAATCTCCTCTCCTTTTGTTAACTTAAAATTATCTATTCTAGGCAGTTGGAGGTCCAAGATTTAAAAAATCTGTCTTAAAGTAATTTTACACTCTATATGGCTATTATGATGAAGAAACATTAGTAGAAAAGGGTACTAGAGGAATAGTTAAAGGGGAAAAATTATGCTAAAAGATTATATTCAAATGAGAGCATATTAACTTCAAATGTATACATATGTGCACTCAATGGTTCTGCCACAAAATTTACGAAGTAAAAGCTAAAAATCTTGCAAGAGATCATAGCTTAACAGGTAGAATAATTTAACATGCTGTTCTCAAAATATGATAATACCAACAGAAAAGATAAATAAGAAAGTGCCCATCTGCATGGAGAATCAAACACCATCTAACAGATCTGTAGCTAGAATTCTATTAAAAATAAAAGAATATGTATTTTTCTAGCGCAGGGATTGTGCACAAAATCACATTATTGTCGTTTAGTCATTTTCAGTCATGTCTGACCTCATTTGCGGTTTTCTTGACAAAGATACTGCCATTTCCTTCTCCAGCTCATTTTACAGATGAGGAAACTGAGGCAAACAGGGTTAAGTGACTTGCGCAGGGTCACACAGCTAGTAAGTGTCTAAGGCCAGACTTGAGGTCAGATCTTCCTGGCTCCAGACCCAGTGCTCTACTCACTGAGCCACCTGGCTGCCAAATGACATGCGGGATAACAAAGACAGTATAGGAACTATAGAAGTTGTTTTTATAATATGTTCGCTGACCATAATGTACGAAATTCACAGTCTTTACAGAAAGGAAAATTCATTGGCTCGTCTGGACTTTAAAACAATGATATCTTAATATCACCTGGATGAAAGAGGAAATGGCAAAAACCCATAACAGTAATAATATCCGGAACTTTCAGGTTTGCAAATTGCTTCGTATATGTTAGCTCATCTGGTCCTCACAACAGCCCTCATCACATTACAGAGGAGGACGCTGAGGCCGAGTGACTTGCCCAGGCTCACTTCACCTCACTAATAAATGAGGCAGGATTCCAATTCAGGTCTGTATGACTCTAGCTGCCAACAATAGTAACTTTAATAATACTACATGTCAAAGTCTATGTCATGATAAATTTATAGAGAAAGAGAAACAGCAAGTTTTCCCTTAAAAACTTGGCCAAATGGCAAACTAGCATACCAACAGAGAAAAGAAAAGGAGAGACAAGTATAGTCTATGATTTTTTTCCCCAAACACTTGATGTCTTCCATTCTTCTAGTCATTTTGAAACCTGATCTATCAATGGCCTCAAAACTATGTTGTTTCAGCACCGAGCTTCTCAGTATGTAATTGGTTTAATATGAGGTATAATAGATAGTCTTGACATAGCCTGGTCCCCCTGTTAGTTTAGATTTCGTGTTGGAATAAAATGAGACACTTGTAGATTATTCAACAGTTAACAAAAGTAATTTTTACATGACCATAGCAAAGAAAGAATATCCAATCAGGACACTGCGACACTTGGCTTAGGTTGATGTAGCTCCCTTTGCTGCAGAAGGAAAAGTATATTGTCAGCAGGGGAGGGAAAGATGACTCTTGAAGCCTGGGATATCTACCAAGACTACAGCACCTTGATTCCATGTGGGCTGGATTTTTTAAACTCTTAGATAACCGGGGAGCCGCGTCATCGTGGCCTAGAGTCACCAGGAAGCTGCACCAATGGAAACACAGCTTGAGAGTTATCTGCTGGGCCAATAAAATCTTGGGGACAGCTTCCTTGTCTTGAAGGGGAAATTAGACTAACCTGTATGGAGGGAAGAGAAGTCTGGTAGATAGCGATTCTATCGCAAAGGTGCTTTCTAATATTTTTTGGACTGCATCTGTTTCTTCACGCAGAACATCAAAGACTTTTTATAGTAGAGTCCAGAAATATTGCCATCACTATCAATGGTGGAATAATAGTTTATTACAGAAATCCTGGCAGATCTTTTCCATTTTCCATGTATTTATTGCCATTCTTCCAATTTTATCCTTCAATGTTCTTAGGGAGATTTCTATTAATTGAATCTCTCAAAAGATTTATTTTTCTTCCTAGTGTTTATCATTGCCTTTGCCTGGTGATGCTTATCATAAGTTTATACCATCCTCCTTTCTAAAATTTCACAATTGAGTTTACATTCCAAGTCAGTTTTGCCCTTGGCTGTTTGACAAAGAGATCAAGAGTTTGCTGATGAAGAATTGATTTACATTGGTACCCTTCCTTAGCAAATAGTGACATTCTGTCCTGATGTCTCTTCTTCTATCTAAACAAATAGAGGAAAAGATAAAAGGAACAGAATTGAAAACACAGAACTAGAACCTCTTGTATACACATGTTTGATAAATCCATGATTAAAATGTACTCAAAAGTGGACTTACTCAATAAGAAACATTTGGCAAAATTAAATAGCTGCACGGTAAAATATGGACTTAGAATCATACCTTATACCATTTGATCTTAGTGAGTTTTGTTTAAACCTGTGATTTTATCAGTGTAGAGCATTACTAGCATAGATACGCCCTCTACAGATCAGCAACCCCACAGTATCTTATAATCCTAGCAAGCTGGTTGGGGCACAAGAGGCTGAGCCATCAATGGTGACACAGACTATCAGAGTCAGGACTTGACCCAAGTTTTCCTAACTCCAAGACTATCTACTACCCCAAACTACCACATATTACATACTGAAATAAACTCTATTAACGATCTATATATTTTTTATTTAAACATTGGAAGGAAAGGGATTAATTAATATACTTGTCTCAAGGGTGGAGAGAAGGAACATTTTAATTAAGCAAACAAATGTAAACTGTTATTGGAGGCAAAAATCAGTGACTTTAGTTATACATTTTTTACATAACAAAAATAGCTCTAAAGTTAACGGAAATAAAACAGATAGTGTAAAACATTTTTAGCAAGGTTTGGAAGACATTTTAATGGAAAGGGTTGCAACATCTGTCTCTACAAAATAAAATGATACAGTGGAGAGACCTTTGGATTTATCATCAGAGACCTAAGTTTGAATCCTGAATCTTCTTCTTGCTACCTACATATCTGTAAAATGAGAGGAGAAAAATTGGACTAGATGGTCTCTAAGATCATCTTTGACCAAGACCTTTGACCTTTGACCAAGAAACTTTAAATATTTGAACCTATTACTTATACATAGCTGCCTTATTTGTAACAGAAAAAATACTGGAAAATACGCTTTTAAAATTAAAGAATGGTTGAATAAAGTGTGACAAATTGGTATAATAGACTTCTGTGGCACTACAGATATTGACAAATGTGAAGAGCACATAGAAAATGGGAAGAAATCTATGAAGTGATATAAAGTGAGACTGGAAGAAACAAAAGAACAGCATACCCATTGACTATAACTATCAAAAGAAAACAAATTAAGAGGTAACGGAAGTTTATAAGAATAAAGACACAATTTCAAGGAGACACGTAACAAAGGCATGTTTTATTGTTGTTGGCTCATTGGTCTGCTTAATTTGGTTTTATTATGTTTCTGTCACTGCGGATGCAAATCCGTGGCACTGTGAGTTACAACCCTAGAGAGGTGCCTGAGTCACTAAGTTAAATGACTCTCCCATTAAGACACAGCCAGATTCCAGATTCTAAGGATAGTCTGCTATTTGCTATTTGTCAATCATGCCTCACTGTTTCTTGTTGAAATCCCTATAATATTTTTTCTTTTAAGAAGCAAATGGATCAAAGCTTAGGGGGGTAGTTAAAGACTTAACCTATGATTGTTTTTTATCATTGGTTGACCAGTATTTATTATTATCGGTGTAGTATTGCTAGTTTTCTCACGTGTGTATGTTTTTAATATGTACATAGATAGATATAAATATGATCATCACTGTAGCATGAAACCAAAGGACACTGAAAGTAATAAAACACTAACAGGAACTTAATAGCAGACCCTTACTTTACAGTAATCTATTGAGCTATTAGTCATTTACACATTAGTGTGAATGAAGTATTTGAAAGAAGTTTTTTAGGTGGGAGAGGAAAGACAGGTGCTCCTAGGTGGGGGTAGAGGAGGTAGACACTATTTAGCAAGGGAAATGTGTGTGTGTGTGTGTGTGTGTGTGTGTATTGGGGTAAGTCTAGGAGCTCTGAGACAAAACTAGCCTATTTTAAAATGTAGCCTTCAATCCACTTTACTTGTGGAGAAATGTTGGAGTAAGTAAAATCAGGAAGTCATGATTAGATATGAAAAAAGAGACATTCATATCTATAGAGTAAAAAAGACTTTGTGGCAGAGGGGACATTCGGATCCTTAAAAGAATAGAAAGGAAAGGGAACTTCCAGGAAGTCTAAGCTGCTGTCGTCTTTTATTTCTACACATTGTGTCTTCCCCTGTTTGAGATGACACCAGGAGTTAGTCGTAGTACTCGCTAGGATTTGTATCGGGCTTTACGGTGCTCAAGGCACGTTGTTGTCTCATCTGATCTTCACAATGGCTTTGTGAAGCAGACACTCTCATCATCTCCACGCCATGAGGAAACTGATGCTAGGCAAGTTTGAGTAACTTGCCCAGGGTTCTACAACTAACTTATGTGAGGCAGGATTGGAACTTGGGTCTTCCTGACTCAAAGTCCGGTGCTCTTACTCACTGCATTACCTAGCTGCCCCAGACAGTTCCAAAACTTCTGCAAGTTGATGAATAGGTCCAACTTTCTAAATGCTGACACTGCAAAAATGGTGGATGTTGGGTAAGAACTACCCTACTCTGTGGATCAGCTCTTCTGACCAAAGGCAACAGCACCTCATCACACTCATATGATAGTATATATTGTGTAAAATGTGCATATATATTCTACATGTGAATACACACATATGTGCACGTTCTGTGTGTGTGTGTGTGTATGTGTGTGTTTATACATACTCGTGTGTGGTTTTGTTATGGTTCAGTCATTTCAGTTGTCTCCAAGTCTTTGCGATCCCGTTTGGAATTTTCTTGGCAAAGATACTGGAGTGGTCTACCATTTCATTCTCGAGTTCATTTTACTGATGAGAAAACTGAGGCAAACAGGATTAACTTGCTCAGCATCACACAGCGACTAAGTGTCCGAGACCAGATCTGAACTCAGGAGGATGACTTCAGGCTCAGCTGTATGTGTACACACACACACACACACACACACACACATATACGTATATATATGTATATTCATAACTATAGCTATGTGTGTATACGTGAGACAACTATCTGGATATACACGTATACATATACATGGTTGTCATATGTTATATTAAATGATATACATACATATACACACAGACACAGACACACGTATATACATATGTACACACACACAGGAACAACTTCCCCACTGATGTTAATTATCTCCACACTCTCTATTTTGGCACCCTAGTATCTCTGGGTTGTTTTCCAGGACTGGTTTATTAAGCCTTGGACTGCCTCTGGCAGTGTTTACCTGCTATAGCCTCATTGTCTGTTTCCCTGGCTCCATCCTTTCCAGCCATCTGGTGCCCCTGTTTCAACCCAATGTTTCAGTCTGGGTGCTTTCTCTAGAGTTTCTCTCATCTTTGAGCCTGGAAAAGCAACATTTCCTTGTGAAGTCCTGATTATCTGTTCATATTTTTTCAAAAAAGGAATCTATACCTATGATTTCATCATTGTAATGAGTTCCCTATGAGAGGACTCTCTTCTACTGTGATCAGGAAGTGCTCCTCAATTTATACTCTGTCAGAGTTGCCTGGGGGCCCTGAGAGGTTCAGTGACTTGCCTAGCATCATACAGTCAGTATGTATCAGAGGCAGAATTGCCCATACCACTATGACAATAGAGTCAGGGCTGTCCATATTACAGTTATTAATAATAACAGCTCACTTTTATATAGTGCCTTAAAGTTTGCAAAGAACTTTCCTCACATTGTGCTACCCTGATAATTAGAAAGTACAAGTATCTTTCTTCGTTTGGTCTGCACCTGTGATTTGTGATTTCATCAGTATAGGTAACTCTCAGTGTGGAGAACCTTTGTAGATCAGCAACTTAGAGTTTTGAGGCGCTGAAAGCCACTGAGGTTCTGAGAGGTGTGACTTATGGCTGGGAGAGCTGCCTGCTGTCACATTGTTAGTATGAATCAGAGACAGAAGTTGAACCTCCATCTACTTAACTCCAGTGCCAATTTTTCTCTTCCTTCCTTCCTTCCCTTCCTCCTCTGTCCCTCCTTTCCTTCCTTCCTTCCTCCTTTCCCCTTCCTTCCTTCCTTCCTTCCTTCCCTCCTTCCTTCCTTCCTTCCTTCCTTTCTCTCTCTCTTTCTTTCTTTTCTTTCTGCAATCAAGGTTAAGTGACTTGTCCAGGGTCACACAGCTAGTAAGTATCTGAGGTCAAATTTGAACTCAGGTCCTCCTGACTCCAGGGCCAGTGCTCTCAGCGCCACTTTTTCTATCCACTACCCTGTACTACCATCCCTATTGAGGCACATGACCTGGTACATTTGTGCCAATAAAAAAAAATCCTTTCCTTTATCTTACCACATATGTGTGACTAGCCCCTGGAGATGAGATCCACATGCCTGTTTCTTTTCTAGAACTGTGGCCCACCCCATGGGTCCACACCACACAGTTCACATGTTGTCCTATCTTCCTCTGTGCCTCTGATTAGCAACTACCACTGTGCTGATATCAACATTCTGACATGACAGCTGCCCACAGTTCTGTACCTCTAGGATTGTGTCGCTTTCATGTGAAAAGAGCCAGCCACAAGCTCCATTGATGGACATATTCAGTAAATTCTTTCATTCACTGGAAATTAGAGCTTGGGATGCTGTTACGTAATATAGCTGTCCTATCCGGTTCAAGATATATTGTAATGCTGGGACGGCTTTATGTATAAACTGACATTTTTCTTGTGAAAAATCAGTCTGATTATAAACTAGCACAAGCAGGAAAGTGAATTAGAAGCATATAAATTTTTTAAATCTGATAGTAAGTAAGAGGTAACTTTGGAGGGAGCAGTTTAGGTCAAGTAGCAGGGTCTAGAAATTCTATTACAAGGGACATTTGGGGGTAGAAAAATGGAAACACTGAGTATAGTCAATACTTTGGGGGAATTTAACTGTGAAAGAGAAAAGAGATATAAGACTATATCTTAAGGGAATGATAAGGGCAAGTGAAAGCTTTAAGTGTAACCCCTAAATAGAAAAACATGATTTCAATGAGGAAAAGATAAGGATTGGCCTTTCTCTATCCTGACATAATGGCAGGAAGGTAATCATAGACTCAACATGCTAGGCTTGTACCAGGGCCTCTGGATGCTTTTGTCTATTTTGTTGCCTTCCTTTAACATCAAAAGGTCTGGGCTGATGGCAGCTGGTATCTTTCTGTTCCCTAGCACCCAAGCAGAAGGAAGGGCTTAGGGGAGAGAACGGTACCTAAGCAGCAGGAGGGGTCAACTAGGGAGGAATTGGCACTGGAGAGAAGCCACCAAAAAGATCAAACCTGTCTATTTGATTGGACAAAACCAGTGCCGGTGAAATAGTCCTCCAGAAACTCTTTTCGGTCCTAACAAGGCTTAGATATTATCCTCCTGGATATCTGTACTAATACTAATAAGCTAATATACTGAACTCTGTTTAAATCATTCTGTTCATATTCCATGTGTTTCTCTGACACTTATCATTGCTTTCTGTGCAGGACTAAATGAGACATCCTATACCTGATTCGTAATGTATATTGGATATCTTTCCTACTTTTCCTTTGAGGAAGATCCATAACGTTTACTAGAATTAGCATCATCCCTAGGATTCAAGGGTTGGGTATGAACAGGCCGCTGAGTGTCAGAATGGAGAGACTAACCCCCTAGTGAGTCATCAGGCTTGCCTAGCAATGAAGCCTGTACAGGACCTCGTATCTGTATAAAGAGCAGGAATGTGCAGGTCAGCAACCCTGTATTCTCAGCAGTGGGGCCTGTAAAGGGACTTAACATCAGAGAAAGAAAGGATGTGATAAAGGAGGTAAACTTCTGGAAGAGATGAGTTGATGAGATCAAGAACATAAGTAGAGAGATTGTCCTTGACAGGGAGAAGGCAGCTAGGTGGTCCAGTGGACAGAGTACCAGGCCTGGAATCAGGAAGACCCGAGTTCAAATGTGGCCTCAGACATTTACTATCTGTGTGACCCTGGTCAATCACTTTAACCTTGTTTGCCTCAGTATCTTCATCTCTAAAATGAGAAGGAAATGGTAAACCACTACATAATCTTTCCTAAGAACCCCAAAAGGAGTCACAGAGAGTCAGACACACCTGAACAGCAACAACCACCTTGACAAGGAGATGGGACATCTCTATCAGAGACTAGAGTAAGACAAGAGGATAGGAGAGGAAAGCAGTCTTTAGTATGTGGATTAATGGAGAATAGGCTCGCCATCATCGATTTAGATTGGACACGAAGGGGATCCTAGAGGTCTGTTGGTAAAGAGACCACACTTTACAGATGAGAATAGTGAGACTCAGTCATTAAGCCACTTTGTCCAAGGGGATCCGGCTAGTCAGAGGCCGGGCACAGACGGGAACCTTCTTCCTCTGGCTCTTTTTCCATCACCCAGACCGCTTCACTCTGCGGTGTGAGGGAACTTCTGACTAATTGCCTATGTTTTCTCTGTAAAATAGGAGGCAAGGTCTATACTGAGAGGGAGGACAAGGTTCAGAAGCTTGAGTAGACAGAAGAGTGGAATGGCCAAACTGTGACCAGCAGAGAAGATTTTTTAAAAACAATAATATATTTTTCAACTAAGCATACTAATCAAAGAAAAATAAAATAAGTATTAACTATCTATAGAGAAAACACTATTCCATATTTTTTGCCAATGATCTTATTTTCCCAATCTCCAACTGTATGCTCTGAGACTCTGGGACATGTGTTTCCCACAGAGGGATATCCTTTCTAGGATTATGCAGCTCTATGGCAAAGCCCCAGCTTTACTTTAGCATCTGGATTTTATGCAAAAGTGACTTTTTAAAAAATTCAGCCTTTCCCATGGGGTTACAAAAATAATTGCTTCTTTTTGTTGTAAAGCTAATTTGTGCTGCTTTTAGCATTCAGAAATAGAGAAGGGATAGTATCACTATATGCTGAATGCCCCAGTCAGATCATTTCTGTAGTAGTGTGTCCAATTCTGACTGCCACATTTTAGGAAGGATACTGTTAAGTTGTAGATCACCTAGAAAGGGAAACCAAAATACTGAAAGGTCTTGAGATCATGCTACATGTACAAGAGGAAAGCAGCACAACAGTGAAAAGATTGCGGGATTTGGAGTCGGTGGACCTCTCTTCAAATCCTCTATTTGCCAATTATTATCTGTATGAAGTAACACAAGTCCCTTTACTTCTCCGGCCCTTGGTTCGTTTACCTTTAAAACGACAGAGTTGGACAAGATCGGTGATGTCAAACTTAATTACAAACAAGGGCCTGGGGATGCCATTAAACTACACATAAAGATCCCTCTGGTCTACATACTGATTTAGAAAACCACATATTAACATTATTCAGGTTTTATTGTATAGTTATAATCTCTCACACTCAGGAGTCCTCTGAATCATAGACTTGCACAAAGTGTATTTGCCACTTTTGGCCTAGGAGACTTCTTAAGTCTCTTTCTGTTCTAAGTCTATGATGCTAAGACTGGTTGAGATGCTTAGTCTGGAGAAGCAAAGACTTGTGGAAGAACACAGTATTTTCCTTCAAGTATGAGAAAGGTTATTTAACAGAGAAGGGCTCGCACATGTTCTGCTCGGTCCCAGAAGGCAGAACTATGAGAAACCGGTAGAAATCTCTGAGAGGCAAGTTTTGATTTAAGGAACATCTTCCTAAGAACTTGTTAACTAGAGCTGTGATGTCACTGGTGTATGATGAATTTCCTCTGTCAATGCAGATGGTCACCTGCTCTGTGGTTTACAATCTTAGAAAGGTGCCCAGGACAGGTTAGAGCCTCAGTGAATCCTCAGATTCCTAGGATCACAAGGCCAATACATGTTAGAGGTGGGACAGGAATCCAAATTTCGCTGGTGCTTAGGCCAGTTGTTGACCTACTATGCTATGGCTGCCTCTTAATAATTAATTACTTAAAAGTAGAATGCACTGCCTCGGGAGGTAGTGGGTTCTCTCTCCCTTGAAATCTCCAAGCCAAAGTCAGATGACCACTTAATGGGTGGAAGGAATGACTTTGGGGTATGGAGTAGTAGATAGCCACTGAGTTCCCTTACAATATTGAAATTCTAGGATTTTACTGTTGTTGATTAGTGTTTTTCAGTGTATTTTGGGTGACGGATAATATTAAATAGATGTCTTAAAGCAGTAGACAGGAGGGTAAGAGCTCACTTAGGCTTACATCCAAGCTAGTGAGAAGCAGAATATCTGGGGCCAGACCAGGAAGAAATTTTGTATCAGGAAAAATTATTTGGTTTTGAATAGATATTCCCTATGTAGATATACATACACACACACGCACACACACATATATATCACTTTTAATTTTTATCTGCATCATCAACACCTCCTTAAGTCTAGATAATCAACAAAATAATAAATCAAGCCCCAATTTGTAATGATTTCTGGTTCCTGAGGCATAAAAATTTAATAGTTGGACCTTTGAAGCTGGTCTGCCCTGCCTCTATTATACCACTACCTGCCTATGACATTCTATCTCTAGCCCCCATGCCTTTGCATAGCTTGCCACTCATAATAGGAATGTTCTCCCTCCTAAATTCTACATCTTAGAACCCCTAGGCTTCAAGCTCCAGAGGCTTGAAGGACATCTCCTATAAAAAGTCTTTAATAATGCCATTAATTGGTAGTGATAAATCTCTGAAATGGTTTGTATAGACACAGCGTGTCCCAAAGGTCTTAATACAGTTTTAATCTCTTAAAGCTTAAAACTGCACTAAGATTTTTGGGACATCCTATGTATTTATGTATATAGGTATGTACATATGTGTATAATGCATTTATTTGTAATATATTGACATTGTATCTTTCACTAAAATTAATTCATCAAATATCCCTTGAATGCTAATTACATTCCAGACACTATGTGTTAGTCATTGAGGATATGGAGAGAAAACCAAAATTGTCTTTGCCCTTACAGATCATATATTTTACATGAGAAAAATAGCATATATATAAATAAGTATATATACACACATATGGAGGGTATCTAAAAATCTTAGTGCAGTTTTAAGTTTTAATACTTTAATAGGTCAAAATTATACTAAAACTCAGAACACTGTATATATGTTTGTATATATAAATTATAAATATACACATTAATTTATAACATATTTCTGATTTAGAAGATACACTATTATATTTAGTATGCACAATATGTTGCATATTTATATTGTGTTTTTATATATTATACATGCATTTAATACATACTTACATACTGTGTATATATGAATGTATGTATTATATTTATTTTTATATATTTTTTTACCCCAGTAAAATGTAGACTTTGTAAGTGCAGGGACTTTTTCACCTTCATTTTCTTATCTCTGTTGCTTAGCCTAGTGCCTGGTACATCATTGGCACTCCATGAATGAATTTTAGTAAAGCTTACAATGTAGAATTTGATAAATTGGTGTATTATTTTAAACATCATTAGGGAGGTTAAGTTAAAATGAATTTGAAAGTCCTTCATTTTTTTCATTTTATTAGAATTTTGTTGTAATGAACATCAGGAGAACTTCAAGACAGCTGATGATAATTTAAAAGAAAGCCTTTGTTAAGATGAACTAAAATCAAGTAAGGACTTTTAATGTATAGATCACAATTGTAAAAACTTTTAAGAGCATGACTCCTGCAGAGGGAGAGATGCCAAATTCTTTTTTTTTCTTTTTTGTGGCATCTTTTTTTAATGCTAGGAATATTTCTGCTATTTTGTTGTTCCAACTAAAACTGCTGTCAAGGCCATCCTCCCAGAAGTAGAATCCAGGTCTAAGGGAATTCAAGGAACCCAAAGACTTCCTCACTGAGCCAGCAACAGCTTATTGAATACGTTCACTACCTACATGTCTAGGGCTCCCTCAAGGTTAGCAAATATGGAGGGGTCCCCTGCAAAGCTCAATGGTTACCTAGAGGAAGCCAAATTATTTTCTCTTGGAAACCCCACAGGTCTCAAATTTACATTTCTGAGTTGACAGATTCCTTATACAAAGCAGGGAGAGAGGCTTGCAAGGAAGTCCAATAGGGACATAAATACTGTTCAAGATAATGAATGGCAAGATGTCAAGCCTCTGAATGAGACAGATCCTCATTCCTGTGCTGCGCAGTGGAGCATTAATTGAAATGGAATAAGAATACCTAGTCCACCATCTTTCCTCTCATACACCCTAAGTGACGTTGGCTTTGTTTCTGGCATCTCCATGCATACCAACCTCATTGACGAGGAGGTTTTCACCAGTATTGTGTTTTAATCCCTGTGGATCTGTGTATTTCCCAACATAGGACTCTTACACAGAGGTAAAAAAAGGAGATGAAATATAATGTGAAAAACTGGCAAATTCATAAACTTTTCTGTTGAAATTTACATGAAAATCTATAGTTCTTCAATAAACATTTTTAGTGCACCTACTACATGCCAGGATGTGGGGATACAGAGAAAGGCAAAAGATAATCCCGGCTTTTGAGGAACTCACACTTACATGGTAGAAAACACATAAGTAATTATGTACAAACGAGTTACATGCAGGATAAATTAGAGATAATAAACAGAGGAAGGGTACTAGAATTTAGAGAGCAGGTGGGGCTTTAGCTGGGACTCGAAGGAAGCCAGAGAAGCCAGGAGGCAAAGATGAGGAAGGATAGCATTCCCTGCCCAGAGGACAGCTAGTAAACATGTCAAGAGTAGGGAGATAGAGAGTATCTTTTTCAAGGAATAGCAAGGAAGTCGAAATCATCACACAGTCATAGCATCTCAGAGTTGGAAACATCCTCGCGGAGCATTCAGCGCCAGTACTATCCGAGCAGAAATCCCTATGATAGATAATGTTTCATTATGTCTTATTCAGGACCTTCATTTTTTACCCATTAATCAGATTCAGATTCCTTTTAGGAATCTTTTCATTTACACTATTGTAATCACTGTGTACATTCTTCTCTTAAATCTGCCTATTTTGATTTATGCCAGTTCAAACAAATCTTCCCATGTATCTCAGTATTTTCACATTCCCCACCCCTTATTGTACAATACTATTCCACCACATTCTTCTTATGCCACAAGTTTTTTTTTTCCTTCCAGTCATTCCCCAACTGATGGGTACCCACTTTGTCTCCAGTTCTTTGCTATCATAAAGAGGGAGGCTATGAATATTTTGTTATGTATGGGACTACTGTTTCTGTCCCTGACCTCCCTGGGTAAAAGCCAGGCAGTGGGATTGCTGGGTCAAAGGGCACCAACAATTTAGTCTTTTCTTTTATATAATTCCAAATTGAAATCCAGAACATTTGCACCATCTCACAGCTCCACTAACAGCACGTAGGTTTGCCTGTCCTTCCACAGCTAACCCTTGACTGCTCCCATCTTTTTTCAGCAATATCCACACAGAGAAAGGTGAAACCTCAGAGTTTTACATTTTTCGTTGCACATATTATCACTGAATTGTTGCATGTTTTCTTGTGGTCATTTGAAGGCGGCAAATCTTTTCAAAACTGTACTTTTTAGACCTTTGATCACTTGCCAGCTGGGGAATTAACTGATTCTGGTGTTCCATGTTTGTGTCAACTCCCTGTACATTTTGGAAATGAGATTTTTATCAGTGATATTTGTTACAATTACTTCCCCCCTCCATTCATCCTTTTCTCTTCTGGTTATTTTTTCATTGATCACATGCATGCAAACACTTTTTACTTTTACATAATCAAAACTTTATTTTATCTTTTATTATCATCTCTTTGCCTTTTCTGTTTACTACCTACAGATATTTAAGGTATCCAATCTTGTTTTCTCTAACCCATCATTCAACAGTAATCTATTAAGCACCTACTATGTGCCGGCATTGTACCTGAATGAGTAACATTCATGAAAATTTCTCACTAACGTTGAAGAAAATTACTAGATCATTCCTCATTTTCATATTGGTTTTTAAAAATATTATTGTAAAAAATTTAATTGAATTCAAGTGGACCCCCTGTCCAAAACAGAGGAAGTTTTTTTAGAAGACTGGGAGAATTTGATTTAGAAAGAGCCTTAAAAATAATTTAGTTTATTCTCCTGATTTTAAAGATAAGAAACTTGAGACCCAGAGAGGTGTTCTCTTTGAATGTTTTCTTCATGTGAGTTTTTTATACTAAAGTCATAATTCAGTCATTTTCAAAGTAGCAAACACTTTATTGTGATGGCAGTTGTAGGAATTTTAGTTCACTGGTATAATTTTAGGTATTTAAAATTTAAAAATTCACTTTCCTTAGGGTCCATATACATTTAGTTAGTTATGATCGTTATCATAAAGAAACTCAAAATTCATGAAGTCATTTTATCTAAACATCACACAATTGATTTTTAGGATAAAAGATGATCGTGGATTTAGGCCTAGAAGAGATTTCAAAGGTCATTTAACCAACCCAACACACCCATTTTACAGGGGGAGTAAACAGAGGTCCAAGTATACCTTAATCTGTTTTGTCCAAGGTCATTAAGGTAGCAAGCATCAGAGACAACAGATCATCAAAACTGGATTTGAATGGTCCTCAGAACCACGGCTTTTCCCACAGTACTGTTACCTCCAAGACATCCAGTCAGAATGTCAACCTTATCTACTATATTCCCTTTCAAATCTGTACCTGCTCCTATTGGAATAGTTAGGAAATAGTTTTGGTCTCGGAAAACCCAGGATCTAACCATAGGAAGAAGGGGGCCCGGTGATGAGGTGTATGCCCTGTGATCCCTTTATGAAGTTCAGATGAGTCCTAGATTGAGTTAGAAAGGAAGCATGCTATTGGCTAAGAAATGATTGGCCCAGGCTCCTGACAAAACAAATCAAATCAAAACAAAACACGGAAATACATTTTGCATGATTGCACATGCAATATAACCTATTATCAAATAGGTTATATGACCTATATCAAATTGCTTACTGTCTCAGGCAGGGGAGATGGGAAGAAGGAAGGAGAGAATTTGGAACTAAAAGTTAAAGGAAGTTAAAAATTGTTTTACACGTAATGGGGCCATTTTTTGAAGGGAAGGTAGTTTGAATGAGTCCAAACTGGAACCAAACTCAAAGTATAGTTCCTGAGCAGACATATAGAAGGCACACAGGACTGGAGAATTGTAGGATCACATATTTAGTGCTGAAAAGGACCTTAGAAATATAATCCTGTCATTTTAAAGTTGGGGAAACTGAGGCCCGGAGACTTTGAGTTACTTGCTTAGAGTCACCTAGCTTGTAAATGCCTGGGTCAGGATTTGGTTTGGGTCAGGATTTGAACTCAGGTCTTCCTGACTCTAATACGCTTTCCACTATAGGGAGGCTACAAGAAGCCATGTGGAGACAAAGCAGTGGAAATGTTGGTAAAGGCTTCTATTGTGAAGACTGGACAACAGGACTCTGGAAGTTAGTCTACAGGAGCCAACTTGGCACAAGGAATGTGGGGGTAGTGGATATTAACTTCCCTGGAATACAGAACCCAAGGAGGTAATCCAGTGCTTCCTTTTTCTACTTGGGTTCTGGCACGGGAATCTGAAGCCTTATTCTCTGGGCACGGGGAAAGTGTTTACTTTTGTTTTAAACATTTGTTCAGTCTATGATAAACAGTGTTAAACACAGGCATGTGTTAGTCTGAGTTCCTACTGGAATTTAAGTTCAGAAGAAGCAATTGAAGGGGAACTATCCCGGGAGAGGAGAGAGAGAATGATCAATTTTAGGGGTTTTTGCCAGATTAATTCTCTGGCTGGGGGCTTGGAGTCATGGAACTTAAGGCTTTCCTGGCCTTACTTTCTTCACGTGTAAATTGGGGATAACAATGGCACCTACTTCACAGGACTCTTGTAAGGATCAAATGAGATAACGTGTAAAGTGATGTACAAACCTTAAAACGACAGGCAAATGCTATCACTAGTATTATTAAAGGTACAATTCTTTTCTTTTTTTATAGTTTTCTGGAAAAGGAAGGGAGTCGGAAACCAATCTAGGACATAGTTCGGTATAGGATCAGAATGACTCAGAACGATTAAACAAGGCTGTTCACTGCATTCCACCACTGATACATAGCGATTATAAATGAAGTAGGACATCTTAGCTCTCTTAAGCAGTAAAAGAGGATGGTACTTTGATAAATATTTTTTATCTCCTCTTTCTTTCCTACATCTATACTATCCGCCATGTCTGGAAGGCTCTATCTCCCCACCTTCATGGCTTATCACCCTCAGTTCCCTCCAAGCTCTAGCTTAATAGTACTTTCTATAAGACGTCCTTCCTGACTCCTCCAGCTGTTAGTGCCACCTCAAACGATTTTTTGCCCTAGTACCAAGTAAGTTTCCTAAAGGCAGGGACTATTCATTTTTGTCCTTATATTTGTTGTGCATAGACCCATGGCTGAGATAGAGTAGGTGCTTAATTAATGCTTGATGAATTTTTTTTTTTTTTTTTGCTTTTGGAAAGAAAGTACTCAGTAGGTACAATTCTTAACTATGTAGTGGGCAGCTAGGTGATGCAGTGTGTGGAGCAATGGGGCTGGTGCCAGGGACACCTAAGCTCAAATCAAACCTAAAATGCTTACTTGTTCTGTGACCCTCGGCAAGGGTTTTAATCTGTCTGCCTCAGTTTCCTCATCGGCAAAATGGGAATAATACGAGCACCTCCCTCCCCAGGGTTACTGTGAGGATAAAATTAGCTAGTATTTGTAAAGTGCTACATAAATGCCAGCTCTAACTGTTACTACTTTAACCTTAGAGGCGCTCTAATGCAACATCAATGGGCAGAATTTACTAGAAGAGAACGTTGCCGCTAATAGATTGATGGCATGTGGGCCCTTCCTGTGCTTGACTAATATCATGACCTATGTATCCTCCAGAGGGCAGAGTCTATGTCTTTCTATCTATTTCAGCTGTCGAATAATTCCTGCACAGGAGATGTTTACTGAATTAAATAAGAAATAAATGAAAAATGTCTCACTAGCATCAAATAGGGGCAGGTAGGTGGTGCAGTGGATAGACTGCCAGGACTACAGGCAGGAAGACATCTCCATGAGTTCAAATCCGGCCTCAGAGACTTTCTAGTTGTGAAGACTTTGGGCAAGTCACTTAACCCAGTGTGCCTCAGTTTCCTCATCTGTTAAATGAGCTGGAGGAGGAAATGGCAAACCACTCCAGTATCTTTGCCAAAAAAAGCTCCAAATGGGGTCATGAAGAGTTGGGCACAAATGAAACTACTGAACAAAAAAAAGTCAACTAAAATTATCTGACCAGTTATCATTTTCTGAATGTTTTTCAAACATTATCATCAAAAGTTCAGCTTACCTACATTGGAAAAGTAATAATTAATAATACAAAAGGCATTTAAAAATCATTTAAGATTTTCAAAATGAAATATACATACAAAATATACGTATAAATAGATATATGTATTATATGTACATTTATATACACATGCATATATATATGCAATATTTTGTGTTGTTGTTTGGTCAGCTGGTTGTGTCTGACTCTTCTGTGACCCAACGGACCACAGAATATTCTTGGCAGAGATACTGGAGTAGTTCGCCATTTCCTTCTCTGACGGATCCAGTGGATCTTTTTGGTCAGGCAATCAGAGGTTAAGGGATTTGCCCAGAATCATAGAATTAGTAAGTGTCTGATGTTGGATTTGAACTCAGGTCTTCCTGACTCCAGGTCCAGTGCTCTATTCACTGAGTCACCAGCTGCCCCATAAGCAATATATATGTATGTACATATGTATAAGTTTGTCTATATACATCATAACTACGTGTGGATGTGTGGATGTGTTTGGACCTCACAACAAGCACATGAGGAAGACTCTATCATCCCTCTTGCACAAATGAGGAAACTGGCATTGAGAGATTAAATGACTTACCCAGGTAGTAGTTTCTGGCACAGCCAGGACTAGAATCTGAGTCTCTAGGCTTCTGAGTGAAATTGAGAGGTAGACAAGACTTCAGGGATCATTTAGGCGCCTGACGTCGTAGCCATCGGTCCAAGCTTTCACAGATGGGAAGTGATAAAGGCAGCATCACAACCGAAATCTCTGGCCTCATGACCTGTCAGTTTTTCCTTTAATACTTGATTCAGTACCTATAGCCATTTTGATTGATGATAGATTTATTTTCACAGAATTTATTAAGTACCTACTATGTGCTAGTTACTGTGCTAAGTGATAGGGATACAAAAAGAAGCAAAAGACAGTCACCATCCTCAAGGAACTCACAATCTAATGGGGAAGCCAACAAGCAAACAAATACTTAAAAATATTCTATCTATAGGGAACATAGGAAATAATTAAAAGAGGGGAAGTTGCACAAATTAAGAGGGGTTGAGAGAGGCTTCCTGCAGAAGGATTTTAGTTGGGACTTGGAGGAAGCCAGGGAAGCCAGCAGGTGGAGATGAGGATGGTGGGCATGAGGGACAGCCAAGAAATGGATTGTTATATTTGTGGATCAGCAAGACAGCCAGCGTCACTGGACTGAAGAGTATGTGGCAGGGAGTAAGCTTTAAGAACACTGGAAAGGTGGGGTGAGGAAGCTAGGTGATAAATGGCTTTGAGTGGCAAACAGAGGATTTTGTATTTGATCCTGGAGGTGATAGGGAGCCACTAGAGTTTGTTGAATGGCGGGGTGGAATGGCTGGAATTGCACTTGAGGAAAATCACGTTGGTGGCTGAATGGAGGGTGATTAGAGTAAGGAGAGACTTGAGGCGAGCAGACCCACCGGGAGGCTACTGAAATGGTCTAAGCCTGAGTTGCTGTTCTGTACCAGGGTGTTGGCAATATTAGAGTAGAAAAGGAAGGGGGCTTATTTGAGAGATGTGGCAAAGGTGACATTGACAACCCTTGGCAACAGATTGGATGTGGGGCAGAGTGAGAGAGAGTGAGCAATGCAGGGTAACTCACAGGTTGCAAACCTGAAGGACTGGAAGAATGGTGTTGCCCTACAGTATTTGGGAAATTAAGGGGAGGAGGGTTTGGGTGAAAGATGATGAGTTCAGTCTTGGACATGTTGAGTTTGAGGTGTCTACTGGACATATATTTGGAGACGTCTGAAAGGCAGTTGGAAACACCAGAATGGAAGATAGCAGAGAGGTTAGGATAGGCAGGATAGGTACATTTAAAATCATTAGCATAGAGATGGGAATTAAACCCATGGGAGCGGATAAGATCAAGAGAAATAATATAGAGGGAGAAGAAAAGAGGGCCCAGGACAGAACCCTGTGGGACATCTAAGGTGGGAGGATTTGATCTCAATGAGGATTCAGGAAAGGAAACTGAGAAGGAGCAGTTAGATAGGCAGGAGGTGGTGTCCTGGAAATAGAGGAGAGAAGAGGAGAGGAGAGGAGAGGAGAGGAGAAATGAGGAGAGGCGAGGGGAGGAGAGGAGAGGAGAAATGAGGAGAGGGGAGGAGAGGAGAAGAGAAATGAGGGGAGAGGAGAAATGAGGAGAGGAGAGAGTGATCAACAGTGTCAAAGGCTGCAGAGAGGTCAAAGAGAATGAAGCTTGAGAAAAGGACATTGGATTTGGCAACTAAGAGATCATTAGTAATTTTGGAGGCGCTAGTTTTGGTGGAATGATGAGGTCAGAAACCAGATTGTAAGGGATTATTAAGAAGTGAAAGGAGAGAAAATGGAGTGTAGATTGTTTTCTCAGGGAGTTTAGTCACAAAGGGCAGAAGACATCTAGTATGATAGTGGGGATGGAAGTTTCAAGTGAGAGGTTTTTGAGATTGAGAGAGACATAGGCATGTATGTAGAAAGTAGAGAAAGACGCATTCAACAGGGAGAGACTGAAAATAAGTGACAGAGATGACAAAGGGGGGCAATCTGTTGGAGGAGATGGGATGGAATAGTGTTGCTCTCGCAGGTAGAGGATTGACTTTGGTCAAGATTAAGTTCATTTTTTCATGTGAGACAGGGGTGAAGGAGGAGATTGTAGTGGAAGGCATATGGTATGAGATAAAAAAGAAAAGAGGGAGCTCATGGTAAATGGCCTTTATTATTTTCTATAAAGTATGAGGCAAGATTCTCAGCTGGGAAGGTGAGGAGAATGAGAACCATAAGAGATCTGAAGCATGAAATTGTTAAGAAGAGCTACTGTGGAGAGTGGGATAGTGACTTTATAAGGGAGGTATAACAGTATTAACTAGCAACAGTGAGGGTCCAGTTGAGGTTATGCAACGTAAATCTGTAGTATCCCCTGTGAATAGTTGCATGATTTTCTCCATCTTTGTTCAGCAGCACATGGGTAGAAAGGTAGGTGGCAGATGGTGGGAGTCATTGAAGACTGTAGGTTTGCTGGGAGCATTGGGCAATATGGTAAGTGGATCAACGACTCAAGAGGATAGTGTAGAGCTGAATTGGTTTATAATGAGTCAAAATGGGGAAAAGAGGAAAGAGTAACTAGTGTAAGGGAGATAACCCGGGACAGAATTGAGAGGCTGAGGGATTTTGGCTCACTGTGTGGATAAAGAGGGGGGTTTGGTAAGGGGAGGCAGAGAGAGAGGTGGAAAGGCAAGAGATTGTGGTCAGATCAAGTGATTTTGGAAATCTTGAACATGCAGGTGATGCATTTGTAGGTGATGACAAGATCAAGGGTATGGCCATCTTTGTGAGTGCTTAGGAATCTAGAAGAATAGGGCATGAGAAATGAGGAATTTGAGTAACTGAGTGGTTAAGGTGCATGAGGGAGAGTCAGTATGAGGATTGGAGTCCCTTAGTATGAGGGCAGGAGTTGGAGAGGAGAGACAAATTATGAGCCAGGTACTGAGCTCATTGAGGAAGGAAGGGTAGTGACTCAGTGATCTAGAGACAACAACTTCTAGGATTTTGATTGGGTGGTAGTTAGGAATTGCATAAACCTCAAAGCATAAGAGGTTATGGAATGATGGAGTTAGGGGCAGAATCAGAAAGCAGCAAAAGGAAGGGCAACTCAAAATTACATTGACCCAAGTTGTTAAGCATTTCCCCCTGATTTTGACAATAAGAATCCATGAAATATATGGATTACCAGAGACATAGAGAAATCCAGCTTTAACATTAAGCCAGCCATTATCTTTGCTCTGTGAGGAAAAAACCAAACAAACTGTACCTAACCCAAACTATGTCTCCTACTTCATTACTTGGTTTTTCCTGGTCCACCAGATGTACTCCAGAAGTAATTTCAAAATTGGAGATACTGGCTGCCATTCAAATTAGTCAAACTGTGTCAGAGCTTCCACACAAGATGAGAGCTTATTTCCGGGGTGGAAGGAATAAGTATAAATTTGTAGCCTTGAAACCTCCAAAAAAAATAAAAGCAGAGACAGTTAATGAACAAAATATTCTCTTTGGATGCCAAGAACAGAAGGAACAAAGTATATTTTGTTTTATTCTGTTTACAAAAATGGAAATAACATCCAAACAGTAAAGGAATCATTGGATCTTCTTATATAATAAAATTCAAATGGTAAATAGTGAGTGTCTCACAGAACCCTAAATAAAATAATTAAGACTGAAGAAGACATTAAAGTCAATAAATTACTGTTCATGGATAAGCAATTGTCTTTAAATTTTTACTATCAAATTCTTTCCTCCTGTAGCTTCCATGACAAGTATCTCTTGATTCTCCTTTTAAATGTCTGCTTACTCTCATCAGTCTCCTTTGCTGTATGGCCATCCTGATACCACTCATGAAGTATGAGACTCTCCCAAGGCTCTGCCTCTTATTCTCTTTACTCCAGTTGTCATCTCCATGAAGACTATTCCAAAGTGTATTTATCCAATTTTAATCTCTCTTCTGAACTCTGGTAACATACTGTCAAATTGCTGCTTTACTTCTGCATCTGAATGCAATGTAGGCATCTCAAAAACTCAAAGTCTACACCAACGTTCATTTTCTTCCCTTTCCCTCCTCTAGATTTCTCTCTTTCTGTTGATGGCACCACTATTCTTCCAGCCAACCAAGCTCACAACGTTAGAAGCATTCTTTACTCTTTCCTCTCCCTGTCACCCCATTTTGAATCAGTTTATAGTTCTTGCTATTCTCTCCCCCACATCTGATTTTTCACCTTTATCCTTTTCCTCACTCAGCTCACACTACCCACCCTACTCCAGTTCAAGGCTTCATTTCATCTCATATCTAAGACGACTATTTTTACCTCCCAAATGAGTTTCCCTACTTCTCATCCCTTGTTTCCAATACATCCTCAACAGAGCTACCAAATTATTTTCCTAAAACACATATCACTTGCCTTCTAAAAAAAGAAATGGGTAGTTTACTAATGCCTCTTATAAAATTCATACTCTTTATTTATGGTATATAAAGTGGCTCATAACTTATTTCCCACATTTCTTTTAAATCTTATTTCTTATTATACCCCCCTCACACAGTATTTCTATCAAAATGGTTCACTAGTTGTTCTCCATATGTAGCATTTCATCTCCTATCTCCTTATCTTGGCATGGGTCTGAAATATATTCCATCCTCACCTCCACCCAGAAACACACCTAGGAATTGTGGTACTTGGGGTACATTCCAATGAGCTGAAGGTAGGGAGAAGGCAGGCCCCAAGAGAAAGGAGGGACGGTTAGTGTGCTAGGACAGTTGGAAAGTGATGGCTTAGGAAATACAAGCTGCCATGTTCTGTGGCATAGGGTGATGGAAGAATGAGAAGCACAGAAATAAGAACCAGGGGACCATCATAGCTAAGGAGGATGTCCCCAAGATTTAAGTAGCCTGAAGAAAAACCCCAATCATCCCACCCCTAGTTACACCTATCGTAGGAGTGATCATAAGAACTGTTGCTAAATATTGTGTATCCCCTCCCCTGCACACTCACGCACACACACATACACACATGCACACACACACACACACACACACACACACACACACCCATATTCATATGTTGACTTTACAGAGCATAGAACTTTATCATAAGGGGGATTCTCTTGTGAAACTGTATGTGTACTATGGCCTCTCTCTAAGAGGCCATAGTTTCTTACTGAGAGGACACAGGGAACTTTTCTGACTTGTCTCCAGTAACTCGGATTGCCTTCTGATCACTGGCAGCTGAAACTAAGAGGGTGGACATTCTTCTGAGAAATTTCCCCTCTCTGTGATATATGTGGAAGCTGAGCAAAAGACTCCCTTTCTTTTTTGGACCCTTGGAGCCTTCTTCTCCCTTGGATTTCTAGCAAGGGAGATTTCTTTCCCCATTCTTTATGCCTCTCCTGCATCAGTGGTAAGTTAGAGGGGAGGTAAATGGCATGGAAGCCAGATGCTGACCCAGGTGAACCTGAGACTGGAGTTCCTCAGCCTCCTGAAATCCTTCCTGCTTTAGCCTTTCTGTTTCCTTCTCTGAGCACAGGCCAGCAACTGATGAGCCTGATAAATGGGCATTTCATCCTTGATGGTTTCCTCATGTTTATACATGAGGTATCTTGAGCTTGAGAATTCTTGAGTTTGACTTCCAGCCTAAGGTAAAGGAGTAACTTCAAGCCAAAGCCAGGCTGCCAATCCTTAGGTTGGGTCAGTCCCATGTGCTTTAGAGCTCACATGGGACTATACTTTCCTTACGAGGTGAGGAAACAGTTTTTCACTTTCCATTTATTTATTTGTTTCTGTTTTAGTTATTTATATTACATTCCTTAATTTGTATTTTGTGTTTGTTTGCATATATCCCACATCCTCCTAGTAGAATTTAATCCCTTAAAGGCATAAATTGCTTGTTTTTTTGTGTTTATGTCAAGGATGCCTACCACTATACCTAGCATATTTTAGGTGCTTTAAAACATTTGTTGACGAAAGACTCCAGCTTCTGGGATCAGAACTCACTATTTGACAAAAACTGCTGGGAATATTGGAAAATAGTATGGCAGAAACTCTGCATAGACCAACACTTACACCGTATACTAAGATAAGGTCAAAATGAGTATATGATTTGGACATAAAGAGTGATACCACAAGGAAATTAGGAGACACAGGAATAGTTCACCTGTCAGATCTATGGAGAAGCGAAGAATTTATGACCAAACAAGAGATAGAGAACAATATGAAATGCAAAATGGGTAATTGGGATTACATTAAATTAAAAAGTTTTTGCACAAAGCCTATGCACCCAAGATTAGAAGGGAAGCAGAGAGCTGGTAAACAATTTTCACAGCCAGTGTCTCTGATAAAGGCCTCACTTCTAAAATATAGAGAGAACTGTGTCAAATTTATAAGAATTCAAGTCATTCCCCTGTTGATAAATGGTCAAAGGATATGAACAAGCAGTTTTCCAATGAAGAAATTAAAACTATATGAAATTTTTTTCATAGAAAAATGCTCTAAATCACTATTAATTAGAGAAATGCAAATTAAAACAACTCTGAGGTACCATCTCACACCTATCTGATTGGCTAATGTGACAAAGCAGGAAAATGATCAGTATTGGAGAAGATGTGGGAAAATCAGAACACTAATGTGTGTTGTGAACTGAGTTGTGAACTGATCCATCCATTCGGGAGAGCAATTTGTAACTATGCAGAAAGGGCTATAAAACTGTGCATATCCTTTGACCCAGCAATACCGCTTCTACGGCAGTAACCCAAAGGGTCATAAAAATGTGAAAAGGACCCACATGTGCAGAAATATTTATAGTAGCTCTTTTTGTGGTGGCCAAGAATTGGAGAGGAAATGCCCATCATTTGGGGCATGGTTGAACGAGTTGTGGTATATGAATGTAATGGAATATTATTGTTCCATAAGAAATGATGAGCAAGCATATTTTAGAAAAACCTGGAAAGACTTACATGAACTGATGCTGAGTGAAGTGAGCAGAACCAGGAGAACATTATACACAGTAACAACCACATTGTGTGATGACCAACTTTGATAGACTTAGCTGTTCTCAGCAATGCAATGATTGTGATGGAAAATGCTGTCCACATCCAGAGAAAGAACTATGGAGTCTGAGTACAGATCAAAGTAATCAAAGTATTTCTCTCTCTCTCTCTCTCTCCCTCTCTCCCTCTCTCTCTCTCTCTCTCTCTCTCTCTCTCTCTCTCTCTCTCTCTCTCTCTGTTTTTTTTCTTTCTCATAGTTTTTCCCTTCTGTTCTGATTCTTCTTTCCCAACATGACTAATGTTGGAATATGTTTAATAT
Source organism: Trichosurus vulpecula (assembly GCF_011100635.1). Taxonomy (NCBI): domain Eukaryota; kingdom Metazoa; phylum Chordata; class Mammalia; order Diprotodontia; family Phalangeridae; genus Trichosurus; species Trichosurus vulpecula. Next base: position 264,755,989 of record NC_050580.1, on the reverse strand, counting down.
GCTTGTACATCTGTTGCCTATATCAGATTGTATGCTGTCTTGGGGAAGGAGGAGGAAAAATTTAGAACTCCAAATCTTATAAAAGCGAATGTTGAAAACTAAAAATAAATAAATAGATGCTTTTGGTTGAATGGAATTGAAGATTAGGCCTTATCAGTTCTACTCTTGGAATGTCTTATGTCTGTTTCTCACCTACCTTTCATCCTCTCCTAACCATTACCATTGTTAATACTTTCATTTAGGCATTCATTACTTCTTATTAGACAGGTGCAGCAGCCTCCTAATTCATCACTCTGCTTCCAGTCTCTCCCCGCTCCACTATCAGATTCATATTCCTAATGTATTTCTCTGATTATATCACTTCCTTGCTCAAAATCTTCAGTGGCTCTCCAATATTTGCCAAATAGCATCTGAATTTCATAGTCTGGAATTCAAGGCTATCACTTTTTATTCTCCACACATTTCCCATCTTTTTCTACTTTGATATCATTTCTCATGACTTCACATGTGCCTAGAATTTTCCCTGCTCTCACCATTTCCATCTATTGGCATCTTCCTCCCCTGTTAGGGACAGATTAAATGCTTTTATATCCATAAATCTTTTTCCTGATCATTCTAGCTAGAAGTTATTTTTCCATTAGCTTGTAGCCAACCATTTTATCATAGTCTAATTTTAATTGTATTAATTTGTTTGTAGGTCTCACTACCATTATTAGGTTATAAGAAGACAAAGGCCACATCTTCATTTCTCTTTGTAACACCTCCAGTGTGATAAGTAAGCACTTAATGTATGCTTGTTTATAAAGAATCATTCTATAATATAAAATAGAAAATTGGTCTTGAAATATCTAGAATAAACAAATGAGAAAATATTGAAAAAATGTATATATACTCAGTTGTCATTGTTTATTTGGTGCTGAAGAGGCCATGGAACTGAGCAAAGGGTGAAGGTAGAAAGTTAATTAAAAGGCAGCAAAGGAAACATATTAGTGAAGGCAAGGGATCTCATTCTCCCAATAAATGAAGAATTTAGAAAACCTAACATTGAGTATTTTGATGAAAAAATTGACAGTTGAGTGAGGTCATAAAATATTGTATTTGGTCAAATGTCAAGTCCTGTGGGAAATGAGCATTTTTAAATACATATTTTTGGATTATTGCAAACATTAAGAAAGTTTGTATATCTTTCCTGATATTAACTCTTGTTTCAAGTAGGACACTTCCCTGTAAGTGGGAGATTTTTAATTCTCTAAGATTTGTTTTATTTTTCCTGCAAACTCATAAAATGAGAGTAAAGCAGAACTTTGAGTGCAATAATGTACTATGAAAGGGTATAATTTAAGCCTCCTTGTGAAATAAACTTTAAAGCTAAAAAATGAAAACCTATCTCTCTACATTTGTCAAGTTGTCTTCTCCATGAGAATTTGGGATGAGAAAAGACTGACCTTCTTCAGTTAGACTTTATGCAGCACTTCAGTTCCTAGTAGAGAATTGAACAATGATTTCTGTCTTCAAGTCAGGATATGTTTTGCAAAATGAAGATGGATCTTCAAGCTTGACAAAAGAAGATGATCAAAGGCCTCATTTCTTCCATATTCCAGACTTTAATTTTAGAATATTGCTCATACAGGAATAACTATAAAGGTTCCAACTTCTTCTCAATATATATTCTTTGTCATCACTGTAAGCAGTATGGTATAGTGGGAAAAAAGATGGGCTGTGAGTTAAAGATTCTGTATTCTAGATCTGTCATTACAACTGACTTGCTGGATGTTCTTATACTTGCTTTCCTTTGCTCTGGTTTCTTCTCTGTTAAACAGGTGTGAAGACAGTTAGAATGGATCTTAGAAGTCAAAGTCTAGACCAGTAGTCACCCATAGTTTTTGTGTCTTGAACTCCTTTCAACAACAACAAAAATGTATTGTGAAGCTCCAGGGTAATTCAATGTACTTCCCATAAAATTCCTTTAGATTTATTCATTTAGTGCTTACAATAACTACAACTATAACTTTTGCTCCCAAAAGCTCAAAATAATAATTTATATTATGTAATTACAAAATATCTAAAAATACATATGCTTGCTCATACAGAGGAAAATTATATACGTATGTGTGTACATGTGTGTGTGTCTGTATTTGCAACATAATTGCAAAATTTTTTATTGCTTGAGGTGCCCTTAAGGAATTTTTAGCATTAACCTCTTGAACCATCATTGAGACCACCCAAAGAATTCATGAACTACTAAATGGAAACCACTGATCTATACTCTGCTCTTTGAAAATAAAGACAATAGCTGACATTTACATAGTGCTTTAAAGTTCACAAAGCACACTATCTCATTAGATCTTCACAACAACCCTGTGAGACAGGTACACATAGTTAGGTGGGATCTGAACACAGGTCTCATTGATCGTAAGTGTAGAAATCTAAGCTTTATCAACAAATGGTCCAATAGTCTCTGCTTAAACATCTCTAATAATGGAAGACTCAATGCTTCTCCAGCTATTCTATTTCATGTTCACATAGCTTGGATTGTTAATAAGGTATTATTATTGACTTATATGAAGTCTAATTTGGCCTCCCTGAAATTTCTATCCATTGATCCATTTGTAGTGTCTAGGTGGTACAATGGATAAAGTGTGTGGTCTGAAGTCTGGAAGATCTGAATTGAAATTTGACCTCAGACATTTTTATAAGCTGTGTGACTTTAGGTAAGTCACTTAATTGCTGTTTGCCTCAGTTTTATTATCTTAAAAACTTGGATAATAGTAATACCTACCTCCCAGGGTTATTGTGAAGATCAAGCAAGATAATATTTGTAAAGAACTTAGCACAGTACCTAGCATACAGTAAGTGATACACATCCACACATATGGATATGTATATGTACATATGTTACCTATTATTGTTGTTATCCTACTTGTGTTACCTGGGACAAAGCTGAATAAAAACACACCACTTGGATATAAAATAAACCTACATAAGTCATCAGCATTTCTATATATTACCAACAAAATCCAGCATCAAGAGATAGAAAGAGAAATTCTATTTAAAATAACTACGGATAATATAAAATGTTTGGGAGTCTACCTGCCAAAAGACAAAACCCAGGGACCATATGAACAGAATTACAAAACACTCTTCACACAAACAAAATTAGATCTAAACAATTGAAGAAATATTCATTGCTGACAGGTAGGCCAAGCCAATATAATGAAAATGACAACTTAACGAAAGTACTAATTTACTTATTCTGTGTCATACCAATGACCCTATTAAAATTATTTTATAGGACTACAAAAAATAGCAAAGTCCAACTGGAAAAACACAAGGTGAATAATAGCAAGGGAATGGATGAAAAGAAATGTGAAGGAAGGTGGCCCGACCATACCAGACCTCAAACTGTACCACAAAATGTTAATCATCAAAACAATGTGGTACTGATGAAGAAACAGAGTGGTAGATCAATAGAAAAGATTTGGTACACAATACACAGTAGTAATTGTAGTAATCTAGTGCTTGACAAACATGAAGATCCCAGCTTTTGGGGCAAGAATTCACAATTTGACAAAAAATGCTGGGAAAACTGGAAAGCAGATTGACAGGAACTAGGTATAGACCAACATCTCACAACATATACCAAGATAAGGGCAAAATGCGTACGTGACTTAAGAAAGAAAAAATGATACCCTAAGCAAAAATTTCACCTGTCAGATTTATGGAGAAGGGAAGAATTTATGATGAAACAATAGAGACCATCATGAGATGTGAAATAGATAATTCTGATTACATTAAATTAAATTGTTTTGCAAACAAAACCAATGCAGCCAAAATTAGAAGGAAAGCAGAAAATAGGGGAAATTTTTTATAGCTAGTTTCTCTAATAAATTCCTCATTTCTCAAATACATAAAGAACTGAGTCAAATTTGTAAGAATATGAGTCACTCCCCAATTGATAAATGGTTAAAGGATATGAGCAGGCATTTTTCAGAAGAGGAAATAAAAGCTGTCTATGGTCATATGAAAAAATACTCCAAATCACTATTGATTAGAAAAATGCAAATTAAAACAACTCCAAGGTACCACTTTGCACCTATCATAATAATACTGAAAAGGGAAATGACAAATGTTGGAGGGGATGTAAGAAAATTGGGACATTAATGCACTGTTGGTGGAGTTATGAAGTGATCCAACTATTCTAGAGAACAATTTGGAACTATGCCCAAAGGGCTATAAACCTTTGCATATCCTTTGACCCAGCAATATGACAACTAAGTCTGTATCCTAAATAATTTTTTTAAGAAAGGAAAAAAATATTTATGGCATCTCTTTGTGGTAGAAGAGAATTGGAAATTGAGGGGATGGCCATCAATTAGGGAATGGCTGAACAAGTCATGGCATATGATTGTGATGTTAGGCTATAAAAATGACAGGCATGGTGTTTTCAGAAAAATCTGGAAAGACTTACATGAACTAGTACAAAGTAAAGTGAGCAGAATCAGGAGAATAAGCTATATTGTATGATGATCGACTGTGAATGACTTAGCTCTTCTCTGCAGCACAATGATCCAAGACAATTCCGAAGGACTTATGAAGAAAAATGCTATCTGCCTCCGGAGAAAGAACTAATGGAGTCTGAATACAGATCAAAACATACTTTTTTTAAAAAAGCTTTCTTTATTTTTGTTGAGTTTTTGTGTATGCTTTTTTTCACAACATGACTAATATGGAAATATGTTTCACGTGACTACACAATTATAACCTATATCAAATTGCTTGTCTTCTCAATGAGAGGGGAAGAAATGGAGGGAGGGAAAGAATTTGGAACTCAATTTTTTTAAATAATTGGAAAACATAAAATACCAAAAATAAACACGCCTCTTCAAGAGGCAGTGTTTCATGAAACAGTCTGTCTTAAAACAGATATTATAGTTTCTCCTCTCTGGCCCTCTATTTAATCTTAGAACAATAGATCACAAATTTAGAGCTGGAAAAGGCCTTTGAGGTCATCTAGTCCAACTTCTTATATTTTAATGGGGAAACTGAGGCAGAGAGAAGTTAAGTAACTTATCCATAGTCATACAAGTAGTAAGAGACCAGGGCAAATTTTGAATCTAAGTCCTGTAATTCCAGGACAGTACACTTGCCATGCTCTTCTCTCCTCCCATTGGAATGTGCCCTTTGTCTTCAACAAATCTTCATGTTATCCATGACATCATGGAAGGAACTTAGTATAAATAAGAGGAGTGTGTATGTAGATCAAAGAATATTATTTTTAACTTTTGGGGATTTTTGTGGCTTTTCCCTGTTCTGTTTCTTTTTTCACAACATGACTAATGTGGAAATAAATTTCCTTGATTACACATGTATAACCTGTATCAGATTACTTATCATCTTGGGGAGGGAAAAGAAGGAAGGAGAAAAATTTGGAACTCAAAAGCTATCTTTAGATAAAAACTTTAGATAAAAAGATAGAAAAACTATCTCTACATGTAATTGGGAAAAATAAGATACTATTTACAGAAACATTAAAATAATTTTAGTAATAACTTTCAAAAGATCCATATTGTATTTCATGTAGACATACTGTGCCAAATGTCATTAACTGGTTACATGAAAACACCTCTTTAGGTGAAATAACATTACAAGGGGCAATTATTTCCACAGAAACAATTTTATAAATAGTGATATGTTTGTGGGTCGCAAAAATATAAAGTATCTTAACTTAAATCTGTCTTTACAGAAACCTGAAACTATAATCAGACTAGATTGGGTTGCTTGGATACACTAACAAACTTGAGGTATGGAGAGGTATAAATATCTAGAATTTCAAGTCATCAGAGAAGTTCCTCAGTTTTGCAGTCACTGGGAAACCAGTGAAAATTTGAGGCTATCATCTGAATTTTGTGACAATGGTGAAAGGGGAAAGGGTAGGCAAGCTAGTTCATGCATAAGAAGGTGGTGTGGGAGGAACTTTGGAAGAAAGTCTTGAAGAGATACTAAGTGAGCAAATTAATCCATCGGCAACTTAAAAGGGGGTTGAGGGCTACGTCCTTCCTTCTAGAGATTCAATTCACTTAAACAATTTAATAGCTGGGAATATGAAAACACAAATGAAGTAGTCCCTGGCCTCAAGGAGCTTATATCCTAGTAGGAAGATGCAACTCATAAACCAATAAGCATATCAAGGAAAACTGACGAGGAAAAAAACATTAAAACTGGTAATCAATGAAGCCTTCTCAGAGGAGGTGACACCTAAGCTCAACCTTGAGGTAATACAATAATTCTGAGAGGTGATGAGGAGGAGAGGAAGGACAGGTAGTGGAAATGAACGGATGGTTAGAGAGTATTGAGCCCATGAAACTGGAGAGTTATAATGGTATTTTTACACCAGTAGCAAGCATCACAACCACCCTAGAGCATGAAAAAGCCTTTTAGGAGTTGGGAGGAAGTAAGACACTGCCCTGTGGAGATGGGTGGGAACAGAAATCTGGGATCACCATTAGTCCATTGCTGGGGAATCTACTCACACTTTCTCCCACCAAAGGAAATAGCCTACTTGTTTGCTTCCAATTTTACCTAGCTCTTCTTGGTACCTAAGAGCTAAAGTCAACTGATTTTTCCCACTTGACATCCAACAAGCCTCAGCATTCAGCAGGGGAGTGGAATTATAACTCAGAGCAAAAAGATGGGGAAGGGTCTGCAAGAAAACTTGACCTCCTGCAAACCCTCAAGGATTTTATCATATTAGAGCTGGGAGAGACCTTAACGATCTAAACCTACTTCACCATTCTGAGGAGAAAACCAAAGACCTAGAAAGGAGAAATGACTCAACCAAGGTAACAGATAAAATGTTATTCAACTATTAATAAAACTGAGGCTAATTGTATTTTTCATTCATACCCATTCTTCCTGCCATGCACTCTGTATATTTGTGGGAGAATGTGCCTCAGGTTTGGAGGGAAATGCTTTATAGCTACTATTCCTGCTATGCCATGTGAGAAATAACTCTGAAAAAAATTTTAAATGAAGACTAAACCAAGGGAGAACTAAATAGAGAACAAATCTCAAAGACCCTTAGACTGTTAAGACCTGAAGCAAACCTTCGTGGTAACTCTGTTCAATCCATTCATTTACAATGTTAGAGCAGGGACTAGACCTCAGGCCCTTTAATTCTCAGCCCAGCACTCCTTTAGCCAAGCAGACAGGAGAAGTCTGCTCTTCCAGAGAAATGACCCCTCATCTCATGATGTAGAACAAACCTCTGAGCAATGAGGGGACTTCCTCAGCCTTTATAAGGAGACCCTGGCCCCAACGATTGTTCATTTCCTCCCCACTGCTAAGGAAAGTGTGAGCAACTTGGAGGGGTAAACCTCGAAGAAGGAAAAATAAATTCCCAGAGATGGGAGACTAAGGAATCTTCAGGAAGAGTTCCCAGTCCACCAAGCTTCCTGGCACCTATTGCTATCTCTCTTTGACTTTAAGATGTGCAGAGGTACCCGCTCAATGACCATTGCATTTGTCATTGACGGGGTAGAATAGCCGGGTCAGACCTCCTTCACTACTTTTAGGCTTGGGTCCTGACAGCTGTGATCTCTCTTTTATCTTGACCCTCACAAGAGGGGGAGGAGCCAAGATGGCAGCTGGAAAGCAGGGACTTGCGTGAACTCCCCACCAGGTCCCTCCAAAAACCTATAAAAATGGCTCTGAACAAATTCTAGAATTGCAGAACCCACAAAATAACAGAGGGAAGCAGGGATCCAGCCCAGGATAGCCTGGATGGTCGCTGGATGAGGTCTATCTGGCATGGAGTGGAGGGGAGCAGAGCTCAGTGTGGCCGGCAGCAGGACCAACCAGACCAGGAGCCGGGTGGAACAGCACCTTGAATCAGTGAGCTGTGGCAGTTACCAGGCTTCTCAACCCACAAACACCACAGACAGCATAGAAGGTTAGTGGGAAAAGCTGCAGGGGACAGAGTTCCCGGTTCGGCCACTGCCCCAGGGGAAGCTGGGGTGGTGCAGCTACACACTACAGCTGCAGTTACTTCTAGCCCTAGGCCTACCTGGTGGGAGGAATTAAGTGGCAGATCAGAGCCGGAGTGCAGAGTCTGCTTAAGATTTGCGTCAGGTCCGGGTTGGGGGTTCTTGGGGAAGGAGGAGTGCTGGTGTGGTAGAGCTTGCTGTATAGAAATACCTCTGAAATCAATGGCGCATCTCCTCAAACTTGGAACAAAGTACTCTTTGCTCTACAAGAAGTCATACCCTGACAAAAACTCAAGGGTCAAGTAACTTGGCTGGGAACATGGCCAGGCAGCGAAAATGCACTCAGATTCAGTCTCAGACTTTGGAATCTTTCTTTGGTGACAAAGAAGACCAAAACATACAGCCTAAAGAAGTCAACAAAGTCAAAGAGCCTACATCAAAAGCCTCCAAGAAAAACATGAACTGGTCTCAGGCCATGGAAGAGGTCAAAAAGGAGTTGGAAAATCAAGTTAGAGAAGTAGAGGAAAAATTGGGATGAGAAATGAGAATCATGCAAGAAAACCATGAAAAACAAGTCAATGACTTGCTAAAGGAGACCCAAAAAAATACTGAAAAAAATATTGAAATAAACAACACCTTAAAAAATAGACTACCTCAAATGGCAAAAGAGCTCCAAAAAGCCAATGAGAAGAATGTCCTGAAAGGCAGAATTAGCCAAATGGAAAAGGAGGTCCAAAAGACCCCTGAAGAAAATACTACCTTAAAAATTAGATTGGAGCAAGTGGAAGCTAGTGACTTGATGAGAAATCAAGATATTATAAAACTGAACCAAAGGAATGAAAAAGTAGAAGTCAATGTGAAATATCTCATTGGAAAAAACCACTGACCTGGAAAATAGATCCGGGAGAGATAATTTAAAAATTATTGGACTACCTGAAAGCCATTATCAAAAAAAAGAGCCAAGACATCATCTTTCAAGAAATTATCAAGGAGAACTGCCCTGATATTCTAGAGCCAGAGGGTAAAATAGAAATTGAAAGAATCCATAGATCGCCTCTTGAAAAAGATCCCAAAAAGAAAACTCCTAGGAACATTGTCGACAAATTCCAGAGCTCCCAGGTCAAGGAGAAAAATATCTTGACCCTTACTGAAGAAAACCCCAGGAGACAGTATCCTTACCCTGCTATTCTACCAACATCAAAAACTAGTCACAGCTCTATCCCTGTCTTGCTACCAGGGTCCACATTCTTCCTTAACGGAATACAAGACTGATAAGTGCCATTTAAATTTACTACTCTTGGGAAAATGCCCACCCTGAGGCAAAAGCCCATTTAAAACCTCCTAGTTACAGCTCTGAAAAATAGCTTATTGTCTAGTTTAGCTAGAACATAAAGTTCCTGAAGAGGAAGAAATGAGAACTAGAATGAGGAGAGCCTCGAATGCCAGGCTAATTAATTTCCATTTTATCCTGTGAGTCATAGAGAATGACTGACAATTTAAGCAGAGTTTTAATAGATTATATGCCTTAGGGGAAAAATTGGTAACTTTGAAGAGGTTGCATTGGAAAAGAAAGAGGCCTAAGTAGGAAGAATATTAATTAGGAGGCTATTATCAATAGTTTACTTGATGGACCTCCACTAGGGTTGGAACTATTTGAATGAAGAGAAAGGGATGATGAATGAGCAAGGTGTTGTGGAGGTAGAATTCACAGCCCTTGCCAGCTGATTAGATATGAGGGAGTAAGGAAGAAGAATCAAGAATGACTGCAAGAGCATGGCCATAGTGACTTGGAGGATGGTGGTACCCTCAATAACTAGCATTTCTGTAGCACTTGAAGGTTTGCAAAACACTTTATCTAGGTTTTCTCATTTGATCTTTACCATAACCCTAGAAGGAAGGTATTACTGTTATCCCCATTTTACAGATAAGGAAAATAAAACAGAGAAGATAAATCACTTGCCTAGGATCACACAGATAAGGGGAAGGTTTGAGCCATGATAGATTTAGTGGAGAAGAAAATGAGTTCCATTTTAATTGTATTTATTTTGATGTGCCTGTGGGATAACCAGCAGGGAACCCAAGGTGCATGATTGGAATTTGGAGAGAATAACAGTGGTTACATGGATTTGGGAGTCATCTGCCTAGAGACAATACATGAACCTGTGGAGCCAATGAGATCTCTGAGAGAGGGTCCAGAACAAAAACCTGAGGTACACTCATACTAATGGGGAAGGAAACAAGAATGATTTAGCAAAGAAGACTGAGAAGGAGCATTTACGTAAATAAGAAGGGAATAAGGAGCTACCAGTTACATACGCTGAAGGAGGGAGGAATGTTCAGGAGCAGACAGTCAACGAAATCAGAAGCTACAGAGAGGTCAAAAGGATTGAGGGCAAAGAAATTCCTAACAGATTTAGCAGTTAACTTTAAATTTAGAAACGTTTAGTTAAGAGATTTTGTGATGCTGGAGGAGATGTGGAAAATAGGGGCACTCGTAAGCTGTTGAAGTACTTGTGAACTGGTTCAGCCATTGTGTGGAATAATTTGGAACTACGCCTAAAGGGCTATAAAACCATATATGCCCTTTGACCTGGCAATACCACTTCAAGTTATGTATTCCAAAGATATCAAAGAAAAAAAGAAAAAGACCTATTTGTACAAAAATATTAATAGTGCCTTTTGTGGTGGCAAAGAATCAGAAATGGAGGGGATGCCCATCGGTTGAGGAATGGCTGAACAAGTTACGGTATACAGATGTGACAGAAGACTGTTGTGCTGTAAGAAATGATAGAGGGGTGGTTTCAGAAAAACCTGTATGAACTGATGCAAAGTAAAGTCAGCAGAACCAGGAGAATAATGTCCGCAGTGACGGCGATATGACAATGATGATCATTTGTGAAAGACTTAACAACTCTGATCAATACAACTGTTCAATACAACTTCAAAGGACTAGATGCTCTTCATCTCCAGAGAGAAGACAGAGAAACCCTGCGTACAGATTGAAGTCTATTTTTACAACCTTTTAAAAAATGTATCTTGTCCTTTTTGTCCCATGGCTAATATGGAAACGTTTTATGTGACTTCACGTGTATAGTGGATATTATATCGCTTGCTTTCTCAACTGCTGACTGAGTAGGGAGAGAATTTGGAACTCAAAATTTTTAAAAAATGGGAAAAAAAGAATTTTTGTAACCTCCTTGTTCTTTTAACTTTGCTTTTATGATCCAGAAGAAGTTCTGTAGAACAATTTAACTGATGCCGCTTTTTTGGGACTAGGTCTGCCTTCCCCTTCATTACTAAACTGTTCACACAAAATGCTTATCAAGCTCTAAAGTACTATATGAATATCATTATTATAAATGTTATTATGTATGCCATATGATATTATTACGCAGCATAACATCACATAGTATATGTAATAACATTTTATATAGTAATTTTTCATGTATATTCTTATGTAGCACATCAGATAGTATAACATTGATATACATGTTATTAATACACACCAATGGCCTATATTATGTAATATGTATACGATGTATAACACATGTATTATAATTATATTGTGTATATATAATATCATAGGAATATTATTACAAATTCAATGCAATAAAAGCTGTTGGTCAGTCCTTTTTCAGTCATGTCTGGCTCTTTGTGGCCCCATTTGGGGTTTTCCTGGACGAGATACTAGAGTGGCTTGCCATTTCCTTCTCCAGACCACTTTACAGATGAGGAAACTGAAGCAAACAGGGTTAAGTGACTTGCCCAAGATCTTCCTGACTCCAGGCTCAGCACTCTATCCAAAGCACCACCTAGCCACCCCATGCAACAATTATTATGCAAGAAAAATCAAATAATGATTATTTATTGCATCTAGTTATATGATCTTGTTAATTCATTATCTTTGTGTTCTGAAGACCAGCCTGAAGAAATTATCAGTAGGCTGGCTGTTTGGTGATGAATTCTAATGGTAATCCATGACTCTAAAGAAATCCAGAAATGGCCCTCCGCTCCATGCTGCGCTTCCCCTTCAGTTGTGATTTCGACTCAGTGGTGGGAGAGGGAGCAGAGTGTGCTGAGTATCACACAGTCTTCACGTCCCCTATACACACTGACTGACTGAGCTGTTAGTATTCTAAAAGAGAAAGACTAAACAAGGTCCAGTGACCAACGAGAGGACATACTACTGGAAGAAACGAGCTGTGATGGTTGACTTTCTCAGTCTAAATGGAACCAAGAAAATGCAGCTCGAAGGAAGGATAATTTACAGAGTTTCTTTAGAGAGAAGGAATTGGCAAAGTTGTTTTTAATGTGCACACAAAGGCAACATGATGCATAACTTCATGGGAAACTTGGTCATGTCCTGTTGTTGAAATTATGATTAGCTTTTGTAAAAAGACCACATTCTATAGGGATTCTGTATTTCTTTTTTCCCAGCAGGCAGAGGAGGGTAGAAGGGAGAAAAAAACCAAATACTTCATAATTTGCAAAAATAATTTTTTAAATTATATGATCGACCCTTTTACTTTTAAGTCATTGTAAAAAGAGCACTGGATCTGGACCCAGAGTTCTACCAACCAATAATTTTATGTTACACTAGTAACAGTATTAATATGCTACTGTTGCTCATCCTTGTATATAATATTTGAATTAAGTGCAGTTTTCTGCACCACATTTTCAATCTTTGTTGCAAAGAAAATTCCACATCAGACAACATCTTTGCAGGCATACAATTGAGATAATAGGATTCCACTGTGCTTATTGTTCTCTGACTTTCAAAAAAAAGAATTTGATAGAAGAAAAAGAAGGAGGAGGAGGAAGAGAAGAAAGTTTCTGTATACATACACACATACTATCACCCATAGAGCAAAATGTTTCCTTAAAGTCTCAAAAGTTGTCACCCAGTATGGTGTATTCAAAATTCCTTGAAAGATACAATAACAGATATAACTTTGTCTAATCCAACTCCTCCTCCCCCCTCCCCTCCATGATTAATATCAAGTGAGGCATTAAAAAAAGAGAGACACACATGCTCAATAAAGATGCTTGCTACTATCCTTAAATAGGTCCAGCATGGAGTCCAGATAAACAGAAGAAGAATTCTGTACTGATGGTGATGTCTTCCAGAGGCTCCTGTTTGTTGATGATGTGGTATGGGCTGTGTCAAGTTCCAGAACATTAAAAAGCCTCCAAAATAAGGTGCATAATCATTCAAAATAATTCAACCTAATCATTTCAAAGGAAAAAAAATAAAGACAGTGGATAGTGCCTATTTGCCATTCTCTGCTAGTTAGATTGATCCCCTAATAGAGCTGGTCCACAAGTTGGACAGGTTCTCTGGATGTGCAATGAACAGGGCCCAGAATTTTAAATCATTTCTGCTCATACTTTTACTTTTATAACTACTACATTTCCCACCGTATCCCTTCCCCAAACCTCCCAGAGATTAATCCCTTACGAAAAGAAAATAAATGAGGGAATACTAAAAAAAAACCTGACATTTATTCAATTATTGACACCCGTGGTACCTTCTCCTATGTCTCCCTTGTGCTCAAACTCAGGCATTACAATTTTGCTGCATTTAGTTTTGATTTTTTGGTTGCTAGCATTCTTTCCATGTACATTGTTATGGTCCCTGTGTATATTATTTTCTTGGACCTGCTTACTCCCTGTTTTATCAATTCACACATGTCTTTCATATTTCTCTGTATTCATTATTCCTTGCTTCTTAGAGCATAGTACTATTACAAATCAATGTACCGCAATGTATTTAGTCATTTCCCAATCAGTGGACATCTACTTTACTTCTATTCCTTTGCTAACACAAAAAAGTGCTGCAATGAACTTTTTTTTCTTTTAATATACATGAGGCCTTTTATTTTGTCATTGGCCTCATTTGGGGCATATGTGTAGCAGTGGAATCTCTGGGTCAAAACACAGTCATTTTAATCACCATCTAAATAATTCCAAATTGTTTTCCAAAATGTTGGAATAACTCACATCTCCACCAACAGTGCATTAGAGTGCCTATCTTTCCTACTGTCTCCGACATTGACTGTTCCTGTCTTTTATCATCTTTGATATTTTAATTAATGAGTATGGTAAGGTAAAACTTCAAGATGGTTTTCTTTTGTATTTTTCTTATTTTATGTGATTTGCAGCATTCTTTCACATGGTTGTTAATCATTTGTAATTCTTCCTTTGGAAACATTTTCTTCATATCCATTGACCGCTTATCTGTTGCGGAATGGTCTTTGGTCTTCTTCATGCCTTAGTTGTGTATATATCTTGATATAAGACCTTTATCAGAGATAATTGAAACAAATATTTTCCCCCAGTCAATCACTTCTCTTTTATTCTTATTGCATTAATTTTCTTTAATGCAAGCATTTCAATTTCATAGATTTGAAATTATTTATTTTATATTTGCTTTTATCCCTTGTTTGGTAGAGAATATCCTGTAGAAATATTAAGCTCAACCTGTTCAAAACTGAACTTAATATCTTTCTCCCCCAAATCTCCCCTCTTCCAAACTTCCTTATTACTGTCAGGAGAATCCCCACTGTCTAAATCTTCCAGCCTCTAAGCATAGGTGTAATCCTCAGCTCCTCGCTATCTCTTAGCCCCCTCCCCATCCAATCTGCTGCCAAGGCCTATTAATTTGGTCTTTGCAACATTTCTTGAATATGTAGTATCTTTTCCAAGAAAATCCTATGGACAGTATGGTCCACAGGAACACAAAGAGTTGGACACAACTAAACAACAACAAAAACAGCAAGTCTCCTAATAAGCGTTTTGGGTTTTTTAAATTTATTTTATCATTTCTTCTATGATTTTTTAAACTAAATGTATAGTATAGTTATTATTTGTATTTTTAAGGAAGCTAGGTAGCCTAGTGGATAGTTTTGGTCCTGGAGTCAGGAAGATCTGAATTCAAATCTGACCTCAGACACTTACTAGCTGTGTGATCTTAATCCCTATCTGCCTCAGTTTCCTCAATTGTAAAATGAGGCAATAATAACACCCACCCCCCCAGGATCATTGTGAGAATCATATGAAATATTTGAAAAGCACTTGGCACAGAGTAGGCACTTAATAAATGTTTCCTTCCTTCCTTTAAAAGCTTGATAGAATTCTACTGTAAAACCATCATGACCAGCAGTTTTTTTTCCCTTGCTGTTTCTTTATAGCTAGCTCAATTTCCTTTTTGAATTTAAATTAATATTTTTATTTGATATTCTGTTATTTTGGGTAATTTATATTTTGTATATAATGATTTATTTTTAAAAATCCTTTTATTGGCATATGAAAGATCTGTATAATCATTGTATTTTGCTGAATTTACTATGATTTTATCTTATTTTAAATTCTGTTCATTTATATCAAGTTTATTAATGTTTTGAAAGAAACAGCTTTTACTTATGTTTATCAGTTCTATAGGCTTTTTGGTTTCCAATTTATTTCTACTCAAAAAGATTTCCTCTTTTGGGCTTATTTTGTGTTGGTTTATTTGTTGACTTTCTGGTTGTATAAATGACATATTCCATTTATTAATCCCCTATTTCTGTTTTGATAATATCATTAAGGATATAATTTTTCTTCTGAAAATTGCTTTATCTGCATCCCAGAAATTTTTGTGTTTTGTCTCATCATCATTGTATTTCACCATTATCATTTCTATGATATATTGCTTTACCCATTTGTGACTTAGGAATTCACCATTTTCTCCATGTAGGTGTATAGATTTTATGTGTACTCCCTGAATTGTTCCCTATTTTTATTGCATTATAATCTTTAAAAGATACATTCAACATTCTGCATTTTTACACTTGTTTGAAATTTTTCTACACTCTGATGCAGGATTTATTTTTTTTGTAAAAGTGCCATGTAGTCCTGAGCAAGATCTTGATCTACTTAATGGCTTTAAATTCTTTAATAGTTTATTCAGTTTTAGGCTTACCCTTTAGTTTATCTTTCTATTTTATTTGTCCACCACTTAGAAAGGAATATGAAAGTCACCTGCATTAATTTATTACTGTTTATGTCTTTTTGAAATTTGGTTAATTTTCTTTTATGAATTTAGGCGTTAAGGCAGGTGGTACAAATATTTTTCTTTAAGCACAATATTTATCACTGTTGATATCGTGAGTTTGGGGTTTTGTTTTGTCTGATAGCATGATTTCAATGCCTTTTTTTGTAGGTACTTGATCCGTAGTAAATTTTGTTCCAACGTCTTTTGATTCTCTGCATGATTCTGCAGTTTAGAAGTGTTTCTTGTAAACAACAAATTGTGGAGTTTTTTTTTTAATCTATTCTGCCTCTCTTTCATTTTACTGTATTGTTTAGTCCATTCACATTTAAAGTTATGAGATTTAGGTTTGTGTTTTCCTTCATTTTGTCTCTATTATTTTCTTTTTAAATTTAACTCATAGCTTTTAAAAGTCAATACTTTCCCCTTATGAGTAGTTTTGTTTTCACTACTTCAAGGACCTAGGGTCCTTTCCCCCTTTGCCCTCCACTTCTATTTGTCAACCCCTTTTTAAGTTTTAGGGGTTTGCTTATTTCTTTTTTTTTCTTTTATTTATTTACTTGTCTGCTTCCCACATATTTTTCACTTCTTTTTCTCTTCTCAGTTAAATGGTGAATTCAAAATCTGTCCCTTCTCCTTCACTGAACTTCTTTTGCTTGTTAAGTTTCTCCTAAATATTTTTCAAAGAAGACTTTCTTTGCTTTGTTTTTTTTAAGTCTCTTTATTTCCTATTTATTCTGAAATTTTTTTCTCTTTTTCATGGTCTGTAGCTTTATTTATTGTTCCTTTGTGTTCTTCTTTGAGTTTAAAGTTCTGAAGTGTCAGGTTTAAGTTCTCTCTTCTAATCATTTTCTATATTATTGCTTTTATACATCTTGGCCCATTGTCCCCGTTTTTCTGTTGTGTCTCACTTTTAGAACTATTAATTCATGAAGGAAGTAATGTGGACAGGATGGGCCATGAATTTAATAGGAAGAGGAGGCCTGGAGTCCTTTTGGGAAATTTTGCAGTATTTTTAATAATCCTAAAAATCTTCCTAAAACAATGACTCATTTTTAAAAGTATCAGTATTCTTTTGGTGATGCCGTATGGCTATGAGTCATGGGATATAAAATATCCAATGAATAAAAGTTGTAGGTCACCACCCAAAGGGCAAGGGAGAGGTATCCTGTGGCTGTGAGCAAACTGCAGCATGTTGCCAACAAATAATTGTGTAAGAAAAACAACATAAAAGATATAATTGGAGCAAAGTATGACTGATCATCCAATTATGTAGCAACAGTAAGGGATTACTGCTGGAGAGTGCACAGATTTTACTGGTATCCACATAAGGTCAAGCGATCTAGAGGAAGGCCCTTAGTATGTTGGGTAGACCTCTTATAGAAGAATTATGGGAGGACATGGAAGAGAGTTGCCCAGGATAAGAAGGGTTAGGTAGCTTATGATTGGAACTGCTGGAGGGAATACCCATATGGATGAGCTCAAAGATTCAAAGTATTGAAGACTTGACTATAGAAGTTCTTTATATACAAATATAGCTTAGGAACCAGAGGAATATGCCTGAAGATTCATAGAGCTTTCTCTCATTGGGACATTAATACAATGAATTTACCTGGTTAGCTAATTGTCACTATGGAAAATAGAAAATGGGGCTTAAATGGTGGTGTTATTCCTGAGAGGATTATGTACAGAACAGGATGGACCAGAGGTAGAAGGAATTCCAATGGGGACCAATCTAATAGAGGATGGATGATTTGGACAGTGATTTGGGCAGACGGGATAGTGGCAAAGATGAGTGAGATATATTCATAGGCAAGGCTGGTAGCTACGTACTATATATCTACTATATCTATCTACATGGTAATAGGATGAGTCAGTACACAGGTTAAGTCAATGAACACGAGTCCACAAATAGCTACTGAAGCCCCGTTTGGCCACAAAAATCCTTGGCACTGTTAAATGGTTCAATATCAAAAATAGATATGGTTTTATCATTAGAAATAGCATTTAAAAAAGGACTTTACATCTTCTTTGCTGCTACACTCAAAGGAAAATGGAGTCTTTCTATCTGATTTCCAAACATAACCTCCTATATATGTTTTCTCCCTCTATTAGAATGTGAGCTGCTTGAGGGCATCATACTTTTCTGTCTGTATCCCTAGCACTTAGCAAATGTTTTACACATAATAACCTTTTCATAAATGCTTTCTCATTCATTCATTCATTCACAAGCTTAACATTCCATTTTCCCACCTCCGTGTACTTGCATAAACATTCTCCAATTCCTGGAGTGCACTCTTTCTTCATTTCTACCTCTCAGATCCTTATTTCCTTCAAGGTACTACTCAGGCTCTCTTCCATAAAGCCTCCTCTGATTCCACCCCCCCCACCCCCACCCCAGCTAGTGTTCTCTCTCTCTCATCAAATTGCACTGTATTTTCTTTTTTTTAAATTTTAAACTTATTTATTTAACATATTTAGTTTTCAGCATTGATTTTCACAAGAGTTTGAATTACAAATTTTCTCCCCATTTTTACCCTCCCCCCCGCTCCAAGATGACGTATATTCTGGTTGCCCTATTCGCCATTCAATCCTCCCTTCTGTCACCCCACTCCCCTCCCATCCCCTTTTTCCTTCCTTTCTTGTAGGGCAAGATAAATTTCTACACCCTGTGTATCTTATTTTCTAGTTGCATGCAAAAACGGTTTTTTTTGTTTTTGAACATCTGTTTTTAAAACTTTGAGTTCCAAATTCTCTCCCCTCTTCCCTTCCCACTCACCCTCCCTAAGAAGTCAAGTAATTCAACATAGGCCACATTGTATCATTATGTATAACTCTTCCACAGTACTCATGTTGTGAAAGTCTAACTATATTTTGCTCCTTCCAACCCATCCCCCTTTATTGAATTTTCTCCCTTGACCCTGTCCCCTTTCCAAAGTGTTTGTTTTTGATTACCTCCACCCCCATCTGCCCTCCCCTCCATCATCCCCCCTTTTTTTATCTCCTTCCCTCTTCTTTCCTGTGGGATAAGATACCCAATTGAGTATGTATGGTATTCCCTCCTCAGGCCAAATTAGATGAAAGCAAGATTCACTCATCCCCCCCTCACCTGCCCTCTCCCCTCCTCCCACAGAAATGCTTGCTCTTGCCACCTTTATGTGAGATAATCCACCCCATTCTGTCTCTCCTTATCTCCCCTCTCTCAATATATTCCTCTCTCATCCCGTAATTTGATTTTATTTCTTTTAGATATCTTCCCTTCATCTTCAACTCACCCTGTGTCTGTTCATATATATATATGTATATATGTATGTATGTATATGTATACATACATACATACATATTCACTTATATATATATACACATAAACATATATATATATATATACATGTATATATATATATATATGCATATTCCCTTCAGCTACCCTAATACTGAGGTCTCATGAATCATACACGTCATCTTTCCATGTAGGAATGTAAGCAAAACAGTTCAACTTTAGTAAGTCCCTTATGATTTCACTTTTTTGTTTACCTTTTCATGCTTCTCTTGAGTCTTGTGTTTGAAAGTCAGATTTTCTATTCAGCTCTGGCCTTTTCACTGAGAAAGCTTGAAAGCCCTCTATTTTATTGAAAATCCATATTTTGCCTTGGAGCATGATACTCAGTTTTGTTGGGTAGGTGATTCTAGGTTTTAATCCTAGCTCCATTGACCTCCGGAATATGGTATTCCAAGCCCTTCGATCTCTTAATGTAGAAGCTGCCAGATCTTGGATTATTCTGATTATGTTTCCACAATACTCAAATTGCTTCTTTCTGGCTGCTTTCAGTATTTTCTCCTTGATCTGGGAGCTCTGGAATGTGGTGACAATATTCCTAGGAGATTTATTTTTGGGATCTATTTGAGGAGGCGATCAATGGATTCTTTCAATTTCTATTTTGCCCTGTGGCTCTAGAATATCAGGGCAGTTCTCCTTGATAATTTCTTGAAAGATGATATCTAGGCTCTTTTTTTGATCATGGCTTTCAGGTAGTCCAATAATTTTTAAATTCTCTCTCCTGGATCTATTTTCCAGGTCAGTGGTTTTTCCAATGAGATATTTCACATTGTCTTCCATTTTTTCATTCCCTTGGTTCTGTTTTATAACATCTTGATTTCTCATGAAGTCACTAGCTTTCACTTGCTCCAATCTAATTTTTAAGGTAGTATTTTCTTCAGTGGTCTGTTGGACCTCCTTTTCCATTTGCCTAATTCTGCCTTTCAAGGCATTCTTCTCCTCATTGGCTTTTTGGAGCTCTTTTGCCATTTGAGTTAGTCTATTTTTTAAGGTGTTGTTTTCTTCAGTGTATTTTTCAGTATTTTTTTGGGTCTCCTTTAGCAAGTCATTGACTTGTTTTTCATGGTTTTCTCACATCCTTCGCATTTCTCTTCCCAATTTTTCCTCTACTTCTCTAACTTGCTTTTCCAACTCCTTTTTGAGCTTTTCCATGGCCTGGGACCAGTTTGTATTTTTCTTGGAGGCTTTTGGTGTAGGCTCTTGCACTTTGTTGACTTCTTTAGGCTGTATGTTTTGGTCTTCTTTGTCACCAAAGAAAGAATCCAAAGTCTGAGACTGAATCTGGGTGTATTTTCGCTGCCTGGCCATATTCCCAACCAACTAACTTGACCCTTGAGTTTTTCAGCGGGGTATGACTGCTTGTAGAATAAAGAGTTCTATGTTCCATGTTTGGGGGGGATGCGCCAGTTCTGCCACACCAGCACTTCTCCTTCCCCAAGGACCTCCAACCCGGACTGGGCTTAGATCTTCAGCAGGCTGTGCACTCCTGCTTTAATCCGCCACTTTATTCCTCCCACCAGGTGGGCCTGGGACTGGAAGCAACTGCAGGTGTAGCTGCCCCACTTCCGCCGCCCCGGGGGCGGTGGCCGAACCTCGAACTTCTTCCACTCCTGCAGCTTTTCCCACTAATGTTCTCCGCTGTATTTGGTGTTTGTTGGTTAAGAAGTCTGGTAACTGCTGCAGCTCACTGATTCAGGGCGCTAGGACCCGCTCTGCCCGGCTCCTGGTCTGGTTGGTCCACGCTGCTCATGCTGGGCTCTGCTCAGCTCCACTCCCAGCTCCCAGCTCCCAACTCTGTGTGGGATAGACCTCACCCAGAGATCATCCAGGCTGTCCTAGGCTGGAGGCCTGCTTCCCTCTGCTGTTTTGTGGGTTCTGCAGGTCTAGAATTGGTTCAGAGCCATTTTTATAGGTTTTTGGAGGGATTCGGTGGGGAGCTCATGCTAGTCCCTGTTTTCCAGCCGCCATCTTGGCTCCCTGCACTGTATTTTCTTATCTGGGTGCAGAATAGGGGATTTAATTGAAGCACTTCCCATTAGAGCTGAGTCTGCACACTTTGGTGTCATAGGAAAAGGTTCATGTGATCTGGCCCCTTGCTAAAGGTTATGTTCTTGATTCTTTCTTTGATCTCTGTGATTGGGGTAAGGGCAGGAAAGTGCCAAAGAGGAATGGCAACTGGAGAAGAGCTTCCCACCATATGAGCCATAAGAATGAGAAGAATAGTCTTGTATTCTCTATGGTGGCTATGAGCACATGGCAGAAGCACATGACTTTGTCTAAACCTGAGATTGGACCTCAAATTCTTAGAAGTTCCTTGTGCTTTATATTTCTTTCCCTAGTCACAAACGGCCAAACAGTGATCCTAGGAAATGGACATTTCTAGTGCTGATAATAACTTTGTGAGTTCAAAAAGTCCGAAGTTCTTAAGCGTTCACTGGCAGTGGGAGGTTATTCTTGCAAATGCAGTGCTTCTCAGAAGAAAAGACACAACACCATCTGCAAATACTGCTAAGAACTTCTCCTCTACCAACACAGATCTGTAACTTATCTAAAATGTGTAATTTCAAAGAATTACCTTGTGCTTTAAAGGTTAAGTGACTTACCCATGGTCACACAGCTAGTAGGTGTCAGAAGCACTATCTGAACCCTAATGCCCATCAGTTGGGAGATGGCTAAATAAGCAATGGCATATCATTGTGATGGAATATTACTGTGTTATACTCACCCTAGTCTTCCTACATCCAAAAGCAGTTTTCATTCCTCCATGCCATGTTGCTTCTCATATGACAGTTATGGGTACCTTTTGAGGTTGTCCTTTGGATTTTGAATAGAACCAGTCCAGTGATGGGCCCCAAGGAATCCAGAGAGAGAATAATAACTTTAGAGTTAAAAGGGCATTTACAAACCACTGAATCCAACCCTCTTGTTTTACAAAGAGTGTCCAAGCATAGACAGATTAAGTGACTTGTCCAGGGTTGGAAAACCAGCAAGTCTGAGGCAGGTTTTGAAACCAAGCCTCCCCGACTCAAAGTCCAGTACCAGTACTTTGTCCACTATAGAAGATCAAATATGGCACTCCACAGGTGACTGATTCCATCTGAGGACCCAGAAATTACCCTGGTTGTGCTACAGAAATACACATGTGAAGGGGCAAACCAAACTGACCTGCTGAAACTTTTTGTCCAAGAGGTCTGGCATCATGTATATGTGCTAAATGTAAATTCCTTGTGAAGTAGAGTCTGTTTTATTCTTTGTATTTGTATCCCAAGTGCCTAGCACGTTGACTGACACGATGGAGATACTTTCAAAATAGTGATTGATTCATTAGAATAACAAGATCATGGATCAGTGGTGAAGTGGGAGAAATAATCCATTTCTGTGATGTCTTTCCCACTTCTCCCTAGTATAAGTTCATGAAGGAAATGATTTTAAGTATGGAGAACTTGATAGAGCTCCACTTGTTGATGGAAATTTTTTAATAATGAAGTTAAATATAGTTGTAAACGTTACGCTGTCCTCCATCTCTCGAGTGTACGCAGCTGATGAACAGAAACAGAGAAATTATTCCTTTCTCTAAACAGAATTTTAGTTCCTGACTAGAACAACACAGGTTGGAAGGGAATTTAAAGCACTTAAAACACCTGCATGGGGATAAACATGGCGCCATGTGGACCTTTTGCAATCTCATTTTCAACCTCCTCACTCAACTGACACTGCTCTGTCAAATGATCAGTCATCTCTTAATTGCCAAATCTGATGGCCTTTTCCACAATGCTCACCATTCACTGTCTTCTCCTCCTGGATACTTAGTCTTCTCTGGGCCTTTGTGACACTAACCTTTCTTGATTATATCCTTATCTCTATACAGTTCCTTCTCAGGCTCCTTTGCTTATTTATTTATGTTTATTTCAATAGATCTCACAGATGTGGGAACTGCTAATAAGGAAACTTTCTCTACCAAGAAGCACTTACTTTGCAGCTTATAATTTTAGTGGACGATGATGGAGTTAAACGACTTATCCAGGATCACGTGGCCAGGATGTGTCAAAGACAGAACTTGAACTTCTATCTATCTGACCTCAGATCCAGTTCTGTATCATTGACACCATTCTGCCTCTCCATTCCATTTTCTATATACTACCAAAGTACTTTCCCTAATGCATATGTCTGATCATCTCACTTCTCTATTCAATAAACTACAATTTCTCCCTCTTGCCTATAGCATAAAAAACTCCTGTGTTTATCATTTAAAGTCCTTCACAAACTGCTTTTCTAGCCTTATAATATGTTATTCTACTCCCTGCATGCTGCAGTCTAGCCAAAATGACCTTCTTGTCATTATACATGAGACTCCATTTTCCCTCTTTGTACTTTTGCACTAGTTGTCTCCCCCCACCCCATTCCTGGAATGCACTCTCTTCTCCTCTCCACCTCTAAGAATTTCTTTTTTCCTTCAAATTTCAGCCCAAGTAGCATCTTATATATCAAGCCTTTCCTGATTTCCCTCCTTCTCCCAAGCTCCTAATGTTCTCCCTTTCCTCAAATTAGTTATGTAATACTTGCTACATATATAGATATATATGCATATATATCTATATATGATAGAATGTAAGCTCCTTGACAACAGGGACTGTTTCATTTTGGTCTCTGTATTCCTAGTGCCTAGCACAATGTTTGGCTTATAAATGTTACAGATTTTTTTAGACATAAAATTTAATTTAAATTCAATCCCTATGACTTAAAATACATCTTTAATGATACAATTTAAAACAGCACACAAGGTGAAAACCAGTTTCATAAAACAAAATATAAAACATTGTTATATGACGTGCATCCCATAGTATCTTATATTAGAAAGCAAATAATCAATTTAGTTATTGATGGATTTTTAATCAATAAAGAAATAGAGAAATTAGGCAGGGGATCCAAAATAATTTTAATATGTTCTGACTCTTCTTTCTTTGATCATTTCATCTGGTCTGTATGGGAATCTCTGTAGGTAACACAGACTAAACTTCCATTAGTTGGCTAAGGCTATGTCTATGTGAGGTCACTTGGCAGAAATGGAAACAAATATTCCATTTTCATTTAATTCAGGTAGTATACTCCTATTTGATGAAGCCCTCAGTGGCTTATGAATGCCACAAACTAAAATGTCCCACTTGAACAAAAAAAATGCTGCTTTATAACTGTTGGTCACCTCTCCAAGCTCAGATTCTGATAGATCAAGGCAGCCGGATTGAACGTGAACTTCTGGTCTCAATTTGATGGGGTAGGTATGTGAAATCATAATAGCAATATAACACTTGGACTAAACCAAGATATCACCATTATAATGGTTGGTCTGAGTTTTAAGTGTGGTCCTAGGCTCCTGGTTACCTCATACTGTAAAATCCTCAAGGTATCAGCATTGCAGTTGGGCAAAGCAGAGGGTCCTTTACAATGCCACTGCATCAAGGGCTCTTACCATGATTGTGTCCTGTTTTGTTCAGACTGTAGGGAACACTGGCTGGTAAACTCCTACAACAATTCCAGAAATGCATCTGTTCTGCAATAGCTTTAAAGAGTGCCCTCATAGGCTGAGTGATTTGCCTAGAGTCACACAACCAGGGTGTATGACTTGAAATCAGGTCTTTCCAACTGGAAGGCTTGCTCTCTGTGAATTACACCAGGATGTATCTTCCTATACATGTTCTTGCCTTACAAAAAGGAAACAAAAGTTGATGGAAAAAGGATAGTGTGAGCGATCAGAATAACTGAGTTTGTTTCAAACTCCAGCAGCTGCTCATTCTCTCCCTTCATGGGAATGAATCAATAATGATGTTAAACCCCCCAAATAGCTTGTTTTTCCAAAATTGCTGTTGCATTAGTTTTATCTTGAAATACTTCATCAAGCTGAGATTTGATTGGGTCCTTCTCACATGTAATTGTTTGGTTACATACTGCTCAATGTCCTCACATCTCTTTACCCTTCTGAAACTTGTGGTCTTAGACAGCTTAGATTACTATTCATGCTGAGCCTCTGGTTTGCCTCCCCATATTTGTGTGATCACAATTCAGATAAGTTTAAAGTGGTAGGGACTTTAGACGTGTCTTAAATTACACAGGGGTGGGGAAAGTTTGAAAGGCTGTAGAAGCCTTTGAAACATTAGACAATTAGAACAAAAGCGCAGAATTCAAGAACTGGAAGCGATCTTAAGGTTCATCTAGTTCCAGAGGTGGGAAACCTGTGTCCTTGAGGCCACGTGTGGCCCTCTAGGTCCTCAAGTGTGGCCCAGCCCTCTAGGTCCTAAAGGGCCACACTTGAGGACCTAGAGGGCCACACATGGCCTTGAGGCCGCAGGTTCCCCACCCCGAATTAGGGTGTCATTCATTCCTTTTGGTAGGCATACAAGCTTGTTGACTAGATTAGTTTGGATTGCAAAACCTACACCAGCTTCACAGCCCTCCCCTTCACTGTGGCCACTCCAGGAAAATGTGTATCCAGCCCTAACTTCAGTAAGCTGGCTTTCTTTTGCCAGCCTTGATTCCCTCAGGGCGTCTATTTGGTTGCAACACGTGTTCAGTTCTCTCACAACAAGAGCTGTTTGTCTTGCAGGTCTACTGGATTTTGTGTTGTCAATAAGTGTATGCACATTCCATGTACCGATGGTGAGTGAAATCATCTTTGAAGTTTTTGTACAGCTTTTCTGCTTTTCAACCACAGGGTGGATCCTTGCCTGCTGCAGTAATCAGGCCAAGCTTGGCACTATGGGTCAAGTGGACACCAAAGGTAGAAAGCAGCCCTCACACCAGAGGTACTAGTCTTCCTTGAATACAGCTGTCGCTATCTCTATATTTATCTATCTCTATCTACATTTATCTTTATCTCTATCTATCTCCATATAATATAAATATATATATATATATATATATATACATATTCACGTATGTGCATACACACATACATATGAGTGTATATACACATGCCCATGGTTGCTGGGGCAGTAAGTAGAAAAACTCAGACCCTGCCACTCCAAATCTAGAGCTCTTTCTATTCCACCATTCTGCCTTTCACTGTAGACTACAGGCACTTATAGTTTATAGTGTGTGTACACATACACACACTCACACTGCCTGACCCCAGTTAGACACCAGGAGAGATACAAGATATCTGCTTTCATGGACTCTCGTAGAGAGAATACAACACACATCAATCCGTGAAAGTCAAATGGAATATGAAAAGTATAAGAGAGTTTCAAGGTACTCTAGAAAATCTGAAAAAGGAAAGATGATTTCCAGCTGTGGGTATCAAGGCAGGCTTCCTGGAGTAGGTGGCATGCATGGTTTTGGACTTCTGATCTCTCCTGCCCTAATGCTTTCACCATCTTTTTGCTGTTTTTAATTAAAATCTCATGGCATCCTCCACAGCAATGATTACACCATATTTCTCTAATTCTAGCATAGTGCCTGCCACATTCATCATTCTGCTGATACTACAGAAATTCTGTGAATACATGATTGGGGGGTTGAGGAGGGGAGGGGCTGTTCCCTTATAATTATACCATATCTTATAGCATTTTGCACTGTAGCTTGATTTTGCAAATACAGCATAAATTCTATGAGTACAAGGCAAAAGGGGGGGAAGGAGGGGGCATTTCTTTCTATAGTAAGCTGACACAGCTTCCACTTTTGTTTGGGAATCCATCAATTTCCTAAAAAAAAACAAAACCAAAAAAAATAGCATATTGACACAGCCTAATGATAGAAGACAGTGGGCTGGCTAGGAAGCTGGTAATGGTAAAATAAGGTAGGGTTGACGCAGATGTTAGAAGCCAAATAAACTTTGTGGCCTAGTGATTTTGGGGCATCATTTAAAAACTTGGAGGCATCTATCCGTTAAAATATTCCTTTTCTCTCTTAAGCTGTCACCCAGCAAGGTTGCAAACTAGGGTTGGTGTTCTTGAAATAGAATCCTTTCTTTAAACATTTTTTCAACAAGTCTCTCAAAAATCAGGTTTTTTAAACTCTTAATTCCATCTGCTTTTGAACCATATGCTTGTAATTTTTTTAAGTAAGTACCACGATTAAGCGTTAAGCAAAAGGCGATTAGATTGGCACTTAGACTTTCATCCAACTAACAAAGGACTAGGGGGAAAAGGAAGGTTGGAAGAAAAGGGAAAGAAGCAAAGCAAAGAATGTACTATTTCACTTGACAGTGAGATTTCATCAAGTTAATTAATATCTGTCATAACAGAATACAGTAAAATATATATGTCCCGTTGCTTACTTTCCAAATATGGCTTACATCAGTGTTTTGATTTCTGACAGTAGAAGCGATGTTCTTCTGAGTTGTCAGATTTGATTTGAATACTCAATTAGCAAATCTACGAAATGTCATCTTAAGACTTTTTTAAGTTCACGCTTTTGATTCGCTTTTATTTGAAAGTACCTCATCATTATTACGAAGGTCTTTGAAGCACTTTCCATCTTTGATTTATTGTCCATTTTAAAAGCTTCTGGATGGAAGGAAGCCTGTAGTTTGCATGCTCAGCCTCTCCCCAGTATTAGTCACCATTCAGGCCTGTTCACTGCTCGGAATCTTTGCTTCGATCACTATGTTAAATGACAGTACGTTTGTTTTTAGATAGAAACCCACTAAGTATTCAGTTCAAAGGTAAGAAGCCACATGTTCTGACGTCCAAATTCACAAAGGAAGAGGAGAGTCTTTAGTATATGTTCCATTATAATTCAGCGAGGCTGCCCTTCATAAGTACAAATTATGTTGTTGAGGTGCAATGGATAGGGTGCCCAGCCTGAAGTCAGGAAGACCCGAGTTCAAAACCTGCCTCAGATACTTAGTAGCTGTGTTTCCTCAGACAAATCATTTAACCTCTGTTTGCCTCAGTTTCCTCACCTGTGAGATAGGGATAATGATAGCACCTACCTCTCAGAGTTGTCGTGAGGATCAATGAATTAATAATTGTGAAGTGCTTTGCTTAATATAGTGCCTGGCACATAGTAAGTACCACGCAAATGTGAGCTGTCATTATTATCTGTGGTTGTACGTATGTGAAAGTGCACTGGATTTGGCATCAAAGGACTTGGATTCAAATCCTCATTCTGTTACTTACTGTTTAAATAAGCTTGAACAAGTGGGTTTGGCTCCTGGGCCTCAGTTCCCTCGTGTATAAGATGAGGGGGTTGGACTAGGCATTTCTGAGGTTTCTTCTATTTCTAAAGCTATGATGCTTTTTAGTGGGGTGAAGAGGGATCTGAACCTGTAATTTCCTTAGTATGAACTCTCAATGAGAAAAAGCTCAGATAATTTTTAAAGTTTTAAAGAATTGCCAAGGGACTCTGAGAGAGGTCACACGGTAAGACTCAGGGGCATGAGTGGAATTCTGGTCTCCCTGACTTTGAAGCTGAGTCTCTATTCACTATGCCAGTGGTGTCAAACTCAGATAGAAGGAGGGGCCATTAAATCATTCATAAGGATCCGTGCCAGCAGCATATTGACTTAAAAAGCCACACATTAATATCATTTATATTCTATTATATTTTTATTTATTTTTAAAAATATTTTCCAATTACATTTTAATCTGGTTCCCTCAGCACTAGAGAATAGTTGTGGGCCATAGTCCTCCGCACTATATCACAATATCTCTTAAGATCCTGAAACAAAAAAAAAATTGGTTGCAAAGTGAAAAATTCAGTCAATTTGATGTCATTAAGACTATGAACTAAATTCAATTGCTTTTAAAAATTTCATTCAATCAAATATACTTGTACATATAGACACAAGGTCAAACTGCGGATCAAAAAGTTTTGGCAGGAGTGGTGATAGTGCAGTCATATATTCATTCAAGATTTATTCAATAAACCTTTTCTTCGTATTGGGCAGGGTGGGGGGGGACAGAATAAAAAAAAAAATAAGGTTCCTGCCCATCATTACCACAAGATGAATATGAGGGACAGCTGGGTGGCACAGTAGCTAGAGTGCCAGGCCTGGAGTCAGGAAGTTCAAATCTGACCTCAGACACCTAGTAGCTGCGTGACCCTGGGCAAGTCACTTAACCCTGTTTACCTCAATTTCCTCACCTGTAAAATCAGCTGGAGAAGGAAATAGCAAACAATTCCAGTATGTTTGCCAAGAAAACCCCGAACGGGGTCGTGAAGAGTCAGATGTGACTGAAATGACTGAACAACAGCAACAAATTGTGTTCTGTGTTGATGAGCATCCACAGTGTTATAGAGTTAGAGCTGGGAGGGAATCTTAGAGAGCCTCTGAAACAAACCTTTCATTTTATAGTTGAGGAAACCGAGGCCCACAGTTATCTGGGCAGGAATTAGCACCACAGGTCCTGTCACTCCAAATCCAGGGTTCTTTCTAGTCCATCACCCTGCCTTTCAGCATAGCCTTAAAAAGTGATGGTGTCAGGCAGAGCTTCCCAGTATAAGGTTCAGACTCAGAGGAGAGCCTTGAAATGCTAGATTTCTGCAACAATCATTTTGCCTTAATACAAAACTAACCCCCTGGGATTTGCCACACCAGTTACTTCTGTGTCTACCCGTTAATTACATGGGAAGGATATGAACCCAGAGTGGAGAAAATATACATATGTGTGTGTGTGCGTGTGTGTGTGTATGTGTGTGAATAACGGTTTGGTTATTAGTATGCCTACGTCTTTTATTTTTAATGAACAAATTTATTACAGTCTGGATCCAGCATTTAGGAAATTGCTAAGTCTTAGGATCTAGAGGGAATATCTTCCCCGTTTCCATTTTATAGAGGAGGAACCTGAAGTCCAAGAGGTTAAGTGACTTCTGTAAGGTCACAAAAGCACTGCGTAGAAGAGCCAAGATTTAAAACCAAGTCCTCAGGCGTCCACATTTAATGCTTTCTAGTACAACCTACTAGGTCTCCTGGAGAACAACTCCTTGGAACTCACTACTACTGTGACAGAACTCATTTCTTCAGCCTACTCTAACCAAAGTTATAAAAAAGTGACTCCATAGAGATGTCCAAGAACTAGAATCTGGAAGGCTGAATCCTGTCTTTAAATGACATTATAAGTGAAAAGGAGAGGCTAGGTATTATCCTACTGAGTTTTGTAGCCCTCAAATAAATGAGTTTGTATTAGTGGCATAGGATCGATTTCTAGATAAATTAAACATTTTCAAAAAGTCAGAAATCTTTTCCTTCCTTTCTTTTTCTCCTTGCATTTTTAAAAAAATAAAAATGCAAAGCAAATGGATGCTTAGCTCCTGCGTGGTGCAGGGGTTACTGGGTATTTATGTGTGGGTATTTCCCTTTGTGGGATTTAGGTGCCTATGATAATTTTTATAATTTAAGATCTTTATTTGAGGAAATATTAACACATATTTGTGTCATTAATAATTCTCCCCCTAGCAAATTAAAAGGCTAGGTATTGTGAGATGCAGTCTGGGTTTCTAGGAAAATGGTAATAGAGTTGTTACCGATTGAACCACAGTACCTCACAAATAAACATATTGGTTTATGGAAAACAATCAGAATTAAATAAAATGTTTCTTCCAGAGCTGCCTATCCACACATGGTAGCAGAAGGATGATCGCTGAGTCATTTGAGTGAAAGTTTCAGTTGGAATAATCCTGAAAGGATCCCGCCACCTCAACTGTAGAAACAGCCAAACCATCTGTTTCCAACCAATGTGTTCTGAAAAAATGAAGGGAGGTTTCCACACAAAAGATTTGGTTACTGGAAGCAGAGCTTTAAGGTCTGAGTAATATTCTGCTAGAAGTGCAACCTATTTGTGTGTCTGCCAACCCAACAATCCCTGCTTCTCATCCAATACTGTAATCTCGTTCCAGAATCATGGATTCTTCAACCATAGTGTGTGAGGAATTCTTTGTGGAGTCTGACTAGGAGCCATGAACTGAGATTGGAATCTTATGGGACAGCAAACGTGGACCACTTTCTGGACTATAGTAAACTAAGGTCCTCAAACTAAAGAAAGTAGAATGAGGTAGCTCACTATCCACACAAAACTCTCCAATTATTGAAAAAAGCTGGGATCAACAGTTTTCAAAAATTAAATGAATAATGAACTTAAACTTCCTTTAATTAATGACACTATGTATCCAAACCCCAAACCTACTGGAAAATTTAATCAAGAATAACTCACATCCATATTTTGTCTTACCTTCTTCCCCCACCTTCTCAGCTCAAGAGCTATTGACCCAATGTTATAGGTGGACCTTATCCATAAAGCTTCGGAAGTTGGCTAAGGCCAACAAAGCTGCCAACGTAATTCTAGAGAGAACTGAGGAATGGGAATAGGCCACTGTGATGGAAGGAAGAGAAAGGAAAGAAACAAAGAGAGAGAGAGAAACAAAGAAAAATGAACAGATGGGTGAGGAAGAGTCACTTTCCTAGAGCCCAGCCCTGCCATTTCATTAGTGATGAGAAAGCAGGAGTAATCAGAGCACCATGCAGCACAGATGATGAGCCAGCTGCACCAGGAATCAGTCAGGGGTAAGCATCAGTAGTCACTGCCAATGTTGGACCATTGAGCAGAGAAAAGTGGCACAGAGATGCCCTGTGTCCTGAGTTGCCCAGCTCAATAGACATTTATACTCTATAAGTTTTGCCTGTGAATGGAATATCTTGGGGATCCCTGTTAGCCCTTGAGGGGATGGTCTGAATCTAGGCATCTAAAATGTGTTCCTAGAACTCCTAGGTTTTAAATATGCCTTTAGAGAGTTTGGGGACTGCCTTGATCTGGGGTAGATACAGGCAGATTTCCTACATGGTAGTTGTTAATGTGTGTATACACATTTTTAAATATATTACATATATACAAACATATAAATACATACTATATACATAAACATAAATATATCTTGTATATATGTGTGTATGTACATATGTATACCCTTTTGGGATTATGGATATTAGTAAGGAACTTTTAAGCCATGCTCATGAGATTCAGTTACGTTGAAACTTGGATGTGGATGTGGGAGGGTAGAATTTTGATGTGAATAGGGGGAATAAGCCATAAGAATCTAATTGGTTAAATCTACCTAAACCACTTCCCTATCCTCACATGTTGATTATTGCTATCTACAAAACAATAGATCTAGGGGATAGAATACATCAGTAAGGCAAGATTCATGACCTGGAAGATGACCATGAATATGCTTATATGGTTCAGTATCGCAAAGTATGAAACACTCTCTAGGTAGAAGGCAGAGGAAGTATAACATTTATTTAGGCACCAAAGAATCAAATCCCAGAACCAGTAATTTCAATTCGATATAGCAGTAATTGTATTCCAGAACCAGTAAGCCCACCTCAATGTAGCAACAAGGAGATTAAAACACAATATTACAGCAAAGAGCCAAGTCATCCTATAACCTTCTGCCTCGCCCCCTTCCCCCCAGGGCCTTCCCATAAACAATCACTCATGAATCCTAACGGTTTTGCTTGCCTGTATCCTCTCCCCACTCAGTCCTCCAGTCTGCAGCTCTCTGGTCTCCACTATCCCCTCAGCACTCTCTTCTGCAGCTCTGTGGACTTAGAGTTCTTACTCCTTCTCCTTGGGCCGAATTCTGAAGTCTGGCTTCTCTTCTGACTTCTGAATTCTTGGTTCTCAATAGCTACCTTCTGGGTGTATATGTTCTTTTTAGGGCCCGAGGGCTTCATGCCCAATAGGCAAAAGAGCGTGGGAAAGATCTTTAATCAGTGATTGGCATCACAAAGGTATGGGCCAGCCTCTCTTAACTGGACCCACCTGAGGCCTATTGAATGGGTGGGAAAGATTTTCAATCACATTATCACCACACAGAGGTAGACAGCTCTCTGAGAACTACAGACAGCTTGGCATTAATTTATTATGACCTCTGGTGTTTGGAGCATATAATTGCTAGGATGAACATAAGACTGCCTACTCCTCATCTTATTATTCATTAGAGTTAGGTAACTAGGCTGTAGCATCTTCTTATGGTTAATAACAATAAGAATAAAGCATACTCAAAGAAAGAGCAACTCACACTCTTCCTAGAATGCCCCGTGAGGAATATGTGATTATTACTATATCCGTGGATGAGGAAAGTAAGGCTCAGAAAAGTTCAGTTACTGGGCCATGATCACAGATTGCCCAAATCCAAGTTCAGCAAAGTTGTAAAAACCAAACTAACTAAATTATTAGTATTTTAAATTTTATAGTTAGATTTTTGAAATGACTGGACAACACCAGTAATCCAAGGAGACCATGGATCAAAATCAGACTTCGCTTTGATCATTCCTTCATGGTATCAGAAATTAATTGTCCACTATATGTAAAACACTACTATGTGTTTTAGTACAGACTAAAATAAGGATTCTGACTTCAAGGAGCTTACAATCTACTACAGAAGAAAGGGTACATAATAACATGTAGTAGGAAGAGTTTGGGTTTGGGATCAGGGAGTCCTATCCTGATTCTCCTCCTTAAGAACCTATATTACTTTGGGTAAATTATTTCACCTATCAAGGCCTTAGTTTTTTCATGTCTAAAATCAGTGTTGGACAAGATGACCTCTAGGGCAGGCTCAAGCTTCAAATTCTATGAGCCATAATAATACAGAGTAAATTATAAATACGTAAAAGTAGGAATAAGGTACAATCAGGGCACATAGGAAGAGGAGAATAATTGTGACTTGAGAAAGGGGACAGTGATCAAGAAGGTTTCAAGGAGGAAGTGATATTTCAAGTGGGTCTTGAAATATAAATAAGATATAAACAAGCCAAAAGGGGGTGGCAGAATTGGTGAATTGGAGAAGAGGGCAAGGCTATTCCAGGCATAAAGAACAGAATGAGCAAAGGTGAGAGAAGTACATTAAATTCTCTGAAGCCAGTGAGTAATCCAATTTGGCAGAAACATAGAGTAGGTAAAGGGGATAAATGTGAAATAAAGTTAGAAGCGTAGGTGGTTAACACACAGTACAAGAAACTGGCAAAAATGAGCTCATGCTGTCGCTAATGAAGGTAGAGTTGGCCATATTTACTCTTTCCAAGAAATCAGCCATGAAAAAGGGGAAGAAAGTCAGAGTGGAAATTCCATAGAAAGATATGAAAAGAAAGTATATGTAGGAACTACAGAAATGGAAACAGGAAGGGAGTACAAAGGAAGTTTTTCCTTTATTTACCTTGTACTGAGTGGACAGCTAGATAGTGCAGTGGATAGAGTTAGGAAGACCGGTTTCAAATCTGGCCTCAGATACTTACTAGCTTTATGAACCTGGGCAAGTCACTTACCCCCTTTACCCCAGTTTTCTCATCTGTAAAATGAGCTGAAGAAGGAAATGGCAAACCACTCTACTATCTTTGCCAAGAAAAACCCCAAAAGAATCACAAAGAGTCAGACACAACTAAAAAAATTATTAAACAACAATTGAAGCTTGAGAGTCACAGAAATGTGTCTGATATATCACATGGGCAAGAATCAGACCTTAATACCTGGACACTTCCAGAAAAATCAATCAATCAATCAATCAATAAGCATTTATTAAGTGCCTACTATGCCTCGGGCACTGTGCAAAGAGCTAGGAATAAAAAAAGAGGCAAAAGACTGTTCTCCATCTCAAGGAGATTATGATCTAATGGGAGAGAGAAGAGATGGCATGGGAACAAATGAACTCTTTTTTTTTCCTTTTAAATAGACATGGATTGTTGTAACAACAATGTTGCTAACAGCTACTGTGGCAGTGTAAGACCAATAACACCAGCACACGAGGGCTGCCAACACAGGTTCTTTGATCTGCTTTTCTAGGGAAAACAACTTCTAAGGAGTTAACAATCTCACCTTAATCAAACATACATATATCATTCACTTAGCTCAGGGGGAAAAGCTAGCACCCTGAACATCACACCAATTCCAAACAGAAATTACAAACATACATTATATAAACAGAACAAATAAACACAAATCAATCTATCCATAGCAATACATAGTTATCAGAGAAACACCAACATCTGGGTTTCTTCAAAGCTAGGGAGCTCCTTAACAACAGCTACCCAGAGTCTCCTCTGGTCAAATCACACAACATTCTTCTAGTGAGTGAGAGCCCCAAACAAAATGCTAATATGTGAGTTTATGTACCCTTCTTATGGCCAGAAGGCTTCTTACCTAATCAGCAAAAGGGTGTGGGCCTGGGGCTTTGCACCTAGTAAGACTTAATCAAAGGCACCTGATTACTTTAGCATTCTAAAAGAGAAAATAGTAAAAAAAGTCCCACCTTAATTACCAATACAACTGTCTACCCCAAATGCCTGAGCTTCCCGAAATATTCATTTTTTTCTGTTACATTACTGGTGGAGTTGTAAGCTGATCCAGCCATTTTGGAGAGCAATTTGGAACTATGCCCAAAGGGCTATAAAAATGTTCATACCCTTTGACCCAGTAATACCACTTCTAGGGCTATACCCCAAAGAAATCACACAAGCGGGAAAAGGACCCATATGTACAAGGATATTTATAGCGGCTCTTTTTGTGGTAGCCAAGAATTGGAAATCAAAGGGAGGCCCATCAATTGGGGAATGGCTGAACAAGCTGTGGTATATGAAGGTAATGGAATACTATTGTGCCATAAGAAATGGGGATGATACGGACTTCATAACAACCTGGAAAAACCTACACGACATAACGCTGAGTGAGCGGAGCAGAGCCAGGAGAACACTGTACACAACCACAGCTATATGGACTCCGTGAGGACCAACCCTGACAGACTTTGCTCTTCTCAGCAACACAAGGTGCAGGCACAACTCCAAAGGACTCACGATGGAGAATGCTACCTACATCCAGAGAAAGAACTATGAAGTTTGAATGCAGATTGAGGCACACTTCATGCTCACCTTTTTCTCTTCTCTTTTGTTTTTATTTTTGGGTTGTTTTTTTTTTTTTGGTTCTGTTTCTTCTTTCTCATTATTCATTCCATTGGTCATAATTCTTCTCTGCAGCTTGGCTACTGTATAAATTAATTCAATGCGAAGTCATTCGTGGTAGTTATATGAGATTCCATGCCGTCTTGGGGAGGGAGCAGGGAGGGAGGGGAGAAAATCTGGATCTCAAAATTATGTAGAACCGTCTGTTGTAAACTAAAAATAAAAATAAATTTAAAAAAACTGTGCATGCCCTTTGACACAGCAATACTACTACAGGGTCTGTATCCCAAAGAGATCAAAGCAAAAGGGAAAGGACCTCTATATACAAAAGTATTTATAGCAGCTCTTCTTCTGGTGGAAAAGGATTGGAAATTGCACCCATCGACTGGGGAATGGCTACAAAAGTTGTGGTATATGGCTGTGATGGAAAACTGTTGTGCTATAAGAAATGATGAGCAGGCTGGATTCAGAAAAAAACCTGATAAGGCTTATATGAACTGACCCAAAGTGAAGTGAGCAGAAGTAGGAGAACATTTTACACGGCAATAGCAACATCGGAAGGATGATCAATTGTAAAACGCTTAGCTACTCCACGCAAGGCGACGATCCAAGACAATTCTGAAATATTCATGACGAAAAATACTATTTCCAAAGAGAGAACTAATAAAGTCTGAGTGCAGATTGAATCATAAAAAAATGGTTTTGTACATGGAGTATAAGATTATAAACTCAAGACAACTCATAGACGAAAAAGGTTAACTCCCACACCTATCACCTGTCTCTGCAAAAAAGTATATATAAAACCTCTATTCAGTCCCTTGAAATGCCATTTAAGTTTCGCCAAGATGACCTCTGGATTTCGTGTTTGTCTTGGAGTGTCCTCTGAGGGCTCTGTCTGCGATTAGATGACAAGATAACCCCCCCAGAGTCTATTCGAACAGTAAGGGAAAAGAGAATTGGAAGATGCTATTCAAACTTAATTATATTTCCTTGTGGTTTATTGTCTCCTCCTCCTCCCGCTAAGCCTCCTTAGAACCCACCCTGGTTGCCAAAATTTTCTCAGCCGCTGCCACCCAAGCCCCCTCAGCTTCTTCTACCACCTCTAAGACCACTGCCTCCATGACTACCCCCTCAGTCTCCCAAGCCTCCAGAGTTACATTGTTTCCATCAATG
This sequence comes from Trichosurus vulpecula, assembly GCF_011100635.1. Lineage (NCBI taxonomy): Eukaryota > Metazoa > Chordata > Mammalia > Diprotodontia > Phalangeridae > Trichosurus > Trichosurus vulpecula. The sequence continues at coordinate 264,718,583 of NC_050580.1, read as the reverse complement.
CCCCCATCTTCCATGGCCTCTTTCACAGCTTTAGCACCTTTCTCTGAGTCGAAGTCCATAGAGCTGAACTCTTTAGATGACCCTGTTTACCTCTCTGTGACTATCCTGACACCAACAGAACCGTGAAATGAATCTTTCAATGTTTCTTCTTCGGACAGACTTTTCATGAACAAAGTTTTGTAGGACTAGCTCCTTGGTTCTCTATCACCTGCCTTCTGTCAAAACCACATGGCTCTGCTTTCAGTTTCAATGTTGTCATATGAATTCAAGGCTTCAAGGCAAATTCTATGAATATGTTCCCTGTAGGTCAGCCAGTCGTTCTGGGACAAGCTGATGGACATTGCCTTCTCAAACATTTCCTGCAGACCTTCTTCAGTGACTCTGTAGTTGAGGTGATTCACCAGTGTCTTAGTCCAGCTGCTTGCTGTTGTTTTTTCTCCAGGAATTATTCTTCCCATTTCTCAAGTTACCTTGTCTTCGACTTTTCTCCCCTGTGTAGTCCGGAATGAGCACCCAACCCATCAACCTCAGTCCCCTGTTTCTTTTCCAAGGCCTTGTCCACATCTGTTTCTGTCTTAAAATCAACACAGGCAATTCCTTGGGGTGTCCCATCCTTGGGGCAGACCAGTCTGACCTCAGTTGCATACTCAAATACTTCCTTGAGCTCCTCCTGAGTCACTTTTATACAGCACGTTCTTGATGAAGAGTGTCCTTGTGTCTGGATCTTTCTTGTTCTCTTTTGCTTTTTCAAGCTTCATTTCAGAGCCGAGCACTTTGGAGTTCCAGAGCCTTTTCTACGTCTTCAGTGGAATCGAATTCCCCGTAGCCAAATTTCCTGGTGGTACCAATGGGAATATCCAGGGTAAGGTTTTTTTTTTTTTTTTTTTTGCAAAGAAGTCCATGATGCCACTTTTTAGCTCAGAAGTGGTTTTACTGAAGTTCAGGTTACCAGCAAAGAGAAATGGGTAGATGCTTCAGCTTCCAAATTCTGTTTCTGGGCTTCAGGGGCTTTCTGTTTACCCATTTCCTTTTTCTTCTTTCCTGGTGCTTCTCTGAAGGGCACTTCCTCCATCATCATTATCTTCCTCCTCCTCATTTTCTTCTTCCTTCTCCTCAGATTCCTTGGCTTTCCCAGTTATCCCATGAGCAGCTTCACAGAAGCCCCTTCCCTTTGGCAGCTGTGGTATCCAGAGCGTCTTCTCCAGAGTCATCCTAATTTTCATCCTCATGACTATCATCTTCCTTCTCGTCCTCAAGAGTTTTATTTGACTGGAGCTGCTCCCATATATATGGCTTTGGGTGGCTCAAATTCTTCATCCTTCTCATCTTCACTGTCTTCTTCAGATTCTCTATCCTCTTTTTTGGCACTTTTCCATTTTTTTGCCCCTTTATTGGGGGTGGGGGCTCCTGCTTTAGCTGGGGTGGCTGCTTCTTTATCTGGAATGGCTCACTTCTTGTCTAGTGTGATGACCTCTTTGACCGGGGTAGCCACTTTCTTGGCAAGGGCCATGGTGGCCTTCTTACCAAGCCTCATGACTGCTTTCTTGGCAAGGTGTGGTGACAGCAATGACTTTTTTGGCTGGTGGTACCTTCTTTGCTGTTTAGCCACAACCTTCATGCCCTTCTTCTGAGGGACCACAGCCTTTCCTCCATTGCTTTCTTCCTCATCTTCTAATATGTCCTCATCCTCCATGTCTTCTATCTCCTTTCTAAAAGGAGCCATTTTCTTTGGCTCTCCTTGATTTTTAGCAGTCTTCCCAAGCTAAACCATGGTGGCAGCTTATAACCAGGGAGTGGAGGGTGCAGAACCATCTGTAGATGCCCAGTTAACTTTTTTTTATTTTTTTTGATGCCCAGCTAACATTGGTGGTGGGAGGAATCCATCCATGAGCAACCCTTTGCCGGTGGAGATGGAGACAAAAAAAACTTGGAATCTTTGTTAAGAATTCCAGTTAAGGGGCAGCTAGGTGGTGCAGTGAGTAGAGCACCAGCCCTTGAGTCAGGAGGACCTGAGTTTAAATCCAGCCTTAAACTCTTGACATACTTTACTAGCTGTGTGACCTTGGGCAAGTCACCTAACCCCAATTGCCCTGCCTTCCCCCTTCAAAAAAAACAAGAATTCCAGTTATCCCATCAAGAAATTTTAGACACTATAGCTTCTGCTGGAAGTGTGCTAGAGGGCATAGAAAGCAGCCTCAGAGTCAGGTTCAGGTTCAAGTCCATCCCTCTGTGTGACCCAGCTCAAATCCCTAAGCTCTCAGTGCCCCCTATGGAAGTCTTCTAAGACCCTAAGTAACAGAACAAATGCACTGGTAGATGAACACCATATACCAATGAAGTCACATATCGAGTCCCCCTTTCCTTCATAAGGCAAGTAGTACATATTAGAGGCAATATCTGAAGTCTCAGTTTTCTAACTATTAACCCCCTTTCCATTAAGCTGGATTATATCTGTAGCAGAAACTTTTACTGAGAAGATGGGGAAGTGGGAGCATATCTTATTTTACTGGAGTCGGAAACTCATGAAGAAACTCCTATTGGTTATACAGCAACTGCTCTGTAACTTACAGTCTTAGAGAGACATCTAAGGCTCAGAGGCATCCTGCACATACAACAGATGATTATGGAATAAGTGATTGCCAAGATCTCTTCCAACTCGGACATTTCTTAGAAATTGTATCTTATTTTTATTTATACCTTTTGTCTACACATCATATTTTAAATTTGTCCTTCCACTCTCCCTCTTCTTCCCTTGTCCAGGAATCCATTCTTTGTGTGTGTATGTGTGTGTGTGTGTGTGTGTGTGTGTGTGTGTGTGTGAGAGAGAGAGAGAGAGAGAGAGAGAGAGAGAGAGAGAGAGAGAGGGAGAGAAGAGAGAAAGCAGTACAAAAACTAACCAGAATCTACAACCATTTTCTCTCACCTCTCCCCATCTATTGAAAAAAAAAAGATGAAAGAATTAAAAAGTCCTTGTATCACATAAGTCACAATCAAGTCAAACAAATTCCCACATGGGTCACATCTAAAACCGTGTTGTTTATCTTGCATTTTGGGCTACTTTCTTTCTGTTGTGAAATAGCATTCTTCCATATCTAGAATCATGATTGATAATTTAATTGATCAGAGATGTTTTGCAAAGTTGTTCATTTTTAAAATATTGGTATCAAAGTATAAATTCTTTCTGTTTCTGCTCACTTCATCCTACATCAGTTCATGCAAGTCTTTCCATGTCTATCTGAAACAATCTTTTCCCTCATTTCTTACAACACAATAATATTCCATTATATTCACATACCACAATATGTTCAGCCATTCCCCAATTGATGAGCATCCCCGTTGTTGCAAGGGGTTTTTTGTCACCATTAAAAGAGCAGTTATGAATCTTTTTGCACACAGAGGACCTTTTCTCTCTTTCTTTGATCTTTCTGGGAAATAAGCCTGGAAGTACAATAGCTGAGTCAAAGGACATTCTCTGCTTAATAATTTTTTGTGCACAATTCTAAATTACTTTCCAGAATGGTTGGATCCATTCACAGATCCACTAACAGTGCACCAATGTGCCTGTTTTTCTGGGGCCCCTCCAACATTTATAATTTTCTTTTGTCATCTTCGCCAATCTGATGTGTGTGGGGTACAGTCTCAGAATTGCTTTATTATTTAAAATTTATAATTCATTTATTTTTAACGTCTTTTAAAGTTTCAAATTCTCTCACTCCCTACAGCACCTTCCTCACCCATTGAGAAGTTAAAGAATCTGTTATCAATTATTCTTGTGAAATATGCAAAATGTATTTCTATATTAGCCATCATACCAAAAAGCAAGAAAAATAAAGAAAGAAAAAAATATACTTTAATTTGCACTCAAAATTCATAGTTTTCTCATTGGAGGTGGATAGCATTTTTCATCATCAGTCTTTTGGAATAGGCCTGGATCATTGCATTGATCAGAGTAGCTAAGTCTTTCACAATTGATCAATGTTGCAATATCGCTTTTACTGTGCACATTGTTCTGGTTCTGTTTACTTTATACTGCATCAATTCACAGAGATCTTCCCCGGTTTTTCTGAAACCATCCTGTGTATCATTTCCTATAGCACAATATTATTCCATCACAATCATTGTTCAGCCATTCCCCAACTGATAGGCATCCCCTAAATTTCCAATTTATTACTATCATTAAAAGAGCTACTATAAATGTTTTTGTACATATAGGTCTTTTCCTTTTTCTTTGATCGATTTGTTATATAGACTTAGTAGTGGTATTATTGCGTCAAAGAGTATGCACAGTTTTGTAGCCTTTTAGGCTATAAATAGTTCCAAATTCTTCTCCAGAATGGTTGGACCAGTCTGCAACTCCACCAATAATACATTAGTGTCCCACTTTTTACCACATCCTCTCCAACATTTGTCATTTTCTTTTCTGTCACGTTAGTCAATCTGATAAATGTGAAGTAATAATTCAGAGTTGTTTAATTTGCATTTCTCTACTAGTGATTTAAATATTTTTTCATATGATTATAGATGGCTTTGATTTCTTCTTGTGAAAACTATCTGTTCATGTCCATTGACCATTTACCAATTGTGGAATGGCAGTTTTTTTTAAAAAAAAATTGACTCAGTTCCTCTATTTTTGAGAAATAAAGTCTTTATCAGAGAAACTTGCTATAAAAATTCTTTCTTAGTATACTACTTTCCTTCTAATTTTGACATCATTGGTTTTGTTTGTACAAAATCTTTGTAATTGAAATTAGCCATCATATTTCCTATGATCTTATGTTTTCTTTGGTCATAAACTCTTCCTTATCCATAGATCTGACAGGTAAAATTTTCCATGATCTCCTAATTTGTGTATATCACTCTTTATTGTGTAAATCATGTACTTATTTTGACCTTATCTTGGTGTATGGCAGGGCTGTCCAACCTTAGTTTTCTATTGAAACAATAGACAACATATTTTGATTTGGCATTTTAGTGAGAGCTCTGCGGTAGGTTGGCTTCATTTACTAAAGCATTTATGTAAATTTCTACGCTTGTAGGCAGGCGGCATAAATAGCACTGTGGGCTGCCTGCAGCCAGCGGGCTACATTTTGAACAGCCCTGGTATATGGTATAAGATATTTGTCTATGCCTCATTTCTGCCAAACTGCCTTATAGTTTTCCCAGCAGTTTTTGTCAAATAGTGCATTCTTGCCCCCAAAGCTAGGATCTTTGGATTTATCAAACACTAGATTATGATCATTTACTATTGGGTATTGTGTGTCCAATCCATTTCACTGATCCACTGTTCTATTCTTAGCCAGTACCAGGTTGTTTTGATGATTACCACTTTGTAATTTGGTTTGAAATCTGGTAGTGCTAGGCCACCTTCCTTTACATTTTTTCTCATTGAATCCCTTGATATTCTTGTCCTTTTGTTCTTCTAGATGAATATTTGTTATTTTTTCTAGCTTTATAAAATAATTCTTTGGTAGTTTTATTGGGATGACACTGAATAAATAAGTTAATTTAGGTAAAATTGTCATTTTTATTATATTGGCTCAGCCTAGCCATGAACAATTAATATTTCTCCAGTTGTTTAGATCTGTCTTTATCTGGGTAAAAAGTGTTTTATATTTGTGTTCATATAGTCCCTGGGTTTACCTTGGCAGTAGACTTACAAGTATTTTATATTGTTTGCAGTTATTTTAAATGGAATTTCTCCTTTTATCTCTTCCTGCTATTTGGTTGGTAGTATATGGAAATGCTGGTGATTTCTTTGGCTTTATTTTATATATTTATTGTATATATTTATATATTTTATATAACTTTGCTACAGTTGTTGATTGTTTCAACTAGTTCACCTTCTAGGTTTCACTGAGTGTACCATCATATCATCTAAAAAAAGTGATAGTTTTGTTTCATCATTGTCTATTCTTATTCCTTTAATTTCTTTTTCTAATTTTATTGGTATAACTAGAATGTCTAGTGCAACATTGAATAATAATGATAATAGACATCCTTGCTTCTCCCCTGAACTTAGGCTCCTAACTTATTTCCATGACAGATAATGCTTGCTGATGGTTTTAGATAGACACTACATATCATTGTAAGAAAAGCTCCATTTATTTCTATGCTCTCTAGTGCTTTGATTAGGAATGAGTGCTGTATTTTTGCCAAAAGCTTCTTCTGCATCAATTTAGATAATCATGATTTTTGTTGTTTTTGTTATTGCTGCAGTCAATTGTAGTGATAGTTTGCCTGATGTTGAACCAGTCTTATATTCCTGGTATATATGCCACCTGGTCATAGTGTATGATCTTTGTGATATATTATTGTAATCTCTTTGTTAGTATTGTATTCATTCAATATTCATTAGGGAAATTGGTCTGTAAGTTTTTTTCTCTGTTTTTGATCTCCATGGTTTAGATATCACAATCATATTTGGAAGGAATTTGGAAGAACAACTTCTTCATGTATTTTTTTCAATTTGTTTTATAGTATTGGAATTAATTATCCTTTAAATGTTTAGTAGAATTGACCTGTAAATCCGTCTGGTCCCAAGGACTAGTTTAGGGAGCTCATTTAAGGCTTTATCAATTTATTTTTGCCAAGTTGGCATTATTTAAGTATTCTATTTCCTCTTCTATTAATTTGGGAAATTTAAATTTTTGTAAATACTAATCCATTTCATGCAGATTGTCAGTTTTTTGGCAGATAATTGGGGGAAATAGCCCCTAATAATTGCTTTAATTTCATCTTCATTGATGGTGCATTCAACCTTTTCATTTTTGATGCTGGTAACTTGGTTTTCTTCTTTTTTAAAAAATCAAATTAACCAGTGGTTGATCTATTTTATTATGTGTGTGTGTGTGTTTTTCATAAAACCAAATCCTAGTTTTATTTATTTAGTTTATTTAGTGGTTCAATGGCTTTTTACTTTCAAATTTATTATTCTTTCCTTTGTTTTTCTGGATTTCCATTTTGGTGTTTGGGTAGTTTAAATTTTTTCTTTTTCTATTTTTTAAATGGCATGCCCAATTCATTGGTCTGGTCTGCTCTCTCTCTCTCTCCCTCTCTCTCTCTCAGCATTTAAATAAATAAAATTGCCCCAAAGTACTACTTTGACTGTATCCCACAAGTTTTGGTATGTGGTCTCACTGTTGTCGTTCTCTTTAATAAAATTTTTGACCATTTCTATGATTTGTTCTTTGATTCCTCATTCTTTAGGCTTAGTTTCCAATTAATTTTGAATTTATGCTTCCAAGACCTTTTATTGTTTGTTTGTTACATTATGATCCAAAAAAAGTGCATTTGGCTTTTCAGCTTTTCTACATTTGTTTGTGAGGTTATTATGCCCTAATACTGTAACAGTAAGGCAATAAACACAACATCAATAATAATCGTGAATATGCCTATGTGGTTCTGTAGCAAGCATCATCTGTATCATGCAAGGTATGAGAGACTCTCTATAAAGAAGGTAAAAGAAGTATATACACCAGAAAATCTTATCCCATAACCAAATGTTCAGCTCCCACAGCCAGTCAGCCCATTTTATAACAACAGCAAGGAACTTAAAACACCACATAACAGACTGGAGGCTTGCCATTCCAAAATCTCTCCTACCCCCTGCTGGGGTCTTACCCAAACACAAACTCACAGTATAGCTAAGTCAGCCTGTTCAGTTCTAACAACCACAAGGGTGGCCATTAGCAGCCATTAGAAGCAACAACATCTCTCTCTCTCTCTCTCTCTCTCTCTCTCTCTCTGTCTCCCTCAGCATTTTCTGTGACATAACTTCCTTTTCCTGTCAAGATGCTCCTCCCACCACATGTGTATTAGGCTTCCTGTAACATAAGCAGGTCACATGACCTATTAATGGGTGGGAAATATCTTCAAACCTAATTGCTACTACATTTGGCCCCAAGATCTTTCTTATCCACTACATAGGGAAATGGGAATTCTGGAATAACTGGTGTCAACAAAACTTTATACAACAATAAAATAAGGATAAAACAAGATAAGCAAATAAACAATGTCATCATTCCCCCCTTGAACGAATCAAAATCTTGGGGCAAGGGGTGAAGGTCTTGTCCTCCAAAGCTTCTTCCTGATGAAATTGGACATAGAGCTGTCCTTGCCCCAAAACATAAAGAGTCCTATTCGAGAGGTCAGTTCATTACCAAGCTGACATCTGGAACTCAGTTGACGACAGGTCCAGGAATGACACATCACAGTCATGGACAGGTCCAGGCATGAATTCTGAAAACATCAGAGGGTGACATCTGGCTTAAGCAATCAGGCATCTGCAGGTGGATGGTACTAAGCCTGCAGGAAACAAATCTCACAAACAAATTCCATAGACAAAAGCCAAAAAGAAACAAAGAGACTATCATAGCCTCATTCATGATAGAATACATGAGTCAAGGATACAGTTTCATAATTATTTTCTCCTGGGTAGACCACTGTTACAGTATTGTCTTTCCCTTGTGCTATAATTTCCGTAGCCTTTGGAACATTGTCTGGCTTCCGCTTTACCCATACTTTAGCTCCCAATTTTATTCTATCAGTAGAACCAAATCCTTCCTTTTCTCTGATAGTTATTTTGGAAGGGGGTTCAGTTTTTACAAAAGGTATTGTTTCACAAGGAATAATAATCAATTGAACTATTCTGTCATTTTTACACAACTGTATAGGTTCTTCACCCAAATTCTGGAGTGTCACAATAATTTCTCTTTAATAACTAGAATCTATCACTCCAGCCAATACATGTATTCCTTGAACTGCTAATCCTGGTTTAGGTAATACACATCCAAAATGGTTCTTGGGGATTCTCATACATATCCCAGTAGAGATTTTTCTTACCTCTTTTCTATCCAACCAAAAGTTCTCTAAACTATGTAAATCCTATCCTGCCAAACCAGGTATTCCTGGATACAGTGGTGGGACATCTTTCCTCACAGTCCAATACTCAATATTTTGGATCTTATGTGTCTGTTGTTTTCTAATTTGAAGATTCGGGGTCATCATTCTGGCCAGAGGTGTACTTCCTCCTAATGGTCTATTATTCAAATTACATAAAGCAGGGAACAAATTATCCTTCCAATGTTGAATACGAATTATTAGAACTTAACTTTCTCAACTGTTCTTTCAACAATCCATTCATTCTTTCTATCAATCCAGATGCTTGTGGACAATATGGAATATGATAATCCATTCTATATTGTTCAATACACAACATCTCTTCATCTCATTACCTTTGAAATGTGACCCATTGTCACTTTGAATCTGCATTGGGGTTCCACAATATGGACTTATAATATCTAGAGTTTTACAGGTGTTTTTCTGGGTTGCATTCTTATAAGGACAAGCCACTAGTACACCTGAATAGGCGTCAACCCAAGTACATATAAATTTGCATCCTTTATCTTGGGGTAGTGGTCCAATATAATCTGCCAAATCTGGGCTGCAACTTTTCCACTTGCTATTTCTCTAGTTACTACCTGAGGAACAGTTTGTTGGAAAAGGTTCCAACTGACATATATGACATTCCTCTGTTACTTGCTTTAACAATGAATAAGAGATACTAATATCTTGGTCTTGCGCCCATGGTGTATGATTTGTACCCCTAAATGGCCGGCTGTATGGTGGACCCATTTTGTTAGTACTGGATCATCAGTTGGTGCCAGAGTAGGGACAATATATTCAGTAGCGATCTTTGCTAGTTGATCAGCATGTGCATTCTACTCACGTTTTGGTGTAGTGAGGGGCATGTAAGTGTCTACATGAAAAACTGACAAATTAGTAACCAAAGACACGCCCCATATATCTTCCCATAGTTCTTTGCCCCAAGCTTGTTTACCATAAATTTCCCAGTTTTGGTTTTTCCACATTGGCATTCATGTAGCCAACCCATTAGCTCCTGCCCACGAATCAGTGAATATATGACACTGTCCTCCTTTCTCTGTTTTAATAGCTTGATGTACCACCATATGTTCAGCATATTGACTACTTCCTCCTGTCCCAGTACTTTCTAAAGTTCTCTTAGTACATGGGTTATAGGCTATCGCTTTCCAATGTCTTTTATGGCCCAAATATTTTGCTGTTCCATCTGTAAACCATGCATGTTTCTTCTGTTCTTCAGTCAGTCCGTCATATCTGTCATTCCATTTTACCAAGGATTGTACCAACTGTTGCCTTGGTTCAGAGGGTTTGTCTTTTCCATCGATGTCAATACTTGCAATAGATTCACGTAGAACAGAAATTCCACGTTTGCCTGTTTTTCATCTATTCTGAATATAACATCTCAATTTATTTGTGCTAGCCTCTTGCATATGTCCAATTCTACGAGATGCTGGGGTACTCATTACCCAAGGCATAATCGGGATTCCAGGCCTTAATATCACTTCATGACCCAGAGTCAGTTGTTCAGTCTCTACCAAATCCCAATATGCAGCTAGCAACTGCTTTTCAAAAGGTGTATATTGTAATCGAGGTGCAGGTCGTTTCCTTGACCAAAATCCTAAGGGTACATTTCGGCTTTGTTGTTTCTGCCGTAAACTCCAATTTGCATAGTCATCTTGTACAATCACTTGTAATTCCACCAGTTCACTTTGCATAGGCCATAAATCCAGAGCCAATTGTATAGCAGCTTTAGCTTCTTCAAAAGCTTTACTCTGTTCAAGTCCTCAATCAAATTCATATTTTTTCCTGGTAACTTTATATAAGGGTTTCAAAATTTGTCCGAGATGTGGAATGTGGTGCCTCTAATATCCAAACAGTCCTATGAACTTTTGTGCCTCCTTCTTATTGGTGGGGATAGGAAAATCTTGAATCTTCTGTCAAGCTTGTGGAAGAATTTCTTGTAGTCCTTTATTCCACTGTATACCCCAAAACTTTACAATTTGAGCTTGTCCTTGAATTTTTGCAGGGTTAATTTCCCATCCTTTGCTTTTCATATGCTCAATTAAAATATCAAACTCTTCTCCACTTCTTTTACCTTTTCCCCCTTTACCAAAATGTCATCTATGTAGTGGGTAAGCTGTACACCAGGTAACTTCAATTCATCCAAATGTTCAGCCACAATCCTATGACAAATAGTTGGGCTGTGCAGATATCCTTGTGGCAATTGGGTAAAAGTATATCGTTGGCCCTGCCACATGAAAGCAAACTGGTCCTATTGTTTAGAGTCTATTGGGATCGTAAAGAAAGCATTGGCCAAATCAATAACTGCGTACCAAGTCCCATCATATTTCTGGATCCTTTCTATTAATTTAACAGTATCTGGAACAGCAGCATACAAGGGTGGAGTCACTTTATTCAAATGTCTATAATCCACTGTCATTCTTCACGTTTTGTCTGACTTTTGTACTGGCCGTACAGGATTGTTCCATTGAGTGGTTGTAGGGACTCACACACACACACACACACACACACACACACACACACACACACACATATATACAGAGGGCACAGGATGAGTTGAATATGAAGGGATAATATCTAAAAAATAAAATTAAGGGGTGAGAGAGGAATGTACTGGGAGAAGGAGAAAGGGAGCGATAGAATGGGGTAAATTCTTTCACATAAAAGAGGCAAGAAAAAGCTTTTACAGTGGAGGGGAAGAAAAGGGAGGTGAGAGGGAATGAGTGAACCTTATTCTCATTCAATTTGGTTTAAGGAAGGAATAACATACACACCGAGTTGGGTATGGAAATCTATCTTACCCTACAGGAAAGTAGGTGGGGGGGAAGGGGCTAAGAGATGGGGAATGATAGAAAGGAGGGTAGATTGAAGGAGGGGGTAATCAGAAGCAAACACTTTTGAGGAAAGACTGGGTCAAAGAGAGAATACAATAAGTGGAGGCCCCTATTAATATTTGCTAGAGGGAAATATAATTAGTCTTCCAAAACATGACTATTATGGAAGTATTTTGCATGACTACACATGTATTAACCTATATTGAATTGCTTGCCTTCTCAATGAGGGTTGGTGGGGAGGGAGGAAGGGAGAGAATTTGGAACTCAAATCAGATGATACCAATGTAATTGACTCACAACTGTGTCTTCTGTCTATGTGGACTCCTTCAAAATGCCCTAATAATGATAAAATTCTTAGGAGTTACATGTATCATCTTCCCACCTGAGAATACAAACAATTTAACTTTACTGAAAATCCCTTATGATTTCTCTTTCACATATGTCTTTTTATGCTTCTCTTGAATGTTATGTCTTAGTGTCAAAATTTTCTATTCAGCTCTGGTCTTTTCAACAGAAAGGGCTGAAAGTCCTGTATTTCATTAAATGTCCTTTCCTCTCTGCTCCCCCCCCCGCCCCCACCAAAGGATTATACTCAATTTTGCTGGATAGATAATTCTGTCCTGGCTCTTTTGCCTTCTAGAATATTATATTCCTAGCCTTCCATTCTTTTAATATGAAAGCTCCTAAATCTTGTGTGATCCTGACTGTGACTCCATAATATTTGAAAGGTTTCTTTCTATTTGCTTGCAATATTTTCTCCTTGACATGGGAGCTATGGAATTTGGCTATTTGGAATTTGGATTTCCTGAGAGCTTTCATTTTGTGATCTCTTTCAGGAGATTATTGGTGGATTCTTTCAATTTCTATTTTAACCTCTGTTTCTAAGATATCTGGGCAGTTTTATAATTTCCTGAAATATGATGTCTAGGCTCTTTTTTAAAAAAAATCCAAACTTCGGGGCAGCTAGGTGGCGCAGTGAATAGAGCACCAGCCCTGGAGTCAGGAGGACCTGAGTTCAAATCTGGACTCAGACACTTGACACATAGCTGTGTGACCTTTGGCAAGTCACTTAACCCCAATTGCCCTGCCAAAAAGAAACAAAAATAAAAATAAAAAAGCAGATGTTCAAAAAAAAGTTTTTTAAAAAAAAATCAAAATTTCCAGGTAGGCCAGTAACTTTTAAAATTATTTCTCCTAGATCTATATTCAAGGCCAGTTGGGTTTTTTTTTTCTGATATTTCACTTTTTCTTTTATTTTTTCATTCTTTTGACTTTTATTGTTTCTTGATGTCTCATAGTCATTAGCTTCCACTTATCCAATTCTAATTTTTACATAATTAATTTCTTCAGGTAGGTTTTGTACCTTTTTCCATTTACCCAGTTCTGCTTTTTGACTTCTTATCTTCAGTTACTTTTTTATGTCTCTTTTACCATTTGGCTAATTCTGGTTTTTAAGGTCTTTTCTTATTTTTGTCCCTTTTTTAGCCAACCTGTTAATGATCTTTTCATAATATTCTCACATTGCTCTTATTTCTTTTCCAAACTTTTCCTCCACCAATATTATTTCTTTCTTTGGCTCTTTTAGGAATTCTTGTTGGGCTTTTGTCCAATTTCCATTTTCTTTGATGCTTTCCTTATAGCTGTTTTTACATTGTCATCTTCTGGTTTTGTGTCTTAATCTTCCCTGTTGCCATAATATCTTTATATGGTCAGGTTCTTTTTTGCTGCTGTTGTTGTTTGTTCGTTTTTCCAGTCCATTTCCCAAATTTGAATTTTATGTTAAAGTTGGCCTCTGCTTACCTGGAAGTGGGATGGTGCTCTCCCAAGCTTCATGCTTTTCTGTGTTGCTGTTTTCAGAGCTAGTTCTCAGGGTATAGCATTTAGGTGCTTTTAAGGTGGTATACTCTGGCAAAATACGTGATCACTGTTTTCCATATTTGTGCTCTGGTCTTTACCCAGGAAGGGCCCTTAATCCCCTGCAGCCATAAATAGTAGAGTTCCTTTCTGCCATGGTAACAATTCCAGAAGCTAAAGCTCCTCTTGCTCCTGGACCTGTGATCAGGGTGTCTCCTCCCTTCTAACTAACCAGAAGTACTCTTCTCCAACCTGCAACTGTGACCTGGAAATGTACGTGGGCAATGAAGTTGCCAGACAGCATCAGGCTGTGCGTACAGTGCCAGCAAAGGGTCTCTTATAATCTCTGACCAGTTGTCTGACTGCCCTTATTCTCTCTAGGCCAAGAGCTCCCAAAGCTGCTGCTGTAACAACCACTGCTAAGGCCACCACTGGTGTTGCCACTGTGTCTGCTCTGGCCCAGCCCTATCTATGGTTTCACAGACCTCTCCTGCTGATGTCCTAAGTTGTCTTGGGCTGGAAAAATGTTCCACCTCAACCTTTTGTTGGTTGTACTGCTACAGATTTCAATTTGAGGAATTATTTTTAACTCGTTTGGAGAGGAATGTTGTGAGGGTCTGACTCAGTTGTTGCCTCTACTCTGCCACCTTGACTCAACCTCAGAATTGCCTTCATTTGAATTTCTAATTATTAATGATTTGCAACATTTTTTCATAAGCCACCAGTCCAGGTTAGATCAAATAATATTATACCTGCAGGGTTTTTTTTTATCCCACAGAATTAAAAGCCCACAATTATAAACCCATTTCTTTATTTGAAGGCTTTGATCATTGTGAGGGTTGAGTTGTTCTCACTTACATCTTAGTTTTGTAAGAGTTTTATCTCTTCCCCTAAAGTTAGCTTTGTGGATATAGGCAAAATAGAGCATGGGGAATTCTGATCACTTGTGGAGGAATAGAAAGGAGTACCATGGAAGGTGAAGAGAAGGTACAGAATTGTAGATTTCAGAAACAATGAAAATGAATTTTATCAAGTTCATAATTTTACTGTGACCTGGTCCTTACCTAATAGCACACACGGTTATCATTTAATTTATAACTACTAAAGAAGAACATCTGCATCCAGTAGTCAAAACTCCATAGTACCATTATACATTTCTAGGCCATGAATGTCACATGCAGAACCTGAAGGAAATGACTCAAGCATTTAAATTCATCAGAGGAAAGACAAAATAGCAATATCCTCCAGTGTAGAAAAAATGTTTTTTTTTCTTTTTGCTACTAATTTATTCTCAATTTGAAAGTATTTTGAAAATTTCAAAAATCAAAAAAGCTCATCTTTCTTTTCCAGTCCGTGAATGAATAAGACAACTGAACTTAGCTTCCTGAGCCAGCATTTCGAATTTTGCATGTTTACATGACTGATAAAATTGTAGTTGTTTTTTTGTTCACAGTATCACATTTATAATTGTAATATTTTCCACTGTTAAGACTTAGCAATTCTGAAGTTCTAGGGGAGGATGGAGGAGGGATTAGACATTGAAATGTAAAGGAAAAGGCCTTTCAGGCAAAGGAAACATCCACTCCTTAGAAAGGGTCAGAAGATTGAAAGCTCAATTGCACAGGAAAACCATGAAACAATGAACTTGCCCCAGGGCACAGACTGCTGCTGTAGCTGGGTCCTCAGCCACTCATCTGCATAGGACTCAGTAGGAATCTGGGAAGTATATCTGGGCTGAGATCCATAAGTAGGGGCGGAGTCCCTCACAGAGAGAAACCTCCTCTTAATCAGGAAGAACTGATGAACAGGAAAGAAAGAGTGGTTCAACAGGCAAGGCTTGAACTTTTACATTTCCAGTTTGTAAGTGACAAACCACGGAGCAGAACTGGAAGAGTCAAAGAGGAGACTCTTCTGCCAACACAAAATTAAGGCCCATTGACCTTGCTGAGAAGAGTACAGTAACGTAACTCTCCAGCTGAAAAGCGCCTAGCAGAGACAGAAGTTGGAGGCGTTGAAAACTCTGCCTATCTATTTAAGAATAAGCCCTGAGATTCCAGTAAATCAATTCATCTGAAAGAGATGCTGTTCCCTGTAAAGATACTAAGAGCAGAGCAACATGGAATCCAGCAGCTGCTTCCAAGCGACCTGACTGGTCCGGCCCAATAGCAGCTGAGTGACCATTTGGACCCAGCTCAGCAGGAGACTAATCAATCCAGGTGACACGCTGTATCCTATAAGGAGCCAGCTTAACCAATGCCATGTTCCAAGACAAACTTTATGGAGACTGAGGACTCTGGAGAAATAAGGGACATTGAGGCTCTGCAATTCTAGAGCTGCTTTCCTTCAGTCGCATGTATTCCTTAATTATCTGCCTCAATTCTATTGTACTTTCAGTTCAGGCCCACCAGTCCTCTCCTCCATAGACTCTGTATGTATTTCTGGGAGAGTTCATCCCAAGTTGGAGAAAATGTTTTGTAATTACTGTTCTTGCTATGCCATTTGAGTACATATCTTTGCTAAAGAACTGAAACTCCTGGAAGCTTGTTAAAGGGAAGCACACTGGTGGGGGCTTACAGATTAGCATGTTGGGTGGGTAGCTACCCACAGGGTTATGCCTCAAACCCTTGGAGTAATAGCCCATCCTCTCTGGAGACTAAATCTACCAAGTTAATAAGGTGGGAGAAGTGAACTTAAAAGATATGTTACATAATTAAAATAATTATTAAATTACTTAAATTATTAAATTATTTAAATTCATGTTTTGTTTTGATTTACAAAACATAAAGAGGGAATATGGTATAATGAAAAGAACCCTAGCTTTGGAGCCAATTGATTTGGGTTTAAATTCCGTTTCTGCTACTTACTACCTGTTTGACCTTGAGTAGCCGCTTACCCTCATAAGTCTCACTTTCTTCTTTTGGAAAATGAAGAGGTTGGACTCAATGGCACCTGAAGTCTTCCAGCTCTAGATCTATTATCTTATGATCGTATGATATTTTTAAAGGATCAAGGAGGGGAGCCAGGTGGAGTAGTGGATAGAGTGCTGGGCCTGGAGTCAGGAAGACTCATCTTCCTGAGTTCAAATTTGGCCTTAGATACTTACTAGCTGTGTGACTCAAGTCACTTAACCTGGTTTGCCTCAGTTTCCTCATCTGTAAAACGAGCTAGAGAAGGAAATGGCAAACCACTGCAGCATCTTTACCAAGAAAACCCAAATGGGGGTCACAAAAGTCAGACGCGCCTGAAAAAGGATTAACAACAACACGTACAAAGAACTGTGCTAGTTGTTAGAGGGCAGGGACAAAAAGAACAAAACTGTTCTTGCCTTCAAGGAATTTTACCTTCTACTTACAGATAGTAAAAATACACACATTTGGACAATAATTCTGAATGAACAAGGTAGACCCATGAGCACATACACGTAGACTATACCAGCAATCATCTCTTAAATTGTGATACCTTATTACTCAAGTAAGCTATGGAGGATATTTATTGAAGTGTAATAAAATAATTCAAATGTGAGATTTCTTCCCCTGAGGGGTTATAGTTAACATTTGAATATGCTGAGAGAGTATTTATGATTATGAAATAGGAGATTGTTAGCCTTCCAAGAACTTCCCAAGCATCTTCTTGGATTAATCAGATGGCCATAATTTAGCTTTCCAAAGTAGAACCCTAAATGTTAGATCTAGAAAGGACATGAGAGGGCCATTAATATTTCACTCAATTAGAAACATGTCCCTACTTCCAGCATATTGACTTAGAAAATCACGACTTAATATTATCTAGGTTATATTGTTTTTTAATTTATCTTGTTAAGCATTTTGAGATTGCGTTTTAATCTGGTTTGGCCAGCAAGTTGGACACCTCCAGTGCAGGCCACCTCTTCCCTTTATAGACAAAGAAGCAGGGCCATGGAGGAGAAGTGACTTGTGCAAGAAAGATCACATGGGGAGGAAGTGGCAGGACTCGCACTCTGATCCAGATCCTCTAAATCAATAACCAGCACCCTGATTCTGCAAAGTTAACCTGAAACTTCCTCAAACAAAGCCATGGCTTTAAGACGTATATTTAAGATGTCCTTGAAAAATGAACATCTATCTTAGAGTTTGAATAATAATGAAAATAACTGGCATTTATACAGCACTTACTAAGGGCCATACACCATGCTAAATGCTTTTCAATCTCACAAGAACCATGGGGTTCTTATTATCCCCATTTTACAGTTGTGGAAACTGAGGCAAACAAGTTAAAGTGGCTTCCACAAGGAGCAAGTATCTGGGGATGGATTTGAACTCAAGTTTTCTTGACTAGAGCCCCAGAGCTCTATCCATATCACCACCTGTAAAGGCAATCAGTAAATGGGAAGATCTTTCCCGCCCATTTGAATAGGCTTGGGGTGGGGGGATGTCTCAGGGTCCTAGGGAGTGGGTAAGCCCAGGCCAACGGTAGGCGCCTGAGTTCTGGTCGCTCAGATGATGTTCTAGTCGATGGGATGACATCTGGCGACTATATAAAAGGAGAGAACACAGCTTGGAGATTGAGACAGTGGAGGGAGGAGAAGGAGAAGCGACAGCAGCGGCAGCAGCAGCGGCGGCAGAAGTGGCGGAGGCAGTAGCAGGCATTACTAAAAGCAGGACTGATCCTAGTGCATAATGGAGAGTGCTGAGCAAGGACTTGAGGCCAGTGGGTAATCTTCTTACTGGAAGCACCAGTATGGCTTGGCTTGCTGCCATAATATTTTTCTGTAACCTCCTGGTCACTATTGTGAGATGGGCATACTGGTTTTGGAAGGTTCTTGCCAGGATATCAAACTGGGGACACTGGTCCATGGGTCTGCTATTTTGATGTCTGAATAAATGCTTTAACTCCTCTGCCTTCTACTTACAGAATTCCTTATAACCTGCGATTCTGGACCATTCACGCATATTCATGATTTTCTTTGAAAATCCCCTGACTTGGGATAAAAATTATCTAATTTTTATGAAACCAAGTTAAAAACTAATTTTTGAAGGCCAAAGAAATACACAGTGAGGGATATGCTTCAACATGAACAGTCAGCCGCAGATGAGCATGTATTAAAATCCGTATGTATTAAGATAAAGAACAAAAAGGAAGACCCATTGTCCCAGGAGGAAACAATAGGGTTGTGGCAGCATGGTCAATACAGAGGGTCATCCTGATTACATGTGCCTTTCCACAGAGGTCACCTGTGTCTCGAAGACACTCCCTTCTTACCTCTCCCAGGCCAGCCAGCCCAGCTGAGGCAGCGGGACACCCTGAAGGAGACAGTAAGGAGCATGTCCGAGGCAGGTCAGCCCACCACCACCATCACCTTACTGTCTTCTCCTCTTAGACCGTAATGGAGATAACCCAAGATGGACAACCCAAGAAGAGTGCAAGAATTTTGGGGAATGGCGATGACCCCCAAATAACCATGCCTTCTTCCAGCCCAGTCCCAGCAGCTTAATTAAAGGGAAAAAACTATTGTAGATAAGGGCCCACTTTCCTCATCACTACCAGAACCAACTGTGGACACACTGTCTCCAACAAGTAGAAAGGCACAAGAGCCCTGTGAATGGCAGCATCCCCCACCCTTCTGTCGTCCCAACATACCGCTTAATAATGCATTTAGCCTGTAGAGAGGGGCTGATCATCCCTACTAACTATCACGTAATTGCCATACATAAAGCAAGGCGCCCTGGGAGAGACAGGAAGCAGCCTGGCCCAGGCAGACCAGGCCATTACTACAATCTTGGTCATCTATCTCTTTAGAATCCTAATGGGGACAGCCCAAGACCCAGAATCCAAGAGCTTCGAGGACTGCCCACACTACTCTCCCACAACCATCATCCTAAGAAGCAACCCCTGTGGATATGCAACCTGGCAACTGTTGCTGAAGGTACCGAAGACACAGAAGTTTTGAATGTTGTGGATAAGTTCACTTACCTTGGTAGTGTACTTTCCAGGAATGTACACATTGATAATGAGGTTGACACATGCATTGCCAGAGCTAGCTCAGTGTTTGGGAGGCTCAGAAGGAAAGTATGAAAGAGAAGAGGTATTAGCCTGATTACCAAACTGAAGGTCTGCAGAGCTGTGGTGCTGACCTCATTGTTGTATGCCTATGAAACCTGGACAGTCTACCAGTGCCATGCCAGGAAACTGAGTCACTTTCATTGGAATTGTCTTAGGAAGATTCTGAAGATCACCTGGCAGGGTAAGATACCAGACACTGAGTTCCTTACTTGAACTAAACTGCTAAGCATTCAAACTCTGCTTCAGAGAGCACAACTCTGATGGGCTGGCCATGTTGTTCAAATGAAAAATGTATGCTTGCCAAAAAGACTGTTTTATGGAGAACTCACACAGGGCAAGCATTCACATGGTGGTCAGAAGAAGCGATACAAGGACACTCTCAAGGTCTCTCTTAAGAACTCTGGAATTGTTTGTGTGACATGGGAGACACTGGCACAGGACCTCTCAGCATGGTGTACCCACATCAGAGAAGGTGCTATGCTCTATGGGCAAAGCAGAATTGAAACAGCTCAAAGGAAACACAGGATGTGCAAATTTAGAATATCCACCCCAAATGTTCACATGGACTATTTGTGCCCAACCTGTGGTAGAGCATTCTGAGCTCCTATTGGTCTGATCAGCCACAGTCAGACACACTGAAAGGACTCTAGCACAGCGATGTCATTTTGGTCCTCTGCAAGAACAGACAACAACCACTGTAGACACATCTATTAAAGACTCAGAAAAGAAAGTTCCTGTCACCAAAGTCCTTGGCATCGTGAAATGGTTCAATATCAGGAACTGATATGATTTTCTCAGTGGACATTAAAGAAGACACATTACTGTCTACTTTGCCAATGCATCCTAAGGACCTATGGGACTTTTCCATCTGATTTGCAGCTATTTTCCATATATGTGGTCTATTAGAATGTGAGCCTCTAGATTGTCTTACTTCTCTATTTGTATCCCCAGCCCTTAGCATAGCATTTTACACAAAGTAAGTGCTTAATCATTCCTTAATTGATTCATTCTATTAGTTGCCTTCAAATCACAGCTCAGGGTCATTTTCTATTACCCCAGATGCATGTACTTTCTTCTTCTTGAAATTTCTTTGCGTGAACTTTGTATTTATTCACTTAGACCTATATCCCAGTAGAAAGCAAGCTACTTGAGGGCAGGAATGGCATTGTTTTGACCTTTGAGTCCTCAGTGCCTGTGCAGGGTATCTCCCAGTAAGGTGCTTATACAAGTCTCTGTTGGATTGAACGGGCCACAGTAAAGTATAAGAATAATAGCAAAACTTGGGGATTACAGGCTGAAATAGAATCCTTTCACCTGGAGGGAGAAGAAGAGTAAATACAGAAGGAGCTCAACAACTTTTTGCATCCTGGAACTAATTTAAAACCCAATGTGTTTTTTTTAAAGATTATTCTTTCTCTTTCTCAACACTTCATATGCAGATATACCACCTGCTGTAGATATCAAATTTGTTTAAATGCTCTTTGAGTGCTTAAAGTGATTCACCTTTATCTGTACAGGCAGGGTATACATTTAATTTGATTTAATATGAAGTAAAGGGTTTATGCAAACAAACATTCAAAGAATGAAGGGACATGGAATAGGATTGAAAGCTAGAAGGGAAAGATCATCTAGTCCAATTCCTTCCTTTTACATGGAAAGGAGTTTAGGAGTTCTCCTAAACAACCAAACCATACAGCATAAAAGTTTTCCTAAAACTCAATAACAAATAGTAAAGAAGGACTTTCTTTCACTAGGATGAATATATTGAGCATTGTCCATTGAGTTAAGACAACTGTGTGACACTGAACTTCTAGTGGTTGTTAGGCTGTGAAAGGAGACCATCATCTCCGAGGGCATAGACCTACAGAGTGTCAAGAAAAGAGTTAGCTATGAAGGAAGAACCCAAATCTGGAGGAAGCTCTTGAAAGTTCACTTCACATTTTTCCTTGCATCTCTTTAGAAAGTGGTGTTTTACAGCAGAACCACGTGGTGTTGTCCAATGGAGTAATGCCCTTTAGCAGATTCATATTGAATCTTTGGTAGGGGAATGGAGACCAGGCTCTTCTCTGAGATCCCTAGAGTTGAGAACCCTGATGGTCCTAGAGTGTGGATTTCAGATATTTCCAAAAACGTATAGTGTTACTCTAGAATAGGATGACAGCTAAGTCCAAAGCTGGAGGTGGTGGGCACTATAGCTAAGCAGTGAAATAGCATCATGTTGGATGTTCGTTTTGGAACAGTATCCAGGGATGTCCAATGGAGCAGGATAAAGTGGCAACCTATGGAGCGGTATCTGACAGAGACTATGAGACAAGGTCAGCAGGAGCAGTGTCCTGCAGTTTTACCCAGGAGATGTTTTGTTGCAATTGCATCCTCCAACTGGTTATTAAAGATAAACACACTAGTGTTATCACTGGTAGTTTCAGGAGTGTAGAGGCACAGAATATGTTGATCCTAGGGTAGTCATCCCTTGGGGATCCTAACCAGTGAGTGTGACTTGGGGCCATTGCCCAGAGGAATGAAGTAAGCTGTCTACCATTACACAGTGAATAAAAGGGCTAGGATTCTAGTTGAGACCTCCTGCTTTTAGGCCCAGTGTTATTTTCAGTACACCACATCTACTAGAAGTCCAAAAACATTTGGATAGGGGTGTACACATCTGGATAATTCTGATTAGAGAAAATACTTGAGATTGCATAGAATACTATTTCCACTTCTACTTAAATTTCCTCAATTAAAACGTGTTGCTTTTCCAACCTAGTAGAACGTACATCTTTTTTTTTACCCATTGTGGATTTGAAAAACAAAGTCATTTAAAAATTTCTTTGTGCCAAACAAAACAAATTATTTTTTCTTCTACCATGAAAAGCTATTTTTCCTGATTATGTCACTCAGAAATAAATATGCCAGACTCCCTAAAAAATTCATTTTCCAAATCAAGCATAAGAAACCACACATACAGAATTTCAGTTCAAGAATATTTTTTCCAGGAAGAGACCCAAAATGTAACTTGGACCAATTGTGCCTTTTTATTTTTTTTCTTACAGATTTTCCTAAATTCATTCATTGTTGCATGCTATATACAGATTACTAATAGATGTTAAGTGGTATAAAATACAGTTCTATAGACCTTTCTGCCTAGTTCTATGTCATAGAAAATGTTTGGACCAGGATCAATAAACAACAAATGAAATGCCCTTGTTAGTCACAGCGGAAAAATGTATACACATAACACTGAATCAGTAAGAAAAGAAGTAAGGTTAGCATATTAGTAGCCATTGGGCACTGAGAAATGGAATAGAAGTTCCTTTCTGCCTTCATAAAAAAGAAATAAGTAGTTCCATTCATTGTTTCTGGCTTTGAATGCCCCAGTGACTTAATGAGAACTTAAGTCTATAGAACACTGTACTACAGTTATAGTTGGCAACTCAAAGCACAAGCCTTCCAGGATATTGAAGCTGGGGAACAAAGTGGGAAAGTGGAGACTTCATTCTGTTTTCTAAAGGGAGGCAAATGCACCCCTTTTACTGTACCTTCTAATCCATCTTAATTTGTATTAGAACAACAACCTCAATTATTTTCAACAAGGGATGTTGTTCACAGAAATCTGGACTAACAAAGGCCTTGCAAAAGGAATAGCATAATTTGCACTGCACACTACTATAACTATCATCAACGCACAATTTAAGACTTCAGTGTTTTAAAAACAATGTATTGGAATTTTCCTCCCCTCCTCAACATGAGTTTGGTGCTTTGTATATTTGAGATAGCAAAGCACAACAAGTAAAGCGCTTGGCATTTACAAGAGGTGAATTCAAATCCCACCTCAGATATTTTTACTGGGTCTGTGACCCTGGGCAAGTCACAAATCTTTCAAAGCCTCAGTTTCCACATCTATAAAATGGATGATAATAATTGCATATCTTACAGAAGTGTTGTATGGATCAAATCAGACAATTTATGAGTGCTTTGCAAGGCTTAAAAAGTTATACATCCATGAATTATTATTATGATAGACTTTATAAACATCATGGGTTAAATAGTAATATTCAGACTTGTCATAAATGGAGGATATTTGCTTATCCATGGAGAAGACTTATTTGATCTTCTGTATAGTTCTTTTTGGCTGTAGTTACTTATTATTTTGTGAGGTACCAAAATTCAGAGCCGAGCACCAGCACCATCTGGTTTTTTTAGTGTATGATTATTTATTTGACAATGTTTTAGTGAAATATAATGTTGGAAATGCTCTTTCTATGAATGAAAGATTATGACCATTTGGTCAAAACTAGTGTTCTGACTGCGCTAGATAATCAGTCTAAAGTTGACCCCAGAGGCCTTCTACTCTAACGCCTTAGTGTACAAATGAAGAAACTGAGGGAGATTATGGGATTTGCCCAAGGTCACCCTCCACATTAAGTACCACTTTTGAAGACGCATCCTTTTAATTCCAGAGCCAGTGCTTTTGCCACTGGTACTTACTCCATTGGCTTATCCATGTTCCTATTCTTTCTTCATTTTGTTTTTTTCTCTAGCTGGACAACTTCATCATAGAATTTTTACCTTAAGACTTTTAATTTTCCAGGAGTTTAAGGGATAGATTGAGAAAAAGTATGAAAAAAAGTGAAATAACCTACTTCACTGTCCTCTGCCCCATTTGCTTTTGGTATAAATAATGCTGTTTCTTGATCATTTTACTTAAACTTTTAAAAAGAAGCTAGAGTTGGGGAAGAGAGAGAACTCCCAGCTCCTTAGTCAGATACAGGATGGCTATTTCTTCTGTTCATGGAAATCCTGTGTGATCTGGTTTGTCCAGGAAAAGCTAGTCAAATCTCTGAAGAAAAGGAAAGAAAAGATCCATCTCTTCTGTGAAATCATGTAAAATCTGTAAAAATCATGAGGGCTCTGACTTTGGGGGAAAACACACACACACACACACACACACAATCACTGCATAGCTTCATATGAACCTTTTACATTAACAGAACTCTAGTCTCGTAGCAGTATAGGAGATTAGGGTTAGCCTTTGAGAAGAAAAAAAAGAAAAAGAGGAAGGAAAGAAAACAAGAAAGCACGAAAATATAGGAAGGTTTAATAAGCGCACTCTTAAGGAATGGTGTGTTGAGGTTTGCATTAGGGGAGGCGGGCGGAGCGACAGAGGGTTTTCACTTTCACTGAGTACAGTGGGGCCACGAAATGACTGATGTCGTCCAGAAGCCAAAAGCTGAGGAGCCACCCAGTCTTGGGGGGCGGGGGGGCAGTGTTAGCCTCTCCTGGCGCTGAAAGCATCACTGCTTTTCCTCTTGTAGGCTAAGTCAGGAACTTCAATTTGATAGGGGAGAGGTCGATGGGGGCACAGACTTCAGTGGCATCAGCCAGGCCCTGAAATGCGCAGTGTAGAGGAAAGACTTCACACGTCCTCTCCTAGCAATCCTCCGGCAGAAGAAGTCCTTTCTTAAGGAGAAATACCCATTCCCCCTCCCCTCTTTACGCCTGGCGCCTAGGGAGACCGGGGGAGAGACAGAGGTGGGGGAGAGACGCGGGTGGGGGGGACGCTGTGCCTCCAGGGGTGGCAGCAGCGGGCGGGGCTGGATGTATGTACGTGGTGCCAGAGAGAGACAAGGTAGTGACGGGTTTCAATACGATTCCACCCTGGTTGGCAAACTGCCGAGAGGTGCCCGAGCAAAGGGAGCGCAGTGGTGGCTGCAGTCACCCCCTTGGTGCCCACCCTCCCCTACGGCGCCTTCTAGGACGGGGGCGGTTCCGAAGCTAGCCAGGCAGCCGCAGGACGCTCCGGGGGCCAGCCAGGGCTCAAGTTTTGTCCTTAGGGCTTCTGGAGGTGGCTGGTGAGGCTCAGGGCAAGGACGCAGGACCAAAGCAGGGAGCTAGGGCTCAGACGGCGGCGCATCCTCCCCTGGCAGGGGACCCCGGGGAGGGACGGACGACCGGGCAGCCCGCCCCCAGCCTCCAGGCCCGGGGCGAGCGGGGACTCTGCGCTGGCTCCCCCAGACTCCCCCGACTGGGGCTCCCGCGGCCCCGGCGCCCACTGGGTGGCGGCTTCAGCTGCGCCCGCCCCTCCGATCTCTCGTCCCCGCCCTCCCAGCCTCCCTCCCCTCCGTGCCCTCCCCCCGCCCCCGGGCTCCGTGCGCCAGGCTGACCGGGCGCTTCCAGTCCGCCAGCAGCGGCCACATCTCGGCGGCGGTGGAGGTGGCGGCTTTCCCACCCCCTGCTCCCTGGCTGCCCGGGCCCGGGCTCCCTCGCTCGCCCTTTCCTGGCCGTACCCTCCTCCCGGCCTCGGCCATCTTCCCCCGCTCCCCCTCCCGTCCCGAACCTCGTCTCCCCCCCTCCTCTGGCCGCGGGACTTTTCCGGAAAGTTTGTTATTTTCCGCCGAGGCTCGGCTGGGCTAGAAGCGCCTCACTCTCCAGCCGCCAAACTTTTCCCCTCGTTCTGCCGTCCTTCCTCCCCCTCGGCTTTCTCTTCTCTCCCTTGCGCCTGCTCCCCCTCTTAGCGGTGCCCTCCCGTCCTTTCTGCCCGCTCCTCCTGGGCTCCCCTCTCTGCCGATCTCCCTCCTCCAGACACACCTCCACGCCCGGGCCAGTTTCCCGATGAGCGCCCCTCCGGTCATCCGGCCGCCCAGCCCTTTGCTGCCGGTGGCAGTGGCGGCGGCGGCGGCGGCGTCCGCTCTGGTCCAAGGGCCGGTGCCGGTACCGACCCCGGCTCTGACTCCGGCTCTGGCTCCGGCCGGGGGCATCTCCTTTCATCTCCAGATCGGGCTGAGCCGGGAACCCGTGCTGCTGCTGCAGGACTCCTCGGGGGAGTACAGCTTGGCTCACGTCCGGGAGATGGCTTGCTCCATAGTGGACCAGAAGGTAAGGCGGCCGGCTCTCTGGGTCTCTGGGTCTCTGTCCCTATTTGCATAGGGGGCGCTCCCCGAGCTCTCCCCTGGTCAGTTCTCTCGGTCCTGGCTAAGTGTCTTTCTCTGTTGGGGTCAGTCCAGCTGGTTGGACTTTTATACTATCCTTCCCACCTGGGGTCCGACTGGTTCTGGGGTCTAGGAGGGTTTGGATATTGACAGAAGGACGGATTCAGCCCCGGCGTCCGGAACGTCACTCTAGATGACTTGCCATCAGCCCCTCTATTCTTTACTTATCTTCCCCCATCTTTTTTCTTCTCTTGGTGTTTTTACCCACTATTTGAAGACACCCCTCCACCCACACCCATTTGTTTACCCTTTCCATTTTCACGATTTCCATCATCTTTGTCTCCATTCATCCCTCGCTTTCTCACTTGTGTCTTTTCTTGAAGCATCTCTGCCACCTAAGAAGAGTTTCCCACGGGATGATCTCGGAGCTTTTTCATCTTCTTCCTTAGACCCTGCTTAGCCTTCCAATTAGAGCTGAGGAGTTAATTGAATGGTGTGGAGCATTTTTGCTTTCCTGAGCTGGGAAGGGAGGAGATGAGGAATTTCTCACCTGTCAGATAAAGTTTAAGTGGCAAGAGAGTCCAGCTGTGATAACAACAGACTCAACTCTGACCATCACTCAAACCATGGCTCCCCCCACCCTTTCTGAACCGTTAGATAATACATTTTCCATTGATAAAGCTTGAAATTTTCACAGCCTTCTGCAACCACCTCTATTTACACTAGCAGGGTATGAATGAAGATCAGGAAACTTTTACACTATCTTTCCCAAGAAACTGAACCATCTAGGGTGGAAAACTTCACCACAGGACAGCTCACATCTTGGTTGTGCCTGGAGTTGAAGAAAACTGGAGGGTAACTGCTAATTTTGCAGCCAGGAAGACTATTCCCTCCCCCAACTTTTACAGCTAGTCAATCGATTCCAGGTTGTCCCAGTACCCATCTATATGGGTGTTATATGGAAGGACTGATAAGAGTGAAAAGAGGCTGGGGACAGCAGGCGCCAGCCCGCTTAGTATAAACAGCCAAAGATGTTGGAGGTGGAGACTGGGATTTCTAAGAGAGTTGGTGCTGAATTTCACCCTCGAGAATTGGCAAGTGACTTCTGAAGGATGACTTAAAGAATCTAGAATCACTCTCTGTGAACAGTTTTGTTACAGAACTGAATTCTGGGGAAAGGGGCCATACAGCCAGAGAGCAAGGGAGACCAGCATAAGTGTGTGTGTATGTATTTGGGGGGCGGAGATTGTGGGAGAATCTAAAAGTTGTAAAAGACTGGAGTAGTGTAGGAATAACACTGAGTGCCAGGAATCCCATGTGTTATATAAATTATCAGAAGCAGTAACTTTTTATGTATAAGAAAAAGACCTGTAATTTTTAATTGCAAGTATGCTTTTTGGAGAACATGGTAAAAATCATTGAGAGCCGCACTGTCATTGTAATGTCATTATAATCAATGTTGTGGCATGTTCATTATATGTCGAGAGGAGCTTAAAGCACTCTAAGAAGTTACTTCTAAAGGTGCTCAGTCTTACTCTGAAAGTTTATAGTTTGATGAAAATGGTCAGTAAGGACAGAAACCAACAAAATCATATTAAAAATAGAAACAGAAACATATCAGTGATTAGCAAATGTTTATTGAGTGATGGTACAACAAATTGCACAGAGACTGGATTGTTAAAGAAAAAGTATGAATCTAAAGGGACTGCTGGAATAGATTGAGTCAGTAATTATTATATAGGATAATCTGAATAGGCTTTTTGATGTTTCAAAGAAAGGAAGGGCTATTGTCATAGACTACGATGTGAGGCAACTGAAGTGAGATGAAAAGGTTTAGGAAAAGCATTTTAAGTGAGGAATGGTTACCAGTTTGATTGATTGGAGCAGACTGTAGGGCAGAGAGGGAAAAGATGAAATAGGAGGCTAATTGTCCAGGGACAATTGAGAGCTGCTTACAACCTTTCTGAATACAGATGTGACATGACCAGAAGTAATCTGGAAGGTGATGTGTTTCATTCTGCAGACAGTATTTTAGAGTAGAGAGAGTCTAAAGGCATGGAGTCCAGCAAAAAAGCTATTCCCTTCGTTCAGTCATGAACTAGTTAGAGCCACCAGGGCTATGGAAAATGGAATTTGAGAATACATCCAGAAAAATGCTCAGAATTTGGTATCTGGTTGATGGTAAATGGACAAAGTCTCCAGCTATAATGGAGAAAATGGAATAGAGTCAGAGTTCTCAAGGTTTAAGATAATGATTTTTATTATTATTATTATTATTATTATTATTATTATTATAGGATGATCATCTTAGAAGTGGATTAGACCTTAGGGGCCACTAGTTGAACACCTAATTTTTTTTCAAATGAAGAAACAAAGGCTTAAAGAAATTAAATGACTTTCACATGGTTGCATATCTAATAGGTATTCTGAGGTAGGATTTGAACCCGGTTCTTCCTAATTTCAACTTCAGCACTGTCCACATGCTGCCTTCCTACACTTGTTTAGCTTTGGACTGTGGGAGGAAATATGGGTTACAAATGCCCTGGCTATAGCACTATACAGAGACTGAGGTTTGAGAGTTATTTGTATACAAGTAATAATTAAGAGCAGAAGATAGGCTGTCTGCCCCTACATTACAAAACTGTACGTAACGCTGCGAGAGATCAGGACCGTGAGGGAACTGGAGATCACGCCATTGGGCTCTATTGAAGAAATGAAGAATATTTAGCTAGAAGAGAAGACTTAAGAGATAGGAACGTACTTAGTGCATGCTTTTTCCTCTGCCTGGAATAAACCTCCTACTCTGCTATTCTTCCTTTTAAAGGGTCATCCATCAAGTCTCATCTCAAGGCCCAACTTTTCCTGGAAACTTTTCCTGATCCTCCTATTTGTATATAAATGCTCTTTTTCTCCTCTGAATCTCAGAGCACTTTGTCTTTTGCTTAGCCAAGTTCTCTTACTCTGCTTTTTAAGTTAGTTTTGAACTTATGTGGTTAAGATGGTGTAGTGGTTGGAATACTCATTTAAGAATGGAGTTTGAATTCCACCTCGAAACTTAGTAGTCTTGTGACCCTGGGCTTAACCTTTCCCACCCTCATTTTTTAAAATTTGTAAAATGGGTATTATAATAATAGCATCTCCCTCACAGGGTTCTTGTGTGGGGATCAAATGAAGTGAAATGCTTTGCAAACCTTAAAGAAATGGAAGAGCTGCAGAAATGCTAGCTGTTATTTAACTGGACTTGTGATTTCACTGACATAGCGTCCATATACTTGTTTTACTCCTATTACATGGTAAGATCCTTGAGAATAGTGACTCTATCTTAATCATCTTTGTATCCCCCGAAGTTCATAGTGCATTGCCTTGCACATGGTAGGAGCTCAGTTTTTATTAGCTGAAGTGTTTAGTGAATTTTGATGGGGAGGAGGAGGACTCTGGCTCAATGAAGAGCGCAAAGGGGGATGGTGGCATTTTAGGAATGGGGGGAATAAGATACAGACAATGAAAAGGCATGTGGACATAGGAGGATTCTTTATTCTTGAAGGAAGGGAGGGATTACCTGAATAGATTGAAGACCATGTCTGAATGACAGTGAGGTTTGATAAGTTACTATTAACTTGGTGATCTCAATTTCTTCTGCAAATTACACTTTAAAACAATCAACTGCCTGGAAGGAGAGACTCTTTAAGAGAGAGGTGAAAGTTAGAAATGGCCTCCTGATATTGTGGACTAGGAAAAAAGCCAGAAATAGCTAGGGTAGGGTTAAAACAAAGATTTAAAAATAGTCCAAGATCATCCTTTATTTTTTAAAAAAATCCCTCTATGTGGTTTTTTTTTTTCACTTGGTCAAGAGTAAGGTTATTCAGATGTTCACTTTTTACTTCATTTCAAAATAGAAAAAAATAGTTTCATCCTTTACAAAGATGCCCCTGACTTTAAATTTTAGAATTAGTAGTATATGCATGCTTTATATCATCAATATAGGCAACAGAATTATCACCAAAATTAAAAGGAGGGAATGGCTCCTTTTTATACAGTGTAGAATGGCTTCTGTTATATAGTATAGGCCAAGGGTACTTCACCTAGGATTATTCTGATACCTCATCCAGGTATGGAGGTGATCCTGGGTTCTCAGTCTGTGCATTCTGGAAGATTGTAGCCAGCTGGAGAATTTCCCAAGTATCAGCCCAGCAACAGACTAATATGTCTGTTTTGACGTGACAAACTTTACCAGACACCCTTGACCACCAGGGTAATGAATTATTTTTATTTTTGCTACACAAAGACTATCCACTAAAAGGATTGTAATCTGCATTGGTGAAGGGAATACCCATGCTGTTGAAATCTTATAGTTTTTGAAATGTTTTGAAGCAAATAAACTCAGATTGTATCTTTACATAACAGCAGTTGTTTGACCATGGACAATTATCTGGTGTCATTTATTTGTGCCTGAAAAGTTTTGATATTATCTACGAACCTCACTAGACTATGTTTTGGATTGTGGTTTTTTTTTGTTTCTTTCTGGGGGGGGATTGGCGGGGGGGGGGGGAGCAGGTGATGTTGGCAGGAGGTTATTTCTTGATTTAGTGCAAGTCTGTGATTTCAGTGATATAGGAAACTCCCAATGAGAAAACTCCCTCCACCAATGCAGATTACCACTGAAAGATTAAATGACCTGCCCAGGGTCACATAGACAAAATGTGTTAGAGAGGTGACACTTGAACTCTGGTCTTCCCAGTCCCTCCTTTTAATTTCAGTGATAATTCTGAACTTGCATTTTCTTTTAAACAATTCATAAGTTTGCATGGTATTATTAATGTATGCTCTTTTTAGAAGGAACAACTCAAGGTTCTGTTGGCTATAGAAGATGTAAACCAATTTGTCTTTTTCGCTCAAGCATATGACCTTGGCGGCTGGCTTTATATAGACATGTTTTCTTTTACTACTGTGAATGCTTATTGGTTTAGGAAGGAAAAAAAAGAAGTTGGCTTACTTTGAAACACTGCTACTTTCTAGTATCAAAGGAACCTAGTGCATGAAGACTGAGAAAGAATTGTTTTGAAGGAAGCACCTAACAGTATTAAAGAGGA
Source organism: Trichosurus vulpecula (assembly GCF_011100635.1). NCBI lineage: Eukaryota > Metazoa > Chordata > Mammalia > Diprotodontia > Phalangeridae > Trichosurus > Trichosurus vulpecula. The sequence continues at coordinate 264,686,942 of NC_050580.1, read as the reverse complement.
AGAAAAGCTTGGAGTTTTTGCTCCCTTTCCACGGCCCATATCAAGGAAAGGAAGTAAAGTGCTTTTTTTTTCTTATAAGTAATATTAAGTTGGGATGATGTGATGTAATTAAAATGACTACCTACTCACTTTGACTGTTACTGTCCTGGATTGAAAACGAGCTATTCTTCATCAAATTACTTGAGCTGAGGTATCATAGCTAAAGAATCCTAGCCTATGTCTCCAGATTAGACACTTAGACATTTTTAATTATGTGGACCCAGAACTAGAAGAGCAAGATTTTAATTGGAAGCATTTTGCCGCATAGGAGAAACAAAAGTTAGAGGCTAGGTGTTTAGGGTTGGAAAAAGAGAGGGTTACTGACTGAAATGCCTGTTATCAAGTCCTTATGTTGTCGCTGTTTGTACTTTACTCATTTTTAAAATTTCTCTTCTGTAGTGGTGGAATTATGTTCCCCCTCCCTTTAGAACATCTTTTAGCTATTCCTCACCGTCCTCATTGAGTGCGTTAGTCTTCCATATCTTTCTATTGTTCCAGAGAGCTGGCTGATGCAGAAAAGTCCTCTTTGGAAATTAAAAGCAGTCGTATTTTTTAACTAATTCTGGGGTTGGAGGCCTGGATACATATATGGTTTTCATTTTCTGTTGTGTGTGTATATGCTTGTATGTGTGTGTGTGTGTGTGTGTGTGTGTATACATATATATACACATATATATATGCACCTATATAGTTTTCTCTGCATTCTACTCATCCTTTGCTTAGTACTGCAATACAAAATTGTGCATTTCTTGTAGGTGATTATTAGGGAATAGTAATTTTCAGGTTTTTTTGTTGTTTGTTGTTCAGTCATTTCAGTCCTCTCCCACCTTTCATGACCCCATTCGGGGTTTTCTTGGCAAAGACACTGGAGTGGTTTGCCATTTCCTTCTCCAGCTTATTTTACAAATGAGGAAACTGAGGAAAATGGGTTAAGTGACTTGCCCTGAGTCACTGAGCTGGTAAGTGTCTGAAGCTTAATTTGAACTCAGGTCTAAGTGATTCTAGGCCTGGCCCCCTCTCCACTTTTTCACTTAGCCGCCTGCTGACTTGACAATAGCTGACACTTAGAAAGAAACACACATCATTCACTGGATCCCCACAAGTATCAGCACAGAAGGCGTGGCTATCTCCATTTTTTAGATGTGTTACATGGCTTGCTGATAGTTACACACTGGTAGGAAGGAAAGACTGGATTCAAAGCAGAGTCTCTCCTGACTCCAGTTTCAGCTCTTTTCCCTACCAAGCAGTGCGGCTGTTTCTAATTGAATTGAATACATCTGTGTGGTAAAGGAATTGATAAGCTTCTGTACTAACCAATTATCCAGATGTTTGCCTTAAAATGTTCTTACCCTAAGGGAAATCTGTCAGTAGGAATACAGGGATATTAATAAAGATGAAACACTTGGCCCATAAAACTACACTTTGTGATTTTGTGCTGGTGAGAAAGTTTTAAAAATTACTTTATGTTGGTTAATTGTATTTAGTCAGCTGATTGTATGGAACTGTGGATGGATCTGAAAACGAGGAAGGTCAGTTGTCATAGGCAGCGTCATAATAGCTGAAAGCTATAGATAATGCTTGGGGCAGCCAAGGTGGGACAGTGGTTAGAGCGCCAGGCCTGGAGTCAGAAACTCATCTTCCTGAACTCAAATTCAACCTCAGAAATTTACTAGTTGGGTGACTGGGCAAATCACTTAATCCTGTTTGCCTCAGTTTCCTTGTCTGTGAAATGAGCTGAAGAAGGAAATGGCAAACACTCTAGTATCTTTGCCAAGAAAACTCCAAATGGGGTCATAGAGAGTTGAACCCTACTGAACCACATTCCTAACACATGAATTACACAAAGCAAGTGTAATAGCAAATGTTTCTTTGAATGAAAGAGTGAATAAATGAGGGCAGTGTGTCTAAAGGAAGGCATGCTGGATTTGCAGTCAGAGGCTGTAAGTTCAAATCTCAGCTCTTTTACTTATTATTAACTCTCTGGCATTGGAGAATCTCACTTAACACATCTGGTCCTGAATTTACTCATCTGTAAAATCATGGGAAGATGCTGCTGTATATTTGTAATTTTTCTTAGAAGAAGATTCTGGCTTTGCAGTGTGTCAGGGACTCCTGGGTAAGGAAACATCTCCTACGAATGCAAATTAGCACCCATGCTTTAATTGTTTCCTGGAGGTGCTGAGCTGTTAAGCGACTTTCCCAGAGTCACCCTCAGTTTCCTTCCAGTTTTTGTCAGAAGTGGAATTTGGCCCCGGGTTGTCTAGATTCCACCGCCTATTCTCTGTTAACCTGACTCTCCTTACATGTGTAATTATGAACAAAATTTGCATGCTACAATGCATTCTCTGAATAATAAAGATGCATTAAGTATACATCATAACATTTAAACATGTATTTAATATCTAAATAATTCAAACATTTTAAATATAAAAAGTAACTAAAGCTATGACTACATGAAATAAGTCTCTAAGAGGTTCCTAAATGAAGTTAGTGTCAATAAATTGCACAGCCATTTGTTACTAATTTGTATTTCTAGTTTCTCGATGTTTAGACCTATAATTATATGTTCCTGAATATGACTCAGTCTCTTCATCTATTGGTACCTAGCTCCTGCCCTGACCTCATTCGCCCCATAGGCCTCCATTTAAATAAAAAATACTTAGCGCTCTGAGTGATTTAGTTTGTGTCAGTTCTCACATTTAAACGCTCAGAGTTGTGTTTCAGAACCACACCAACTGCCTAGCATTTCTCAGATCATTGGGACATTTCTGGCTTGGAGGTAGCACTCTCGCAATGGCTGTGGCTTGCTAAGCATGCCTTATCTCCCGACCCACAGCCAGAGGGCTCAAGGCCCTCTGGATTGGTGTAGGGAGGGCAGAGTGAGGAGACATCTAGGCATTGGCATTCGCCCATCTTAAGAGTTGTCTGTTAGCTGCTGCATTTGCTTTGTGCCTTGGGTTGTAGGGAAAAAAATCAGATATTGCTCACCCACAGGCTGAAATGAAGGAAGGGGAAAATGATGTATGTATTCAGAAACATAAAGATAATGTGTGCATATTAATTTCAGGTTTTAGTTATAGGGTGCAAAAAGCAGTGTAGACTTTTTTACTCTTTAAAACAAGTTGAATTTCTGTATTCTACTGTTTTACCGTATAGAAACAGGAAGTTTTAAGCTTTTTTCTTCCTTATATCTATCTTCTTTTTACATCTACATGTATATAGGTGAATGCTATGTCTATTTCAACACTGCCTTCATATATATTTGATGAAATTAATTAGAAATTCATCATAAAAGATCTAGAGGTCTAAAGGACTTCAGAGGCTATCTCGTTCACCCTATGCATTTAACAGATGAGGAAACAGGCCCAAGGAAGTTAAATGATAAGCAGCAAAATATCAGAGGCAAGGTTTGAACCCAGGTCCTCTGACTTCAGAGCCAGTGCTTTTGGGTCTTCTTTATTATATGTCTAGCACTGGGCTCTGTGCACAGTAATTACTTAATAAAATTTATTGAATAGAACTGAAATGAATGGACAAAGTAAAATGACTTAAAGTTACCCCAAAGAACATTCAGCCTTGAAGCTTCTTAGGATAATGTGCTACCTTTTACTAGCAATAAAAACAAACTTTATTGCATCACTGTCTGCATCTCACTGAGCCTTCAGGGGACATGTTATCCCCACTCTGACCAGCAGATCTTAGCATAAATAAATTATGGGATGTCAACAACCCTCCCAAATCTCAATTTCTCAGAATACTTCAGGAATTTATAAAAGCCTGACCAAAAGTAAAACTAAAATTTTTTAAAAAAAGCAAAGCAAACAAATAAGCACACAGTGAAAACCCTTTTCTTTGAGGGGTTGTTGAGGTGGCATTAATTTAGTGAAAATTAGTCACTAAATCAAGTAGCATTTATTAAGTGCTGAGAATGTGCCAGGCACTGTGCTAAGCACTGGGGATACAAAGAAAGGGGAAAAAATGATTCCTGTTCTCAAGGAGCTCATAGTGTAATGGTGAAGACAAGGCACTTAGATTAAGGAGCATGGGGAAAGGATTCTTGCATAAAATGAGTCTTTATCTGAGATTTGAAGGAAGTTAGGGAAACTAGGAGGGAGAGATGATGAGGGAGAACGTCCCAGACATGGAGGACAGCCAGTGAAATCTCATGAGTTGGAACATGGAGGAACAGCAGGGAGTCAAATGTAATGCTAATAATGCTAAGAAACATTTATTAAGCACCTTCTACGAGCCAGGCACTGAACTAAGCATTGGGGATATATTAAAGAAAGGTAAAAGACACTAGTGGCTTTCCAGGAACTCAGTCTGTTGTGAGAAAATATGCAAACAACTGTGAACAAACAAGTTATAAACAGGATAAATCAGAAATAACCAACACAGGCCAGGCACTAGCATGAATGGTGATAGGGAAAATTCCTATAGATGTTGAGATTTTAACTAGGACTTGAGGGAAGTCAAGAGGTGGAGATGAAGAGGAGGAGCATTGTAGGCATGGAGTAGAGGCAGTAGGAATGCCCAGAGTTGGGAAATGGCTTATCTTGTTTGAGGAAGAACAAGGGGACCAGTGTCATTAGATTGAAGAGTCCATGGTAGGCAGTAAGGGGTAAGAAGAATGGAAGGGTGTTGGGGGCAGATTATGTCAATAATATTTCATTTGAAAATGAATGAAAACAAAATGGAAAAAAAAATTATTCAGTAGTTGGCTGCATGAGAGTTCTCAGTTCCAAGTCCCAAGAAAGAAATAAAAAGAATCTTTAGAAATAAATACTTGGTCATAGGCAAGATGGTATAGTGGAAAAAAAGAACACTGATTTTGAAGTCAGGAGACCTAGGGGAAACATAGCCTTGCTCTTTATACCTATGGGAACTTAAACACATTATTAACTTTTCACCAACTCAGTTTCCTTATTTGTTAAATGAGGAGATTCATCTAGGTGATGTTCATGGTTAGTTTTCCAGCTGTGAATTCTATGTAGGGTCCTGTAGGTGGCTAGATAGGCAGGCACTTTAATGTGGCTTTTGCTTTGAAATCATCTTTTGCTGTCATTCTAGAACACCCACTTCACTAAAATCTTAATTCTGATAAAAACCTAAGGCTATTAGTAAATTAAGCATGTGTTTGTGTGTACATAATTCTGCCACTGACTTAGATGGGAAAGCTTTTGGAAAATAGGTGATTTAGAGGTTTAATAATTCTTTTTATCAAATGGTAAATAAAAAGACTTAAATGCTCCCTCCTTCAGGTAAATCAGTAATAAGCATTTCCAGTTTGGACTTTCTGTGGTTCTTTGCTTACATCCATTTTCATATATGCACTATCTTTCATTACTGCTATTTATGAGTTACAGCCTCCTACTAGACTGTATCGGGGCTGGGGCCATATCTTATATTAAAGTGTAACCCAGTGACTGACTTAGTGTTCTGTATACAGTGGGTGCTCAATAAAGGATGAGTTGAATTGAAATGAAGGAAGATAACTGCTTATTCATGTATAGGCTAGGCACAAGCCTTTATTAGTTTCTTTCCAATTAAGTAATAGGGAATTAAACGTATACAATGAAGAAATCTGGTCACCAGTAGCATAATTCAGTAGATACTTCAAATTACTCCTAAGAAGTGAATTCAGGCATACCTCAGAGATATTATGGCTTTGGTTGTAGACCACCACGTTAAAGTACATTAATATTGCAATAAAACAAGTTACATAAGTTTTTTTGTTTTCCCAGTGCATATAAAATTATATTTACATCATACTGTAGTTTAATAAGTGTGCAATAGTATTATGTCTAAAAAGACAACGCACGTCTTAATTTAAAAATACTTTATGGCTTAAAAAAAAGTAGTCATCATCCGAGCATTCAGTCATTTGTAATCTTTTTGCTCGTTGAGTGTCTTGCCTTGATGGCTTCTGACTGACCAGGGAGGTGGTTGCTGAAGGTTGGCGTGACTGTGGCAGTTTCTTAAAATTGGAGAGCAGTGAGGTTTGTGGCATTAATTGACTCTTCCTTTCACTTGAACACTTAGAGGCCACTTTATAGTTATTAATTGGCCTAATTTCAATATCATTGTATCTCAGGCAATAGAGAGGCCAGAGGAGAGGAAGATATGGGGGAAGGGCCAGGTCTGTGGAACAGTCGGAACATACACAGCATCGATCACTTAGGTTCCACATCTTATATGGGTGCAGTTCGCGATGCCCCAAAACAATTATAATAATAAAATCAAAGGTCATTGGTCACAGATCACCGTGACAGGTATAATAATAATGAAGACATTTGACATATTGGGAGAATTACCAAAATGTGACACAGGGAAATTATGTGAGCACGTGCTATTGGAAAAATGGTGCCGATAAGACGCGGACACAGGGTTGCCATAAACCTTCAGTTTGTAAAAACCGCTATATCCACGAAGCGCAATAAAGCAAGATATGCCTGTAACTTGGAGTATATGAGAGAGTAGTTTTGTGCTATAATAAAGGAGGAAATAGATCATTTCAAAAAGCTGTGGACTTAGATGAATTGAGGAATAGTGAAGTAAGCAGAGGCTGATGAACAGTCTATACTGTAACATCAATATTATAAAATTACATTATTTTGAAGATGACTATAAAGAGATAAAAATGGGATCAAGGGAGCTAACAAGTGTAAAGTGATTAGCAGAGTGCCTGGCACATAGTAGGCACTATGCAAATGTTAGCTATTATTATTAAAATGAAATGAGCAGGAGCAGGAGAACAGTTTGTACAGTAACAACAGCCCTGTAAAGACAGACAAATTTGAAAACTCTGAACCATTATCAGTGAAGTGATGATCCAGGATTCCGAAGGGCCAATTAAGAAATATACTCTATGCCTGTTTCCAGAGAAGTGACAGAGTTGGGGTCCAGAATGAGACGTCATGTGTTTTTGTATACATCCAATGAGGAAATTTGTTTTAATTATGTATATTTGTTATAAGTGGTTCATTTCCTTTTTTTTTTCCTAATGGAGTTGGGGTGAGAGGAGAGAAAATAGACTTCTGTTGATTAAAAAAATTGAAAGGTTGGGGGTGACACTACAGATGTGGAATGTAGCCTGCACTTTCAGATGAGGTCACTGTGTTGTTTGTTTTCCCTAATTGTTTTACTTAGTTATAAAAGACTTCTCAATGAGTGGGAGTAATCTGTAAATGTTTCTAATTTAAAAACAAAATATATCAAAGAAACTTTGAGAAAAAGGCCAAAACTCTGTGATGATTTTTGAACGTGTGGAATGCCAGGCATTGGGAGAACCATGTGTTGTTGTTTTCCTCTTCCCTGTAGTTAATTTAGAGATGCATTCGACTGGACTATTATAGGGTTGGTGGCATTTAGTTCTGCTGCATGCTTTGTATCTGACTACAGTGACATTATTTTAGATTGATACTATGTCTATAAATTTCTTGCATTGAAATTTTGAAAAGTATTATATAGCTGTACTGTTAATATTTGGGAAAGATGCTTTGAGTCCAATGCATGAATGTTGTAGTGAAAGATTGGATTCTCAAAAACAAATGTCAAAGAAGTAGCTATGAATGTCAACTAAACTTTAAAAAAATCTGAAGGTTGCCAGTGATACCATTATTAAGTCTATGTCCCAAAGAGATCAAAGAAAGTGAAAAAGGACCCGTATGTATTAAAGATATTTTAGCAGCTCTTTTTTATAGCTGCGAAGAACTGGAAATTAAGGGGATCCCTGTCACTTGGATAATACCCGAACAGTGACTGAATGGCATATCAATGTGATGGAATACTGTTGTGCTACAAGAAATGACAAAAGGGACAGTTTCGGAAAGATTGGGATGACTTGCGCTAACTGATTCAGAGTGTGAGGAGAGCCAGAACAAGTTATACAACAGCATTGTAGAAGGAAACAAAACCGAAAAACTTGGAAAAGGATCAACACGATGATCCGTCATGATTCCAGAGGACTGATGAAGCACGTTACCTGCCATCCTGACAGGAGATGGCCTCAACGTACAGAAATACATAAAGCTTAATAATAAGAAGAAGATAGGATGGGTAAGAGAAAGGGAAGGGAAGAACCATTTCTATCATGTGGCAGCTGCTGTCCAGAAGAGTTTTTACAAATATTATCTCACTTGATCCTTACAACATCCCTGCAAGGTAGGTGCTATTATCCCCATTTTACAGTTGAGAAAACTGAGGCAGGCAGCAGTTAAGTGACTTAACACAGGGTCACACAGCCAGTTAAGTGTCTGAGGTCAGATTTGAACTCAGACTCCAGGCTTAGTGCTGTACTAGTCCCTCTACTAGTGACCTCACTAAATAAGACGGGAGACTGAATATCCTCTGAACTATATAATCAGTAACTAACTCATTTTCTGCCTTCTATACTGTATTATTAGAGACACTGAGAAGCCAATATAACGGGCAAGCTGTGTGTGGCCAATGCAAAACTGGCACTGGCCTTCAAACAGACAAGAGAATGGATGTGTTTGCTTTTGTTTTGCTGGTTCTTACCCTTTCTGAGAAATCAAGCCTTCTTGTGACTATATAACCCATCAAAGCCTCGATGGTTCTTGTCTGTCTGTGGGGACCCAAGCCCTGTTTGGGCAGAACAGAAACAACCAGGAGAGGTTGTCATGTAAGAGGCTCCTCACAGTTAAAAGCAGGGAGTGAGTACCTTTTGGTTCACCAGTGATGTTCTGGAGAGTTTCCAAAATTGAAATTTCAGCTTCTTCAATATTTGCTTTGTGCAGAGCGTACCCTTCCAAATGCAAAATTCTCTCTTTGTGTTGATGATATGTGGATGCCGAGGCAGTGATTAGTCTTGCTCACATGTATTCAACACTCTTATTCATCTGGAGTAAAATGTGAAATTCCTCCTAGGAATTACTCTGATGCTGCTAACCAAATATTTTTGTACCATTAAAAACCAATCATGACAGCGCCACTTGAAGTTACTTGGCAGCAGGGAAACCCACATACTGTTGTCTCTTGCTCTCCCTTTTTTGTCTCACATAATGTAAGCTGTTTGGCTGAAATAAACAAAGACTTTAATTAGATAGCAGTTAGGACCATCATGAAATGTCATAAAATTTCAGTGTTTGTGAAGCTAAGAATTCGTGTAAATAACAGGCATTAGACAAATCTCAGAAACATTTGTACTTGTCTAAAGTTATAATTGCCTCTGTAAAAGTTATCTTCCAAAGTTGTAAAAGCCTCTGGTTTGTTAAAAGCCACGAAGTTGATAAAGCAGTTTAGAAATGTTGGCAAACATGAACATTTGATTTGTAAATGTGCAATCCTGTGCAGTATTTTGGTCCAAAATCTTTTGGTGAAAAGGAAAAATTCTGATATGTACCCTGCGCTGATGCTTAGACTTTTGTTGTGACTAAGCTTCCAAACCACTGATTGATGGGAGAAAAAATGATTGAATTCACTCCTTGTGTTGATGTTTGAATTTTAGATGTCACTGAATGATTCTCTTCTTTGAATGTTTGCCAGTATCCACTGTTTTGTCTTGCACACCTAAAGTTTGTTCAAAATACGAATGTTCTGGAATTTTAAAACAAATAACTTTGAAAGTTAATTTGACTTTTTCTCCCCCTTGCATGATACAAAGATGATTGGTTCAATTAACTAAAGCTTGTTGAATAAATGAGAAAAAGTCAGGGAAATTGGTTATTTGTAATCCCATACACATCCATACATACCCTCATGCACCACCCTAGAGTTTTTAGAATGGATTATTTTTTCCTTTTGCCCTAGTAGTTAATAAACACACCTACCTCCAGAGATGTTGTATCAAATCAAATAATATATCACATGTAAAATACTGTTCAAACCTCCAAGTGCTATATAAATGTCAGCTATTATTACAAAACCTAAGAAATTAGAGTGTTTTTGAGAGGGAAGTGACAGTTCTCTATCAAGACAGAGTGTGAAGCACTTCTGTATCTCAGAGTGGAGACAGGGAATGACAGCTAGAAGAACAGCAAAGTAATAAAACGGGCAAATGTGAAGAAGAAAAGGCCAAGAAGGGGAAAGCTTTAGCTGGCTATTGGAAAATACCACTGTTTTCTCTGCAGGTTGTTTCCTCAAGCAGCTCTGCTTCAAGGGAGCTCAGTAGTACAGATCAGATGGGGTCAGAGACCAATCCATTTGAAGAGGTGGTGATGGAGGAATTAACAGAACTAAGAAAAAATACATCCCCCAAACCCCAATACATTGTTACTGGAAAAATTTAAGCCGTTAATCAGCAAGCCCATATTAAGTGCTTATTCTGTAGCAGTCACTATATGGAACACTGGAGATACAAAGCAAAAACAGGCGCAGGACCTGCCTTCAGGGGGCTTACCCCTTATTTGGGCCGACATAAGTAGGCACCTAAATTGGTCTGTAGAAGAGGAGTATTGCATAGATGGAAAGTAGCCTTAGAGAGAAGTCCCTAACAATGTGGGGGATAAGGAAAAGCTTCCGGGAGGTGCCAAAGAATCGCCATTGAGCGGAACCTTCAAGGAAGCCAATCCAGTTACCAAGTAGTTAGCTGAGCTTGAGAGCTTCAGTATTGATCTTGCTTGGGAAAAAAGCAACAGCAAACTATGTAGATTAAAAGGAAAGAAACTGATTTATAATGAAAGTGGGAAGACTTAAAAAAAGGTATATCAAAAGGATGAATGGGAGGAAATGATAGCAACCTTCATATCAAATTTGAATAAATGACTTAAATACTTATTGACTGAAATTGCCTTGAAACTGGAAGAAAAAAATAATAGTTGTGAACAACTAGAGAGTGTGAGTCAGCCAGGTAGCTCAGTGAATAGAGCTCCGGGCCTGGAGTCAGGAAGACCTGAGTTCAAATTTGGCCTCAGACACTTAACGCGCCATGTGACCTTGGGCAAGTCACTTAACCTCTGTTTGCCTTAATTCACTGGAGAGGGAAATGGCAAACCACTAGTACCCTTGCCAAGAAAACCCCATGGATTGTAGGGTCCATGGAGTCACAAAGAGTCGGATATGATAGAACAACAACAGAGAGTGTAGCTTACCCTGAGGTCACTATGTCAAGTTCCTTGACAGAAGTAATAGTATTAATGTGGTAAACGATGTGTGGTACAGGGGAATCTTTACCCCATAAGAACAAGCCTGGCCATATTTCCAGATGTGATTCTTGAGACATGAATAAAAAGACAGGGGATGATGTTAAGTAAGCCCCTGGTAGCAAGAAAACTGAGGTGCCAGTAGATGCTTTTTCAAGTACCTGCGGTACACAGAGGAAAAGTTTACAAATAACCAGAGAACTTATGCCCAAAGGTATTTGCTACAGTGATTTGGAAGGAGAAAAATGAGAGAGGAAAAGGAGAAAGAAAGAAAAACAAGAACAAAATTGCCTACAACATAGGACTGATGGTGACAGATTTTTCATTGAATCTCTGTTTTGGCTCATGTTGTACTTCTTTATACTTCTGGCCCATGGACATTAGAAAAGCAACCTGGGCGTGGGATTTATTCCCTTTCCAGCTGGGAGATGATTCCCATGCTTTTTCTCAGGATTTGTGGGACATCAGAGTTTTACTCCCTCAGTTTAGACGGCATAAAAGGGAAGGAAGGAATAAAAAAGAAAGTAGAGGCAGGGGAACCTTTACTTATGGTTAACTCGTAACATGTTTCTTATATTTTGAGTTTGAAAATAAGTACTGTATTTAAAGATTAGCAAATAATTTCATTGCATTGGAACTGTATTGACCTAGATTCCAGTAGAAAGCATTTGGACCATGTTTGCTAAAGGGAAGGCCTATCCTGTTCTTCAGTCATTTTCCAGCCATGCCCAACTCTTTGTGATCCAGTTTGGGGTTTTCTTGGCAAAAATACTAGAGTGGTTTGCTGTTTCCTTTTCCAGATCGTTTTATAGATGAGGAAATGGAAGCGAACTGGGTTGTGACTTGCCCAAGGTCACACAGCTACTAAGTATCTGAATTCCGGAAGATGAGTCTGCCTCATTCCAAGCCCAGAGCTCTAATCACTTGCCACCTAGCTGCCCGGCAAAGGCCTATCTTACTCTTGTTATAAGAAGCAAGGACATTGTCTAATCAACCACTGATGAATTTAAATGTCAAAATATTGCTGCAAGGACTTCGAAAGCAAGAGGTATTGTTCTCCTAATTGATAAAAATATAATCCCATTTGAGGGCCGAGGACGTGAAACCAATTCTAAGTGATGCATCTCTGTTAAGGGCAATTAGATCAACAGGCCATTAATATCAGGATCCTAATGTTCTGCAAAGAACAGTGGGTAATCGGAGGGAGGAAATTTAATACAATAATGAGCGAAGAGACCAATAAATCCTCCTCATCTCTAACTCTTAAGGTACAGGGACTCCATTTGTGACTGTTTGCACACTACTCTCCCAAGAATCACCATGACTTAGTAGATGGGGGACCACATATTGGGGTATGGAAGAACTCAGGTCAAGCCGCCGTGTTTGTGTGTGCGCGCGCGCGCGCGTGTGTGTGTGTGTGTGTGTGTGTGTGTGTGACACAGACATCATGGCTCTGTGACCCTGACAAATAACTTAACCTCTTTCCAGACAGCTGGAAATGCAGAACCCATAAACTCTACTTTTACATAATCACGACATTGGTGGCTAGATGGCATAATGTATAGAGTGCTGGTCATGGAGTCAGAAAGACCTGAATTCAAACCCTGCTTCAGGCACTAGCCGTATGACCCTGGGTAAGTTCATTAGTCACTCCTAACATCAGGTTCCTTGTCTATAAAATGGGTTTATTGATGACACCCACCTTTTAGGGTTGTTGCAAACATCTTATGAGGACTTACGTCAAGCCCTTTTCAAGCCTCAGAACACTACATAAATGTGCTATTTTGCTCAGCTGTATTGTATGTTTCATTTTAATCCGTTCCTTCCAGTTTGATTCTTATCTACTGAAACAGGAACACTCGTGATTCGGACCTGCCTTTCTGGCGAGCTTTCTTGGAAAACAGAGGGTGACGAGTGGTCTGGATTGGAGGCCTAGCAGTTCAGTCTTGTTTATGTGACAGTAGTAGCAGAGCTTTTACCAATAATTACTGACTCTTTGGGCCTCACTCCTTCATGTCCTGTGGGATGTTGTTTGGGATTCTTTTAAAGGAACAACTAGAGGGAAATGCATCTCTGTGGCCTTCTATCCTCAAAAGCAAAGAGAAAAAAGCAAAAGAAATACACATACATATGTATTTATACATATATGCATGTGTGTACATATGTGTGTATTTTTTGCAAGTAGAAGTCACTAATGCATGAACATAAAATAACTGGAGGCCAAGAGGTTTATAGAAAACTGAGGAAGAAAAGAGAATTTGATTTAATAGACGTGGATGGGAGTAGCAAAACACAACTATATTATAGTAGAGTTTTTTTGTGTGTTAAAATTTCATGAACTGAACTTCAACATAGCCTAAAATAAACCCAACAAATATTCGATACAAAGTGAAAGATATAATAGATGAATTTTTTAAATCATTAATTTTAGTTTTCAACATTCACTTCCATAAGATTTTGAGTTTTAACTTGTCTTCCCTTCTTTCTTCCCCTCCCCTCCCCAAGATGGTGTGCAATCTGATATAGGCTCTACTTATAAATTCACATCAATCATGTTTTCACATTAGTCATGATGTAAAGAAGAATTAGAACCAATGAGAGGAGCTATGAGAAAGAAGAAACAAAACAAAACGACAAAAGAAAAGGAGAGCCAATAGTCTGCTTCCATCTGTATTCAGACTCCATAGTTCTTTTTCTGGATATGGATAACATTTTCCATTGTGAGTCTTCTGGAGTTGTCTGAGGTCCTTGCATTGCTGAGAAGAGCTAAGCCTATCAAAATCAGCCATTGCACAATATTGCTGTTACTGTGTGCAATGTTCTCCCGGTTCTGCTCACTTTGCTCAGCATCAGTTCATATAAGTCTTTCCAGGTTTTTCTGAGGTCTGCCTGCTCCTCATTTACGGAACAGTATTCCCATTACATTCATATACCACAACTTGTTAATCCATTTCCCAATTGATGGACATTCCCTAAATTTCCAATTCTTTGCCATCATGAAAAGAGCTGCTATAAATATTTAGTAGAGGAATTTGTGAAGTTTTGTACTATTTGAAGAGCAGCTAGGTGGTGCAGCGGACAGAGTGAAGGGCCTTGAGTCTAGAGGACTCAACTTTCTGAGCTCAAATCTGTCCTCAGACACTTACTGTGTGTCCCCGGGCAAATCACTATTTGCCTCAGTTCCTTATCTGTAAAATGAGCTAGAGAAGGAAGTGGTAAAGCACTCCAGTATGTTCGCCAAGAAAACCTAAATGGGGTCATGAAAAGTTGGACACGCCTGAACAACAGCAAATGCTATTTGTTGTTCCTTAGACCTCTAGAAATCATCTGAAGGTGACACATTTTCTAGAGTCTCGCTTAAATGGAAAACTTTTGTATTCTCAGGAAGTTTTGCAATACTGGGTCATTCTAGAGGACCTAGGGAAAGACATTATAAATGGAAGAAACAAAAAACCCAAATGACAGCAAGATGAAGTGGGTTTACTTCAAGCTTTAACAACAACCATTTCTTCATTGTCATTTTAGCACATGGAAACATTTCTGCTCGAGCTCAGAAGCGCCCTTCCTGTTCTTTCTCAGACAGATGCCTTCTTTCCTGAGCATTATAGGCCTACACTACTGCTTAACCAAAGCATCATTGTTTAATTGCAAGTTTTTTCCAGGTAGACAATACTTTGCACTCAAAAGTAAACAACCGTAGATCCTTGGTCTTTGCAAGTACTCTGCCTGCTAAGAGGCATTGTGCATGCTACAAAATTAGTTATACAAAATTAGATTTTGCAGTGATATATCTGTTTAATGAACTACTTTGTAGTTGCTATGACATTTGAATTTAAACAGATGATATGATATTGGAGACAATTTGCAGTAAACATTTTTTGTTTTTATTTGATTGGCTTTTAATTGTATAAGAAATTATGTTAAAGAATTTAAAGTGCTATATCACATTCACTCTCCAAATGTCATAGCTAATAGATAATTAAGACACTTATATGGCTTTAAATTATATTTCTCTTTTAGATGTTAATATTGTGGCTGTTCAAATCCATATGTTATTTGGGGCAAGAAGAGGCTCAACATATTAATGGATCTCACAAGAGAACATTCTAATAAAGGAGTGTTGGGAACCCTAGATCTTAATGGACCCATCGTATGAAAGCTATCAGTCTTAGGACTGGCTGAAGAATGAAAAATAGAAGATAATAGATAATAATATCTATAAAGTAGATAATAATCACTAGTATGAATAGCTGTAGATGTTTGCCTGGGTAATAATAAAAGCCCAATATACTAGGGATTACTTCTTGAAGGATCGATATGATGACACAGAAATATGTTGGGACACTGTTCAGGCCATCGTTTGGACACTATCGAGCCAAATCAATACTCAATACGTGGGACAGATAGAGAAATGAATTAAAATGAAAATCATCGCAAGGTTACTTTGTGGCTCTATGAAGCAATCCGTTTGTGTAATCTTGAGCCTAATTGGCTTGGCATTAGCAAAGCCATGGTATTGGGTTTCTGTATCCCTATCACACATTCAGTCCACATTCAATTGATTGGCAGTGAGATAGAGCAGAAAAATCACTAGGTTGGGTGTTATAAGACCTAAATTCTCATCCCGGCTGACTGCTACTTCTATAAGAGGGTGGTGAATCCCTCTCCCTCCCCCCCGCCTTGCCCTCGTTCTTGTCCTCAGTTTCTTCATTTGTAAGATAAAAGATTTAAACTAGATTTCAAGGGTTCCCACTAAGTATACTCTTCTGTGGGATAGTGTATGTGATATCTGTACTGTGAAGTGCAAAGTCCTTCAGACTTGAGATTTCCTTGGTTTAGCTACCTACAGGTGAGTATATTCCCTCTACTAATGCACATGTCAACTGCTGGGCAATTTATAATCTTAAAAGAGTTGCCTCAGGACTGATAAGTAACTTGATAATTTATGCATGCATGTATAAAATACATGAGAATTATTTATGCGCGCACATATAAAATACATACAGATCTTGTGCCTTCCTTGCACTTGTGCTGCCTGTATATTACATTTTCCCTCCTTGTCTCATCACCTTTAGGAATTACTGGTTCCATTCAAGCAGAGGTTCCCCCTTCTACAGTTGACCTTTCCTGATCTCCCCAGGTATCTAAGCTCTCATCCCCCAAGACATCTGTACATTGTATTGTTCATATTTAGTATTTACTTCTCCATCGATATGGTCCATTTACAAGGTCGAATGTAAAGTTTTTAAGATCAGGGACTATTTCCTTTTTTGACTAGTTTCCTTAGCACTTATCATAGTAGAGGCACTTAATAAATATTTGTTGACTTGACTTAAATAGTTTGTTTGCTATAATAAACCCTCTCAAAACTTTGTTATTATGTAAAGCACAAGAAAATACCAGGACAAGACTCTTCCAGCATTTATGTCATATATGCATATATATATATATATATATATATATATATATATATGTATATATGTGCCTTCAAATGCTCTCTCTGTCTCTCTCTCTCTCTCTCTCTTCTTCTCTGTCTCTCTCTCTCCCTCCTTCCCTTTTTCCCTCCCTCCCTCTCCCCCCCCCCCCGCTCTGTATTTGATCATTAGTTTAGTACATACCAGCCTCTTTAACCTTGAAGAAGGAATTAAAAGCTATCAAACATTCTTTGGTGGTATTTGATATATCTATATCTATGTATATGTTTATATCTATGACATTTATATAGCACTTTAAGGTTTACAAAATATATAAATCATCACATTTGCACTTCAAAATACACAAGTAACCTGAGAAATTGAGGAGCTGCTTATGTGAGCTTAATCTCTTAATTCTTAATTATGGCATATGCGTGATATCGCCCATCCACGAAGTAGGACAGTTGTATTTATAATGAGAATTTTGTAGATTCTCAGGGTCTAAGTAAAAATATTCTTAATATAGAGCCATGAAAAATAAACAGCATCTGCATACTGAAAATAGAGCAAACTTTTTTTTAAACTGTGTTTGACATGACATTGGAAATCACAAGGCACAGGAGGTGGTTTCCAAACTTTATATAGTGATGCAGATTTAAAAAAAAATTGCAGCCTTCTCTCTCTTTATAAAAAAGATTCACAAATAATTTTCTTAGCTCATATTTTATTCAAATAAAATTTAAAAGCTTATGATTTTATAACAACACAAATATTGATCATAAAATAAGACAGCACATAAATATGTATTGGTAAACATAACATCTTTTAATATTTTAACTTATGAATAATAACCACAATACTATGATGTGATGAATGGGCTTGTTTTTCAGCAGAGTTTCACAAGACATAGTCTCGTTGATGATACTGCCATCCTTAATAATTTTCATCTGTGAATTGAGGACAATAGCTGATCTGCAGCTACAGACTAAAATCCTGTGTCACACAAATGTTATGAACAGTAGTAAAATTTGTATTGCTTTATTTTATAAACCAGAGAGCTCTTTATCATCTACAGCAAAATTAATGAGGTTTTAGTTCCAAATTTTGTTTTGATATACTGCCATAAGAAGAATCTGTTAACCATTCCTGTTCAGGTGGAGTAAGGCAACATGTGTTGTGTTTGTCCATGGCAAATGGGACCTTATCCATTTTTATCTAAAGATATCCAAGTCCTTGGGTGGCTTTGATGTGGACTTTTTTCTTTCATTGAATGATAATGATGATGATGACAGTGACAGCATGTATATAGGACTTTAAAATTTTCCAAGAGCTTTACAAATATCTCATTTTTTCCCCTTAGCAACGTTGGAGGAGGTGCTATTATCATCTTCATTTTGCAGATGAGTTAACTGAGGTGGAATGAGATTAAGTGACTTATCCTGGGTCACAAAGCTAGTTAAGTGTCTAAGGCCAAATTTGAACTTAGGTCTTCCTGACTCTGGCCAGTGCTCTGGCCACTGAGCCACCTAGCAGCTTGTTGGATGTATGTATGTGAAAGATGCAGTAAAAATGTCCCGATAATATTGAACCATGTTTTGTGCCTACCCTCCACCCCTAGGTGGGTCTCCCAATATTTCTTAGGTGGGGCATGCCCCAATTTTGAAAACTGTGTCTAAGACTATGCAGGAAACTGATTCTTCAGGGGGAGAAATAGACATACAATTTACTTTTAAGTTTAATCTGCATTATCAATATTTTCTATATTATTTTCTTAAGTCTAGACAGCAAACCATAAATCAAGCCCTGATTTGTAGCATTTGATGATTTCTGATTTGAAAAATGTTTACACTGAAAATTGAACCATCAGCTTTAACTGATACAATGAGCTGTCTCCTTCATATCCCAGGAAGAAATGGTGATACTGAGACTGGGGTGATAGACTGATTTATCTCCCCTATCTGGAGCTCAAGTGTCCATATTTATTGTTAGACTAATTTTTATGGAAGCATCTTTATCCTTTGCAAGAACTTTAAGTGAATGATACTGATACCTATACCAGGAAGAGTAAAAACCGAAATAAAATTATAGACCAATTCCATTAATGAATAGGGATGCAA
Organism: Trichosurus vulpecula; assembly: GCF_011100635.1. Classification (NCBI taxonomy): domain Eukaryota; kingdom Metazoa; phylum Chordata; class Mammalia; order Diprotodontia; family Phalangeridae; genus Trichosurus; species Trichosurus vulpecula. Next base: position 264,668,270 of record NC_050580.1, on the reverse strand, counting down.
AAATCCTAAATAAAATCCTGTATCAGTAAAGCAATAAACACAACATAAATGATAATTGTTAATATGCCTATGTAGTTCTGTATTGCAAAGTATGAGAGACCCTCCATATAGAAGGTAGAAGAAGTAAAACATTTGTTCAGATGCCAGGTAACCATATGCCATAACCAAACGTTCAGCTCCCACAACCAGTTAGCCCACTTTATCATAACAGCAAGGAATTTAAAACACAATATCACAACATGGAGCCTCGCCTTCCCCAACTCTCTCTGACCCCCTGCTAGGGTCTTCCCAAAAACAAACTCACAGTACAGCTATCATAATCTGCTCAGCTATCACAGGCTGACTTTCTTTACCTCAGCTCTATCACTATGGCCATTAACAGCCATAACAGCGCTCTCTCTCTCTCCCTCCCTCCCTCTCCCTCTCTCCCCTCTCTCTCCCTCTCCCTCCCTCTCCCTCTCCCCTCTCTCTCTGAGCATTTCCTGTGACACAACTTCCTTTTCCTCTCAGCAAGCTCCTCCCATAACATGTGATGTAGGCTTCCTGTGATGTAAGCAGGTCATATTATTAAAGGGTGGGAAAGATCTTCAAATCTGAATTGCTATTACAAATACTTGCTAGAAGATTACAACAATATATTACAAAGATTTTACATTATGACCCCCCAAGATTTATACCAAGTATGCAGGGATGGATTAACATAAGGAAAACTATTAATGTAATTGATTATATCAACAATAAAAGCAATAAAAATCATGATTGTATCAGTAGATAGCTAAAAAGCTTTTGGCAAAGATAGCACTCATTTCTGTTAAAAAGCAAAACTTGAAAGTACAGGTATAAATGGATTTTTTTCTTAAATTTAAAGCATTTACCTAAAACCATTAGCAAACATTATTTGTAATGGGGATAAGCTATAAGTCTTCCCAGTGAGATCGGGTGTGAAACACGGATGCCCACTGTCACTAAGATTAGTCAGTATTGTATTGAGAATCCTAGCAATAGCAATAAGAGGAAAAAAAATAAGTAGAAGGAATCAGAAGGGGAAATGAGGTATTAAAACCATCTCTGCTAACTAGCTAACTAAAACTAACTGCTCAGCATAAGATTATAACAACACATGGTTCAGGTCGCATAATATTCCTTTACTAAAACAATCTAATTTTTAAGATGCTTTTCTTGGAAATACTGTTCTTTCCTCTACTTAATGACAAGCATTTCTTTTGACCTTTTACTTTAGACTTTCACATAAGATCCATTCATGCCATCATCTAAATCTCCCTCCAATTCCCCATTTGGATTTTTCTGCCCATTTTTTCATAAAATGAGTCCAGGTAAGACGTATATGACTATGAATATGAATAGAAATGTGCAACATTATTCAAACTTTGATATATACAAATATAAAAGTAAGAATGACTGGGTCAGAAGGTGCCATGTTAAATATTTTTGCTCTTTAGGTGACCACGCCAAGAAAGGAGGTTCACTTAAAAGGATCATAACATTATTAAAAATTCATCCCAGGCAGGTGCTTAATAAATTGAATTCATCTTCCAAAAATATGACAATTCAGTGAGTATATAACACTCATGTGTATCCCTGAACTCGCTATTGATGCTTCCCCTTCAAAAGCTTGTGCTCCTTTTGGAGAGGAAGACTTGCATATAATAAAACAGACCTTTATTGAGCATTCATACGTGCTGAAAAAATCCAAAGACAGCTGTGATATAGGTCCTGCTCTCAAGGACCTTACAAGGGAGCTAACGTATGACAAAAATTGTAGATGCTTATAAAGAACTTGTCCTCTTCTTTTCTTTTGCCTTACTGACAGTGGTTTTGTTTGTTAGATGAAATAGGGATTAGATTTATTTCATTTACTTGTGATATGGAAAACTGAAGTAGGAAATTCCTACCTATCAATGCATTTTGGTCCCTTATCTGCAACCTTTATTCTTAGAGAACAACTTAGATTCCTCAGAAGGTTGAATGAGTGGCCAAGAGTCCCACAGCAAATATGTTTTAGAGATAGGAATTGAACTTTGGCCATTTTGCCTCTGAGACCAACTCTCTATGTACCATACCATGTCACTAGGAGGACAGTACTTAAAGGCATGTGATTTTGTTAGCGATGATACCAAGTCTCTGACATTTGTTGTATCTGAGACATAACATCATCTGGCACCAGACTGGGGCAAAACTCTCTAAACCCAGCTAGCCTGGCCCTCAATGGATAGATTTTGTCCATTGCTCTTCCCTTTTTTTTAAAAAAATGGATTTTTATTGGTATTCATTCCTCCTTTCAGAGAGACTTCCCTTATGGCCAAGACCATTTTCCCTAGAAGGACAAAACAGATCAAATAAGCAGAACCAATCAGTATATTTTAAAAATCAGGTTATACTTAATGTCTCACATTTTCTCCCTGCCTCCACCGATGCCTTCCTTTGTATCCCCACCATTGCTATATTGTATTCACACTGGCTATGGCTAATAACATATTACTTTAATGAGCCTTATTTATTTTGTTTGTGGATTAGCTACCTATTACTTCCTACAAATCATATTACAAATTATTTCTGCTCGGACCAAGTATGAAAATGAACGAATGATTGTTTTCCTCTGCCTTAAAGTAATACTTTAAACTATGTGAGAAGTGTGACCTTGGGCAAGTCACTTAACCCCAATTGCCCTGCCTTACCTCTTCCAATAAATAAAATAAAAATTAAACTATGTGAGAAGGGTTTGGAATGTTTGCAAGTCATATGTTTTAGGTTATTGGTATACATTCTCCCTCGCTGGAGGTGGGGTATGAGCCAGTGAGACTTCTTCCCCAGGGTGCCCTGGCACTCTCAGCCTATGTTCTTTGCACGTTTCCCTGCTGTAGTTGATGGGTTATAGTGGCAAGACCACCGAAGTAAGAGTTAGAAGACCTGAGGGATAGTCTTGACTCTATCATTCTGAGCTTCTTTTCCTTTATCTGTAAAATGGGGATGATATTTTTTTGCCTAGTTTACTTGACTGTTGTGAGATTCAGATCTCACAACAAATTCACATCTTATGCAGGTGAAAATGCTTTGAAAACAGTCAAGTACTATGAAAATAGATATATGGTATTGTGTGGTCTGGGTCTGAAGAAAGTTTCATGTTTCTATCTTATTTAAAAAAAAACCACAGATGTATGATTTCACTGGTGTAAGAACCTGGACAGGGGGACTTTCTCTACCAATGCAGACCTCTGCAACTTATAGTCTGGGGTGCTGAAAAGATAAACTAGGGACAATGATAGAATGATAAATCTAGTGTTAAAATGATATGATTTTACTCAATTTTATTGCTCTTATTTTAAAACAACTTGATACTACGATACTTATAGAGGTTTTCTCTGTGCTGATACCAAGAGTTGAACACACAAGATCTACCAGCTGCGATATGCTTGTTTACAATAACATGAAATTGTAGTAATAGTTTCAACAATGTTGAACAACAACTAAATGCAGACTTAAAGAATGCTAGAGATTTGTAATTTTCTGCTTTGAAAAGTCATTGATCCTAAATGTCTGTTTTAGGTTTCAAAATGGGTGAAAGTTGATGTAGTATCCCTTCCTAAAGAAACAGTCAAACTTTGTTTACAAATGAATCTAAATTCAGTGTTATGAAAATACTGCAGATTTGTGGTGTAAACCGTGTCTACTGATGTGTGCTTGTATTGATTCTCAGTGAATTGTGGATTACGTTAAAAATAGCAAGTGCTAACCTTGATATAAATATTTTCATATTTGCATCATAAGTATGAGAATTTGCACTTTGAGTGTAAGCATTTCATAAATATTAATCAATTAAACTCCAGCATACTTCAGTGATCAAGATATTGTAAATCAGTCTTCTGAATAAGGACGAAAATTTGCCAGTCGTCCCCCGCCCTGCTCCAATTTTCCCTGCCTATCCTTTGCACAACCAGAAGAGAAAAAAAAAACCCAACGGTATTCCTTCCTACTATTTATACAAACATTTCTAGTTTTATGGAAAGAGATAGTTTTGAATCTGCAGAACAATAAAAAAAGGCTTAGGCTGCATGAAAGTGGTTTAACCATTTTGACTATTTTTGGAGCCGTTTAGTGGGTCAAATAAAATGTCGACCTGTGAATTCCTTCAAAATGATTATTTGTATACAGAACTCTCAGGCTAAATTGACCTTGGTTATATTGTGGCAAAGGAGGAAATGTTGGTAAAGTAGAAAAAAGTAGGACCTGATAGATATCTTCTATTTATCGTGATTCCTAGCAAGAGACAAAGAATGCAAGGTAGCTTGTCCACAAACACAACCTCCTCTGGAACATTATCTATAGCTTTCTGGTACAAAGATATAGCTTCAGTTCATTTTAATTTAAGCATTTACTAAGCATCTTCTTTGTGCAAAATAATGGGTATTTTTCGGTGATAGGGTTACAGAGGAAAAAGCTAAAAGGAGTCTTTTCCTTCATGGAGCATGCACTGTGCTGGTGTGTGAGGGGATGCCGGTGTGTGGGGGAGGGAATTATGACATTTCTGTATATAAATATAATACAAGGAAATTTAAGGAAGAGGAGAATACTAATATCTCTAGGCAGAGGTTAACATATTTTTCCACTGACCACTGTGGCAGTCTTCTAAAGTCTATGGACACCTCAGAATGATGTTTTTAAATGCAAAAAATAAAATGCACAGGATTACAAAGGAACTAATTACATTGAAATACAGTTATCAAAATATTGAAAAAAAAAACACCAAACAACCAAGTTCATGGACCACAGATTAAGAACCCTGGATCTAGGGGCATCAGGAAAGGCTTCCTGTAGGAGGTGGCACCTGAGTTGAGCCTTGAACTAAGGGATAGAAATGAGTAGGGAGAGGATTTTTAGCATAGAGATAGAGGGGGGAAGAAATACTGAGTTTTGGCAACAGCAAGGAGTCTGGTTTGGGCACAGTGCAGAGTTTATGAAGGTGAATAATGTGAAATGAATCTGGAAAGGTAGACTGGCTGCACTGATGGATTTTAAATACCACGGTGAAGGGTCTGCATTGTGGCGTAGAAGCAGTAGAGAACTGAAGATAAAACAGGTAAGCTAAGTGATGACGTGAAATAAATGAACAAATAACTTCTGCCTTTTCCTCATTAAATGTGACAAAACTTTTATTTTAGAGGATAAAAATATGATTCTGGACATCTACAGACTATAAATCTGCTTTCAGAAATTCTGTATAAAATTGATAGCCCCCCCCCACACATACACCCCCCCTCTCCCTCCCCACACGTTTGCGCACTCGCACATGCACATTCCCACACACATTCCGTTCTTGTAGCATTCTATTGTGCATGGAAATCATATCCCATAGGATCAGAGATTTAGAAATCAGATTTAGAATACAGTTATCTAATCTAATCCTCTGATTTTATAGATGAGGAAGCTCAGACCCAAATAAGTTGTGACTTACCTAAGGTGGTAGAGGTAGTAATCAACAGAATCAGGACTTGATTCCAGGTCCTGTTTCTCCAAATCCAGAATTCTTTTGGCGGCTTAATGCTGTCGCTCCGTTTCCAGTATTCTATAAAATCACATGGAAAGAAGAGTTTTTGCCAAATGAGAAAACCAGTCTTTGAGGCATTGTACACATACACATGTATCCATATATACTTATATACACTATTCACACATACACACATACATACACATATTTGCCAATTCCTGTTCCTATTTAAAAACAAAAAGTTAAAAAAAGGATTGAAAAATAGATTCCATGATATCTCTAGCCTTGTGGTCAGTCTGCTCTCATTTTTAGAGTTCTTTCCAATAGTATAAATTTGGTGTCAGGATATTGGAAGTTTCCCTTGGGCAAAGTGAAATGGAAACATTAGCAATTGTTGGTAAATTTCATCTCTGTAAATTTCTCTCTTTATCCCTAAGTCTACCCCACCTACTTTCTTCCTTGATTTTTTTTTCTTTTCCAAATATACAAACAATTACCTCAGCTCTCCACTTCACTTTGCTTTTGCAGGGGAGGGAGAACACAGGACCTGGTATAATGATATATTCCACTGCTTTCCCAGTAGGGTTTTCATTGGTTCTGTAATAAAAAAAAAAAACATAAAAAGGAACTTAATTTCCTCTGTCTCCAAAGGCCAAGTGAGAGAACGTTGTGTAACTCCATTCCTCTACACCAATCATACCATATTTGAGAATTTGGGAAATTCTGCCTCTGTAAGTCCAGGTTTCCATTGCTCTAACAGTAGTCACGGCAAAAAAAAAAAATTAAAAACGCTGGTTCACAGAGAAAGTCTCTGAAAGTTTTGAGAGAGAAATACAAAGAAATGTGGAAGCGAAGTAGAGAAAAGGAAGAAAATGGAGGGGTTAGGGAAGAACCAGAGAGAGACAGATGGATAGACAAAGACAGACACCAAGATGAAGGCATAAACTTGAAAATAATAACCAAACCAGTAGTTAAACATCTGATTCCAGTTAAATGTATGAGATATTTATTTTTTCTGTTTGAAACAAATTCCTTTTAGTTGAGTCCAGTAGGTTGGAAGCTCCTGGAGGGCAGACGCTGTCTTTTGCCTTTCTTTATATCCCCAGAGCTGGTCCAATGCTTGGCACATAGTAGGCACTTAATAAAAGTTTATTAAACAACTGATTGATGGTTACACTAGTCCTACTTAACCTAAAAATATTTGCCATGGTTACATATTGACGCTTGGCAAATGGGAGTCTTTTAGAAAGTTAGAGGAATATCAAGTTGTTTTCAATACCCAATTAATGCTTAAGAAACTTTCCTCCCTGGGGGACCTAGATACTCCTTTTCATATAATAGCTTATTTATGTAGTGCTTTTAAGTTAGAAGAGCATTTTGCATATCTTATCACAGGAATCTTGTGAAGTAGGTATTATTAGACACATTTATAGGTGAGGAAAGTGGAGCTGAGAGAGAATGAAGTGATTTGTCCATGGTCACATAACTAGGAAACATCAGAGGTCCACTTTGAACCCAAGTCTTGACTCCCGAGTTCAGCAATCTATATACACTATGTTACTATGCCTCAGCTATAGTGTTTAATAGGCAAAGCCTTACCCTCCCTTTGCCTATTTTTCTGCCTCACTGATTCTCTGGGGAAAAATGAATAGAATCTTGGACTGGAGTCAGCAAGACCTGAGTTTCAGTACTGCTTCAGGTACTTATTTGCTTTGTTTTTGTTTATTTGTTTGTATTTTTGAGGCAGTCAGGGTTAAATGACTCGCCCAGGGTCACACAGCTGGTAAGTATCAGAGACCCAATTTGAACTCAATCTCCCGACTCCAGGGCCAGCACCCTATCCTCCGCACCAACTAGCTGCCCCTTCTCATTAGCATTGTGACTCAAGGCAAGACATTTAACCATTCTCCAATTCAATTTCTTCATCTCTTAAATGAGTGATGATGATGATAGCTAACATCTTAAATTGTACTTTTAAGATCTGCAAAGCACTTGACGTATATTCTGCCTTCCGATCCTCACAATAACCTGATGATGTAGGTGCTGTTACTGTTTCCCATTATACATAGGAGGAAAATGACTGGCCAGGTGTCTGAGGCAGGATGTAAACTCGGCTCTGTCGGAGTCCCCAGTCTGTCTAGCACTCCATCCACAAGGCCACCTCGCTGCCTTAGATGGTACCTGCCTAACAGGCTTGTTGTAAGGATCAGATGAGATTGTGTAAGGCATTTCGCAATCCTTAGTGCGCTAGAATACTTCTCATATCATTGTAATTATTAATGTGTTAAATCTGGCAGACTGAAAGTTGTAGCCAATTCAGAATATTTGTGGCCATAGAGCCTGACTCTCCTCCATGTATGTGCCACGCAGATTTTCCTGGGTTTTACTGCTCCTGCCCGATTGGAAAACAACTGTAACTGTGGGGTTTACTAATGAGAGCTGTAGGTGGGGACTTACCCTTTGTTTTCTCCTTTCCTGACGTTTTTAGGGGTTGTTTGCGAGCTTTAGTTCTTTTCCTCTCTCCTTCAAGGCAAATAATATGTTGGAAGGAAAAATAAATACTCTTTAGACTGTATCGCCAAAAGATACTCACCTCGTTTATATATAAAGGCTAACTGAAGACAAAGGAGGGCAGAAGAAGCAGACTTAGGAGGGCTTTTGAGGTGGCCACCCTTTGCAAAGTTTTGCTTTGGGGCTCAGAGTTTAGATTTATACTCCTATTTAGGTAAAGAGCTTTGTCTTAAAGTGTCATTCTGCCCAGGCACCTTAATCTTCAGTGGAGTTTATTAAAGGCCTTTTGATAGACAGTCAAGGACAGAGATCCTTAACCTAATATCTCTGACCTTGTTTTAAAATACGTGCATGTCTGTCTAGCTATCTACCATCTGTTTATCTAGATACATATCTTTGTGGTTGTTGGTCAGTTTTTCAGTTGTGTCCAACTCTTCATGACCCCATTTGGCGTTTTCTTTGCAAAATACTGGAGTGGTTTGCCATTTATTTCACCTGCTCAAGTGACTTGCCCTGAGTTGCCACAGCTATTAAGTGTCTGAGGCCAGGAAGATCAGTCTTCTGACTCCCAGTCCAGCATTCTGTCCACTGCACCACCTAGCTGCATCTAGAGATTTAGCCATATATCTTTATATCTATAGCTCTATATAGAAATATAGAGAGTTAGAGAGATATATAGAGAAGAGAAACATAGAGATATATCTCAACAAATAGAGTTATTGAGATATAGATGGATAGGTAGGTAGGTAATTGTAGTAGCAATTAGATCTGAAGATCTTTCCCACCCATTAATAGATCGTGTGACCTGCTTATGTCAGAGGAAACCTAAGTTACATGGTGGGAGGAGCTTCCTGACAGGAAAAGGAAGTTATGACACAGGAAATGCTGAGAGAAAGAAAGATGTTATGGCTGCTCATGGCTTCTGATGGTTGCCCTCGTGATGATTAGAGCTGAACAAGCTGACTTAGCTGTACTGTGAGTTTGTCTTTGGGAAGACCCCAGCAGGGGGTCAGAGAGGTTTTGGGATGGCGAGGCTCCATGCTGTGATATTGTGTGTTAAGTTCCTTGCTGTTATGATGAAGTGGGCTAACTGGCTGTGGAAGCTGAACATTTGGTTATGGGATATGGTTCTCTGGTGTCTGAATAAATGGTTTACTTCTACCTTCTATGCGGAGAGTCTCATATACTTTACGATACAGAACTACATAGGAATTTTGACAATTATCATCTGCGTTGTTACTGTTGCCTTACTCTTTTAGTAATTATATTTAAATTGGTTTCCTTTTGATCATATGTATTCTGTTTTTTAAGTTTTAAAATATTATTGTTAGAAGTGGTTCAGAGGCTTCGTTAGACTCTCTGAAGGGGTTTCTGACATGTGCTTACACACAAAGTTAAAAACCCCGTTAGAAGTTTTGAGCCTCCTTATCACATACATATTCTTGTTTCCTACTGCTTTTGCCCCATTAACAAAGTTTTTATTTAATATATCCAATGGAAAAACTGAAATAGAAAAAAAAATTGGTATGCTAATGAAGCCCTCTTGACCAGTGATTTTCTTTAATGACCAATTAAGTTTAATTGTTCTAGTTTAGACCTAGATTTGTAACAGTTGAAACTAGATTTTAACTATTATTAACTATTATTGTTTTAACTATTCTTATCTCCCCTTCCTGAAAATTAATTTGATACCCTGCGATTGCAGTCCTGCTTCCGCTTTTTGACCTCTATCACATCCATCAATCATACAGTATTAAAGTTGGAAGGGACCTGGGAGGTCATTTGGCCCAGGCCCTTAATATATAGATGAATACCCTTAGATCCAGAGAGGCTCACTATCACCAGCTTATACATCTAGAAAGTATCAGTGCTAGCTAGCATTCCAGCTCAGATTCTCTGTCTCCAAATTCATTGTTCTTTCATAGTTTAGCCTAATTTATCCAGATTCATCCCCCACATGCTTAGAGGGATTTTTTTCCTATGAGGCACTCTTCTTTGGTTTTCAAGTGTTATTTTTCATATTATAAAGGGTTTTTTCCCTTTAATTTCCTTTGCTGTCCTTGAAGTTTGAAACTGCTGTTGATGTGGTTTTTTCTTTCATTATTTATGCCTTCTACTGTAACTTACATGAGTCAAATTACTGATTTTTTTTCTATTCCAAAGGAAAAAAAATTGTAAAGAGGAGCTTTAATAAATGGAAATGGGGAAAAAAGCCTTGGCACCAAATATGTAAAAAAAAAAACACCCTGTACTACTAAGGTTAAATAAACATACACACACACATACACGTGCATGCACATACAAAGATCCACTCTGCCAATGGAAAATAGTTTTATATATTTAAGAAAGAAATGATTTTAATCTTGAAAACCACACATCAAACATGAAACTGTAACTTTGAAATGAGAAAACATTATTTTATTAGCAATTGTCTATTTGATATTTTATATTCTTACTCAATATTTGAAACATGGTTCTTCATTATTATTTTTATTGCCACAAGGTTATACTTACTCATATTCATTTTCTATTTGACAAAGAAGATGCTATCTGTTAATATTTCAGAGGTATTATAACTGGAGTTTGGCCTTCTGAGGCTTTTGTGGTAAATCCATCCTTAAGCAATTTAAAAGAAAATTTGTATTGTATCCTGAGAGACCATCAATAGCCATTTCAAAAACACTTGCATCCCTTGGTTACAACACACATTTCCCAAAACATAACCTAAATTCTGAAAAACACATAATCCTTAGATGTTCCCTTCTCTGAGGCTATGCTGAGGCCAATTCAACTGAAATGATACTTTAAAGAAGAGAGCCTGGCAAATGTGCAGCTTCTGATTAGCAAAGTGGGATGCCTTTTTGGCTGTTTAGAAACTTTAAATTCATTGAGCTGAACTTAATTTATTTTTTTCTTTGGAAAGAAACTCAGTCCTTGATGGGAGTATTAAAAATGATAACTCATTCCAGCCTAAGTTCAGCGGCTGTACTCCTCAGGAGAGATGCTTTTGATGGAGCTGCTAATGCAGCGACAATGATAATTCTAAACATAAGAGCCACAGATTGATAGAATGCTTTAAGATTTTCAAACACTTTCCTAATCCGTGATCTCATTGGAGCCTCACGATAACCCTGTGGTGTTGGTACCATTATTATTTTCATTTTACAGAAGAGAAATTTGAGAACCAAGGAGGTTAAACGACTTGCCCATTGTTACACATTTGATAAATGTTGGAGATGGGATTCGAACTCGTCTTCCTCCCCCCAACACAGCTCTTTCAGCTCTAGGTCAGTCTGCTTGAGTGTTGGTAGTCACCTAGAATTCCACTGACTTCAGATTTTCAAAGTCGCTGTTCACATGTCTTCCATTAAGATCACGTCCCTTTGGAGCACCGAGAATGTGGCAGACACTGTAAACAATTTGGTAGGAGCTTTGCCGAGGGACTTGTCTCTTGCAGCATATTTGTGCCAGCCAGTGATTGAAGGAATGGTTCAGCCCTGAACATCTGTTTTCTTGAAGATAGTATGCGATAAGAGGTGAGGGCTGAAATGTGCTCTTTTTCCTAAACATTTATTCAAGCTTGGCCCTGCTGAAGTTGGGAACTTAATACTGTATTTGTTATTAACTCTCTCAGTGAGGAAACTGCAAATTACAATCCTGAAGTCAGTGCTGCTGAATCCTCACTTTTTTTCCTCTTTGGTATGACCTTGAGATGATTCCACTCGGAGAAGATGGCTAGCAGGCCGACTTCTAAAGAGCAGTGTTTTGATGTCAATGACGTCCAGTGTGAAGATTTTTGTGACAATTCTTAGTACAAAGACAAATAAAGACTAATTAAATAGCAAATCTGTGTTCCCCATAATTCTTGAAACAAAAAAGAACTTCCTGAACATAAAATCTTGCCAGTGGTTTCTGGCTACTTGGGTCTTTTTAAAAATTATTCTTTTATAATTTATGGAATAAGATAGGCATTTTCATAACATAGTGTAATAAAAGAAACAATTACACATGAAACTGCAAATTTATTATGTACAGCTTACTATTCCTTTTAAATATATAATAAAGTTATTACGTAAAGTTCTTTTTTTCTTCCCTCCCCAACACCCCCTCCCCACCCTAGGGATGGCTATCATTAGACACAAATATGTGTGTACATATGTGTATATATATATGTATATATATGTATACATATGTATACATACTTCTCTGTATGCAGATAGTGCCTTGCTGTATGTCCTTTGTAGTTAATTTGGGTATTTATAATATTCAAAATTACTTATTCGCTCAAAGATGTTCTTAAAACCATATTGCTGTTACTGTATACAACATTCTCTTGGTTCACTTGGGTCTTGAAATAAAAAGAAATATATCTCATTCAATGAACAGTTATTTTAAAGTGCCCACTTTATGCTCAACTTGACTTCATAATGGCATACTATTTTTCATAATTTCATATCATTTTTATAATCAGACATGTCATATTAGGGCAAGTATACACGGCATTGCAGAAGTCTTTTGGTGTTTTGGGATACCTTGTATTTCCTCCCTCCTTGTTTTTGGTTTATAAAGAAAAGCAATAAATGTTTAAATGTGTTGCTGGGTAGTGGGATAAAAGCAGGCTAAAAACTGTGTGAGTACATGGAACAGCTGGAGGATGTGTGATTTATAAGAGGTTTGTCACATTATCTCCATCATCTGTCAAGAGGTCATGCTTTTGCAAAGCTAAGCAGTTCTTTATGCCAGTGTGAAGTTAGGATATTAGAATATAGATGCTATGCTAGTTGGTTTCTTTGGCAGCATTGTAGGGGTCTTTTAAACCTTAGTGAATATCCTTTTGGAATTTTAAGTTTTGTTGCTCCTTCAGAGAAGTGTTATTCCAATGCTTATAAATAGTTTGGAGTTTCTATGCCAGTAGAATAGGAATTTTGTCAGAACCAATGAAAGTGAAATCAACCCACAGACATTGATTAAGAACTTACTGCACACTAGGTACTATGCTAAATGCTATGGCTGAAAATAATGGTTAAAAAACCATTTTCTGCCCTCAAGGAGGTTACATTCTAGTTGGGATATAATATGTTTGCAGTCAGGTACATCCAAGATACTTTCAGAGTACATGGAAGATAACCATAGACGTGAACCATAGAGGGAAGCCTCTAGCATCTGGGAGAACTGGGGAGTGGGTGGGGAAACCTCTTGTTGAAGGTAGCAATTGACTGGAATCTTGAAGGAATCCAAGGATTCTAAGAGGCAGAGCATAACAGGCGTGAGAGAAAACCACATAAAGCCTTAGAGATGGGAGATGGAGTGTTGTGTGTGAAGAATAGCAAATAGACAAGTATGGCTGTATCATAGAGTGTGTGTATGGGGTGGGGGGAGGGTGGGGATAAAGAATCAGAAAAATGGAAAAGTAGGAATGGTCCACGTGGTTAGTTTTCTTATAAGTAAACTGAGGGCAGTGCACTGGGCATTTTCTTTCAAGCTCTAAATTCTATAACATCTGACTTACTGATTTATATAGTTCACATGCTTGTTTATGGATTTATTGAACCATTTCACTGCATTCATAGTGTTCATTATACCTTTCTTCTCAAAGTAAAGACGTATTAGAGCTAGATAGCAAAATCTCCACCACTTGGAATACAGACACAGTTTCTCATATTAACCCTTAAAATGAAACAATCATTAGCTCCATATTATAGATGAGAAAAGTGTAGAACTTTGTTATGTCCTATGAATCAGAATCAGAAAGTGTTATTTATAGTTGGAAGGGACTTTAGAGATTAGTCTATTATTTCTTTAGCGTTATAATTGAGGAAACTGACCTATGAACGTAACATGTATTTTGTAAGGTGATTGACCTCTCTACCTTTTGCTTATGCCATCATAACCATAGCTTAATAGGTATTTTGAATCCTACTTCTTGAAGCCCTAGCCAACTTTTGGGGGAAGAGAGTATGCTTAAAGGACAGGAACCTTGGGGTAGGTGGGAGTTTTTTTGGAGGAAGCCCTTCTGCATAGTCAAGAAAGTTGAGGAGCAAGAGAATGTCATAGAAACAACAAATTCCAGGAGTAATATAAGAATAAAAATCTAATATGAGTTTAGTTGACCAAGTTGGTACACCCAGAGAAGCAGGTAGGCAAATGAATTGGAAAAGTATGATCTAAGTTTTAGTGTGAGAGTTGACTGGGGGCATTGAAAACTTGAGGGACCACCCAGGGTCACACAGCCATTGTGTGTCAAGAAACAAAATTGGAATGCAAGTCTTGACTCTGAAGCTTACTCTCTATCTTCTATATCACACTGATTTTCACCTGGCAAAATGGAAAATCATGAGTCCAGCAAAGCAGGAAGTGCAATAATCGTGGTGGAGACAGTTTTTCCAAGGATAAAAAGGACCAAGAAGCTGTTTCTTTCTGATGGAGGACTGGGTTGTGTTGGCCAGCCAAATCCATCTTTGCACCTTAAAGATGATGCCATTGTCACCCTGAGTCCTGACAATAGCTGTGTTACTTGACTGATTTTCTAGTTTGTTAGCTGGTCTTAGGAAATCTCTTATCTGAAGAGGTTTCTTACTTTCCCAGGATGCTATCCAGATTTTCTCTCATTTCTTAAGATTGTAAGTAGGTTGAGAAATTTCGTGAGAGTTTCAAGAATGAGACAAACACTTGAGATGTATAAGCATGCCAGAACCTGGCTGCTCCCTTTTCTCTGCGTAGAGAAAAAAGATGTTGTCCAGGAAGAGCCATAGTTTATTAAATATTGGCGTAATTATAAAGGGATTACTGCTGCAGGATCTAGAAGTAAATATCATCTTCTACAAAGCTAGGGAGCTCATCTGTGTAATAAAAAGTAGAAGGATTTCAGAAGATCATAGCAAAACAACAACAAAAGAAACTAGGGAGGCATTTTTAGTCTTTGCTCCTCCCTTCCTCCCTTCTTTTTTCTTTGTTTCCTTCCTTCCTTCTTTCCCTTCTCACTTCTTCCTTTTTTTCCTTCCTTCCCTCCTTCCTTCCTTCCTTCCCTCCTTCCTTCCTTCCCTCCTTCCTTCCTTCCCTCCTTCCCTCTTTCCTTCCTTTCTTCCCTTCTTCCTTCCCTCCTTCCTTCCTTTCTTCCCTCCCTGCTTCCTTCCTTCCTTCTTTCCTTCCTTTCTTCCTTCCTTCCTTCCCTCCCTCCGTCCTTCCTTCCTTCCTTCCTTCCTTCACAAAAATTTCTCTCATAATATATTTGGATTGGTTCATGTTGGAAAGTATTTATAAATGTTGATTTTTCATCTTTGTTCCTCAGCATTTTTTCCTTCAGACATCAGAAAGGGAATTTTTCTGGAGTTTTATGACTACTTTTCTTTGTTTTGCAGGACTACGGAAGTATATCCCAAAGGTTCAGTTCACCATCATTGTTTTTGTGTTAAATTATGGCCCACATCTTGTTTGTTGACTGTAATTCCTTTGTGTCCCTTCCTCATTCTGACCTCATTTCTCTTTATTACCTGTAGTTAAAGGGAAAAATAAAGGAAATTAACTTTGCTCCATATTAGAAGCTCTAATAAAAGGTTTGGGATGAAGTTAAAATTATTATTGCTTTACATTTGCTGAACTTGTTATTAGCATTTGGATCCCTGGTCCTGCAAGCCTTTCCTATTCTTTCTTTAAAGTGTATTATTTTTATTTTTCCAATTAATAAGCATTTTTATTGTTTTTTCTTCCTGTTATCCTCCCAGTGAATCAAAAATGGCCCCTAAAATAGAGCCTGTGATACATAGCTACACAGTCCAGGAAAATAAATTCCCATGTTAGCTATGACCAGAAATCTATGTCTATTGCTGCATTTTAAATTTCTCACCATTCTGTTAAAAGGCAAGTGGCATATTTCATCATTGTTCTTTTGGACTCATGGCTTATTGTTATACTGATGAAGAGTTCTAAAGTCTTTAAAAGTTATCATTGCATACATTGTTTTCCTAAACTATCCCCATTCTTACGAATATATTTATTGACTCTCTTCTGATTTCACTCTCTTCCTCATCCAGTTTGTGCCTTGCCCATATTAGAGGTTTAACAAATGTTTGTTGGATTGGACCAAATGGTTGGCATTTCAGTGCTGCCCTCAGAGTGTTTTAGAATATGTATATATATATATATATATGTAATTCCTAATCTTCATCTTCTTCATTCATTCATCTCTTCAAGTGATGATAAACACAAAAAATATCTGGGTAGATGAGTGCTGCTGGGGAAAGTCATGAAAACACACTGACTGGGTCTGCTACAGATTCAAGCTATCTAATCTCAATAGGGCGTTCATGACCTCTTGGTGATTCTTTAATTAATTTGTCAACTCCCTCTCACATTCTTCATAGCAGTTGTCCAGAATGTCTTGGAGGCACCCTGGATTTCATGGTTTATTCCCAATTTCTTCACTGTCAGGGAAAAAAACAACAAAAATAAAACCAAAAATCTTCCTGACTAATTTCCTTGAATGTCATCTCCTAAGATTCAGAGTTTTTGGAGAAGATTAAAGCCACCTGACTTAACCACCTTCATCTTCCTTTATGTAAGTCTCTGGCATCACGCTTGGTTCTTTTCTCTGTCTGGCCATTCCTCCGTCTCCTTTCATTTATCTTAGTTTTCCTTTCGGCCTTAGACTATGATCAATCAATATACTTGGACTTCCTGTTTCTGTATTCTCTCCATCTGGGATCTCCCTCCCTCCCATAGCTTCAGTTTACACCTTCATTAGATGCATAACTGAGTTATACCTATAGCCTAGAGCTTAATTCTAAATTCCTGATAGGCATTTCTGTTTGCTGCTGGGCATTTCTACTTAGATGTCTCACCATCTCGACAAAATGAAATACACACAAAAACCCACAAAAGACAAAGACTTATCTTACCTACTCAACTTGGCCTATAAATTGATCGCTTCTAACTAATTTCCCTATTTAGCTTAAAGGTGCTATCATTCTTTGTCACTGAAACTCGTAATTTCATGAGAGCCTTTTGATTCCTTTCTGTCCTTTGTATCTCACATAAGTTAATTTTTCCCGTAGAGTGATTCATCTCTTTGTCCCTCCTTTTCCACTTCTACATTGTAGGTCCGTCATTTTACATTTAGCTTAATTCGGTAGTCTCCTTACCAGTTTGTCTTTTGACTTTCCTTCATTCAGTATTTCTGTCTGCTGTTTTACTCTCATTACAGTAGTTTCAACCATGTCACTCACCTTCTCAAACACTTCCAAAAACTCCCATAACCAACTCAATACCATTTGAACATTTTAGTCTGATTTCCCAGGGCGTTTATAAACTGCAGCCAACTATTCTCAAAGGTTTTGTCCCCTTTCACCTCCCTTTTACTTGAACCTGACACTGGAACCATGAGGATTAATGAATCCCAGTACCCTGCTCCTATATTTTCCCCTTTTGTGCCTTCGTTCATGCAGTCTTCTTTCCCCCGAATGCCTTCCCCTACATTAGGAACTTCTAACCTTTTTTGTATCATGGATGCCATCAGGTGAAGCCTGTGAACTTCTCAGAATAATGTTTTGTTTTGTTTTTTTAAGGGCATAAAATAAAATGTATAGGTTTGCAAAGGAAACCAGCTATATGTTGAAATAAAGATGTAAAATTTTCTCCATCTAAATTCACATATCCCTTGAAATCTGTCCATAGAATCCAGGTTAAGAGCCCACTGCCTTCACCATTTATGCTTATCAAAGGTCTGCTCATCTGTCAACGCAAGGTTTGAAAGTGACTTCTTCCACGATACCTTTCAAGGTTCCAGCAATCAGAAATTCATTTCAGTTGAAATCAACATTTATTAAGCTTCTAAGGTGTGCAAAGCTCAGTGCGAGGCACTGGACATACAAAGATAAAATTAAAAGTCCCTGTCCTCATTCTCCTCGGGAAGAATGGAACAAACATTGATCAAGGCACAGCTCTATGTCAGGCACCGTGCTAAGCTCTTTAGACAAATACTGTCTCATTTGATCCCCACAACAGCTCTGGAATGGAGGTGCTATTATGATCCCAATTTTACTGTTGGGAAAACTGAGGCAAACAGAGGTTAATGACTTGCTTGCCCAGGGTCACACAGCTAGTAAGTATCTGAGATTAGATCTGAACTCCAATCTTCCTGACTTCAGGTCCTGTTCTCTATCCACTGTGCCATTAGTTTCTTCTTCTGTATCCTGTGGTATACAAGGTATAAGCAGTTATATAAATTCAGGATGATTTGAGGAAGGGGAGATCATTAATTAGGGCAAAGGGGGGATGGAGAAAAGCTTTGTAGAGGAGATGGTGGTGCAGCATCCTACATTGTATCCTCATTTCCATTGGAATTATCTGCATATATTTCATTAAGTATATTCAGGGAGTTTACAAAGTGTTTCCCTCACAATAACCCATTGTGATTTGGCAAGATTAAATCACTTGGCCAAAGGTTACATAATTTCCAGGTGATGGAGATAGAATTTAAGATGTCTTCTGCTACAAGCTTTATTTGTTACGTATCTGATTTGGGGAATGCTGTTACTGACTTGTGAGCTCAGGGATGGCTTGGTGAAGGAGGCAGAATCTGTGAAGGCCTTGAGTAGACTGGTAGGAATTCAATTACAGGAGTGAGTTAGGAGGATGTTATAGATGTTTTATTCATGTATGGGAAACTTCATGACAGTACTTAATATAGTGATGTATGCATAGTAATTCACTAATGAATGTTTCTAAAAAGTTAGTGAATGGATTGTTTTCATATATTCATATATTCCTTTCTCCCAGGCCCCAGATGATTTTTAGTTTATTGTACTGTGAATACCTGAAAGAAATGCCTCATTTGCTGCCTTTATATTAGAAGCTTATTTATGGGATGGCTGGGTGGTGCAGTGGATAGAGCCCTGGGCCTAGAGTCAGGAAAATGTGAGTTCATATCTGACTGAAGACACTAACTAGCTGTGTGACCCTGGGCACGCCACTAAAGCGCCTGTTTCCTCGTCTGTAAAATGGGGATAATGATAGCACCTACCTGCCAGGCTTGCTGTGAGGATCTAGTGAGATGGTGATTGGAAAGGGCTTAGTGAAGCATCTGGCACGTAAATGCTAGGTAAATGTTAGCTGTTCTTACTGTTATTATTAATTGTTATTATTATTAATGATTTGGGGTCTTCTCCTACAGTAGATGGGATAGATGCAGTGTCTTACTGTGCCAGAAGCGCCATCGTAATGGTTACTTTGTATTTATTTACCTTGGTTTTTAGGTTCACACCTGTACTTTTGTTAAGCCACTTGCTGTTGCCAATAATTATGAGAACCATCTCTAGATGGTCTTGGATTAGCATTGGCAAGGAACAAACAATTGACATCAGGCGTGTCTTTTTTTTTGCATGACACTTTTGGCGCATCATTACTGGAAAAATTATGCTAATCTATGCCATCTGCAGCTACCAGATGTGCCATTAAGAGGTGTACAAGTTCCCTTCCAGAAAACTGCTTGATGCCTAATGCCAATCATTTCTGTTAAAGTGATAGCTTCTAATGTTAAATGAGTGAGAACAAATGTATATTTCACTCTTCTGTTTCAGCTTTTAGATTAAGGGCAATTTTCTGATAAACTAAATACAGATGATACTAATCGCCTAATGGAGTTAATTTTTCAGTATATCTTTTCTCGGTCATAAATTAATCCTAGAATTTGCAGCATTTCTCCTGCTAAGAACTCAGTTGCAATAGGTATGGCCGAGTCCTTCCAGCCTACATTAAGTTGACTAGATTATGTATTTTATGCTGCAGTGAAGAGAATTGGCAAGAGTGGTGTCAGCAGATGGTTCCAGGCATGGGGTAGAGTGGGAGCTTTGGATGGTTGAATTTGTTTCCAGGAATTTTCTTTTACTTTGCCTTTTGAAAGGTGAACTTTTATTCAAGAAGGACTGAATGCTCTGGAAAGGTCTTCAGAAAAATTCTTAAGACTAGACATCATTTTAATACTCAGATTGTTGTAATTTGCTGAGGGTTGGGTTTCTTTGTTTGTTTTTTGGATGGTGGGAGGGGTACATATGAAAATTTTCTATTAACTTAAAACTTTTCATTTTACTATCCTATTTCACTATTTAGAGAGGAGATAAACTGGGTTTCATGTTTTTTTGGCCTGGCAAATGATACTAAGCAGAAAGGATTATTCACAGTGTGAAAACAAGCACTGTATTCTTGATCAAATCAGGTATATCCCAAATGACAGTGCTTTCAGTAAAATATTCATTTGTAGCAGTGAATGTGGAATAGTATGTATACTTGTGTCTTAAGGTATCGCTCTCTTTTCTTTTTATCAATTTTACACCCCAACAGTCATTGTGCGTGGCTGCTTAGAGCACAGGAAAGCCTTCCTATGTTGGAATCACTGGATTCGAGTTTATCTGTGTGACTTTGGACAAGTCATTGAACTTCTCTAGGCCTCGGTTTCCTTTTCCGTAAAATGAGGGAGTTGCACTAGAGGGTCTCTGAGATCCCTACCATTCCTACATATTTGATTCCCACCATTTAAATATTTCATAGAGATATCAAACTTTTTTCCCCTATAGCTCAGGCATTCTACAAATGTGGTATACCCTTTTTCCAAAGAAAAGATGCACTTCAAAAAATATAATTTGACTTAAATTCCTCTTTTTTCTGGCAGGACTAAATGCTTTCTTCCTTCCCTTTTAATGCTATTCTCATCCATGTCTTGCCGGAAGATTATTTAGTTTTAGGCACAATCATTTCTGCAGGATATCTTGGCTAAGTACCCTAGAATTGGCCTGTGGGCCATTAAGATGCTTATGTTACAGCTTCTGAAACCTGAGAGAGTGGAAATGTACTATGAGACAACAATTGTGCCTACCCAGGAAGAAATTTGATGTTTTCTGGATGAGGAGGAAACAATTAATAGGAAAAGCAGCCTCATTGCCCTACCTGTATATTTCAATGAGAATAAGCTGTTGCATTATATACATTGAATAACAGGTTGTGCTAACGAATACTGAACAGTACTTCCCTACTGGTTAAGGCACACAGTCTCCTTATTCCAGTGCAAAAATAACCACTGTACTCTTAATCTTATCAGGTGTATCCCAAATGCTGTTGCTTTCAGTAGAATATTTGTTATTAGTAGTGAATGTGGACTAGTATGCTTGTGTGTTAAAGTGGTATTACTTTCCTTCCTTTCAGTCAGTTTTATGCTCCAACAGACGTTCTACATGGCTGTACGGCTGAGAGTGCATCATAACCATTTTACTATTATCTCTTTGATTTTGAAGAATGAATAGAAAAGTCTCAAATATAATTATTTCAGCCTTCCCAACTTTTGAGTCACGCAGGACTTCAGACTGCATCTTACAAATAAAACCATTTCTCTCTCTTTTAGTTTTTGAAAATGTTCCGTGTGTGTGTGTGTGTGCATCCATGCATACTAAACATCCCTATATTTTTGTGGCCAGAGCATCTTTATATCTTTCTGTACTTTATTGAGTTCTATGAACTATCATTGGAGAGGTTAGTTTTAGACTAGCCTTAAAGCTTCAAAATGGACTCTTTTTGACATTAATCTAATTTTCATGAACTTAATCTTACCAGTAAGTATCATTTCTGAGTTGTCTAAATCACCTAAAACCATGTGGGAGAAGCATTAGGGAATGATTTGTTCAACTATACTGATGTTTATTCTGCAGTGGAAATAATATTGATTATGTAGACCTATATCCTGTTATTCTAAATTGGAGGAATAAAATATGCTAGCTAGGCCACATGTGACCCATGCCACTCAGTAGTGAGGCCCAAACTAGATTAAAATCTAATTGAAAAATATGTGATCAAATAAATTAATAAAAAGAGAAATGCATAAATATGCATGGTTTTCTAAGTCAGTATACAGCCTGAAGGGATCCTTATGGTTGGTTTATCAGTTCTCATTTATATTTGAGTTTCACATCACTGCTTTAAATCTTTATATACATTAGGAAAAGAAGCATAGAAATATCAGAGGAAATGAGAGAAAGATTATAGATTTTTCAGTTTACTTTGCATTTGTTTTTTATTTACTGATGTGTGTACATGTTATATCTCTAATCTACCCTCTCCCATCCCATGTGCAGTCCTTAAGAGCAGGGATTATTTGATTTTTGACTTTTTCTTCCTCAGCTCCTGGCTCCTAGCTTTGCAAATGGTAGATATTTAAGAAGGGCTTGTTAAATTGAATGATGTCTCCTCTTAGCTTTTAATGCCACTGCTTCCATTTCTATAACTGTATCAAATAATAGTTGGGAGAGGTGATGAATCATGTCAAATCAGCAAACCACATAGGACAATAGATTTATTAGGGCAGCCTGCTAACGGGATTAAAACAAATCTGTTGGCATTCAAAATTCTCTTATCAGCTAGATGACCATGTCATACGTTGGGAATAATCACAGAAACACAGAAGCTCAGAGCTGGAATAGAACTCTGAGGTCATCTAGTCCATCCTTGCCTGGATAAGGAACTTTTTGTATAGGATCTCTGGGAAGAAGTCATCATCTCTGTCTGAAGATTTCCATTAAGGGAGGGGGGTCCCCTGTTGCCCTAAAGGGCAACGTATTCTGCTTTGGGGCAGGTCTGATGGGTAGGAAGTTTTTTGTTTACATCTAGAATTTCCTTACATTTTTCTTACATTTGGACTTTTCTCCAACTTTTGTCCTTTGGGTCAGGGTTGTGGTTCAGTTGTTTTAGTCATGTCTGACTCTTCCTGACCCCCCCGTGGGGTTTTCTTGATAAAGATACTGGATTGGTTTGCCATTTTCTTCTCCAGCTCATTTTACAGATGAGGAAACTGTGGCAAACAGGGTTAAGTGACTTGCCTGGGGTCACATAGTCAGTGTCTGAGGCCAGATTTGGACTCAAGAAGATGAGTCTTCCTGCTTCCAAACCTGGCTCTCTATCCACTATGCCACCTAGCTGCCCTTTGGGGCCAGGGAGAACAAATCTAATCCATCTTGCACATGATAAGTAGCCCTTTAGATATTTGAAAAACCCATGATGTATACTTAAAGCTTCTATTTTCTAGGCTTCTTCAAATGATCCTTGTTATCACAGTCATCACATATCTTATAGCATGAGTATGATAATAGTGAATAAAGATTGATGGGATTAAAACAAAAAGATGGAAATTGTTCAGTGAGGGAAATTTATTTTCAATTTTCCTTAATCTTTGCTTGTCCACTGCAATGATTTCTTTCAGTCCCAGTTTAGCTTATTCCTGATCCTCATTCTTTAGCTTATGCTAATGGGTGGCAATTATCTGAGTTGCTTCCCACAGAATCAGCGATCATTTTTAAGTCCATCTATCAAATAAAAAAGCACCACTGAGGCAAATATAATCTAGAAATCAAAATGAGTCTTTTCCTAAATTTGAATCTAAAGCTAAAAAGAGCTTCCTCGCCATTAAAATGAATATTCATTTTTCAGGACTAGACATGATGTTTGGATTGTGTTAAACATATGTCTGTTAGCAAAAGTGTGAGAAACAAAATCAAATTTTATACTGGAATAACATGTATAAGAAAAACCTATAAATATGCATTGATGTAAAACACTTCCCTCCTCTTTATCTCTTAATTTAATACTTATTCTTTGTTAATAAAATCTAAAAATTGGTCCATCATTTATATATTTTTTTAGTAAAAAAAAGACCCAGAAAAACTTTTGGACCTTTGTAAACTAATGCTATGCTACCTGCTCTCAAATTTAGAGTTTAAATCAATTTCCAAAAAAAAAATGGATATAATGATATTATATTTATTCCTAATTTTAAGGTAAAGGACCTCATAGAAAAAAATGTACTAGGACTTCACTTCCTAGTGCCTAATACATAGTAGGAGCTTGATAAATGCTTGTTAAATTAGAATAAGTTCAAATTTTGTTATCTCTGTCGAGTAATTTAGATGTAATTTTTCAAGTGCACTTCTGTCTAAGGCTCAAAAATATTCCAAAAGAGCAGTCATGTATCAAGCATTTACCAAAACACGTGTTCTTAGAGTTAAAGGATGTCTTAGAAACTATCTAGTCCAATCATTCTCTGAGCAAAAATATCCTCTACATCATGTCCAGATTTTGCTTGGAGACCTCTAATGATGGATAGCCCATTGACTCCATTGCTCCTGGTTCTGCTCGTGGGGGCCAAAGAAGCCCAAGTATAATCCCTCCAATACACGAGAGCCCTTGAACTATTTCATGATGGGTGTCATCCCTCCCATCCCCCACCCCCACCTTCTTCTCAAGTCTCCTCCCCTTTAGGCTAACCGTGCTCTATTTTTTCAACCAGTCTTCATGTAGCATCATCTTGAGAACTTTCGGTTTCCTGGCTTCCCTCTCCTGTGTGATCTCCTTTATGTCATTGTGCTTTCTAAATGTGATGCTTAGAACAGCATTCAGTGCTCCAGATGTCTTTCAACCAGGACGGGTACTCTCACCTCCTCATTTCTGGACATTGCGACTTTAAATGTGGTTTGTGTTTGCATAACCTTTTTTTCCTTCGTCTTCCATATCACACATTGTTGATTCATACTGAACTTGCTATCTGCTAAAATTTCCTGGACTTCTAAAAATTAACCGCTTCCTAAGTATGCTGTTGCCATTTTCTTCTTATGGACTTAGCTGAACTTTTGATTCCACTTGTCAGGCTTTGCATTTATCCCCAGTGAATTTCATTATTCCAGTCTGTAGAAATCTATTTGCGTTATTGCTGTGTCATACAATATACTGGCTCTCCCTTCTCATTGTGTTTCTCTGTTAGATTCTGAATTTAAAAGAACAGACACAGCCATACTTACTCAAGATGAATATAAAGTTCATTGAGCAATAGACACATTGTATAATTTAAAAATTGGACCAACATTTATATATTTTCTAGTTTACAAAAAAGGAAAACTTGTAGACCTATGCTCTCAAATTAGGTTCAAATTATCTTCTTTTAAATTGGAAACACTTTTATAAGAAAGGAACAAGATGTGTACTCACTGTCCACCCAATTCCTGCTTATACCAGCATTGTTCAAGGAAAAGAGCGCTGATTCTGGAAGCAGAGGTACTGGGTTCATAGCCCATCACTGGCGCTTGCTCTTGACCTTTAGCTTAGAGTCTCTGAAGCTTAGAATCTCCCTTTCAGTTCCAGTTCTATGATCTCATGAATGTCAGTAAGGGAAGTTCCAACTCTAGGTCTATAATCCTATTATGCTTATATTCTACAAGATTATGAAAAGGACATTGCACTCATAAATTTCTGGATTCGTTACTCAGTTCATTTGGGATCGCTTGAAGAAGTTATAGGCTTATGGATTTTTGCACTGGGATTGACAAAGGGAATTGGATACTCCAATCTAGGATGCACAAACTCTAATCATTCATAGTTCAGATAAACCTAAACACTGAGGTTGACAGAATTCCTTTGGAGTCAGGGCCTATTTGATAGATATTCATTACACCCTCTCTATATTTTTGGAAAATTAGAAAAATATTTGCTTTGCTCTCGGCCTGTTACATCTTTCCGATTTTCTGTGATCTTAAAGAGATCTCTTAACAGTAATTCGATAGTCATGTCCTCCACTTTTCTTGGTATGCAGGGACATAATTTATCCTGGTTATTTGAACTCCAAACTAGCTGGGCAAGGTGTTCTCTTATTATCTTCATATTTATCTGTGGTCTCAACTTCCTTCTTAGCCTTTCTCGTTCTGTCTTTTCTAGTCCAAATATCATTGTCTTTGGCAGTGAAAAGAGGAGTAAAATACTTTCCTTTCTAGGGAACAGAAGTACAGTGCTTTCCTTGGTTCATTCCTGAGCTTCAACATTCTTAACATTATTGTTATCAGACCGTTCCATGCTTTTGCAATCATCAGATGAGATAATATTTGTTTTTTTTTAAAAATTATTTTTAGTTTACAACACTTAGTTCCACAAGTTTTTGAGTTCCAAATTTTCTCCCCCTCCCTCCCCTCTTCCCTCCTCCCAAGAAAGCATGAAATTCAATATATGTTCTACATATACCTTCCCATTAAACTTATTTATACAATAGTCAAGTTGTGAAGAAGAATTATGACCAATGGAATGAATCATGAGAAAGAAGAAACAAAACCAAAAAAGAAGAGAAAAAAGAGAGAGAGCAAATAGTTCTGCATTCAGACTCTGTAATTCTTTCTCTGGATGTAGATAGCTCTTTCCATCATGAGTCATTTGGAGCTGTCCTTGAACCCTGAGGAGAGCCAAGTGTATCAAACTTAGTCATCATAGAATCAATATATCTGTGGTTGTATACAATGTTCTTCAGTTCTGCTCCCTTCACTCATCATCAGATCATGTAGATCTTTCCAGGTTATTATGAAGTCTGTATGTTCCCCATTTCTTAGAGCACAATAGTATTCCATTACATTCATATACCACAACTTGTTTAGCCATCCCCCAATTGATGGGCAACACCTTGACTTCCAA
Source organism: Trichosurus vulpecula (assembly GCF_011100635.1). Taxonomy (NCBI): domain Eukaryota; kingdom Metazoa; phylum Chordata; class Mammalia; order Diprotodontia; family Phalangeridae; genus Trichosurus; species Trichosurus vulpecula. Next base: position 264,641,779 of record NC_050580.1, on the reverse strand, counting down.
TTCTTTTCTACCACAAAAAGAGCTGCTATAAATATTTTTGTACATTTGGGTCCTTTTCCTACTTGTGTGATCTCTTTGGGATACAGCCCTAGAAATGGTATTGCTGGGTCAAACGGTATGCACATTTTTATAGCCCTTTGGGCATAGTTCCCAATTGCTCTTCAGAATGGCTGGATCCGTTCACAACTCCACCAACAATGTAACAGTATTCCAGTTTTCCCGCATTCTCTCCAGCATCTACAATTCTCCTGTTTTGTCATGTTAGCCAATCTGACAGGAGAGATGTGGTGCCTAAGAGTTGTTTTGATTGGCAACTCTCTAATCAATAGTGATTTAGAGCATTTTTTATATGCCTGTATATATCTTTAATTTCTTCCTCTGAAAGCTGCCTGTTCAGATCCTTTGACCATTTATCAATCAGGGAATGACTTGTATTCCTATAAATTTGACTCAGTTCCCTGTATATTTTAGAGATGAGGCCTTTGTCAGAGATACTGGTTGCAAAAATTCTTTCCCAATTTTCTGTTTCCCTCCTAATCTTTGTTGCATTGGGTTTTTTTTGTACAAAAACTTTTCCATTTGACATAGTCAAAATTATCCATTTTGCATTTCATAATGCTCTCTATCTCTTGTTTGGTCATAAATTCTTCCATTCTCCATAAATCTGACAGGTAAACTATTCCTTGCTCTCCCAAATTGCTTATAGTATCAGCCTTTATACCTAGATCGTGGACCCATTTTGACTTTATTTTGTTATGTGGAGTAAGATATTGGTCTGTGCCCCAGTTTCTGCCATACTCTTTTCCAATTTTCTCAGCAGTTTTTGTGAAATAGTGAATTCTTAACCCAGAAGCTGGACTCTTTGGGTTTATCAAAGAGTAGATTGCTATAGTCATTGACTTCTCCATCTTGTGTACCTAACCTATTCCACTGATCCACCACTCTATTTCTCAGCCAGTACCAAGTACTGCTGCTTTATAATGCAGTTTAATGTCTGGTATGGCTAGGCCACCTTCTCTAGAATTTATTTTCATTAATTCCCTCGATATTCTGGACCTTTTGTTCTTCCAGATGAATTTTGTTATTATTTTATCCAGATCTGTAAAATAAGTTTTTGGTAGTTTGATTGGTATGGCACTGAATAAGTAAATTAATTTAGGTAAAACTGTCATTTTTATTATATTAGCTTGACCTAACCATGAGCAACTGATGTTTTCCCATTTATTTAGATCTGATTTTATTTGTGTGAAAAGTGTTTGGTAATTGTGTTCATATGGGCCCTGAGTTTGTATTGGTAGGTAGATTTCCAAATATTTTATAGTGTCTATGGTAACTTTAAATGGAATTTCTTTTTCTATCTCTTGCTGTTGGGCTTTGTTAGTAATATATAGTAATGCTGAGGATTTATGTGGGTTTATTTTATTTCCTGTAACTTATGAGATAATATTTGTAAAGCACATAGTAGGCACTTAATAAATGCTTATTCTCTTCCTTGCTTTCTTCCTTAGTTGTCCCCACTTCCTTCCATCTTCCATATATGCTTTTTAAAAACTTGAGTTGGTCAGTGTTCTGGCCATCCACATCAGTACCATCAGAGAACTCCTTTTCCTTCTCTATGGAATCAGATTTCTTTATGTTTTGAGAATTTCTTTCTCATGAGCGGATATCCCATCCTTCTTGAGCTGATTTCCCTCGTAAAGTTTGGTCCATGGAATCCTATTCTTTCTCTGAAACTTTTGAAATCTGTTGATCAAAAAAAAAATCCAATTTATATCATCAAGTATCAGTTAAGTGCTAGGGGCTGATGATGGGCTAGCATTAATGCCAGACTATGCCCAGCTTTACCGTCTTCTCCAACACCTGTTCCCAGTTGGAGTTGACACTTTCATTCCCAAGGTCTCACCATTTGCAGCTCCATAACCAGATCCTCTTTGTTGATAAGAATCAGATCTAGAATATATCCTCCTCATTTTTTCCCCTTCACCTTAAGAAAATCTGGAAATGGGGAGATGTTTTGCTTTTGGCAGAGAGTTCCAATATAAAATAATATTGGTAGCAGCCATTCTTGTCATAGTTGTAGTAATAGTCATCATAGGCAGTTTTTAAATGGCATTTTAAGATTTACTAAGTGTATTTATATTCATTGTGGAAATAGGAAATATCAGTTGAAAACAGGTCTTCCTGACTTCTACTCCACTACTCTGTGTTCTGGGCAACGCTGTTTATTCAGATGTCTGCATAATTTGAAGTCATGCATTGATACCATTTCACATCTCCATGCAAGACTGGTGATCTGTATCCTAAATCTCTCATCTGTTTCTTCTTTTTTGTCCAGTTGGTGTGTGATATACTCCGATTACAATAGTTCCTTTCTCCTTTGATTTTTACCTAAATGTATTACTCTACCATGCTTCTCTTTTCTTCCAGGATCTGTGTGCATAAATATAGCATCCTAAAAATACAGTGCTACTCTTGTTTCTTTTTTTTAAATTATCTTGTTGCTTTTGAATAAAGTTTATATGTCCGATGTCATATTTTAGTCAAGAGTTTTTTCCCACCAAGTCTCAGTGATAGCTGTGGGGCTGGACTTATAGATATATTGTTCTTTGTATATGAAGGAGTCACTGCATTTGGATTGAGAAGACTTGAGATAAAATCTTGGTTCTGTGGTCCAACCATTCTGGAAAGCAATTTGGACCTATGGCCAAAAAGCTGTTAATCCATGCATATTCTTTGACTCAGCAATACCACTACTGGGCCTGTATGTTAGAGAGATAAAAGAAAGGGTAAAAGAACCATGTATAAAATGCATATTTTATAACAATTCTGTTTGCAGTGGCAAAGAATTGTAAACTGAGAAGGTGCCCATTAATTGGTGAATGGCTGAACTAGTTATGGAATATGAATGCACTTGGAATATTATTGTGCCATAAGAGATGATGGAAGAAATGATTTCAGACAAATCTGGCAAGACTTGTATGAACTGATGGGGAGAAAAGTGAGCAGAACCAGGAGAACAGTTTATATAATAACAGTATTTTAATAATAACTTTGAAAGACTTAGGAATCCAGGTCATCACAATGACCAACCATGATCATGCTGGACCCAAGATGAAACAGACCACCCACCTTCTGATAGAGATGTGATGGCTGTAGGGTGGGTTAGGTGTGGGGGAAAAGATAATGAGTTCTTGTTTTGTACATGTTGAGTTTGCTATGTTTATCAGTCAAACATCTAGAACTTGAAATGTCCAGCAGGCAGCTTGTGATGAGCGACTGTAGCTCAGGAGAGAAATTAAGGCTTGCATATATGCGAAGGCAAGATGCCAGGGTACATGGACTATCAAAGATGAAAATATTCCTTTATATGTAATTTCTAGATGCAAAATTTAGTTTTTGCTGCTAACATCTGCTATCTTGAAAGGAAAACAAGATAAACAAAGCTAAAATTTGCCTAAAAAGCAATGCCTACTGAGAACTGAAATCTTTTGTCTATGGTTCCTACTTAAATTTTCTTAGTGAATAGTTTGAATAGTTGATAGTTTACATAACAAAGCAGTTTATGCTGATACTTTGGCATTTTTAAGTAAAGCATGCACATAATAAAATATAAATGGGGTGCTGTGGGGACCCTGCCTAGCAAATGACTAGACATGAGTTCAGAAGAAAAACTCACAAATTTAGCCTGAGTTTCCTTGTGCATATAGTTTTGTTTCGATTGACTAAGTATACACGATTTGCTCCATGGCATCTATCATACAGAAATGTTCTAAAGGGAAAGAAAGGGAAGATATGTGGTGCTAAGTTTGAGAAAATACCTTTCATTTCATGGAACAGTTACTTTTCTATTGATTGTAATTATTTTTTAAAAAATCTGGCTTGAAATGCTGCTTTTTTGCGGTCATCTTTTAAGTCCATCCAACTCATATTTCCGAATTATTTACTTCTTTGCTTTTTGATAAAATCAGCGTGCCTTGACTAAAACAACATTGGATGCTATGTATAAAGCTTGTCAAAATGTTGTTACATACATACATTGAAATTCTATTGAATTGGCTACAGAGGAGATAAGGAAGAGCACCAAATGCCTGGTGTCATGATCAGTGGATCATAGGGTTCTAGCTGGTTGGAACCATAAAGGAAATCAAGTCACATCCACGCCCTCATTTTTACAGATTAGAAAGCTAAGGCCCCAATAGGGAAAGTGAATTGTTGAGAGTTCATCATCTCGTAAGTGTCTGCGTCAGGATTTGAACTGAGGTCTTCCTGATTCTAAACCCGTTACCCCCACCCCATGCCACCTGCCAGCCTGGGCACAGATCCTGATTCACTGGTAGTGATGATTGTTGGTGAGGCTCTTTTGGATCTGTAATGAGGCAAGAAGAGAGTGGCTGGAGGTATTTCCTGTGTGATTAGGAAAGAGAGGTACACTGTGCTGTAAGGACGCCGATTTTGCTTTGCGTGTTATTTTTCTTTTTCATCATTTCATATTTTACGGAAGTTTGTCGGTACTCCTTGGAGGTATCTTGGTTTGCAGCATTCGATTATTTTCATTGACACTTTACTAACTTAGCAGATTTCTAAAAATTGCCCGGTCGTCCGGCTCTCTATTCTCACTTACATTGCGGCTTAATTTGCAAAGCGCTTTACGCTTATTATCACATTTGAAGCCCGTGACAACTCTTCTAGGCATGTGATGTTGTAATTCCCGTCTTACAGGTGAGTGAAATGAGTCTGAAGAAGGTTAAGTAAATGGCTTAGGGTCACGCGGCAAGATCACTGACCGGAAGTCCACTAATGCTTTACGTCCAATACCGAGGTAAGTAAAAAAGGGGGGCAAGGGGTATTGAATTCAAGAATCTGAAGAAGCCTTGCGCAGATGATTGGTACAAAGTCAGCCTCTTCCTGTTTGGTGTATGTGCTGTCTCGAGGATGAGGACTGGAGCGGGTGGCCAGAATCTGGCACAGACGGGACCAAGCCCACTGGAGGCACGGAATTGGAATTGACTTGAAAGGAAGACTCTTAATGAATACCGAACTGATGGGATGGGATAACGTTGGCAAGGCTATTTTGGAAGCATTCTTTAAGACTTCACGTTGTATTGATGTCATTTGTGGATCCCTCCGCTCCTGTTTTCCCAATTAAACCCTCCCTTCTGTCAAGGAATACCAATTAAGTAAAAACAACCAAGACAACGACTTTGTCCAGCAACACACACACAGACACACAGACACACACACACACACACACACAACACTCCCACCCCTCCCACCCCATTTTGCCATCATAGTTAGCTCCTTGCTTCTCTTCGGGGCAGGTATTATCTGATGACCAAGATCATTTTCAGTGTTTTAGTTAGAGTTCAACTTTCTTTTCATGATCTTCCCATTTATGTTGTTGGAGTTATTGGGTATATTCCAGTTCTGTTTATTTCATGTTGGTTACTTTGGATTGGCCAGACATGCCAAGCAGGTAATTGGTTCATGTATTAGGAGATATGGAATTTGAGATTCATATGGATGTAAATACCCAAGTATATTTTTAAATACTGCTTCTTTAGTGGAAGAGCCAGCATATAAAGCACTATAAAAGGACTTAAAAAGTTGATAAAATATAAAAAATTAGATTAAAAAGTAAAAGAACAGATCATCAAGCAGTTGAGTTTATGCAGCAGTCTTTCTTTTTCATTCAATATTAAGTAAATATTTCTTGAGTTCTAATTATGCTCGATTGTGCTAGCTTTTGGAACAACTAGGTGACATAATGGATAGGGTGTTGGACCTTGAGTCAGTAAGATCCAAGTTCAGATTTGGCCTCAGACAATTACCAACTATGTGACCTTGGGCGTATCACTTGACCTCTGTTTGCCTCAGTTTCCACATCTGTAAAATGAAGATAATAATAGTACCCAGGTTCCATGACTGATATGGTGATCAAATGAGGCAGTCATTGTAATGTGCTTAGTGCAGCGCCTGGCACATGGTCAATGCCGTATAAATGTTAGTTGTTGTTACATTTTGTTGGAGAGATTCAAGCCATTATTTTTGTGCCTAGAAGAGTTGCAATCCAATGTATGCAAAACATAATAAAAAATAAATGCAATGCAAAGTAAAGTGTGATATGATAAGTGCATAAGAGACAAAAATGCCATACAAGTTTAGAAGAGGAAATGATTGCTTTTTATTGGGTAGATATGGGAAGGCTTCATGGAGGAGACAATTTAACTGGGCCTTGAAAGATAAACATACTTTTAATAAATAAGTTAGAGGGACACATTTGAGATGTAGGTTTGAGCAAAAGCATCTCAGAGGTGAGGAAAATATTTATTCTAGCAATGGCAAAGTAGCCTGATTTGATTGGAATGTAGGGATGGAGAAACAGACATATTGAGAAGTATGATTAGAAAGGTGGTTTGGAGTGACCTGATGGAGGCAGTAGTAGGAAGCATGATGGAGTAGGACAGACACTTGATTTTTGTCATGGGAGATGAATTCCAGCTCCATCGTTGCCACTTACGGTTTAATCTTCTGCAGACCCCTTTACTCTTCTGCGTCTTCCTTGCATAAAGTGAGGATCATGCAACTTGTGCAACACCGCCCCACCCACAGGATTGTTGGGAGGATTAAATAATCAAGTGAGATAATGTATATGAAAACATTTGTAAGCCTGAATCTCTCTTTCTCTCAAATTAATGTAGCCATTCGAAAGCCAGAAATCACATGTCATGAAGAAATACTGATCTGCAGTAGAGACAAAATCACTTATGACTCCCAAATGTCTTTGTTAAATCCATAGTCCTAAGTGTCATTGGACATTCATGCATTCATTCAACAAGTGCTTATCGAGTGTGTGTATATTTATATATGTGTGTGTAGTGTATATACTCACTGTATAGAATGTCCTCAATATAATATCTCAATATGCTCAATAAGCATTTGTGATGTATATACACACATAAATATGTTCATATGTACGGAATATGCCCTGTAGCTAGCAGCAGCAGCAGAGAAAAATTTCAATTTGAGTGTTTTCCGAAACATTTTAAGATTAATTTTTCTCTGATTCTTATAATTAGACCTAGCAAAAAGTGATATATTGTAAGGTTCAGTAGCAAACTATGATCTGCAAGCCCCAGAATTCCCATCATTGCCACATCGGAAAGAGTGACAAACATTTGTGGACTGTGGGAGCAATCTGTTGGGTGTTTCAGTCTATTCTGAGCTGAAATTGATTAGCACTTTATGAAAAGTGCACAGAAAATTGCCGTGCTTATCAAGGCGAATCAAGCCACAAATCTGCCTTTTTTTTGTACACCTGCAGGTTTTTTTTGTAGTGGTTACATTGCATTGAGACGTGCTCAAGAATATACATCTTGTTCTGCATATCGTGAAATTTATTCTGATCTTACTGACAGTTTGCAAACAAAAACTCAAAACAAGCTGCAACTGTGTGCAACCCCCGAGCTGCGCTTTCTGATTTCGGTATGCGCGAATGCTTGTGAAAAGGAGCTGCAGCTGAAGAAGTCGCTTTTTGCTCATCATACTGTGAAATATAATCTGAGCCTTTGTTTCATGGATTTCATGAAATATGGAGAAACTCTGAACTCGGTTTACCTGATTGCCTTGATTCTCAGCCCCTCCTTTGGTTACAATAAGAAAAAGTGAAAATAATCTAAATGATCATTAACTTATGTCAATGGAATAGATTCAGGGTGTGGGGGCCTTATTATGAAGAAAAGATTGAGGTGGGTGAAAAATGCAAGAATTCCTTATTGCCAGTGATAACTGTCTTTGTAAGGGAGAGAAGAATTAAGCCAAATTTAAAATGAACAACCTATGAAATACATTCTGGCCTAAACTGTAAGTCTATCTAATCTAATAGGAAAAGGTTGTTTTTTGGGGAGGGGGGCTTTTTGGGGTGGTGTTGAGTGGAAGCATTATGCTGCAGCATAGGTATATTCTAACTTTACTAGCAAATTTTTGTGGTAGACTAGGCTATTTTTCATGGTGTGAAATTGTGGGGCAGAGTCTTGGGATGTGAGGCTTGTGGAAAGAAATTCACTTGGCCGCATCAGGAGTGACATTGGGGGTGGGAGGTGTAAAGATCGGTAGCACAACTGCTTCCTGAAAGAGCTTGCGGCTTAATAGAAGGGAAAGAATATAGAAACACTTATCACACCAAGTAGAGTTTGTTAAGCTCATGCCTTGATTATTGGACAGATCCATGATTTTATTAGTTTGCGTACTGATGTACTGACATGTACCTGATGCTGATTTGAGACCTGCATGCTGGACAATCATTTGAAATGAAGAAGCATCTAATTAAAGGCTTATTCTGGACCAGGAATTGTGCTGAGCACTAGAGGTACAAGCAAGACTGTCCCTGTCCTCAGGGAGTTAGTAGTCTTCTTTGGAAAGCCAACACAATTATCTGAGGATAGGGTAGATGTATGGTGGCACAAGGTTGGAAATGCCCAGGTGACATAGATGATATTTCTGGTTCTGGGCATGATAAGATGAAAGGAAGCTCATGTAGAAGAGGCCGGTATTTAGGGAAGGAGAGCGAGTTCCAATGGGAGGGGGAGATGAGGAAGATGGCCAGGGTGGGTATAGCACCATACATCTTTTGTGAAGATCACCCAATGTGGTGGAATTTTTTATCTTCATCTTTTTATATTTCAGGGGAGCCAATGTAGCACCTAGGATATCTGTATTATACCTCTCATTCTTGCTGTGTGACCAGACTACCACCTTTTCTGGTCATGTGTGTCCTTGACAGTTTCTTTTATGTCACATCATATGCACAAGTTATTATTGATAACATGGCTCTCAGCCTACTTTGACCCAACAAATGTCTGTTTGTTGGCCTTTTGGTTAGTTGTAACTTTATTCTTCTGAGATTGTGATGTTCAATCATTCGCAACCAGAAAGCATCTTCTGGAAGAGATTGGTGTTAAAAAGATATATGGGCTTTTGTTGTAGCAGGCATTTCAGTCACTGAAAGCAATTCCAAGTTTCCCCAGTATAATGGCACCCAATCTTTTTCTTCTTATTTAATTCAGCTTATAGATCATTGTCTATCATCGTCTATCATTGTCTGTTCAGATCTACTATCTATTAGGTGCTCTAAGAGGTATAACCTGTTGGACTGTGGGTCCCAAAGAGGCTGTGGGATCATTGCAGTGGCTCCCACATATGAGCATTGTTATTTGAATATATGTTTGGCCCCAGCACTTAGCAAGGTGCCTGGAACATAATAGGTGTTCAATACATGTTTATTAATTGACTCCAGAAAAATATGCCATGTGAAATATAAGCTTTTCAAATGTATGTATATTATCTTGTGATTAATAAATTCATTTTAAAGTATTACTGAATCAAGGGTAGTTTATTTATCATGTATTTTTTAGTTTTGCTAATCAAAATTTTGGGGGTTTGCAAAAAATGTTTTTTATATTAGAGAGGGATTTTCATTTTCAAAAATTAAGAGACTTGCTAGATTACCCGTCCATGTACACATTGGCAGTATCCATTCTTCATTTTGATTTGTTTTTCTACTATGGATGGATAGACCCAATTTTTTTCTCCCATTACTGCAGAGTTATCTGAGGATACTGTCGAGAATTTGGACTTTGATGTAATTAATACAGTGACATCTATAAATAGAAACACTGGGAGTACTTCAACATCAGTAGTGACTTTCTTTATTGTTTGAACTCTGTATGAAATATCTTCTGTGATGTTTCTGAATACCTAAGGTGAGTGGGGATTTCCCAATAATGGCATAAGAGATGTAAACAAAAGTCGTATTCTTAAGAGTTCAGAGAAAGGGAAGGACCACTTCTGCTTTGGAAGGAACAGGGAAAGCTGGCTTAGAAATAGGAGAAATGTGTAGAATTTAAACAGATAAAAGGGCTTCTAGGCATAAGAAATAGAACCAAGAAAGGCAACTCAGAGGTAGGAGAGAGTGAAGCCTCTTTGGTTAGTGGCAATTAAATCTGATTTAACTGGAGTGTAGGGTACATTCACTTCAACTCAATAAACATATGTTAAAAGCCTCCACACTTGAGGAGAGACAAAGGTAAGATAAAACACAAGTAGGCATGAAACAAAGCTGGAAAAGGTTGGTTAGATGTAGGTCATGGAGCGACTTGGATGTCAAACAAAGGAAGACTGAAGGTCATTTTTCTTGGCAATAGGGAATCATTAAACATTTTCTGTGGAGGAATGATGTGATCACAACTAGACATTAGGAACATTAATGTGGCCTTAATAGCATGAGTTGGAGAGAAGATCAGGTCAAAGACTCATACAAGTCTAGATGAGATATCCTGTGGGCCTGAAGTAGGGGAAGAGAAGGGAATAAGCACATACGGAAAAGCTTTTCTGCGTCAGACACGATGCCAAGTGCTTTACAAATATTATCCCACTTGATCCTCACAACAGCCCTGCAAGGTAGGTGCTGTTACTAATCTCATTTTACAGTTGAAGGAACTGAGGCAGACAGAGAAGTTAAGTGACAGAGTTAGTAAGTGTCCTGAGGCCAGATTTGAACTGGGCTTGACTCCAAGCCTGGTGTTCTGTCCACTACCCCAGCTAGCTGCCTCAGCTAGACAATGGAAACGGAAAGGAGGAGAGAGATGTGAAGGTTATTGCAGAAATAGAATTGCTGGGGTTGGGCCAGGGGTTGAAAGCAGAGTATAATGAAGAAAGAAGGGTCAAAGCCTGAATAATTAATGAGGTAATGGCACCTTTGTAGAAACAGAGAAATAAGGAAGGAAATTTTGTGGAAAAATAGTTCATAATAATAAAATAATTTTAGAGTTAAGTATTAAAAAATTTTAATTGGTATTTTTGTTTTTGCATTATCATCATTTCTAAATCTGTCTTTTCGCTATGTCCAATCCCTTGTAACAAAGGATAAATCAGGAGGACTGAAAGAAGCAAGTCAACAAGACTGACTATTGAGTTCAGTTTTAGACATTGACTTCAAGATACTGGTGGGAAATTCAGGTGGAGAGGTCCAGTAGGTAGTTTGAGATACAAGTTTGACATTCAAGAGATGTCAAAGCTGGAGATAAAGATTTGAAAATAATCCGTTTCTGTTTCAGAACAAACCATACGTCATCCATCAGCTATAGGTACAAGTCTAGTAAATGGACAATTCAGTCAACTATTCTTTCTTTGGAAGTATAAATAATTACAGGATTGTAGTTGTCTGCTTTTCTTGAATTCCGAACCTGAAATTTAGGGAAGTTGCCCTCAAGCATGTTACTTCCTAAAAAGATTACTGCAGGGGAAGTCATGAAACTCTGACTGCATCTACATGTGAGAACCACCAAATGACCTTCTAATTGCCAGATAGAATGACTTTTCTCAGTCTTCTTTCTCTTTGAACTCTAAGTAGTATTTGACCTGGGGAGCAACTTCAGTTCCTTGAAATATTTTCTTTATTCTCAGTCTCATGAAACAAACAAAAAAGAATGTGCTTTTGTTATCTGCCAGTCCCACCTCCATCCAGGATCTCTTTTTCCTTCTGTGCTCCAACTGTGGGCACTTCATAAAGTGCCATCCCGTGTTCTCCTAGTTTTACGCTCCTTCCTACAAAAACCTCGCTCACTTATTATTTCAACAATCGCCTTTATGTAGATGAATCCTGAGTCCCACTTCTGCCACTATCTGTGTGAACTTGTCCAGATCACAATCTCCCTGAAATTTAGTTTCATCTGTAAAATCATGCAGCTGAGTGGTGCAGTGAATAGAGCCCCTGTGCCTTGACTTGAATTTAAATCTGGCCTCAGACACTTAGAGTTGTATGGCCTCTGGCAAGTCATTTAACCCTTGTTTGTATTAGTTTCTTCATCTGTAAAATGGAAATAGTAATAACAGCTGCATCCCAGGGTTGCTGTGATGATTGAATAAGAATAGTGGTAAAATGCTTACTTAGCACAGTGCCTGGCACTTACTAAGCAGTATATAAATGTTAGTGGTGGTGGTGGTGATGGTGGTGGTGGTGGTGGTGGTGATGGTGGTTACGGTGACGGTGACGGTGATGGTGACAGACTGGATGGCCTGGAAGATCCCTTTCTAACTCTAAATCTGTGATATTTTCCTCTTTATCTTCGGTCCTGACTTGGAGGCTAGTTGTTGTTTCTCCAGCCATGTGCTGGGCATTTTCACCAGTTACCTTAAACTCACCTGGAATCACCATGAAATCATCTGTAATTTAACTCACTACTTTTGACTATTTGCAGTAGCTTCGTGTTCCTTTCCATTCCTTCTGATATTACCCTTACTAAGGCATTTGTCTCTGGAAGCTTGGGTTATCATAGAAGCATACTAATTGGTAATTTATCAATTTCTGGAGTTGGGATGAATGGTCTGCTTGCAAAACCCACCTCTTTAATATTATTGATTCTCTTTTGCTGCAAGTAATAGAACAACATTATTTCAGAAGAATTAAAATTACGAATAACCCAAAAGTCAACAAAAAGCTCTGTGCCGTGTATAAAACTGCTGAAAAATAATGCCAATGATGGCTTGAAATTCGTTAAAAAAGAAATGTATGACTGGAAAAGTTAGTGGGCCAATAGTTATATTGCAAGAAAGTGAGATAAGAGCTGGACCACCCTGAGCAGTACACTGGAAATCAGAACCACAGAATTTCAGAGTTGGGACGGACCCCAAAGGTCATCAAGCCTTTAATGACATCCCTAACAAGTAGTCATCTAGCCTTTATTTAAGGACCTCAATGAGAGGGAATACACATCTTTGTGAAGCAGATCAAGCCAGTCCTAGAAAGCTTTAATTATTGGTAAGCTTTTTTTAATGTTGTATCTAAATCTGCTTCTTTGCAAGTCTGTTCATTACTTCTGGTTCTGCCCTCTCAGACCAAGCAGAGCAAGTATAATGCCACTTCTAGATGAGTTCTGCAAATACATAATGTATTTGAGATATTGCAAGAAGAAAAGAAACACCTCCCACATATTGCACATTTATTAAAAATTTACTATTTGCCAGGGATTGTGCTTGATTTTGGAATACAAAACCAAAAGTGAGATGATCCCTGCTCTTAAGGAGCTTCCATTCCGTTAGGAGATCATAGAATCCTAGTCAATATGTATATAAAATATATGCACAATAGATTCCAGGTGATCTTTGATTTTTGTGGGGGGTGGGGTGGGGTGGGGTGTAAGACGTTGACTAGGTAATCCACAGAGGATTTCTAAGAAAGCACATAGCACTTTCAGGTTTGCTCAGTATTCCAAGATATTATCTCATTGTATCCTCACAGTAACTCTTGGAGAAAAATGCAGTTATTATCCTCATTTGATGATTAAAGGAACTGAGGCAGAGGTTAAGTGACTTGCCCAGGATCACACAATTAGTAAGTATCTTAGGCTGGATTTGCCCTTTGGTCTCTCTGACTTCGGGTCCCAAGTTTTATCTACCGTGCCACCTAGCTTTCTCTACAAACCCTTGTTAGTGCAATGTCTTTGTGGTTTCAGATCCCCCAAATATGAACTTCCATGAAACTGAAAACTGAATGGTGAACGCAATGGAGAGGGTACACAAATACATTCCTCATCACACCTTAAAGAGCCACATTCCTAGATTGTCTTTGCATTTGTTTGCCTCAGTTTCCTCATTTGTAATAATAGTCCCTATTTCCTGAGGTGGTTATAAAGATCAGATGACATGATAATTGTAAAGCGCTTAGCACAGTGCTCGTTTTTATTGTTATTAACAGCTGAGTTCCTTTAGAGTCCTTTGGGACATGGGCCAGTGTCGTTATGGCTGGGGTAATGTGGAATTATTTAAGCCTAATTTTATTGACAATTTAAAAATGTTTTTAAGTGACATATTTTAAAGTGACATTTTGTATCAGTAAAGATCTCAAGCTATGCAAAGTGACATCCTTTGAGGAAGTTTGGCAGCAAGGTATTCTCCTTGAGCGTTTCCTTTAGTAATTACAAACTGACTCGCTTCCCAACTTTCAGAAAGTTTCCGTGATTGACCAGCAGTCCCTAAAGTCTCTGATAGATGAAATCAAACAAAAGATTTCAATTCAGCCCTTGCAACAGTGTCAGGCTTGATCATCTTCGCATGAAAAATTGCATCTTCTTAATCTCCAGTTAGGTGTTTTGGGCTTGAAATGTACCACCCATTCTTTTTTTCTTCTGAAAGAAAGAGAGAAAAAAAGAAAAGAAAGAACTCGTTCCAGACATTCTGCTTCCCTCCTCTGGACCTTCACGGAATCAGACACCCCCTTGTAACAAGAAGAAGCAACAAGTTAAGCAAAAACAACCAACATACTGATGACCCCTGATAGCATATGGACCATTTTCCTCAAATCATCTTTCAATTCTCTGACAAGAAGAGGGAGATGTATTCCTTTATCTGCCGTTCAGAATCATGATGAATTTTTCAGTTACTCCAAGTTCGGCTTACTTTTGGTGATGATTCCACTTAAATCATTATGGCCATTTTTTATTTATAGCCTAGTTCAGATTATTTCACCCTGATAAGTTAATACAGAACTTCCCAGCTTCTCTGAATTGCTTATGCTTGCTGTTTCTTACTACAAGGTGAATTATTTCATTTTATTCTTGTTTCATAGTTTGTGGAGCCATTCCAAGATTGATAGGTTGATAGATTTTCCCCCATTCTTTGTGCTCATATTCTCTCTCTCTCTGTCTCTGTCTCTCTCTTTGTCTCTCTCACACACAGACACGCAGCTATGAGTATTTTGGTATGTTTTCGACCTTTGTTTCACTCTTTGACTTCCTTGGCATCCTAGCTGTGGATTCCATGCCGCTGACTTTGGACACATTTAATGCCTACACTGAGGCTAACCGATGTTTTAGATTGTTTTTGTTGTTGGTCAGTTTTTTTTCAGTCGTGTCTGACTCTTTGTGACCCCATTTGGGGTTTTCTTGGCAAAGGTACCAGAGTGGTTTGCCATTTACTTCTCCAGCACATTTTATAGATGAGGAAACTGAGACAAACAGGGTTAAATTATTTGCCCAGGGTCACACAGCTAGTAAGTGTCTGAGGCCAGATTCGAACTCATGAAGTAGAATCTTCCCAACTCCAGGGAAGTACTCTATCCACCGAGCCACCTAGATGCCCTCTGTTTTAGATTAATGCATCTCAAACATTTTGGTCTCAGGACCCCTTATACTCTTAAAAAATTATTGAAAACCCTGAAGCACTTTTATTTATGTGGGTTGTAACTATCCATATTTACCGTTTTAGAAATCAAAGTGTCTTAGTGTTATTATGAAAATATTTTTGACCTCACAAAATTCCTGAGTCTTAGGGACCCTCAAGGGTTCCTTGGACCACACTTTGAGTAGTACTGTTTTAGATGATATTCATATTTCAATTGAAATAATTTTCCCCCAAGAATAATACTAAGTTTTAGTATTTTTCCCCATGCCCCTAAATTCTCGAGCTTCTTCTGTGAATGATTCTTACGGAATGTTTCTACTTGACCGAAGTTTGAGGGGTTTTTTCCTTCTCTAGTCATTTCCCCACTACACCTCATTCTACAACCTGCTGTGAGATTAATTTTCCTAAAATTTTTTCCACAGATGATTATTCCCTACTCAAAATCCATGAATGACTCACTATTATCTGTAGAACAGAATCCAACTTCTGTCCGTTATTCCAGGACTTTTAATATCCTCCCCATACCTGTTTTCCAGCTTTGTTTTCTACTCTTCTCCTACATGAACTTTCCATGCAGTCCAGTTTTGCTTTTTTATGTTCCAAAGACAAATTTTACTGTTGTAGCTTTGCATTCTGCATCATCCGTTTGTATTGTCCTTCCAAGACAGATAGGTGTTTCAGTGGATAGAAAGCTGGGCCTGGGGTCAGGAGGACCTGAGTTCAAATCCAGCCTCAGACACTTACTAGCTGTATACCCTGGGCAAGTCATTTAACTTATCTTTGCATTAATCCACTGGAGAAGGAAATGGCAAACCACTCCAGTATCTTTGCCAAGAAAACCCCAAATGAGTTCACAAAGAGTTGGGCTCAACTGAAAGACCACAAAATGTCTTTCCCACAGAACCTGTTTTTCAAGGTTCAAACTATTTCTCTTGATCTGAGTTTCTTCCTCTATAAGATAAGAGAATCAGACTAGATAATCTCTGAGGACCCTTCTGGTTCTAAATCTATGCTTTTTGCCTCCCCTTGTAAACCTTCCCTGGTAGCTCTGGCCTCTGGTGATTTCTCCTTTTCTTATACATACTCTGTAGAACTTACTGTCCCTGTCACACTCTTGGCCCTTAGTATCTAGGATGCTGCTTGGGAGAGACCTCAGAGGCTATCTAGTCTCCCTTCCTCATTTTCCAGATGAGGAAACTGAGGTCCAAAGTCACCCAGATAGTAAATGTCAAAGGTAGGATATGAACTAAATCCTTTGAATGCAGAGACTACCATTTCTACTGAATCACACCGTCGTTATCACTAGGCAGGTATATGGCAGAGTAGAGAGAGCCCTGGACCTTGAATCAAGAAGGACTGAGTTCATATACTACCTCAGATGCTTAATAGCTGTGTGACCCTGGACAAGTCACTGTCTTTGCATCCCCAGCTCTTAGCACATTGTCTGGCACATAGTAGATGCATAACAAATGTTTACAAATGTCTTGACCTCTGTCTGCCTTAGCTTTTTCATCTGTAAAATGGAAATAATATTAATACCTACCTCCTAGAGTTGTTCTGAGGATAAAATAGGATATTTAAAAAGAGCTTTGCATTTCTATAGCTATGATTATTACTGACATTAATAGTATTGCTGTTTATTAAAATAGATTATTTCTTAAAAGAATATTTCAGTGGACGCTAATGACCTTGAGGGCATGGAACATACATGATATATCTTGTTTTCCCAACTTTGTTTCCTGCACTGTGCATCATATACAGTTGATATAGATGTTGGGTGGACCACTTGCGACAAAGTAATGGGAGGCCGTGAGGCCAGAATCTCACAGACACAGATTAAAATGTGCCTTGTTGGGGGGAACTCTATAATGTCTGAGATACACTTGAGTATTTCATTAATTTGATGCTGCTGACAGAAAATGCCACAATTACTTCTCATTGATTCTCATCCCTGCATACATCTTTTCTATATAATATGTGTATTCATGTATTACAGAAAGGCAGTCTTTACATACGACAATCTTACGTTGCCTTTTTTTTTATTACCAAGTTGATGTTACAAGAAAACAATCAGGAGAGACTTTAAAAGCTTGTCTACAAATGCGCTACAGATAGCTTAGCCTAGATGTGGAATAATTGAGATAAATTAACATGCATTTTAAAGTGCCTGCTATGTTCCAGGCACTGTGCTAGGTGCTGGGGATAGAAATGCAGAAGTAAGTCAGTACCTGCTTTCAATAAGCGAATGGCATATTATACATAAATAAGTGTCATAGATAAGGACATAGGTGCATGCAAGGTTAAGACAAATTTTTCAGGTGGAGAAAGTAATGACTCTATACTAAATACTGATTGAGTTTTCTGTAGTCTTAAAGATAGAGTTGTTTTCCAAGTTTTTCTGCTTCATTCTCTTAGTGTTTTATCTTTGCACATGAATTCTGACCAGCCTTTATTCATTTACGGAGTGTCCCTTGTTTGGAGAGCATGGGTACACTTATTATTCAGCATGGTTGGAGAACAGGGCTCTCTGGTTAATGAAATATTCTAGCAAATGCAAACGGATCAATTTTCAGAGAAATGAGGCTAATAAAATAGACAAAGTATACAGGGATATAATTCAGTCTTTCTTTGATGATTTGGAAAGCACTTCAGTATTCTCCTCTTCTGCCTCAAGGTCATCATTATAAACTTTGTCATTGCCCTACAGAAGTACAGATTAATGGTTTCATTGAATAGATTACAGGAATAGGGGCACTCTAGAGAGCTGCAAACGAAATGGAAATAGGGGTTCTGGCCCTTAAAGGAAAGCTATGAAATGGATGCTCTAAACACATGCAGCTGAATATATGACTCCAGATCTGAACTTATTGTCTACACAAGACAGTTTAACCCCTTGTGACGTTTAGCCAGGTATAGTGGCTAGAGAGCTGGCCTCAGAGTCTGGTAGAACTCTGTTCAAGTACTGATGTGCAGTGATGTGCAGCCAAGGCTCAGTTGGAGAAGCATAGATGATCTGCGCTTGTAGAGGGGGTTTGCTCACCAGAACTTCCTTACATAAGTGAAATCACCGATCTGGATTCCCTTCCCCCAACCCACCACTAAATCATCTTTTAAAAACTGGCCGAGGTGTATGTCTTGCATTTCCAAACAATAAATTGTCAACACTTAAACATGGGGATTGTATGCTTTATATCTTTTGTGTCCCCATAGAAACACAACAAATAATTGGATGTTTTTTTTAATTGATAGATGTACTGCAGTATGGAGACATACCTAGGCATAACAACTCTGTTTATATTTTTCTGCTTAGGTTTTATTGTGCATGTCATGTATCATGTAAAAAAGAAAAAAAAGTTGTTAGTCCTAGGAGAATATAATACCTCATTCTATTTAAGATAAAAAATACCTAAGCAACAACCGAAGTGGATAGTTCATACTGCTCAGAGATGAGACCTAGAGTTAATTCTGGTATACCATTGAGCAACCATGCAAGAGCCCAA
The DNA here is from genome assembly GCF_011100635.1 of Trichosurus vulpecula. Taxonomy (NCBI): domain Eukaryota; kingdom Metazoa; phylum Chordata; class Mammalia; order Diprotodontia; family Phalangeridae; genus Trichosurus; species Trichosurus vulpecula. The sequence goes on along the minus strand of NC_050580.1, from coordinate 264,623,105 downwards.
AGAAGCAAATGACTGCAGTTCTGTTCCGTGGTAATTCAGTTAGGAGATGAGGATGTCCGCCTAGGACATTCTTTGAAAATTGCCACGTCCCTGCCTCAGAGACTCTCCAGTCCTTGTCCACTTCCATTCCAGGTTCCCCACTGGCCCCTTCTTTAGCTTCTCTCTCCAGACTCATCCTCTCCACTGCCACTTCCTAGACACCAGACTATCCCTGCCAACTTTACAGCATTCAGCTTGTGGATTCAGCATGCCTTGCTAGCACATGAATGCAAAAATGCTTTGAAGATAAACAATACAAGGTTGACAGAAACTGAATTGTGAGTTTAGGAGAAAAGAAAAGGAAAAATGTTTCTTTGTCCCTCATGTCTGTTATGCTCAGTCTCTAGGTAGTTTGGGAGAGAGTATGTTTTGAATCTAGAATATGTTTTGAATTCAGATTTCAGAGCATTTTGTTATCAGTCGAGTACCCTTAAGACATGCTTATCCTAGTCAAATAAAAGACTCTCCTTACAAGTAGAGATGTTTAGAAATGTTTCTAAAGAGAGCCCTTTATTAAACTAGTATCTAAGCTCTTAAAAATAAGGAGGAAAATGGTTAAGTGGTACATTCATTTAGTTTCTAAAGTACAGAAAATGACAATGCCCTTTAAATGCAGATTCTTTCATTTTTAAAAATTTATCACAAGACTTAAATTACATTCTCTCTTTGAGCATTTTCACATGAGGATCATTTCTGTTGGATTATGATTTTTCTTCTAAAATATATTCATAAAAGCTGCTAATAAAATCATGGTTGAATTAACAACTGAGTTTGCCAGGATTATATATTCTAAGAGTATTGCTGAGAAACTATATTTCCAAGGTATTTAGACTTTGTACAGTTGTGATCTTTTATGAATAAAGTACAGCATTCTTCTGAAAGTTGTTAGAAGGGACCGGACCTTTGAGCTCATCTAGGCATAAATCCCATTAACAATATCTCTGAGAGCTGACAACTCCCCTCTACCAGAAGACCCCTAGTAATCCAATTGCAACCATTCCATTTTTAGACAGTTCTAATTCTTAGACTATCTTTCCTTACAGCAAGCTGAAATCTTGATTCCTATCATGGTTAAACTTATTAAACTTTGTGAACTTAGTAAATATCAACAAACAAAAAATCCAGTATACAGCCACAGAATATGAAGATTACAAATGAAACTAAACTATTATATGTGATTCAAAGTTTATATTAAACTTAACATGATAGTAACAAATGGCGCTTTTGTTTCTGTCTCCTAAACTTTCTTCTGCTTTACTTATCTATCTTAAATATTTCATTGGCACTCTTTTTTTGCATCATTTTCACTCTCCTAGAATACCTCCCCTACAATAAAAGCCCTCCCATGTAACAAATGTGTATAGTCAAGCAAAAAAAATCATTTGTTCTTCTTTGTATAATTTCCATCCATTGATTTTGTCCTGTGAAGCCAAGAGAAACAAATATTCTCTCTCTTCCATACAACAGCTCTTCCAATATTTGGAATGTTTAATATGGAGAATGTCAAGAACTAATCAGCTCATATGCCTCCTTTTCCTTTTCTATGAAGTCTTGACAAGATTAATTGATATAAGTATTGAGGGCATCCTTGAAGGAGATTTGATGAGAACAGGCATGCTTTCACAAAGTTTATTCGAAGTTAGGACCCATATTTACAATTAGAGTATTGATTAAAAGTGGCTGAGAATAGAAGATTCTATTGTGCTTATAGTTTGTTGATAATTTTTTAAAAGTATTTGACATTGTGGACTAAAACACCGTGTTGAAGGCTTCCCATCAGCAAGAGGGTATACTCTATGTTTATGTCAGATTCGAACAGGATTCATTAAAATATTTAACAACAGAAATATCTCTGTGTTACCTACACTAGGCATTTCCTGATTCTTCCCAGATGCCAGTGCCTTCTTCTCCAAATTACTTTGTATTTACTTTTTTTCTAAAAAATAAATTTTATAAGTATTTATATGTGTACATGTCCTCTCCAATAGAACGTACTCTCCTTGAAGACAGGGATTGTTTATGTCAGACAGGCACAGTGGATAGAGAGTGAGCCTGGAGTAGAATTGAATAGAAGGAAGAGAGTGGATTGTATTGACATTGGTGAAGTGTGCAGTGGTAGAGTACTGGACCTAGAGTCCAGAAAATCCAAGTTCAAATCTGGCCTCAGATCTTTCCTTGTTGGGTTAAGTCACCTAACCTCCGTCAACTTCACTTTCCTCAACTGTTTCATGGGAATAATAATAGTACCCACCTCCCAGGGTTGTTGTGAGGATAAAATGATACAATAATTGTAAAGTGCTTAGCACAGTGCCTTGTACATAGTAAGCAATAGAAATGTCAGGCTTTTCTTCTCTCCTCCCTCCCTTCCTTCCTTCCTTCCTTCCTTCCCTCCCCCTTCTCTCCCTCCTTTCCTTCCTTCTTTTCTTCCTTGAGCCTGGCCTCATCTTTTTTTAAAATTTATTTATTTAACATATTTAGTTTTAAGCATTGATTTTCACAAGTGTTTGAATTACAAATTTTCTCCCCATTGCTACCCTCCCCCCTGCTCTAAGATGGCGTATATTCTGGTTACCCTGTTCCCCAGTCAGCCCTCCCTTCTGTCATCCCACTCCCCTCCCATCCCCTTTTCCCTTGCTTTCTTGTAGGGCAAGATAAATTTCTATGCCCCATTGCCTGTGTATCTTATTTTCTAGTTGCATGCAAAAACTTTTTTTTTGTTTTTGAACATCTGTTTTTAAAACTTTGAGTTCCAAATTCTCTCCCCTCTTCCCTTCCCACCCACCCTCCCTAAGAAGTCAAGCAATTCAACATAGGCCACATGTGTATCATTATGTATAACCCTTCCACAATACTCATGTTGTGTAAGACTAATTATATTTTGCTCCTTCCCAACCCATCTCCCTTTATTGAATTTTCTCCCTTGACCCTGTCCCCTTTCTGAAGTGTTTGTTTTTGATTACCTCCACCCCCATCTGCCCTCCCCTCCATCATCCCCCCCCCTTTTTTATCTTCTTCCCTCTTCTTTCCTGTGGAGTAAGATACCCAATTGAGTATGTATGGTATTCCCTCCTCAGGCCAAATTTGATGAGAGCAAGATTCACTCATTCCCCCCTCATCTGCCCTCTCCCCTCCTCCCACAGAACTGCTTCCTCTTGCTACCTTTATGTGAGATAATCCACCCCATTCTATCTCTCCCTATGTCCCTCTCTCAATATATTCTTCTCTCATCTCTTAATTTGATTTTATTTCTTTTAGATATCTTCCCTTCATCTTCAACTCACCCTGTGTCCTCTCTCTCTCTCTCTCTCTCTCTCTCTCTCTCTCTCTGTATATGTGTATATATATATATATATATATACATACATACATACACACACATAGATATATACATACATACACATTCACCCATATATATATACATAAACATATATGTATGTATATTCCCTTCAACTACCCAAATACTGAAGTCTCATGAATCATACTCATCATCTTTCCATGTAGGAATGTCAACCAAACAGTTCACCTTTAGTAAGTCCCTTGCAATTTCTTTTTCTTGTTCTTTTTCTTGATTACCTTTTCATGCTTCTCTTGATTCTTGTGTTTGAAAGTCAAATTTTCTATTCAGTTCTGGTCTTTTCACTGAGAAAGCTTGAAAGTCTTCTATTTTATTGAAAATCCATATTTTGCCTTGGAGCATGATACTCAGTTTTGCTGGGTAGGTGATTCTTGGTTTTAATCCTAGCTCCATTGACCTCCGGAATATCGTATTCCAAGCCCTTCGATCTCTTAATGTAGAGGCTGCCAGATCCTGGGTTATTCTGATTGGGTTTCCACAATACTCAAATTGTTTCTTTCTGGCTGCTTGTAGTATTTTCTCCTTGATCTGGGAGCTCTGGAATATGGTGGCAATATTCCTAGGAGATTTCTTTTTGGGATCTATTTGAGGAGGTGATCGATGGATTCTTTCAATTTCTATTTTGCCCTGTGGCTCTAGAATATCAGGGCAGTTCTCCTTGATAATTTCCTGAAAGATGGTATCTAGGCTCTTTTTTTGATCATGGTTTTCAGGTAGTCCAATAATTTTTAAATTATCTCTCCTGGATCTATTTTCCAGGTCAGTGGTTTTTCCAATGAGATATTTCACATTGTCTTCCATTTTTTCATTCCTTTGGTTCTGTTTTATAATATCTTGATTTCTCATAAAGTCACTAGCTTCCACTTGCTCCAATCTAATTTTTAAAGTAGTATTTTCTTCAGTGGTCTTTTGGACCTCCTTTTCCATTTGGCTAATTCAGCCTTTCAAGGCGTTCTTCTCCTCATTGGCTTTTTGGAGCTCTTTTGCCATTTGAGTTAGTCTATTTTTTAAGGTGTTGTTTTCTTCAGTGTATTTTTCAGTACTTTTTTGGGTGTCCTTTAGCAAGTCATTGACTTGTTTTTCATGGTTTTCTCGTATCCTTCTCATTTCTCTTCCCAATTTTTCCTCTACTTCTCTAACTTGCTTTTCCAAATGCTTTTTGAGTTCTTCTATGGCCTGGGGCCAGTTCATGTTTTTCTTGGAGGCTTTTGGTGTAGGCTCTTGCACTTTGTTGACTTCTTTAGGCTGTATGTTTTGGTCTTCTTTGTCGCCAAAGAAAGAATCCAAAGTCTGAGACTGCATCTGGGTGAGTTTTCGCTGCCTGGCCATATTCCCAACCAACTAACTTGACCCTTGAGTTTTTCAGTGGGGTATGACTGCTTGTGGAATAAAGAGTTCTATGTTCCATGTTTGGGGGGGATGTGCCAGCTCTGCCACACCAGCACTTCTCCTTCCCCAAGGACCTCCAACCCGGACTGGGCTTAGATCTTCAGCAGGCTGTGCACTCCTGCTTTAATCCGCCACTTTATTCCTCCCACCAGGTGGGCCTGGGACTGGAAGCAACTGCAGGTGTAGCTGCCCCACTTCCGCTGCCCCAGGGGCGGTGGCTGAACCTCGAACTCCTTCCACTCCTGCAGCTTTTCCCACTAATGTTCTCCACTATCTTTGGTGTTTGTGGGTTAAGAAGTCTGGTACCTGCTGCAGCTCACTGATTCAGGGCGCTAGGGCCCGCTCTGCCTGGCTCCTGGTCTGGTTGGTCCACGCTGCTCATGCTGGGCTCTGCTCAGCTCCGCTCCCAGCTCCCAGCTCCCAGCTGCGTGTGGGACAGACCTCCCCAGAGACCATCCAGGCTGTCCTGGGCTGGAGCCCTGCTTCCCTCTGCTCTTTTGTGGCTTCTGCCATTCTAGAATTGGTTCAGAGCCATTTTTATAGGTTTTTGGAGGGACTCAGCAGGGAGCTCATGCTAGTCCCTGCTTTCCAGCCGCCATCTTGGCTCTGCCCCACGATAAGGAATCTGACCTCATCTTTTTAAGTAGCAGTAGTTTTCTGTTAATGTGTATATGTATATATATAGCTTCAAATCGAAATATCCCTGTCTCTAAAACAATTTTAGTTACAGATCGTACAAAGACAAGTGATATGTGCATGGCAGCCATGAGTAAGCTACAGCATATTAGCAGTGAACAATTTCATAGGAAGAGGAGTATAAAATGTGTCATTAGAGAGGTGTATGGTTGAAAAGGACGGTGGGCGTGTCACGTAAGGGAAGTAAAGAATGAAAATTGAACGGCCCACATGTGTTAATGTTAGCCACACAATATCAGGAAATATAAAGGGACCTGATGCATTGGCTGTATCCTGTGTGGAAGTGGTATGGAAGGGCATGAAGGATAGATAGGATGAGGAGTGTATGGATTGTGGTCTGCATCATGGAAGGGAGGACTCCCATCAGTGAAGTCACAGATCCATGGAATTGTGTTCTCTCTTCTGAGCCTGTCTTTCACAGGCTGAAAATCCTCAGTTCCCTTAATTGATACTTGTATGGCTTGTTTTTGAGTCACCTCACCATCCTGACTTCCTTCCTGTTGATGTGACAGAGCTTGTCAAGTCTTCTAAAATTTGTCTGTGAGAATTGGGCAAAATGCTTCACATGTGGTCTGACCACTCTGGATAGAGGGGCAGTGTACTAGTTGTGCAATTAGAAAAACATCTGTTTAAATCCTACCTCCGATAATTGTAAGCTATGTTATCATCGGCAAGTCAGTCAGTTTCTTTGAGTCTTAGGTTACTGAAAATGAAGGTTTGGGGTGGAAAATCATGAATGTCCATTCCATCTTTACATCTATTATATACACTTCTGTTAATCTAACTTATGATCACATTAGCTGTTTAACTGTCTTGTAATACTGTCAACTTAGTGATTTTACAGTGCATTAAAACACCATTTCACATGAGCTAATATCTAGCTAGATTTTTCTCTCTGGTAGAAAGGAGAGAAAGGAAGGACTTCTTGTTCTCGTACAATTTAACCCCAATACTAAGAACTTACAGTGTTCTCTGCTGAATTTCATTTCCTTCGGTTCAGCCTGATTTCCCGTCAGTGTCTTTTTGGATACCAGTTTCATCATCCCTCCGTAAGGGCTTCCCTTCCCAACTTTATGCCACCCTCAAATCCAGTCTTGGCCTTTTCACAGACTTACTCAGTTCCTGATAACAAAGCCATCATTTCTGCATCACAAGATATGACCCAGCCAGCTCAGCTATAGTCTCTGACACCTTCATTTTAGCCAGTTGTTCACTTCAGTGAAATGAGAATAACTTTTCTTTTCAGAAATCTCAAGTTTAAATCCACAAAAGTGATGGAAATACCACTTGTGTGTGTTTCTAAAGTCCTTCAGTTTTCTCATCAGGCTTTTATACTTCCTCAAATACTTTTTCAGGTTGCTTCCAATGTTATAGTTTATCTCTATAGGGATCACCAGAACTTGTCAGGTTAGACAAGTCTGGCCAAGGTCTCTGTCACATCCAAAGTACAAGCCCTCCTAATACAATGCCCCCTCCAATGTTCACATCATCTTCATATATGACTTTCTTTCTTCAGGGAATGCTTTATCCCTTGATACATCCCTTTTTTCCAGAGGTAGGTGACTGAAGAGAGTGATGATATTCTAACTTAGGAATTAAACATAGAACAGAAAAGGATTTACAAGGACGTAAAAATATTGGCTTTAAGGGCTCAGGAAGAATAAAAAAGAATGGGTGTTTGGATAACAACATAAAGGCAGAAGACACCCTAAGTTATGTATTTTTTTCCAAATGGAAAACAGCTGCAGTAATTGGAGACCCAAATGGTTGTCCTTAGCTTCAGAAAAATGGTTATTTTATTTCCCTCCTCATCGTGGTGAGGTTTGGACTTAACATTTTGCTTTCAGTGTAATTGTTCTCAAAAAACTGTAGTTGTTTTATGCCCACATTCTACTAGTAAAGTGACTAGGTAATAAGGAGAGTTAGCCACTTGGTGTCATTCTTATAAGCCTAAACTACAAAAGGACTCCTTGACTGCTGGTTTGGGGGCTAGCACTTTTTCAACTGGTTTGTGTTGCCTTTAGCCTGTTGTCCACTTGGAAGCATACATTAATGGCAGAAAGCTCTTGAAGCTGCCTGCAGTAAATCTGCAAGAGATGAATCCAAAATGACACTAGGATCCAGACTATTAAAATGCTGCATCACTGTCCAAAATTCAACTTGGTCTCAGAATGTGCCAAACACTTAATTCCCAGGGAAGAGATAATAGGAGATCACATGCCAAATGAAAGGCTTTGGTGCAAAGGAAGATATTTTTTGAGAAAGAAAGATCCACTTCACAACCCAACCAGCTAGAACCAGTTTAATTTAAGAGAAAGGGAGCCAACCAATTTGAAGGCTTTTCCCCATCTCTTTCTTCCTTCGTTTCTTTTTTACTGGTTATTTAATTCTTACCGATTTTTAAATATTCTGAATTTGGTAAGACAGTAACTAAAACGAGATCTTCTATAAACACAGTAGAACAGAGAGGGTTCCACATGAAACTGCGAATCTCTATTCTGTGCAACCTGCTTTTCTTTTTGAGTGTGTAATAAATTCAGCATGTTACTTTCAAAGCTGCCCTGCTTGTTTGTGATTCCTTCTGTCCTGCCTTCTGTTCATTTTTATGCATTTCAAAAACATGTTACAATGACCCTCTTTTCGTTCTTTTCTTTTTTCCTTCTTTCCTTCATTCCTTCCTTCCTTCCTTCCTTCCTTCCTTCCTTCCTTCCTTCCTCCCTCCCTCCCTCCTTCCCTCCCTTCCTTCATTCCTTCCTTTCTGTCCCTACATCTCTGTTTCCTCTTTACTCCTCCCCCCATTTTCTCCCTTTTTTTCATTACTAAATAACTAGTCTATAAAAATTTTTTTATTTGATTTGCAGAATTTGACACTGGTAGTCTATTCTGGCTGACAAATGGATTTTCGTTTACCGCATATAGTGTTTTCTGAAATACTTTCGAATAAATAATTACACAGGGAAATACACTAACAAGGGAGACAGTCAACTGAGCCTGTAAATTAAAACTCATCCAACAAATTTTTGAATACTGTTCTCACAAAAGTGGATGATATAACCAGTTCAACTCTAGGTTAGTTATTACATCTTTAAAAACTCAATACATATTTGGGGAAACTATGGATTCTCCCACTTCCATTTTTCCTAAAGCTAAAAAGCCATTGCAACAGAAGCTGTTCAGAGAGGATTATTTTCAGGCATCACTTACAATTTCATTTATATGTGGACTTTATTTGTTTAAGGTCAGAATTGTTGAACAGCTTTGGAAAATGTGGATTTTGTGCCAATGATAACTTTGCGAGAATAGTGCTAGACTCAACATTTCATAGCATGTTAGAGCTAGAGGAATTTCATTTTGAGATCATTTAAGTCCACCCTCCTCACTTTTATACATATTATATTGCCTATGTCTTTGGATATAGCATTTATGGTGAGACTGCACTTCTTGGATAGATGAGCTATTGTGAGACCTCTTTCTGGCCTTTTTGATCTGTGGCACAATTCCAGGGGCCTAGAGCACTCAATGTTGAGTTGTCATATTGCCTCTTTTTCCTGCTTTTAAGCCTGAGCAGGCAATCCCATCTTGTTCCCTTATTAGATTAGAAGTAAAATGTTTGAGGGCAGGGATTGTTTCACTTGTGATTTGTTTTCCCAGTGCCTAGAATAATGCCTGGCACATGGTTCACACTTAGTGAATTTTTAAGGATTGATCGACTGATTAGGTCATTCTCTAACCTTTACCCAGAAAACAATACCTGTAGTATCTACTTCACACGGTTGTTCTGAGGATCCAATGTGCAAACTATGAAGTCTTGTCAGTTATCTACACACATTTTTTATTCTGTTGTCTCTCTTTCTTCAAGTGAGGCACCGCCAGGCGCACAAATAACATACCCTTTAAAACATGACTTCTACTACATTCTTTTATGCAGAACATAACGTGGTCATTTGTGTCTGAAACCAAAAGCTTTCAAGTCTTCTGGGCTTTATGTCCTTATCCAGTATTCAGGTTCAGAAGCCTAATAAGAGTACTGTGATATGGGTTACTGGAGAATTATGTGTACACCAGTGAGAAATATACTTGCTTTGCTATTGATAGTTATAGTATGAGCAATAGGGCTGCTGGGAGTACAGTGAGTGGAGCACTGTGCCTGGAGTCAGGAAGATTCATCTTCCTGAGTTCAAATCTGACCTTAGTAACTTACTAGCTGCATGACCCTGGGCAAGTCACTTAAGCCTGTTTGCCCCAATTTCCTCATCTGTAAAATGTCCTGAAGAAGGAAATGGCAAACCACTCCTGTATCTTTGTCAAGAAAACCTAAATGGGGTCATGGAGTCTGACACAACTGAAAAATGCTTCAACAACAACAAAAGTATGGATGATGTGGGAAGAAAGAGTCCTAGATTTAGAGTCTGGAGGGCTCTTTCTGTTACTTACTAGGTGTTTGATCCTTGGGCAAGTCAGTTAATCTCTTAGCCACATTTACCCTTATAAAATATAGAGAATTGTATATAGAGAAGAACAGAATTCTGTGTATGGAAGAATAGAGAAATCCATACAATAATGAAAATAATACCTCTAGTATCTATTTCACAAGGTTGTTGTGAGAATCAAATGTGCAAACTGTGAAGTCTTGGCAGTTATTATTTATCCACATTCTTTATTCTGTCAGCTCTCTTCTTCTGCATCAATTATTGCCCACCCTCTGACTTTCTGATAAAGTTGGAACTATGTAGATTGGATTATTAATAAGGAGGGTTCTTTGGTGAGGAGCAAGTGATTCTCCTATCTGACATTTTGTTGGTCTGGGGAACTCCTTTTGCCTGATGCAGATTATCAACTCATTCATAACTTACCACTTTGGGGAGTTGTCTGAGGCATGGAGAGGCTAATTTACTTGTCCACAGGCACATTACTAGTATGAGCCAGAGATAGGGCTTGAACCTGGGTCTTCCTGACTCCAAAACCAGCCTTCTAACCATTAGGTTGTTTTACATACACACATACATATATGTACATGTGTATATATGTATGTGCATGTATATACACACATATACATATATGTGTGTACATGTATGTATGTGTATATGTATATACATATATATGTGTGTGTGTGTGTATCTGCATAGCATAGTGAAGCCAGTGGTGGTAGTGTTCATCCTTTGTTTTGAAGAGGATCAGTGACAGCAGTGTTTTTGGTTATGGCTGGTCAGTCCAATACAAGTTTGAAGGCTCTACCATGAGTCAAGCACATGTAGTCTGTTAGAACATTTGGGATGGAGATATCTCTGTATTTGTGTAGTTCGTATGCTTTCTTAGTGCTACTGCGATTCTGTGTTACTCATGGAGTATAGTGCTCACTTTGATATAGGCACATTATGCTGGACGGTTCTGTGCCAGTGTCTCCCGTGTCTTACAGTTGATACTAACGTTCTTCAGAGAGACCTTGAGAGTGCCTGTGTGCTGCTTCTTCTGACCACTGTGTGAGTGCTTGACTTGTGTGAGTTCTCCATAAAGTAGTCTTTTAAAAAAAAGGCTAGCATGCTTTTGGCATTCAGGCTATATGGCTGGCCCATCAAAATTGTACTCTTTGCAGAAGAATTTGAATGCTTGGCAGTTCAGCTCAAGAGAGTCCCTCAATATCTGATAGCTTATCTTGCCAGGTGATCTTCAGAGCCTTCCTAAGACAATTAAAATAAAGGTGATTCAGTTTCCTGGCATGGGGCTTGGTAGACTATCCAGGTTTCACATGCACACAACAGTTAGGTCAGCACAGTGGCTTTGTAGACCTTCAGTTTGGTATGCAGCCCAATACTTCTCTATCACACTTCCTTTTGGAGCCTCCCAAATGCTGAGCTAGTTCTGGCAATGAGGGCATCAATCTGATCATCTATATGGACATCCCTAGAAAGTATACTTTCAAGGTAAGTGAACTTATTCACAACATTCAAAACTTCTCCATTTAATGTGACCAGTGGTTCTGTGTATTAATGATGTGATGCTGGCTGGTGGAGAACATCTGTTTTCTTGATATTGATTGTCAGGCCAAAATTACCACAAGGGTCAAAAATGGATCCATACTCTATTGTATCTCAGCTTTGAAGGCTGCATTGACGTAGCAACAATCTGCTAGCAGCTTCTGTGGCTGTGTAAGACCAATAACACTAGCATGCAGAAGGGCTGCTACCACAGGTTCTTTGATCTGCTTTTCTAAGGAAAGCAATTTTAAGGGGTTAACAACCTCAGTTTAATCAAACATACATATATCATTCACTTAATTCAGGGGGAAAAGATCAGCCCCCAGAACTTCAGGGCAAATCCAAGCAGAAATTACAAATATCAACAGACAGACCTTGTCTGATTCAAATCACAATTCGTAGTTACCAGAGAAGCACCAATATCTGTCTGGGTTATCAATGGCTTGCCCAGAGTCTAAACACTCCTTCCATGAGTGCTCTGACCTCACCCAGGCTGAGTGTGTGAAAGTTCCTCATCCCCAGTAGCACATCATATACAAGTCAATGACTCCTGATTGCCTCAGTGCTGAGAAATAGCTGAGAAATGTTCCCAAACAAAGACAGCAAAAGGTTTCCCACCCATTCCGACAAAGGGTGAGACTTGATAGTCTTAGCATCCCAAAAGGGAAGAACAGGGAAAAGTCTGTTTGCCTTAACAATTGAATGCACAATAATCCATGAGCAGAATGTCACACATCAACTCTCCTTTCACTTTGGTCTTGGCTTGTAGGCTTCTAAAGTTAAGGTGAGGTAGCTGACCTTGATGCCATTTTCATCCTTGTTGAAGCCATCTGACAACATTGTGGAAAACATCATGCTAAAAAGCACAGGAAAAGTCACATAGCCCTGCTTCAGTCCATTGGTGACAGGGAAAGTGTAAGCATGCCATCATGAAACTGGCATGCGATACTGATGAACTTCTCTGGGCAATCAAATTTCACCATGATCTTCCACAAGCCCTCATGACTGACAACAATGAAGGTTAATGAGTACTGTGTACAGACCTTTGTTTTGCTCCTGGTGTTTCTCCTGGAGTTGTCAGGCAGTAAACACCATCTAGGCTCTTCCTTGGCCCTTTCTGAAACTACTCTGGCCCTTGGGCAGATGACAGTCTTCCAGGTGAAGTATCAGCCAGTTAAGGAGGACTCTGGTGAGAATCTTTCCCGCAATGACTAAGAGATCCAGGACAGCCTATTTCTTTTTCCTTTATAGAGATGGACAATAAAGGCATCCTTAATCTCCTGAAAGATAACTTCCTCTTGCCACATAATTGGGAAGATTTCAGTCAGCTTCTATGAGCACTTGCCTTGTAGATCTCTCTTGGGCTGGAATCCATGCCAGGTGCTTTGCCACTCATGAGGTGGAAGTTGGACGTTCAGCTAGAGAGATGGCAGGCTCTCAATGTGGCAGGGAATGTAGTCAGAAACAGCGATAGCAAGGGTCACTCACTACTGAAGATTTCTGCATCTTACAAGTTTCTGCTTACCTACCGCAACAAAATATCTTGAATACACTCTTGCAGCAAGCTTTGGCATTTAATAGACTATGTCATTGTAAGGGGCAGAGACAGGCAGAGTGTGAGGATGATGAAGATGATGTGTAATGCAGAGTGCTGGACCGATCATAAACTCATCCTCTCCAAGCTAAACATATGCTTTCAGCAATGCAGCAGCCCCAAGGAAAGACTACTGTTAGGAGACTAAGTATCAACAGATACACTTTTCCACACATGAACAATTACTAACCTTGAGGGATAGCTCAGTCAGTGCATAGTTTGCAACGGTGGAGCAGAAAAGGAGAGGGCAGCTTTCAAAGATTTGGTGTGCAGCACCGCATTTGTTCATCTGGGCCAGAGGACTTACAACATCAAGATTGGTTTGACAGAAATTATGGGGGATATTCAGAAGCTGCTAAATGAAAAATGAAAACTCTACAGGGTTTACCAGCTGGACAGCGCATCTGTCTCTATGAAAGCAACAGTATTTAACTCCATCAGAAGTATAGTGTAAGCAAAGCTTAGAGAGATGCAGCATTCCTGTATCGGTAAGAAGGCAGATGAGATTCAATTCTATGCTGATAGCAATGATCCAAAAGGCTTTGAAGACTATTTATGGTCTAAAGACCTCTAGTGCATCCCAACTACTTAGCACCCATGGAACTACAATGATCAGTGGCAAGGACATGAGCCTGGAGAGATGGGCTAAACCCTTCCATTCTGTTCTCAACAGTCATCAACCAATGCTGAATTAAAGCCAGTAGCAGTTCTTATAATACTCAACTTTGTAATTAAGTTTTCAACAATCCTTTCTGGACTGCAGTTTCCTCATTTATAGTAGGAGATGGTTGGATAAAATCAGTTTGAAGACCTCTTTTAAGCATAAAAAAGTTATTCAATTCTCACCTGGTAGCAAATGTGTCAGTAGTGCCCATTAATTGAGAAAATATGATTCTGAATTCAGTAATACTTTTAAATGAGTTTGTATTTTGTTAAAATATCAACATATATTTAGAAAAAGTAATGATGCAGCAGTGTGGCATATACATTATTAATTGAGCCTACAGAAGGTATATTTTTAATTCCTTATTTGTGTATTCATATGTTAATTTATAGTCACTGACAATAAATATAACCCGTCTCCCTCTCAGGGGTAGGTGGTCCACAGATTTAGATCCCCAGTATTGGTTGTTTTGTAAGGTTACCTTTTGTTTTAATCATACGACCCTACTGTGTTTATGAGGTACTCCCTCCTTCTCAGATATTACAAAATAGCATTTCGTTTTGTATCTCTCTAATAACCTTATCATGTCATATTGTGTCTTTTAGTTGTCTGTTTCTTTTTCTTCTTATTACTCCAAGTTTTTTTTTTTAAGACAAAAGACCTAGACTTATCTAAATTTTCTAACTTTCCTTAACCTAGTATTGTGCTTTCCAGGCAGTATTTCATAAATATTGTTGAATGAGTTTTTAAATCATCCTTTTGCTTTTACACATTCAGATTATTCTTTTCACAATTATATTTTGAGATTAATTTTTCATGCTTTCCTCTACTTAAAAAGTTTCCCCATCAATTTCTTTGTTGAACCTGAGTTATAAATCTAATCCATTTCTGCTTTTGAGCCTTTCATGATTAATACAAAACTCTTGTTCATCTTCAGCTCTTAATAATTAATCAGTCATTAATTTCTTTCTTTCCTTTAAGGAATCATTATAGTCGATTCAGATCTGTCAAGTAAAGCTTATTTTATTACACCTATTTATCTTCTAGAGAAAGCTGGGTAACTGAAGATAAAGTAATCTTTACTTGCAGGCTTTTGTCTAAGACTTTTAGCCTAGATAGATTTTAATTTTGGCTAGCTTCATTTATAGTAAAAACCACCAAACTTTAGATAGATTTATGTATCCAACTTTTATTCTTTCCTTCCCTCAACTGCGGAAATGTTTTAAATGTTGAATTTAGTTATATATTAAATGCTATTTACACAAATTTATTAAATGTTATGTTTATGTTTAGTGAATGTTATGTTCAGTTAATATAAATAATGTGTTAGTTTAAAGATTTATATATTCAAAATAGAATTCCACCTTTCTTCTTAATTTTCTCATTTCTGTCAAAGGCATCACCATCATCCAGGACCCTTGTTTCATAATCTAGGTAGGAGTTAGTCCTCCTCAATGCTTCACTCATCTCCAGGTCCAGTCAGTTTCCAAGTCTTGTTAATTTCCCCTTCTTCACATATCTCCCATTCATACTATAACCATACTAGTCCAGATCCTCGTTGCCTCTCACATGGACTGTTGCCCCTTCTAACGCTTCCTCATTTAATCCTCCCCATTTCAGATCTTTCCCCCCTCAAACCGTCCTTCACACAGTTGCCAGATGGATATTGTGGAAACATGGGTATGACCGTATCAATCCTCTGCTTGGGAAGCTTCATTGCTTCTAGAATAAATACAAACTCCTTAGTTTTTATACAAAAACCCCTTCACAGTTTGGCTCCTGCCTATCTTCCTGGATAGGAAGATTGATTATACATTACTCTTCCTCATACTCTACACCAGGGTTGTCCAACCTTAGGTTATCTTAGGGCCGCATTAAAATAAATTAATTATTAGAGGGCCACACTCAGAATAAAAAAAACAGTACACTGATAGAAAGTGGGGGAACGTGCGTCATCAGTAGGACAGGCGAAGGCACAAAGCACGAAAGCAAACACAAAACAACAAAGCGACAACACAGCAGTATAAAGGTAGGTTCATGCTGACTAGTCCACATCTTACAGATGGAATGCATCCCACAGATTGACTGAAAATTCCGTGCAATATGTTCCATCTGTAAGACTGTTTAAAAACACCAAAGAAAATTAACATCAATGAGATTATTTATTAGTGATGGAATTAAAAAATCTAATATGCATTCCGTGCAAATTATTAATTTATTTTTTCGCTTGTGAAAATTAAAACCCACAGGCAGACTGCATAAAATCACACTGCGGGTCGTGGCCAGTGGGCCATATTTTGGACAGCCCTGCTCTACACCATAGCTAAATGGATCTCTGCTATTCCTACCATTGCACAGGCTGTATCTAGGAGGGCCACCCTTCTTACCCTCTACATCAGCCTTTTAGAAGCCTTTCCTGATTCCTCAGTTATTTGTTGTTATCCATCCCTCAGTAACTTTAATTTTGGATATCTCCTATATGTACTTACCTGCGAGCATGCTGTAAATAGCTTCCTCCTATTCCTCACGTGCAAGGACCAGATTATTTTTGTGCTTATATCCCTAGCATCATTCCTGGCACATAGTAGGCACATAGCCTGTAGATTGGTTGTAGTGTTCAGATCCTTTATGATCTGTCTTTTGAAACTACTTCCGCATTAATAATCTTTTTTAAATTAAAAATATAAGTTAAATTAGAGGGAGATTGGTGCTATGCTACTTTCTCAAAACAGAGTCAATCATAGAGGGAGAAGATTTTTCTAGGGGAAGCTAATTCATGGCATTTAGATGTGTAGATCTCCCCATCCCTTCTCTCTCAAACAAACAAATAATACAACATATAGCTGTCATCATTTGAAGATTTGCCATGGAGAGACAAGGAGAAGATATAATTTTGCTTAAATTAATAAAGCTAGAAGATCATTCTACAGCAAATGGGTGGATTTTTGGTGGTCTGAAACAGAAAATTAAATATGGCTTTTGGAAAAGACATTGGACCAGGAGTCAAGAGAACAGGTCCCTAACTATTATGGCAATCAGACTTTTCCCTGTCCTTCCCTTTTGGGATGCTAAGACTATCAAGTGTCCCCTTTGTTTGAATGGGTGGGAAACCTTTTGCTGTCTTTGTTTGGGAGTATTTCTCAGCACTGAGGCAATCAGCAGTCATTGACTTGTATATGATGTGCTACTGGGAATGGGGAACTTTCACACACCCAGCCTGGGTGAGGTCAGAGCCCTCAGGGCTCCAAACAGGATGTAATTGAAGGGAGCTTGGTGTTTAACTTTTGGGGCTCACTCATGGAAGGAGTGTTGAGACTCTGGGCAAGCTATTGTAACTGCCCCTGGCTTTGCTAACCCAGACGCTTTGGTTCTTCTCTGGTAACTATGGTCAGACAAGGTCTTTCTGTTGATGTTTGTAATTTCTGTTTGTATTTGCCCTGAAGTTCTGGGGGCTGATCTTTTCCCCTGTGTATGTTTAATCAATCTAAGATTGTTAACCCCTTAAAATTACTTTCCTTAGAAAAGCAGATCAAAGAACCTGTGTTGGCAGCCCTCTGTGTGTTGGTTGTTGGTCTTAGCCACAGAAGCTGCTAGCAACATTGTTGTTACACTAACCAAGCTTTAACTCTTTCTACCAATATGACCTTGTGTTATCAGAAAGTCTCTCAAACTCTTTATTGGTACAACAAACAAAAGTTCCATTGTAAGTCAGTAAGTTATGCTTGATCTCAAAGGACAAAACTAGGAGCAGTGAATGAAAATTTCCGAAGGGAAGAGTTCACTCTGATCTCTCTCTCTCTCTCTCTCTCTCTCTCTCTCTCTCTCGCTCTCGCTCTCGCTCTCTTTCGCTCTCTTGATATATATGTCACACACATACACACACACACACACACACACATACATATATACCTACATACATATGTTTTGTTGTCTGTACGTCATTTCCAAGTCTTCACGTGCTTGTGGTAGACACCCCCTAACTCACTGTTGGGTTTGAGGCCCATTGGAATTGTCTAAAAGTGGAATTGACTGTGTTACTAGATAGTGAGTTCCCCATTAACAGAGGGTGAATATAGATGACCTCTTATATAGGGGTAACTCATATTTAGACACGTTCTGAACTAAGTCATCTCTTTCTTGTCTGACTCTCTGTGACTCCATTTGGGATTTTTTTGGCAAAGATACCGTATTGGTTCGCCATTTCCTTCCCCAGCTCCTTTTAGCAAATGGGGTTAAATGACTTGCTCAGGGTTATGCTCTAGTAAGTGGTGAAGATGAGTCTCCCTGCCTTCAGGCCTGACATTCTCTCTACTGTGTCACCTCCTAGCTGCCCATGGACTAATTAACAGCCCTTTGAGATTTCCTCTGATGTTGAGATTTTTTGATTCTGTATTTGAGACACAGAACCATTTTCCCATAGAAATAATCCTCTTCACGGTGATTGGGTTCTCAGGCCAGACAACAGAAGCCTGTTTAACCTGTACTTTGGATGTCGCATCTTCATAGCCTACTTTTGTGTCAAGGTCTGGAATTCCAGACAGTGTGGTACTGTGCAAACAGTAATAGCCAGCATTTATGTAGCACTTGGATATCTGCAGAAGACGTTACAACTTCGACACTGTTGGATTTAGAGTCTTTGAGTATCTGGATTTAAACCCTAGTTCTGACGCTTACTGCTTATGTGAAAGACAATGTGGCATAGTATATCAGGCTGGAAGATCTGAGTTAAAACCTCACCTCTGACACTTACTAGCTGTGACCCTGGGCAAGTCACTTAATTTCTATCTGCCTTAGTTTCCTCAGTTGTAAAATGGAGATAATCATAGCTCTTACCTTCTGGGATTGTTATGAGTTTCAAATCAAATAATATTTATAAATTGCTTTGCACAGTACCTGATACACGGGAGGTACTTACTAAATACTTCTTTTCATTACTTCTAGACTTGGGATTCAAATACAAGCCATTTCCCACTATAACACATTGACACTGAATGCTATTAGATGTACTTACAGTAGTTTATTAAAAGGGAAACATCTCGTTATTGGATAGTAACAAAATCCAAAATAGCAAGTCATTTATTTATGTGCACATTTTGGTGTTCATTCCTTATTTCCATTCAATTCTTGGTGGATCTTGTAGAGAAAAGAACAGTAGATTGGGAATCGGGGAGTTTGGGTTCAGTCTCTCTTGGTCCCAGTTTTCTCTTGTAAAAGGAAGTTTATAGATTTGTGAATTCTCAGGACTGGAACCCATCTTATTTTAAAAATAGGGAACCCAAGGTCTTAGCAAGAAACTTACTCAGGATGACGTAGTGAACCGCAGATCCCATCTGGGCCTGAATAGCACAGGCTTTCTGTCCTCAGGTTCAGGGGATTTGCCTAGTAAATTCCCAGAGTCTCTTTAAAGCTGTAAAAAATTTCTGGCATATTTCCATTTATGGAGACAGTTGTTTCTATCCACATCTGGACAATTTATATTTTGGAGAATATTTTTAGATATATAATACTTTAAAAAAATCTGTCCAGTGATTTTCCTAGTGTCCTCTGAATTTTGATAGGTGTGCCATAAAATTTTGGAAGTTATGTTAGTGCAGGTAAAAGATAGTACATAATTAATTTTATTTAATATAAATTCACTTACCCAGAACATGTAATGTGGTAAAGAGAGTGTTTGCAAAATAAGCAAAGCTTGCCGATTCCACCAAGGGAGCAACTTCAGGGTATGTCAGATATTGAGCTCAGAAAGAATTAAACAAGAAGAATGGGTTTTATTGAAGGGAAGTTGCCCATGTTCAGTCTCTTGCCTCTTCCTGTACTGTAGCCAACTTACACATTTGACATGCTGCAGTTCTTCGCAGCAAAGAATATTGTGCCATGAGCCAAAAAACAATTTAAGAAATGTTGACCTTAGGTGTTTGTTAAGTGAGCTCCAACGGTGGCCACTCACCCGCGTCTTTGATTTACCAGTTAATGCTCTCTCACTAGATGGTTAGGGTTGAGATTAGGACTACAGCTAAGATGATGCTTTGTGGAAAGCGCATGTGGCCTGGTGCAGGCCTAAAGGCTCTTCCGATGAACCTCAGGATTTTTCACTGTTCTGTTCTCCACTCCTCTTTTCTTACTTCACAGAAGGAAGGAGACACAAGTTTTCAACTTGTCCCTACCCTGATATTTCTGGAAACACTATTGTTGTTCTTCAGTTATTCCAGTCGTGTCCTACTCTTTTTGACCCCATTTGGGATTTTCTTGGCAAAGATACTGGAGTGGTTTACCTTTTCCTTCTCCAGCTCATTTTACAAATGAGGAAACTAAGGCAAACAGGATTAAGTGACTTGCCCAGGGTCACACAGCTGGTAAGTGTCCGAGGTCAGATTTGAATTCAGGAAGATGAGCCATCCTGACTAGAAAAATAGTACATGCAACTCTATTTGTTTTCTAAAGGGTTTTTTGCTGTTCATTGTTACATTGGAGTCTCTCCGTTGCTTGTCAAACATGCATGCAGTCCCCAATATCCTTAAATGCAGGGAATTAGATTAAAATGTAGTTGGGGAATATTTTTTAAAATAAATGAAAATACACTAGAACATATATAATGTTAAAATGTGGATTTCTAAGTTCTTATGTGGCCTGCAGAGATCCTTATGTACAGTTGAATGTTCCCCATTTCTATTTGAATGTGAAACCACCAATTTAAATCATCACTCTGTAGACCAAAGTGTTTAATAAATGCTGATTGATTGTGTTGTATTATTAAAAAAAGTCAAGAATGGAGAAATCAATTCAAGCTTGGGAAGAGGGAGGTCTGGGCAGTATTCATTGATAATCTAGCATTTAAAATGAATGATGAAAGATGGGCAGGCTCAAGAAGGAGTGAGAGAATAGATAGAATGCTGGGCCTAGAGTCTTCATTCAGTCTACCATGAAGTCCTTGAAACTTTCCATGTTGGTAGGACCTCCCCTCGCCATCTGGGTTTCTCCTCTGCTAGCCTTTCAGAACCCAAGGACATCAACACCTATTATCAGGCGCTGGAGGAGTCCTTCAGCAAACAACTCAACAGCGGTTTGCCTTGTTACTCCTAGTTCTTCAAATGTCAAATGGAATAATACAGTACCTACCTCCCAGGTCGTCGTGAGGATCCATTGAGAACATAGTTGTAAAGTTCTTCGCACAGTGTTGGAAACATAGTAGGTGCTTCATAAAAGCTTATTTCCTTTCTTTCCAATCTAGTTGGTGTGATGGGTATGAGCAAAGGCACAGAAGTGGAAGACGTCAGGGCTTGAACAGAGCGATGGACACATTTGTGATGGTCAGCAAATATTAAATAACAATAACAGAAGCAGAGCTTGTTCCTTGAGAACTTTGAGTGTATTTAGCAAAGGTACAAATAAGTCTATTACTATGGAACAATTATGATAATCCGTTGTTTACTAATCATCAGTGAAATTTCTCTTCATTAGCATATGGCATTGGGAGTAGGTCTTATTTCAAGTGCTAGAGGGATGGTGCCTCTTTATTGCTTTAAGTATGTTTAATTACTTATTGCAGTCTTTGAAAACTCTGTGATATTGTCAGTGCAGGCACCTCTAGCTCCAATAAAAGTCACAACCTTGCTAGGATTTGCTAGACAGTATGGATTCTAGGATTTCATGGTGTCAAAACATTCAGTCCCTTAAAGCCAACCCGGGAACATGATGAAGGTCTCCAAACTTAGCAAGGCTGGGCCTTGGAGAAGAGACATTCAGTCTACCATGGAGTCTTTAAATCTTTCCACCTCTGTAGGATCTGTCTGGTCTTGTGGTCTGCCAGACTAGCTTTTGAAAGCCCAAGAACATCAACACCCATTATCAGGCTCTGAAGGAGTATTTTAGTGAATAATGTAATATTATGAATTGAATTTACTTGGTCCAATTTCTCTTTCTCACAGGAAGGTCCAGGATTATCCTCAGATCTATCTTGTCAATATTTAACTCTGAACAGCTCCTAGAGCATTCTCTGCTTAATCTTAGCTGACCTTTATACTAGGTTTTTTTTTTTTAACACCTTTGTTTACCTCAGGTCAGGGCTCACCTAGTTTCACAGAATTCAGAGATATCCTTTCTAATTAATCAAACTGGGGTTCGGTTGAATCATCCACTGGGTGAGTCAGTGGTACCCATCACAAAATGGGAGAGCACTCTTATTCCAGAATCAGTATTGGACCTAGAAGAGAATCTTAGTGATCATCCACTCCAGTCCCCTCTTTTGAACAGCAGCCTTGAGGGTCTGCCCCTCCCAGCTTGATTTATTTTTTTTTTCTAATTAAAGGGGCAATCCCTTGACTCACTTCTTAAAGAAGCCTATTCACTGAATGGGTGTTACCTCACTCTAAGTTAGTACATGGAAAGGCATTAGCCTAAAAGGGCCAGGGTCTCCCATTGCATCCTGGGTCATCTCCAGTCATCCTGATGAATATCTGGTCACCAGACCCAGATGGCTCTGGAGGAGAAAGTGAGGCTGGTGACCTTACACAGCCCTCCCTCACTCAAATCAAAGTCAACCGCAAGTCATGTCAACATTTCTCTGATGCCGTGGTCCTCTTGGAAAACGAAGGACAAACACAACAACTTAACAAATGAGAAAACAGATGTCTGGGGAGGTTGTGATTTATTCCAGTTAGTAAGTAGCTGAGCCAGTATTCAAACCAGCTCGTCTGACTCCAAATCCAGGTTTGCTTGGTTGCTCCTACAAACACCAAGCTGCCTCTTTAGTGAGGATTTTTGTAAGAAGTGCATTTATCTTTTGTACCTTAACTTTTAAAGCCTACTAAAAACAGAACACACAAGTATTCAAATATATATTTTTTATCAGTAAAGTATTAGGCGAGAGTGGTAGGATAGGCTGTGTCATCAAATTCATGCCTTATCTTCCTTTTACTCATGCTTCTTGGAATGCCCATATTTATCTTAGTCCTATTTTCATGTTTTTAGAGTTTATCTAAATATTTCTTACATGTTGGGCTTTGGTGCAGGAAAGAAAAGAAAAAAATGTGTTTATGCACCTCTTATAAAGAATGTCTCATTTTTCATTTGACGTACCTGCTTCTTGCAATACTTATTTGGAGTAGAGACTTGCCTATGGGTTAGGAAAGGCATGGAAAGTGTTTCTCTCTATTCCCCCATGAGCTTTTTTTTTTATAGTAGTACACTATGTAGTTCCAATCTATCTTTCTGGGACTTGTTAGACTCTCCCTCCTATGTATTTGTTCCGATCAAACTGGCCTTTCTTGCTGTCTCTCACATGTAGCTGCACAGCTGTTCCCTATACCTGAAATATGCTCTCTCCTTACCTTTGCCTTTTAAGATCTCCAGCTTTCTTCAAAACTCACCTCACTTCCTGCTTTTCCCCATGAGACCTTTTCTGATTTGTCCAACTGCTTCTGCTTCCCTCCAAAGACCTAATTTCTGTTCCGAACGTACTCGTGTCCATGCCCTTCTTCTCCCCACCTCTCCCCAGAATATATGATCTTCGAGGGAAGGGTATGTTTCATTTTGTCTTAAAATTCCCCACACCTAGTACAATGCCTGGCTTGCAATAGGTGCTTACTAAATGCTTATTTCAAGTCTGGCCTCACATACTTACCAGCCTTGTGACCCTGGGCAATCACTTAACTTTGTTTACCTCAGTTTCCTTATCTGTTACATGAGCAGGGGAAGGAAATGGACATGACTAAAAACAGCCCAACAACAGCATTATATTACCGATTGTTTCGTCTCTGTGTCCCAGTGATAAAAATGGAAGGCTTACCATTATAAGCTTTGCTTTACAGTTGAGGAACGTGAACCTTGGGTTAGTTAGGTGCCCCGCTCAGTGGCATTGAGGCTCTGGCTTCCTCAGGCAGTCTATATTTGCATTAAGGGTCCAGAGCATTTTTATTAATGTAAACTAAATACATACCTCCACAAATATCACATACACACATGTACATACATACACACATATACATACATGCATAATATACTCACATATGTGAGGAAATCTGAATGCGATAAAATGATTAATTACTAAATACATATAGCAACTTGATCTAACAGCCAGAAAAACACCCTTCTATGTAGAGATCATTAGGGAAAAGTTAATCAATCAGGAAAAATAAATATTTGTTGAACTTCTACTATGTATAAGGCATTGTGCTAGGTGTTGTAAATGATTTAAATAAACAAAATAACCAAATCACAGTTGCTCCCCTCAAAGGATCTTATCATCTTTATTGAAGAGATAGGATACAGATGCATGAAACATTAATGATGCATAATATTTAGTCGTATAAGCTCCAAATCAGCGGTGCATAAATTAAATGCTTTGTCGGAGTCAGGAAGGACCATTGTCCGGTGGTTAGTGTCTGCTTTATGGAAGAGATAAGCTGTGCTTTGAAGGACAGGTGGGATTTGCTTGGGCAAAGGGAGGAGAGGAGCCATTCCCAAGGGTAAATAGCTTAAGCAAAGAATTTGAGGCAGGTGCATATGGGAAGGGGGGACAGTGAATAAGCAAGTTTGTCTGTTGAGGAAGATTTGTGTTATAAGTCAGGTTGCAAGTATACATTGCAGCTAAATTGGAGAAGGCCTTACCTGTGAATGGAAGAAGTTTAGATTTTTGACCTATAGGCAACAGAGAGTCATTTAGGTTTCTGGAGGGGAGGGGTTGGGGAATTGATATTATAAGAATACTTTTAAAGGAAAATCAGTTTGACAGAAACATCCAGAATGGATTTGTGTAGGGAGAGACTGGACAAAGGAGATCTTGTTATGAGGCTTTTTTATTGTTAGTGGGTTCAAGTTTTTTTATGGTGTTTTTTTGTTGGTTTATTTTGGTTTCCACTTGTGATTTCAAAAGTATAGGAAGCCCCCTCTAAGGAAACTCTCTCTATCAATGTAGCACAACAATTTTTCTGCAATTTATGGTTTTAGAGAGTTGTTTGGCAGCTCAGTAGCACAGTGGGTAGGGTACTGGGCCTGGCGTTTGAAAGACCTTAGTTCAAATCTTTCCTCAGATACTTACTAGCTGTGTGACCCTGGTCAAGTCACTTAACCTTTGCTTCAGTTTCCTCAGATGTAAAAAGGGGATAATAACCATACCTATCTCTTAGAGTTGTTGTGAGGATCGAATGAGATGATATTTGTGAAGCTCTTAACATAGTGCCTGAGCATAGCGGGCTTTCCGTAAATGCTAGCTGCTATTACTGTTTGTTGCTGTTTGGGGCATTGAGAGGTAAGGGATTTGCCCAGGATCAGCCAGCCAGCATGTAGCAAAAACAGGGCTTGATTCTGAGTTTTCCTGACTCCAAGGCTGTCTGTCTCTCCAGCAGCTTCTCAGATATGCTCATGATAGTGGAAATAGAAAAGGAAGGGTGATGCGAGAGACTCTATGACAGAAGAATGGGTAGAATTTAACTTTTGATGGGGTGGAAAGGCAGCAGGAGAAACCAGAGAACTCCAAAATTGGAGTCTGAGCCACTAGAACGACCATTGTGTCAGTGACAGAAACACAAACGCTAAGGAGGGGATGCAGTTCGTAGGGGAAAATTTGTTTCCGCATCAATACAATTGATTGGGTGGTGCTACTTTAAAAAATTTCATTTCTCACTGACTCCTCCTTTGTTCTCTCTCCGTTTCCTCAGAATCCAGCCTTGTAATCAATAAGTATGGTCAAGCCAAAGAAATCAACAGAAACGTTGCCCGTGTCTGAAAATGTGTGCCTCGTTCTGTGGTCGTCGTTCGGTCATTTTGGTCACGTCCAACTCTTTGTGTCCCTATTTGGGATTTTCTTGGCAAATACATCTGGAGCGGTTTGTTATTCCATCTCTTGTTCATTTTATACATGAGGAAACTGAGGCAAACAGGGTTAAGTGATTTGCCCAGGGATTTCAACTCGAGTGTCCCTGACTCCAGGAGCAGCCATCTATCCACTGTGCCTCACTCTGTACCTCTAATTCAGGGCTTTTCAGAATGTGGCCTGCTGGCTGCATGCTGCCCCAGTGCCATTGCTGTCGCCTACAAGCATAGAAATTTACATAAATGCTTTAGTAAAGGAAGCCCAGCTACCCCAGAGCTCTCACTAAAATGGCAAATCAAAGTGTATTGTCTATCGTTTCAATAAAAACCTAAGATTGGACAGCCCTGCTCTAATTTATTACCTGTCTGACCACAGCGGAGAATCATGCTTCTTCGTCGTAACTGCTCACTGGATTCTGTGTTCTGAAATCTTTCATTTTTTTCTTTCCATATATTCATTACTGTGGTAATTGTGTAATTTGTTCTCTTTTTTCTGCTTACTTTTTCCTTCAGTCATTTATAAAAGTGGTTCCAAATTTCTCCAAGTTCTTCATATTCAACATTTATGAGGCACTAATATCCCATTATGTTCATGTGTTACACTTCAGTCGTGTCCAACTGATGCAGAATCAAAATATTTAATCTGCTTTTAATCCCTATTTTTGCCCTCACAGAATACAGTAATTAATATTGGACACATTAATATATAACTGGGAATATAATATTAATTTAGTTTTTCATTATAACAGGGAAGCTATATTAGCAAAGCGACACTAGAAAAAGTAAGGGAGATACTACTACCCTAAATAATTACCCTTTTATTTCATAATCAGATATCACTTTGTATTATGTATATAAACTGCATTTTACTTTTAAATTAACAAATATGGGCATAGATAAATCATCATATTTTGTGCACAAAGTAAAAATGCTTGCCTGCAAAGTCACATAACTCACCAATCTTCTTGTGATTCGTTTTGTGTTCCATAATTTCTTACTTCCCTAATGGGCCATGATTTATGAAAACCAACCAAAAGGTTTCTTTAGTATAAAATGGATACTCATCATATTTAGCTCCTGTTTTTATGTCTCCTATTTTTCTTTCTAATTTTTTATGCCCAACTTAAGTGCTGTCTTCTCCAGGAAGCTTTTCCTGATTCTTCTTATCAAAAATGGTCTTACCTTTTGCCTACCCTTAGACTTCACATAGCACTGGCTTTGCATCTTTGAAATTCATGTATTATTATTTATCATAGTTATTTATAGCATGTATCTCTGTACTCAGCAGTAGGGTCCATGAGGTCAGGACTTAATGTCTTATTTAAATTTCATAAAAAGATCGTTGCTTAGTTGAACTTAATTGAAACTTTCTGTTCACGGAACTCTACATTTTTAGTTCCTCAAGTCAGTGATAATAACATTGGGATTTTTTTCTAATCTAGCAAAACCTTGTTTAACAAGAATGTTTGAGAAATGAGTGACCATGAATTAAATTTTCTCAATAAGTCAACACTAGATCTAGTTAAGCAAAGATTATCTTTTAAAAATATACATATTGTTGCTGTTCAGTCGTTCAGTAGTGTCTGACTCTTGGTGACTTTGTGGACCATAGAACACCGATATTGTCAGTGGGGTTTTTTTGGCAAAGGTACTGGAGTAGTTTGCCATTTCCTTCTCCAGTGGGTTAAGGCAAACATGATTGAGGGACTTGCCCAGGATCACAGCTAGTAAGTGTCTGAAGTCACATTTGAACTCAGGTCTTTCTGACTCCAGCCACAGCCACTGAGCCATCTAGCTGCCTCTAAGCATTGTATGATGAATATTAATTTTTCATTGATGATTGAGGACCATGGGCTATGTCTCAGGTCCCTAATTATTTGCATCAATTTTACTTGTTCACATTGTATAGTATAATATTAATGATAGTTTTTTCGGGGGTGGGTAGGATCTGGGCACCTGGGATTTCATTGGAATATGGGCCTCCCTGTATAAAAACTCCCTTTACTAATGTTGTTTATCATGCAATTTATAGCCTTTGATAGATAATTTTCCAGGGCACTGGGATGTTAAGTGCCATGTCTGTGGCCGTGTAGATGGTATTCATCAGAAGCAAGATGAACCTAGGAATTTCTGACTCTAAGGCTGTTCATTTATTCTAATGATGGTGCACACATTTATGCTTAATGTTTGATACATAGCTACAGATCGTTGGTCAAAGTATAAGTAGAGGTAGAAGAAATGGGCCAAAAGTTGGAGGCTTGAGGTTAATGTACTCTTGACCTGGTTTTCTGTATTGTCAAATTCAATAATAGGAAAAAAAAACGAGGCTAGGCAGGGGTGAGGTTTTGGGAGAGCCCTGAATAGTGGAATGACTGAGGGTCACCATGATAACCAAAGCAAGTTTAGGTGGAGGGGGCACAGCAAGAAGTGGAAGACTAGGAGATTTTGGTCAAAGAAAGGGATTTCACAGTTTTAGATCACAGAAATTGAGCTCCATCAATGATAGCGAGATTGAGGGTATGATAACCTTATGTAGGACAGAGATGGAATAAAGGTCCAAGTCGGAGGAGATGGGAGTATTTTGGAGGCTGATAAACTGGGAATATGGGGTATTTGAGGAGTTATGACACACACAAGTATTTAAATACACATATTTCTTTTCTACGTGTGTGTGTCTATAGATACACACATATGTGCATATATATATATATGCATATGTATATTTTTATATCCTGGGGAAAATATATATGTATGTATCTATGTGTATATATGTATGTATGTGTGTGTGTATATGTGTGTGTGTGTGTATATATATGTGTGTGTGTGTGTGTGTGTGTGTGTGTGTGTATACACACCTCAAATAAAAGGATAGGTTTTGTGTGGAGAGGAAGACTGTGAATCTGTTGAATTATTTGAGCAAGGAAGAAGAATGATTGTCATTTTCTGCTTGGCTGCTTCATTAGGCTTTTCCATTTTCTCTTCCTGCCAGATCACATCAGCTCTGAAACCCACTTTCTTAGTATTCCCTGCCTCTTGGGCCTCTCCCTCCTTCTGATGGAGGGAGTGGTCTTGGAGAATTACTCCCAGATCCTCTATTTAAGGCGGGACAAAGGGAAAACGCCTCCTAATGTCCCACCTGTCTACAGGACTTCAGTTTGACTCCCCATACTTGCTGAGTACTTTCCCATTTTTCTCTTCTCTCCCTTCCTTTTCACCTTCTTTTTATGGATTGACTTCTGTCTTCCACCTTTAGACTACAGACTCCTTGCAGGCAAGAGCTCTTTTTTGCCTTTCTTTGCCTGGCACTTAATGTTTTTCAAATGACTGACTTTAGGGCTTATAGATAGTCAGCAGCTTCTGAGTAGAGTGGCAGAGATAGGTGGAGGGAAGAGTGAAGTTAGAAGGAATTATGTTTATTTAAAAAAAAAACAGTTTTGCATTTATAACAGTGGATCCACTTATGGGGGAATTGTGCTATTCAAAGAAGCAAGTAGCGACTTAGTTGTAAGAAAAAAAGACCTTTTAAGAAGAAAAAATCAATAAAATATAAAATGGAATTTAAATAAGATTGTCAGTACACATACAAAGTAAACACATGGCCAAGCTATATTTCTGTTCACATCGATGTGTGCATTAATTGCCCCTGCCACTGGGCCATTCACAGTTGAAATCCCATTGCTAGCATAATTGACCTAAAACCCTTTTCTGTTGTGAAACCTTGCCTCAGACTTTCACTACCTTCCATTTTCTTCTGACTAAGAGTCTTTTAAATGAGATGAGAGCACAGGCTCACTGAATACCAAAACACTCGCTTATTATTACTTCTCATATACAGGTTTTTTAAAAAAGCAATTACTAGTTAGCAGCAGATCATCCACGTTGCTGGGCCTCAGTAACACTTAACATGAATGGGGACTATAAGATTATCAATTTCGAATTCCAGGAGCCTTAGATGTCAGTTAGTTCAACAAGGAGGCATGCTGCAGCCAGCTCAGACTGATGTAAGCCGATTGTTAAATTTAAGTGTGAGCATTTGTACCTTAGAAATAGGCAGATACTTTATATTAGGGCTTGGTTCATTATTTTGTTGGTTATATAGTCTAGACTTAAGAAAGTGATGGGGAAGATATTAATGCAGATTAAACTTCAAAGTGGTTTTTCATGGTGATTTGGTGGGGTCTTTTTTTGAAAAGCTAGTTATTAAACATTTATCGGTACACCACCGAGACCAATCCCCTTGTTTTAAAAGATGAGGAAAACAAGAGTCAGAGAGATGGGATAACTTGTCCTTGGTCATACAGGAAGGAAGGAAGGAAGGAAGGAAGGGAGGGAGGGAGGAAGGAAGGAAGGCAGGAAAGAAGGCAGGCAGGAAGGAAGGCAGGCAGGCAGGAAGGGAGAGAGGGAAGGAGACATTAAGGAAAATAAAAGTCTGTTTTCTCATATATAAATTTGAAATGGAATGAATTGATTGAATAACGATTCCAGTGTACAGGAGGATAAATAATCTGCAGGTAAAATGCAGCACACCAATTTATGAGAAAATAGGAATATAAGCCTGTCATCGTCAGAATCCATTTGCGTTGAAGTTCTTTCCAAGTTAACTTACCAAAAATAATGGGTACTTCAGCTGATATGCTAAGGAAGGAAGGTCCCCCTACTATTCCTCACCCACTGTGATTGAATTCAAGGAGAAAGTCTAAATTCTTAAAATTGTTGCTTTAGCTTTCAGGAATATAGCTTTCTTTTTTTAAATAGTTTCATTGTATCTATTTTTTATAGTTTTGTCATTTAAACATAGTTTTAGAGACAGTATTATTTAGTGATTGGACAACTAGCTGTGAAATAGTAATACCAAGGTTCAGATCCCAGTTCTGATACACACTGCCTATTTGACCCTGGCCAAGTCGTTTAATCACTTGGTACTCTAGGAAGCTCTGTAAGACTAAATTTCAGCAGAGGTAACTACCTACACTGGTGGAGGAAATTTCTTCTGCTGGGAGTTCCCAACATGATCGAAATCACACCTCCCAATCCCTATTCTTTTGTACTTTCATCCATATAACATGATTATTTTCTTATGGACTCATAGACTGTCAGAGAGCTAAGGTACCTTAAAAGGTCAACTAATTAACCCCTTCTTTGTATAATTGAGGAAAATGAGATCTTTTCTAGGTCCAGTGTTCTGTGACTTAATGCTATAGTTATAGACACAGATAGAGAATGTTATAGCTGGAATGGACATTAGAGGGCAACTGAACCCACCTCCTTATTTTACAGATGAGGAAACAGAAATTCAAAGATTTATCCAAGATATCAAGGCAAGTAAGTGGCAACACTGGATTCTAGTCTAAGCCTAGAATCAGCCCTGTGATCCCAAAAGTAATGTCTTAGTTCCATTCTGCCCATACACCCTTCCTTGAGCAAATTGACTTACCCAAAGTCATATAGTTGATATCAGGTTGTTTTATGTGGTAGCTTTTTTTATTCTGAAATAATCACAGCTCAAGATTAATATTCTATGGGAAGCATAAACTTCCAAAAAGGTATCACTATACATTTATATCACTTTTTTTAAAAAAATCATGTTTTTCTGGCATCTTTTGATAATAAGCTGTTAGAAAAAAATCTGTTTATCAATTTCTTTCTCTTTTTAACACATTAATATCCTCTATTTTTACAATCTTTATTTCAAGTTATCTAAGGGGGATAAAACCTTATTGTATGCCAAGAAGAATAACTGACTTCAGAGAAAGGAATCTATGTAAAGAAAGAGGATAGGACATGGAGAAGGGAAATAATATATAAAATACAACATCTATGCCTACAGAAACCCTTATTTATAATCATGGTATGTTGATTTAATGACAACTCTACCCAGAAGCCATGTAAGATCAAGTGATTTGATTTAAAATAAATCTTCTGAATGTTAAGTGAATATCTGAGCAATCCAGACTGTATTGTTTTGTCATACCTATTTTATACATATGGGAAAAATGTTAATATTATAATGTATCTGAATCATAAAACTGATTTTTAGTAATCTAAAATATTTGTTTTGCCAAATACTAGTATTAACCTAATTCTTCAAGATATTTCAAATACATTTTTTCTTAAAGTATGCAGGTATATTTTCTAATATCTGCAGATCCTTCTGATAGATACCAAAAAACTTCCTTTTTGTATTCAGTTGATAATCCATGTGAGGTTATTCTCTCTATAATACAATATGATAACAAAATGTCTAGGAAAGCTAAAAAATAAGCAAAAATACAAGTAGTATTCAAAATCAGGGTAGGGAAGGAAACGATAGAAGACTAGAAAAGAGACCAGGTAAGAAAATAGAGAAGTGGTTGGAGAGGTAGGAGAAGAACCAAGAAACATGTACTTAGCAGTCTAAGGAGGATAGCCTATCCAGAAGATGGGCAAAGTTGGATGTCAAAAGGTGCAGAGAAATCAGGAAGGATGAAGGCTCTGAAAATGTCTCTGGATTCAGTGATAAGGAGTTGACCTGTGAGAGGGCAATTTCATTGGCATGATGGGAAATTAAGGTAGCTTGTAAATGAATTCATTGTGAAGTATGGGATATAAAGTACTTTTGGAATAAGTTCATTATAATTAATGTGTGGGGTGGAGGAAGGAAAGGGATATAAAGGGAAATTTAGATAATCAATAAAATTTTATTTTAAAAAATAAATTTGACAGTGACGCACAGTGATTACACAGTAAAGCAGGGTTTGTAACATGTGGTCCACAGTCCCCCAAGGGTTCCATGGATAGATTTCAGGGGGTCCTATGAACTTGACTGTGAAAAATTCCATCTTTATTTGTAGTTCTCAGAATTGATCATTATTCTGAGGGGAGGAGTCCATAGGCCTTACCAAACTACCAAAGAGGTCTATGATGTGAAAAAGGTAAAAAAAACCCTCCCTGGTGTAGAAGGACTGAATGAAGCCTGTTGATGTTTTTGTTAAAGGATTGAGGAGACTCAAGTATTTTGTAGGGAGGTAGGAAAGAGCCATTGTAGAGAGAGAGAATAAAGATCCATGACGGAGATGGAATGATTTTTACTCTTACTGAAAAAGATAAAAAGTAAGAGCTTTATTTAAACCTTCAAATGACAGTTACTTTATAGGTGTAATATTCTCAAGTTTAAAGAATAAGCATTACCTAATATAAACTATCTTTAAAAAAATTGCTACTCAGTTCACATACTATATAAGAAATATTTCTAAATTGTCATAGCCCTTGACTTTAAAACTTTGAGCAGAGCCAAATAAAGCCCTCCTGTGAACACTTATCAAGCTTGTACTAATTAATATGTCCTTAAACACTTATGTTCTGCTTCTCATGTGGTTGTATTGGGTCAGCTAGGTGTTGCAGTGAGTAGAGAACCAGCCCTGGAGTTAGGAGGACCTGAGTTCAAATTTGGCCACAGACACTTGACACACTTACTAGCTGTGTGACCTTGGACAAGTCACTTAACCCCAATTGTCCTGCCTCCCCCCTCCAAAAAATATAATAATTCTGTGGTTGCATGTCCAAAAAACTCACTAATGCTACTTGAGAGAGAGGATCATGTCTTTCTCCCCTTGTCATTCACCACAGCACCTGTCAGTAGGTACATGAGAGGAGACCAGTAGATAGTTTTGATTGGTTGAGTCTTAAAGTAGGACTATAGAACTTTAACGATACACAGAGGTGAGGACCTGTTTGCCGCCGGCTCAACTATTTCATTTTTCTCAGTAAACAACTAGCTTTTGCTATATTGGTTTTTCTCATTGCTGTTGAAATATATAGCTACTTAACTGTGAGCTCCTTAGAGAGTATCTTCACTCAGTCACAGGGCTCTCACACGAGTGAATATCCCCATTAGACTGGAGGCTCCTTGAGGGCAGGGGCTGGCTTTCTTGTCATTCATTTTCTTCCACTGCTTAGCACAATGTCCAGCATATAGTAGACACTTAATAAATGCATGTTGGATTAGGAACAAGGTGGGCAGCTCCCCCCTCATTCTCCATATTGTGCTTAAATTCATTCAACCTAAGACTATATCAGTTCTTTGGGCTAGAACGATATTCTCATCATTATCAGCGATGAGGCATCTTAATGGGAATGATATTTCTGCTTCTAAGATTGTCTAATTCTCATGGATCAAATTGTGAAATTGTCTTTTACTTCCCTTAGTACCCTGCGTTGTGTCCTGTATGATATTTGAAATCATAACCCTGTGGCGGAAGGAGAAAGTCTCCAATAAAGCCACCATCTTCTTTGGCAACAACACTTCCTAGAAGCACCTGGAGTCTTGTCACAGGGACTGCCATCACTGTCGGGGTAGATGCTTCCCCTGCATGAAAAATGCTCACATTTGTGAGCCACACCTTGATTGCAGAACAGCTGGGCCAAATGCGGTTTTGAGTACAGCTATATCCCTTAGGACTTTCTCTGGAAATCTCTAGAATGTTTGCCTATCACTACCAGGTGTACATTTTTTAATCATATGTAGAAGAAACCCACACATATGAATAGGTAAATTGGAATGGTGATAGTTGCTTTCTGTTTATGTGCCTGGTTTTAATTTTTAAACAAATTCAGTGTAGCATTATTTAAATAATTAGATTCCATAGTCTCGTGTGATATGATTTAACACACATTTTCCCCTTTTAAAAAATACTGAACTGAATATAAACTAAAATCTCAATTCCATATACATTCCAAAACAGAGAGGATTGTACATGCAATTATGATGATTATGTATATATGTATAAATAGTGTAAATTTCAAAGCTATCCTGCTTGTCAGTGATCCTTCTGGAATTCCTTGTGTTCTATATATTAAAAAAAAACATCTCAATGACTCCCTTCCTTCCTCCCTCCCTTCCTCCCTCCCTTCTTCCCTCCCTTCCTCCCTCCCTTCCTCCCTCCTTCCTTCCTTCCTTCTCCCTCCTCCCTCCCTTCCTTCCTTCCTTCCTACTTTAGCTTTGTTTGATGGTGTATGTCCCTTTCTACAGCTTAAGTGCATCACTTCCCTGGGTAAAATTATTCATCATTGGTCCTCTGGAAACCTGGTTGGTCATTACGTTGCTTAGAGTTCTTAAGTCTTTTGAAGATGTTTTTCTTTGCAATTTTGATGTTTTATAATTTGTTCTCCTGGTTCTACTCCTTCTTACACAAGGTCTTTCAAGTCTTCCAAGGTTTCTCTGAAACCATTCCCATCATAATTCCTTACAGCACAAGCATATTCCATTGTATTAGTATATCCTCATTTGTCCAGCCATTCTCAAATTTATGGCCATATCTTTAGCTTTCAGTTCTTTCCTGTAACAAAAGAACATTTAACATGGGTTTCGAATGAAGAATTCTATTTCATCAGTGAGGTGCATCTCTACTGTGCTTTTCTAAGCCATTTTTTACAATGTAGTTTTCTCATAGGAAAATATCAACCAAACATTTGAGTTACAGAGTCTAGCGATGCTAACTTAAGGGAATCATATTACACGCAGTCTCCTTCCTACTCTTCTTCCCCCCCCTCCAGGCCTCAGTTTCTTTTTATGTAAAATGATAGGCTTAGACTACTTGGTCTTAAAGTTCTTCCCAGCTCTAAAATTCCATGATTCTCTGATCCTTTCCTTCGATTGATCAGAAAGGACGGTGTTCTTGTTAGAATCAATTATTCACATTAGTGAATCTGCCCTGTGTTATGTTTAACTGTTACGGTTTGTTTCTAAGTAATTTTATGAAGATGGAGAGAGCACTTAATTGAAAAAGTAGCATTTAATCTCCCAAACTGTAAAAATGGTAGCGTCGCGGAGTTCTTCTGGTGTGGACATGACCTAATTCTTATAGGCAATCTAGTAAATCACAGATTTCCTAAATGAGAAGATTTGACAAACTCTAGCTTTGAACGTCTTCTTGGCAGACGGAGGCGCATTAAGCCATGTTTCAATAAACATTCTCTCAGTGAGTGTGTGAGAGACAATTTGTAGCACGCTATATCCGTGTATTGGCTACTGATTTTAAACAAATTTCAGATTAGACTTATTGTCTAATCATATGTTTGGGAGGGCGGGCTATTTATGAGATTTTAGCTTTCCAGATGCTCAGACAATGTGCTTTAAATACTGTATTCAGAAACCATCCCCCAATGCAGCAGATTAGCTTTTTTAAACCTTTGAATTCAGAACAAATGTTAGAAAAAGGAACACTTGCAGAGCTGTGGAGTCTCAATTAGCTCATTAAAATATATTTATAAATGGAATAGACAGAGGAGCAAATGTCTGCACAAAACATTGCTACTTCATTGATTTTTTTTTATTATTACAAAAGCGCTTTCTGTGAAATCTGTCAGCCTAGAGGAATATCTGAATCAGTTGTCTTTCTTTTTGTGTTTTGTTTATTTTCACTGATATGCAAACTCAAGTTATAAAAGAAATATTTTAGCAGTAAATATAAACTTCACTAAATCAAAAAAAAAGCTGCACGTGACCAAGAACAACATCTGGTTCCAAGAATTCATAATTCTAGGGGTTTAGTGGGAAAATGTATCTACTGGATTGGAACAAGGATTCAGTGTTCTTCTAAATAGAAGGTTACTGTCATGATGAAGACGTAATGTGGAAATGGGGCCCTATGCTCAGGTGGTATTTTTTCTAACAACTTTCTTATGCTTAAGTTTACATATTGCTGGGGGAAAGACAGCAGAGGAGCTAAACATTCTATATAGCTTGTTGAACAATGCAGTATGGGGAAAGCTTTTTTCAAAGCTGAAATCTCCTTATTCTAAATGCTTGCTCTTCAATAAGCATCCACTGGAATGTGATTATCCTCCTCTGGAGGCCAAATGTAGGCATTTCAATAAGAAATCTCATATTAGAGAGTCCCACTGCATGGTCTCAGGGGAGGACAGTGTCATAAAAGTGCTCTGACTTTGTCAATTGCTTCATCTCAATTCAATTACTTTCATGAACGTTAAACATTCTTGTTCTTATTTGTGCTTTTCCTAGTATCCATTTCTCCAACCAAATCCATAATTTAAGTATAAAGAATGAGGGGACCATCCTGTCTTTTTGCATGACAATCATAATTTATAAGGCAGGGACAGGGAGATGTGGGAAAAATGTTGACTCTGGGTATTATTTCAAATTCTGTCTCTGACGTTTACATACTGTGTGCCTTTGGCAAGTCACTGAACCTCCTTGTGCCTCAGTTTCCTTATCTGTAATTTGAGGGAGTTGGACTAGAGTGCTTTTGGAGTTCTTTTCAACTGTAGACTTAAGAAGCCTTTTTTTCCTGTCTAAGGCCAGTAAACTATAGAAATCAATTAACTGAAGGCCATCTAAAAGCAATAAAATTAATTAAACTGTTTTATAAATCAGGAACAAGGACATAAAACTTCACAAACCAATTCAGACTTTAATTTACATACAGGTTCATAAGTTTTTACTTAATCCATATTTTGGATAGGTAGATAGATAGATGGAAAGATGGATAAATAGACAGATGTAGATAGGTAATTCCTGCTGGCCATAAGTGTTCTAGTAGTGGTCTGTTATGAATCCTTTACTCTGCATATACTATTTCACTTGGTGATCTCATTATGGATTCAGTTTTTATCCCTATGCTGCTGGTTTTCTGTTCTACTTACCTAGACCTAATCTCTCTCCTGACCTCCCGTCTCACATATCCAACTATCTTTTGGACATCTTCAACTGTATGTCCTATAGACCTCTTAAACTCAGTATGTTCAAAACTGAATTCGTTATCTTTCCCTCCAAATCCTCTTTTCTCGTAACTTCCCTGTTACTGTTGAGGATACCCCTATCCTTCCAGCCATCCAGTCTTACTACCTAGGTGTCATCTTGACTCTTTCTCATCCTCCCCATGTCCAATCAATTGTCAGATCTTGTTGGTTTTACCTTAATCACTTCTCTGCTATATGCCCTTCTTTCCTCTGACACTGCCACCATCCTAACATAGATCTTCGTCACTTCTCACCCAGACTATTGCATCAACTTGCTGGTTAGTATTCCTGCCACACATCTCTCTTCCTGGCCCCAAGTCTCTCCTCATTGCCCTCCATCCTCCACTCCACATCTTCCTAAATTCCAAGGTTGACCATGTTAACTCTGACTCAATCAATTCTAGTGCCTCCCCTATCACTTTCAAGATGAAATATAAAAATCTCTCCTTGAAATTCAAAGCCCTTCATAACCTGCTTTCCACCTTTCCAGTGTTTTATACTTTACTCACCTCTCCATCCTTAGTAATCCGTTGACACTGAATTCTTTGTTCCTTAAACTAGACCCTCCGTCTCCCAACTTTGTGCCTTTTCACTGGGTGTCTCTCATGCCTCGAATTCTGGCCCTCTTTATCTCTCCCTTCTGGCTTCCTTCAAGTCCCAGCTAAAATCCCACCTTCTATAAGAAGTCTTTTCCAATTCCCTTTACTGCTTGTGCCTTCCCTCGTTGATTTTTTTTATTTTACAATTTGTCCTGTATATATCCCGTGTGTATGCACTTGTTTGCTAGTTGTCTACTCCATTAGATTGTCAATGCATTGAGAGGAGGGACTGTCTTTTTTCTTTATTTTGTATCCCCAGTACTTAGAATAGTGCCTATTACATAGTAGGCACTTATTAAATGTTTATTGACTGACTATGCAAATAACACAGTTGTAAAATAAATAATTTATCCTAAGGTAATTTAAAATCACCCGAGTTTTATAGCAGATTGGTTAAAATAACAGATATAATTCAGTACAATAAATATTTTCTTGGATCCTCAGTTTGTATCATGTATATTCCCTTGCTCAAACAGGTACACACAATACTTCTGTTCTACATTATGGACATTTAAGGAGACATGGAAGGCAAAGTTGGGTTAAGAGGGGGACAAAGGGAGGCAAATGGGAGAAGAGAAGAAAGAGAATAGTAGGATAAAGTTGAAGGAAAATTAGAGAGGGAGAGAGAGAGAGAAGGAGGGAGAGAGAGAGAAAGAGAGAGAGAGAGAGAAGGAGGGAGAGAGAGAGAAGAGAGAGAGAGAGAGAGAGAGAGAGAGAGAGAGAGAGAGAGAGAGAGAGAGAGAGAGAGAGAGAGGAGGGAGAAGGAGAGAGAGGGAGGGAGGGAGGGAGAGGTATTTTGGATGAGTGTGTTAGTTGAATGGTTACACACTAAGCAGTGTGTATGTTGTTTATTTGGGTATTGGCTCTCACTGCTATATATCAGTTGTTTTCTCTTGCCTTTTGAAATATTTTTTAGATGATTAATTGTTCATCTCAGAACTTTAACTGTTCTAATCTTTAACTTTCATCAGTCCTCTTGTACAGAGTGCTTCTACAATTATATAGCAAACACTCCATTTATTAATATCGGTGGTGTGTCTAGCTGAATACAGGTACAACTGGGATCCTTTATGGCAGAATGCAACTAGAAACAGCAATAGGTAATAGCAGTGACTAGAGCCCTATCACCACATTGACAGGATGGGGTTTAAGGCTTTTCCACAATCAGTATAAACTTTTGTACAATGACTTTCCTGTTAAACCAGAATAACCCAATGTAATTATCTTTTGACATCTATTTTCTACACACTGTGTTAAGTGTATAATCGATTGAAAATCTTCTTAGATCCATTTTATAAATAAATTACATCTATACTTTGCAAAGGCAGTCTTGAAAATTAACCATTTTAAAATTCTGCCCTGAATAAGTGTGATTATTTAATAGACTACACTTTTAATTTTAATGGAGACAAGCTTTATTTGGAAATTCTTATTTTCAGAGAAGAAATTGACCATGGATATTCCAAGCTTGCCATATAAGATAGCTCTGCCTAAGGCCCTTTACCTGAAAGGACCATCTGCAGAGGGGAGCACAGAGGTTAGTTTCTTTCCCATTTAATTTTTTTTTGGTTTTTCCAAAGAAGACTGACACCATTAATGCCAGCTGGAATGTGCTAGTATCTCATCATCATTATTACCAAATATTGGAGTGTTTACAATTTGCCCAGCCATCTGAGGCTTACAGAATTTGGAAAAGATAGAGTCTTGTGCTTAAGCGCCTATCAGCTCTCTGAAAATAACTTTTCATTCTTATCAAGTGAGATGAGATCACACAAAGAGATTGTGCCAGATAAGACCTAGATAGGAGTAATTTTGCCCCTGCAAATTAATTTCCTGTGGATGATTTTGGAGAATTAGTTTTGATGCTGGTTCCAAATTGTAGGAGCCAGCCCTGGACACATCGCTTGATAATTTATACAGCGAAGGTAAAGCCATCTCCATCAAAAGCACCTGAATACACATGCTTTTGCGGATGTGTGCATGTGAACACTACTAAGATGACCAGAACAAAAATAAATACTGAATATGAATTCAGCTTTTATGTGTCCTTTTTGGTGGAAAAATAACAGAATCTGAGAACTGGAACCGAAAGGGACCTTAGAGATTATCTCACCCAACTCCCTCATTTTATGAATGACACTATTGAGACTCAAACCTAAGTGACTTGTTTAGGGTCACACCGATTATAATTAGAAATATGAGGATTCTAACCTAGATTCTTGGCCTAGTTCTTTCCACTGCTGCTACCCAGCTAATTTTTGGACAGAATCTCCTCTAAAACATTCCTAACACATGGTCTTATATCCTCAACATTAAAACTGTCAGTGATGGGGAACCCACGTCCTCTTTAGATTATATAGATTTGACTTTAAAAATAGGAGTTAGGCTTTGGAGCAAGAAAAAGAGAGTTAAAAAGGAGATTTAAAGTCTGCACTGAATGAGCATAACAATTTTTTTTTTTACAAAATGATAATTTGCCATTCTTACCTTTCATAAATGGAAAATTGCAAAAGTTTGTTTTGGAAACTTGGACAAAACCGCTATTTAGCTTCATTTGCTACCAACTCAGTTTGATCCTTGCAGGCTTTGGCAGAAGGCAGCAAGTACGACAGAGGGCTGTTTCTCTGAAACAGAATGAAAGAACATTTGGGTCCTATTATTTCAATGTAAGAACTTTCCAAACAGAATTGTTCCACTCTCCCTGTGGCTGATAACTCACTTTAAATTGACAGAAACTGATTAAATAAGAACTGGAGAGCCTCAAGTACTGCATTCCGACTGTGCATATTCTGATTGCACTAAAGTGCATGCAGTGCGTACTGTCCGAGGAATGCATCAGCTTGTGAAGAAAGAATTGTGGGAGTCTCAGAGTTCTGCAATTAAATATTATGCGAGTTGTAATATACAGTGGAAAACATATATGATTTTGCTCCATCCAGTTAGGAGCAGACTTTTTCTTGCATTTTTATCAGGTGGCTTTTCTTTGTTGATAGTGGACATAACTATAACAGCGAGCCTAACTATAAACGAGGCACATAGAAATCATTCAGATTGTCAACCAAGGGGCTGCTTTCTCTTTTTACCCTGTCCCTTCTAATTGTTAGTCTTCTTTGGATGTCTTCTATCTGTTTTACAAACCTAACCCTACTCTTCATTTCAACAGTAGGTTTATGTAAATTATCAAGGATATGCTCTGTAAGGAGAATTTACTAATAATTTAATTATTTTGACGTCGCGTAAACTATGGATCTAGATAATTTAGACCTCAGTTTGATCTCTTGTACTAATTTGTCTAGCCACAAGTCCATATTATCAACTATATTTATTCATTGCAATAAATTGACCTTGGGTTAGGTGAGTTTGGGGGAGCTGGGTGGCACAGTAGTTAGACTGGGCCTGGAGTCAGGAAGACTCATCATCATGAGTTCAAATCTGGCCTCAGACACTTCCTAGCTTTATGACCCTGCACACGTCACTTTACCGTATTTGCTTCGGTTCCTCGTCTGTCAGAGGAGCGGAAGAAGGAAATGGTGGTGAACCACTCCAGTATCTTTGCCAAGAAGACCCCAGAAGAAGGCGTGAAGCATCAGAGGTGACTGAAAGGACTGAACAAGGAAGAGATGAGTGTGCAGTTGCTTTGTGTATTCACTGGTGTGAACTTGTGACATGTGCGTACATTAAGTGCATAAAGTAGAATGTAAATTCTTTGAGGTCCAGGATGTTTGAGTTTGGTGTTTGCAGACCCAGTACCTAGCATATTGCATTGTAAACAGTGGGCCCTTAATAAATATGTCTGTTGAAATGAATATGGAGAAATAATGGCCGCTCTCTGAACTTCAGTTTATTAATAACTCATTTATGAGACGGGCATTAGAACATTCACACCATGATCTCAAGAGTCGGGATAAAGGAAGGGCTTTGTAAATTTTAAAGGATTATGTAAATATGAAATGGTATTAATAGTCATTCTATTAAATTAAATTAAAATATATTAATCTTATATGTAAGCTTCAACATAGAGAAGTTAATTAACTTACTCGCTCAAAGTTCTGCTATTTTTGTATCTCTATGATTGTGGGTGAAATGCGTCACTTTTCTTGTGCTCGTTTTCCTTCTAAGGTTCCGTCCAAATCTAACATTCTACACATCCCTGAATCTATGTAAATTACATGCTGATTTCAAACCTATGTGTCATACATCAGGATGATTTTTATGCTATCTGCTTTTTATATCATTTTTGAGTCCTTTCTCTGTCCCCGTCATTGTCTCTCCCTCTGTCTTCTCCTTTTTCCTCTTTTTCTTTTCTTCCTTTTTCTCTTCTCTTTACTTCTCCCACTTTTACAATCAAAATGAGCACTTACTCCGTTTTGTTTCTTCTCTCCCCAACTCTCATGACTGAAATCCTACCCATTCTTCAATATCTTCCTCAAATATTTGGTGAATCATTCATTGAAACTTCTTAGTCCAAATAATTATTTTTTGTATATCTTTTACACTTATGTTTCATTTTGTTTTTATGGATATTTGTACGCGTGACATCTCCCCCAATAGACTTAGGTAGGATAGAGACAATGAAGTTTTAATCTCCCCAGTGACAAGCACAGTGCTATGCACATAGTAGGTGTTTACTAAAGGTTTAGTGGTTTGAATCAACAGTACCTATAGAAGCCCTGGTACTTAGGAGGCTGATATAGCTATTGTATTAAAATGAAACCTTGCTTTTTTATTTTTAACTTTGCATTTTTTTGTAAATGTTTTTCCAGTTTTCTCAGCATTCTTCTTATCTGTCCATCTTAATTGTGTGATGGTATTTTATCATACCTTAAGTGCACCAATACATTATTCATCAAAATTAACTAATTTAATGTCATTTAAATGTGAATTTAATTTAAATGTAAATAGTTACTAAGCAAATTTGGTTGCTTATACTGGTATTGAATGCTAGGTTTCTAATAAAACATTTAAACCTGAAGGTAACATGTCAATTTTAAAACTAAGAAAACCTGGCTACATGTTCCACCAAGGGTCCTAGGCAGCTCTCCAAAGAGTTTCTGCAACTGTATATAAGCTGCAGGAAAGGTGCTGCTTAGCACTGAAAGGAGCTGAGGAGATGAAGGAGTTGAGTTGAGGGAGTTTTCCGTATTTGGGAGTGCCCTATACAGATGAAATCATAGGTGTAGTGTAGTCCTTATCCCCCAATTTAAATTTATTTTTTAAAAAAGTGAAAACTTGTTGGACATGAAAAAAGAGAATTGGTTAATTTTTTTTTTTTGCAAGAAATATGCTGCTACAATTTAAGCAAATGTCCACTTTGGCATGCTAGGGGATTGAACTAAATTTTCGGAGTATTTTCGAAGTAGCCAGAATGTTCTTCCAGGTGGTTGGGACATTTCCTATCTTCACTAACAGGATAGTTTCCAGTTGTACACAAAGAAAACTGAGAATTCCATACTTAGAGTAACACATTTTAATACTGTTGATAAAAATGCTAGCTATTATGTACCTTGTGTGCAGGCTGGAACATTAGCTGACTATAAACCGAGCGATTGCTTTCTTCCTCTAGATTCTACACATATTGGTATGAAATCTTATTTATAAACAGTTCTGTTTCTCTTCCAGAAGGTTCATCATAAGGTCATCCTTTTCACTCTCCAGACTGAAGCATTAAGATAATTATTGTTACTGGTTAATGTGTTTGTCAAATACCAAAGGCATGTTGGAATTGAATCTTTTTGTTCACCGACTTCAAAAGGCATAAAGTGAATCAAATCACAAAATGTACTAGAAGAGAAATGTTGCTGTATACAGAGAAAAAGTAGTATGGGGCAGTAAAAAAATCACGATAGTTTAGAGTTAGAACAATGAGGTTCAAATTCTGTCTTTCCTATTCATTCTCTGTGTGCTACAGGGAAAGGTCATACCTTTCTGGGCTTCAGTTTAATCATCTATAAAATGGTTTAGACCAGCCGAGCTGTGAGATCCCTTGTAACTAGTTCTGTGATTCTGTGACCTTGTAGTATACATGGAAAAGGTGATCTGATACGGAGTCCTGGGTTTGGAGTTGGAGGACCTGGGTTCAAGTCATGGCTATGTTAGTCATTACCTGTGTAACTTTGAGCAAAGCCCTTCTCTGGTTCTCAGTTCCATTATTTGTAAAATGAGGCAGTTGGACTAAATAACCACTAAACTCTCTTTGATATCTTAAGCGATGATCTTATAATCAAATTCAGATTATTCTAGGAAATGGTAACCAATTGTAAAGAGTCTGCTTAATACCAGGATCTTTGTTTGTTGAAGCAACTAACCTTGATGTTCTGCCAATTATGTTCACATGTAAGGAAGACTTTCAGCCAGATCATTACACGCCATTTATTCAAATGATTCTGTAAGGAGAATGGATTGCTCGTAGTAGTGCAATGCTGGTGATCTAGACCTCAAATTCATCATAAAAGCATAAAAGATATTTTTAAATGGGGGTAGGGGTATTAGATGTGCTGAGTTAGTTGTGGAAGCTGGTTACTCTCCAGAGTTCTGATTATAGGTATCATCATTTCAGTAGAGAGGGTGGATGATTGCATCACACTGCTAATAACTGTAGGTGGTGAAGTCAAAGTGTTTAAAAGGCTGCTCTGACTGTGAGAGTCTATCTTGCTGAGGGTTTGATTTTTTTAAATAAAAATAATTTGGATTTTATTCATTTCTTCAAAGGAGGAATGCATTTAGCTATTAGTTTGCCAGCCATCTATATGCCTATATCTCCACATGTAGAGATATAGATATTTCAGAGCATGATCATATCCAAATTTATATCTAAT
This sequence comes from Trichosurus vulpecula, assembly GCF_011100635.1. Lineage (NCBI taxonomy): Eukaryota > Metazoa > Chordata > Mammalia > Diprotodontia > Phalangeridae > Trichosurus > Trichosurus vulpecula. Next base: position 264,578,435 of record NC_050580.1, on the reverse strand, counting down.
TAGAGCATGAGTACCAAAAGCCTTTCACATAAAAATATGTCCTAGTAACATGGAACTTATAACATCTGGGACATGGTGAACTTACCAGTATTTGTTTCCTTTTTAGAGTAAGCCTTGGTTAATACTCTAGTTCATTATGTTAGGTTAAAATGGACTGAAAATTTAATAGTGGTGACTAACAAATTAATCCATATTTTTTGTCTGCCTGTTTTATTTGTTCTTCTTCCTCACTTCTGCCTCTTGGATCCCCTACACCCCATAAGCACTGACTTCTTCAAGAATGCTTTCACAATTCTCCTATTTTTTAGTGTTGTCTACCATCACGGTGTATTTCTAAAATCCTATATTTATTTATTTATCTGTGAACATATTTTACTTGTTAGTAAGAGGTAAACTCCTTGAGAACTGGAACCATTTCACTTTTGCATTTGTATCCCCAGTGGCACCCAAGACATAGCAGCTACTGAAGAAGTGCTCGGATGTTAATTGCTTGATACGGATATCTTGTACAATATGATGACAGTGCCAATCATGCCAATTCCCTCCGTTGCATATCATTGTGTGGCTGGCTGGCCTGCTTTCACCAGTAAAACTCGAAAGTTAGCAAAGTGACTGGCCTGATACTTGACCAGTCCATTTCTCGATCCTTTGAACACAAACTCTTTGAATGCTGAGCCACTGTTGTGTATTGTGCATCTGGATGACGCTGTGGCTTCCACTGGTGTGTGTATACTCGAGGCAGCCGCAGATTAGACTTGGACAGGCACCAAAAATAGCAAACAGAGCCAGAAACTCTGTTGTGGGTATAAAAAGTGACCGTAGTGTCTGGAGCTTCTGAAAGACAGCCCCATGTTTCTGGGCTGATTTTAGTGGAGGAAATAGTTTCAGAGAATGTCCGTTGACTCCTTGAAGCTCATTTGTTTGTAGTATTCTTTAACTTGCTGGTGCAAGGCCCTCAGTGTGGAATCTATGCTAGTGTTTGAAAGTGGCATGGGGATTGGTAGACCAGTCTGCAGAACCTCCGTGAAGGAGCTCCGAGACTAAATGTGTGTTGGGACATCTTGGGCCAGCACTGGCCTTGAAAGTGGATCAGCAGGGCTGATGTGTTGTTTATTATCACAGAAACTCTCTGAAGTCAGGGATTACAGTTGGAGGCTGCTGGCCTATTAGATTATCATCTAGAAGTAAATTACGGGAACTTATTCTTTCCATCATCCTCTCATCTTTGATTTCTTATCTACTAGCTTCTTCCATGCTGTTTATAGACATGACAAGGTCACTCTTATCCTTAAAAATAGCTGGCACTTGACCTTACCATTCTTGTCTTCTGTATGTCGTGTCTTCTGTATATCTCAATTATTTTTCATAGTAAAACTCCTAGAAGAAATCTTCTGTATATATTGCTTCCAGTTCTTCTTGTCTTCTGTGTGTCTCATTTTTTTTTCATAATAAAAACTCCTAGAAGAAATCTTCTGTATATATTGCTTCCAGTTCTTCTTGTCTTCTGTGTGTCTCATTTTTTTTTTCATAATAAAAACTCCTAGAAGAAATCTTCTGTATATATTGCTTCCAATTCCTCTCTCAACACATTGCGTAATACTTGGCAAACAGTAGGCACTTAACAAATGCACGTTGATTGATCGTTGATTTCAGTCTGGCTTTCAACCTGCCTGTTCAACTAAAAACTGTTTTTTGTGAGTTGCCAAGAATCTCTTAATCACTAAGCATTACGGTTTTAGTCAAGTCACAAAAAATTTATCAAGTATTTACTCTGTTCCAGGCACCGTGCACAGACAAAGACCGTGCCCCGCCCTCAGAAAAAGCAAACAAACAACAAAAGACCCAAGTCTTGCTCTCTTGGAGCTCATTCCCCTTTCTTGTGGCCTCTCTGCTGCTTTTGGCCCTGTTGACTACACCCTCTTCCTGGATCCTCCTGTCTTCCTTGCTTTTGTCACTGTTTTATCTTGGTTCTCCTTTTGCTTCTCTGACTGTTCCATCCCTCTCCTGAGTATGTTCCCTCTCCATACCCTAATCATGAGTATCCCCTAAGTCTCTGCTTGCTTTCTTCTTATCTTTCTCTAGTCTCTCTCCTAATCTTTTCAACTGTGTCACTTATCAGCCTGGGAGATGTCATCAGCTCTATACATCAGTAAGCTCTGGGGATACAAATAGAAAAATTAGGATAGCTCTGCTCTCCAATGGCTCAAATTTGAATAAGGGAGACAATATTTATGGGAGGTTTCAACTGCAAAGTCAAATGAAAAGGTCTTATGGTCCTCAGGGTACAAATGTGGTGCATCACCTTTTGTGACGTTATCCATTAATGAAACGATATTGTTTTTGTATTGGGGGGGGCACTGATATTTCTACAGTCCAGGGTTATCTCCAGCATAATTGGAGGAGGGGTGGAGATGGTTGACCCCCTATTTCTTCCTTAGGGTAGCTTGCTTCAGTTGAGTTGGCTTTCCTGCCCCTTTGGCGTCAATTGATCAGAAGTTGGTGCTGTTACTGTGGGGATGGTGGATTTCTTCTTCACAAGATGATGTCTGCTAGGGCCAGGTTGGTGATCTGTCAGGCACTTACAGTCCTGCCCATTGGTGACATTTGGTCAGCATTTCATGCTGACAGTGGTGGGGATGGCAAAGCCTCTTCACAATAGTTGCTTTCTTTGATGGTGGCTGCAGGTACTAAGTATGTTTTATATGTATGTGTGTATGTATGTGTGTATGTACACACACGTGTATATTTGTATAAATATGTGGTTGTATGTAGGTGTGTGTGTATAATGTACATTGCTGCATCACATATCTTACTCTTTCTCTCCCTGTGTACGTATATCTATATTCTCTCCCTTGAGATACAGTCGAACTTTCCCAACTTGCTGCTTTCCATTTCCACTTGGGTTTCACATACGATCTCAATTTCGGTATATCCAAAATGGACTCATCTTCCCCCTGATTTGTTCTAGTCTTTTAAAGGACACTTGTGACGATACTACTGTCTTTCTAGTAACTCAAGTCTGTAACGTCAAAGGCATTCTCGATTTTCCCGCCTCTCCCCATTCATATTTATCAGGTGTTCATTTTTTTATTCTGTCTTTATAAAATTTTTTTACATCCATATCTTCTTCATTCATTTGGCCAGCATCTAATTTCCATCTTAGTTACATTCCTGCAGCCTATTATATAACCTTCTGACTGATTTCTCTGCTTCCCTCTTTTGTCCCATCCTCCGCACAGCAGTGATAGATAATCTAAGATGTACTTCTGCCTATGCTGTTCCTCTCCTTAAGAACCTTCAGGGACTCGCAAGAGATTGAATTTAATGAGTTAATAGTTTGTTGCCATTCCTAATACAGAACGTTGTCTACGTTTTGTCAATTCTTTATTAATGCTATATAGATGAATTAATTTAATAAACTTCACCTAAAAGCACATAGAAAGAAGAGGTGGCCATCATAAAGAGATTTTTATAGCGTAAAGGAGCAGATTTTGTGAAACTTTGATTGTGATTCTAATAGTAGCATGTTATCAAAACAGGAGCCGGATTTGGAGAGGCTTATAATGAAAGAGTTGACCTCTAGCTGGTGACTTTTTGGGTTAGAGTCTTGTGAAATGATCAGATATGATATGGGAGAGCTTGTGATCATTGCCAATGAGTGGAGCACCCCACTCCAGTAGGGTTTCTGAGTGTTGAAGAAGAAATCTTTTGACCAAACCTTTTGGTTTCCTTTTAAGGAAAGAGGTTTGTTTTGATGGCAGGTTCTTACAAATTAATTCACTGCAGAATAAAGACCAGAATTGATTAAAATATATTACATGAATATTTAATATGTAATAAATATTTCGAATTGTTAAATGAGAAAGTAAATTAGCATGAAATCAAGTAAGCTGCTAGGGCTATTTCTCACTACTGTTCTAGAGAATTGTGTTGTATGGTGTTTCTGTTTGTTGTTGTTTGTCATCTGTTCTGCCATCTCGGCTAAGCACATGAATTGGGAAGCAGCCTGGGCTTATTTCCACAGTCTTCAGACCTTACTGTGCATTTACACTTGCTCACAATATGCTTCTCTTTTCTCTTCAAGCATGGTCATCTTTCATTTTCACACCATAGGGTGCCCGGCACAGCTACCAAACACAATGAAGTGAAATCTTCATAGGCAGAGAGGTAAGGGGATGCTGTCAAATACCATTTTGGGTACTTTAATTTGTTTTCCTCTCTCCATTGTTTATGATAACCTCCTAGGAACTTGAAAATAGCATTTCCTTCCCTGCTGTTTTTGCCATTTTAGAGAGAGGTTTTGTTTTTTCTCAATGGGAGAAAGAAAACCACATACGTACAGTTATGTTCTCTTATAACCGAGGGAAACAACCTCATTGTCATCAGGGACAGCGGCAACAGTAACATCGCTGTCAACCACACAAGCACAAAAGAAGACCCAAGACATCACAACTCGTCATCTTCCGGCTCTACAAAGGGAGTTTGGGGCTTGCTTTGGCTCCCTCTCTTGCCTGGATGCTGCTTTCGTAGTCAGTTAGCTAGAGAGGAGTGTTGTGAAGTGTGTGCTGGGTGGGTGGATGGGAAGATTGTGATTATACATTTTTGAGATGGTATATACATTTGAAAAGTCAATGTTTAGGTTTTAAAATAAATTCATAATGTTTAATTTTAAAAATTAATTTATATATTTTGTATCCCTAAAGCTTAGCACAAGTACTTACTATTAAACACTTACAAGAAGCATTTATTAAACACTTACTAATGTTAACGTCCTAAATGCTGAGAATACAAATACAAGCAAAAAAGAAAGACAGTCCCTGTCTTGGAGGTGTTTCCATTATAAGGAAGGAAAACATTCCATAGAAGGGAGAAGAGAAGCTGGGAGGATGGATGGGAGGGAGAGGAGGAATGTAATTATAAGGAGACATAGTGGCAAAGTGGGGAGAATCAGAAGCAGAGGCAGGAGGGGAATGAAGGATGGTCTGCCTGGTCCCCTCCCCAAAATGGAGGCCCTGGCAGGAACCCCCTCATAGGAGAAGGGGACTCACAGAGCAGAGGATTGTTCTAGGACAAGGAGGCCCCAGACACTGACGGAAATTCCAGGGCGAGTAGGAAGGTGAGTGAAGTCTGGAGAGTCAGGAGCGCAGCTCTAAGTAGCATGCGGTAGGTACTTAATAAATGCTGTTGAATGAATGAATAATGCATAGCTCTGATTATTCCCTTGCCCAGCTCAAATCCCTTCATTTTCTATAGAATACATTATAAGCTTCTTACAGTTTGACTCACCCTACCTATCCAGCCTGGGTGCCAGAAAAACCCATGGTCAGATTCCAACTTGAAGTCTCAAGCTTCAGGACTTACCCACTGTCACACAGCTAGTCAGTTTTAGTTTCCTCAGCTTGGGGTGATAATAGCAGTAGTACCAGCCTCACTGGGTTGGTAGTATATGTAAAGTGCTTTGTAAGCTTTAAAATGTTACATATTGGTCATTGTCATTCTTTTAAGTCTTATTCTTATTTTCTATGTACAATTCAATTGAACAAATATTGATTGGGGCCCATAATGTGCAATGCATTATCCCTGGCCCTGGGGATGCAGTGGTAAAAAGTGCAAGGATGTGGAGTACTTTGGGAGGTCCGATTTGTAGATACTACTTTTGGCAGTGATAGATACAGATTAAATAATTTACTTTTTTTTAAATTAAATTTTATTTTACCAGAATACAAATACAAAATAGAGAAAAGAAACAAAAACATATCATAAACTTAAATACTGAAACTTAAATCTAAGGTAAGAAAGAAAAAAAAAAGCATATCACGCACATAGCAGAACGGAGGAGAGGATTCAAAATATGTAACAATAAATTTTCATTTCAAGAAATCCTGTATGGTAAATACACCTTGTGTTGAGAATTGTCCATCTTTTCTTTGCTTCCTTGTGTTTTCTTTTGTTCTCTCTGTTGTGCACTTTTTAACTTTGTTCTTTTTTCCCCCTCCCCCCACCCCCTGAGAAGGCTAGAATATAATTTAGATATTTCTTGATATATACAGACACATACAGATATATACATACACTTATACATATGTGTGTGTGTGTGTGTGTGTGTGTGTGTGTGTGTAGACATATACTTTCCCAAACATAATCTATTCCTGGTCTTTGTTTTTTATGTTTGTACATATCTTTTGTTTCCTATTCTTCCTGCCTTCTCTACTTCTACCCACTACATCACCCTCCTATTACTTGCCTACCCCCCTCCTCCACTAACCACCCTGCCCTCCTATTACTTGCCTTCCCCCCTGTAAGGATCCCTCCCCATCCCCCCATTCCCATTAATCTAAATTCCCTTTACCTATTACCTCATTCTCCCCTCTAAAATTCCCTCCCTTGTCCTCTCCCCTCTCACTAAACCTCTACCATTTTGTTTCTTCTAAATTTAGAAGGCTTTTATACTCTTCTAAACGTATGTGTAATATTCCCTCTTAAACCCATTACCAATGAAAGTAGGTTACCAGAACTACCAGCCCTCCTCCCCATCTAAATCCTCTGTATCCGTTCTTCTTCTTGCACCTCTCTTGTATAAAATAGTTACTCTTTTTAGCTGTTTCTAAATTGGTTAACTTTTTAAATTCGTATCATAGTCAGATTTATCCCCCTCTTTCTTACAAGCTCAACACTTATTAATACAAATGTTAGACATACATTTTACATTTTATGTTATATAAAAGGTAAGCAGCCTGTCCTTGTAAATACCTTATAGCCAGTCTTTGGTATGTACCTTATGTGTCACTTAGTCCTTATATGATGAATATTCTATTAAGTTGAGGACTATTTTTAACAAAGTCTTGAAAGTCTGGGGGTTTGTCAAATGTCCATTTATTTTTCTATTCAATATAATACTGAAATTTGAAGGGTATGATATTTTCGGCTGGAGCCCCAGGTCTTTTGCTCTTTGATATATTGTGTTCCAAGACCTGTGGTCCTTTAATTTCTCTGCTGCTAGGTCTTGCATAATTCTAATTGTGGCACCATCATATTTAAATTGTTTTAATCTTGATGCTTTTAATATTTTATCCTTGCGCTGGATGCTCTGGAATTTGACTATGATATTCCTAGGAGTTTTCCTCCTAGGATCTCTTTTAAGTGGTGTGCGATGGATTTTGTCTATTTCTACTTCCCTGCCTTGTTCTGATGCTTCAGGACAATTTTCTTTAATTATTTCTTTCTTGTATTATTGTATCAAGATTCTGTTTTTGATAATGATTTTCCGTTACTCTGATTATTTTTATGTTTTCTCTTCCTGATCTATTCTCTAAATCTGTTGTTTTTCTTATAAGGTGCTTCACTTTCTCTTTTATTGTTTGATTATTCATGGTTTGTTTAAATATTTCTTGATCTCTTATAATTTCACTGGCTTCACTTTGCTCAGTTCTGATTTTCAAGGTGTCATTTTCCTCCTTGAGATTCTGGATCTCCTTTTCTAATTCGTTGATTTTCCTTTCATAACCTTCTTGTTTTTCTTGGATTATTTTTATTTTTATTGTTATTTTTTTCAGTTTTTCCTCCATCTCTGTCATTTGATTTTTAAAGTCTTTTTTTAAGATCGTCTATAAATTCTTTTTGGACAAGTGACCATTTAACATTACTCTTTGGGGATTTCTTTACTTCAGTGCCCTCCTCTGAAGATGAACCCTGGTCATCTCTATGCCCATAATAGGTTTCTATAGTTGGATTCTTTCTCCTTTGCCTATGCATTTTTTTTGGTGTAATAACTTGATTTTTTATAATCACCTCTAGCCCTGGGACATGGGAAATGGTGCCTCTCGCCCCACATCTTCAGTTCCCTCTAGCCTGGAACCCAAGCCAAACCTCCAACCTCCTGTAAATGCCCACAAGTGCTTCTAAACTCAGCGGGCATGTGCTCGTTCCTTTTCACCCCCACTGCCCTTCGGAGCACAGCTGGGTCTGGCGTTCCTCGTCAGCAGAAGTTCCTGCAGTCTTCCTGGGCTCAAACGCATGACTCCTCTCACTCTCCCAGGGTGAAAAGTTCCAGTGGCTGGGGCTGAGGCAGCCTCTCAAACCAACTAACCCCGGGGCTTGCTGCTAGTTGTTAAAATGGAACCTGGCCTGGAGGTGTTAACTCCTTGCTGGGACCAAACCCAGTCCTTGGGTTCTTCTTCAGATCTCACACTGTCCCTGGAAGATCCTGGTTGTGCCCCTATTCTTCTTCTGTGCCCCACTTTGTTCACCCTAAGGTGCTATTTTACCTCTTTTGTGGGGAAAAATCTTGAGAGCTTGGGATCTTCAGACCTACACCGCCATCTTCTCAGAATCCTCTCGATAATTTACTTTTTGAGGGAGGCTACCATATTCTGGCTGTAAAAATTTACAGTCCCTTGAAGTATAAAACTGTCAGCAGTCATTAAAAAAATTAATAACCTAATATCTTCAAAGAAAGCCAAGTTAGAGAACAGTGTAAACTGATCTTGAGAAGATGGTTTTTGACTTGGCTAAAGTGTCAAAGGGGTAGAAATCACCCAGAAACCTTAAAAGCAATTTATTGAAGTTCAGGATTAGTGAAATTAAATGAGGAAGTTCCCAAGAACTCCTCCTTCTTAGAAGCTTAACCCAAAACAAAAGCAAAGAAACCTTTTAGATTGTATAAACATTGCTTTTCCTCATTGGCATTTCTCCAGTATAATGCCATGCAGAGAGCTGCCTGGTGATATGGGAAAACGAGTTTGGAATTAGAACCCTGAGCTTCGAGATAAGACTCTGTGACACTTACTTTCAGTACCCTTAAGCTCAACATTCAGTTCCTCTTCATCTGTACACCAGGAGAAATAATACATAAAACAACACCCTACTGACCATGTGATGGACAGGAATGTGTTTGCAAAGTAAATTATTGTTTGGTGGATTCCCCAGAAATGGGTTTAAGATAAAATAAAGCTTTTTGTTTAACCCCTTGAAAATTACTGAAATTTAGCCTAATAGGAAAAGGCTTCGAGTTCAGGTTCCACCCTTCCCCCTCCCCCTCCCATATAAATACACGCATCAACCTACTTTCTATAGTTGTTAACCACATGGCTATTTCCTCCAGTGGATTGATAATAGTAAGTACATGTGTTACTGTGGATTGCTGATGGACATTTAAAATGAACTGAACCCGAAGATTTAGTCAAGAGACTTTTCCATTAGCTGCTTGTATGTCTATATGCTTACTCGTTCTTAAACTCGTAGCAAAAGTGGAAATTTAAAATCTTAAATGATAATTCTGCAGTGCAGATCTGTACTACATTAAAAACTAGCAAAACGTGCATTTTAAAAGGTGGCAGTTCTTATAATTTACACAGAAGTATAAATGAGGGCTTCATGTATCCCGTGGGGAGGAGAAATGGGACAGGTAGCATTAATTCAATGGAATTTCTGGCAATACACACTTACTTATTTATAGGGTGTGTATTGTCTCTTTCCTTAAAGGAAACTAAATGTGCATGAGACTTTTTCCTTGAGTTCTATCCAGCAGGATCCTACTAATCTCATGTTTAATGCATTCTTATCTCCTTTGGGCTTTTATTTCCCTGAGTTTTATTTTTTTGTTTTAAGTTACAAACACAACTTAGAGACAAAGTAAGATAAGACAACTTAGAGACAAAGTAAGATAAGACAAATGATCTGTTTAAAAGCTCATAATTTTTAAATTGTTTCCTTGGAGAAAAAGAAGTGTCATTTCCTTTCTTTTCTGCCCTTAGTTAAGTTCAATGTTATTTAATACACCAAGCCAATCCCTAGATAAAGACAGAGACCTTAAAAGAAACTGATAAAGGATAGACTGAAAGTCAGTAAGCATTTATCATGTGTCTGCTGTGTGCCAGGCATAGTAGGCTTAATGTGTGCTAGATCTTATGTGTACAAAGACAAAAATAAAATCATCCCTGCCTTCAGAGAGTTTTCATGCTATGAGGAGGGATATGTAATTAAAACATTACACTTTTCATTACATATTATTAATTATTATAATACATTTATAATAACTATTTCAAAGTGAGGCAATATGTCAGAATTTGTAGGATGTAGCTAATGCAGTTCTTAGTGGTAAATTTATATCTCTAAACACTCATATCAACAAATGAGAGAAAGAAAAGAACAATGAATTGAGTGTGCAACTAAACAGAGCTAAAATACTGATGATTTAATGATTCAGTGATCAGGAAATCTTGAAAATCAAAGGAGAAGTAAATAAATTTGAAAACAAAAAGATTGCAGAGCTGACAAATAAAACTGAAAAATAGGTAAATCATTTATTAGTTGGGGAGAGAGGAAAATATATCATTAAGATAAAAAATAGTGAATTCATTAGGAATTCAGGAGAAGTAAAGAAAATTCTCAGGTATGACTTTAAAAAATGATTTTGTTTTTAATAAAAAACACGACCTTTTTTGCTTTATTTTGCACTAAAAGGAGTAATCATATGTGATTATACTTGAAAGTAATTTCCTTTTCCTATATACAGTATTCTTTACACCTTTCCTTTCATCTTTTTTGGTACTTTATGGAGAAAATATCCTAATTTAGGTACAATTTGAAACACCAGCCTCTATAACCGAGGAGTAAGAATGAATTAGGGTGAATAGAGAATTTCCATAGTATTTATGTCAATGGTAATTTGTATCACATAAGATAATGATCTTGATTTTTTTCTAAATGGTTTACATATAGCTATTAACTGTCCTTATAAGATTATTGATTGCCTTAGCCAGGTTCAGGCCATCTGAAGTAATTTTTATTTGACTTGATGAGGAGAAAGTCATCTATATGTGTTTGAGTATACACAGTTATTTATATACCTATATCTGTCTAGCTCTGTAAATATATATTTGTGTATATTTCAAGATAAGATATCCTACAGCTTCTTTGCCCTGAATCTTACTGATCAGTATCTCAAGAATCGGGGCTATGGGAATTTTTTTTTTTTGGCAGAAAACAATTTAATTCACTTAACTCACTTTGTTGTTTCTTTTTTTCAAAATCTGCGTTTGTCTAATGAGATTTTTCTCCTGCTCAATTTGTATCTAAACCACTTTTTGCCTTATCCATGCTGTGAAATGGATATATTCAGTATAATTTGTGCTTAATAATTTTAATAATAAACTTATAATCTTTTATAGTTTAAAGGGTCTTTAGAGGTTATCTAGTTGAACATCTTCCCTCGTGTAGGCATCTCAGTCTACAGTACTTTTAAGAGACTTTGCTTAAATACAGTATCATAAAATTTCAGAGTGTGAAGGACATCAAGTGAGGAGGATCTCTCTGCCTCCTAAGACTTGCCCATTCCATTCCTGGGAAGCTCCAATTATTGGGAAATTTTCTCTGGCAGTCTGTACTTGCTAGTATGTAATTTGCAAGCAGGAGTCTAATCCCTTTTCTGTATGACGTTCCTTCATACATTCAACCACAGTTAACTTGTACTCCTAAAAGATTTCTTTCTGTTGCTAGATTTCCGAGTCCCCTCGCCATTCTCCTTACCCTTCCCTGAATGTGCTTCAGTTTGTAAGTATTTTTCAGAGCTTACCTTCTGCTACTGGTTATCACCAGAATACAAATCTAGCCTCTTAACATTCCTTTAGTTCCCTCTCAGACATCTCTGACTCAGATATCCTGCCAGAGGTGAAAACTAAGCATATTCAAGGAGATTGTTGTTTTGGACCTGAAGAACCTCCATTCCTTTCCCTCTTCTCCAAGAGTCCTTGCAATTTTCTTATTCTTTCATATGCAACCCAATACCAACTTCCAGTGACAGGGAGTTAACTAACACCTGATAAAGAAACCATCTCATCTTTGTATCCCTCTAATTGTTCTTTTTTCTATTTAGTGAAAATATTTCTCCTGTGTCTTGGTCCTAGTTTTGTTTTCCTTTGGAGAAAGAAAAGGTGACTCTCTGGTCCTCATTTCATCCATTAAAATATTTGAAGACATCTATCGTGGTTATCATTCTCTTCAATTCAATTAATGTTATTAACTATTTACTGTGTGTAAAGAAAGCATTATGCTAGTTATCAGTAATATAAAGATGAAAAAATAAATTGCTCCTTGCCTGAAGGGAGCTTGTATCCTTTACTCCTCAAAATAATAACTCATTAACATAGCTCTTTGAAGTTTATAAACCTTTTTTTAAGAACAATACTTTACGTTTGGTAGTATAAGTATCATCTGCATTTTACAGTTGTAGAAACTGAGGCTCATCAAGATTAAACATGTTGTTTACAGCCACAGCCTGTTGGGACGATAGTTTTGAGCACTATACTTTTTTTTTGTTAATTCAACCCAAGTTTACTCCCTATAGCTTTTGAAGCCATATCATACAGTAAATATTTGTTGGATTTAAAATTGAATAACAATGTTGACTCCCAACAGTGATAGAAGTTTCCCTGAAGCATGCCACACACTTATTCCAGAGTATTGCTGAGAAATTAACAGTTAAGAATTTTTCACATATACTTCTACTAAGCTAGGTCTTTTCTGTCTAGTAATTAGGCTCAAAAAAAGATCAGCTATACAAAGTGCAAGGACTATTCGATTTCATCTTGTTAGCTTTGGACCATTATTCTGGCTTGTCAAAATATTTTCAAATCATTATTATGTCATCTGGAGTTATTAGTTTTTTCTTTCTTTGCTTTTTGTTATTTGCATAACTGATGTCTTGCTTTCCATCACTGATATGAAATCTGAATAGGGCAGAGCTGATTAAGTGCTACAAAGTACTGTACAGGAATGTCTCTATACCTTTATTGACTTAAATTCCAATGTAGATCCTGGGCAGGATAGCAAAAATTAAACAGAGAAATGTGGTTTGGGATTAATAATGAATAAGGCTAAGGATTTGTAGATATTGTAGAAGACCTATGAGTATACAACAAGAATACCTTTTCCAAAATATGAGTCAGAAGGCGCTGCACACGTTACTAGCAACACCATAAAAATCAACTGTATTATAATAGACAGGAAATGATGGGTTAGAAATGGAGCAGTTATTTCTGAATTGACTACAGGCAGATCATTGACTGGCTAGAACAAAGGTGAAATACAGCAGCAAATTAGAAGATAGAATAAAGATGAGAAGAAAACTCTTCGTGTGGTTGAGTAGTCCAATCCAATAAAAGAAAAACAACTTTCCTTTTTATTATCATGAGCTGTACACCAATAACAAACATGAACATTTCCATATAAAAAGAATATGGAAGAGAGGACTGCATATGAAACAATGAATTTCCAATGACTCATCATTAGTCTACAGAAGTCATTATTAGTAATTGCTTTAATCATAATTCTTGATTCTGTACTGTTAATTCCTTGCAAATATAAAATTGTTGTCTTGTTTCTGTTACATTCACAGTGCATCATTTCATACAAATTCCTCCAGGTTTATATGAATATCTTTTCATAATTTCTTTTTTTGAGATTTTTTTATTTTTAGTTTACAACACTCAGTTCCACATAATTTTGAGTTCCAGATTTCCCCCCGTGCCCCCCTCCCCAAGATGGCATGGAATCCAATATACGTATAACTTCTCATTGAACTTATTTACACAGTAGTCAAGTTGTAAAGAAGAATTATCACCAGTGGAATGAGTCATGAGAAAGAAGAAACAAAAACCAAATAAAATAAAATAAAAACAAAAGAGAAAAAAATAAAGGGAAAAAAAGGACGAGCATAAAGTATGCCTCAATCTGCATTCAGAATCCACAGTTCTTTCTCTGGATGTAGATAGCTTCCTCCATCACAGTCCTTTGGAGTTGTCTTCGCACCTTGTATCGCTGAGAAGAGCAAAGGCTATCAAGGTTAGGCATCACAGAATCCATGTATCTGTGGTTGTGTATAATGTTATCCTGGCTCTGCTCCGTTCACTCAGCATTATCTCATGTAGGTTTTTCCAGGTTATTACGAAGTCCATATCATCCCCATTTCTTATAGCACAATAGTATTCCATTACATTCATATACCACAACTTGTTCAGCCATTCCCCAATTGATGGGCATCCCCTTGATTTCCAATTCTTTCCTGCCACAAAAAGAGCTGCTATAAATATTTTTGTACATATGGGTCCTTTTCCCACTTGTGTGATCTCTTTGGGATACAAACCTAGAAGTGGTATTGCTGAGTCAAAGGGTATAAACATTTTTATAGTCCTTTGGGCATAGTTCCAAATTGCTCTCCAGAATGGCTGGATCAGTTCACAACTCCACCAGCAATGTAACAATGTTCCAATTTTCCCACCTCCTCTTCAGCATTTATCATTGTCCTGTTTTGTCATGTTAGCCAATCTGACAGGAGAGATGTGGTACCTGGGTTGTTTTGATTTGCGTTTCTCTAATCAGTAGGGATTTAGAGCATTTTTTCATATGCCTGTAGATATCTTTAATTTCTTCCTCTGAAAACTGCCTGTTCATATCCTTTGACCATTTCTCAATTGGGGAATGACTTGTATTCCTATAAATTTGGCTCAGTTCCCTGTATATTTTCGAGATGAGGCCTTTATCAGAGACACTGGTTGTAAAGATTTTCTCCCAATTTTTTGCCTCCCTCCTAATCTTTGTTGCACTGGCTTTTTTATACAGAAACTTTTCAATTTAACATAATCCAAATTATCCATTTTGCGTTTTGTAATGGTCTCTATCTATTGTTGGGTCATGAATTCTTTCCTTTCCCACAAATCTGACAGGTAAACTATTCCTTGCTCTCCTGAATTGCTTATAGTATCAGCCTTTATTCCTGAATCATGAACCCATTTTGACTTTATTTTGGTATACAGTGTAAGATATTGGTCTATGTCCAGTTTCTGCCGTATCATTTCCAATTTTCCCAGCAATTTTTGTGAATTCTTAGCCCAGAACCTGGATTCTTTGGGTTTATCAAAGAGTGGATTACTATACATGTTGACTACTGCATCTTGTGTACCTAACCTATTCCACTGATCCACCACTCTGTTTCTTAGCCAGTACCACGTAGTTTTGATGATTGCTGCTTTATAATGCAATTTAAGATCTGGTACAGCTAGACCACCTTCCCTTGGATTTCTTTTCACTAATTCCCTTGATATTCTGGAACTTTTGTTCTTCCAGGTGAATTTTGTTCTTATTTTATCCAGTTCTGTAAAATAATTTTTGGTAGTTCTACCGGTATGGCACTGAATAAGTAAATTAATTTAGGTAAAATTGTTATTTTTATTATATTAGCTCAGCCTAACCATGAGCAACTGATATTTTTCCATTTATTTAGATCTGACTTTATTTGTGTGAAAAGTGTTTTGTAATTATGTTTACATAGGCCCTGGGTTCATTTGGAGTTTGTAACGGTATTTGGTGTGAAATGCTAACCTAAATCTAATTCTGGCAAGACTGATTTCCCACTTTCTTTGCATTTCTTGTTGAATATTGAGCCCATTTCAGTCAGTAGTTAATAAGTATTTATTAAATGCCTCCTCGGGGCCAGGGGGCCTTCACCAGTCAGTCGTGACTTTTGTCTTGCCGCTGGATTCCAGCAACTCTAGAGGAGAGAGTGAGGCTGTTGTGCATCTTTGCCTCCACTTAAATCCAATTCATGCCCATGTCCAGGCATCACCCTAATGATTTTGTTGACTATACTAAGTACTGAGAATGCAAAGAAAGACAAAAGATTGCCCCTGCTCATAAGGAGCTCACAGCCCACTGGGGAAGACAAGCACAAAAATATGAACAAGCTAAATATAGGAAAAATAAGAAATAATTAACACAGGAAATAAGAGCAATTGGGAAAGGCTTCCTGTAGAAATGGCTTTTTCATTGGAACTTGAAGGAAATCAGGGAAGCCAAGAGGTGAAGATAAGGAGAGAGAATATTCCATGCATGAGGGACATCCAGAGAAAACGCCCGGAGCTGAGAGATGGTGTCGTATTTGTGTAATGGTAAGGATACCAGTATCACTGGATTAAAGAGTACATGGTGAGGTGGAGGTGGATAGTATAATATATAATAATATTGAAAAGGTGAGGGATCAGGATAGATTAGGAATAGCGCTTTGAGAGAGAGGATTTTGAATTTTCTCCTGAAGGCAATAGGAGCTACTGGAGTTTGAGCATGAAGTGATATGTTCAGACCAGTGTTTTAGGAAAATTACTTCGGCAGCTTCATGTATGATAGACTAGACTGGGGAGACACTGGTGATAGGCAGTCCCAGAGGCAGCCTTATTGCAGTAGTCAGGTGTGATGTGATGAGGGCCTATAGCATGGTGGTGACAGTAGCAGAGGAGATAAAGGGGGCATATTTAAGAGATGTTACAAAAGTGAAACCAGCAGGTTTTGACAAAAGATTGGATATGAAGACTGAGAGACTGTGAGGATTTGAGAAAGACACCTGGGTGGTGAGGAGAATGGTGCACTTGGTAGTAATCCAGACATTTGGAAGTGGGGAGAGATTAAGGGGAAAATAATGATTTCAGTTTGGGGGTTTGTTGAGTTTAAGATGCCTAATTGGAAGGTGGGGGTGGGGAGAGAGGGAGAGGGAGAGGGAAAGGGAGAGAAAGAGAGAGAGAGAGAGAGAGAGAGAGAGAGAGAGAGAGAGAGAGAGAGAGAGAGAGAGAGAGAGAGAGAGAGTGTGTGCACTAATAGATAATGGTCAAATAAGGAATTTTCAGAGTTCTTGAGCATTGAGGCTGTGTGGCTAAGGTGGGGTGGAGTAAGAGGTCATGGAAAGTGGATTGAGGAACCTAATAGTGTTTGAAAAAGCATCAGTATGTATGTTGAAGGTCTCTAGTAGGAGACCAGCAGTTGTGTAAGAAAGATTATGAGCAGATACTGAACTGATTGAGGAAGGAAGGAGACTATGCTGGAGGTCTCTGATCAACAGCTACCAGAATTTCGATTGAGTGGAAGATATGGATTGTATAGATCTCAAAGGGGGAGAGGATACTGAATGATGGTGGCAAGGGAAGAACCTAGAAGTGGCAATGGGAAGCAAAGAGCAACACCCTTGCATCAACCAGCGAGTCAAAGAGAATGAGTGAGAGTGCAGTCAGTATTTAAAAGATGACCAAGGGGGCTGTGTCATTAAGAGGTGGCCAAGGCTTGGTATTTACCAGAACATGAAAGACGTAGGTGAGGAAAAGGTCTAAGATGAAGGAACATTTATTGTCCATGGAACAGGAATTCCAGAGGGCATAGTAAAAGGGTGGGTAGCAGTTTGGTTGGAACTTTGGACTTCATGGGTTGAGGGGGGTGGGAATAAGGAATTGGTTGGTAGAGAATGGGGAATGGGAATTGGACGATGATCTACAGCAGTTCAGAATCACTGAGATATGTAGGGTAAAACGAGGTGTGAGTATGTTGATCATTAAGGGGAAGACTTCTCTTCTGGGATTCCAGGAGGCTGAAGGTCAGGCAGGAGAATGCACAGTAGGAGATCGAAAGCTCATAGTCAAATGGAAGGCTCCTGCCTCTTCTCTCTTCTTTCCTCCAAAGGCTGAAGATCAGGCATGAAGTGGAACAGCAGGAGATGGAAAATGTAGTCAGATGGAAAGTCTCACCTTATCTCTCCTCTTTGAAAGAGAGGCTGGAGAGTCACCTAGAGTTGGGAAACCTTGGGTTTATTAATTCAACATTTTTCTGTTATCATCTTGGCTTTCTTCTGGGGCTTTCTGTTTTTCTAATCAACTTTTCTGCTTTTTTAACCAATGCCAATTCTGTCCAGTTTTTTCAAGTAATACGTCATTGCCTCTCCAATAAATGAAAAATCAGCAACAGTAGATATATTTGCTGCAAAATCTATTTCGTAACTGAATCAGAAAAGGAAAAGAAATTAATTTGGGTTTGACTTCTTCCTGTTAGTCATCTATCCAGTCATAGTGATAACCTCATTTTCTAAGTGTCTTCCTACCTTCTGTTAAATTTATTAAATATACTGGTTCATATCTTCCATAACATACCTTTTGCCATTTGGAACATATCCTTTTGACTCTCTTTACTCTTCCAGTACATCTCCAATTATGTATTCCTCAAAGATGATATCTTTAAGCCTTTCATTCTCCTGGGTAGGACACAACTCAGCATGGCAACCTAAATTTATTTAAAGTTGGTAGATGTTTCCTCAACTTCTCTTAGCCCATCATGGTATTTGATTCCTCGTCCATTGTGTTTTCTATTCCTCAAAAGGAGAAATGTTAAGAGAAGAGAAATGATCATTTTATAGCACCTACTATGTGCCAGAAAATGTGTTAAGTACTTCTTACAAATATTATTTCATTGGACCCTCACAACAACCCTTCCAGTAGGTATTATCCTCTTGTACTGTTTAGAAGAGTGAGGCCTCTTGGTTCTAAATCTATGGTTGTATTATTTGGTTTGGGGTCTCAGCTGTATTGCTCCCTAGACCTCATTCTCATCTGTAATGTGAGGGGATTGGACCAAATGGCCTCTGAGATCCCTTCCCAATTTAAATCTGTGATCTGATGATGATCCTAGCAAACACCTACACAGATGAATTCATAGATCCTTGAAGTATCGGAGTTTAATCAAATGTCGACAAACCACATGTTGAAGCTAAAACTTGGAAGAATTGCCCTTCCAAACAGCAAGAGTTTTAAAAGTACCTGTTATGTGCTGAGCACTGTACTAGGTAGGTTCTAAGGATATAATGATAATAGTGCCCTCAAGGAACTTGGATTCCACTGAGGGTGGACACATAGGACCTAATATGCAAAATAAGTACAAGTTATAAATGCCTGTTTTTTGTTTTTATTTTTATTTTTTTACTACATAGAAGCACAGATAACTTGAAGTAGATTATGTGATGAAATGCAAATGGGTAGTTTGGGCACTGATTTAATAAGTCCTACAAGATAGGTTTTTGGTCCATCTTAAAGACATAAGGTTATCTCTAGCCAATCAGTAACTCTTCTCTGTGTTAGCTTGTTACCATATTTGCTTCAGAATCTCAGTGGAATAATAAGAAGATGCTCAGTGAAACTGTGGGGGGACTGGAGTAATAGCAGTAGCACAAAACCCTTAATGATATAAATATGTGGTGGAAAATTACAATAAAGCCCTCGCATCTTCCACTTTAATTTTGCCTCAAGGAAATGGCGAAATGCCCAGCTGGCAATAACTGGTTCCAAATGAACTGCCAAAACAGCTAGGTGCATAAATATGTAGTTTATTGCTGTTCCTCATTTTGGTATCTGTCTATGGGTTTGGGGCCTATCATTTAAAGCTGTGGCAGGTGCCTGCCACCTGGGAGTATTTTCATAAGTGCCTTGCTAATATCAACACAACAAGACCTATCGAAGTAGGGGGAAAAATCTGAAACTATATTACATTTGTGTACACTTCTATTTAAATACATTTGTAAATAGGCTTAAAATGTTTTCATGCAGAATTCAAAGGCATATGATTTGTGTCTCTGAACAATGAAGGGTTCTTGCAACAAGGATGATGCTTATGGAAATGTATGTTCTAGTAAGCTTTTAAATAAAATTAAAACATTTGAAAAGTTTACAAATGTAGGTTAATGTGCTAGCATAGCAGTAGAAGGGTGGCTTATAACAGGACTCTAAAATGTTCCTCTCTTCAATTGCAGGCATGTCATCACAAATGATTTTTTCCTTCTATGCTTTGCATTTGAGTCTTAGGAAAAGATATTCATTTCATTAGTGACCTTCTCATGTTTCAGTTGGGGAATGAATTTCAATGATGATTCTTAACATTCCCCTAGAACAAGTAGTGTAGTACCACATGAGTCCTTAGCACACAGTAGGTTCTTAATAAATGCTTGTTGATCGACTGATTTGGGGTTAACTTTTTTCATACCACTCTTTGCCAGGCACTGAGTTAGGCACTTGGTGTAGAGGATAAGGACTCAATCTTTGATTTCCTTGGTATTGGTAATTCCCTGGTGAGGAAATCCCTTCTATCAGGAGAGGTTGGCACCTTCTATACAACTAATAGTCTTAGAGAGATGCCTAGGACACTTGGAAGTTAAGTGACTTGTACAAGTTCTCAAAGACAGTATGTTTCAGAGGCAGAACTTGAATTTGGGTCTTCCCTAATTCAAGGCTCACTCTCTGTCTACCATGGCATACTGCCTCTCTTAGGCAATGGGGATCCAAAGACTAGAACCAAAATCAGTTAACCCTCCCCTCAAAGAGCTACATTCTCCTTGCAATATATCATTTAAACAGCTAACTACAAGAAAGTTTCAGGGAGAAAGTGCTAACAAGTAGAAGGATGAGGAAAGATTGCTTGTAGGTGATGGTACCTCAGCTTAGCTTTCAAGGAAGATAGGATTTTAAATCAAAGTGAGGATGAATTCCCAACATGCAAGGCAGCTGGGATAACTAACTGCACGGATGACATTCCAATCAAATTGGATTACTCCCCGTCACCCATTTTCATTTTAACCTCTCCCTGCCTTTGTTATCTCCCATACCTGGAATGCAAACTCCCCTACACAACCCCCATCTCTGTTTAATGAATTCTCTTCCTTAAGATCTAATCAGGTTCCACCTACTTCTCTCGCTTTCCCTGACCCTACCACATCCCTGTCCCTGAACACAGGTAAAGATGATTTCTTCCATTTCCCATTTTCCATAACGCTTTTCACAGATCTTTCTCTTGTCCTTTTTGTCATGGATATATATGCATATAGCCACCCTTCCCCCTAAGCATCCATCCCTTCCTTCTGTTGGATTGTAAGCTCTTTGAAAGCAAGGTCTTTGTTGTTTCTTAGTGTCACAAGCTGCTATCACAGCACCTTTTAAAATTAGTATGTTTACTGAATTCTTATAACCTTCTTGAAGATGAGAACCTCCGTGTTCGCGTCTCCAGTGCCATGTATAGTGACTTATGCATGGTAAGTGATGACTAAATACTTGCTTTGGATTTTGGTGATGATTAAGAGAAAGGAATTGTAGTTTTGTCATGTATTTTCATAGGAGGATGAAGCTCTTTTATCTCAATCTCCTTTGAAAGAATGCACAAATGTACCCATGTGATTAGTTTGGCAAGATCCTAAGCAGAGCTCATCTGACATTGGGTCTTCATTCCTTCACCTTTTTGAATAATTTTCCATGCAAAAACTCTATCAGGGATCATTGAATCTCAAGTATTTCCGAGGTCAGGTTCTGTTGTAATGCTTATCTCAACAGACCAAACTGTTTGCCAGTATTCATCTAACAAAGCAACTACATCATTTATGGATTCCACTTGACCTGAAATATACTCTCTACTGTGCAGGTTGTCTGCCCTTTAAGCAGCAATACTGAAGGGTCACAAGTCTGTGAAATCTGCACAGTCAACTCTCGATTACCCGTAACAAAGAGAAACAGAGTAAATGAGAACAAAAGAAATCCATATTTAATCAAAATTTTTATTTTTGCTATCAGTTCTCTGCCTCATAGTCTTCTCAGCCTTTTTCTAGAACTGATAATAAGGAGTAAAGTGTACTGGTTTGAACTTCCTCTCCTTTCCTTACTAGACTCTTTTAAAATTGCTAATAGGCAATAAAACATTTAAAAGATGGGCAACAGAAGGAAGCTGGAGAAGGGGCCAAGGTATTCCCCAAACTGGGCAAACAGTCCAAGGACAATGAGGAGCTGGCTCTACGTGAATACACCTTAGCATACTTGGGAGAGATGAAATATACACATCCCCTTGCCACAAGCAGATTGGACATTACCGGTCTATGTGACTTCTTGGAATTGCCTGATGTTGATCGATGTTGCGGTATTCTTAGTGACCTTGCCAAACTCATCCTCCGTGGCTTTCCATAAACATGATGGGTGTTCCCCTCACCAGAAATAGCCCTTTTTGAGTCATCCTCTTCTCAAACTCTGCTTTCACTTGCTGTTTTCTTCCTTATCATATTTTTGTAGACAAGTAATACAGCACCAAGCAAACTGCCGTGAGGCAATCTGTATAATCGATGGATGTCACTAGGGGAAACATTATCCCTTGGAACACATCTCTCGCTCCTGAAACCATTACTGTTTATCCGAAGTGTCTTCTGGAGAGGTGAGGATGATTGAATGCGAGTCTTCAAGTCAATGGATGCTTTTTTCTCCCAAAAGAGGTAAAGCTCTCAGGAGGCATCCCCTGCATGGCTAATCAAGATCTTACTCAGTAACAGTTACTCTCAGGAGAATGCTAGCACAAGCTTTCTAAGAAAAGCACATGAGACTTAAAGAATAGAAGGAATCAATGTGCGTTTAAAGTAGTCCAAGCAGACACCTCACTCCACCCCAGAATCATGGAGCACCTTGAACTTTTTAGGAATGTGAAAATTCCTTACTGATTGAACAGTTTGGCCTTATGTGCCAGTATGCCTTAAGGGAACGTCCTCAGTGGTCACGTCCTTAAGGGGAAGGGGCAACGGGAATACTCCTCCAGGGTATTCCAGAATACCTGGCCAGCTGCTTTTTGACTGGCATTGATTGGTTTAGAACTGCTTCAGAAGGAAGAGTGTGTAACGTGCTCCTACTCCTGCCAAGGAATTTGTGATTCCTGGGTCTCAGGTTCCAACTTGCTTTCCAGATAATAGAGATCAGGGTTAAAGTGGAAAAGAGAGAAAAGAAAGAGGATAATTCAGTTTTTTAAAATATTTTTTAAATTGCTACCACATGCACAGTACTATAGGAAGTTGTGGGAATACAAAGACAAAAAGAAAAAACGGAAAAATCCTTGCCTGTCAAGATGCTTTTATTCCACTGGCAATACAACACATCAACAAATAAGTAAATAGAAAATAGTTAGAGGAGGGAGAGGACACTGCCAAATCAGGGCCAAATCAGGAGATCAAGAAAGGCTTTCTGTTGGAGTCAGTACTTGAATAAAACCTTGAAGGAAGAGATGGATTCCATATGGTGAGGGTATGAAAGGAGTGCATTCTAGGCATGCAAAAGCATGGGAGCTGCAGGTGGAATGTAGAGTTCAGGGAAAAGCAATTAGGTCAGTTGAGATCAAATGAATAATATTTGTGAAGCTCTTAGTAAATGCCTGGTATAAAGTAAGTGCTCAATAAATGCTTGTTTCTTCTCTCACCTCTCTCCCCAGTTTGGGTTTGTCTGAAACGTATTGCTCATGAAGTGAAGTCATGTGAAATACATTTGAAAAGGTAGGCAATGGGCTTCAAAAGTCAAGTTTAAGAGTCTGTATTTTATCTTATAGGTCATAGGGTACGAAGGAAGATTTTTGAAGGGGATGATTTGATCAGAACTGCATTTTAGGAAAGGTATTTTTGCAGCTGCCTGGAGGATGCACCGAAGAGAGGGAATAGAAGCAGTGAGACTAATTAGGAGGCTATTGCAATAGACCAGGTGAGCAGTGATAAGGGTCTGAAGTAGGGTTAAGACAAAAGGATCTCTTCCATCTCTAAACCAACGGTTTTTATTATGATCTTATAGTCCTAGGCACCTGTTGTGGGCAATGCATAATGCTGGGACTGGGAGAGAGACAAATTTTAGTTGACAGAATCCCTGTCCTTGTCTGTAGCTGGAGTTCAAGATAAATCTACAAACATAATATTAAAACCCAAGTATGCTAAGGCCTAATCCTGCATTTTACTAGTCAGTGATGAGAAATGGTAGTGTAGCATCATGTTATAGCCACAGACTGCAAATCTCATGAATTTGGGAGTACAAGAACAGAGGCGGAAAGACTTGAGTTCAAATGCTGCCTCTGACATTTATCAGCTGTGTGAATCTTGCCAGTCGCTTCGTCTTTCCCAGTCTCTGTTTCATCATCTAGAACTTGATGACTCCAAGGTCTCTTCCAACGTTAAATCTTTGGTCTTATTATCCTACGAGTATCTCCAAGGGAATCCATTAGACTCTAAGCTCCTTGAGACCAAGGACTTTTTTTTTGCCTTTCTTTGTATCCCCAGCATCTAGAATAGTGCCTGATGCATAACAAGCACTTAACAAAGGGTCCCCTTGATTGATTGATACTGGCAGAGGCTGTTCTTTCTCCCAAGCATAACTCCTACTGGAGACTGTTGAAAGATGTCAGGCTGAAGTTTAGTTAGGGAAAGTTAGAAAGTAGGACCAACCTCCTCTGACTCAGTCAACCCTGAAGACAAACAAACCACTCCCCCCCCACCAAAAATGTGCTGACGAGAAGCTGAGTGCTACAGATTGTGCTGACATTCAAGGAAGACTCATTATATATTAAGTGGAATGCTTAAGTTACTATCAAAGTAGAGGAATCACTGCACTTGGACTCTAATTTGACAGTCCCTGAGGTGATTTTGGAGAAGATAAAAAAGGCATCAAGGAAAATAGAGATGGAAAAAGAAGCTGGACAGGCCCAAGTCTATATAAAGGAGATCTGTTTCGGCTTGGATAAAATTGTTTGGGCACTGAGAGATGGTAGGGGGGATAGCAAAGTGGGGGAAAATAGGATACCTGATTTATAATGAAAAAAATCACCAATGTGGCATCAAAAACTGCCTAAAATAGAACTTTCCCATCTAAAAATGTTTTTGAGGGTCATTTACACCTGAAGTGAAGGCATTCTCAATTAGGAGTAGGGAACAAGTAAATGTTATTCGAGAATGGACCAAGACATTAACATATCACAACTGACTGAAAGATGCAGATGTTAATACATCTTATTTTGCTTATTGTTTGTTGATTATGAAAGAAAGCACCTGATTTGGTAGAGCAAAATGTGGCTTTACAGGCTCTTTTAACAGCAAGGTATTTTGCATCCATATATCATCAAGATGATTGCGAATTTCTTGGAACATGTAACAGAAGTAACCCTGTTCAGTGACCCTCAATAAATACAAGAAGTGAAGGGTAAAACAGGGACAGGCGGATCCATGCTTTCCATGAGAATTCCCCACTGTGTGGAGGAGGTCCAGTGGATCACTCAGGTCAAGGAGGGATTCCCAGTGGATAACGAGGCCTTCCAGGTGCTCTTCTTGTTTGCAGAGGACATTGTATTGATTCCGTGAAGACCTAGATATTTCAGTCTCTTGGAATATTTCTGTCATCATTTAAAGGAGTTTAGCATTTTCATCCATGAGCAAAGACCAAATTGATGCCAGAATGTCTCTTGCCTAGATTTCAACATCCATTTGAAGGACCACTCTACAAAGTTTGTCCATCAGTATGTATACCTGAGACAGCAAATGTGTATACAAATATATACAGCAAGTATATGTGTGTGTGTATATATATATATATATACACACACATACATATAGACAGCAAAAGTGGCCAATGAGAGTTGCAAAAAAATGGAGAGTGAGCAGAATTGTTTTCAGGGAATTGTATAGCCTTTTCCTAATCTCAAGCTCCCCAAAAAAGAAAAAGCCCATATTTTTGGTATTTTCCTAGTGTGGTTATATGGCAGTAAGACCTAGAATATCACTGCCTCCGAAGAACTAAAGATGAGCGTAACAGAAAGAGCAGGGGAAAGATGCGTGGTAGGTGTGAACAGACTACAGCAAAGGACTAATGAAGAACTCTGAAGAACAGGAATAAAGGCTGTCAACAAGGAATTATATGACAGAAAGAAGATGGGTTGTCATGTGGCAAGAGATGACAGGTGAATGGCCAGAGGTTGGCGGTCCTAGCCTGATGGTGAGGAAGAAGCACGAAATGGGCAGGTATTGATGGTTTGTGAGCTGCATTTTTGTCAGAAACTCCTAAGTCAGAGATTTCCTTCTTCAGTCTTCTGTATATTTTAAAGTAATTAATTCTCTTACTCTTTTATTGTTTTTCTTTTGCACTGATTAATCCAGGTGTAAGGGCCTACTCGTTGATTGTATGTCACACCCCGCCTCCCATTTCTTTGCCTTAGCAAAATTAGAAGTCTGGAAAGGTGGAAAGAGGCCAGACTGTGAAAGGTTTTAAATAACCAATAAAGAACCTTGTATCTGATTCTTCGGGGTGACAGGGAGCCAATGAAGGTTAAGAAGTAAGGGGTGTGTGTGACATAGACCTGTGCTTTAGGAAAATCACTTTGGTAAAGTGTGGAAGATTGTTTGGAGTGAGGGGAGACTCGAGGCAAGGAGACCAATTAGAAGACCAAATGTTAACAATTCAGATGGGAGGTGATGATCTGAATTAGGGTGTTGGCTATGAAAGTGGAGAGAATGAGTCACATAGAAGAGGTATTGTGAGGGCAGAATTGAGTTTGGCCACTGGCTAGATAGGTGGGGAATGTGTTTGTGAGGAGCTGAAGATGACCAAGGTTGCCAGCCTGAGTGACTGGGAGAAAAATAACTCCCTTGTTAGTAAGCAGGAGGTTTGGAAAGGGGAAGGAATGGGAGTATTATTTTCTTTCAGGGTCAGAGGTATTACAGTGTTATGAGATTCATGCTCACTTTCTATCCTTCATAAATATATGTAGAAACTCAAAACTGTTCATTTCCATTCCAAACAACATTTATTAATCATCTATTACATTCATGGTCTTCTCTTGAGTGCTGGTTATACAAAGACAAAAATATAATAATCCTTGCTTTACTGAGAGGGATAAAATAGATTTGCAGATAAGTAAACACAACACTTATACAAAAGAATGCGCCAGTACCACTTCTCCTTCAACCCTGCCCCCTGCCAATAGAATTTCTTGATTTAGCAAATAAGCATAGTAAGGAATGCAAATTCACACATTGGTAATGTCTGAAGGTGCACATCTTATTCTGTACCCATTTCTTCCCGGGGTGGGAAGTATTGTTTCGTTTAATGGAATTGTAATTATCATCTCAGTGATCCGAATTCTTGAGGCTTTCAATTTTTTTCCTTTCCAACATGGTAGTCATAAGTTGATCTCTTTTGAGTGGTTGTAAATTTGATGGAAGCGTGTTCTGTGGTATTCAAACAATATTTGATTCTATAATACAACACCTACCTCCTTCCTATCAATCCAAGTACACGAATCTATACTTCTTAAAACTGAGGTGCCTTTCCATACTGCATTCCTTTTGACTTTCTCACAATTAGTGTACATATATACATGTAAGTGTGTCTGTATATGTCTGTGTTTGTCAATCTGAATTTTCCTTTCTCAATCAGGGCCTTACCCAGTCCCTGCTTAAAGCTGCCACTTGGTAGAGATCTCACCCTAAGAACAAGAGTTTTACATCTTTCCTTTTTAGCAGTCATTGAAGCTAAAGGTGGAAGCTCGGGTGGAGTATCTGTTCGGCTTCTGGTATATTTAGCATACAAATCGACCCTGATTTGAAGGAAGATTTTTTTTAAACTTTACAGGCTTTGGCATAGAGGCTGCCATAGAATATAAGAAAAATAGATTTAGAAGTTTTTGTTGCAATGAGAATCTTCACCAGCTGTTAGAAATTTTTAGAGTAGTAAGCTCAGTTAAATGCATTTAATTCATACCAAGTACAATTTAATTTTTAAAAAGTGAAAATATCGATAGAATGAAAGCCTAAAAACAAGCATCATGGGATATTTAAATTTATTAAGATCAGCTAGACAGTCATCTATTCAAAAATTTAATACCATAGAATGACTATTGGCCTCTGAGTCTGGAAACCTGGGTTCAAATCTTAGCTCTCCCTGAGCTATGTCCTTCATCTCTCTTGATCCTGGTTTTCTCTTCCATACAGTGAAGTAGTTGGAATAAATCTCCAAGTATATTAATAGTATATAGATAGCAACCAAGAAAGAGCTATAGTAGAGAGGCTGGAGAATAGTGGACTCAGTTAGTAGAGCCCTCAGGGGATGTTCAGTTCACTCCCTTCTGTGACATCCTAGAAAATGGTCATTTTCTTTTTGAAAACTGACAGCAGTGGAAAACTACGACTTTGCACGGTAACCTAGTATGTCTTTGAACTACTTATGAAAAATGTTTCTTTTCCCTGAACCCAAAACTTCCTCCCAGTAACTTCCATCCGTTGGATCTATGTCTTTCCTCAGGGACCATACAGAAAAGATTGATTCTTCCTTCTACATAACACCCTTCAAACATCAGAAAACAATGTTTGTGTTTCCCCTAATTTAACAACATATTCAACTAAACATTAGAGACCTAAAATTCTGTGCAGGGCAGGGGAGAGGGAGAGATGATCATTATATTAGATGATCTCCAACTGTTCTAAGATTTTCCCTAAAATAATCTAAATAAATGAATTAAATATTTAAAAAATATGAGTATACACAAGAGCCATACAAATGCATATTCTCATAGCGTGCCACTGATGAAGTGAGGAGTGTACCAGCTAATGTTGAAATACTTATTCTATTGCTTCTTGGAATTGTATAGAAAGCTCTATAATATTCTGGGTCTTAATTTGAAAGATTCAGTCATCAGAATTTTCAGACACATTGTATTTTGCTTGTGCAAATTAGGAGCTACAGACACAGATGCAAGTATGTATTGCCATGTGTTGAATTAATGTTTCAGAAAGCTTATGAATATGTATGCATATTTGGTGGAGCTGGTGTTGCGAGAGTCTGAAAAGCAGTGGGAAGTGGGTGGAACTGCATATTGCTGTCGCACAATTCTCAAAGTAAAATTATAGGGGCAAGTTTTCCTTTCAGTCATTCATCTTCTGAGAAATAAAATCTTCCAAAAGAGGAATACTGCTAATTGTTCATTTTAATTGTTAAGGCTTCTGTTGGCATTTTAAGGAGAACCTTCAAAGCTCTGGGGGAAAATATTTCTTGGTTTCACTTGATGTATGTCTTTATGGCAGTTTCTTGGAGTCAGTCCTCTGTGTAATGTTAAATTAGACAGGAAGGACATTTGGATGACATTTATTCTCTAACTACAACAGTTATCACTGAATGAGTGTGTATGTCTCATGTTAATATGTGACCAAATCTGGAGCCCGGGTTTGAGAAATGGGAAGGTAGAGCCAAACCACGAATTTTGGTTTCAAAGTGAAACTGCTTTTTGAGGCACAATGTGCTACAAAATAAAGAACCAGACACACATTTGTAGTTAGGGTTGGCCTTACACATACGTGTGATTTCTTAATGGCCTTCTCAAACAGGGGAACATTTTATTTAGGTTAAAGAATTATATTATTTTGGAGGGAGCTGATATATTCATTAGCTGCTATAGTTTACTACTGCTCATAATGGGGCACCTAGCAAATGAGATAATGAAAAGGCAAGTTTTGATGGGAAGAGAGGGATGGCAGAGAGAGTCAAAAGTGTTGAGTGCTGTTTGAGGCCAAAAGAGCATATTAATAGGTGGTAGGGGGTTGGTGGAGCTTGCCACAGAAGGGAATGGTCTAAAGTGTTTGACTGGGGAAGTCATTGAAAGGAGGGATGCCAAGGACACCCTTCACCTATTTCTCCATTTTATCTAGAATTGGCTCCTTTCTTTTACTTCCTCCCTCCCTCCCTCCCTCTGCTCTCTCCTTCCTCCCTTCCTCCCTGCCTTCCTTTCTTTCCTTCCTTCCTCCCTCCCTCCCTCTCCTCCTTCCTTCCTTCCTCCCTCCCTCCCTCCCTCCCTTCCTTCCTTCCTTCCTTCCTTCCTCCCTTCCTTCCTTCCTCCCTCCCTCCCTCCCTTCCTTCCTCCCTCCCTCCCTTCCTTCCTTCCTCCCTCCCTCCCTTCCTTCCTTCCTTCCTCCCTCCCTCCCTCCCTTCCTTCCTTCCTTCCTTCCTTCCTCCCTCCCTCCCTTCCTTCCTTCCTTCCTTCCTTCCTCCCTCCCTCCCTCCCTCCCTTCCTTCCTTCCTTCCTTCCTTCCTTCCTCCTCCTCCCTCCCTCCCTTCCTTCCTTCCTTCCTTCCTTCCTTCCTCCCTCCCTCCCTTCCTTCCTTCCTTCCTTCCTTGTTTTAATGTTGCTTTTTGTTTTTGAGACCATGGTGGTCCTTAACTTCCTATTCCTACCAGTGAACTCTTCCTTGTAACTGAAAAATGCCATTAAGCAGCATTAATCGATACAGTGACCAGGTCTGAGAGAATAAACCACATTCTACATACATAGTTACTGCTCCTGAGAAGTAGAACGTACGTTTTGTCACTTGTTCTCATCGCACTTAATCCGAGCTCATATGCCTTTTAATGTTGCTGTACTTTGCTAATTACTGTAATAGTTGCGTCTTGTTTTCTTGATTCTTTGATTTGCCTCAGTTCATATGGCTTCCTATATTTCTCTGAATTTCTTGTGTTTTGTTGTTTCTTATGGTACAGTAACATGCCATTACCTCCAAACACCACATCCCCGGGCAGTCATAATATAATTAATGGACACTCACTTTGTTTCCAGGTTTTTCCTACCAGAAATTGTGGCACAGAATTTGGAATATACCAGACTTTTCTGTGTTGCGTTGATCTCCTTGGGGGTATATAGGAATGATACTAGAGAAGGTCATTGATTTTTTATTCTATAGTCTTTGGGTCTTATAGTCTTGGAGAAAAATCTAATAGAGGTACTTTAAATACATTTTAATGTTTTTATCTACCTCACAACTTATAATGGAAATTAGCAGTTCTACATTTTAAAATGTTAAGCTCTCTTAAAAATTTTGCATTCCCCCCCCAAACTCCCTACCTAGGAAGGAAAAAAAAACTATATACTCATAAATACATAAAGGGAATGATTGAAAATCCTGAGAAGGATTTTTATAATTAACCATTCAAACTAACTTCCATATTTAGGAGCTGGAGAATTTAACTTAGGATAGAAAACTGGAATCACTCAATTCACACAAGTATATGACAAACATTTTAAATGGCTTCTTTATACATACCCGTTGATTGCTGGTTCACATTTAAGGTTATTTACCTAACAAACTAATTTATGCCAACAGCATATGTGATAGAATCCTTATGGGAGGGATTATTTATTAAGATAAATCATTTACTTGTTTTTAAGAGAGTGCCACAAAAGTGCGTATCACTATTATCTAAATATCAAAAGATGAAGGTGTAGCATTTATGATGACAATAGACCTATACATGCATAGTTGGCCATCGAGGGCATGTACAGTTCTCTCCATTTTAAAATCTTTGCAAATAATATCTTTTAGTTGTTTCCTGTGTACATTTAGAGGTCCTACTCAGATAGGGCATGATACTAGCTTATCATAATTGTGCTTGAAACTCATAGAATGCTACTTGTAGTTTAAAACTGTGGGATGGGAAGAGAAGAAAGTATAGAGATTTTTTTAAAGATTAGCATTCTGGGACATTATGTGTTCTGCCATATGGTACAAGCTATTGTTCTTATATTTGGTCTTTGGAAAAATTCCACATTAATTTTGTTAGGAACTTTTTCTCAACTAGTAACTTTCACATTATTTCCACAGAAAAATAGATCAGTATGAGTCTTAATGATATAATATAAATGGCTCCTATGTCTTTCAAGTCCATGTGTTCGTTGTGTATCTTCAGAAGTTTCATTAATGCTACATGTGTTTGCTTGTTATCATAGAGGGATTCATCAATAGTGAAAAGGTTTCATCTTGTATTTATTTTCATCTGTTTTTTGTATGTTATATGAGAATGTGTTCTCTCTCCCAAAAGTACGTAAGCTCCTTGAGAGCAGTGTCTGTCTGAGTTTTCTCTTGATGAAGACAGTGCTGGACTAATTTTTATGGAATGATTAAGTCAATCTGAAGTTTTTGGGTATCTGTTTTCTACCTTTCACTGCTAATATGAGGCATATCTTGACTTGAAAATAGGATCTGAACTTAGGACCTTTGTTGATATTTCTATAATGTTCCAAGATGAATTTGTGAAAGTAATGAATAAATAGAAATGAGAAACAACCACGATAGAATTTTATAAATTTCTTTATTAAAAACAATGCCAGTCGCATCATTGTAGTCTGATGATGATGTTGATACTGATGATGGGTAATTTTTTTTTGGCACTTCAAGTTTTGAAAAGCCTTGTAAATGTATTTTTTTCGTTTGATGTACTCTCATTTGCTTCCCACAACAACCCTGTCCTAGAGGCATAATGGTGGAGGAAGGACCATTTGCTTCCAAATTACTCTTATTAAGAGAGGCTGTGAGTAATATCTACAGCATTACTACACTTTACTTCCACTGTTGACACAAAATACATGCAGATAAGGTCAAAAGAAGGGAATAGCTTTTTAGGAAACACACACACACACACACACGCATGCACACACCCCTGTTCCTCCAAACCACCACTAAGAAACTCTCCACATGCTCCTCTGTTTTAGATGGTCCTGGCTGAGCCTTTCAAATCCATGAGTCTACCAGAATGGTCCAGGAGAACACTGAAACCTGATTTCAGAGTTGAAGACATTTTAAAAAGGTCTAAATTTGTATTTTCTCCTTTGTGTCAAAAAGCCGCAAATGTCCACTGCCAGCATACCTGGTAATTTAAAGAGAGTTGCATCCTTTTCGGATGAAGTAGTTCCCGAGATTAAAAGAGTATTTTTACTTTATACTTTCCTACTGAAGCCTCTTTGAAGGGATAGTCACAATGTTATTTTGAGGGATTGTGGTGTTTAGTTACTTGCTTTTCATATCTTAGGGCGGATTGATCTCAGGAGTGCCTTTTGTTTTCTTTAAGGAGAGCTCAGCTCAAATCCACCTGGGGAAAAATGCATAGATGAGGTGTTTCTGTGCTATAGTTGATGGATGATTTTAAAATAATTTGCTGCCTGTTATTCTGTAGGCTTTTTTTAAAAATGCAGGCAACATTTTAAAGATGACTACTGTATATGAGGTATGGAATTGTATATCTTTTTAAAGTGCTATTTGATTCTGCTGGAACACCTACCATTTAAATGAAATTATAGTGTTCCTACAAGCAAAAAATAGGCTTTTGTTACTTTTGTATATTTATGCATATTTTGCTTTTATTTTAACCACAAGAACTTTCCTCAATTTTGGCAGCACTGATAATCAGCAGAATGGCGTTTTTCATGATGTAAGTGTGAAGGATTTCAAAAAAATTCCTATTTGCAGCTGACTTCATATTGCCTAGGTTTTTTTAATGCCTCTTGCAATTTTTATAAATGTTTTGAATGTGTTTTATTTTGAATCCAATCACTCGTGATCTGTTGCACACTAAGAAAAAAGTTGAACTTTTAAAAGCAATGGCCTTACTTTGGCAACATTTTAACATTGACTATTTTGCTAAAATCTTGCTAAGTGACTGGAAATTTTCCCCCCAGCTTCCTTCTGTTGCCTTATTGCTTTCTCCCCCATTTTTGCTGTCTACAGTTATTTGTGACTTAGTAGCAGGTTTCCCTATAGATAATCAACCTTTTCTTCCTGCCTGAGTAGTTGAACAATGCCACATTCTGACACTCATGACACTGTAATGATTTAACTCGTGGCTGCTGTCACTGAGATGGCAAAATGATTTCCTCTCCATTTTTAGCTGGTTTGCTTGTAATGTTCCCCAAATTTCAGCATCCTTGTTGAAGATTTCTAAGCTTGAATAATACCAACTGTTAACCTTTGCTACTTTAAATGTTGCATAAAATTCTTCCTCAGGGAGGACTGTGGCTTTCCTCAAGCCAGAGGGTATAAAACTAATGAGGTTTCTGATATTTGAAGATGCCACTAAAAAACTTCATTTTAAAAACTCAAATGAAACACAGTACAGAAGATAATACTAAGATTATTCATTTTAACCCTAATAGGGCTTTCTTGTCCTTTCTTAGCAAGGCATCTGTGATATAGTCAATAGAGAACTGGCCTGGGAGCCAGGGAGAACTTGGTTCAAGTAAGGCCTCTATCCGTCATACACTGTTTGTGTGGCTCTGGTCAACTCGCTTTATCTCTCACTGTTCTTGGCAACATTCTAAGACTAGAAATTGCAGAGAAGATGCCAACCCAAAGTTTCATTATCCAGGAGTTCCTTCTATGAATGAAATCATATGTCTAATCTCTACCCCTATCCTTGTGCTCTTGGAAAGGCAGCAGAGAGCTACAGTTGAAGCCAGGAAGAATGGGGTTCAAGCCCCACCTCTGACACACACTGGTTGTGTTAACAGCGGACAAGTTGCTTAACCTCTTAGGTTTTAGGCAACTCTCTGAGTGGTTGCATAGATGGTACTGACCTACATTAGTTGGAATTTCTTCACTGAGAATTCCCTATAGAAGCATATCATGGGTTTTGCTCTAATCTTTAGCCTTTATTAGGGATCTAACTTACAAAAGAGCTCAACTGTACCTTTAATTTTAATGTATTGAAATAACATTATATTGGGGGATTTAATTATGAGAAGATGAAATTATAGTTTTGATGTTTTAGAAAGTTATACATGTACATATATACGTGTATGTATATACATATATATAAACATTAATTATATCTATATAAATATATACTAAGATACTTTTGGTCTTTAGATTTTGCTTATCCTTTGTTCTCTTGAGAGAATAAGTAATAGACCATGGTATTAGTGGTTAAAAAGATGAGGCAAGAAGAGAAAAGAGAGACTGGTTGTTCAGTCAAGTTCCCTACAGGGCAGGAAATAGATTACCAATACCTTTTTTCAAAACAATAGATTTAAGGGGTTAGAACTTTACTTGTTCAAACATATGAGGAATGGGATAAAATATATGTGGAAGATACCTGGAGGACTACTTACACTGTGCAGAATGAAACTTGGACAAGGAGGAGATGGGGGAATAAGCATGAAGGAAGGGTCAGGGACTCACTTTGAATACAGTGGTTGAAATTCTCTCAGTCAGTTATGGGTGTCTTCTGCACGTCTTAGGTTGAATGAAGATTCTTCTAGTAAAGGTGAGTATGGGCAGCGTGATCACCAGACTTTGGCTTCTGATGGGAGTCTTCTCCCAATTTCTTCTTTCTTACTAATCTTGTCAGTGCAGATGACTTCTCTATCCATGTCTCCATCCCCAATTTCTTCTGAACTCCAGGCCTACACCACCAACTGCCTGTTGAACATTTATAACCACTTACTCCATAGGCATCTTTAACTCAACTTTTTCAAAATCGAACTCATAGTCTTTCCCCTACACAAACCCTTTCTTCTTCTAGTATACATATCTCTATCAAAGGTACAACCATTCTTCCAGTCACAGAGGTTCCCAGCCTTAGAGTCATTCTGACCTCTTACCTCTCCTTCAGCACCACCCCCATACCTAATAAATTGCCATGTTTTGTCCATTGCAACTCCAGAAAATTCTCCTATTTTACTGCCCTTCCATCAGATTCATTCATTCGATAACCATTTATTAAGTGCCATTTATGGTGACTCAGACTACATCCAGCCTGGTTCGAGCCTTCATCACCTCTCACATGAATCATCGCCGTCTTGTCTGATTGGTCTCCTTGCGTCCATTCTTTCCCCTCTCCAATCCATCCTTCACAAAGCTGCCCGGCTGATAATCCCAGATTAATAAAGTTCTAATCATTTTACTCTCCTACTCAAGAAACATTAGTGGTTCCTGTTGCTTGTAGCATAAAATATAAACTTCTCTTTTTGCCATTTAAAGCCCTTCTGAGTCTCCATCCAGTCTGTATTTTGAGGATAATTGCACGCCTTTTTATGAGCTCTTTGTTCTAGTCCAATAGTCTACTTTCTACTCCTTTCATAGAACATTTCATCTCCTATCTTTGTACAAGCAGTTTTCCTCAAAGCCTAGAATAAACTCCCTCCTTGCCTCTTCTTCCTAGAATCACCAGCTTGCTTCAAAGCTTCTAAACGGGGCCTGTCCTGATTGGCTAAGGTGCTCCTGCTGTCTTCCATCCAAAATCACTTTGGTCTTACTATGTAAATATTTTTTATTTCTTATTTGTTTTCATGTTGTTCCCCACCCCATCCGCCATTCCCTAACGAAACGTAAGCTCCTGGAAGGTAGCGACCGAGTTTTGTTTTTGTTTTTTAAGATTCCACAGATGCCTAGCACAGTGCCTGATGCGTATTAGGCATTTAACAAAGTCCTGTTGAATGTGTGAATCTAATTAAAGAAAGAATATTGGGAGCACATTTGCATTTCCCAAATGTGGGAATATTTGGATGCCTTTGTGTTCAGGAGCAACACTGGTAGTCCTTAAGTTTGAACGAGATCCCTCAAGTCTTGAACTAGAAGGTAGAAGAAAGGGTGGACTAGGAAAGGAGGGTGGCTAGGTGGTGCAGTGGATAGTGTGCCAAGCCTGGAGTCAGGAAGACATGTCTTCTGAATTCAAATCTCTCGCCTTAGACACTTAGTAGCTGTGTCACCTGGGCCAAGCCACTTAACCCTCTTTGCCATAGTTTCCTCACCTGTAAAATGAGCTGGAGGAGGAAATGACAAACTGCTCCAGTGTCTATGCCAAGAAAAAGCCAAATGGGGTCATGAAGAGACAGATATGACTGAAAATGACTGAACAAGACAAGAGGATTGGAAGGGTTTTGTTAGCTATTAAAAATTGATCTGCATGAATCTTTATGAGGTTAAAGCATCAACCAACAATATTAGCAATGTTCAGTAGATCATTGGGCCTGAGTTTGAATCTGGCCTCAGACACTTACTAGCTGTGTGACTTTGGGCAAATCACTTAACCTCCATCTTGGTTGATCTGCAGAATGGGTATAATTATAGCTCAGGGTTATCGAGAGGGTAAAATGACACAATTGTAAATGCTTTATGTGCTAGCTGTTATTATTATTAGAGTTTTTATTTGTAGTTTACAACACTTAGTTCCACGTTTTGAGTTTCCAGTTTTCTTCCCTTCCCTCCCCTCCCCCCTTTTCCCCCCAAGGTGGCATGCAGTCTGATATATCTTCTACCTATAGCTTCCCATTAAACTTATTTACATGATAGTCAAGCTGTAAACAAGAATGATGACCAATGGATTGAGTCATGAGAGAGAAGAAACAAAACCAAAAAAGTGAACAAACAGTGTACCTCCATCTGCATTCAGACTCCACAGTTCTTCCTCTGGATGAAGCTAGCTCTCTCCATCATGAGTCCTTTGGAGCTGTCCTTGAACCCTGTATTGCTGAGAAGAGCCAAATCTATCAAGGTTCATCATCACAGAATCAATGTATCTGTTCTCCTAGCTCTGCTCTGCTCACTCAGCACTGTATCATGTAGGTCTTTCCAGGTTATTATGAAGTCTATATGTTCCCCATTTCTTGTAGTACAATAGTATTCCATTACATTCATATACCACAACTTGTTCGGCCATTCCCCAATTGATGGGCATCCCCTTGATTTCCAATTCTTTGCCACCACATAAAGAGCTGCTATAAATATTTTTGTACATATGGGTCCCTTTCCCACTTGTGTGATCTCTTTGGGCTACAGCCCTAGAAATGGTATTGCTGGGTCAAAGGGTATGCACATTTTTATAGCCCTTTGGGCATAATTCCAAATTGCTCTCCAGAATGGCTGAATCTGTTCACAACTCCACCAGCAACTTAACAGTGTTCCAATTTTCCCACATCCTCTCCAGCATTTATGATTTTCCTGTTTTGTCATGTCAGCCAATCTGACAGGAGTTATGTGGTACCTAAGAGTTGTTTTGATTTGCATTTCTCTAATCTATAGTGATTTCGAGCATTTTTTCATATGCCTATAGATATCTTGAATTTCTTCCTCTGAAAACTGCCTGTTCATATCCTTTGACCATTTCTCAATTGGGGAATGACTTGTATTCCTATCAATTTGACTCAGTTACTGTAGACACTGCAAAATATGTGGGAGTTTACCTGCCAAGACAAACCCAGGGCCTATATGAAAACAATTACCAAACACTTCTCACACAAATAAAGTCAGGTCTAATTGAATGGAAAAACGTCAGTTGCTCATGGTTGGGCCGAGCTAATATAATAAAAATGACAATTTTACCTAAATTAATTTACTTATTCAGTGCCATACCAGTAGAACTACCAAAAAATTGTTTTACAGAGCTGGATAAAATAATAACAAAATTCATCTGGAAGAACAAAAGATCCAGAATGTCAACGGAATTAATAAAAAGAAATGCTAGGGAAGGTAGCCTAGCCATACCAGATATCAAACTGTACTATAAAGCAGCAGGCCTCAAAACTACCTGATACTGGCTAAGAAACAGAGTGGTGGATCAGTGGAATAGGATAGGTACACAAGACACAGTAGTCAACAACTATAGCAATCCACTCTTTGATAAACCCAAAGAATGCAGCTTCTGGGTTAAGAATTCACTATTTCACAAAAACTGCTGGGAAAACTGGAAAATAGTATGGCAGAAACTGGGCATAGTCCCATATCTTACACCATACATCAAAATAAAGTCAAAATGGGTTCATGATTTAGGAATCAAGGCTGATACTATAAACAGTTTGGGAGAGCAAGGAATACTTTACCTGTCAGATTTATGGAAAAGGGAAGAATTTATGACCAGATGAGATAGAGAGCATTAGAAAATGCAAATGGATAATTTTGATTATGCTAAACTGAAAAGTTTTTGTATAAGCAAAGCCAATGCAACAAAGATTAGGGGGGAAGCAGAAAATTGGGAGAAAATCTTTACCTCATATGTAAAATATATAGGGAACTGAGCCAAATTTATAGCTATAATTATTATTATTATTATTATTAATGCTCTCGCTGTCACTGCTGCTGCTAACAGTACTGTTTACTCAAAGAGAGAAAGTTTCTGAAACGTACAAAACCAGAATTCAGAGCTGACTCCTTTCTCTGGAGATTTTCTTCTGCCGCTTCCCAGGCTCAGTGTTACTCAGTAGGATTTGCTGTGGCCTTTTCCTCAGGACAATACTTTAATTCTCGCGAATAGCGAGGGCCTTAAGACATCATTACTTTTCAAACTTTGCTGTGCTTTGACTTGTGGTTAGAGTGTTGAGGATCTTCTCGCAGTGAGATTTCACCCTTAGGTTTATTTTTGAAGTGGATGAACAAAACTAAAAGGAAGATTGAGGAAGGAGGTTTAAATAGAACATCGAGCTTATGAATCTGGAAAGTTATGATTGTGTGAAAACATGGCGTGAAATGTATGCAGGAATGAGCTGGAGAAATGTTCGGCTCACCAGTGCAGGGTAAGTGGAAAACTTCAACAAAAAACCCAAAGAGATGGATTGCTAGGATTATGGAGGAAGAAGGAGGATTTTCAGAGACTTTGTCCCATATTTTTAAGGCCTGGAAGCCCTGCTTTAGTTTTCTCTAGAGATAATTATTGAGAAGAAATAAACCTCTCAAGGCTATAGATAATAATCTCTATTACACAAAGCATAAACAAAGACTTAATTGAATTTCTGATACCACTTTTTACATATAATTGACAATTTATTGAATAAATCATAAAATATTCTTTATTGCTGGTAAGAAGGAAACTGAAATACCATTGAAACTATAGATCTACATCTGTGTGTGACAAAACATTGAGTGAGCCAAACACACGCTATTAGCAAGCGTGCCTTTCATAATAGGCAAATACCTTTCATAATAAGTAAATACTGAGCTCTTAGCTGAAGCTTTCAACCAACTCCTTGCTTTTATTTGGGGCCCTGAGAGCTATTAACACCAAAGTGAACCAAAAAGATTTATTTAAATATAAAAATTTAAATAAATAGAATGGAAAACTTCACTTTTTATTTATAGGAAGTGATAGCAATGTAACTAACTCACTTTCCTGGCTGAATTGAAAAGCAAATCTTTATGCTTTTGTCGGAGGTGCACCTGATACCAGTTTTATATTAGGATGAAATGAAGTACTTGTAAACTATTGAAAAGTTAACAGAAGGGGGTCTACTTTGCCATTACTTTTCCAAGATGTAGAACTAGGATCCCATAGTTCTTAGCTTCTCCATATTCTGCCTCTCTCTTCT
The DNA here is from genome assembly GCF_011100635.1 of Trichosurus vulpecula. Classification (NCBI taxonomy): domain Eukaryota; kingdom Metazoa; phylum Chordata; class Mammalia; order Diprotodontia; family Phalangeridae; genus Trichosurus; species Trichosurus vulpecula. Next base: position 264,538,712 of record NC_050580.1, on the reverse strand, counting down.
CCATATGGAAATAAGCCTGGTCACCAGGTCAGGGTATGGTGATATACATGGTCTTCAGATATCTACCAAGTCAGAGGGGTCCCATCTCCATATGGGTAGGATGTTCTCTATCCTGTGGTGACCAGAAAGCTGTGTCAAAGGAGACAGAGGCCAGTCAGTTCCTGAGGACAGCTTTGGTGTCTTTTAGGGAAAACTGATTTTAGGGGGAAGGGAAAGGAAAGAGATCCTAATGCAGCTTTGTTAAAGGTCTGTATTTTATTTTTGCTACTGATGGCAGTAGTAGTGAAAACCAAAGGAAACTAGCTTTAGCATAGCACAAATTTCTGGGAAAAAAGTCTCTTTGGATCAATTTGACTCGTTACCTGGTCCTCATTTGTTGTGTACAGCTCTTCATGACCCCATTCAGGTTTTGGCTCCAAATAGGGGCTAGAACTTTCCTTGAAAGCCTGAAACAAAAAGGATCCTAAATGACAGTGTACCAAGATGATGCCCAAACTGGAGTGCCAGGTGCTTAGATCCCTTCTTTAAAAAGGAAGTAAGAAATTCAATCTATCCTGGTTAGTTCATCTGACCTCAGCACTACCATTCTCAACTAAGAAAAACACTTACATAGATCTAGAACTCGAGGGACTTGAGAGGTCATCTAGTTTGACCCTCTCATTTTTATAGATGATGTATAGAGAGTTGTATCAACTTACCCCAGGTGATGCTTGTAGCAAGCATCACAGACGGGATATGAGCCCAGGTCTTTTGACTCCAAAGACTATAGTATTCTTTTCCCTATGCTACCTTGGAGGAAACCAAAGTTATAGGAAACAGACCATTTTCAGTCTTTGGTCAGTGACCAAAAAAAAAAAAGTTTATTCATAGAGGAAGGATATAAATGGCTACTTTCCAAAAGTGTTCTAAAAGGCACTGAAAAGCAAAGATCACTTACCAGTAGTTCTTGAAAGTAATATCACTATCTCCACACAAATGCTTTTAAAGAGGGTATTGGTCATTTAATACTCCAATTTCCTGATCAGGTATGCTAATAGAAGAGAGAGATCTAGAGGGACGTCATTGGCAGTATTATACTGTTTCTAGTATATCCTTGGGATTCTTGAATGGAAAGAATAATAAAGATTTGGTCTGAACTAAGATTTTTTTAAACTTTTACCTTTTTTAACTATTCAGAACGCTGCTACAGTCACTTAGGAGTGGGAGTTATAGTGAAATGTGTAGGATAGGGGTGGGGAACCTGCAGCCTCAAGGCCACATGTGGCCCTGTAGGTCCTCAAGTGCAGCCCTTTGACTGAATCCAAACTTCACAGAACAAATCCCCTTAATAAAAGGATTTGTTTTATAACACTTGGACTCAGTCCAGAGGCCACACCCTGTAATGATAATTAAGGTGCGACTCTTTTACTGCTTTCTTTTTTGGAGCACTGAGGTAACCAAGTGCCTTTGAGGAGTCTGGCTTTTGTTTCTTTGATTAAATGGGGAGTCTTTGATGACCTGCTTAAGAAGCAAGAAAGCCTAGTTCACATAGGTTTGAGTTGGATGGTTGTGATGGCCTTTGAACCTGAACAGGGTATATAAACTCAAAGGTTAGCTTTTTGTTTGGGGCTCTCACTCACTTGGAAGAGTGTCATGTGATTTGACCAGATCAGGCTCTGGGTAGCCGCTGGAGCCCCCCCCCCCCCAGCTTTGAAAACCCAGATGTTGGTGCCTCTCTCTCTAGTAACTATGTAATTCTTTGGTCAGACAGCTAGAGGCTTGTCTGTTGATAACTGTATGTGTTTTCTCTGTTTATATTGTCTCTGTTTTTAATTTCTGTTTGTATGTGCTCTGAAGTTCAGGGTGGCTTTTTCCTCCTGAACAAGTAAAAGGTATATGTATGTTTAATTAAAGTGAGATTGTTAACCCCTTAAAGTTGCTTTCCTTAGAAAAGCAGATCAAAGATCCTGCTAGCAGTCCTCCTGTGTGCTGTTGTTATGGGCCTTACTTAGCCACAGCAGCGGCAAGCAGCATTGTCGTTACACACCCAAAGACCTAGAAGGCCACAGGTTCCCCACCCAGGGTTAGGGTCATTGGATGAGTGACAGATATAGCTGAGCTCTCCCCCCTACCACTATACATTACTCAGTCACAGGATCACAGAGTTGTGGAGCTAGAAGACCCTCTGAGGCTATCTAGTCCAACCCGCAACAGATCAGGGAGCAGATAACCAGGGAGGATAGTAAGTCAGCTTCTTGAGACGAGAGGTAAGGGTTTAAACATTTTCATAGTGCCTACTGTGCGTCAGACACCGTGCTGATTGTTTTTCTACGAACGTCATCCCATTTGACCCTCCCAACAACACTGCGAAGTGGATGTTGTTATCATCCCCATTTTATACTCTAGGAAACTGTGGCAAACAGGGGTTAAATGACTTGTCCCGCATCACATCGATAGTGTCTGAGGCTGGATTTGAACTCAAGTCTCATTGACTCCAAGCCCAACCTACTATCTACTTCATCCCCTTGCTGTTTAAAATTAAGAACAGTAGACAGGCTAGTCTGCATCTCGTTGTAGCTTAGGAAGGGGTTACTAGCAGTCTGTACCCAATAATCTATGCTCCTACAAATATCGTGTGTATGTATATGTGCAAAGACATAGATATACGTACATACACTCACGCATCTGCATATGCATACAGAGGCATATGCATTCAAGGGTGTATGTATATCACTCACTTAAGACCACTCTATTCCATGTCCCCAGATAGACGGCACTCTCTAGCCTCTGTGTCCTTGCTCACAGAATTTCCTATGGGTGCCGAGCCAAGCTCTCCCTTACCTCTCTTTGCTAGTTGAATTACCACCCACTCTTTCAAGCCCAACTTATATATTAACATCCTCCACAAGTTCCTTGATTATAATAATTTTCCCCTTCAAACCTTACAGAGCGCTAATGGAATGTACTATTGTGTATAACAGTTATTGGTATTGGCATACCACACTCCACTCCCTAGGGACCATCTCTTGTCTAAGTTTTGCTTCCTCATCACAAGTACAGTACTGTGTACACAGCACTCACTTATTACATGGATTTCTGTGTCTTACATATCTCATTCCTTTCCCTAAAGCTCATGCTAAAATCTCTGGAGAGACTCGGCCGCAATTTCTCAGTGGCTACCATCATTTTGTGCCCTTCTAAGCAAGCATCGTTGCATTTGCCTTTGACTCTCTATCGATCCTTTACCCCTTACGTCCAATCTACTATCCCTTAACTACAGATTTTTGTCTGGGTGGCATGCTGACAGGTCTTCCCTACCCCACTCTCCCCGCCATCCATCCTGTAAACTAACATACAGTATGTACATCAGGTTTATCTTCCCCAGTTTAACAACCTCAGGCAGAGCCTCCCATTCTCTCCTGTAGATACCCTGTTCAGATTTACCTCTGCGCCTTGCCTCTTATGATCGCCTCATCTGGAATGTCATCTTCCCTTTTAAAATCTTAACAATTCAAGATGCAAATTCAAGTCGTGAATTATTGAGTAAATTTTTCTGGGGGTATTTTAGCCCACAGCGATTGTGCTTTCTTTGTCTACAGTTTTATACATAATTGTTCTTTAATTTACATGTGCAAGTTTGTGTGTATGTCATAGCTGTATCTTCTCAGGTAGGTTCAAAGTTCTCCAATGTCTTCTATGCGCTTTCTGTTTTTCATGGCACTTAGCATGGTACTGGGCAAAATGGTAGATGCTTCATGAAATTTGTTGATTCATTTGGACTCAGAAAAGTTAGTTCAAGTTAAAATTGTCACAGTTAGTTCAAGTCTTGACTGTGTCGCTTATATCAGTTGTGTGATCTTAGACAAGTCATTTTCTACTTCTGGGTCAGAGATTTGGTGATTTCTCAATTTTCTTATAGCTCTAAAGCTTTGAGATTCTATGAGATTCTGTGATTAATTATTTTGGAATTATTTGTTAAAGACTGGATGCTCCCTTGAAATCTTACTTCCAGATTACTTTATTTAGGTGAGCAATTTCCCAAGATGGAAATAAATGAAAGGAACTGGAAACTAATGAACTCCTTGAGTAAAATGTCAAACCAAGCCATTATAGAAATGAGTCTATATGCTTAAAGAGTAGTAATATCTGTCTTTAATGTAACACAGATGTTAGTTCCCCATAAAAGATTCATCTCAGCCAACTAGAAAACCTTCTATTCCTTCAAACTAGGTCTATCTACATTCATTTCTCTATATTTTGTATACAAAATATAGGCATATTTTATATATAAAATGTAGGCATATTTTATCTAACTCCACTCCCAAAATGTAGGTGAGCATAGCAATATTTTACTATGTTTAGTGCAAATTCAATAATATGTGATATTCTTTGGATGTCCCCTAAGCAAATATATTTATTTTTATTTTCAATACAAAGACTAAAAGATGCGGATGATTTGCCCAACAATCTCAGTGAGAATGGTGGAAAGGGTGCAGTAGATTGACAGTGGACTTTAGTCACAGCCCCAACACTATTCAACTCTGTGGCCAGTACTGTGGTCACTCTCTGTTTCCTTGTCTGCAGTGTGAATACTTAGATGAGATATTTTCCAAGTTCTCTTCCAGCTTTAAAGTTCTATGATTTATGACTTGTCCTGTCATCCAAAATACACTTTGACAGGGATTTTAGTAGGCACAAAAAGCCATAAATGAATATTTTATGAGGACATGGCATTACAAGTAGAATTTCAGCATTAATACTTTGTAGAAATTCGATTCCACAAATCAGTTCAACAAACATTTGTTAAGATGTCTTGTTCTATAAATGATCTTTCCTCCCCTAGGTCTTGAATAAGCCTTTCCCCCTCCCTTTTTTAAAGGAATGGCTCATGCAGAAATTTGTTTTTCTTAGCTTTATATTTATGTATCATGATGTTGTCTTCCTGTCATTCTCAGTGGAAGAGGATGATGGAAAGGGATGGGAGGGAAAAAGGAGGGATTTCTATTGTTTGAAAAAAGTAAAGTTTAATTAAAAATATTAAGCCTCTATCCTTATGATATATATACACGTGTGTGTATGTTTAGGCACACATGCACGCGTACACACGCACACACACACACACCATTCTGCGCTCTAGATCCTTCACCTCTATCATGAGGTGGGTAGCAATACATTAGTGCTTGAGAATCATGGCTGTCATTGCACTGATCAGTGTACGTTAGTCATTCAAAGCTGTCTCTCTCTACAATATTGTTTTCACCATGGAAATCGTTCTCCTGCTTCTGCTCACTTCACTCCGTATTAGGTCATACAGGTCTCCCCAAGTTTCTCTGAAATTATCTCCATCATTTCTTATAGCCCAGCAGAACTCCATCGTATCTAAATACCAGAAGCCAACTGATGACCCCCACTTTAGATTCCCCCAAAACCATATATTATATTTGTATAATTAGATAATAATTAGATATTATTAGATATAGATGTATAATAGATAATAATTAGATTCCCCCAAAGCCATATATTATATTTGTATATATTTGGGCATCTTTAGTCAGAATTTTCTTTGCTTAGGACTGCTCCCTCTCTTAATCTGCCCTCCTTCTAATTGTCCCTTCTTTCCATCTCCTCTTATTTCCCTGTGGATTGAAATGTGTTTCTGCGCTCCACTGTGTGTCAGTATTCTTGCCTCATTTGACTAGTTTAGATTAGAGTGAGGTAAAGTTTGAACTGCTTTTTCTACCCCTTCTTCCTTGTTTGTATAGACTTCTTATTCTTTCTTGTTTCTTTGTTTCTTTTTCCTTTCTTGCAGGGGGGAAGGCAGGGCCATTGGGGTTAAGTGACTGGCCCAAGGTCACACAGCTAGTAAGTGTATCAAGTGTCTGAGGGCAGATTTGAGCTCAGGTCCTCCTGACTCCAGGGCCAGTAATCTACTCACTGCCCCACCTAGTTGCCCCTTGTATAGACTTCTTTCTCCAACCTTCCTTTCCCTCCTTTCCCCCAGTATTTTTCTTCCCTTCCTTTTCTGTTCTTTTAAGGTCATTAGCATATAACAGAACCACTCCCAGGCCTTCAGTCTCCGTAGACTCCCTCCATGCAAGTGACGATAGGACTCAGAAGGGACACATGTGTCTCTTCCCCATGCTAGCGTTATCAATGTTTCTTTTTTTAATAATTGTTCGTTTGTTTTCACCTTTCACCTTTTAATGTTTCTCTTAACTCCTATGTTTGAACTTCAAAGTTTCTCTGCGGCTCTGGTCTTTTCGTCTGGACTGCATGGAAGTCCTCTTTTCGTTACATATTTGTTTTCTGCTATGTGGTTATATTCAGTTTTGTAGGTGAGTTATTCTTGGCTATGTAGCCTATATCTTTGGCCTTAGGGAACGTCGTATTCCAAGCTATCCGCATCTTCATAGCGGCAAATGCTAAATCGTGTATGACTCTGGCTGTGGTCCTTCAGTATTTGAATTCTTTCTGACTGATTGCAGAATTTTTAATTTGACAGGGAAGTTCTGGATTGTTATTATCATATTCTTGGGAGTTTTCATTCTGGGGCATCTTTCAGGAGTCTCTATTTCCATTTTGCCCTCTGGTTCTGATGGCAGTTTTCTTTAAAATTTCTTGAAATATGATATCTAAACTCATTTTTTGTTTTTTTTTGGGGGGGCGGGGAAGGGGGGAAGGCAGGGCACTTGGGGTTAAGTGACTTGCCCAAGGTCACACAGCTAGTAAGTGTGTCAAGTGTCTGAGGCCAGATTTGAACTCAGGTCCTCCTGCGCCACCTAGCTGCCCCTAAACTCATTTTTTGGCCACGGCTTTCAGGTAGTCCAGCCATTCTTTAATTTTTCTCCTCCCTTTATGTACCAGGGCAGTTATTTTTGCTATGAAATATATTACATTTTTCTAACCTTTCAACTTTGCTAATATTTCTTATTTCATAAAGTCATTGGCTTCTATTTGGTCCATTCTGATTTTTAGGGAGTTTGTTGCTTAAGCAAGGTTTTGTACCTCTCATTCCAAGCTGTTAATTTGATTTTCAATTCTTTCTTCCACTACTCTCACTTCTTTTCCAGTTTTTTCCTTTAGCACTCATTTATAAAACCAATTTTTGATATCTCTTGCTTCATCTCTTGAAGGAATTCTAATGGAATTTGTACCCAAGCCTTATTTTCCTTTCTCGATTTGCATTTTTATGGTAGCTTATTTGTTGTTTGTTTAATTGGTCTTTCAGGCTACTTTCTAACCTCAGTCTTTTTGTTAGGCTCAGGCTTTGCACACTTCTGAAGTGGTGATCTGGGCTTGTCCAGCTGCTGGTTTCTCAGGGTTATTGAACATTGTGTTGCTCTAGGCTCTTAGGGACAGCTCAGACTGGGGACTTGCAGAGCCTGATGTTTTCCCTGGTCTGAGCTATGCAAATTCCTGGCAAGGGTTTGGGTCGGAGCAGTAGAAGACCACTGTTAGACTCTTCTGCTATCAGTCACCTGGATAGCTATGCTGGTTTAGAGTGTCAGAACCTTAGGCTTCTCTTTGATCTGGGATTCCTAACCTGGTTGTTGTTTTGCAAGTTTCAGATGGGGGTAGACGCTGTCCTTCTCCACCTACACTGTTGCTGTTTGCTTCTGAACTCCCCCCTCACTCACTGTGAAGGCTTCTTACCCAGAACATCACTGTCATTTGGGCACTTATCCTTGCATCACATATGGGTTTCTAATGGTGGTGCTCCATGTGGTGCTAGAAACTCATCTTGCTTTGGGCATAACCTGAGCTCCCGCTTTGTCCCCAATGTCCACAGACCTCTCTGATTTTCTCTGCTGATGTGACCTGGGGAAATAACTTACTATGATTTTTTCTTGGACTTCCCCAGGATTCAATTTGGTGCATTTTGAAGGAGGTTTGCTGTTGATGTTGGTGGGTTTTTTGGGTGGGGGGTGGAGATAGTGGAGCCTTTTTTGTTGGCATTCATTGTATTTTAGATCTTGGCTCCATCCAATATTATTTAATCTCTATAACTCCTCTGTCACCTACCACTGAACTCTCACACAGTAGGCTTAATACATGCTTTTGAAAGTGATTGGATTTGACCCTGTGTTAGGTGCTGCTGTTCCTCATCTCGTGCTTGGGCTCCACGTTTCGGCAGCCACACCTCTTTGGTACCGAGATTTCAAACTCTTCATCGTTCGGTGAAGAATTGATAGAGATGGAGATTGTATCACTTTTAAGGCTCTTTCAGGAGGAGATGGAGGATTATGATTTGGTTGATGGTGAGGCATCATGGGATAATACAGGAAACAGGCAACTATGGCCCAAAGGCCAAAGCCAGCCTGATATCTGTTTTTGTATAACCCTTGAGCAAATAATGGTTTTTACATTTTTTGAAATAAAGTTTTATTGTGTGTTTTAAAATGGGGAAAACATTCATAACTTGTAAGCTGTATAGAAACAGGCTACAAGCCAAACTTAGCCCTCAGGCCATAGAAACCTAGGTTTGAATCCCATCACTTACTAGCTCTGGGACCATGCATGAGTCACCGGACCCTTCTTAGCCTCCGTTTTCTCATCTGTAAATTGGAGATAATAACATCTGTATTATGTAACTCACAGAGCTGTGAAATCAAATGAGATAAAGTACTCAAGTTTTAAAGTCCTATAAAAATATGAGTCATTTTAAAATTTCCAATCCATTATTGGTTTATGTGGAACTAAAATCAGTAAAAAATGGCCAATGGATTTAGGCAAAATAGCTTTTAAGTGTTGATACTTTTTAAAGGTTACTTTTAAGATTTTGAAACTATCTCCAAAAAATTATAAAATCTTGTCACTTAAGATACTTTGAAACACTAGAAGGAATAAACAATACAAAAAAAGATACAAAAAACCACCTGGCAAAAGTTAAATATTGGGAAGCATGAAAACACATTCACCACTCTATGCTAAACTTCTTCACGTGACGTCTAGTGATTCTTGGATGTTGGGCTTGCCTTTCAGAGATCTGTAAGCTTCCAATCATTTCAGTTTAACAAGTATTTATTACCATATTGCTGGGTGAAAGGGATACAGAAACAAAAATTAAAGTTAGGCTTTCACAGACTAAATGTCAAAATCCAAGAATAAGGAGCAAATATTTGTGAGATGGGGGCAAGGTGAGAGGGGTCAGTTATGTGGTTACTTTTGGGTATCTGTGATTTCATCAGCTCTTCAACCCATGCCATGTCTGTCCTAGGGAACTGACTGAGGGACAGAGAGGCTGGAGCTGGCCACAGGGTCACGCAGTTAGTTTCATAGGTTGGATGTGAACCTAGGTACTCTTACCTCTAAGCTCAGTATACCTTTCTTCAAGTCAATAGCTAAAATTGGGTGGTTAATAATGATGATGATAATTATAATAATTAGTAGTAGGAGCAGCAGCATTTATGTTGCGCTTTAAGGTTTGCAAAGCACTTTACAAATATATCTTATTTGATTAAGCTAGGGAAGTAGTTGCTACTTCCCCAATTTACAGATGAAGAAACTGAGGCTAAGAGGCTCAGTTTTGTCCAGCTTGCCAAGATTGCCCAGCTAGTAACCGATGACGAGTTTGAACTCAGGTCTTTCTAACTCCATGTCCAGTGCTTTATCCATTTTGCCACCTAGCTTCCTATAAAATGTATATGGGTCTATTCATATATGAAAGATATATGGATATTTTTAATCTTATGAATTTAGGCAAAGTGGCAGAATAGCTAGAGAGGTAGTCTCAAAGTCAGGAAGGCCTAATAGGTTCAAGACCTGTCTCTGACATATACTGCTGTGTGTCCTTGGACAAGTCATTTTAACTCTTGGTTCTCTAGGTTCTTCTCTAGGACTGTAGGTTGCAGAGAAAGTTCCAACATGCATTAATAAGAGAGAATCTCCTTGTTTGGGAATTTCCTATGCCAGTGAAATCACAGGTACAATCCCAAGCCTGTCTGAATTTAATGCTAGTGGCATAATTATGTATCCTTTCCGTACCCAAAAATACTAAATAAATTATAAATTTGAAAGGTGAAAAAATGACTATTGAGTACATTTGAGTGGGGAAGAAGAGAGAAAGTTTTATATGAAAAATGTTGGAGAATCCCTAAATTTAGTCAGAGAATGAAGGGGACATGGGGGAGATTGCTACTTTACACCCACACAAGAGAAATAGATTGCTGTGGACCCTTGTGGAGAAGATTTAGCAATTCAAATTTAGTTAGAACCCTATTAGTTTTACCACTGAAATAGACAAATATATGCACATTGAGGAGCACAGGAGGGGGAAAATGAGTCTATGGGGTTAGTAAGTAAACAACATTGAAACGACATAGTTTAGGCTGCTATCATAGCAGTGGTTCATGTTGGCATGGCTCTGAAGATTAGATGAAGGTCAGACCCTGCCCCCATGAAGCCGACAGCTGAGCAGGGAACCATGACACGTACGTCAATAATCCTAACAAAATTAATACCTGAAATTCTGCCTTCCCAAAGGTCTCTTATTGCTGTAGTTCATGTTCTCTGGCGCTGTTGTTCTGTGTTTCCTCAGGGCTCTTATCTATTGTCTTTTTGTATTTATTTATTTCTTGTAATTTCCTGACTTTGGTACATGTAACTGTAATGTTTTTGGTTTCTCTCTTATGTGTTAATATTTGGCATGGATCCAATTCAGTATCTGGCAAGTAAATAGAAGGAACAGTATTGCTCAGGGAGCAAAAAGTCCAAAATGTCGTCCCCCGCAGTGGCTTAGATAGCCAATGTAGTATCCGTGTTGCCTCTGACTGAGGTCAAGTTGAAGTTTCAGCCTCAGTGGATTTTTGTGCTGAAGTGGGTTTGATGGAAATTTAAGGTACAATCTGTCATGCATTAGGCAACTTCACTGAGAGCTGAGCCTCATGCAAACACAATACTAATGGTCAAGGCACATTTTCTAATGGCAACAGATAAGACAGTAATGTATTTTGGAAATTTGCTGCTTTATGGCCATTTGCATCTCGCTTCCCTTTACTGCCTTTAATGAGCGCTGTTTTAATTGTAACAGTAGGTGATGGCACAAGTGAAAGGATGCATTTTTGAGTTATCTCAGGTACCGTTTCTTGCTTTGTGACAATTGTGAACCCATCAGTCACTCGTCTGAGGTGGGAAGTGAAGTGACGGGATGGGAGAAAGGGACAGTTTAGAATAGTATAAGAATGACTCCAGGTTTTTCTTTTTAAAAAAATGACCTGTTGGGGCAGCTAGGTGGCACAGTGAGTAGAGCACTGGCCCTGGAGCCAGGAGGACCTGAGTTCAAATCTGGCCTCAGACACTTGACACATGTACTAGCTGTGTGACCTTGGGCAGGTCACTTAACCCCAATTGCCCTGCCAAAAAAAAATGACCTGTAACATTACTCCTTGTCATGTGCAGGTATGCTCATGTGGGTAAAAGAGTGTGTTTCATTAGGATATTATTCTGTTTTGGAGCAAAGACAAATAGATGAGGATACATGAAGCATTTATTTAGAGTTTACTATGCTTCCAGACACTATGCTAAATACTGAAAATACAAACAAAAAGGAAAATGCTCTTAAGAGCTTCCATTCTAATGGTGGATGACAACACATAGCAAAGTATTGAGAGGCAAGGGGCTGATGGGAAGAGCAGAAAAAGCAGTTTGTTGAATCAGGAGTCAGGCAGTGGATAGAGTGTGGGACCTGAGGTCAGAAAGACTCATCTTGTTGAGTTCGAATCTGGCCTGACACTTACTAAACTGTGTGTGACCTTGGGTAAGTCACTTTACCCTATTTGCCTCAGTTCCTCTTCTGTAAAAAATGAGCTGGAGAAGGCAATGGCAAACTACTCCAGCATCTTTGCCAAGAAAACCCCAAATGGGTCACAAAGAGTCGAACACATAAAAAATTGCTGAACAAAATAGCCAGGAGCTGAGTCAGGTTAGAGGTGAGCATGGCTGGCATAGGTAATTCCTCAAATGGAATTTCAGAGGAGGGACCAGTTAAGAGGAAGGGACCTCACTGGTGGAGGTGAAGTAATATGGCAGAGTCAGGAGCCGATCTCCAGTACTTTTAATCAATTCTGATTTTCGGCTCTCTCTGTAAGGGTCTGAATCAACATATGCACCTTGTGTGTTTATCCTGGAACATTTCATCCCATTTTCTCCCTCCCTTGACTCCCATGCCTCCTTTAACATCTGACTCTGTTTAGGGATTTCCTCATCATTTAAATTTTGCCTTAGTTTTCCATACTCAAATGTGCTATGGAGCAATTCTTTACCTTTAAATATTTTAATTCAATTAAAATGTATTAAGTGCCTTGAGGGGTAACAATTAGAGATACGATAAGAACTCCAAATTTATCATTCTCCTTTTTATAGTATATCCAGTAACATTACTTTCTGTGGATGAGTACATATTTTATATTTGGCAGAGTTGTAATATTAGCAATTTATGCACTTGGGGCAAGTGAGGGGTGGGAGGTGGTTATGTTTTGTGGTGGTGCAGAGGAGGGATAAAATCACTGGGAGCTGGCCATCTGATGAGGAAGAAATATGTCCTGGGATATCAAGAGGATTTAAGTTGCTGTATTGGGAGAAGCCCTTCCCCCTTTCCTGGGTCTCAGCAGGCATTAGTCAGAGAGCAGCATAGGTAAGAAAGGAAGCCCCTCTGAGTATCAGTATGAATAGTCTCTGCGTTTTCCATTCCAGGGCAAAGCTGTGCTCATCTCAGTCTGGTTACAGCTCTAATATATAGAATGATTCCATTGGAAAAATGGGCAAATTCAGCAATTTTTATAGGTTCAAGCACTCAGGCCAGGCAGGGATGATATACCGCTACAGTAAATGTTATTTTATAGCCCTTAAAGAACACATGCAGTGCAATGAGCAAGGAGAGTAGCAAATATGTTGACTTTCTTTCAACCGGCAGTAGCTTTAGTTTCTGAAATTAATCTCAGCATGTTAAAAGTCCAATTCTGTTTTCCCTCAGAATATCCTCTTTGTTCCTTTAAAACTTGGTTAAGGAAATTGGCTTTTTTAAAAAACCTGTTTAAACTGTTACATAACTGAGTTGTGTTATTGCAGTCAAACTTTTTCCAATTGTATCTTCCAAAAGTATCTGGAAATGAGGTACGGAACATACGTATAATGGTCTGCTGAGGAGAGAACTCCCGCTGACAGCCGAGTGAAAGAAGGGGGACAGTCAGCAAATTCACCTCTTGGGCATCTGTATGGCTTCGCCAGATCGAAGGTGCTCCTCCAGCTTAGGGAACATTTAGGGCATTTTAATGATCATTGTGCTTTCTATGCTTGGATCATTCTTTTGGAGTTTTGCATATGTAAAGCCACCAGGAAAACACAGATACAGATGTGGTTTTCACAGTTAGGAAGAAAAATGAGATGCATATCTGGAGGCGATTTGAGCAGTTGCCAGTCTTGAAAGCCGGGAGGCTTTTACTAAACACATGGCGTCTTTGATACCTTAGTGGCAGGTAGAACTATCAATAAGGGGGTGACAGGAAAAGCAAAAGGCTTGACAGTTTCCTCTCATCATTCCTAGCACATGAGAAAAAGGCGTCAGAACTGCCTATTCCACCACAAAGTGCCATCAGGAACTATGTTTATCGGATTCTCACTGTGTACTAAGTATTATTTGGAGTCTCTGGCAATTCCAAAGGAGACAATATGAACTTTTCTTGGAAGGAGTTTGCAATCTAATGGGGGAACATCTGAAAGTAGAATTATACTTCATGTAGCCATTGTTCCACTATGTAGCCTCAACTTCTGGAGCATGACCATGAACCAGGAAATAGCAAAAAGGAAATGCTAGTGGTTAACAAAAAATAAAGGTACCGTAGAATTCATACACCAAATCTCATATACTATTCATACAAGGATGCCTTTAGCCATCACTCAGAGCTTATTGATTCTTATTTTATGCACATTGTAGTAAACGTAATTTTCTTCTCACTAACCCTCTATAAGGTTAGAAAGGGAGAGATGGGCTGCTAGGATGATGTCAATTCCAGAATAGATTAATAAATGTATGGTTTATGAGCATATATGAAGGTAAGCCTCAATCACTAAACACCACTATGGGTGCATTGAGAAGGAGTTATGACAGAATTAGCCCATTGACAATTTTGAAGGGTTACTCAACTGATAGGGCAGAAAAACGTTCTAGGCACAGTATGCGTGGATTTTAGTGAGTCATTTAGTGATATCTCAGTTAGAGGAGGCGGGCACATGACAGCTATCTTCATGTATTGAAAAGTCCTTGCTTCATGGTGCCAAAAGGAAGAATTAGAAGTTATGGGTTGATGTTGCAAAGAGACAAATCGAGGCTTAATTATGAAAAAAAAAACCTCCTACCTTGCGAGCTGCTTTGGAACACAGATGGTTTCCCTCCAAAGGAATTCTTCTGGAAGAATTATAGAAGGGATTCTTTTTTCGAGCATGAGATGTATTAATTGGCTACTAAGGCTGCAGTTATTTCTAAAATTTGAAGATTCTCTGAATTAGTAGATATACAGACCTGGTTCAGAATTGGTCAAACTAATGGATGGAAAAAGCGTTGGTTAATATTTCTGTGATAGCCTGGAAAACTCTGACACCTCTCTGTTTACCATTTTATTAGTGACTTGGTTGGGGATAGAAATTACATGCTTATTCAATTTACTGATAACCTGAAGTTGGTTGAGATGGAAAATGCATCGAAGGACATAACATCCAAAAAACACATCTAGACAAGACTAGAACAGTGTTTTAAAAGGATAACTAACGCACTTGATACTTAGGTGAAAAAAATTCACTTACATCAGTGCACGCAGTATATGCTGAAAAGTTGGGAGTTTTGTACATTGCAGTTACAGTAGAAATCAACAATGTATCATGGTGGGCAGAAAATCTCAATTTGCATTAATAGAATTGAAGTACCAGAACAAAAGTGGTTATTGGCTGCACTCTATTTTGATCTAATAAAATCATGTCTGTATTCCAGTCTCGGTGTCCTATTTTAGGAGCGGCATTGACAGTCCCAGAGGCTAGCCATCATGGATAGTGAAGAAATTAAAAGCTACATGGCATGTGGAATTCTATCAGTAGAATTGGAGATCTTGAATTTTGTAAAAGGAAAACCTAATGTGGCATGTGGTATGGTCACTATGTTGAACTCTTTGAAGGATTATCATGTGAAAGAGGGTATCAAATTATTTAGCTTTGCCCAACAATCAGTTGGCAAAATTTATGGGCATGAGATTTGAGCTTCACATTAGTGGAAAAACAAACTTTTAGAAATTGGAGCTGCATAAAAATGGAATCAGCCGCTTAATGATAGAGGGAATTTTACATTGCTACATATGTTCATAACCATTTGAGGCTGTTATAGAAAGAATTTGTCTGGCAGAGAGTTGCCTTGAACACTGAGGGGCTGCCTAGTGTCACACAGCCTACATGTGTCCAGGGGCAGGATTTAACCCCAGGTTTTCCTGGCATCAGTGCTAGAGGGAGCTTCTTTTCTATGTAAGTATGGACAAATTGGCTTCACCTTTTTCAAAAGTGAGATTATTTCACTAGTTCCAAAATCTCTTCCCAGTCAGCTAGGTAGTGCATTGTACAGAAGTGGGCTTGGAGTCAGGAAGACCTGAGTTCAAGTTGTGCTCAGAGCAGGTCACTTAATCTTTTTCTGCCTCAGTTTCCTCATCTACAAAATAGCACCTACCTCACAGGATTGTTTTAAGGGAAAAATGGAATAATATTTGTAAATGCTTACTATTATTATTTTTTAAAAATCAGAGTTATTATTAGTAAGTAAATAATGGTCATTATCTTCTGTTAAGGCCAGGCAAATTTGGAATCCATTTTAAGTGTTTTCATTCTGAATTATTAAAAATAAAACCAAACTAGTATTTCAGTCACCTGAAAATTGGAACGTCTAGAATAAGTCACGCTCTGAGTCCTCTGGTGGGCAGTGGTTTTACTCTATCATGACAACAGTAGCTTATATGTATATGTTGCTTTAAGACTTTAAAAATACTTTCCTCAGAAGCTCTCTGTGAGGTAGTATCTGTATGTAAGAAAACCTAGGACATGACTATTAACAGGCAGGCAGGCACTGAGCCAACTATAACTTTATGGAGATGGAAATTCATGTTCAGTTGCCAGCGAGACAGACGAGGTGAGGAAAAGAGGAAGTTCAGTGCTGATAAATGTTATGAGGATGAATAGAATTGCTGGAGGCTAGTGGGACTAATCTGTAAAGGCCTGATGGAGATGCATTTAGAACAGAGTTTTTTTTTAAAAAATATATATACTCTACGTGAAGAGGCCTAAAGAGTAAACACTCGCTGAAACAGAAAAATGTTATTTTTTTCTTTAACCAAATCTATAGAGAATCTTGCATGATCTTCCTAGTTGTTAATGCTTTTTTTCCCTCTTCAAATTAAATTGCATTTATCCGTGTAGATCGTATGTCCTCTAGTAGGATATAAGCTCCTTGAGAGCAAGGACTGTTTTTTTTTCTTTTGTATTTTCACCCCTAGTACCTTAATAATAAGTGGCTTACATAGTAAGTGCTTAATAAATGCTTATTAAATTGAATCAAATTTTAGATTAAAGAATAAAAAGTTATTTATTGTGAGTGTAGTTTATGCTAAGTGCTAAGGAGTCAAATAGATAAAGCTAGAGTCTCTGGGGCAGCTAGGTAGCACAGGGAATAGAGCACCAGGCCTGGAGCCTGGAAGACTCATCTTCATAAGTTCAAATCTGGCCTCAGACACTTATCTATGTGACCCTGGGCAAGTCACTTAACCCTGTTTGCCTACGTCCTCATCTGTAAAATGAGCTGAAAAAAGAAGTGGCCAACCACTCTAGCTTCTTTCCAACCCCAAAGGGGGTCATGAAGAGTCAGATGTGATCGAACAACAGCAAAGAAAATCCCTGCTCTCAAGGGGGCCCTGCTCTAATGGGGGGGAGGCGAGGTGGTAGGCAAAAATGTGTAAGGGCCAATGTGGGAATTTGTTTTGCTTAACTAACTATATTTATTACAAGTCTTCCTCCTCATCTCTTCCCCTCCCCTCCCCCACCCCCATTAAGGTGTAGGAAACAATATAAATGCTTGTTAATTGAAAAAAGACAGAAAAAAGAAAGTTCAGGGGCAGGGCAGACAGAAAGACCCAGAAACCTTAAGGATGGAGTGATGGAGAGTATATCAAGTCCCAAAGGTTCTTAAGTTACTAAGGTAGTGTGAGGAAACTTCAGGGTTCTATGTAGAGGAAGGGCAGATTTTAGGAGACAGTGTCAGGGCAGAGGAGAAGCCCTGGTCTCTTCCATTTCATTATAAGGAATGGAGTTGTTGGCTTCATCTCATTCAAACTGTGTGAGAAGGCACGCTGCCCAGGCAAGAAGATGAGGCAAGTATGGACTAAGTGAGTAAACCCTTATTTTCTCCAATTGTGGGGGAAATACCTGGGAGTTATCCCACTAGTGACAGTCTAACCGGTCAATTAATCAATCGATTGACAAGCATTTGATAAATACCTGCTTTGCGGGAGGCCTGTGCCAGGCACTGAGGATACAAAGACAAAAGGAAAAAATAGTTCTTGCCTTCAAAGAGCTTATATTCTACTAACTGGATATAATTTGTTCCCAGATAAGTAAAAAAAGTATGTATACATACATTTGTATGTATATTATATATAAAGATATATTTTATTTATAGCTCTGTTATGTTATATATTTAAAATTGTATATAATAAATATAAAGTGATTGGGGCATGAACAACTTGAGTAATCTGGAAAGGGAATCAATCTTATGAAGAGAGTGAGGGCGTTTTAGAGTTGGAGGTAGAAACTCATATGACATTGAACTGTCCCTTGTTGTCACAATTTGAGGACCATTCAAAACGAAAGGAGCAAAACAATTTTTTTCTGATTTAAACTGAAGTGGGAATTTTAGGTTGGCAGTATGGAATGTTTCAAGAATTTGTCCTTTTTCGAGGAAGAGTGAGTGGGCTGTAGAAAACTGCCATTATACACGAATAAACAAGAATGGTTCATGACCATTAGTTGGATATAATTGTGGCTATGGAATAAAAATGTCTAGACCTTTGTACATGCCTGAAGTCTTTGTATGTATTTTTATTCTAGTATTTAGCCAGAAAAAATGGCTTATGGTTTTGACCACAAACATCTTTAATGAGAATAACTGCAAATAAACATTGATTTATAACCTCCCTGCTCCTTAGTGCCTTCATCTGTAGAATGAAGGGGTTGGACAAGATCAGTGCTTCCTAAAGGAATTTAGCCATCACTAACTTCTTGTCATGAAATATTGTGATAGAACCCATAAATGCTGATCCGTTATGTCTTAAGGGTATTGTGTAATGATCCATCCCTGTGCCTTCCTCCTTTTCCCCAACACAGATAAAAAGGGAACTAGAAAATTTTGGAGTAAATTACATTGATTATAACAAAGAATTAGCCATTAAGTTTGTAACTTCCCACTTACTGTTTAGAAGGAAAATGTCACTAATACCAACATTTTCTCATAGAATTCTCTCTCTCACCACTTTCCATCCTAATTGGTTATTATGGCATTATTAATATTAGTTATTCTAGAAATTATCTATTGCAATTTAATGGCAGTATGATTTAATTAAATTCAACAAATATTTATTCAGCACCTTCTATGTGGAAAGTCCTAGACCGCATTATTTCTGAGGTTCCTGTCAACTCGTATGATTCTATGACATGTATTTTGCAAATGACTAAAATTTGGTTGCCACATCATAAAAATCACAAGTATACGTTGTTTTCCTTTTCCCCCCAAGAGCGTTCTTCTAGCAGTACTATTCTGTGTTTTCTTCAAAAAGTAAAGTAGAAACTCGCTGACATTGAAAATGCCAGGTTTCCACTGGTGCCCCTCACCCCTCCCTTAATTTAGGGTAATAATATATTCAAAACCTAGTTAAAATGTCTTTCCATTTGAGTGGTGGTTGTGGGTGGCAGTGGCTGGTCCTTTTATTAGCTTTCATTCACCTCTGACAAATATTGACTTAGCATGACTGATTTATCTTTCCCAACAATCCATAATGGGGCCTTGGCACTGAAATATAGAAACAATTGTAGTAAACTCCTCTAAAAGGCAAATGTTTTCTTCTTTAAATGAAAGTCTAACACTTCTTATAACTATTTAATAAATCTGCCTGGAGCTGCTAGCTGAAAGACTTGAGTTATTTTTGTGGAAGAATTTTTTTATGCTTTACAGGCAGCAAAAGAACAAAACGACAACAAATATTAAGGACAATGACAACCCATGTGAATATATTGTTTGTTTGGTTTTTCATTGTAATTCACATTGAACAACATTGCTGTTCCTCTTACCTCCATACCTTTGTAGAGACCACTCTTCCATGCCTGGATTATGTTCCCCCTTCACTATGTCTCTTGGAATCACACTTTTCTATCAAGCCACCTCTTCTCTAAAGTCTTTCCTCATGCCCCCAGCGGCTAGTATCTCCTGAAAATTATCTTGTATTTATTTTGTATATAACGTGTTCTCCAGTAGAATGTAAGTATGCTTCTTGACGACACGGACTATTCCCTTTCGCTTTTTGGGTCCCTAATGCCTCATAAGTAAAGTGAAAGGTTTGGACTAGCAAACCACTAAGGTCCCACCCAGCTCTAGGATTCCGTTTTCTTCTATGAGGTCATTGGTTTTACTATGACATGATAGATAGGGGAAAACTGAAATAATGCATAGGCCATTTCTATTCAATTTCATTCATTGCCATCTATACCGATTACTAGTTAGTTACTTAGTGGTGTGTTGGGAGCACTGTGTTAGGTGCTGTTCCCAACAAACTATTTAGCTATAATCTGAAATAAAGAAGCCTATGATGGATGACATCATGAAAAACCATGGAGCCTTTCCCCTTACTTTCATGCAAAATCAAAAATCCTCACTACAATAGACTCTTATGCATCCTGTTTTAAGAAAGTAATAGAAAATTAAATTCCACAGTTTGCCATTCCACTGATGACAATGACCCCCACAAGAAGGTTAAGTAACTTGATACAGATCTTAAGGTAAGTTAAGGGTGCCAGCAATGACCCCCTAAGAATTTTTAAAGATTTGAACAAATGTCCATGCTGTTGTTTGTTGATACTCAGCATATATATGTTTAGAGTTTACTTTCGTAGTCAATTTTTTTAAGTTCTTGTAGCACACATTTAGAAACACAGATAATTTTATTGTGCTGCATGGTACTCAGGCAGAAATCAAATAATTTATAAGTCACAGTAATTAATGTTACTTTTACATAGCCAAACAAAATGTTTCATGTTCTTTTCATTCTGCCTCCAGTTTCTGTAATCCATAATCCAATCTTAAATTTCCATAATCAGTACCAGAGTTTTCCCTAACGCTATTTAATTCTAAGCTAATGGGATCATAGAGATGGGAGGGACCATTAAGATTATGAATTCTTTAACACAGAATGAACATCTACAGTTTGAATGCCTTCCATGACAGGAGCTCCCTATCGTTTGAAGGAGCATGGACCCTTGTGGCCAGCTCTTAGCAATTTGAATGCTCTTTGTACTGACTTGAAAGCCACCTCCGTGTTGCTCGTACTCATGGATCCTACATTTGTTATCTGGAGCTAAACAAAACATCTCCAGTCCCTGTTCTCCACAATAACCATTCAGATATTTGAATATGGCTCCTATGAGGTCCTCGGTCTCTACTCTTTTAATCATTATGATAATATACAATGGCAAAGGCGAAAGTCCCATATCCTGCTCTCTAACACTACTTTCTCATGCTATGCCTCCTCTTCTCCAGCTATGGATTCTTTTTAAAGTGGCTATTTTTTTTCTTTTGATGCCCCTCTTCTCTCAAATAGGATGGCCTTGAGTACTTGAATAACTGGGGAAGAGAGGATGGAGTTCTAAATTCCTAGCAGTTGAATTCATTGGAGTAAAGGAATGGGAGATGGAGCATTGAGTTAGAAAAGGAGGTCCTAGTTGACGCCTCATCTCCTTCTGTTGCTGTCTGATCAACTAAAACACACTTGCCTTTACAATTAGTGTTAGACACAATAGTGTTCTGGAGGATTTGTTAAGCTGTCTACCATGCAGAAGACACTGTGCAGTGTTCTAGGAGTACAAAAGGGATCAAACACAACTTGCTTTCCCTTTAGAGTTTAGTAGGGGGAAAGATCTCTACGCACACCAAAAAACAAACAATTATACAAGAGAGTGTGAGATCTGGGAAAGTATTGTGATAAATTTGAGGAGGGAGAGGTCATTTTTACCTCATGGAGGAGGAGGGAAGCTGGGGAATGCTTCACCAATGAGCTGACAAAAAAGTATCAATTGAAGGACGCATGGAAGTAGAGTTTGGGATGTTTTGAGGGGAGGGGATAGTGGGGAGTGTGTGGGAGGATTCTACACATGGCATAGGATAATACAGAAGATAAAATGAATATTGGGAGCAAAAAGTCAGTTTTCAGATTGGCCCAGAGCCACACAGCTAGTAGTGTCTGAGGCTAATTTTTTTACATTTAATTTTTATTCTATTTTTCACAATTACAAGTAAACAAAAATTTTAATATTCTTTAAAAAAACTTTTGAGTTCTGAATTCTCTCCCTGTCTCCCTCCCTTCCCCCTTCCTCTCAGAAGGCAAGCAATTTGATACAGATTAGACATGCGCAGTCACGCAAAATATTTCCATATTAGCCGTGTTGCAAAAGAAAATGCTGACCAAAAAACCCCAAGAATAATAAAGAAAGCTTAAAAAAGGATGCTTCGATCTTCTTCAGACTCGATCAGTTCTTTCTCTGGAAGCAGGTAGTATTTTCAGCCTAAGTCCTTCAAAATTGGTTTGGCTCATTGTGTTGCTGAGAATAACTAAGTTATTCCCAGCTGATCATCATACACTGTTGCTGATACTGTGTACATATTCTCCTGATTCTGCTTATTTCACTTTGCATCAGTTTATGTAAGTCTTTCCAAAAACACACTGCTTGTCATTTCTTATAGCACAGTATTATTCCATCACAATAATATGTCACGCCTAGTTTAGCCATTCCCAATTGATGAGCATCTCCTCAAGTTCCAATTCTTGGCCACCATGAAAAAAGCTGCTATGAATATTTTTTGTATATATAGGTCTTTTTGCTTTGTAAAAAAAAAACCTCATTGCAATACAGTCGTAGTGGTGATATTGCTGGGTCAAAGTTTATGCAGCTTTATAGCACTTTGGGCATAGTTCAAATTGGGCTCCAGAATGGTTGGATCAGTTCACCTGAGGCTGGATTTGAACTCAATTCTTTCTGACTCCAGGGCCAGCACTCTAGCTGCCTATTTCCAGTGAGAAATGTAACTTGGGAACCATATTAATCCTCAAAATTTTCCTTCTTATTCTGTTTTACTTGAAATTATTTTCATGAGGTAAAGCCTCATCACAATTCCAACCAACGTTCTTAAAACTGTTAACCAGGAGCTTTTTTACATGGGTACAAATGAGTTTTATTCAATTTCTTAAGGGTATCAGCTCTTTACTATTTTCCTAAGGGCAAAGAATTGGAAAGGAAGGCACCAAGTACCTAAAGTTAGTCAGCAAACTTTTTTTAAGAACCTTTTATGTGGCAGGCACCATGATAAGCTCTGGGGATACAAAGAAGACAGCCCTGGGCTCTCAAGACACTTATCATATGATGGGGGAGATGACATATAAACAACTACGTACAAACAAAATGTATACAGGTTACATTTTGAGTTGATAACAGCAGCAAGGCGCTAGCCTTAAAGGGGCTAGGGAAATATCCCTCACAGAAGCTGGAATTTTTGCTGGGACATGAAGGCAGCTGGGGAAGCTAGAAGGTGGAGATGAGGCGGGATGCAATTATAGAGGCCAGTAGTGAAAATGCCCAGAATCCAGAGATCAAATAGAGTTCAAGTAACAGGAAGGAGGCTCGTATCAATGGATTGCAGAGTAGAAGAAGGGAATGCCATATCAAATAATAACAATAATTAAAATTTATATGGTACCTACTATGTGCCAGGCACTTTACAAATATTTTATATCACTTGATCTTCACAACAACCCTGGGAAGCAGGTGCTATCATTATCCCAATTTTACAGTACTGAGGCAAACAGAGGTGAAGTGACTTGCCCAAGGTCACAAATCTGGTAAACTTGTCAGAGGCGGCCATCTAACTCAGGACTTCCCAACTCCAGGCCCAGGATTCTATGCCTGGTGCGTCCTAGCCACTCAGTGCAAACTTCATGGACTTCACAATTCTCTCAATTTCCATCAACCAGACCCAGTTTGTTTTCTTGTCTGTGAGGACAGATAAGCAGAGGTCACCTTAGCAGGTTTCCAGGCCTGCCCAACGGTAATTAAGGGGACAGGCTTGCCAATTTCCTGATACTTAGGAAATAATTTCCACTGCGAATGAATTTATTTGTAGTGCAGTGAAGTAAGTGAAATAGCATGAAGTTTTTATTCCTTTAGCTCAGTTCTGAAATTAAGCTCAGCAGGCTCAAAGAACCAGTCTGCTAACAGCAAAAAATTATTTATGTGTGACTGTGTGTAATATATATGAGTATACATGTATATTACACACACGTACATCTATATACACATATCTATGTATACATCATTATTACCTTAAAAGCATAGTTTAAGGAATCAATTTGTCCAACCTAGTATGTAAATTAGTTATGGGTAATTCCATTGAAACGTTTCCTGTTATATTTTCTTAAAGTGTTTCAGAAACCTAGTAAAAGGGGTTTACCAGTAAGTTTCTCCTTTCACCTGAGGTGAATAACTTAGGAAGACTTTATCATAGAAACTGCTGGAAACTGGTGCATGGTTTTTATTTGTTTGTTTTTGAAAGAAGAGATGAGATGGAACACATAATTAGAGTAAAATACCTTCTTTCTCACTAAAATAAAACAAAGTTAGAAAAACAGTTCATTGCAGACTTATGGCACAGCTGAATGTGAGACCCAGAATACTTTGGTGAAAATGGTTAAATGAATTTGGGAGTTTGGGAGATTTGAGTGGGTTTTTTTCCTCTTCCCTATTCTTTTCATTATCCTTGTAATTTCACTGAGCTTTCATTTATATGAATGTCTGGCTCCTTGGTGCTTCATAAAACCAAACCGTAGCATCTAACTTTTTGTACCTGCTTGATTTATTTTCTGTAGGCCAGGGATTGATTCTCAACCTTTTTTCTGTCATGGCCTCTTCATGCTATTTACCTATGCCTCCAAGAAGCTATATTGCATGTCCACTGGTCATACACTGGTAAAACCATCTTGGCAGATGGGCTAAACCTGGTTAAGGGTAAAGAACAGGCCTCAAACCCATCAGTGAGTTAAGGAGATGTCTGCCCCAAGCATGTGAAGACTTCCCCCAGTGAGATGGGTAGATGAGAACAGTTTGTTCCGATGACCATGAAGGCAGCTGAAGCAGGTGCTGAGGGAACTCTCAGAGCTTGGTCAGATATCCAAGAGGCCAAGGTCATCCTCTGCATCCTGAGCCATCACCGGTCCTCCTGACCTCTGTCTTGCCTTTGGACTTCAACGACTCTGGAAGAGGCTGATGACTTTGTGCAACTCTGTCTTGCTTAAATCTGCTTCATGGGCAAGTCAAGACGTCACCTGTGATGTCCCTGGTCCTCTTTGAAAATGGATGAGCAGCGACAGCTATATGTGCATATATAAGTAACTATGCATATAAAGTGTGTACATGCATACACCCATGTATACACACACGTGTGTGTGTGTGTGTGTATGTGTGTGTGTGTGTGTGTGTGTATAATGGTTTTAGAAGTAGGAAATAATTGTGAAAACATTTATTTGAACATTTGGGCCGTAGATATATTAAGAAGGAGCGATAAGGACTTTGTTCAGGATGTCAGCGTGGTGGGGGTAGGGTATACTTCTTTTCTAGTGTGCTCCTATAGCTCCCCCTTCCTCACCTCCCCCTCACTCCCTGTCATCTCAGGGATTAAAGGATCAGAAACTGTTGGCCGTGCTGTAATATCATGGACCACGTTCTCTGGGGGACAGGCAACCCTCTTCATGCACCACAGTACCCAGGACAGATTGTTTTCTATGTCTTCTCCTTTTAATTCCATTCGCCCCAGGCAGAAAGATTCTTCTGTTTGAGATTTCTATTACCCTTCTGGTTGAGATGGGGCATAGTGGGAAGAGTGATAGATTTAAAACCTAGAGGATCTAGGTCTGATTTCTGTCTCTGTCATTCTGGTCTTCCTGTTGCTGTCTCATAGCCAGGAAGGATCTCTAAAGCTTAAACTTGGCCTTCACTTTAAACAGATGGTGGAAGTGAACATTTCAAAAGCACTCAGTTTTTTTTTTTCCTGAAGAGCACATCATCATGATACCTGAAGCTGAAAGTGGTCCTCACATGATGCTGCCTCCTATTCTGGCCACAGTTGTTAAGAGGCACCTATATGCTTCTTGGGAAAGAATCTCAGACCAAGTATTTTGAAACATCCTGATACGCACCATGATTGGGTGTCTATCCCATTAAGTAGAATTAAGAGAACTTCTAAAACAGACTTTTGACAAGCACCATCTTTGTTTCTTAATGTTCAGTGTTAAAACATAGCTTAGCAAAACAGTTTGTCAGAGTTAAAATTCAGTCTGTGTCACTTTTGGAAACCTAAACATTGATTCTTTGTCATATGTTTTTGAAATGAAATCATAGGCTTAGGAAAATCACCAAAGGTAATAAAAGTAGCAGGACTAAATGGAAAAAAACCCAACAAAACGTAATTTGATTGTCCATTTTTTTAACCCCATAAGACAGCTTTGAACCAAGTGCTCCTTGTAACGTCATGGAAGAGTACCAGTGGAAATAAGATGATCTCTTTGGAGCAATGGGAAAAATCCAGAGATTGTTGTGTTTTTCTGTTGTCCATGGTAGGTGGCATCAGGTAGAGCCTGGCCTGTGAGAGAAAGGAACCATTTTTAAGTTCTGGTACTCATGAAGGGTCGGAGTGACAGGAGCTATCAGGCTCAGGAAAAAGGCCCAGAGGCCCATAATCACAAGCAAACAGAAGGTCTTAAAGACCAGAGATCAAGTTAGGGTTCATGGGGTCAACTCCTGGTTTGAGCAGAGCAAGGAAAATAATATAGATAGAAGGATAGCAAGGTAATACGGAGGAATTAATTCTCAGAGGGAAAGACTATGGTCTCAGAAGATGCTAAGATCAGGCATCAGTTAGTAAAACACACCTCATTTCAACCTTGTCCTAAAGTAGGGGATGTTTCTCACTCCACGCCCTCCCCATCCTTTTCTATTTCCTCTTTAAATAGACAGTGGACATAAAAGCTTTTAGAAGGGCCATTAGAAGTGGAGAAAGTGATGCAGATGGTTAAGAAAAAGATAAAATGAGCAGGAACTTCTCAGGGTCTTGAGTTTGTTGATCATAGCCTGAACCAGAACTTGTCTCATTATAAAGATATATCATTTTTAGTAACATATGTTTTCAGTATAATTTTAGATTATTTTTTCTTTCCGTTTTTCTTCTTGAATTAAAAACAAACCTAAAACAGTGCCCCACACTTCTTGAATATTTCTCTCCAGTCTTCAAGAGTTGCTTGAAGAATTGAGAGGTTAAGTGAGAGGAGTCAGGAAAATCACGTAGCTAGGCTATATGGTACTTACGCCTGTCTTTTCTTGACTGTGAGGTCAATGCATTCATCACCACCCTGAGTTTTCTCTCTTTTCTAACTTACTGCTTCTCCATCTGAATTTTGTTTCCTCTCTCCTGCTGTCGTTTTCTTTTGCTAAGAGATTTTTTCCTTCAGTCTGAATTCTTATCCTCCACCACCCACTCTGTCGCTAGTTATGACTTTAGGTGGAAAATAAATGGCAAGAGGAAATTAATCTCTGATCATATTTTATGTAAATATCAGGGCAGTAGAAAGTGGAAACTGGGGGGGACAAGAAACAGGATAAATTTCTTTTAAATATAGTTGTTTTACAAAGTTATCTCAGCTTTGATGGCTGTGATTGTCTTCTGCAAACAGAGAGATCCTGATTTGTCATTATAGCAATAATCAGGATTATCAACCAATATCTTCTTACTGGCCAGGACACTTTTACTTATTATAGAAAATGGCATTAGCCATCAAAAATGTCATAGAGGAAATCAATTAGATTGTAAGCTCCTTGAGGGCAAGGACTGTCTTTTGCTTCATTTCGTATCCCCAGTGCTTGGCACAGTATTTGGCACATAGTGAATACTTAATGAATGTTTATTGAACTATTGAAAATCCTGTAAAAGAAAAGGAGTTTTAGAAGTATATAAAAAGTATATGTTCTGGTCCCACTCCCTCAGAGTCAGATTAATTTTATCATACTTCAGGTTTCCAGGGTTCTCTTGAGTTTTAGAATGTCTTGCTTTTCAGTAGTCGTGTGCTTAAACATACACTAGCTGTGTTTCCTTCCATTTTTCAATAGTACTCCAGTTCCATCAGATAGCTTTTACAAAGGAATATTTACCTAAAAGCTACTGCAAAAACAAACATACACACATTTTCCCCGGTGTCACTGGGGCATGCTCTTCTTTATACCATCACAATGCCTATGTAAGCAAATTAAAAACTTAACTGTTTCTACATAGTCCCACTAAGTTCACCTCCAAAGACAGCATCACTACTGAGCAAGTCTTCATTTCAGCTTTGTAGGCTTTGGATCTAGAATGTCACTCCCAAAGATTGTTCTTTGTGCCTCAGAGTTGATGCTGCACTGGCCAGATTGAATTCCAACTTCTGGATTTCTCTGACTTGCTCTCCAGTTTTTGGAGATTCTGCTCTCTGCCTCTAGAATGGAAAAGGGGAAATGAAAAGTCAAGGGAGCAGTGCTCATTTCTGAGGGTCCTATGGTGTCAGAGGCCGTTTTCCTTACAACACGTCTCCCAGTGGACACTGTGAGAGGAAGAATCACCAGGCTTCCCCAGAGGTGGCCAAAGGTGACTCAGTCCCAGCCATGTGGCCAGGCAAAATAGGTTCCACCCAATCACATGATTAGCAAACCAGAACCTAATTACAGCGTGTCTATCCATGCTCCAAGGTCTTTCCAAAGCTCTTCTCTTACTTGTATATCCTGGAAGTTATCTTCTCAGCCCCTTCTGTGTGGAGAGATGCCATCTGAATAAGCTCATGAGGTCTCTCTCAGACCTTTTCCCCTATTACACTTAATTTTTTTTGTAAGTAAGCTTTCTTCTTTTTTAACCTCAGTAAGATAGGGCAACTATACCACCCTTATTTTACAGGTAAGGATATTAAGATTAAATGAGGTTAAGTGACTTATTGCTGTGTCTTTGGGAGGCTTCATATCCCAGTTGGTTGATGTAATGAGGAACAGCTGTCAAGCAGTTGAGCCAAAGTGCATAGCTCACACTCCAGTACCATGTCAGACAGTATACCAGCAGAAATGCAGGAAAAGGTTATATAGGAAAAGATTGTTTTCTTGGCTTTTTTCTGTCTCTGCCCAGAGGCTTTATAGGAAGCCAGGCCATTATAACCAGATAAAAGATTCTTTTCCTGAACCTCAGCAGCCCTCGGAATGAGTTCAGTTGTTTGCTATCTGAGGAACATCAAAGACAACTGTAGCAATATCTCCCACTTCTGACCAAGCATGTCTTTGGGGGAACAGCTGGTGAACTTCAAGAGCTCTTCCTTCCTAGAGAGCCTCCCTCCTCCAGGGCTTTCTCTAACTTGGGTTCTTAATACCTGATTCTGTTATATCCTGTGTGGGAAGCATAATGAATATTTCTAAAAATGATATCACATATCCATCAGTTGGGGAGGGCTAAACAACATAAATATAATGGAATTTTATCTATGTAAAATATGCTGTAAGAAACGGTGAATATGGTAAGGACAGAAAACAATTTTCTATAAGAATATTCTGTAAGAAATCTGGAGATTTACACAAACTGATTCAAACTGAAGGAAGGAGAACCAGAAAAACAAACAACAGCAACAGAACAATTGAATATGAATTCTGGGAAATTATAGTGATGAAGCTTGGCTAAAAGCAGAAACATAAGATATTACCTTCTCTCTCCTCCCCCTTCTTTGAGGGCATGGGGGACTTTTGATGTGGAATATTGCTACTGACATCAAACCTTTTTATAAGTTGGTTAGTTTTGCTGAATGCGTTCTCCCATTTTTTTTACTACAAGGGATGGCTCTCTCTGAGAAGGGAGGAATATATTGAGAAATGTAGTTAATACAAAAATATTTTTAAATATCAATAAAATTCTTTTTAAATGTTATGATAAAGTCATCTCATCAATGTCCCACCTTCAAGCCAATCTTTACCTAAGTGTCCCGTGGAGAGATGGGTAAAGATCTCATTAGAAACAAAACAAGATAAAATATAGAAACCACAGAACAAAATGGAAAAGCATATTGTACATGGCTCCCATGCAAAGATAAGGAAATAATTTTTTTTTCTTCTTGTTCAGTCATTTTTCAGTTGTGTCCAACTCTTTGTGACCCCAATTTGGGGTTTTCTTGGCAAAGATGCTAGAGTAGTTTGCCATTTTACAGATGAGGAAACAGAGGCAAACAGGGGTAAGTGACTTACCCAGGTCACACAGCTAGTAAGCATCTAAGGTCAGATTCAAACTTGAGAAGAAAGACTCATCTTCCTAATTCCAGGCAGTCTATCCACTGCCCCATGTAGCTATCATTTTTAAGTGTTAAATTCATTGGCACTGAATTGTTAATTCAACCGCTCCTCTGAGCTCCCTTTAATAATGGCTTTAATAGACCGTTGCTTTCATGGGTTTCTAGAATGTCCATATGAATTAATGGATATTTTCCCAATACCCATTTTCGTGGTTACTAAGCGATATGTGATTGTTTTCTCACAGATGTCTGGCAGTGTAAGTAATTGATCATTGTTCCCATTGGTAGAGTTTGAAATGGAACATTTTGATCAATCTTAAGGGGTAGGGGGACTCTGCCCAGGCCAGTCAACCTTCATTTGCTTCTGAGCGGAGCATCTGACTTTCTAGACATCAACACCATGCCCACATAAGGGTGCCTTCCTCTTTCTGTGTACATCCCTCCCTCTTTCAGTTCCTTTTTACTGTCTTCCTCCATTGGAATGCAAACCCCTTGAGGGCAAAGACTGTCTTTCTTTTTGCTTGTGTTTGTTACCCGGCTGCTTAGTACAGTCCCTGGTAAGTAGTGACCATCAGTCAACACTTGTTGCCTTGTTTCTGCTTTCAGAGACAATTTTTAGCATTGAATGTGGCTCTTCTCAACATTTAAGCCCATAGTCCTGGAGGAATGGAAGCCACTTATTATTATAACATAAAAATGCATGTTTGCATTGGTATCCGGTGCTTCCAAACTTTTCATCTCAGTTAAATCACTGATGTTATTAAAGCCTGGGTTTTCCTCTCTCACCTGGGATAGAAGTACAACCAATGGCTGCCCACCAGCCTGCACTGATTACAGATCAGCACAGGAGTTTTCACCAGCGTTAATTCTCATCTGTGCTAGTTTTCACCACCTTAAGCAACCTGGTGGCCTCCTGTTCCATAAGACTGACTGTATTGGTGCTGGATTCCGTGTGGATACCCACTACAATTTGGAACTTCCAAGCTCTGGATTCAGCCTCAGCCTCCACAATAGCAGAGGTTACAGGAGCACACCACACCCAGCACGTGATTTCTTTTAAAATAATCATTTAAGGGAGAGGCAGCAGGTGTAGCAGGTAAAAAGGCTGGCCTGGAAGTCAGAAGGATCTGGGTTCGTGTTCCAGCTCTGATACTCAGCGTCTGAGTGAGCCAGCACAGGTCACCTAACCCATCCCTGGCAGCCCTCTAAGAAGACAGATTGCAGAGCGTGTGCAAATCCGAATTGGCATAGGGGGTTTCCTCGCTTTAGGCAGTTAGGTGGCCTAGTGCATGGAGTACTCTGCTCGAGTCAAGAAGGCCTGAGTTTGAATCCTGCCTTTGACAAGTACCTTTGTCATCTTGGGCAAGTTAGAGAGGCCTCTCTTGGCCTCAGTTTCCTCATTGGCAAAATGAAGATAATGGTAGCAAACACCTCCCCCAATTCTTGTGAGGATCAAATTAAATGATATAATACAGTTCATGGTATACCTTAAAGTGCCATGGACATGGGATCATAGCAGTGAGTGAGGCATAGCACAAGTCTGGCCCCATCTCAGCCGTCTCCCACTCCCACTGGTATCACTTTTATTTCCGTAACTGACTTCTTTTATGTTGTCCACACTAGTTACAAAGTCCTTTCGTGGATTGTTCTCATTCACCCTCACAGCAAGGTGGGAAGGCACAGTGGTCCAGCCCTGACTCAGGCTAGGCTGGTAGTTCAGATTCCGTATTACAATAAGATGAGAGCATTCACAGTCAATCTAACAGAAGGTTTACTTAGCTATGTTGGGGAAAAGACACTGAAAGAAGGGAAAGGATGTTCATGGAGGGTAAAACATTGGTCCAGTTGAGCAGAGCTCTGTGGTGTAGTTCATGCTGCTGGTCTTCACACTGAAGACTGAGTCCGTCTCTTGTGTCCTGACAGGTTTGACCATGAAACTGTGTCCACTACTGAACCTTAGTCCCCTAACCCAATTAAATTTCAAGGGGAAAAAAATTAGCCTAACCTTAATGGGGTAGACCCTTAGCATCCTTCTCCTAACACAGCAGGCCAGGCATTAATAATCATGTTTTTTGAGGTGCAGGAAAGTCCAGTGACTTATCCAAGCGGTGAAAGAGGGACTTGCTGAGATCTTCTGACACAGAGTACAGTATCCTTTCTGCCCACTGCCTAATATTAATGGCACTTGCCCTTGTATGTATGTGCTGATGGTAAGTGAAAATGCTACCTCCACTGTAAGGCCAAAATGGGGACCCCCGAGAATAGAATAGAGGTAGTAGGATTTGTTTTGGCACATATCATTTCTGTTAATGGGAATAGCAGCTCTATAGAATTTGAGATGGGGCCCAATAGTACGCATTTCTGGACAGCGTCATCTTGACAGAATGATGCCTTTCGTGGAGCCCTCTGATGGGAAACTCTTGATCTAAACTATTCTGAAATACTCCCCAAAAGTTAAAGTTTTGGAGAATAGAATTGTGTTGGTCTGATGTGCAGCAACCTTATTTTTTGAATGACAAAGGACTCCTCAAGAAGTTGGTACTAGTCTGACTAATATAATTCCCACGGGCTAATAGGGGCACTCTCATACTTTTCTCTTCATTCATTTGACGCCATTTTCCTGAAACTGATATTTAAATATCTTGTCTCTTAATTATTAATGTCTCCCCACTAGACTGCAAATATCTTGAGAATAGGAAGTTCATTACAAATGGATGAGACAATGTGGAAATACTGAGTTCCAATCGCCAGTGAATGATTTCCATGTTATCTCCTCGTAGTACTTGATACGTCTGATAATTAGAGATGGACAAGAACCAAGCCGTGGGGATTATTTCAGGAGATATTGCAAAGTCTCTTCAGGCTAAACCAGGATGTCTACATAGAGGCATTACAACACTCTGCTGCCCTTGGTCCAAACTGGTTGTCTATCAGAGCACTCACTTTTAAGAAAACAGCAGTGCCAAATCCCCCAATCCTCCTTTCCAAGTGAAACAGCCAGATGGGGCAAAAGTGCTTACCCTGGTAGAGGCATCTTTAAGCAATCTGCTTTTTATAACTGCAGCTGGGCAAGAAGAGGTGGATGGGGGAAGAAAGGAAAGGAGACAATTTACATGAGGTTAGGGACTTTGTAGTTTATGCACAAAGGAATCTAACTTGATGTATAAACTCCATAGAAACTGGAACAAGGTTAGGAAGGTATGCGGCGGGGCAGCTAGGTGGTGCAGTGAGTAGAGCGCGAGCCCTAGAGTCAGGAGGACCTGAGTTCCAATTCGGCCTAAGACACTTGATGCACTTACTAGCTGTGTGACCTTGGGCAAGTCACTTAACCCCAATTGCCCTGCCTTCACCCCTCAAAAAAAGAAGGAAAAAAAAAGGTGTGTGGCATATCCAATTCATGCACAAGTCAAGACATCACTGGGTGATGTCACTGGCCCTCTTCGAAAATGAAGGATGAACAATAATAGAAACAGAGTAAAAAAAATTAATAATGATTGAGTTGGGATAATGATGGAAAACACATCCTGCAATTAGAGTAGACAAAGTGTATTGCAATGCTCATTGAGATAATGTATCTATATATCTAATGACCAATAAATGATATGGGCCAATTTTACCATCAAGAATCAATAGTATATTTAGGAAGATGAGGTTTGTTTTTCTTATTCCCCTAGTTGTTACTACTCTCTCCCTCCTGAAATTTTTATTTATTTTGTATGTATTATTTATGTATTTATCTGTGTATATGTTTGATCTATTCTTCCCACCCCAACCTTTCCTACAGAATGGAAACCTCTTGAAGGTAGGGACTGTATCATTTTTGTCTTTAGGCCTTATGCATGGTAGGTAAATAATAAGTATTAATTTAATTGAATTATTTATATATAATATTATTACAAATATTCATAATCTAAAGTCAATAAATGTTGTAAAGAAGACTATAAAAACAGATTTGTTCTAGAATAATATTGCAAAAACGATTAGGACATACTAACTTCCAGATGTAGAACTCCAGATATTTGTTTGTAGGAGCCCCTCTGTCAGCTACTTCCATCAATTCGCACCCACTGGTTGTGTCCTTCAGAGGAACAACCACTACCCCAGCTTCAAGGGTGCTCTGTGGGTCTTCCTGTCTTAAATCATATCCCACAAGTCTCCATTGGTGTGCTTACCTTTAATAGTCAGCCAAGAGATACAGCTATCTCAAAGCAAAGGCATTTATTACTAAGATGTTGTAGTAAGAATGTAAGCTACGAATATTTTCCTTATAAACCTGGGGGTGATTTCTCCTACAAATTCACATGACAACAATGCAAACATTGAGTACATATATGACGTACACTGGTCTTGAGGTGGACATGTAAGGAATATTTTTGTCCTACGCAAGCTCATGCTTTTGGCTCAGCGGGCCCTCAATGCTCTCCCTGTTCTGTCTTCATGCTATTTCCTCTGCATTCAATGTCTCTGTTGAGAAGTTCACTTAACTGAGCTCCTTTACACAGCATGATTCCTGATGGCTCATTCTGTCTTGAACCCATGACTGCCTCTCTTCTCTCGGCCATCACTCTCCTCAGAATTTCTTCTGCAGTTGCTCTCTCTGATCCCCACTGAGTGCAACACCCTACGCAGAGAGAGGTACAAGGGGAAAGGCTAAGGGCTCTCCCCTCTAGAGCCCTCTTCAACACTATCAAGGATCACAATCCATAAAGCTCTCTTGCCTAGACTGACTCTAGAGCTTACAAGCTATCTTTTTAAAGACAACCTGGGAAATGGCCAATCTTCAGCCAGCCAATGGCAACCTGCCCTCTGATTCTGTAAGAGAAAGCTTCTTTATATTTTGTAAAAGGGTACCAGGATATCACCTGACCACATGTCTTTGTACTTTGTTCAATAAACCTTAACTTGCGATTGTCTCTGAGATCATTTGATCACAATATCCTGACCACTTTCTGTCCAACTGGGATCTTTTTCAGTAGGCAATCAGTGCATTCTTTCAATTTCTATCTTACCCTCTGATTCTAGAATATCAGGGCAGTTCTCCTTGATAATTTCTTGAAAGATGATATCTAGGCTCTTTTTTTGATCATGGCTTTCAGGTAGTACAATAATTTTTAAATTATCTCTCCTGGATCAATTTTCCAGGTCAGTGGTTTTTCCAATGAGATATTTCACATTGTCTTCCACTTTTTCATTCCTTTGGTTCTGTTTTATAATATCTTGGTTTCTCATAAAGTCACTAGCTTCCACTTGCTCCAATCTAATTTTTAAGGCAGTATTTTCTTCAGTGGTCTTTTGGACCTCCTTTTCCATTTGGGCAATTCTGCCTTTCAAGGCATTCTTCTCCTCATTGGCTTTTTGGAGCTCTTTTGCCATTTGAGTTAGTCTATTTTTAAGGTGTTATTTTCTTCAGTATTTTTTGGGTCTCCTTTAGCAAGTCATTGACTTGTTTTTCACGGTTTTCTCGCATCCTTCTCATTTCTCTTCCCAATTTTTCCTCTACTTCTCTTACTTGCTTTTCCAAATCCTTTTTGAGCTCTTCCATGCCCTGAGACCAGTTCATGCTTTTCTTGGAGGCTTTTGATGTAGGCTCTTTGACTTTGTTGACTTCTTCTGGCTGTATGTTTTGGTCTTCTTTGTCACCAAAGAAAGATTCCAAAGTCTGAGTCTGAACCTGAGTCCATTTTCTCTGCCTGGCCGTGTTCCCAGCAACTACTTGACCCTTCAGTTTTTTGTCAGGGTATGACTGCTTGTAGAATAGAGAGTACTTCGTTCCAAGCTTGAGGGGCTGCACTGTTGTTTTCAGAGCTATTTCTACACAGCAAGTTCTGCCACACCAGCGCTGCTCCTCCCCCAAGAGCCAACAACCCAGACTGCGACTCAGATCTAAGCAGGCTCTATACTCCTGCTCAGATCCACCACTTAATTCCTCCCACCAGGTGGGCTGGGGCCAGAAGCAACTGGAGCTGTAGTTCCTCAGAGCTGAAACACCTCTGCTGCCCCCTGGGGCAGTGGCTGACCACAAACTCCTTTCACTCTGTCCCAGCAGTTTTTCTCACTAACCTTCTCTGTTGTCTTTGGTGTTTGTGGGTTGAGAAGTCTGGTAACTGCCACAGCTCACTGATTCAGGGCGCTAGGGCCTGTTCTGCCCGGCTCCCAGTCTGGTTGGTCCACATGGGGCCCATGCTGGGCTCTGCTCCACACCACAACCAGGTCCACGCGCAATAGACCTTACCCAGTGACCATCCAGGCTATCCTGGGCTGGAGTCCTGCTTCCCTCTGCTATTTTGTGGGTTCTGCAGCTCTAGAATTTGTTCAGAGCCATTTTTATAGGTGTCTGGAGGGTCCTGGGGGAGAGCTTTAGGCAGGTCCCTGCTTTCTAGCCGCCATCTTGGCTCTACCCCTGTCCAACTACATTCAACTCTGATAAATGTATTCAGCTTATTTTAATAATTGTTTTCCAAAATAATGGAATGAATCATTTCATAATCAAATGCAGGAAGTGCCATTCAAAGATAGGTATCTAGATATACTGGTGAAATGTGTTTTTGATATGTGTATGTCTGAGTTTTTAGCTAAAAGTTAAAAACTGTGGAACAACATGGAGCAATCATGTGGTCTCTATGGTCCCTTCTAATTCCAAACTTTAGTACACCACTATTATTATATGACATCTGTCTTGTGCTCTCACTGATGTTGACATTCCCTCCAATAATGCAAATAAGGCAGAGGGAGGAAAGGAAGGGAAGGAACAAGTATTTATTTAGCGCCTGCCAGACCCTGTACTAAGTACTTTGCATATATTATCTCATTTATCTTCAAAGCAATCCTGGGAGGCAGCTGCTATTCTAGTCTCCATTTTACAGTTGAGAAAACTGAGGCAAGCAGAGTTAAGTGACTTGCCCAGAGTCACACAGGTAGTTAAGTGTCTGAGGCTAGATTTGATCTCAGGTCTTTCTGACTCTAGGCCCAGCACTCTATCCACTGAACCTCCTAGCTGCTTGGATCAAAACCTGTCTGTGCTCATGCATTCTGTCCAGCTTTTGTCTACCGTGAGGCAGGGGGTGTGTCTGTGCAATGTGTTGGGAGCTTCCTGTTCTCCTGATATTATGTGATTCCTGAAGAACAATCAAATTGTCCTTCCATTGTCCCTCATCCTTGCTACGTGATGAGTCTTTTATTTTCCCAGTCCTACATTGATGATATTTTTATACCACTTCTTCTGTGAAATTCCTCACTTCTCCTGTGTTGTGTAGCCTGCCAACACCCACCATGGTTAGGAGAGAAGGTATTGTATCCCTTATTTCTGTGGATAAGCAGCAGTTATATCCTCATTATTGTCTCTATCGTTTGATTAAAGTTTCCAAGAGAGTTAAGTGATAGGGTCAGATACTTATCTGATGTGACTGTGGAAATTCTCAGAGTCACATGGGGTGAGAACCGGGCCTATGGAGGTCAACACTGACTATATAGGGAAGCAGCGATACTTTGGAGTGAGGACTCTGCCAAAGTCACTGTAAACATTTGGCTGTTCTAATTTTCCTGAGATGTAACCTCTGTAGGGAAAGGAAATCCTGATTTCTATAAATAAAGAATGCTTTTATTTTAAGAGGCAAATGGGAACAGACTGTCTCCATAAATGCAGGTCACTGAAGTGTTTTAATCATGGAGCTCTTTATCAAAGAATAATATGATTGGAAAGGACCTTGAGGGGTCTAGCTTCATCAGAATGGTACCCCAGAAAGAAAGCTATCTACTTTTAACATCCACAAATAATATGTGATAAATTTGTTTTAATTTCAGTAATGTTTGGGAGATTTTAAAGTTAA
Source organism: Trichosurus vulpecula (assembly GCF_011100635.1). Taxonomy (NCBI): domain Eukaryota; kingdom Metazoa; phylum Chordata; class Mammalia; order Diprotodontia; family Phalangeridae; genus Trichosurus; species Trichosurus vulpecula. The sequence continues at coordinate 264,501,238 of NC_050580.1, read as the reverse complement.
ACAAAAATCAGTGATCTGTTTAGAATAAAAATTCTTATCAAAAGAAAAGTAGTGAAAGATTTCCTGACTGATACATGTGTTTGATAATGCACCGGCAATGGCCATAAAAGAAACAAACTGAATCAGACTTTCTAGGGAATAAACTATCTCCAACGTTGTCAGTATGACAGAATCTTTGAAAATGTTTTATAGATGTCTTTCTTTACTTGGCAGTCATATCTCTAAATATGTATTCTTTCCCTTTAGCCCATGCCCTTTTTCTTACTACAGATTAAACAGTACATTCTAACAAAGAAAAGCAATTAAGCAAAAATATTCAGTACAACATAAAATTCAACAGTCTGTCCCTGGCAGAATCTCCCTACTGCCTGCCATGACAAGGGAGGTATGTTTCATTTTCCCTTTTCTTGTATGCCATTTTTTTGTCATTCTGGCCAAGTTTTAGTGAAATTCTAGAGTTGTATTAATTTTCAAATTTGTTTTACTATGATGATTTAGATCATGTTTTCAAGTTGTTTCTTAGAGTTTGCAATTCTTTTGAAAAATATTTGTTCATATTCCTTGATCTCTCCCTTCTTCATGCTCATTCCTGTCCTCATTTACCTCTCCCCATCCCTGAAAACATACACACACATGCACGCACGCACACACATGCACATGCACATGTGCACCCATCTCATCAGTAAGCCTTTCCCTGTTAATAGTAAAAAAAAAACCAGTTAAGCAAAACAAGCTATTCTATAACCACAGTTTCCCTATTCCCTCCTTCCCACCTCTTCCCCATCCCACCATCTTAATCATTCCAAAGAAGGAAGGTGCTGCATTTCTTCTTCTGGGCCCAAGAATTACAGTGTTCGTTTTGTTTTATTGCTCTTTTTGTTTAAATTATTGTCGTCACTGTCATCACCTTGCTCTGTATCAGTTTTTCTCACATTTTTCATTTCCTGAGAGACATTGAGAAATAGTGGATAGACACTCAAAGAGTCAAGAGGCACTAGGTTCAAATCTTGCCTCTAAATCATATTCCCTATTCTGTGTAAGTCATTTAAACTCTCAGTGTTCTAGGTTACTCAAAGTTACAGAGAGGTTGCCTACCTGCATTGGTAGAAAAAGTTCCTGTGTTTAGTGTTCTTTACATCAATCCCATTCCGCAACCCTATTCTTGTTATTTCTTAGTGTGCACTACAGTCATGTATCTTTTAGCATTTCTCAGTCATTGGTGTACCCACCATGTTTCCAATTATTTGCAACCACAAACAAAAAATGCTGCTTTGAGGATTTTGGCACATATAGGACCTCTTCTTCTGTGTCTTAGCTTCTTGGGAACATGTCCAGCTATGTGATTTTAGGTTAAAACATATTGACATTTTTATGACTTTTGTTGTATTGTTCCAAATCCAGGATAGTTGGCTGCATCCATGGTTTATAAGCTTGTGTCTTGTTGCAGCCTCTCCAGTTTTTACTATTTCTGTCTTTCTTTTCATCACTGTAAGTTTGCAGGGTGTGAGATGAATCCTAGTGATTGCCTTGATTTTCATTTTTCTTATTATTAGTGATTGAGAAGAATCTTTTATATGGTTGTTGGTACTTTGAAATTCTTTAGGGAGCTGTTGGCTCCTATCTGTTGGACGTTCATGTTGGAGAATGGCCTTTGGCCTTATATATTTATAATATATAACAGCTCTTTAGGGAGCTGTTGGCTCCTATCTGTTGGACGTTCATATTGGAGAATGGCCTTTGGCCTTCTATGTTTATATTAGTTTTCTATTCTCTTGGATATCAGATTTTTAACAGAGGCATTTGATGCAAAGATTAGTTCTGAATTCACAGGTTTGGTTATCCTCACTGATTCTGTTTTTTAAGCTCTAATTTTATGTAATTGAAATTTTCTATTGTACGCTTTTTAATTATGTCTCATGATTACCCCTGCCCTTTATTGGGTTAACAGTTGTTCCCCTAGCCAGATCTGAGAAATCCCCTTCCATTTTACTCTAAGTTTTATATTTAAATTTTCTTTTTTGTTGTTGTTTTTGATGGGGGAAGGCAGGGAAATTGGGGTTAAGTGACTTGCCCAAGATCACACAGCCAGTCAAGTGTCTGAGGCCAGATTTGAACTCAGGTGCTCCTGACTTCAGGGCCGGTGCTCTACTCAGTGCGCCACCTTGCTGCCCCCTATATATTTAAATTTTGTAATGGTGTGAACTTTAATACTTATGCCAACTAGCTTTTTCTTTGAAACTTACATGTCATTTCCAGAAGAAAATAGAGAAGGAAAACCATTCCTGTCTCTGTTAATCTTTAATTTTACCCTCATTCCCCCATCCCCGTATATTTACACCAAGTCAGCAGTCATAAGAGGGATCATGCAGTACTCCTCCTCAGTTGTTCAGCAGTAGATAATACTGTGATATTCGCAAATTTGGCAAACAAAGTGTGATACAGTGAGTAGAAGCAAATTCTCCAGGATATCACAGGCATCTGGAGAGCACTGAAGACAACTCTGTGATGAATAGCTATAAAGTACCGCATAGACATCGCCAAAGTGTGCTGTTTGGTGTCAGCTGTGATAAGAACATCTGACCACTTGGTAGTGAACTGAATGACCAATTTATTAAAAATTACTCCTGACTGGATGACAGGTGGTCGTATTATGATCTTTGGCAATCTTTGCCTCTGCCACAAGCTGTGGCATTCTTTTCCCAGAGCTGAATAGCATTTAATGAGGGCCAAAGAAATGCTTCCCTATCTTTGGGAACATCAAAGAGAATCAGAGAAATTGTTTTCATTCTGATCCTTAAAATCAGATACCCTGCCTTCTTATCAGGACAAAGGAGGGGAAAAATACACCGGCTCCACTGGGAGTTGGCTTTCGGGAAATGAGATTTTTATCCATGGAACCAAATGATCATTAGAAGCAGCAATTAGAACACTGGAATTCCACTTTATTAATGGCAACTTCCAGATCCATGAAGTGTACTTGATTCTAACACATTAGACTGAAAGAAACAAAAACGCCATTAATATGGATAAATCTGTAAACAAACAAAAATTAACCATTTGGTTGCTTTACTAAGTGCAACTTAATCTTGGAAAGGGGATGGAGAGGACATGTCAGTATATCATTTTACAGACTGTCAGTATATCATTTTACAGAATGAATATGTACCAAAAAAGTAAAAGAAAGAATTATAAGGGAGAAGAAAAATTCTCAGTTTCTTCTGACGCTCTGTTCCCCAGTGGAATTGCCTGCTTAAAGCGAACAGTTTATATATTGGGGTTCTGGCAGCCATACCCTTGTCTCTGAACCAAGAAGAACCAGTTATGGCACCCTTTCTTATATGGGATTGTGAATGTCCTGAATGACCTCCTTTTGGCTCAGTGACCCAAGGAAGTGTTTTCTGACATTTGGGCACTCCTCTTGGTCTTAAAACTCAAACAGTTCAGGAAAGGAGACGGATAGTCCTATACCCTCTTGGAGGTTCAGATGTGCTTTGGGAATTCTCAAATAATTCAAACCACTTAGACATCTATACTGGAACTATTCAGGTTAGTAGCACTAGTGGTGTACCCCAAAAACAGTGTCTCTGACAGTTAGCATCAATAAAAGGTGCAATCGGAAGTCCTGCAGGGAATGGACCAGATAACTATTCTCCACAGAGAGGAGGTATGTATGTGTGTTACACATACCTTAGTATTCACAGATTCCTCAGTAATTTTTCCTCTTGATATTAATTTCATAATATCCATGCCTTTTCATGGACCTATGAGTGTCTGGCATCACTGCATTGGGGAGCCATTTGCAAGATTCCATAGCGCCCCTCTCCCATGCATTTTTACATAAATCTGATGTTTCTACAAGAATGAAGTGTGTTTATTTAGGGGGAAAAGGTATGTTAAATACAGATATGTTAAATACTAAGGGTTGTGGTGTATGTGCTTTAAAGTAAATATGTTTTGATACTTGATTCTTGTGGAATATTATTCAATATGTAAAGAGTCTGTGTTTGCAATGGTCCTGTTTTATGTCTTTGGGAATATTTTGCTGGTTTCATCAGGGGTATGTGATTATGCCAACTGCAGGTGACAACTGGTCTCTAATTTTGTATGTAAATCTTAGGATCTGCCAAAATTCAGAGAGATTAAGTGATTTACTCACTGCCACATACCTGTTAAGTATCAGATTTGAATCCAGGTGTTCCCACTCTTTGTCCACTATGCCAGATTATCAATTATCTCTACTAAAGATAGAGATGAACTCAGGACTGGGATCTCTCCAATGTAACATCTTCATGTGTTATAATCTAGGAAAATCTATGTGACCTCCCCCTTCTCCTCCTTCAACTTTCCTAACTAACCTTTTCTTTCAGCAATCATTTGCATCTTAACTCTAGAGCTTCAGAGATATGAATATAACCCCAGTAATAATGATATTTTTGTAGAATTATCCATAAAAGGCAGCTAATTTTAAAAAAAATATTTAAATTATTTTTAAAAGTTGTTTTTTTTTACTGATAGCCATTGAAGAGCTAACCTGGCGTACTACATGTAGATCCAGGCTAACTGAGAATTACTGCTGTCATTGAAGTATAGAAATCCTTCAGTATGAGGTTTCATGGATATTACCAATTTCTGGACTGTGAACCTCCAATACAGTGTTTTAATGCCATGACACTTTTTTTGTTTGGCATCCCTAGGGCACAAGTTTTAGATTAGTGAGTTTTCCAGATAACTGAGATTGCCCACCTATTATATGCCTAAACTTTTTTATTTTAATAGGAATCTTTAATATATATGTATGTGTATACAAATATGTCTATGTTTCTACATGTATTATACAATCCCTTGCCTTATTAAATGGGAGGGTAACCTTTTTGAAATGGTAACTCAGGATCATCATTAAACGCACATTTATAGAAGTGGATTGGTGTTTAATCATTCTGGGGTATTACGTTGTTGCCTTCAGGGATTATGGAAGTGAGTAGGACAGTCTTCCCCTACACTTTTCTGCCTCTTCTCTTCTACCCACTTTCATTTCTTGGCATGTTTTCTCAATGTTTAGCAGCCTACCCACTCTTTCTCTGGGAAGAACTGGAGTTTGTCCTGATAAACCTGCTAACCAACCTGGCCAATTCACTAACCTAAATTCTGCACATAATTGTAGAGCAAAAGATTCTCCTGTAGAACAAAATCTTTGGGTTTTTGACAGTCATTTTTCTACCAGTGGGTTGTGTATGTCAGTCGTGTGTGCGTGTGTGTGTGTGTGTGTGTGTGTGTGTAAAGGGAACGAACGCCCTTCCTCTTGGTTTTCACTTCATAGTTGAGTTCTAAATGGACAAAGTTTCATAAATTGGAGCCACAGAGAAGTGTGGTGTTATTCTATTTAATCTTTTTTTTTTGTTGCTGTTTATTATGAAAACAAAACAAATGCCCCAGGAGAAGGGTCCATGATTACCAGTAACATCAAAGAGTACTTGCTACCTTTTTTTATTCAGTTGTGTTGAGGCCAGCATTGCAATAAATAAGCTAAAACTACTTTACATTGACTCATTTTCAGTAACTGACATTTACAGGCATATACTAGAAATGGCACTAAAAAGTCTAAGAAAAGAGTTACGGTAAACTTGCATGCACATCATACAGAAAAGTAACATTTTAAATATAAAAAAGAAAAACTTTCTGGAAGTGTTATGCCAGTATCACGGAATAGCGCTAAAGCTGTACTTGTCAAATCCTACATTGTTGGGTTTGTGTCTTTTTTCTCCAAACAATTGTAAAAGATGTAAATGCTGTAAAAATGTATCTTTACAGTTTAAAAGCAAGATAATGCTGCCCAGTGTGAGAAATTTTCTCTAAGTAAATTATGAATTCTATATAAGGCCTGCCCCACAGCCTCTATGGTTTTATTTATATTTTAGAATAGCTTCACGTAGCTTCATGTAATAAAATCAATGAATTGAGTATTAGATGGGAACTGACATATGCCATTCAGTGGTTGGACTATTTTTTCATGGATCTCTAGATGATATCCACCAGCATTTCAGTGGAATCTTCATATGATATGCTAATTTAGTAAGGAAAACTTTTTTAAAAATCTCCTCTGACTCTACCATCTACCCTTAAGTTTTGTCATACTGTGATGAGGAAATGGATGAAGGAATATCAGTTGCTAACTACTGGGTTTTTGGTTTGTTTTGATGATGTTTTTTAAATTAACATGCAAAAGGGAGTACTGAGCCAGTTGACTAAAACTTTTATTCACCTTTGTTCTACTAGAAATAATTTGTTAGTTTACCGTTTTACAATTTTGCCCTGATTTTAAAAGATATTTTATAAAAAGATTTAAAGTATATATTTAAACTATTACTTTGAGGGAATGGATAGGAAACTAAATAAGTCTTAAATATGGTATGATTTGTAACATCTATTAAATACAGAACAAATCACACATTCTAGTGTGAAATATATACTGCAAAAAATACCAAGAGATGTTGAGCGTAGTGGCTTCTTATGAGCCCTCCTTTTGTGGCCATAGTCACTAATGAACAACAAATGAAAAAAAGTTTCGCTTGTGTGAAGAAGATGAGAGGGGGGAAAATCTACACAATCCTGAAGATTAGTGCAGGTGAAAAATTTCGTGGCATTTCATTATCAATTTGTTTTAAAAAGGGCAGGGATCTCTCCTAAGCTAATAAAATTTACTCCTTTATCCAGAAAGAATCTGTTGACTTTGTATTTGACTCATGGCATAGTCAACACAAACAATTGAATTTTCATGGTGCTATAGTTTTAAAACTTTATGTCTTTGCTGTTGCAAACTGCAAAACTGATTTCACTTTTTTTTTTCTTGGTGAGGAGAGGAGGGAACCTCCCAACAAACCCAGTATCAGGTTGTGGGTTATTTACCATTTCCTCTGTGGTAAGGAAAACTGCAGTTATCAAACTGAATCATTCTAGTACTGAAAACTGTAGACCAATTTTAAATTTTCACTTTTGGGGAAAGAATATTTTTAAAAGCAGGATGGGGTCAGGGAGGCACTACAAAAAATGCTTTTTAATAGGGGGTCGAAAAAGGACGTAAAAGCTATTCTATTTAATCTTAACAAAATCTTGGCAAAGCTGAATTTAGGGTTGCTACTGTTCTTCACTGTTCCCAATATGGATATCTAATCTTCCACTGAAATCGTATTCTAATGACTCACTGAGGTCAAAGCCTTAGGTCATTGAAGGTGGTTAGCAGAGGAAGGGCCCTTTCAGGTCTGACTAGATTGGAAAGGCTTTAAAGCACGTGTCCTATGACTAACCTGAATTCAGAGAAACTCATCACCTCAAGGATGGGCACCAGGTGATGAATTCTTTTCTGCCTCAGTGATTCTGAAGATCAGCTTTTAATGCATGGAGTGCTTTCAAATCTGTATCTGAGTACGGAGGACCTTCACTGACAAAATTATGAAGCCTTGAAAGTATTAAAGAATTGAAGAAGTCTGTGTATCTGTTATCTTTAATTCATTAAGATAATGAACAAAACATGCAGCATTATTATGAAACACAAAAAAGTCTACAGTGTGCTATCATGACAGTTTTATTCAGAGCGAGACAAATAGTGTGAAGTGTTTTTCATTTCAGTTGCAAATCCACACACCTAATTACTGTTGTGTGAATAATTTGAGAGTGCCGAGGAAGACTTACTAATAGCTATCACTGAGTAGTAATCTGTCAAGGTATAATGCAGTATAATATGTTTTTACACAACAATAGTGAGGCTCGCATTAATTATTACCACCTATAATTGGTTGATATGAACATTTATTTTAAAACTTAGAAATCATATACAACAAAATAACCTTTTAAAACATCTCCAAGGAAGATCTATATGCAGAAGTTATTGCCTTAAAGTTAATGTTTCATTAATTAATTCCATATTGGTTTTATTTTTAATAGATGACAGATTATTCAAATTGAATAGCCTAAGAAAGATATTTTTTAAAATGCTTCTCTAAATTAAGTATTACATTTGTTGCATAGAGATAGGCATGTGGTTCACTGCAGAAATACTTTGTAATCTTTATAAAAGCACACCATTATGTATAAGAATGAAGAGCAGAAATCTAGCTTTACGGGCCTTGAGGTTATAGGGGTCCAAGTTGTGCCTGTGTTTCTCAGGCTTACATTACATGGCAGACAAAGCCCTCTTAACGTTATCAATTCTTACCTATCTCTCCATGTTTAAAAAGACATATATTTTTATTTCAGGAAGATGCTGAAATGTCTTTTTTTACTTTAGGAGTTCTTAATTTCAGATGCAAGGGGTCTGTGAACTTGTATGGGGAAAAATACATCTTGATGCATTTTATGCATTTATGCATTGAAAAAACATGACTCTGAAAAGGGGTTCATAGGCTTCACCAGGCTGATAAAGGGGGATCCATGACACCAAAAGGTTAATCCTCACTCTAGATTGTTTCACCTTTTCATCCTTCTGTCCTCAGTTCTAAGGTTTGAAAATCCTTGAAGGTGAAAAAGAAGGGAAGGTTGGAGTTACGTATCAGTGGATGAGTATTATCACTTCTTCCCAAGTAGAAATGAGTATAAAAAGGTAAAATTGGCTACAGAAAAATGCTAAGAAGCTGAGGTCGGGTTTCTCACTAGAATTGAAGGGAATTGGGGATAATGAGAAGAAAGACTGTGAGTATAACGATTGCTTAATGATGTACTTGGATGGTTTATGGGGGATAGAAGCCAGTGAGCAAAGACTATTACGATGGTTTATTAGATTTACTTTTGGAATACAGAGAACGAAGTAGATTTTAGGCATTTCATAGATGGCTATTTTTTGACGATAGACTGGATGGAGGAAGAGAATTCCCTGAGGGTGACTAAATATGCCTAAGCTTGGGAACGCAGGTGGCTGAGATGATGGAGGACATGGCATTAAAGAAAGTATTTTAAATACAGTAGAACCTTGAAGTGGCAATTTGTCATCTGAATGGCAGTATTCGAGAGGAAAGAAGAAATATAAAGGTAATAAAAGTGGAAGTCTAGGTAGTTAGCACAGAGTTTGGCTCCAAAGCTGAAAGAGATCTGAATATGCTCTTTATAGCACAGCAAAGAATAGGGCTCCTATGCTAAGTGTATGTTCTTTTTCATGTGCAGCAGGGAGGAGAACAGGTGGTATACTGGAAGGAGTGAGAAATTATAGAGTCAGAGGATCTGAGTTTAAATTCTAGCTCTGCCATGTACCACCTGTGTGACTTTGGCTAAGAAACATACCCTCTCTTGGCTGCCTTTCTACAAATATAAAATCTGGAAAAGGAGAGGACTTGTAAGATCTACATTCTTTGTTGTTCAGTCATGTCCGACTCTTTGTGACCCCGTTTTGGGGTTTTCTTGGCAAAGATACTGGCGTGGTTTGCCATTGACTTCTCCAGCTCATTTTACAGATGAGAAAACACTGAGACAGACAGGATCAAGTGACTTGCCTGGGTCACACAGCTAGCAAGTGTCTGTGGTCTAATTTGAACTCAGGCCTTCCTGACTCCAGGCCTGGTAATACCTACTGTGTAAGCCCACCTGCCCCTACTTTTAAATAAATGAACCTAAAAATGTCAACAGATTATTTTAATAGCCCTTTTAAGATATCATATTCTGAATATAAGAAGACTTCCCTCTGCATTTGTTCACTGTGGTTATGGTTGTTTTGTTTTTGTACTGCTTCCCTACTCCCAGGAGGGAAATAAAAAAAAAAAAAACAAATACCAACTACTACGTGTTGGATGACAGAGAATAGAAGATGCAGTAGGGTAACATGCTCTGCCACCAACACCTCTCCCTCTGATTGACTGGTTCCTCACAAAATCTACATTTTAAGGAGGAAGTCCAGGCTAGCCGTGTCTTCATTCCTCTCCAGCTGCTTTCCTGACTCTTCTGTGCTTCTTCCTCAATGCCCCCATGCCGGGTACCTTTATATTCCACACCCTTTCTCCAGCCTTTCAGCTCACTTTTATATATTGTTTTCCTCCCTTAGAATGTAAACTCCTTGAGGGCAGTCACTGTCTCTTTTTCTGTTTGTATTTATATTCCTGGTGTTTGCCACAATGTCTGGCACATAGTGAATGATTGATAAATATTTGTTGACATGATTTGTTTTCTTTCCAACATCATATCTATGTCATGGTCTAGAAAAGAACTTGTTTTATGGGCAACTCTTTCCACATCCAGCAAGCTGTCCATTAACTAGCAATGCCTCTTTTTAGCTAGCACCTACCCCTCTTCCTTTTAACCTTACACTTTTTTGGGAACACCCATAATTTGAATGTTCTATACTTGGAGCATTCCAGGCTAGAAACTTCCATTTCTTTGGCTGATTGGTAGCTCCCTACCTGTGACATCAGTGCTGCAAAACCAATCAGACCCATTGGACCAGGATTCATCCTTCCATCCTTTTAAAACCTCTGAATGTTACTGATGGAGAAAGAATCATGACTCCTAGGGTTTCCATGACCCAAGTTTCTGATCTTCCCTAAACACAAACCCAGGAATCTTATGTGGTTCTGCAGTCCCATTGCTTTCTGTGGCCCAATGACGGTCTTACTTGAGGCTCTTTGGAAATGTCCATGGTTATGACCCTCCCTTACCCTTTTCCAATTTGTTTTGGAATCACTCATCCTAACTGCAGTGTGAAGGGTGTGTGATGGATTTCCCTAGTTTGCAGGTGTTAGTCCTGACTCAGTTTCATGTGTTCTTAACCTGGAGCCTGTGAAGTGTTTTTTTTTAAATAGTTTGATAATTATTTCAATATAACTGGTTTCCTTTGTAATCCTATTATTTTATGTATGAAAAAAAATCTTCTGGGAAGGGATCCACCAGCTTCTAGATTCCCAAAGGATTCCATGATACACAAAAATGGTTAAGAACCTCAGCTTGAGATGGGACCATTGGGTGACCTTTTCTTTTTTATCCTGTCTTCCCACTCCTTTGGGTGACTCTAGTTAAGTCACATGAGCTGCTTTTTTGGCTTTCCCCTAAACAAGTCAAATTTTTAAAAGGGCCTGTTGCTTTCAGACCAGAATGGCTCATCTAATTCCTCTGTGAGGAAGCCTCTTAAAGAATCAGTAATAGATTAAGACACAATACTAAAAAGCTTCTCTTAGAAATTTACTTAATAAGGTAGATCTATTGTACTAATTAATTAGTAATTCTATGGTGTACAAAGTAAAAAGAGCCAATGGTGAGTGGTGTCAACTCTGATGTTGTTACCTAATAATTGAAAAAAAGAGGTCATTTGTTTTCTGCTCCACTGGGGAGAAAAACAAAGCAATGTTGTGGTTTATTTTTTGTTTGTTTCTTTTTTCTTAAGTTTACAATTGGAGGCAAGGTTCATGGCTCATGGAGAGCTGTCATTGTGTTCATGTGCCTCCTTTGATGATGTCAAGTGGCCATGCAAAGCAGCACGTGCCACTTCTCCCCTTCCTTCTTTGCAAGGGTGGGAGATTATGGGTGTGGAACGCAGCATATAAAGTTAGACTTTTCCATGTGTTAGTTTTACTGAACCGGTTTTTTAAAATTCTTTGTTATGGGAGAGAGGGATAATATGCTGGAGAATACAGATGATGCAGAGTCAAAGTAAATCAATGAAAATTAACTGAAACAAAAAACCCCATGAACTTATGATTTAACAAAATCCTGCATTGAATAGTAACCATTTTGTCACCTTTATGTTTAATTTTCTTTGAAACTTGTGTTGTGGATAGACCTTCACTATTCTTGATAGCAGGTGAATGAGCCTTGTGGGCAAGGACCCAGTTTTTTTTAAGGCTTTTCCTCTTTGTAGACTTTATACGTGCAGTGCTGGATGTTCGGTGAGTTTTACACAAATATTAGCTGATAGGTTTGGGGGAGTGTAGCCAGAATGGACTTTGTTTTCTTTGAATGACTCAGCTCGCCTCGTTGAGCTTCTCTGGACGCTGGGGCTTGCTCTTCTGGGGCAGGACCAGAGCTTCCTGTGTGATGAGTCGTGGCGCTGGCTGAGGGGAGGTGTGTTAACGTGGTCTACGCTGGGGGAGGGGCCAAGTCAAGAACCAATCGGCCCTGGTCGTTCAGGCGGGGCTTGATGATGTCAAAAACTCTATAAGAGGGGAGAGGACAGCTTGAAGATCCTCCTTTTCCTTTTCCGGTTGGAGCCAGAGACGCCTACAGCCGAAGCTGAGCTGCTGGTAGCAGAGCTGACTAGAGGCTAGTGGGTAATCTTTTTACCGTAGAGGGGAAGCATGTATACGATTTTGCCTTATACCATCTCGCTTCTCTGTGGCCTCCTAGTTACTCTTGTGAGGCGGACTTATTGGGCCTGGAAGGTTTTGATGAAAATATCAAAATGGGGACGCTGGTTTGTGGACTTGTTATTGTGGAGTGTAAATACATGCTTTAGTTCTCCTGCCTTCTGCCTAGAGAATTCCTTATATCCTGCGGTTCCGGACCTTTTAGGCACATATGAGATTCTCTTTGAAATCATAAATTCTGCCTTCCTAATATATTGAGGGGAATGAGGGTTCAGGGTTTCACCTTGGGATTTCCACGGATGCTGGAACTAGGGTACAGGTTTAAACTATAGTCATAGTCTTAGAGAGTTACCTGAAGCATCAAATGTGTCAGGCAGGGGTAGGACTTGAATCCTGGTCTTCCTTCAAGTGTTGCTATGTATTATATTATATTATATTATATTATATTATATTATATTATATTATATTATATTATATTATATTATATTGTATTATTCCTTTTGATTTATTGATTAACGTACTCTTTATAAGATTATAGGATCAATATTTAAAGGTGGAAGGGACCCTGGAGGCCAGCTGGACTAAATCCTTCCTTTTTCAGATGAGGGAATTGAGGCTCATTAAAGTTCAGTGACTCATCCATAGTCACACAGTTAATAAGTCTCAGAGGCTCTTCTTGAACTTACGTTTTCCCTAACTTTGAGTCTTTCCATCTATTTCCCATGTTAAACTGCTTTCTTATGCCTCCCTGCCCCACCTTGTCGCGTGACCTTCGCGTAACACCTTGGATTCTTCTTATGCGTTTATGTTTCGTGCCCTGCTACTAGACTGTAAGCACCAGAAGGGCAGGCATTGTGTTTGATCTGGACTTTGTACCTTACAAGGTGCCTAGCATGTTCAGACCACTTCGGATTCATTTTTTTCTGCTTGGAAATGGCTGAGTAATGTTTTTGTGGTATGAGTTACTTTCTGGGCTTTATAACTTACCCTGTTTCTGATTCTGTTTTATGTTCGGGAATGAAGCTGTGATTTGATTGGCATAGGACACTCTCAGATGTTGGGAAACTCTGTCTAACAATTTGGATCAGCACCTTCTGTGCAAATTATAGGTTTAGTTTCCTAAAGTGCTGATAAGGAAGTGACTTGTCTAGGGTCACACGGTCAGTATATGTCAAAGGCAGAACTTGAATTTAAGCCTTTCTGGACCTGAGGCTGGCTTATTATCCACTAATACCATGTTGTCTTACTGTGTTATACTTTGTAGGTGTTTAATAGCCATTAAATTGAGTTAAAAATTGACCATTGAGTAACTTGCTGAAAACTCGTTGTTGGCCCCAACTATGGAAAAGCTCCCTTTGCTACTCATTTTACATCAGTCTGGTTGGATTTCAGCTACTCATTAGAACACATATTTATTCCACTATAGAGCACATTGTCTGGCTAGCCTCGAATTTATGGTGAAATGTAACAGTGAATTGTGCTCTGTGGTCCAAAATGCCAAATGATACACACAGTGGCACAGAGGTTTCCAGCACAGGGTAGAATTAAACCGCTTAAGACCAATGCAAGGGATTGTTGGCCGTATTTTCACAGTGGCCAGTTTTGTTAGAACCAAACATAGAGAGAGCTTGAAATCACTTATCTCAGATGTTTGAGCTCATAACAACAAAGCCTCTGAAAAACACATAACTGATCTTGTAATAAGCTCCAGCTGAGTTTACAAGCTCTGAGCTTTTCTGAAAGCCTGTTTAGCTTAATGAGGGTTTTCAGATTTCAAAGCTCACACACCTTCACATAAAAACAGATGATTATGACCAAATGAGGGAATGTTGTTCCATGTATGTTTTTTCCCCAATATGTTTTCCCTCTTGGTTGTCATGCATTGTTCCTGTACACTTTTCACCTTCTAGACAGCATTTTAAAATAGAATTTTTGAATGTCTAATGTGTGTGGTTTCTATTCAAGCCGCATGTTATGTTATATGAAAAGAAAGACTGAGAGCCTCTTTTTTTCTTGTTAACAGTCAAGGGCTGATATGCATATGGCTGTTCTATCCAATAAAAAGGTGTTTAATCTGAAAAGAAAAAAAAAATTATACCGACCTCTCGTGGATTTTGCTACCATGACAACTGTCCAGTGATTGAGACCGGGCTGTCATGGTGACCTCTGTGGCCTACTCTGCATCGTTCTAAAACCTTTTTCTAAAGGGTCGATTAAGTGCAAGATGAATCCTTTTTAATGAATAGCGAAAAGCTTTGTCTCTAAAACAGTGAGATAAACTTGTCAGGCAGTATTAGTTACGCATTTCTTTTTTTATAATAGCCTGCCATTTATGAACTGGACATATAACCTTAATCAACATTGATACCACTTTCTTCTTTTCATTCTTCAATTTCTTGTTTTAGGAAAGCTTTAATATCATGCACAAGGTCTTTGTATTACTCTGCCTGCCCCTATTGTTCTTCAGAATGGTTATCTGACTCATCACTGGAAAGGAATTAACTATAATTAGGTTGCAAGAAGTTCATAACCTTAATTAAACAATAAAACATTGATTACATTATACCCCATGGTCTTTAAATGAGACACAGCCTTCTTCTAAGTACAGCATAAGGATATTAAAGATACTAGACCACAAAAAGAGACCCACAAAATTCAGATGACTTGTGTCATAGAAGAGAGTTTAAAGTTGTTTTTATAGAGCCAATGGAAGGAAAAATGGGAAATATGGAGAAATGTGGCATTATCTAATTTCAAATGGGAATTTCATTCCCTTATTCCTATCATGATCTCTTTCTCTACTCCATCTTCCACTTCCTGATGGTTTTTAAAAATAAAATTTTATTTTAAAAATAAAATTTATTTCTTAATGTAAAACTGTATTGACATATTTTGTCACATAACCTAATTTCCCCCTGAATTTCTCCTTTTTGCCTCCTGGAGAGCCGTCCCATATTAGAAAAGTTTTGTTTTGTTTTTTAGGAGGAAGTAGAGAGAACAAATCAACAAAATTGAGTAGTCCATTGAAAAAGTCTGACAATATATATATCATGATTTAAAAAAATTTTTTAAACAACACTCAGTTTTGTTTCTTTTGTGGTGATTGTTTATTCCAGTTACATTTGTGTGGTCATTGTATATTCTTGGCTTCACATATTTCACTTTATATCAGTATATTTAAATCTTTCCATCTTCTATTTATTCATCATGTTTGTCAGAACTTGCAGAATTCCATTACATCCACACACCAAAATTTGTTTAGCCGCTCCTCAGTTCATTGATATCTTTTTTTTTTGTTTCCAGTTCTTTGCTACCATGAGAAGTGTTTCTATAAATATTTGTTGTATATAGAGTCTCTCTTTTTACTAAAGGTGATATTGGGCTATATGACTAGCAATGGAATCTCTGGGTCAAAAGATATGGTTCCTTTATGTGTGTAATTCCAAATTGTGCGTCAAACACATTTTCAGCTCTACCAACAATGCATTAGTGTGCCTAACTTCCCACAGCTCTTCCAGCATTGATTATTTGTATCCTTTGTCATCACTGCCAGTTTGCTGGTGTGAGGTAAAATTTCAGAGTTTATTTTTACTTGAATTTCTCGGGGGTGGAGCCAAGATGGCAGCTGGTAAGCAGGGACTAGAGTGAGCTCTGTTACCAAGTCCCTCCAAAAACCTATAAAAAATGGCTCTGAACCAATTCTAGAACGGCAGAACCCACAGAACAGCAGAGGGAAGCAGGGCTCCAGCCCAGGACAGCCTGGATGGTCTCTGGGTGAGGTCTATCCCACACGGAGCTGGGAGCTGGGAACGGAGTGGAGCAGAGCCCAGCCTGAGCGGCGTGGACCATCCAGACCAGAAGCCGGGCGGAGGGGGCCCTAGCGCCCTGATTCAGTGAGCTACGGTAGTTACCAGACCCCTCGACCCACAAACACCAAAGACTGCGGAGAAGGTTAGTGGGAAAAGCTGCGGGAGTGGAAGGAGTTCGCGGTTCGGTTTCCAGCCCCGGGGGCAGCGGAGGTGGGGCAGCTACAGCTGTTGTTACTTCCAGCTCCAGGCCCACCTGGTGGGAGGAATTAAGTGGCGGATCAGAGCAGGGGTGCACAGCCTGCCGAAGATCTAAGCCCATTTCGGGTTGGGGGTTCTTGGGGAAGGAGCAGTGCGGGTCTGACAGAGCTGGCACCTCCCCTCTAAACGTGGAACATAGAACCGTTAGTCTACAAGCAGTCATACCCCACTGAAAAACTCAAGGGTCAAGTTAGTTGGTTGGGAATATGGCCAGGCAGCAAAAACACGCCCAGATTCAGTCTCAGACTTTGGATTCTTTCTTTGGTGACAAAGAAGACCAAAACATACAGCCTAAAGAAGACAACAAAGTCATAGAGCCTACAACAAAAGCCTCCAAGAAAAACATGAACTGGCCCCAGGCCATAGAAGAACTCAAAAAGGAGTTGGAAAAGCAAGTTAGAGAAGTAGAGGAGAAATTGGGAAGAGAAATGAGAAGGATGCGAGAAAACCATGAAAAACAAGTCAATGACTTGCTAAAGGAGACCCAAAAAAATACTGAAAAATACACTGAAGAAAACAACACCTTAAAAAACAGACTAACTCAAATGTCAAAAGAGCTCCAAAAAGCCAGAGGAGAAGAATGCCTTGAAAGGCAGAATTAGCCAAATGGAAAAGGAGGTCCAAAAGACCACTGAAGAAAATAGTACTTTAAAAATTAGATTGGAGCAAGTGGAAGCTAGTGACTTTATGAGAAATCAGGATATTATAAAAGAGAACCAAAGGAATGAAAAAATGGAAGACAATGTGAAATATCTCCTTGGGAAAACCACTGACCTGGAGAATAGATCCAGGAGAGATAATTTAAAAATTATTGGACTACCTGAAAGCCATGATCAAAAAAAGAGCCTAGATATCATCTTTCAAGAAATAATCAAGGAGAACTGCCCTGATATTCTAGAGTCACAGGGCAAAATAGAAATTGAAAGAATCCATCGATCGCCTCCTCAAATAGATCCCAAAAAGAAATCTCCTAGGAATATTGTTGCCAAATTCCAGAGCTCCCAGATCAAGGAGAAAATACTGCAAGCAGCCAGAAAGAAACAATTTGAGTATTGTGGAAACCCAATCAGAATAACCCAAGACCTGGCAGCTTCTACATTAAGAGATCGAAGGGCTTGGAATGCGATATTCCGAAGGTCAATGGAGCTAGGATTAAAACCTAGAATCACCTACTCAGCAAAACTGAGTATCATGTTCCAAGGCAAAATATGGAGTTTCAATAAAATAGAGGACTTTCAAGCTTTCTCAGTGAAAAGACCAGAACTGAATAGAAAATTTGACTTTCAAACACAAGAATCAAGAGAAGCATGAAAAGGTAATCAAGAAATGGAAATTGCAAGGGACTTACTAAAGTTGAACTGTTTTGTTTACATTCCTACATGGAAAGATGATGTGTATGATTCATGAGACCTCAGTATTAGGGTAGTTGAAGGGAATATGCATATATGTATGTATATGTTTATGTATATATATAAGAGAATGTGTATGTATGTGTATATGTATGTATGTGTATATATATATGTATATGTGTTTATATATATGTATATATATATATGTAAAAGAGAGAGAGCAGACACAGGGTGAGTTGAAGATGAAGGGAAGATATCTAAAAGAAATAAAATGAAATTAAGGGATGAGAGAGCAACATACTGAGAGAGGGAGATAGGGAGAGATAGAGGGGTGTGGATTATCTTACATAGAGGTGGCAAGAGGAAGCAGTTCTATGGGAGGAGGGGAGAGGGCAGGTGAGGGGGGAATGAGTGAACCTTGCTCTCATCAGATTTGGCCTGAGGAGGGAATACCATACATACTCAGTTGGGTATCTTACCCCACAGGAAAGAAGAGGGAGGAAGATAAAAAAAAAAATAAAAGGGGGGGGGTTTGATGGAGGGGAGGGCAGATGGGGGTGGAGGTAATCAAAACAAACACTTTGGAAAGGGGACAGGGTCAAGGGAGAAAATTCAATAAAGCGAGATGGGTTGAAAAGGAGCAAAATGTAGTCAGCCTTTCACAACATGAGTATTGTGGAAGGGTTATACATAATGATACATGCGTGGCCTAGGTTGAATTGCTCGACTTCTTAGGGAGGGTGGGTAGGAAGGGAAGAGGGGAGAGAATTTGGAACTCAAAGTTTTAAAATCAGATGTTCAAAAAAAAAGTTTTTGCATGCAACTAAAAAATAAGATACACAGGCAATGGGGCGTAGAAATTTATCTTGCCCTACAAGAAAGGAAGGGAAAAGGGGATGAGAGGGGAGGGGGGTGATAGAGGGGAGGGCTGACTGGGGAACAGGGCAACCAGAATATAAGCCATCTTGGAGTGGGGGGGAGGGTAGAAATGGGGAGAAAATTTGTAATTCAAACTGTTGTGAAAATCAATGCTGAAAACCAAATATGAAAAAAAAATAAAAAAATAAATATAAATTAAAAAAAAAAGAATTTCTCTTATTATTGCTGATTTGTAGCATTTTTCCTATGGTTTTTCATAGTTTGTCATTCTTATTTTATGAATTGTTTGCTCATATTCTTTGATCACCTCTCTTTGGGGAATTGCTGTTGGTCTTATATATTTCTGTTAGTGTTTGTATGCTTTAAATAACAAACCTGTCCATGTCTCCCTCCTTCAGTAAACTCCATTAACTTTCAAAGGATCAAATACTAAACCTTCATCTGGGCTTTGAAAGCCCTTTGTAACCTAACTCCTTCCTGCCTCTCCAGTCTTCTATCTTACTCCCCTCCACTTTTTGATCAAGTGGTACTGGCTTCTTTGATCTTCCTTTCACAAGATAGGCCATCTCTCAAATCTGGAACTTTCCCTGGCTGTCCCATATACCTGAATCTCTCTCTCCCTCCTCATCTCTACCTCCAGGCTTCCTTCAAGTCTTAGCTAAAGTCCCATGAAGGTTTTTCCAGACCTCCTTAACATTAGTTCCTTCCCTCTGAGAGATCTCCGCTTTCTCCTGTTAATATCTTGTTTGTACCTAGCTGTTTGGATGTTGTCTGTCTTGTTAGGCTGTGATTTCCTTGAGAGCAGGTACTAGGTTTTTTTTTTGCGCTTCTTTGTATCTCCAATGATTTGCACAGTTCCTAGCACGTAGTGCTTAACAAATACTCGTTGACTTCATTTGATACAGAATGATACAAGGATGTTTGGAAGGGAGGACATTAGCATTTGGGGGAATCAGGAAATACTTCCATGCAAAAGATGGTTCTTATGCTGTGTCTTGAAGGGAAAGAATTCTATTTAGGTAAGGACTCAGGCATGTGCAATGGGTAGTTCAAAGGCATGGAAATGGGAGGCAGAGGAACAGAGACACAGTAGTTTGTGGAAGGGGATCTCATATACAATGAATCTAGAGAGTTAGCTGGAGGAAGGGTTGTGAAGGGCTTCAAAAGGTACAACAGAGGACTTTATATTTTATCCTAGTAACCATAGGATGCCGTTGGAGCTATCGACTAAAGGAGGGACATAGGAACTTAAGGAAACTCACTTTGGGGGCAGTGTATGTGGAAGATGAATTAAAGGGGAGAGAAATTTGAGGCAAGGAGACCAATTAAAAGGCCTCTGCAATAATCTAGGCCAGGGCTGTCCAAAACGTGGCCACCCTAAAAGCATAGAAATTTACATAAATGCTTTAGTAAACAAAGCCGAGCTACCACAGAGCTCTCACTAAAATGGCAAATCAAAATATATTGTCTGTTGTTTCAATAAAAACCTATGGTTGGACATCCCTGATCTAGGCCAAAGGTCATGAGAGCCATTGAGTAAGGTGGTGTCTGCGCAATTAGAGACGAATCAGATGTGAAAGAGGTGGAAATAGGAAAGTCAAAAATTGGCGACTGAGTTTGAGATGTCTTGGGGACATCTCCTTGGAAATGTCCAGTAAGCAGGTGGTGATTGTGAGACTGAAGCTGAGGGGAAAAGATGGAACTAAATATACAAGTCTATTAATCACTGGTATAGAAAAGTTCCCAAAAGTCAGAGGAGATGAGGAGATCACTGAGAGAAGAGTGAAGAAAAGGAGCCCTAGGTCAGAGCCTTGGGAATAGCTATAGTTAGGGAAAGTGATATGGATGATGCACCAGCAAAGGAGACTATGAAGAAAGAGTCATGTAGGAGGAGAACGAAGAGATGATAGTGTCCCCCAAATAGTAGCTCCCCCTAACCCTTCTTCCTTCCCTCTCACCCCCAGCTGAACTTTCCCTAGCTATGAAAATTTTTATTGATACCTCTGAATGTTCTACGGAGAATTAAAGATCATGTGGACCTCATCATTGCACAGAGCTTTATGCATATGAAATGTGCCTCAGTTTAGAATATATCTGTTAGCAACAGTTTTGCATATTTATTTTGTTCTAGCAACACACCAGGCCTTATAAGAAGTTTTCTTCTTAGGAAATTAGACAAAGTCCCGCTTGTAAATTTTGCAGGTGATATGCTGGAGGCCATTGGAAAATCTGATGAAGTGAATCTGTAAAACATATGAATAATAGGATAAGGGAATGTGAAGTGGAGAAGAAAAGGAAGTTAAGGAAAGGGAATGAGATGACTGAAGGAGAAGGCTGGAAGCAAAGGAGAAACAAAAGATTTTCTGTGAGGCACGCATTTTTCTTCTAGAATTTCGGCTTCAACTTACTATGTAATTGTAATTTTCATAAAATTAAATGTGAAATAAAAATAATACTAAAAACAAAACAGTAACATAAATGAACCAGGCCTTTCATGGAAAAGAAATGCATGAAGAATACATTGTTCTCCAGGGCCCGTTGGGGATTAGCGATATAAGGCTCTCCTTACTTCTCCTTTCCACTATATAATGTTTTTATTGGAGGGGTTTCAAAAAAGTGACCTACATTGTTTTTAGCACATTGGAAGCACTGACATCATTTCAGCTGCAATGTTTATTTTAAGGAGGCAGAATTTCCTACATGAAATTTAGAGGTGGCTTTTAGGTGCTTGTTGCCACAGATGCTTTAAGAACAAGATTAACGTTATGGATTTATTACTCTTTCATTTTAGTTCATGCTATAGCAGCTTCTGGTCCTAAACCCGAGAAGATGGAAGGGAGTGGAGTGGGAAAGAAGGGAAACCTCCAGTAATTGACCTTTGGGGGTATGGTTTTTTTGGGGAGGGTCTTTTGTTGTTCTGCACTTGTGATTTTATCATAGAGAACTTCAAACAATAATATGTGTGGCTATCTAGGGTCACACATTTGGGAAATGTCAGAAGGAGGATTTGAACATAACACTGTGATATTGGCTGTGTGTCCCACAGCTGCCTCTTGTGACCCTGGGCAAATTGTATAACCTCTTTGGGCCTCAGCTTCTTCATTTGTAAAATGAGAGCGTTGAATCTGATGACCTCATAATTTTCCTTTAGCTCTAATTCTGTGAGCCAGTAATGTCCTTGAATAGTCATTTAAACAGTCTTATTCTCCAACATGAGCCACCTTCAGTGTCTCTGAAAACAAAACGGTTTTCCTGTCTTCTCCAATTCATTCATTCATTCAATAAGTGCCTGTTAAGTCTAATTTGTGCACATGGCATTGTGTATATCAGTATATATACTGCATACTTCTTGCAAATCATCTAATTGAGAGGCAATATACATATATATATATATGTATGTATATACACATCTAATATATATATACATATATTTACATACACATTATGGTAATTAACATAATTCTGGAAGTCATTTGACCTTTCCCAAAACCCTGTCAGATACCATAGGTATTGTAATCTCTGTTTCATAGATGAAGTAACCACAGCTCAGGGGGATTTAAGGGAGTTGCGCATAGTCACAGAGGCAGATGGCAAAACCAGTATATGAACCAAGAGTTCCTGACTTCTAAGTTCTGCATTCTTTCCATTAAGTCACAGCTGTTGATTGTGATACAGGGGAAAGTAGGATAGATCCAAAGAGAAGTTTTAAAGTACTATGGGAAGTTCGAAGAGGGAAAAGTTACTTTTAACTGGGAGATTGTCAGGGAAAGTTTTGTGGTAGAGTTGGCACTTGAATGAGGCATCAAGGGAAGTTACAGATCTCAACTGAAGAAGATGGGAGGGGGTAAGGTTAGAGGTGGGGGGATGGAAGCTTTGTCTTGTGTGTCTAGAACATAGAGTACGTGAACGAAGGAACAGAATGAGATGAGGCTGAAAATTCTGTTGGAACTCCAGTTTCAGAGGAACTGGATACTGAGATCAGGGTTGTTCTGCCTTCTTACTAAGCCTAGAGGAATCCCTGAAGCATTAGTGAAATATGATATTTTAATCATCTCGTTAATTTAGACTGTGTAGATAAGTAAGTTCACTGCCATAAACCATAATAATTCATAGACAGTTTAATTCCTTTGGTTTAGCTTTAATTTTATATGTATGTATATCTACATATGCCTATGTGTGTATATGTATGTGTGTATGTGTACCCTAGCGCACACCCTTATTGACGCATCGCAGGATTATTGCAACAATATTTGTCCTCTCTGCTTCCAGCTTCTTTACTCTCCAACATATCATCCATACAGCGGCCAAAATAATTTCCTAAAGCTTAAGTCTGTCTGCGTCGCTTCCTTGCTCCAGAACCTCCAGGTTCTCTCTATTTCTTCTAAGATAAAATGCAAACCTTTTTTCTTGGCATTTAAAGCCCTTCACAGTCTGGTGCCAGATTACCCTGGGTTGGTTGGTTTAATATCCTGCTCTTTGTGTAATATATGTTTCAGCCAAACTGACGTTGTTTTCCCCTGATCTTGACATTCTGTCTCCTGACTGTGCATTTGCACAGGTTCTCTCTCCTATATTACCCTGTTTCCATGCTGTACTAATTTCTCTCCTCCACCTCCTAGGATGCCCGCTCCTCTCCAGACTGCTTTCAGAGCTTAGCTCACATGCAACCTCCAGTGCGAATCCTTTCCTGAAGTCTTTCCCTTTTTTTGCTTCCCTGTTGTCTTGCACATAATAGGTTCTTAATCAGTGCATGATTGATTGGCTTGGATGGATTGTATTATCTGTTCTGATTGGAAATTATAAAAAAATACTTGAATATTGTTCTATGCACCTCTCTAACTGAGAGGCAGAGGGATCTAGTGGTTAAAGAACTGGCCTTAGAGTCAGGAAGACCTGAGTTCAAATTCCTGAAATACAATGGCTTTGGGGCCCTCACAGATCTCTTAAACTCTCAGATTCCTGGACAAAATGTAAGCCTGCAAGCTGCATAACAGTCGGCAGTCTGCATTGCTGGAGTGATGTCCTCCCCATGGTCCCTACACCAATGAAATCACAAGTCTAGATATAAAAACAAACAAAGAAACAAACAAAAACCGACTCAACACTATCCGTCATAAATAATGACCCTAGAAATGTCAGCTCTTACACTTCTGAGAGTTGCTGTATTCTTTTAGATTGATACACACTCTAGCCTTAAGGACTTCCAAGCAATGCCACTTCTTTAGTACCTGACTGCCAGGAAATTCTCTTCTGTCTAATCTTATATCCTTCAGTGCAGTTTAAGGTCATTTCCTCTTGGACTGTATTCAGTCAAATAGAGAATTGCTGGTAGCTGTTATCTGTACAATATCCTCTCATATACTTGAAGACAAAACTATTATTAAGTTTCTAGCTCTGCCTTATTCACTCCATCTGAGCCAAATAGCCCCAGGCCCTTTAAACCTTTCTCATAAGTCTTATTCGCCATTTCAGTAATCAAGTTGAGTCAAGTCAGGAAGCATTTCCAAAGTGCTAAATGGGCCATACACTAGAGTGATCTCTGGGGATACAAAAAAGGCAGGGGTGGGGAGGGGTGGAATGGGACACAATGACCCTGCCCTCAGGGAGATTCCATTCTAATGGGGTAGACCCCATGGAAACAGTTATTTACAAGGAAGATATGTATAGTGTAAACTGGAGGTCCTTTCAGAGAGAAAGGCACTTAGTAGCTGGAAGGACGAGGAAAGGCCTCCTGCAGAGTGTGGGATTTGAGACAAGCCTTAATAGAAGCCATGGAAGCTAAAGGAAGGAGGAGTGGGAGAGCATTACAAGAATGGCAGACAGCCAGTGCAAAAACCCAGTGGTGGGAAATGTAGCATCATGTATGAAGAAAAGCAAGGAAGTCAGTGTTGCTAGACTGTGGAGTGAGTGGACAGTAATAAGTATAAGAATACTGGGAAAGTAGGAAGGAGTCAAGTTATGCAGAACATTGTGGAAAGCTAGTTTACACAGTGGATAAAGTTCAGGATATAGAGTCAAGAAGACTTGCATTTTAATGATGCCTCAGACACTTACTGGCTGCATAACCCCAGATAAGTAAGGGAAAGCTCTGTCGGCCTCAGTTTTCTCATCTGTAAAATGGGGCTCCCTGATTGTTACGGGGATCAAGTGAGATAATAAAGGAAAAGTTCTTTGTAAATCTCAAGGAGCTCTGTCAATGCTCGCAGATAGTTGTTAAATGCCAAACAGCAGAATTCGTACCTGATCTTTGAGGTAGTATGGAGCCACCAAGGCTCATTGAGCAAGGGGGTGGCATGGTCAGAGCTGTACTTTAGAAAAGTCATTTTGTCACCTAAGTGGAGCAGGGAGAAGCTGGAGGCAGGGAGACTAATCAGAGGCAATACTGTGATTGTTTATGTGAGAGGTATGGAGGACCTCTGAACTAAGGAGGTGGCGTGGAGACAAAGGGACATATGTAAGAGATGCCATGAAGGAAGAAAGGATAAGATTTAGCAAGAGAACTAGATATGAGGAGCTCAATAAAACACCTACTATGTGCAGAAACATTATTAGGTATCTCTTTATTTTTTTAGCTCTCATGGGATTTTGTTGTTAGATGTTCAGTTGTTTGCATCATGTCCGACTCCTCCCTACCCTATTTGGTATTTTTTTTTTTGGCAAAGATCCTAGAGCAGTTTGAGGAATTGAGGCGAGCAAAGTTACATGACTTGCCCAGGGCTGCATAGCTAGTAAGAGTCTAAGACCAGATTGGAACTCAGGAAGATGAATCTTCCTGATTGAAAGCCCAATGCACTACCCACTGTGCCACCTTGCAGTTCCATGGAGTACTACCTCGTATTGGTACTCTGATATCAATTTAACTAGAATTTCTTATTTTAAAATATAGAATACATAATGACATAAAGCTTTATTGTCCTTTGTGTTTACAGTTTCCTGAATGCGGTTTCTATGGAATGTATGATAAGATCCTGCTTTTTCGTCATGACCCTACCTCTGAAAACATTCTTCAACTGGTAAAGACAGCCAGCGACATCCAAGAAGGAGATCTCATTGAAGTTGTCTTATCGGGTAAAGTGGATATTTTCTCTTTGTTTGTGGTCATATTTCCTAATTGAGAGTCCCTTGGATTTTATGCTCTGGGAGTTGTTACATAACATCCTTGGGACTATTCCTTTTTTTTCCTTAATGAATGAATGAAAAAAAAAACATTTTAAGCACTTCTATGTCCCACCAACACTGAGCATACAAATACAAAAGTGAGACTTGGTCCAAATAGCTTCCAAAGACCCTACTCATTTAAGAAATTCTATTCTAGTATTTGATAAGAATTTGAAGTATGATTTCCAACTTTTTAAAAGATAAATACCACAGGTAACAGTACATCAGAGTGAATGTTAGGCTCGATCCCAACAGTTAAATTACAGGTTCCATGTACATAGTGAGCAAAATAAACAAATTAATTTAATTAAAAAAATTTTAAGGGAAAACACATTTGTCATATCAAAACATGCATAACAGAACCTGTCTGGTTAAGGAGGTGACTGGGACCTGGATAAAACCTGGAAGATGTCATTATCACATACCAGCCAGATATTTTTAGGACCAGAGATATAAACAAGGAACCAAAATGTCATTTGCTTACCATGATTAAGAGACAGCAGACCAAAATATGAGCTAGGAAGTCAGTGGATTGTCATGGTCTAGAACAAGACCAGCTTACAGGCTAACAATAAGAGAAGGATGAATTAGACCTGAGGTAGGGAAGTCAGTGAACAAGTTTTATTAAGCACTTAGTATGTGCCAGGCACGGTGCATAAGCATTGGGGTTAGAAAGAAAGGCAAAAACCACTTCTCTCAATCAACTTCTATTTTAGTGTACCTAGATGAGAACATACAAAGTGCATATAGAGTAAATTGGAGGTCACCTTGGAGGGGAAGGCTCATGTAGGTGTGAAGAATGGGAAAGCAGAAGGTGGTATTTGAGTCTTGAAGGAAGTCACAGATTCTAAGGGGCAGAGATGAAGATAGAGAATAGGCCTGCCATGGAAAAAATGCATAGTGATAAAAGATTGAGTGTCTTGTTCTAGGAACAGCAGCCAGGCCAGCTAGCTTGCTCATAGAATGTATGAAGGGAGGAAGGTGCGAGAAGACTGAAAAAGTCAGTAATGGCCAGGTTGTGAAGAGTTTTAAATGCGAAACAAAGGACTTTTGATCCTGCAGGATGGCACTAGAGATTATTGAGCCCAGGCATGGGTGAGGAAGGAGTCAGACCAAGGTCAATTTATTTGATAGTATGCAACTCACACCAAGAACATATCATCTGCCATCTTCTTATACTAAGTATTCACATTAGATAAGAAATGGTCATAAGATATGGACCTATAGATACAGGAAAAACCTGTGTCTGTGCAAGGGAAAAGTTGAGGAGACCGCAGCACCTGAACTCAAGTCCTTTATAATATTAGTGCCAAGCCATTTGCTGGTAATACGAAGGATTCTCACTTATAATGGAGGAATCATTTAGATAACATTTTCCCTCCTGGCTAATGGGAATTCTTTTTTAAATACAGTGTCATTGCTATCTTGTGTATTTACATCAACTACGTTTCCTAGTGTGTCCTTCTCTACTCCCTCTCCCAGAGTCACCACTTAGAAGAAAGAATAAAAACAAATTCAGCAGAACTAACGCATCAGCAACAAAGTCCGGTATCACGTACAACGGTCTTTACCCCAGTTGTCCATCTCTTCGAGGGAGTTGAGGAAGTGCCTTCTATTATCTCTTCCTTGGGGCCTATGTCGGTCATCATAGTATCAGTGGTCATTTTTAATTGTTTTGGCACTGCTGCCCTTGTTATGCTCACTTAAGAGTCAATTCTTATAACCCTCTACTTCTCTGAATTCATTACATTTTTCTTATAACAATAATATTCCATTCCATTCTTGTACTACAATTCGTATGCCTTTCTCCAAAAGATGGGCATGTATTTTGTTTCTACTTTTTCACTGCTACAAAATTCACTATTATGAATATTTTCCTTTGTGGGGTGGGGCAGGGCTGGCTTTCTTTTTACTATTGGCCCCTTTGGATTATATAGCTAGCTAGCAATGGGAATCTGATTCAAATGGCATGAGGTTTTTATTCATTTTATTATTATAATTCCACATTGCTTACCAGAATAGTCGGACCAATTAATATAGTTACCAATAGTATATTCATTTCCTTATCTTTCCATGATCCCATTGGAAATAATTTCTAAAGAAAATTGATGACTTTTAAGGATAGTGATTAATATTAAACAACTCTAACATTAATTCTTATTAATATTAAGCAGTCCAGATTACATTCTTTCAGAGAATTAATGCCATTTACTACATTTTCTGCGCATGGAAAATGCATTTTTTCAGTGAACCTTTTTTTTTTTTACTTAATTGTATTTTATTTTTTTCTAATTACATGTAATGATAGTTTTCCACATTCATTTTCATAAGATTTTGAATTCCACATTTTTCTCCCTCCTTCCTTTTCTTTCCCCCTCTCCAAGAGAGCAGGCAATCTGATATAGGTTATACATGTACAATTATGTTAAACATATTTTCACATTAGTCACATTGTGAAATAAAACTCAGAACAAAAGGGAAAAATCACAAGAAAGGAAAAAAAGTGAAAATAATATACCTACATCTGCATTCAGACGCCATAGTTCTTTCTTTGGATACGGTGAGCATTTTCCATCATGAGTCCCTTAGACTTGTCTTGGATCATTGCATTGTTGAGAAGAGCTAAGTCTATCATAGTTGATCATTACACAGTGTTGCTGTTACTGTCTACAATGTTTTCCTGGTTCTGCTCATTTCACTCAGCATCAGTTCATGTAAGTCTTTCCAGGTTTTTCTAAAATCTGCCTGCTCATCATTTCTTATAAAACAATAGTATTCTACAACTTTTTCATTCATCCCTCAATTGATGGACATCCCTTCAATTTCCAATTCTTTGCTACTATAAAAAGAGATGCAATAAATATTTTTGTACATGTAGGTCTTTCTCCCATTGTTATGATTTCTTTGAGATGCAGACCTAGTAGTGGTATTGCTGAATCAAAGGGCATGCACAGTTTTATGTCCCTTTGGGTAGAGTTCTAAATTGTTCTTCAGAATGGTTGGTTCACAACTCTATGAACAATGAAAATGCATTTTTTAATCATGAAAGAGATTTTGTTGTTGTCCTATACATGTTTCCTTGACTGTTGAAAGAAATGTTTTTAACCAAAACACAAATCAGCTTCAAAGTCTTCAGTGTATTTTTAATGCAATTTATTTGAATTTCTTCCCCCATATACACTTTTCGGCGATTCCTCTAAAGTCATTGCACAGACTTCTTCATCTTTCCTTGGTGCCTTTGACATATATTTATACCTAGCTACTCATAAATTTCAAAAATAAATACTTAGCAGCACAGGTTTCCAAGTTTCCTGTTACAACGGAGAGTATTGGCTCAAAAGTCAGAGGTCCTGGGTTTGAATCTAATTCTTTCTTCTGTCTCTGTAACTTTGGGCAAATTACTTCTTTGGGCCTGAATTTCCTCATTTGAAAAGTGAGGGAGTTCATTAAGTTGACCTATAAGGGACCTTCCCATTTTGAAGCTGTGAGTCTGGAATCCTGGCCTTTTACTATTTTCTGCTGCAATCCTGCACAAGTATCCCATTCTTGGGACCCTGGTCCTAGGCTGTGTCTTTTATTCTTATAGTCAGTACCACTAGTCTATAGTTTGAAGTCACCTTGTCCTCTTCCCTTTTAAGGAAAAAAAAATCAAGCCCACATTTGTTTTTCTCCATTCCTTCAGTGCCTTTGCTCTTCTCTATCACTGATAATAGCTCAGCAATTACATCTGCCAATTTTGTCACTACTTGAGGATGTATTTCATCTTGGCTGTGTAATTTGAACTCACAAAGGGCAGTGGAGTTCTGCCTTTTTAATCTTCTAGAAAAAAGCTCTGGGATTGGAGTCAGATGAAAGTAAGTTCAAGTCCTGGCTTTGTATGTGGCATTAGGCAGTCACTTAACTTCTCTGTCCTCAGTTTCTTCATCTGTAAAATTAAAGTTAATTGGATTGGACAACATGACCTCTGAGTTCCTGTCTTGATCTAAACCTTTGAGGAGGTCTTGAAACTCTCCAAGGTCTGCACTGTTTCAATGTCAGCTTCTGACCCCTCACTTTTAACAAAGTCAGTGAGGGTTTGAAGGTCAGCTGTTTATATAGCCTGTTTCCTTTAAGTTAATGCTTTAAGTTAGGGTTGAGATCACAGCTTTTGCCTGTTTCAGATTCATTCTCTTTCAAGGTACAATCATGCAAAGGCCTGATACAATTCACAAAGAATTTGTCCCATTTTTTCCTGATAGAATCTGTCTCCCTGAGCCTCTTAACCTGCTAGAAGTGCTCCATTTAAATGTTTGTGATGTCTTTGTGATCTGTGTGACAAAGGCTGACCCAGATGTGACTCATTAAACAATGCCAAAACATGCTAATTCCGGTATTCGTGTAGACTTCCAGCAATGTCTCCGTGCTTTTACTGGTAAACTTCTCAAATGAGAGCCATGTACCTGCTGCCTCTACTTCCTATTTCTCGTTCTCTTCTTAAACCTTGAAGTTGTGGCATCCATCTCTGTCACTCTGCTGATACTACTCTTTTAAACATTGCTGACGGTCGGCTTTTTGTCAGATCAGGTGACCGTTTCTCAGTCCACATCCCACCTGGTCTCTTTGTGGCATCTCAGTGCTCAGCAGCGTTGGCTTCTGAGACACTGCTCTTTCCTGGTTTTCCTGCCTAATCTGGTCTGGCTCTCAAGCATGTGCGCGAGTCTTGCTTCCTCCATGAAGTCTTCCTTGGCCCTAGTTCCCTTAGGGTCATGAACACTAGACTTAGACCAAGAAGACTTTAGCTTGAGAGCCAGCCCCACTGTGTGCTAGCTACGTGGCTCCAGGAAAACTTCAATCTCTCTAAATCTGAGGTTTCACAACCGTGCTGACTAGGTTCACTACAAATTTAATCTAAAAGTAACTGGGCCCTTACTCCCGCATGACGGCCATTTTGTTCCTCCTTGACCGATAACGTCACATTCCCTCTAGTGGCTATTCTGAATCTTCTCTTTTTTTCTAAAGCCCCCTGCTCTCCTGTTGTTCCCCCATACACCCTCTCAAGAGGGGACCTCACCTGCTTTCTTTACAGAGAAAATAGAGACTGTTTGGCGTGAGGGCCCTTCTCCCCGCCATAGAACTCCTTGGTATAATTCTCCATTGTCTTTTTCATTATATCACACTTTACAGACATGTCATATATGCACGTAAAGTACAATATAAACAGTAATTATCATTATTATAGCAGTGTAGCTTAATGGATATAGCACTGGAATCCAAAGTCAAGAAGACCAGGTTAGAATCCTGAAATAGATATTTACAAGCTGTGTGACCCTGGGGAAGTCACTTGACCCCTTTGAGACTTAATTTCTTGGCCTATTAAGTGAGGGTACTAATATCACACGCCGTAGAGGGATGCTATGAGGGTCACATGAAATGATATATACAAAGGGGTTTTTTTAGTAAAATTTAAAGTGATATAAAATAATGATGATGATGATGATGATATCAGTTAACATTTGTATACCATTTACCATGTGCCAGGTACTGTGCTGAGCAGTTTACAATTATCTCATTTGATCCTTACAGCAACCCTGGCACTTAGGTTCTCTTATTACTCCCATTTTGCAGAAAAGAAAACCGAAGCCAAAAAAAAATTAGTTAAGCGACTTTCCCAAGGTTACACAGCCAATCAGTATTTTCAGGCCTAGTTTGAACTCAGGTCTTCCTGACTCTAGAAACAGTGTTCTCTTCGTTGCACCACCTCGCTGCATCTAATAGGTATTAGATATAAATATGTTAATTATTGATATTGTCATGAGTATTTTGTTATTTAGCTTTTCATATGACCATCTGGGGGTGGGGAACCTTTGCCCTCAAGGCCACATATGGCCCTCTAGGTCCTCAAGTGTGGCCCTTTCACTGAATCTAAAATTGACAGAATAAATCCCTTTGATAAAAGGATTTGTTCTGTGAAACTTGGACTCATTCAAAAGGCCGCATTGAAGGACCTAGAAGGTAAAATATAGCCTCAAGGCCGCAGGCTACCCACCCCGGAACTATGCCATATTACCTTCCATTAAATTATATATTTCATGAGTCCAGGGATCAAATATTAGTCTTTGTTATATCGTTCCAAAGTCCTTTGCACATCAATAAATCTGCAGTATTTATTGACTGACCCTCAAAAAGCTGGCTACCATTTAATAAAATAGAGACAAATAGTGTTAAAAACCTAGGGCGTTTCCCAAAATGAACCTTTCCACATTTAATTTAATTCTAGTGAAATGTTCTTTGCTAAGCATCAGACACTTACTAGCTGTGTGACGCTGAACAAGTCACTTCACCCTGTTTGCCTCCGTTTCCTCATCTGTAAAATGGAAAAGGAAATGGCAAACCACTCAAGTATCTTTGCCAGGAAAACCCCAAAATGTAGTCATGGAGAGTCGGGCATGATTGGAACAACTGGACAACAGCAAGGAGCGTTGCAGTCTTTACCCTGAGAAGTTATTCCTACCTTTTAGATAGGATAGATAAATTCCAAGGCCCCTTAAATGAGGATATGCAAGAAATGCTTATAATTTCTGCAGCCCCTTTGGCCCTGCCACCCACCTGCTTATTTGAACCTTTCGCAGTCCTCTCAAGCAAACTTCAGATGGTCTTCAGTGCTGTTACCGTCCATATCTTTACTAGGAAATTTTATTTTTTGTTGCTGTCATTTCAGTCATGCCTGACTCTTTGTGACCCCACTTGGGGCTCTCTTGGCAAAAATGCTAGAAGGATTTGCCTTTTCCTTCTCCAGTTCATTTTACAGGTGAGGAAACTGAGGCAAACAGGGTGAAGGAACTTGCCCAGGGTCGCATAGCTAATAAATGTCTGTATCTTTAGTATGAAGTTTTATTACTTTATGGCTTTCTTTCATTTCCAAATGTACTTTCTGGTATTATTTGACCAGAAATGAGGGACTGGTTTCATTTAACATCCCTGGTGCGCTAGAGCATTTCCTCATAGGATTATAACCATGTCTACCTGTCAGCAGATCTGGAAGGATTCGCTTTCAGTAATGGCAGATGCTCTTTCTATTCAGCAGAGTCAGGAGCTCTTATCTCTTATTGTATTCTCTTGAGAGATTTCACATTTCTTTGGTCTATTTACTTACTAGTTGGAAAAATGGGAATTCAGAGGCTAACCCGGCCCTTCCAGGCTGGTTTTCTATTTTTGTTTTTGCTTTACTTTTCAAAAGTTAAAGAAAAAAAAAAGATAGAGGCATAGTGAGAGAGTCATCCCGAAAGCCAGGAAAGAATTGCTCATATGCCTATGGGCTGGATTTATGAAAAAGTCAAAATGCACACATGGCTATTTGTTTTTAATATTGAAAGGTTAATGCTTTATTTGAGCGCTGAAGCTTTAATATTTAAAATGAATATTATCGCCCCTACTGTTCAGTGAGGAGGAAAGGGAAATTAAAGCTGCCCCCTCCCCTAGAGAGGCCAATCCTAGATGCATAGAGTAGCGAAATGGGGGGTGGGGCAGCTAGGTGGCCCAATGAATAGAGCACCGGATCTGAAGTCAGGAAGGCGCCTCTTCCTGAGTTCAAATCTGACCTGACATACTAACTGGCTTTGTGACCCTGGGCAAGTCACTTCACCTCATTTGCCTCGGTTTCCTCATCTGTAAAGTGAGCTGGTAAAGGAAATAACATACCAATCCAGTATCTGTGCCAAGAAAACCCCAAATGGGGTCACAAAGAGTCAGACACAACTGAAATGACTGAGCGACAAGAAGCAAAATGGTGGCTGTGCAGTTTATCTGAGATGCAGGTAAGGTTGGGGTTGGGATTTCCGATCCTGAGTATACATCACAGCTTCACCATTAAGTCAGTTGGCTAGAGCACGAGGCCTGTAGAATCGGGAAGATCTGAGTTCAGGTCTAGCCTTAGACACTTCCGGGCAGTGTGATCCTGGGTGAATCACTTAACCTCTGTTTGCTTCAGTTTCTTCATCGGTAAAATGGAGATGATGAACACGACCTACCTCCCAGGGCTGTCATAAGGACAAGATGAGATAATACTGGCAACACACTGGGCACGGTGCCTGGCACGTAGGGAGTGCTACATAGACGCTTATTCCCTCTTTCCCTTTCCAGATGTCAGGAGAAGTTTTGACGGTGTAAAAACCAAAGGTTATCAATAAAAAGTTGTTTTTACTCCTGGTAGTAATCTTCGTATCTCCCTCGGTGTCTCGCCCCACACATTGCACAGAAGACCGCTGAATTGTAGATGTAGAGTTGAAAGGGAGTTCAGAGATGATTGGATCCATGAGAGGGAGGCCCAGGGAGGAAAATAACCTGGAAAATATGGCATAGTGAATAAACTGTGGAGCCCAGCCTCCAATCTGCGCTCTCTCGCTCCAAATCTACTGTTTTTAACACTACATCCACTATCTTGTCATCGTCATCGTCGTCGTAACAGTGGTGGGAGCAGTCGTTGTAGTAACAGTAGTAGCATTAGTACTAGTAATGGTAATGGTGGTAGTACTGATAAAAGGAAGAGGAGGAGCAGCAGCCAGCATGGGTAGAGAGCCTTCCTAGGTACTGGGCACTGTGCCAAGCGCTTTACCAACATCATCTCATGTGTTCCTCGCAAGTACCCAGGAAGCTAGTGTTACATATATATATATATATATATATATGTGTGTGTGTGTGTGTGTGTGTGTGTGTGTGTGTGTGTGTGTGTGTATGTATGTATATGTATGTATGTATATGTATATATGTATATATATATGTATGTATGTATATATATACACACACACATATATACATATGTGTTTATATATATATCTATGTATGTGTATGTCTATGTATCTATAGATATCTGTAGGTATATATACACATGTGTATCTATAGATGTAGATAGACAGAGATATATGTACATATATAGATAGATAGATAGTATTTTAGAATTAAGGAGACTGAGGCAAACGCGGGTTAAGTCACTTGCCCGGTGCCGCATAATTGGCAATAGCTAACATTTTTGCAATGCTGACTGTGTGCCAGGCACCTGCTAAGCTCTTTACAAACAGGACCTTGTTTGATCCTCACAAACACCCCAGGAGGTCGGTGCTATTACTAGCCTTATCTTACTGATGAGAAAACTGAGGCAAACAGAGGTTAAGTGATTTGTCCGGAGCCACACAGCCAGTAAGTATTAGAGGCTAGACTTGATTGCGGGTCCTTCTGCCCCACCCCCCGATTCAGTGTTGTATCCGCTGCACCTCCCTGCCTCTTGGTAAGTGCTTGATGAACAGATAAGTCATGACAAATCAGAAAAGAGAAAATGCTGTATATTCACTTTGGATAGCTAAGTAATATGGTGGATGGAGTGCCAGCCTTGAAGTAAGAAAGGCAAAAGACCAAATACCTTTTGTTTTCCAGCTCTGTGACCTTGGCCATCGTTTAGTTTCTTTCATTTTCCTCGTTCGCAGAAGGTGGATGACAATAGCCCCTAACTCACAGGGTTGTTGTGAAGATCTTGGGACCACATTCATGACGCACTTTACAAACCTTAAAGTGCTACAGAAACTCTAGCTATTATTATTCATGAGTGGCTATTTTTATAGTGTTCCTGAAAGGCCTTAACAAATTGATGTTATGTGCTCTCCACCACAAATGTAATATTTGTAGCAAAACCAGACCGCCCATTATCGGTCAGCAGTATTCTCCTTTTCTGTGAGACACAGAACTGGTGAGCGTCCTAGTGGTCTGTTCTTCGATGATGTGACTGCCTGCAAGGAAGGATAACTATATCTTAAAATAATCTCTTAGTATCACGTGCTAACCAATACATCAGGCAAATAGCAGAATTCCCACAGTTCTTTCTTAGTCTGCCATCGTTACCTGACAGAAACATGCAATCTTGAGGTGGAAAAGACATCAGAGGCCATCTAGCTCAACGTATTACTGAACAAGTATATTAGGAAGGCAGAATTTATGATTTCAAAGAGAATCTCATATGTGCCTAAAAGGTCCGGAACCACAGGATATAAGGAATTCTCTAGGCAGAAGGCAGGAGAACTAAAGCATGTATTTACACTCCACAGTAACAAGCCCACAAACCAGCGTCCCCATTTTGATATTTTCATCAAAAGCTTCCAGGCCCAATAAGTCCGCCTTATAAGAGTAACTAGGAGGCCACAGAGAAGCGAGATGGTATAAGGCAAAATCGTATACATGCTTCCCCTCTACGGTAAGAAGATTACCCACTAGCCTCTAGTCAGCTCTGCTACTGGCAGCTCAGCTTCGGCTGTAGGTGTCTCTGGCTCCAACCGGAAAAGGAAAGGAGGATCTTCAAGCTGTCCTCTCCTCTCTTATAGAGTTTTTGACATCATCAAGCGCCGCCTGAACGACCAGGGCCGATTGGTTCTTGACTTGGCCCCTCCCCCAGCGTAGACCACATTAACACACCTCCCCTCAGCCAGCGCCACAACTCATCACACAGGAAGCTCTGGTCCTGCCCCGGAAGAGCAAGCCCCAGCGTCCAGGGAAGCTCAACGAGGCGAGCTGAGTCATTCAAAGAAAACAAAGTCCATTCTGGCTACAACAAGAATCACCCCTATGACCTAGCTGATGACCAGTAGCCTTTCCTTGAAGACTTCCAATGAGAGAGAATCCATTCCATCCTAAGGAAGCCCATTCCACTTTTAAATAGCTTTAATAATTAGGAAGGACTTCCTTACAATACCTTCTAAATACATTCCCAAGCTGAATATGTCTGATCACTGTTCTGTGTGACATCTCTTCAAGTAATTGAAAATAGCTGCCATGCCTATAAGAGTCCCTTCTCCAGGATAAACATCCCCAGCTCCTTCAAATGATCCTTATATGACATGACTCTCAGGCCCCTGAATGCTCTGTAGCTTATCAGTGTCCTTCCTAAAATGTGCTACCAAGAACTGAATGCAATATTCTATAAGTGGTTAGAATAAAAGAGGCAGAACTCTTTCTTCTCATGTCTTGGACACTGCCTTTTTGAATGTACCCTAATACAACATTAACTTTTTTGACCGTTATATCGCATGGATAGGGCAGCTAGGTGGCACAATGGTTAAAGTGCTGGGCCCAAAGTCAGGAAGACTCATCTTTCTGAATTTAAATGTAGCCTCAGACACTTACTATCTGTGTGATCCCGGGCAAGTCACTTAGTCCTGTTTGCCTCAGTTCATCATCTGTAAAAAGAGCTGGAGAAGGAAATGGCGAAACACTCCAGTATCTTTGCCAAGAAAACCCCAAATGGAGTCATGAAGAGTCAGAGTCAGACAAAAATGAGACAACTGAACAACAACAAATCACACAAATGTGTCATTTTGAGCTTATAATACACCAAAATCCCCAGTTCTTTTTAAGACAGAATGTTTACAGCCCGTGTCTCTCTCATCTTTTGCATGTGACATTGATTTTTTATCCCAAGTATTTATTTTACATTACTTTATTTACATTCATTCCTATCAGGTTGCTCCTTAGATTTGTTCCAGTATCTTAGGTTCTTCTATCTTTCTGCATCCTGGCTCTGTTATCTTGTTTTTTAGCCATCACTAGTTTTTTGTCATCAGCATATTTTATAAGCATGCCTTTTTACCCAGGTACCAGATATAAGTGTTCCATCCAACCATCATAATTATTCTTTGGGTCTTGCCATTTCACCCAGCCAGTTCTCAACCCACCCAACTTGATTACCTTCCAGGCCACATTTCTATATTTTCCAATTGAAGATAACAATGAGAATTTTTGTCAGAAGTCTTCTAAAATCGAGATAATCATGTCTATTAGCACCCCTCCTTCTCTTTAAGTAACCCTATAAAAGGAAGTTTGGGGACTATATACAAAGATGTGAAATAAGATTAGTCTCACATGAAGTGTTTTTAATGAAACCATTATTTATCTTTTTTATTATAACCTCCTTTTAAAAATACTCAATAACCTTCTAAATACATCCCTATCCATCTAGAATTTTGTCAGAGAAATCAAAATCAAACTCATTGGCCAATAGATTAAAAACCTTTGTCTTATTTTGAAAATCTGGATGATATTTCTCATTCTCCAGTCCTGTAGTACCTCTCCCATTTTCTTCAGTCTTTTGAAGATCAGTTGTAATGGGTCAGGAATAGCATCTACAAATCCTTTTGGTATTAAGGACAGAGTTCATCTCAGCTTCATGACTCAAACTCATCTAGAATAGTAAGATTGTCTTGTTACTTCTTAATGGGGAAGAGCTCTAATAATTAGGAAGGACTTCTTTACAATACCTTCTAAATACATTCCCAAGCCACATATGACATGGCTTCATTCCTGGACTCTCCCTCTTATTATCTGTGTGACCTCAGGTGAATCATTGAGTTTCTCTATACTCAGTTTACCTCCTCTATAAAATAAGAGAGTTGGCCTAGATGACTTCTGATTTCCCTTCAAGCCTAAACCCATGAGAATATTTACCTTGTGTTCTATGTTCCTATTAGCCATTTTTGTTCTACCCTTTCCTTTC
Organism: Trichosurus vulpecula; assembly: GCF_011100635.1. Taxonomy (NCBI): domain Eukaryota; kingdom Metazoa; phylum Chordata; class Mammalia; order Diprotodontia; family Phalangeridae; genus Trichosurus; species Trichosurus vulpecula. Next base: position 264,463,005 of record NC_050580.1, on the reverse strand, counting down.
CAAATGACATTCTCCTTGGCAAGGAAAACAGCAGCAAAGTAATGGCCAGTCAGCTTTCTACCTCCATCTGTTTTCATCAACCCATTCCTCTTTTCCAGGCTAAGCGACCTAAGTAAACGTGCTTCACCCATAGGAATGGGAATATAATCGAAGCACACCAGAAGAGCAGCCATTTAAGATGTGCTTAGATTAGCCTAATCCTCTTGCATACTTAGTAGAAAGTGAGCTACAAAAATGTGAATCAGCTTTAGAAGAAAGGGGAGATAAAAGTATTGGATACTATTCTTCTCTGGATAATTTCTGAGTCATAGAGTGGTTTCTGTGGACTCATACATAGTATTATCCAAAACGCCACAAAATATGGTGCTTTTCAGATGATTCTAAAACTTAGCATTCTAGAATTGTCTAATCATACCCTGTCAGCACTCGTGGTACTTTTCATTTTTGTTCTTTGAGGATGAATTTTCTGTCTAGTTTCTTGATCTCTTTCTAGCAGATTGAAATGCCTAGTGACCTTTTCAAAGAATTCAGCAGGGCCACTTTTCAATTGTACTTTGCTAGTATCTCAAAAAACAAAAAAAAGAAAAGGAAAAGAATAGAAAGGAATATAAAAGAGAAAAAGAAATAATAATAAGTATCTGAATTTCTTTCTCAATATTATCTCCCTCATTAAAGCATCAGCTTGTTATCAAAACCCTCATGCGCATTTTCAGTCAGGTAGGAAACACAGAATGACTGCCCTTGATGTGCTTACCATGAAAATTTAGAGCTTAATTGTAGTTTCCCTGTGAAATTAGGGACTATCAAATGTCATACAGTCTTAGCATTTTGGCTGAAAATAAAATTGTATACTTCTATTCTACTTCTATTCACATAGTGAATATATATATACATACATATATATATATATATACACATATATCTTTCTACTAAGATATCTTTTCCGTTACTAAAATTCAGTGCCTGATATATTTGCAAGAAAACAAATACTAACCATTTCCTAGAAAAGTTCATAGTATTGTAGAGATGAAAGGTATCTAAGTCTAACCCCCTCATTTTACCAATGAGAAAAGTGAGATTAATCCCAAGAGAAATTAAAGGGAATTGCCCAAGATCGAGCTTCTCATTCCTCAGGGAAATTGCTCAGATGCTCAACGTTTCCCAGGTATCTGTCACCACCTTACTATTTTTCTTCTAGGTGACATAGGAAACTCTTCTTATACTTTAATAGATCATTGTCATATCATTGGCCTGAAAATGTAATATACACAAAAGTTTCTAATTTAAGCAAGATTTGAGATGAATGCCTGTATTCCCTTTTAAAGCCCTTCTCCTCCATGGGCTTGTGATACTCTGATTGGTAAGTAAGCCAGCTGAAATTCACATGGCTCATTTTATCTAGCTGACCCCAGACCATGCTTTACATGTTATCTAGCCATCCACTCTGGTCATCTCCTTGCCTTCCATCCTTCTGAAGTGCCTCCCAACCACTAGACTGCATTAGACTATGCCCTAGGTGACTTGATTCACTTAGCTTTGGAACCAGTCTTCTGGGGCCATGTTGTTCTGATTGTCAAGTTAACCACATGTGACTCATTAAAATGCACAAGACTCCTACATCCAAAGCCTCCAAGAAGAATATGAATTGGTCTCAGGCCATGGAAAACTTCAAAAAGGATTTTGAAAATCAAGTAAGAGAAAGTAGAGGAAAAATTGGGTAGAGAAATGAGAGTAATGCAAGAAAATCATGAAAAATGAGTCAACAGCTTGCTAAAGGAGACCCCCAAAATATTGAAGAATATAACACATTCAGAATAGACTAACCCAATTGGCAAAAGAGCTCCAAAAAGCCAGTGAGGAGAAGAATGCCTTAAAAAGAAGAATTGGACAAATTGAAAAGGAGGTCCAAAAGCTCACTGAAGAAAATAATTCCTTAAAAATTAGAATGGAGCAAATGGAAGCTAATGACTCTATGAGAACTCAAGAAATTATAAAACAGAACCAAAAGAATGAAAAAATAGAAGACAATGTGAAATCTCTCATTGGAAAAACAACTGACCTAGAAAATAGATCCAGGAGAGATAATTTTAAAATTATTGGAATTCCTGAAAGCCATGATCAAAAAAGAGCCTAGATATCATCTTTCAGGAAATTATCAAGGAAAACTGCCCTAATATTCTAGAGCCAGAGGGGAAAATAGAAATGGAAAGAATCCACCAATCATCTCCTGAAAGAGATCCCAAAAGGAAAACTCCTAGGAATATTGTAGCCAAATTCAAGAGTTCCCAGGTCAAGGAGAAAATGTTGCAAGCAGCCATAAGGAAACAATTCAAGTATTGTGGAAACATAATTAGGATAATACAAGATTTAGCAGCTTCTACATTAAGGGATCCCGGGCCTGGAATTTGATGTTCTGGAGGTGAAAGGAGCTAGGATTAAAACCAAGAATCACCTACCCGGGAAAACTGAGTATAATATTCCAAGGGAAAAAATAGACATTCAATGAAATAGAGGACTTTCAAGCATTCTTGATGAAAAGACCAGAGCTGAATAGAAAATCTGACTTTCACATACAAGAATCAAGAGAAGTATGAAAAGGTAAACAGGAAGGGGAAATCATAAAGGACTTATTAAAGTTGAACAGTTTACCTTACTACATGAAAAGATGATATTTTTAACTCATGATACCTTTCTTAGTATTAGGGTAGTTGGAGAGAAGATATATAGATAGATAGATAAATATAGATATAGATATGTATATATGTATGTATATATATATGTATATAGATAGATAGATGCAGACACAGATCTATAAATATAGATAGATAGAGATATAGGTATAGACAGAGGGCACAGGGTGAGTTGAATATGAAGGATTGAGATCTAAAAACTATAATTAAGGGGTTAGAGAGGAATGTACTGGGAGAAGGAGGAGTGTACTGGGAGAAGGAGAAATGGAGAGGTAGAATGGGGTAAATTATCTCCTTAAAAGTTACAAGAAAAAGCTTTTATAGTAGAGGGGAAGGGGAAGTGAGAGGGAATGAGTGAACCTTACTCCCATCGGATTTGGCTGAAAGAGGGAATAACATACACACTCAATTGGGTATGGAAATTTATTTTACCCTACAGTAAAGTAGGGGGAAAGGGATAAAAGAGGGGGGATGATAGAAAAGAGGGCAAATGGAGGGAGGGGTAATCAGAAGCAAACACTTTTGAGAAGAGACACGGTCAAAAGAGGAAATAGAATAAATGGGAGGCAGGATAGGATGGAGGGAAATATAGTTAGTCTTTCACAACATGACTAGTATGGGAGTGTTCTGCACGACTATACATGTATAACCTACATCAAATTGCTTGTCTTCTCAATGAGGATGGGTGGGGAGGGAGGAAGGGAGAGGATGTGGAACTTAAAGTTTTAAAAACGAATGTTAAAAATTGTTTTTACATGCAACTGGGAAATAAGATATACAGGCATTGGGGTATAAAAATCTATCTTGTTCTACAGGAAAATGGAAGGGAAGGGGATAAGTGAAGGGGTGGTGATAGAAGGGAGGGCAGATTGAGGGAAAGAGTAATCAAAATGGATGCTGTCTTGGGCTAGGGGGAGGGGAGAGATGGGGAGAAAATTTGGAACTCAAAATCTTGTGGAAGTGAATGCTAAAAACTAAAAATAAATTAATTTTTTAAAAAGATTGCTAATTGTATTTCCCTCCATCCTATTTTCACAATTTACTCTATCCTCTCTCTCTTTTCATCCTGTTCCTCTTCAAAAATATTTTGCTTCTGACTATTGCCTCCCCCAATCCACCTTCCCTTCTGTGAGCACCACCCCCCTCTCTTATTCCCTTTGCCTCCTACTTTCCTGTAGGGTAAGATAGATTTCTATACCCAATTGAGTGTGTGTTATTCCCTTTTTGTACCAATTCTATGAGAGTAAGGTTCAAGCATTCCCTGCCACCTCCCCCATTTTCTTCTCCACTGTAATAGCTTTCTTCTTTTATGTGAAATAATTTATCCCATTCTTCCTCTCCCTTCCTCTTTCTCCCAGTGCATTCCTCTTTCTTGCCCTTTAATTTTATTTTTTTTAAAAATCATCCCATCATATTTAATTCATACCTGTGCACTGTCTATATATACACATTCTAACTTCTCCAATAATGAGAAAGTTTTTATGAGTTACAAGTGTCATCTTCGCATGTAGGAATGGAAACAGTTTGACTTTATTAAGTCCCTTATGATTTCCCTTTCCTCTTTACCTTTTTATGCTTCTCTTGAATCTTGTATTTGAAAGTCAATTTTTTTTCTTGGCTCTGTAATGGTAATCAGGGTGGGAGTTTTTTTTAGTTTTTTTTTTTCTTTTGGAATGCTAAGGCAATCAAGTGCCTTTAATGAGTCTTGCCTTTGTTTGAATCAGGCAGGTAAAGTGGGACCTTTTGTCTTTTGTTTCGGAGTGCTTCTCAGCACCAGGTAATGAAGTGCCTTTGATGAGTCTTGACTTTGTTTTAATTCGGAGTCTTTTATTTTTTTTTCTGTTTCTTGACTGTTAAATGTTTGCTAAAGTGTGTCTTTGCTTCCAGGATGGAGGGTGCACTGTCCCAAGCTTGAGTATTTTTGTGCAGCTGTTTTCAGAGGCAGTCCTGGGGACCTGTAATTTTTTGACTCTTCCAAGTTGAAAGGGAGAGGTGTGTTTACTGCTCTCCTAGCCTGTGCTCTGGACTGTGAGCAACCACAAACACTCTTTTCTGCCCTAGAACTGTGATGAGGGTCCCCATTCCACTGTGGCAGCAAGCTGTGATGTGCTATTGCTCCTCCTCACCCTGGGACTGCCACCTAGGACTGTGACCTGGATCTGAGTATAGGCAAAACAACAGAGTCCTGCCCCCAGTGCCAGCCAAGAGACCCCTGTAATCTCCTTCTGACCACTTGTTTGAGTCCCTTACAGGCTGTGGGCTGAGAGCTCCCAAAGCAGCTGCTTCTCCTCCTAATTCAGTCACTCCCAAGGCCTGTTCCTGATTTGCTGGCGTCTGGTCTGCACTTATGTGGCCTTCACTGGCTAGCGCTCCACTCTTTTCTCAATGTGTCAGACCTTCCCTGCTGACCTTCTTAGTTGTCTTTGGCTGGAAAATTGTTTTACCCCATCGTTTTGTAGGTTCTGCCACTCCAGGATTAGTTTTAGGGCATTATTTAAAAATCTTTGGAGGGGTTTGGGGGTAGAGCTCAGGTGAGTCCCTGCCTTCTCTCTGCCCCCTTGGTAAGCTCTTGAGAAATGTTTTTTATTCATTATTCATCCTCCCCACCCACACCCATGCCTCTGTGGCTTTAATAGTCATCAAAGCAAAATCACATTTTGGCTTCCATTGTCTGGGTATTTGTAACTTTCTAGACTTGTCCCTCAGGAGTGAATGTGTATGTGTTTTTTTTTTCCTTGCAGTTGGGCTTAAACACTTGTCATTCCCATGATGAATTACAATAATGCCTGGCCAATGGTAAATATACTGTTGGTGCAGGTACTTTCTAACAGTGGAAATTTTGAATGCAAAATTATGGGTCAGAGCTATTTTTCCCTAAGTCTTATGGTTTATGTTAGGTATGGCTTTTAGCATTTCCTCTTTATTATTTCTAATAATAATTCTCTTTCCATCCATATCTTCCAAGTAAACCTGTTTGTAATTTCTTTATCCCACGTTGTTTTTTTATGTATATATAAAAGGGCATACATGATGGAAAACATCTTCATTAGATATCCTACCTTTTCTCAGTTTTATGCCTTTGGCAGGAGGAATGGGATTGTGGTTGCGTCAGATTCTCTTTCTCTTTGTTTCATAGTTCTTTCTGTGTGGAGTAGGTTTGCCATCTGTTCCCGGTATAATGTCTCAGTATTGCTGATATTCAGAAGGGAGACTAAATTCTATCATATAGAATACATACGTATATACATACTATATATATATATATATATATATATATATATATATATATGTATGTGTATATATGTATGTATATATGTGTGTGTGTGTGTATATGTGTGTGTGTGTGTATATATGTGTGTGTATATATATATATATATATATATATAAATGTAGCCCAGATTATTACTGCAAAAATCTCCTTTCTGTACTCTTTCCCTTTCGTCCATCTCTCTCCGTCTTTTTCCCTTTCCTCCTCTCCCCCTCCCTTCCTTCCATACACGCACATACTTCTGAAAGAATTATATTATTTAATCTATTTTTAAAAGTTGCTATATCTCTCAAAAAGTATCGGAATGTTATATTTCTTTCTGGTGTGTAGAATGTGCTTCCTTATAGTGGTGTCTTTTTCACGTGAATTGAAACTATAGTATTTAGAAGCTATACATTGGTTTGATTTCCTTTACACTGTAATTCTTAGATTACACCATTATAACATGGCAATTCTATACCCTTGAGTCATCCTTTCCTACCTTTCTACCAGTGTTCCAGCATCTTTCAAAACTATACTCACACTTCATGTTCTTTATTATTTTATTTGAAACTAATTGCTGTTCACGTTGACCACTTTCCCTTCTTCATCCCATGGAAGACTTATAGCTTTATAACAAGGCACTGGTTAATGTCCTCCCTAAAAATGAACAATTGTGACAGCTAGGTAGCATAGTAGATGGAGCACCGGACCCAGAGTCAGGAAGATCTGAGTTCAAATCTGGCCTCAGACAAAGCTGCATGACTCTGGGTGAGACACTTAACCTTTGGCTGCCTCCATTTCATAATTTGTAAAATAAGGATAGAAGTGGCATTAATAGCACCTTAAGGTTGTTGGCGAATAAAATTAATTAATGTTTGTAAAACTCTTTCTAAAACATTAAAGCACGATATAAATACTAGTGATCGTTGTTATCGTGATGTTGTCATAAAAGGCACTTTATATCCTCTATTCCCATTTAATTCTAAAGCATTTCATGTGCACCTGCTATGTATAAGACTCTTGTGCTAAGCACCGGGGTTTCAAAAAGTAAAGACAACAGCAAAATTTCAGCTTGGGATAGGCTCGTGGATAAAGAATTGGGAGGAAGCTCAAAGACTGCCTGTTTCTCTCCACCTCACTTTAGAGATAAGGAAATTGAGGACTGGGGAGATTGAGCAATTTGCCCAAAATTATACAAGTAGTAAACCACAGAGGTAGGATTTGATTCTGGATCCTCTGATTTCAGAATCAGTGTTCTTTCCACAGTTTTTTTGGCTTTTTTGCATCCTCAGCTCCTAACACAGTATCTACCATATAGTAAGTACTTAATATGTACTATTAGTTGACTATATGCTACCTCCAGTTCTTGCCCTCAAGAATCTTACATTCTACTGGTTAATGTATATGTAAACAGGTGAGGATATACGTGATACTTTGAGAAAGAGGAAACCACTAGCAACTAAGGAGGACAGGAAGGGCTTCCTGTGATAGATGGCGCACGAGCTAAGCCTTGAAACAAGCTAGGGATTCAAAGAGGCAGAAGTGGAGAAAGAATGTACTTTGACTATGGAAGCACACCCTGTGTCAAAGTTAATCTACAGATGAGGAAATGGAGGCCCAAAGAAGGGAAGGGGAGTGGTCAAAGTCAGGTAGGTAGTAGGTAGTACACCTGTGATTTAAACCTAGTTCTTCCAATTCCAGACTCAACATTTTTTTATGCATTCTTCCGTGCCATCTCTCATTTGTCAAAAAAGACAAAGCAGGACAATGTTATTGGACTAAACAGCTGAGAAGAGTGCTTCTAAAATATAGCTTCTCATGATCATGAAACAGGCCTAAGTTTTGATTGTTTTGTTAGCAGTTGAAAATAGCTCATCTGGAAATCCTCTGTTGGCAATACTGTGTCAGACCACCAGCTGCTTGTGAATTAAACCCAAGGATAATTTCCACTCTTGGAATCTTTAGACAAACACTGTCTTTCATTTAGCATCTCTGTCCAAATTATTTTCAGATCTCCATATCCAGCCTTAACCTGTCTCCTAACTTCCAGATTTGTGTCTCCAATGGCCTTTCGGACGTCTAAAACTGAATGTCCTGCAGCCACATCCAAAACTGAACTTACGTTTCCCGCCAAAACATCTCCTCTTCCAAAGTTCTCTGTTACAGTTGAGGGCACTGCCATCATCTTCGTAGTACTCCAGGTTCACAACTTAGATGTCCTCATCAATTCCTCACTTTCTTTGCCTTGTATCTACTCTGTTTCCAAGATATGTCCAATTTACCTTCCTAATATCTCTTGTATGTGACTCCTCTCCTCTAACTTGTAGCACAGGTCCTTATCACTTCACATCTGGATTACTGCAGTAGCTTCTTGGTTGTTCTCCCTGCCTCGAATTCCTCCCCACTCCAGTCCATCCATCACTCAGCTGTCAAACAAATCTTCCTATAGCACAAATTTGGCTACACCAACCCTGCACCTGCCCAATTCAGTCAACTCCAGTGGCTACCTATTACAACTAGAATCAAATATAAAATGCTTCATATGGCATTCAAAACCCCGTATAACCTGGCCTCCTCCTACTTTTCCAGCCTTTTTACATATTATTCCCCACCACAGACACTGTGGTCGAACAACTCTGGCTCCCTTGCTGTTCTTTGAACAAGACACTCCATCTCTAATTTTGATTATATTAAATTAAAAAGCTTTTGAACAAATTAAAACCAATGCAACCAAGATTTAGAGGAAAACAGAAAACTGGAAAATAATTTTACAGTAAGTGTCTCTGATAAAGGCTTCATTTCTCAAATAAATAGAGAATTAAGTAAAATTTATGAGCATACAAGTCATTTCCCAATTGATAAATGGTCAAAGGATATGAACAGTATGAACAATATTAAAAAATGCTCTAAACTACTGTTGATTAGAGAAATTAAAATAACTCTGAGTTAACCCACCTCACACCTATCACATTGACTGAGATGACAGAAAAGGGAAACATGATAAGTGCTTAAGAAGATGTGGGGAAGATTGGGACACTCATGCATTGTTGGTGGAGCTGTGAACTGATCCAACCCTTCTGCAGAGCAATTTGGAAGTATACCCAAAGGGCAATCAAACTGTGCCTACCCTTTGTTCCAGCAATACTACTAGTAGGTCTGTATCCCAAAGAGATCATAAAAAGGGAAAAGGACCTACACAATATTTGTATCAGCTCTTTTTGTAGTGGCAAAGAATTGGAAACTGAAGGGATGTCCATCAGTTTGGGAATGGATGAACAAGTTATGTTATATGAATGTAATAGAATACTATTATACTGTTAGAAATGATGAGCAAGGGGCGGAGCCAAGATGGCGGCTGGTAAGCACGGACTAGAGTGAGCTCCGTACCCGAGTCCCTCCAAAAACCTATGAAAATGGCTCTGAACCAATTCTAGAACGGCAGAACCCACAGAACAGCAGAGGGAAGCAGGGCTCCAGCCCAGGACAGCCTGGATGGTCTCTGGGTGAGGTCTATTCCACACGGAGCTGGGAGCTGGGAACGGAGTGGAGCAGAGCCCAGCCTGAGGGGCGTGGACCATCCAGACCAGAAGCCGGGCGGAGGGGGCCCTAGCGCCCTGAATATGTGAGCTGCGGCAGTTACCAGACCCCTCGACCCACAAACACCAAAGACTGCGGAGAAGGTTAGTGGGAAAAGCTGCGGGAGTGGAAGGAGTTCGCGGTTCGGCTTCCAGCCCCGGGGGCAGCGGAGGTGGGGCAGCTACAGCTGTTGTTACTTCCAGCTCCAGGCCCACCTGGTGGGAGGAATTAAGTGGCAGATCAGAGCAGGAGTGCAACAGCCTGCTGAAGATCTATGCCCAGTCTGGACAGGGGGTCCTTGGGGAAGGAGGAGTGCGGCTCTGACAGAGCTGGCACCTCCCCCCAAACGTAGAACATAGAACTCGTTAGTCTACAAGCAGTCATACCCCACTGAAAAACTCAAGGGTCAAGTTAGTTGGTTGGGAATATGGCCAGGCAGCGAAAACGCGCCCAGATTCAGTCTCAGACTTTGCATTCTTTCTTTGGTGACAAAGAAGACCAAAACATACAGCCTAAAGAAGACAACAAAGTCATAGAGCCTACAACAAAAGCCTCCAAGAAAAACATGAACTGGCCCCAGGCCATAGAAGAACTCAAAAAGGATTTGGAAAAGCAAGTTAGAGAAGTAGAGGAAAAATTGGGAAGAGAAATGAGAAGGATGCGAGAAAACCATGAAAAACAAGTCAATGACTTGCTAAAGGAGACCCCAAAAAATACTGAAAAATACACTGAAGAAAACAACACCTTAAAAAATAGACTAACTCAAATGGCAAAAGAGCTCCAAAAAGCCAATGAGGAGAAGAATGCCTTGAAAGGCAGAATTAACCAAATGGAAAAGGAGGTCCAAAAGACCACTGAAGAAAATACTACTTTAAAAATTAGATTGGAGCAAGTGGAAGCTAGTGACTTTATGAGAAATCAGGATATTATAAAACAGAACCAGAGGAATGAAAAAATGGAAGACAATGTGAAATATCTCCTTGGAAAAACCACTGACCTGGAAAATAGATCCAGGAGAGATAGTTTAAAAATTATTGGACTACCTGAAAGCCATGATCAAAAAAAGAGCCTAGATACCATCTTTCAGGAAAATATCAAGGAGAACTGCCCTGATATTCTAGAGCCACAGGGCAAAATAGAAATTGAAAGAATCCATCAATCGCCTCCTCAAATAGATCCCAAAAAGAAATCTCCTAGGAATATTGTTGCCAAATTCCTGAGCTCCCAGATCAAGGAGAAAATACTGCAAGCAGCCAGAAAGAAACAATTTGAGTATTGTGGAAACCCAATCAGAATAACCCAAGACCTGGCAGCTTCTACATTAAGAGATCGAAGGGCTTGGAATGCGATATTCCGGAGGTCAATGGAGCTAGGATTAAAACCTAGAATCACCTACCCAGCAAAACTGAGTATCATGTTCCAAGGCAAAATATGGAGTTTCAATAAAATAGAGGACTTTCAAGCTTTCTCAGTGAAAAGACCAGAACTGAATAGAAAATTTGACTTTCAAACACAAGAATCAAGAGAAGCATGAAAAGGTAATCAAGAAACGGAAATTGCAAGGGACTTACTAAAGTTGAACTGTTTTGTTTACATTCCTACATGGAAAGATGATGAGTATGATTCATGAGACCTCAGTATTAGGGTAGTTGAAGGGAATATGCATATATATATGTATATATATATATGTATGTTTATGTATATATATATATAAGTGAATGTGTATGTATGTATATATCTATGTGTATATGTATGTATGTGTATGTATGTGTATATATATGTGTATATATATATATATATATGTAAAAGAGAGAGAGCAGACACAGGGTGAGTTGAGGATGAAGGGAAGATAGCTAAAAGAAATAAAATGAAATTAAGGGATGAGAGAGTAACATACTGAGAGAGGGAGATAGGGAGAGATAGAATGGGGTGGATTATCTCGCATAAAGGTGGCAAGAGGAAGCAGTTCTATGGGAGGAGGGGAGAGGGCAGGTGAGGGGGGAATGAGTGAACCTTGCTCTCATCAGATTTGGCCTGAGGGGGAATACCATACATACTCAGTTGGGTATCTTACCCCACAGGAAAGAAGAGGGAGGAAGATAAAAAAAAAATAAAAGGTGGGGGGATGATGGAGTGGAGGGCAGATGGGGGTGAAGGTAATCAAAACAAACACTTTGGAAAGGGGACAGGGTCAAGGGAGAAAATTCAATAAAGCGGGATGGGTTGGGAAGGAGCAAAATGTAGTTAGCCTTTCACAACATGAGTATTGTGGAAGGGTTATACATAATAATACATGTGTGGCCTAGGTTGAATTGCTTGACTTTTTAGGGAGGGTGGGTGGGAAGGGAAGAGGGAAGGGAATTTGGAACTCAAAGTTTTAAAATCAGATGTTCAAAAACAAAAAAAGTTTTTGTATGCAACTAAAAAATAAGATACACAGGCAATGGGGCGTAGAAATTTATCTTGCCCTACAAGAAAGGAAGGGAAAAGGGGATGAGAGGGGAGGGGGGTGATAGAGGGGAGGGCTGACTGGGGAACAGGGCAACCAGAATATAAGCCATCTTGGAGTTGGGGGGGAGGGTAGAAATGGGGAGAAAATTTGTAATTCAAACTGTTGTGAAAATCAATGCTGAAAACCAAATATGTTAAATAAATAAATTGCATTTAAAAAAAAAAAGAAATGATGAGCAAGTGGGTTTCAGAAAAACCTGGAAAGACATGAACTGATGCTGAGTGAGGGGAGCAGAACCAGGAGAACATTGTACATATCAACAACAGCATTGTGCAGTGAGCAACTATGAATAACTTAGCTTTTCTCAGCAATACAATGATTCAAGACAACTCCAAAAGACTCATGATGGAAAGTGCTCTCCACATCCAGAGAAAGAACTGTGGAGTCTGAACGCACATCAAAGTATATTATTTTCACTTTATTTTTTCCTGGTTTTTTTCCTCTTGGTCTCTTTCTTCTTTCACAATATGAATAATATGGAAATTGTTTACATGATTGCACATATACAACCTATATCAAGTTGTTTACCATTTTAGGGAGGGAGAGAGAAAATTTGGGACACTATTTTTTAAATGAATGTTTAAAATCGTCTTTACACACAATTGGAAAAAATAAAATACTATTAAAAAAAGACACTCCACCTCTAGAACCTGGGCATTTTTACTGTCTATTAACTATGCCTGAAAAAACTACTTTCCTCATCCCTGCGCATTGGCTTCCGTGGCTTCCTTCAAGTCCAATCTAAAATCTTATGTCCTAGAAGAAGCTTTTCCCTATCACCCTTAATACTAATTTCTTTCCTTTATTAATTATCTCTAATATGTTATGTTTATGTCTTGTACTTTGCATAGTCATCTGCTTGTTGTCCCCATGCCCCTTTAGACCTTTGAACTCCTTGAGAGCTAGGACTATTTTTTGCCTTTATTTTGCAGTCCTTAGCACAGTGCCTGACACAAAGTAGGTACATAATACGAGTTTATTAATAGACTGACCGACTGAAACATGGACACATTAAAGTAAGCAAGAAATACAGGTTGGAACTAAGATCTAAGACTTTGGCTTTCATTCTTAGGGCTCTGGAGGACCGTTAGACTTATTTCTCCATCTTCTACCTCACTACACTCCCACAATTTTATCCATTTGTTAGAATAGTTTTGTGAGCCAAAGAATCAGTAGGTAAGAACTACAGACGAGTGATCCATGAGCCACAGGAATATAAAAACTCTATGTCCTTAATTTAGTTGTTATGGTTTTCAGGAAATATCATATAAAAGAACATATAGAAGTTATACATTTTACCAAAATCATCCTACCAGTCCTACAGCAGGTTGTGAACAAAAATAGCTTCGTTTTTCCACACCTGTTAAATGAGAGGAGAAATCAGATTCTTTCTCTCATTTACTTTCTTCTTGTGTGATACCTCTCTAAATGAGGCTGATGAGATGTGGCAACTGACATTGCTGGAGAACAGAAATGGAAAATAGGAGTATCCAGGACTGATTGCAGAAGGCTCTTTTGTGTTCAATTTTATTCCTTTTCGACCCCAAATGTCTTATATTTATTTCTGACAACAAAGGTATGACATTCTCAAATATTTACTGTATCATTGCTTCTGTAAAACACCAATAAGTCCAGGCACTCTGAAAAATTGAGAATACCACTGGGAGAAGAAATGAGAGGTCATCTTACTCCTTATCCTTCCTTTGAATGTGACTGCATGGTTGAGATTTGCCCATAAAGTAGTGGCACCTTGACTTTTATCTATACAAATGAGCACTGTCCATCAAAGTCTTTGCCTTGTGAGATTATGTATTTTTTCAATGTTGCTGCTGTCAATCAAAACATTTTTGGAACTGTTTTCAGTGTCTTTGGACAAGCCAAAGAAGAAAATTAGTAGTTGTCTTTTACTCACAGTTAATTTTTGACCCCAAATAATATTAATCAGATTAATGACTCACACTGTTTGCCAGGTATTTAATCTTCTCTAACCAACAAATTTTAAGTACCTACTCTCTTCAAAATAGTGGGATCAGTCTTGCTAAAAAGACAAAATGAAATTCATTTCCTCTCTTCAAGGAGCATAATTTTATTGGGTAAATAAAAACGATTTTTACCTGTTTGTAAAATTTAAATTCACCCTGTAAGGGAAAAATGTCATTTACTCAGGATATTCAAATGAATGTGTTGTAAGTCTTTGACCAATTCCCTAAGAACTGTTCTGAAAAAATATTCTCAAAGATTGTCCTGTTTCCCTTAAGCTCATTTCTGAGACAGGTAGGCAACTCCCTTTGATCTATATTGCCTCCAGAGAAGGTTGTGGTATCAGGCTTGGGCAGATAATAATAGCAGGATTGTTGAAGTTAAGTTTTACTCCGAAGGGAACAACACTCATTTGGATGTCTAAATTCTGATGTTTATTTAAAATTCAGTCCTGTTGCTTTATAGTAGTATGGATGTACATATGCATATATATTACTCTATAGGGTGATACATGTATATATATATATATATATATATATATATCTATAGATTTAAAGCCGAAAAGGCCTTAGAGGGTCATTTAGTTCAACCCCCTCATTAATATAGATAAGGAAGCTAAGTCACAGCAAAGCTAATTAACTCGCCCAAGATCACACAACTAGTAGGTGTTAGAAGCAGTGAACCTAAGTTTTCCTGATTCCCTGTCCAGTGTTCTCTCTATTATAGCACGCTGCCTCTCATCAGAGACATATTCCTGTTTTTGATAACCTCTACAAATATTTCATCATCTCCTTAGTAACTTATTCTGGTGTCTGTCAGTAGCTTCTACTATACATAAATATAAATAAACATATAAATATGTTTGCAGATATAAATATATATATATATATATTTGTGAGCCCATTTCAAAATATTTTAACGATGACTTCTTTTTGCATTAGTCATTTATTATTTTATATATATCTCTCTCAGTATTAAATCTGTCCTTGAGAGGACAGCAGCAAACTAATTAATCAGAAGTAACTTACAGAGTGACTATATCTGACAATGTATTCTACATTCTGCCTTTGTAGTCCTCTAACTTTCTTTGCACAGGAGGAAGATATGTTTCATTACTTATTATGTAGGATATTTTCTGGTTTGTTTGGGTTTTTTTGTACCAGACTCTGAGTTTGTCTTTGTATATTCTGTTGGGTTTTTTTCACTTATCATCAATTTATACAGTTTTTGTTTGTTTCTCCAAATTCCTCATTTTTTCACAATAATATTCTGTTATATTGATATACCACAGTATGTTTATTCAATCTCCAGCTGATTTATAGGTTTCCCCTTTTTTCAACTGTTTGTTACTACAAAAAGTGCTATGATTATTTTATTATGTGATGTCCTAAAAATCTTAGTTCTGTTTTAGGCTGTTAAAGCCATCAGTGTTAAGCTGTAAAGCTTCAAACTATGGCAACGCTTTTGTATACCTGGTATGTTTTTTGTCTCCCTCGTTAGACTGTAAGCTCCTTAAGGGCAGGGACTGTCTTTTGCCTCATTTATGTCTCTAGTTGTCAGCACAGTGTCTGGCCCCATAGTAGGCACTTAATAAACGTGGATTGATTACATTGGACCTTTTTTTTTCTTTTCTTTGGCTTTCTTGGGATATATGCTCAGCTTTCTTCATCAAAGGTTATTAGCAGTTTAAGTTGCTTTTCTTGCATAATCTTAAATTGTTTGCCAGGATGATTTAACCAATTTGCAAGTAAGAATATATAGCCAACATTCACATAGCACTTCAAGATTTGCAAAATGTTTTCCACACACCATATTTGATTAAAACTGCACCACACATTAATGTGCCTGCTTTCCCACAGCCTTTCTGACATTGACTGCTTCATTTTTTATCATTTTTGCCAATTACCAGGTTATGAGGTAAAACTTGAGAGTTGTTTTGTTTTGTGCGTTTACATTTATTTTAAGTCTGCTGATATCTTTGACTACCTATTGAGAATGCTTTTTCAAATTACATCTTTATATTTATCTACACTTACATATATATAGATAGATATAGACATATATGTATATACCAGACATGTTTGTAATATATAATGTAAAGATTTTCCCTCATTCAACCATGTTTCTTCTTAGACTATTTTATTCATTTTATTTATGCAAAAGTTTTTCATGTTATATAACAAAATGTTCTATGTAATCTGTTTTAATCTTTTATATACCTTATTTTCTTAAGGAATACTCCTAATCTTCATCATAGTTTGAAAAGTACTTTCTTCTATTATCCTTTAATTTTATTGTGTGGACTTTTATATTCAATATACATATCTATTTGAAGCATATTGTAGCTTATAGTGTAACAGTCTGGTCTTACCCTAATTTCTTCTAAATTTCTAATTTTCGCAGAAGTTCATGTCAAGTAGAGATTCTTTCCCCCAATATATGTTTTAGGATTTGTCAAACTCTAGACTAATCTTTCCAATTGCTTTTATTTCTGGCTTTTCCATTCTGCCCCATTAATTGATTAATTTGTACTCCAGGATTATAATCCCTTAAATAAAAACACAAATGGCTATGTATGTATATATTTTATTATGCACATATTGTTATATTATGGAAAAAAACTGCTTTTTGTACTCAATATGGACATTTAGTAGTAACTAATGCATATGTACAAATATATTCACGTAGTCATGTAGCGTCCTACTTCCATCCGACATGCTTCCTTGTCGTACGTACTCTGGGTTTCATGAAGCCTTTATTTCATGGTAATTGTTGTGGTCCATAATGTATGACAATACAGCTTTGCCAGAAGAATATTCATAGGAGCAGGAAGTCAGTTCAAGAAGTAGCAGGAAAAAACAACAACAGAAGATGTAAGACTGGAGAGGAGGTAATGTAGTTATAGCAAGTATGTGGGATAAGAAATAGATAGTCCGAGAATTGCACTTGTATCCACAGAGTGTTAAAAGACTGAGAGGAAGACCTTGAGAACATTAAGTTGATCCTTTGTAGAGGATTTATAAGAGGACATGAAAAAGATTCATACAGAATGAGAAAGCATGGCTGGTTTGTAAAATGTACCTTTCGAGGGAATGTTCACGTTAACAGGATCACGAATCTGTTCTGTTCAAGTATATAAAACATTTTTGTAGTATATGCCATGAGGGGAGGGGGGTGGGATATGGAGGAGGGGAATAGTAGTGAATAGATAGCCAGCCTCAGAATAATGAAGACTTGGATTTAAGGCTTGGTGACCCAGGGGCTATAGGGAACTCACTAAGGTAGTAATTTACTGAAGAATTGCTCATCTGCATTAATAGTTTTCTCATTGGCAGTTCCCTACACCAGTGAATGCATGGGTCTAGACCCAAGTAAAGAATGTATAAAACAGAGAAGATAACATACATTAAGTAGGTGAGTATACACAAATACATACACAAACAAGTATGTGTGTACTTATCTATCACTTATTTATACATATATTCATCATCTACTATATCTGTTTCTCTTTTCTTTCTTCTATCTCTATCTCTGTCTGTCTGTCTAATCTATGACAGGAAAGTCCAGAGGAAGAAACAAGTGGCTTAAAGATGGCAGTACTGGAGTAAAACTTAAATGTAACTTCAAAATAGGAAATGAAATATATAAGAAATGTGACAGCAACCACATGAATGGAAGCTTCTAAAAGGCCATTTGAAATGTACATGGACTTTGGCAGGATACAATTGGACTCCATTTGGAAGGATGCCACTTATCTCAATTTGAAGTGCCATTTTTGATAGCTTATATGATCATTTCCATTCAATAAACAAGCAATGCTGTAGTCTTCTCTGCTCACTCATTTCGTTAGATGGCATGTAGTTTATTTACTTTTGACATGCAGACTGTACGCAGTCTTTTAGATCCTGCCAAATTTAGAAATGCAGCTGTTTTAAATCTTAAAAAGCAGAAATGACATTTTTGATTCTGGTATAAAACAATGAAAAAGTGATTTAACTGAAAAAATAATCACATACAAAGGATTTTTTTCTTCATTGCCTTGATATTGATGTTGGCAGATTCAGGGCGTTGGGTGGCCATAAATCAACCTTTACTGTACATCAGTGGTGATCACTTTAAAATCCAAGTAGAAACAATACTTAGGGCTTCATGGAGCTAGAGTTTTGATGGGATTTCACATATAACTTGATCTCAAACATACTTGAAGTAAAAAGTTCTCCTCAGCAACTGCAACATGTGGTTATCCAGAATCCACTTGAAAATCTAGTGATCCGTTACAGTGATTCATGACTGAAGCAGCCATGTACATTTTGGAAATCCCCAGGTGCTTGGAGGTTCTTTCTTGTTTGGAGGTTCTTTCTTATTTTGAGTAGGATCTGCATCACTGTAATTTATAGCCATCTTACAGATTTCTGCCATCCGAATAAATCCAACATTTTTAAGGAAAATTATTCAGATATTTAAAGAACATAATCAGATTTCCCTACACACCTTTTTGTCCATATTAGAAATCCTTAATTTCTTATATAATATGGTACTAAGTCATTACTGTAACAACAATGTTACTTGTAGCTACTGTGGAGAGCTGTAAGGCCAGTAACACCAGCACACAGGAGGGCTGCTAGCACAAAGGAAAGCAACTTTAAGGGGTTAACAATCTCACTTTAATTAAACCTACGTATATCATTCACTTAGTTCAGGGAAAAAAGTCAGCCCCCTGAACTTCACAGAAAACAAAAACAGAAATTACAAGCAGAAGTTATACAAACAGAGCAAATAACAAATCAACAGAAAGGGCTTCTGCCTGTCCATAGCAGTACATACATAGTTACCAGAGAGAGAGAAGCACCAACATCTGGGTTTTCAAAGCCAGGGGTATCCTTAACAGCTACCCAGAGTTGTCTGTCCAAATCAAGCAAACGCTCTTCCAATGATTGAGACCCCAACCAAAATGCTAACCTCAGAGTGTATATACACTTCTTTAGGGTCAGCCCACAGAGAGCATCACAACCATGTGACTCAAACTCATGTGACTTAGGCTTTCTTGAGACTTAAGAATATCGTCAAAGACTCTCAATTCAATCAAAGACTCTTAATTTAAACAAAGGCAAAGCTCAATCAAAGGCACAGCTCAATCAAAGGCACTTGAGTGCCTTAGTACTGAGAAGAACTGCAAAAGAAAAAAACAAAAAGTCCCAATTTGCTTGCCGTTACATTTACCTACCTCCAAACTCCCAATTCTCTCCAGTTTGCCAATTCTTTTTCCAAAATTCTCTTGTTTATGTTATATTTTTAAATTTATTTAATATATTTAGTTTTCAGCATTGATTTCCACAAGATTTTGAATTAGAAATTTTCTCCCCATTTCTACCCTCCCCCCCCACTCCAAGATGGCATATATTCTGATTGCCCCATTTGCCAGTCAGCCCTCCATTCTGTCACCCCACTCCCCCCGTCCCCTTTTCCCTTTCTTGTAGGGCAAGGTAGATTTCTATGCCCAACTGCCTGTATATCTTATTTCCCAGTTGCATGCAAAAACACCTTTTTTTTGAACATCTGCTTTTAAAACTTTGAGTTCCAAATTCTCTCCCCTCTTCCCTCCCCACCCACCCTCCCTAAGAAGGCAAGCAATTCAACATAGGTAACGTGTATCATTATGTAAAACCCTTCCACAATACTCAAGTTGTGAAAGACTAACTATATTTTGCTCCCTCCTATCCAGTGCCCCTTTATTCAATTTTCTCCCTTGACCCTGTCCCTTTTTGAAATTGTTTGCTTTTGATTACCTCCTCCCCCTATCTGCCCTCCCTTTGATCGTCCCCCGTTTTATTCCCTTCTTCCTTTCCTATGGGGCAAGATACACAATTGAGTGTGTATTCTGATGAGATCAACATTCACTCATTCCCCTTCACCTGCCCCCTCTTCCCTCCCAACAGAACTGCTATTTCTTGCCACTTTTATGTGAGATAGTTTACCCCATTCTACTCTCCCTTTCTCCCTCTCTCAATATATTCCTCTCTCATCCCTTAATTTGATTTTTTTTTAGATATCATCCCTTCATATTCAACTCACCCTATGCCCTCTGTGTGTGTGTATGTATATGTATATGTGTGTGTGTGTGTGTGTGTATGTGTGTGCGCGCACACACATACACACACACACACACATTCCCTTCAGCTACCCTAATACTGAGGTCTCATGAATTACACACATCATCTTTCCATGTAGGAATGTAAACAAAGCACTTCAGCTTTAGTAAGTCTCTCATGATTTCTCTTTCTTGTTTATCTTTTCATGCTTCTCTTGATTCTTGTGTTTGAAAGTCAAATTTTCTATCCAGCTCTGGTCTTTTCACTGAGAAAGCTTGAAATTCCTCTATTTTATTGAAAGTCCATATTTTGCCCTGGATCATGATACTCAGTTTTGCTGGGTAGGTGATTCTTGGTTTTAATCCTAGCTCCATTGACTTCCAGAATATCATATTCCAAGGCCTTCTATCCCTTAATGTAGAAGCTGTGAGATCTTGTGTTATCCTGATTGTGTTTCCACAGTACTCAAATTGTTTCTTTCTGGCTGATTGCAGTATTTTCTCCTTGACCTCGGAACTCTGGAATTTGGCTACAATGTTCCTAGGAGTTTTCCTTTTGGGATCTTTTTCAGGAGGTGATCAGTGGATTCTTTCAATTTCTATTTTACCCTCTGGCTCTAGAATATCAGGGCAGTTCTCCTTGATAATTTCTTGAAAGATGATATCTAGGCTCTTTTTTTGATCATGGCTTTCAGGTAGTCCAATAATTTTTAAATTATCTCTCCTAGATCTATTTTCCAGGTCAGTGGTTTTTCCAATGAAATATTTCACATTGTCTTCCACTTTTTCATTCCTTTGGTTCTGTCTTATAATATCTAGATTTCTCCAAAAGTCACTAGCTTCCACTTGCTCCAATCCAATTTTTAAGGTAGTATTTTCTCCAGTGGTCTTTTGGACCTCCTTTTCCATTTGGCTAATTCTACCTTTCAAGGCATTCTTCTCCTCACTGGCTTTTTGGAGCTCTTTTGCCATTTGAGTTAGTCTATTTTTTAAGGTGTTATTTTCTTCAGTATTTTTTTGGATCTCCTTTAGCAAGTCATTGACTTGTTTTTCATGGTTTTCTTGCATCATTCTCATTTCTCTTCCCAATTTTTCCTCTACTTCTCTTACTTGCTTTTCCAAATCCTTTTTGAACTCTTCCATGGCCCGAGCCCAATTCATATTTTTCTTGGAGGGTTTTGATGTAGGCTTTTTGACTTTGTTGTCTTCTTCTAGCTGTATGTTTTGATCTTCTTTTTAACTAAAAAAAAAAAGATTCCTGAGTCTGAGTCTGAGTCGGTGTTCGTTTTCACTGCCTGTTCATGTTCCCAGCCAACTACTTGTCCCTTGAGCTTTTTGTTGGGGTATGACTACTTGGAGAGTAGAGAGAACTTTGTCCCCAGATTGAGGGACTGTGCTGCTATTTTCAGAGCTACTTCTACACAGCAAGCTCTGCCACACCAGCTCTCCTTCTCCCCCAAGAACTGCCAACCAGGATTGCTGCCCAGATCCAGGTGGGGCAAAGCAGGCTTTGCATTCCTGCTCTAATCTGCCACTTAATTCCTCCCACCAGGTGGGCCTGGGGCCAGAAGCAACTGCAGCTGTAGCTCTGGAAGCAGCCTCAGAGCTGCACCACCCCTGGGATGGTGGGTGATCGTGAACTCCTTTCACTCTGTCCCAGCAGCTTTTCCCACTAACCTTCTCTGTTGTCTTTGGCGTTTGTGGGTTGAAAAGTCTGGTAACTGCCACAGCTCACAATTCAGGGTGCTATGCGTGTTCTGCCCGGTTCCCAGTCTGAATGGTCCTGGCATGGCCAATGCGGGGCTCTTCTCTTCTCCTCTCCCAACTACGTGTGATAGACCCTTCCCAGCAACCATCCAGGCTGTCCTGGGCTGGAGCCCTGCTTCCCTTTGCTATTTTGTGGGTTCTGTAGCTCTAGAATTTGTTTAGATCCATTTTTGATAGATGTTTGTTGGGACCTGAGCGGGGAGCATAAGCAAGTCCCCACTTTCCAGCTACCATCTTGGCTCCGCCACCCCCAAAATTCTTTTTATAGGAGAGCACAAATACTCAACATGTGGTCTGACCTGACCAGAGTATCAAATAACTTACCTCTCTCATTATGGACGTCTTTAATTAATAAGGCCCAAGAGTATATTTGTTTTGATAGCAGCCACATTATACTGTTGAAAATATGGAACTTTCGACCAATTAAAATTCCCATTTTTAATTTGATTGCATTAAATATTGTTTAGCCATATGCTTGTACCATGAGTATTTTAAAAATAAATTTTCTTTGTATATTTTGTTTTTGCTTACCTAGGGTTCCCCACATCCCTCTGTCTCCCCCTCCCAGAAAGTCTTCTGATATAACAAAGGATTATTTATTAATTTTAAAAGAAAAAGGGAAAAATCAGCAAAGAAATAATTACATATAAACAAATCTGTCAGAATATGCAATGTTCCACACTTACTGACTTCTTCCACTTTTGTCCAATTTTTTTTAACCTGAGTTCAGTGAGGTTTTTATTTATTTTTTAAAAAAATTTCCTACTTATTTTCATCTTCTTAGATTTACCTTGTTGTTTCATTCTGCCAGTATCTTTTCTGAATATGATTATGTCCTCCTGTGTGTCAATTTTTGTTTCAGCAATTTTGACCATCATCAAACATTTGCTAAGTATACCATATATGCCTTCATCCAAAAGGAAAATGTGCATTTTAGCAATGTAAATGAATTTCACTGTTTTTCTTTAGTGGGAAAATGCTGCTCTCTCTAAGATCAAAATTTCTTTACCAAATGGCAGTAACATATAGAGGATGCCAATTTTCTGATGATGTCTGCCTTATACATACATTTTGAAATTTTTTAAAGACAGACCTATTATTTTATTTTATGTTGTCATATGCTTAGTGCTCATTAAATTTCAAAATGGTGATAGTCTGTTTGGGGGGTTAGTAAGTAATAAGTGTAAGACTCAGTAATCCTAGAGGATACTTAAAGGAGCTGGTTCTAGATTCAACATCAAAAAGCCTAGAGTTAGAAAGCCAATGATATTATATTTCAGACATCACATCCAAAGATTCACTGGTTAGGGAGTCACCAGATGCATCAGGTAGTTCATAGGTATTCAAAGATTAAGGAGAACCACATAGAGAAGGTTAAGGTAACTAGCACTGGTGAAGAAGAGTCGTTCTTTGGAATATGGTGGTTTGCTTCTGCATACCATCAGCTTGAGACATATTACCATTTATTAGTGAAGAGGATGAAGGTGTTGATGATAAAATTTGTATCCAAATATCCTCTCCTGATAACGTATCTTGAGAATATCCTTAGGAGAGGTAAAATCATCAAATTTTATGCTAAAATCTGATTTTTCTGGTATGCCGTCAATAGGAAATTTATCTTCCATTCCCACATGCCTCTACAAAATAGTAATAATAGGTTTATAACAATGGCTTTTTGTCACTGCAAGTGACAAAGTGTCCTTTGACCAAAGTAATGTGATAGTGACTTTTATATAACCATTGTAGTCAAGAGTACACAATTTATTATATAATTAACATTTATCATGATGGTTAATGGGTCACTGAAAAGGCCACAGGTGCTTTACCTATTTAGACTCAGAACATATTTTATCTGCTTTGGAATCGTTTGCTTATAGAAAAGGAAGAACAAAATTCGACCTTTGTGTGAATTTTTAGTTGCTACCGAGACAAAGCTATGCATTTTTGTCTTTGTAATGATACTTTCAACATGAGAAAATCAGATAGAGATTTTCTATTCAATCCAGTTCTGTAATTGATTCTATTCTGTAATGGCCTGAGCCAGACTTCTTTGTCTCTGAGTTAACTTTAGAAGTTCATGAGTCCAGAAGTTCATTTTCCTCTTTGAGTTAAGTTTAGAAGTTAAATTTCTCTATAAATCACTTTAATTGAAAGAAAGCTTATCGTTATACAGCCTCGCATACCCATGTACAATTAAGGGAGATTTGTTACCCTATTAACAAGCCTTACAGAATGCAGGTGGGAACCAAGAAGTCTGTTATCTCTGTTTAACCAACTAGCAGATGGAGTCTGTCAATAAACCTTTCCTGACAGCAGGATCAAAGGAGGGTTTGTTGCGATCCCCAAATATCCAGCCAATCATATTGTTTTTGCTGCCTATAATACTTCAGACTTTGCAACCAATCGTTTTGTTTTCCATCTGTGATACTTCCTGTTCTTTGTTCTCCTGTATTTCCCGAAACTATATGAAGGTGAGTAAGCCCTACCTCTTGGGCTTTTCAGTGTATTGAAGAGCCAAGAGAACCAATTGCTAGCCATGCCAATAAAGCTGAATGTGCTTGGAACTTTTTGCCTCAGTTTAGCTTATTTTCAATCATGACAAATGAAATAGTCTTAATGCTGCCCCTAGGATTTTGACTTTTGGCTGGAAGAGTATTAGGTTACATCTTACTTTTGACTCTGGGAGGAAAGGTAAAGAAAGGAGTTGAATGTGGATTCTTTTTTTCCAAGTGAGAATTAAAAGCCCAGGAAAAATCCCGGGTGGCTAAAGCAAAGGTGAGAAGCCAAACTGAAGGAGCAAAGACTGAGATAGCTTGAGGATTGTTCGCATCTTGGTTAAAGAACCTTTAATTTTGTGTATTTCTGGTGATGGGTTCATTTTGTGGTTATGACATAATTATAGCTTTATGCTTCTGTGGTGGCTCATCTTTTTATAAACACTTTTTAAAAAAATCCTTACCAAATATAATAAAGGAGGTAACTTCCTCTGCACTGCGACTTCTCCCTCTACCTTCAAGCTAAGTTTGTGCTCCATGTTTTGTCAAATCCTTTGATCATGATAGAGTCCAATTCCTTAGTGTGAAAATGTTAAGTATCTGCTTTGTGTATTGTAATAATTTCAGGCAGAGATAGAATCCAGTACTGGTAATAAAGCATATTAGTTTGCCTAGTCTGACTTCACCATCTGAGGCATCCTTATCTCCATAGACTGTCTTTTTCTTTTTTGTATCCCCTGTGGTTAGCACAGTGCCTGGCACATAGTAGGCACTTAATAAATGTTTATTTGCTGACTATCACTTTGTTAGGAGGGAGAAATGAGGGAAAGGGTTGAAGTAAGAGTTTGAAACTATGGTATTTCTGTTGTCCAAAATTTATAGTTCCTTGGCAGTTTTCACCATCAGTCTAATCAATGGGACTAGCTGTGTTTCAAAGGACCTTGCCTTATCAAACATACTTTCATCAAAGTTGTTTAAATACATGGCCCTTAACACTTCTGAGTGCTGCCAGAACCAGATTAAAATGTCATCAGATAAGATTTAACAATATGAATAAAAATACAATAGAATATAGATAATGTTAATATGTGGTTTTATAAAGGAATATACTGCCCATGGGTATACTTATGTATAGTTTAATGGCTCCCATTTCTATTCAGGCTTGACACCACTACTGAAGTTGAATGACTCACAATCAAATTGATGCATATCTTCCACTGGATGTGGTAATTTACTTGATTTCCAGATGGCACACACCTAATTTTAAAGGAATTTAAATATGTTCTGATCTGGAGGGTACACAAGGAAATAAAACAGTCTAGCATTTCCAGCTCTAGCCAAATGGCTTTAAAATGACAACAACAAAAACTCTGGGATGTATTCAGATAGTAGGTTTTTCACAGGAGGGGCTGCCTTTAAAGCTGGTGTTTTGTGTGGTGTAGTTTTTTTAAATCATTTGGGAGTATTTTATTTGTAGTCTATCAGACTTGACAGTGTTTCTTTATGGAACCTCAAAACTGTAAAAAGCTTTGCTCATAAATAACACTGTTAGACTTGTTATTCCTCAGCTCTCTTCACTTACAAATGGCATCTTCGTAAAGTTCGCCTACATCACTTAAGTTTAGCAAATTTGAAAGATTTTCCATGTTATCTCATAACAAAGATAATAGTAATTAGGAACCTCTATTTATTTAAGATGTCATTTTTCAATTGCTCCAAAGCCTAATTTTGTTCTTTCAAATATCCCAGTCTTTGATGCTAGGAGAAAACATGTTAGTGTTTTTTAATATCTACACTTTGACAGATCCCATATGACTTCTGATAACAGTTTTTGAAAAATTTGAAATATAATGTATAATCAGCAAAACACATTTCAGTAAAGTTTATTTGAGCATCCCTTGTTTTCTTATGCATTTTGACCTCTAGTTACTTTAGCAAAGCATAATGCATCTTTGAATGCTGTTCAGTAAATTTGAATAGGCATTTATTCTCAGGTGCTCTGTCTTCTCTGGCATGTAAAATTACAGGGTTCTTATATAATATCAAAAAAAAGTAGAAAGCTGTGGGAGTTTTACAATTTTGTTATGTCAAGTAGGGAATACATTAAAACTTACTGTTTTTAAAGTTAAAAATACATTTGCTATGGGAAATCGCTAGCATAATCATGTCAAAAGAAATGAAAAAAAAACCCTCTCTGAAGTACCATTACCTAAAATTTCTTTTGGTCCAATTTGTGGAACAGAAATGTATGTTAAAACATTGTTCCCTTCTTCCTAAAAGGTAGTTTTTATTTGTTCACGGAGACTCTTGGTAAAACTGCATCGTTCTAGGTGGCTACATATTTCAAAATAGAATTTGCATGATTCAGTTCAATTTTTTAAAAGTATTTAACATGATGCTGAATGTCTAAGGAAAGTGGTATAATAGAAAGAGTGCCAAACTGACAGGTGGAATTTGGGTTCTAACACTATTACTTTTTGTACAAACGATGTTGTTAGCAGCTGTTGTAGGGGTGAAAGACCAACACAAGACCAGCAACAAGAGCACACAGAAAGGCTGCTAGCACAGGTCCTTTGACCTGTTTTTCTAAGGAAAGCAACTTTAAGGGGTTAGCAATCTCACTTTAATTAAGCATACATATATCATTCACTTAGTTCAGGGTAAAAAGTCAGCACCCTGAACTTCAGAGAAAGCACAAACAGAAACTGCAAGCAGATATTTAAAAACAGAGCAAATAACACAGACCAGTCCATCCATAGCAATACATACATAGTTACCAGAGAGAGAAGCAAAAACATCTGGGTTTTTCAAAGCTGGGGGGCTGCTTCAATGGCTACCCAGAGTCTCGTCACTAACACGCTTTCAGTGAATGTGCCCCCAAAACAAAATGACAACCTTAAATCTTATATACACATCTCAGGGCCCTGGGGCACTTGATTACCTCAGTGCTGAGAAGCACTCCAAAACAAAAGACAAACAGGTCCCACTGTACCTGCCCCTTTCAAACAAAGACAAGACTCATTAAAGGCACTTGATGGCCTTAGCATTCTAAAAGAGAAGAACAGCAAAAAAAGAGTCCTATCCTGATTAACATTACACCTTTGTGACCTGGAACAATTTCCTTTATCTCTCTGGGAGTCAGAGGAGGATAAATTACATGATTTCATGGTTCTTTTCCATTGCTAAATCTGATGTTATGATCCCAGGTGTTTTGTTTTGTTTTTTTAGTACTTGTAATTTTGAATGAATTTTTCATTCTTCATCCAGATATATATCATATATAGCCTTTGGATGCAGAATGGGTCCGCATTCATTACTATCGGATGTCACCCTCTGATCTAGATGTGGATAAAATAAAATATAATTATTCTTTAAAGACTATGAATAGATGTCTGGGTCATGTGACTAACAAGATGTAGGTTTGGCTATCTTCTCCTATCTTCATGACCTCTTAGACTTTTCTGAAAGAGCAGTTACACACAAGAAATAAGGCAATTTCATCTCTTTACATGATAGCAAGAATGCTAACAAAGTAAAAATTAAATAAAACAACAGCAGAGGAGATTATCCCTAACACTCTTACGTAGCACCCTCTTCCATACTACCAGGCTCCAGAAGCAGGCAAGTATGCACACAAGCTTGCAGTAGAATTGAACTCTGCCATATCTACTTACAGTAGAAGAAAATTAAAGAGGAGGAGGAGGAAGAGCTGAAGGAGGAGGAGAAGGAAGAAGGAGAAAGAGAAGGAGCTGCTGCTTACTCAGGCTGGGAAAGCAGTGTGGCAGTGCTATGTTGCAGTAGACCTTAGATCAAGAATGGAGACACAAAAACCAGTAATGTTCAAAGAAAATAATATGCTCTCCATACAAGCAGAACATATTGATCCTCAAGGCAGGATGTATAGAAATACTTTTAGAATTATAAATCTCCTGGAAGAACATCACAAGCAAAAACTTTAACATAATAATGCAAAAAAAATACAAGAAATATGCCCAGAACTTTTGGACATAGAAAACTGAGTCCCAATTGAAAGAATTCATGGATTACATCCTAGAAAACAAGAACAACAGAAGCCCCATGCTGGAAACTTGCAAGACACATAGTGGTTACAATTAGAATTCCAATTTCTGGAATGATCAGGAGAAAGAACTTTAACTATAAAGGAAAGGGAATTTTAAATAACAAGCCTACTCTGTACCCACCAGAAACCACAGGGGATTTTGGAATAATTCTTTCCTAAGAGCAAAGTGGCTGAGGATGACCCAAGATGACTTACCCTACAAACTTGAGCCTAAGCATTAATTAAAAAAGAACCTCTTGGAGTGGGGGGGAGGGTGGAAATGGGGAGAAAATTTGTAATTCAAACTATTGTGGAAATCAATGCTGAAAACTAAATATGTTAAATAAATAAATTTTTAAAAAAAAACCTTCCATTGAAAAGAGGCATTCAAATCATTCCTAGGAAGAAAACCAAATGTGATGAAATTATTTGCTTTTTAAACATCTCAGACAAGTATATAAGAAAGGCAAACCAATGGGGCAGTCTAGCGCAACAACAGCAAAAAAAGTGACAAGGAGACTATTAAGAGAGATCTCCTTTTAATACAAGGGTGAAAGCAGAAATCAAATAGAAGTGATGGAGGAGAAGCAGGCCTGGAACATAATGGAGTAAACCATACAACACCTTGCCTTCAGGTGAATCAATGGTTTTTGTTGATTTTTGGTGTGGGCTTGTTTGGGTTTTGAGGTGGGTTTTTGTATGTCTTTGTTTTTGAAGTTAAATTATAGAATGAAAGGTAGAATGGGAAGACAGTAGAGGGAAATATGTGATATAGCTTACTCTAATTAAAGCCAACAATGGAGGCTAAAATAATTCATGCAGTTTTTCAGGGAGAGCCTATAGGACAGTAGGCGAAGAAGTAGAGAGTGGTATTGAAATGGGGGAGGGGGGAGGAAAGGAAATAACATTTCAATGGCGGAAGTGGATAGTAATGAATTTTCCCATGAAAGAAAATAAAATAAAGGTAAGTGGTGAACTTATATGTTTGCAGAGATTCAGTGCTTAGAAAAATCACTCATCCTTCCTAAGCAGAAGGGATAACAGAGCTCTGGGGAAGAGACTGATATCCAAATGAGTGGGAGGGCATGGATCTGTGGAGAAAATTTCAAGGCAAATGTGTGTGTGGGAAATTACCATGGCGAATAAAAAGGTTCGTAAGTTGACAGAAGAGGAATAGTCGGTGTTGGAGGGCTTATTGCCAAATAGGCACTCTAGTGCATTCTTGATGAAGCTATGAATCAGTATGGCAATTTTGTTAAGCAATTTGGAAATATGCAAATAAAGTGACCAAAATGTCCATATCCCTTGACCCAGAAATTCCACTATGATGATTATACCCCAAGGGAGTCATTGATAATAAAAAGTCCCCCATATCAAAATGTTTATAGCAGTGCTTTTTGTGGTAGCAAAGAATTGGAATCCTCCATTGATTGATGAGTGGCTAAACAAATTATGTCAATTAATATAATGGAATAGTACCATGCTCTAAGAAATAATGAACGTGATGAATACAGAGAAGCACAGTAAGATCTATGTGAACTAAGGCAGAGTGAATCAAGCAGAACCAAGAAAACAATATACAAAATTACTAAATGGAAATGGAAAGAACAGCCACAAGAAATGAAAGTAAATGTTGCGAAAATCCAAAAAAAAATAAGCATGGCTCAAAAGAAGAGATATAAAAGAGGCATTCCCACTTCACCCCTTTAGTGAGGTAGGAATCCCACAAGTGTGCATTGCACATATTTTCTGACTTTTTTGATGTATTATTGATTAAATATGCAGATTTTTCACTCTGTTTTGTCTTTTAAAATACGATTTGTCATATGAATGGATCCCTGAAAGAGAAGGAATGCTAGGGAATACTATAGTGATATAAAAAATAAGATCAGTAAAACATGTATTTTTTTAAAAAGGGGGGGGCAGAGCCAAGATGGCAGAGTAAATCAGGGACCTATTTGAGCTCTCTCCCAAATCCCTCCAAATACCTGTAAAAAATAACTCTAAACAAACTCTAGAGCTACAGAACCCACAAAATGACAGAGTGAAACAAGTCTCCATCCCAAGACAGCCTGGAAGGTTGAAGGAAGGGTCTATTGCACTGTGTTGGTAGTGGAGAGCAGTCCAGCATGGGCACAGACCAGGTGGAACAGGCCTCAGGGCACTAATTGACTGGCAGCTGTGGTGGTTTCTAGACTTCTCAACCCACAAATACCAAAGAAAACTTAGCAGGTCAATGGGAAAACTCTGTTGGACCTAGATGAGAGAAGAGTGCAGTCCAACCTTAGCCCTGGGGTAGCAGAGGTGGCTGCAGCAGCAGCAGTGGTGGTGACAGTGGCTGCTTCCAGAGTTCCAGACCCACAGAAGGTGAGAGGATTAAGCAGCTGATGAGAGTGAGAGTGCAGGGATCTCTTTGCTGGTGCTGAGGTGGAATTCTCTTGCTTTGCCTGAATTGAATCTGGGTTGTAGTCCTGGTTGGTGGTCCTGGGGTGAGGAAGAGCACTGGTGTGACTGAGCTTATGGTGGCTTTGGAGGAGGAGTCCACCTTGTAGTTCCAGGGCAGAAAGGAGGTCTTGAGGTCACTCACAAACCAGAGTATAACCCAGGAGGGGAGTAAATACCTCTCCTTTGATCATACCACCTAAGAAGGACTGAAAATTTACAGGTGCCTGGAGGTAGCTCTGAAAACAGTAGCATAGAACCCCTGAAGCTTGGGACAGAGCACTCACCACTCTGGAAGCAGAATCCTACATTGACAAAGAGCTCAAAAGTCAAGTAATTGGCAATGCAAATGAGCAGACAGCAAAAAAAAATGGTCAGAATATAGAATCTTACTTTGGTGACAAAGATCAAAGCGTACAGCCAGAAGAAGTCAACAAAGTCAAAGATCCTACATCAAAAGCCTCCAAGAAAAATATGAATTGATCTCAGGCCATGGAAGAGCTCAAAAAGGATTTGGAAAAGCAAGTAAGAGAAGTAGAGAAAAAATTGGGGAGAGAAATGATAGTGATGCAAGAAAATCATGAAAAACAAGTCAATGACTTGCTAAAGGAGACCCAAAAAAATATGGAAGAAAATAACACCTTAAAAAATAGACTAACCCAGATGGCAAAAGAGCTCCAAAAAGTCAATGAGGAGAAGAGCGTGTTAAAAAGTAGAATTGGTCAAATGGAAAAGAAGGTCCAAAAACTCCCTGAAGAAAATTATTCCTTAAAAATTAGAATGGAGCAAATGGAAGCTAATGACTATGAGAAATCAAGAAGTTATAAAACAGACCCAAAAGAAAGAAAAAAAAACTAGAAGACAATGTGAAATATCTCATGAAAAAACCACTGACCTGGAATGGAAAATAGATCCAGGAGAGATAATTTTAAAATTGTTGAACTACCTGAAAGCCAAGATCAAAACAAAATCCAATACATCATCTTTCAAGAAATTATCAAGAAAAACTGCCCCGCTATCCTAGAACCAGAAGGTAAAATAGAAGTGGAAAGAATCCATCAATCACCTGTTGAAAAAGATCCCCAAAGGAAAACTCCTAGGAATATTGTAGCCAATTTCCAGAGTTCCCAGGTCAAGGAGAAAGTATTACAAGCAGCCAGAAGGAAACAATTCAAGTATTGTGGAAACACAATCAGGATAGCACAATATTTAACAGTATCTACATTAAGGGATCAGGGGGCCTGGAATATGATATCCTGGAGGTCAGAGGAGCTAGGATTAAAATCAAGAATCACCTACCCAGCAAAACTAAACATAATACTTCAGGAGAAAAAAATGGATATTCAATGAAGAAGAGGACTCTCAAGCATTCTTGATGAAAAGACCAGAGCTGAAGAGAAAACTTGACTCTCAGATACAAGAATCAAGAGAAGCATGAAAAGGTAAACAGGAAAGAGAAATCATAAGGGACTTAATAAAGTTGAATTGTTGACATTCCTACATGGAAAGATGTTATTTGTAACTCATGAGACCTTTCTCAGTATTAGGGTAGTTGAAGGAAATATGCATATATATAGACAGAGAGCACAGGGTGAGTTGAATATGAAGGGATAATAGCTACAAAATAAAATTAGGGAGTGAGAGAGGAATATATTGGTAGAAGGAGAAAGGGAGAGATAGAATGGGGTACATTATCTCACATAAAAGGGGCAAGAAAAAGCTGTTATAATGGAAACGAATGGGGGGGGAGATGAAAGGGAATGAGTGAATCTCACTCTCATTGGATTAGGCTTCAGGAGGGAATAACACACTCAATTGGGTATTTTACTCTACAGGAAAGTAGGGGGTAAGTGGTAAGGAGGGATCATAAAAACAAGGGCAGATTAGGGGAGGGGGTAGTCAGAAGCAAACCCTTGAAAAGGGACAGAGTCAAAGGAGAAAATAGAATAAAAGGGGGGAGCGGGATGGGATTGAGGGAAATACAGGTAGTCTTTCACAACATGACCATTATGGAAGTGTTTTGCATAATCATACATGTATAACCTATATTGAATCGCTTGCCTTCTCAATGAGGGTGGGTGGGGAGGAACAAAGGGAGAGAATTTGGAACTCAGTTTTACAAACAAATGTTACAAATTGTTTTTACATGCAACTGGGAAATAAGATATACAGGCAATGGGGTATAGAAATCTATCTTGCCCTACAAGAAAGTAAGAGGGAAGGGGATGGTGGGGGAGGCTACAGAAGGGAAGGCAGAGTGTGGAAAGGTGTAATCAGAATGTATACCATCTTGGGCTGGGGGGGGAGGGGAGAGATGGGGAGAAAATTTGTAACTCAGAATCTTGTGGAAATAAATGTTGAAAACAAAAAATAAATTAATAAAAAAAAAAGTATAGACATGTAGGCTGAGTCTAATATTTCACCCTATCCATCCAACTCAATGAACCTGGGCCATACCATTTAGTATCTTTACTGTTTACAGACTTTAATTTTATGAGTATAGATTTTTTGTGTGTGTGAAACAGACAAAAGGCAATTTTAGGCTTGATCTCTAACAATTAGTATTATGCAAATATAGACTGAAGTGCTTCAGAAGGTGGTGGGTTCCCCTCACTAGAGGTCTTCAAGAAAAGACTAGATGACTACCTTTCAGTGAGATTGATGAGGGAATTCCCATTCAGTAATGAAGGAGGATAGGAGCATTTTTAATTAAACCTATGATTCCTTTTTTTCAAGTTATTCCTTTAGAACACTGGCCTTAGAAGAGCACCTGAGTTCAAATGAGCCTCAGACTCTTGACGCTTACTACTTGTGTGACCCTGGGCAGGTCATTTAACTCCAATTGCCTCTCCAAAAAAATCATGTGTGTATATATATATATATATATATATATATATATACACACATGATTTTATATATATATATACACACATATATATACATATATATGTATGTATATGTATATATATGTATGTATGTATGTATGTATATATGTATGTATACAGGGTGTTCCTAAAGTCTGGACACAAAAGCAGAAACGCATATTTTCAAGAAATGAAATGAATGAAATTTTCAACAACATTTTATTTAATTGGAATATTAACAAATAGCATCTTCAATATGATTTCTATCATTTGTGATGCAAAGGTTGATGCGCTTTGCAAGATTCATGTAAACTGGATGCAATAACCACATTTCCATCAATTTTAGCACATTCGCTCTTTATATGTTCAATCAAGTTTGTTGCATCTGTGATTTTTATTGAATGCACCTTCTGTTTTAGCATACCCCAGTAAAAGAAGTCTCTGAACAACACAGAGTCTTCCATGAAATGGTTAGTGAGATGTTAATGAGATTTCTTATATGTCCAGACTTTAGGGATACTCTGTATACACATACATATGTGTGTGTATATGTGTGTGTGTATAATATATATGTATATGTGCATATATATATATACATATACATGTATATATTCTTTTCAGGTGTCACAGTGTTGAAGTTGAAATAATGTTGTTTTTTCCCTACACAAAAGTACTTTTTCAGCTCTAAAATGTCTCGTGTGAAAGGGATGATACTTTAAAGGGGGATTTACACCTTAAGAAAAAAACTCCATGGAGGCAGATTTCCATTCAGTATAAAGATGAGTTTCCCCTTGATTAGGATGGTCCAAAATATGGACTGAGTTCTTGTGCAATGAGTTCTCATTCACCAGGAGTACCTTAGTAGAGACTGATTAACTATCAGACAGGTATTTCATAGAAGGTCTTTTCATGGTATAGTTAAGGGATTGCGTTCCAAGATTTCTCCTAACTGGTAGATTCTATCTTATCAGAAATAACAGATTTAAAGTTATTTGAACTCATTAAAGAAAATCAACATTTTAAAACAAAATGTTAATATTGTTAGGAAAGTAATATAAAGGACACATATATAGCACATTAACACCACCCCCTCCTTATTAATGTAAAAAAAAAAATTAGAGTGTAGTGATCTTTCTTTCTGAAATTCGTGTTAGAGCTTCCCTAGGACTTTTTCTCAAGTGATAGCAGGGGTTCTTCTAATTGCTGTCATGCTGAACCAACTGGATTTCTCCTACAGGCTAGCTTTCCAACCCAGGATTATTGCTTTGCCCTGGGATACCTCCCTATCACCCAGAATAGGTGTTAGGGAGAGGTGTGGGAAGTTTGAGGTTCCAAACTCCTGTTTTTTGGAGGAGTTGTTTTCTGAGTGTTGACAATAAACGTGACAGTAAGAGTTATGCCTTTATAGAGTTCATCCAATTAGTAAGGGCACTAGATCTTTACTGCATGTTTAGCTAAAATGCTTTCCAGGCATTTTCTTCAAGCAAATGACAGATGTTTCTCATTTACAATGAAGAAATTATGCAAAAAAAGAATTAGCAACTAATAGAGGACTTCAAAATGTATCTTGCAAATGTATCGCTGAGCAGTCATTCCAGAAATGAAAAGGACATACTTTTTTCTTTATTTTATTTTATTCAGAACTTAACAAAAACCAAATGAAATGAGCATTTCCATAAACAAAATAAAACAATAAAGGAGGATTGCAAATGAAAACGTGAGCCTCTATTATGTATAACTTTTCTTTCTAAAATATAATGCATTTAACATGTAACTTTTAAACTTTTAACTTGCTTGTCTGTGTTTTCCCATGGCCTTCCTTTTTTTTTTTTTAATGCAATTTATTTATTTAACATATTTGGTTTTCAGCATTGATTTTCACAACATTTTGAATTACGAATTTTCTCCCCATTTCTACCCTCCCCACCACTCCAAGTTGGCTTATATTCTGGTTGCCCTGTTCCCCAGTCAGCCCTCCCCTCTATCGCCCCCCTCCCCTCTCATCCCCTTTTCCCTTCCTTTCTTGTAGGGCAAGATAAATTTCTACACCCCATTGCCTGTGTATCTTATTTTTTAGTTGCATATAAAATTTTTTTTGTTTTTGAACATCTGATTTTAAAACATTGAGTTCCCAATTCTCTTCCCTCTTCCCTTCCCACCCACCCTCCCTAAGAAGTTGAGCAATTCAACCTAGGCCACACATGTATTATTATGTATAACCCTTCCACAATACTCATGTTGTGAAAGGCTAACTACATTTTGCTCCTTCCCAACCCATCCCGCTTTATTGAATTTTCTCCCTTGACCCTGTCCTCTTTCCAAAGTGTTTGTTTTGATTACCTCCACCCCCATCTGCCCTCCCCTCCATCATCCCCCCGCCTTTTATTTTTTTTAATTTTTTTTTTATCTTCCTCCCTCTTCTTTCCTGTGGGGTAAGATACCCAACTGAGTATGTATGGTATTCCCCCTCAGGCCAAATCTGATGAGAGCAAGGTTCACTCATTCCCCCCTCACCTGCCGTCTCCCCTCCTCCCACAGAACTGCTTCCTCTTGCCACCTTTACGTGAGATAATCCACCCCATTCTATCTCTCCCTATCTCCCTCTCTCAGTATGTTGCTCTCTCATCCCTTAATTTCATTTTATTTCTTTTAGATATCTTCCCTTCATCTTCAACTCACCCTGTGTCTGCTCTCTCTTTTACATATATATATATATAAACATATATATATACACATACATACACATACATACATATACACATAGATATATACATACATACACATTCACTTATATATATACATAAACATATATATATATATGCATATTCCCTTCAACTACCCTAATACTGAGGTCTCATGAATCATACTCATCATCTTTCCATGTAGGAATGTAAACAAAACAGTTCAACTTTAGTAAGTCCCTTGCAATTTCCGTTTCTTGATTACCTTTTCATGCTTCTCTTGATTCTTGTGTTTGAAAGTCAAATTTTCTATTCAGTTCTGGTCTTTTCACTGAGAAAGCTTGAAAGTCCTCTATTTTATTGAAACTCCATATTTTGCCTTGGAACATGATACTCAGTTTTGCTGGGTAGGTGATTCTAGGTTTTAATCCTAGCTCCATTGACCTCCGGAATATCGCATTCCAAGCCCTTCGATCTCTTAATGTAGAAGCTGCCAGATCTTGGGTTATTCTGATTATGTTTCCACAATACTCAAATTGTTTCTTTCTGGCTGCTTGCAGTATTTTCTCCTTGATCTGGGAGCTCTGGAATTTGGCAACAATATTCCTAGGAGATTTCTTTTTGGGATCTATTTGAGGAGGTGATCGATGGATTCTTTCAATTTCTATTTTGCCCTGTGGCTCTAGAATATCAGGGCAGTTCTCCTTGATAATTTCCTGAAAGATGGTATCTAGGCTCTTTTTTTG
Organism: Trichosurus vulpecula; assembly: GCF_011100635.1. Lineage (NCBI taxonomy): Eukaryota > Metazoa > Chordata > Mammalia > Diprotodontia > Phalangeridae > Trichosurus > Trichosurus vulpecula. The sequence continues at coordinate 264,425,854 of NC_050580.1, read as the reverse complement.
ATCATGGCTTTCAGGTAGTCCAATAATTTTTAAATTATCTCTCCTGGATCTATTTTCCAGGTCAGTGGTTTTTCCAAGGAGATATTTCACATTGTCTTCCATTTTTTCATTCCTCTGGTTCTGTTTTATAATATCCTGATTTCTCATAAAGTCACTAGCTTCCACTTGCTCCAATCTAATTTTTAAAGTAGTATTTTCTTCAGTGGTCTTTTGGACCTCCTTTTCCATTTGGCTAATTCTGCCTTTCAAGGCATTCTTCTCCTCATTGGCTTTTTGGAGCTCTTTTGCCATTTGAGTTAATCTATTTTTAAGGTGTTGTTTTCTTCAGTGTATTTTTCTGTATTTTTTGGGGTCTCCTTTAGTAAGTCATTGACTTGTTTTTCATGGTTTTCTCGCATCCTTCTCATTTCTCTTCCCAATTTTTCCTCTACTTCTCTAACTTGCTTTTCCAACTCCTTTTTGAGTTCTTCTACGGCCTGGGGCCAGTTCATGTTTTTCTTGGAGGCTTTTGTTGCAGGCTCTTTGACTTTGTTGTCTTCTTTAGGCTGTATGTTTTGGTCTTCTTTGTCACCAAAGAAAGAATGCAAAGTCTGAGACTGAATCTGGGCGCGTTTTCGCTGCCTGGCCATATTCCCAACCAACTAACTTGACCCTTGAGTTTTTCAGTGGGGTATGACTGCTTGTAGACTTACGAGTTCTATGTTCTACGTTTGGGGGGGAGGTGCCAGCTCTGTCAGAGCCGCACTCCTCCTTCCCCAAGGACCCCCAGTCCAGACTGGGCTTAGATCTTCAGCAGGCTGTTGCACTCCTGCTGTGATCCGCCACTTAATTCCTCCCACCAGGTGGGCCTGGAGCTGGAAGCAGCAGCAGCCGTAGCTGCCCCACCTCCGCTGCCCCCGGGGCTGGAAGCCGAACCGCGAACTCCTTCCACTCCCGCAGCTTTTCCCACTAACCTTCTCCGCAGTCTTTGGTGTTTGTGGGTCGAGGGGTCTGGTAACCACCGCAGCTCACATATTCAGGGCGCTAGGGCCCCCTCCGCCCGGCTTCTGGTCTGGATCGTCCATGCTGCTCAGGCTGGGCTCTGCTCCACTCCGTTCCCAGCTCCCAGCTCCGTGTGGAATAGACCTCACCCAGAGACCATCCAGGCTGTCCTGGGCTGGAGCCCTGCTTCCCTCTGCTGTTCTGTGGGTTCTGCCGTTCTAGAATTGGTTCAGAGCCATTTTTATAGGTTTTTGGAGGGACTCGGGTACGGAGCTCACTCTAGTCCGTGCTTACCAGCCGCCATCTTGCCCATGGTCTTCCTTTTGCTTTCTTTTTTCCTGTATATTTAAAAAATGCTTCACTGACCGTCTTTTCTTTCTATTCTTTTCATTTTATAACCTTTACGTATCTCCCTTTTCATTCCCCCAGTTGAAAAAATAAGAAAAACCAAACCCTTGTAGCAGTTGTGCAGAGCCATATATGACAAAGAACTAGAGGAAAGTCTGCCCCTCCCTGTTTAACCTTTATCTACAATTTTGATATTTCAAAATCCCATAGCAGATTGCACCTTATCATAGAATGAATCAATATTAACAAATGTAGAGAAACCCACTCCAACTAATTGGCAAAACTTCATGCTACATACCATCTACCATCCCACATATGTAAAAATCTGCTATTTGTAGGTCTCTAAAAGGACTTGATGGCAGTTACACATTTAGGGATTGTGAGGGGGTAGAGGCACAAGAATGAATTAAGGATTGATGAGGGAAGATAGCAGACTAGGACGACATTCAGAATTGCAAACATGAGTTAAAAACATACAGTTAAGAAAGGCTCATGGGGAAATTGGTCATAGATGTCCAACAAATGGCATTTAATATAAACTTTTCATTAAAAAGTGACTGACACATCCTTTTCAACATGCCATCAAGGTTGCATTTTCAAGTTATCCTTCCTGTAACTATAAAAATAATGGAAAAACAGAAATGCTGTTTTTCTTTGGTCATTAAAACCTTGACAAGATAGCTAAGGGTTTGCCTTTGTCCTAAAGAATGGAATAATGCCAAAGTGTTCAAACATTCTGAAATTTTACAGCAGGTATTCTTTAGCAAGGGTAAACTGATAAGCTTACTTTTTTTTTTTTAAATAAGCTTTTTGAAAACATTTGTGCAGGTGCTCATCACTTCGAACTTGGACTATTACAATCACCTCCTGGTTGCTCTCCCTGCCTCAGGGCTCTCGCCATTTCAATCCATCCTTCAGTTAGCTGTCAGACTGATCTTCCTAAAGCTCAGGTCTGCACACCCCACCCCCACCATCATCTCAGCCCTGACTCTATTCGTTAAACTCCAATGGCTCCCTATTATCTCCAGGATCAAATATAACATCCTCTTTTTGGCATTCAAATCCTGTCACAACCTGTCCCCTTCAGAAATCCTGGACATTCTTATGTGACTCCCCTCTATGTGCCCTGTGAAACAGTAATACTGGTATTCCCACTGTTCCTCCTACTTGACTCTGGGTATTTTCACTGGCTTAGAATTCTCTTTCCTCCTTATTTCTGCCTCCTACTTTCCCTGGCTTCCTTCAAGTCCCACCCAAAAGCCTGTCCCTGTTACCTTAATCCTAGCACCTTCTCCATTTCATCCTGCTCATCTTGTGTTTGTACATCATCGCTATCGTGACTGGCCTTTCGGTTTGTGAAGCACTTTATATATGTTACCTTGTTTGATTCGGACAATAACCCTGGGAAGGGAGGTAGTATTTTTATCTCCATTTTCCAGATGAGAAATTGGAAGCTGAGAGAGGTTATGTGACTTGCCTGGGGTCACACAGCTAATAAGTGTCTGAGGCAGGATTCAAACTCAGTTCACCCTCTTTCCAAGTCTAGCACTCTATCCACTGTGCCGCCTCGCTGTCTAAACTATGTCATTGTTTTAATGTCGTCTCCCCCATGAGGCTGTGCTCTCCTTGATAACAGAGACCTTCTTTTGCCTTTCTTTGTATTCCCACTGCTCTGCACAGTGCCTGGCACATCATAAGGGCTTAATAAATGCTGTTTGACTTTACTTTGCTTCCATACTGCTATAAAGACACTGATTGCCTCCTCTTCCTCACCACGTAGTCTTTATTTCAATGAAAACAGGTTCCTTTCCCTGTTCTCCAGAGAAAGTGCTCTCTAATGGCCTCATTGCACAATCCAGTGGCCTCTCTGCTCATTCTCCATCCTCGATGACATTTAAAATTGTTTATCATCCTCTTCTTCACAAGAGTCTCTTGTGTTTGGGAATCTGCGATGGTGTTTTCTCCAGGTTTTCTCAGCTTTCCCACAGTTTTTTTTCTCATTCTTCTTTCAGGTTCTTCCTCTAATCCAATGAGTGTGAAATTCTTCCAAGGGTTTGTAGCCCTTAGTCCTTCACCCTTCACCCTCTTTAGTTAGTCTGCTGAAAAGCAAAATCACATGCAAATTCTAAGATCTTTGTCTCTAGTTCACTTTCCCTGAGATTACGAGACTTCTAGCTTTCTTCTGGGTACCTCCATGCAGACTGTCTACCAACACTCCAAATTGAAGATGTCTAAATATATATCTTCAAATAACCCATCCCTGCCACCTAACCTCCCTGTACCCGTTGATGGCACCATCATCTTCCCAGTCACTTGGGCTTAAAAATTTTGCATCATCTTTGACTCTTCCCCCACCTCCCTCTACATCGAATTCTGCTATCAAGGCCTCTAAACTCTTGCTCCACAACATTTATAACATCTGTTTTGCTTCCTCTGAGGCGGAACTAATCAGTCAGTCTGTCTCCTGTCTTTCTCTTTTCCAACCTACCCTTCTTATGGCTGCCAAAGTTTTCTGCCTATACACAAGTCTGATCGTTGTGATTAAAAACCTTTAGGAGGTTTCCCTTGCTTCTTGTGGTTGTTGTTCAATATGTCTGACTCTGTGACCCCATTTAGTGTTTTCTTGGCAAAGATGCTGGAGTGGTTTGCTGTTTCCTTCTCCAGCTCATTTGACAGATGAGGAAACTGAGGCAAACAGGGTTATGCCACTTGCGTAGAGTCACACAGTGTCTGAGGCCAAATTTGAACTCAGGTCTTTCTGACTCCAGGCCCAGCACTCTATCCACTGTGCCACCTAGCTACCCCCATCTATTGTTTATCATTGCTTAAAAAACAAATTTCTTGGTGGTATTCAAGATGCTGTACAGTGTGGCTCCTACCTATCTTCCAAAGCTTATTTTTCCTAGCTGCACAGTCCTGCTAAACTGACGGTTTGCTATTTTTTAGTGTTGTATTGCTTTCTCCCATTTCTATGCATTCATGCACATTATGTCCCCCGACCCCCAAATTCTAGTAGATCCTTCCCCCTTCAAAGACTCGCTTCTTCTATCTGTTGAAATCCATCTCTTCTTTCAAGTCCTGTCTCAGATTCTACTTCTTCCATGTGTCAGAAGTGACCCTTCCCTTCTGAAAATTCCTGCTGTCCTTCTGTTTGACCTCTCCACTGCACCAATTATCATTATAGGTATCTGTGTACTGGAACTACGTGGTCCCAACAATAAATAAATGTTGATATTTTTTATAAAACATTGTACAGAAGAGAAAGTAGGTATGCAGGGTAAGCACAATAGAAGCCAGGTATTATTATGTCTGCCAGGTGGATTATTTATGTGACCAGCTACTTTTCCAAAGGAGAAGAAGATGGAGTCTTGATTCTCAAGGTGCTGGCAGTCTGGTTGAGGAGACCAGACTCACGTCCTGGAAAAGTCAGCCAAATCTGTAAGTGTTAGAAAACAGCGTAAGCAGAGATCCACAGGCAGTTGCAGCAGTGGCTATTCCATCGCTATTTGTACAGTAAGATTTTCCTCTCTCTTTGAGAAAGTATGAGAAAGGAACGGACAGAATGAGCTTCTTCAAATGACGTCCTACAACAGATCCTAACTTTATCATCGTATAGTTTATGAAAAATTGTGGAAAATTGAAAAATCCTAATGTGCTCATTGTTTGTGACTATAAAAAAGCACCGGATTTGGTAGAGCGAAATGATTTCTTAAAGGCTCCTTTCTAACTAATTGTCTCCCTCAAGTATATGTCAAAATCATATCAGAACTTTTGAAAGCTGTAACAATGGAAGTACCTTTGGTGACCCTATTATTTTTAATATTGAGAGGCATAAACGGAAACATGGTGGAAATAGCCCTGGCTCTGAACCAGGGGACCTGATTTCAAATCCTGTTTCTAGTACTACCAGTGTGACCTTAAGTCTGTTTCCTCCCATGTCAAATTTAATGGGTTCAATTAGCCTCTGAGGTTATTTCCACCTCTGTATCTATGATCCTGGGGCCATGCTCACCAGAAATGTTTGTTATTACCATGGAAGAGAAAAAAGCTTGGAAATGACTGGGAAGTGATATGATAAGGTAAGGTGAAATCTGATCTATCAGAGACCAGGGACACCTAGACAAAATCAAAGAGATGAAAAGTATTGTAGTATTACTGTTAACTTTTAATCCCTATGGAAAAGTATTGGGCCTTTATCAAGAAAAATCTCAAATCTTTATAAGGATCGTTAATAGCTAAGACACTGTGGATAATCATTAAATCTGACTGCATTGGCTCCTCCCATAAGCCAACATTTCCTCCTTCCCCTTCTACGCATTCTTATTTCTTTCATTGTCAATTGGATCATAGTATTTAGAGCTTGATAGAACTTACAGAGCATCTAGTTTAACTCTTTCATTATATAGATATACAAACAGGTGAAGCAGTTTGTCCCAGATCACATACACAGAAAGAAGTAGTGCTGGTCAGGATTTGAACTCAGGTCTCTGACTCAAGATTCAAGGCTTTTTTCACCATACAGCTTGCATATTACTAACTCAAATTCATTTAATATTTCTTCATAATTTAATACATAAATATTTGTAAAGCACCTACTATGTGCCAGCTAGGTGGCGCAGTTAATTGGGTACTGGACCCGGAGTCAGGAAGACTCATCTTCCTGAGTTCAAATCTGGCTTCGGAAGCTTACTAACTGTATGATCCTGGGCAAGTCACTTAACCCTGTTTGTCTCAGTTTCCTCATCTGTCAAAGGAGCTGGAGGAGGACATGGCAAACCCCTCCAGCATCTCTGCCAGGACAATCCCAAATGGGGTCAATGAAGAGTCGGACATGACTGCAAAAGGACTGAAGAAGCAAATGTGACAGACACGGTGCTAGGGGAGGAGGATACAGGTGGGGGAAAAGATTATCCCCTGCTTGAGAGGAAAGAGGAGGGGGCAGGTAGGGCATGGTGCTCATGGTGTCGAACCAAGCAAAGCAGCTGGTGGGAGATGAATCAGTGGCTGAAAAATTCCGAGCCTTCTATCTAGGGAGGCTTTAAGAAGAATTTCTTTTTTGCTCTGCCCTCCAATCTGAAGGGAGAGGCAACTTAGGGTTTTGAGGAAGCATTGCTGAGGCCACCAAAGCTGAGGCAATCTCCAATATGATGAGATCTCTGGCGATGAGCTTAAACTAGGGGAATCGCCATGCTTGGGAAGTTGAAACCAGAGCCATTGAATTTATCAGACACTTGTGAATTACTTACTATATGTAGATCTCTCTTTTGCTAAACTCTACCCAGGAATTCTCCCTTATGCTGCTGGTTCTCTGCTGATCCTGTGCAGTAAGCTCTCAGAGTGGCACCTCTCTAACCCCCGCTCCTCCAACCCCATTTCTTCCCTGCTTTCTTGCTCAGTTTCCTCATTTGTCTGTTTTCTAATCCTCTCTCTGGTTATTTTGCCCTCAGCTAAATTTTGCTTTGGTGATTGCTTTGCTTTGATCTTTCTCATACTGTATTTTTAGTTTGCCCCTGTTTGCTAAACCATCAGTTGTCTCACTCCTACTCAATTCTTGGTCCCCAAGAGCTGGCTGCCATTTGACAGCTCCATAAACAAATTTTTCATGGAAAAAAAATACATGACTCTCATTAAGCCAATTAATTTTTTTAAAAAATGTCCAAGTAAATAAGTTAACATGTTTTTTTTTTTAATGTTTATTGTGTACTGAAAGATATGCTAGGCGCTGTTGACGTATAGATTTTAAATAAGGCACGGTTTCTTCCCTCAAGAAACTTGAAGTCTAGTTTAGAACTTGAAAAAAACTATCACTAAAACAAGACTGTATGCAGAAGTTAGTGCCAAATTGTGTGGTAAAGACTTCGGGGAGCAGGATTGGTGCTTCCTCCAGGGAAAGGGAAGTCCTTATGGTATCTTGGCAAGAACAACTTGGAGTCCCTAGAATCTGAAGACTTCAGTTCATTCATATGTAAAATGAGGGGAAGGGGTTATCTTCAATAGTCCTTACTGGCTCTTTCAGTTCTGACATCCTCTTATTCCAAGTAAGGGCTTCAGGATCAGGGAAATCTTCATGAAGAACATGAGGACTGAGCTGGGCTTTGAAGGATGGAGGTAGGATTTGCATAGGGAATGAGGAAACTAGAAGGCATTCCAGGCAAAAAGAACAGAGTGATAGGGAGGAGAAATAGATGTGGCATATCTGTTCCTAAAAGAGACGTATATTGAATAGTAGTAGGAAATAAATGGATCTGTTGGATGAGGTGAAATAGGAGATAGAGAGGGCATGGAAAAGGGAAAGAGGAGTTCACATTTAAGTTGTAATGGAATAGGAAGCCACTGAAGCGTTTTGAACTAAAGAGCAGTAGGATGAAAGGGTTATTTAAGTAAGATTAATATGGCAGTAGAATGAATTTAGAATTTATTTTCAAAATATTTTAAAATTTTATGGGAACATTTTAAAAATTATTCAGTGAGCTTAATTCACCCTTTCAGGTATCAAAGGTTTGTTCCCCCATTCCCAGGATATAAGTTAAAAAAAACCTTTCCACTGGATATCAAAATCCTGGAAAGAAGAACCCACATCAAATTTGTATTCTCACTTATTCCCCTGTGCCACAGTGCATGGTACCACATTCATTTGTAGCCAACAAATGAACTCATCATAATCAAATAAATATCTAACTGACTATATATTTAGCCAAACCATAGAGAGAAAAGAGCATAACATTTAATTGCATATCTGAATCATTAATTTCTTAAACTACATAGACATGCATTGTTTTATTCAGTATTGCCAGTTGTGAATATTGACCTGTCTTCTAGGTCAGTTTTCATGACCATTCTCATTTTTATCCATTTGTTACCTTAAGGTGCAAACTAGAATGTGCTGCCTAAAATGTAGTTGATGGTATAATTGGGAATTACATCGACACTCAACAATTTTCAAAGCACAACTGCTCATTTTCTCAGCATCCTGTTAGCAATATGAAGTCTTAAATGAGCCTTCTAAAAGCATTTCACCATTAAGTAATATGTGAGCTCTTGAATGCAAATAGTGTCACATTGCACAGTGAAATCAGAAAAGCAGAATACCAAACCTGATCGTCTGAGGGCACACCGAATAATATGAGTGTGACAAGGAAAGCCCTTCTTGGAGAAAATATGGAACCTTACTTCAAAATAAAACTCATTAAAGATATTCACAATAAGTTGTTTGGGAGTAGTGAGAAGAAAAATATATCTCGAATTAAAATCCCTGGGTTCTAGTTGTACTGGTTGCTTCCTAGCCACCTGAAATGTGGAAAATAGGAACAGTCATGATAGTAACGACACTAACAATACTGCCTTGCTCTGAACATAGTCCAGACTTTACACCCAGTAACTTTACCTGGCATTAAACCTGAATGTAGCCTACACGCTAATTCCTTAGATTTTGTCCCAGATCTCAGATTCAGATTTGCGCTTGTGTGGAAATAACCTCAGAGCTGTTGTTCACAGATGTAGAGTGGGATCATGGAGCTTAACTCAGGAGTCGAAAGGTAGAAAGGAGGGAGAGTCGAAGGACTAATGGATCCCATACAGCCCTATGCTTTGCAGCTAAATGAAGGGCTGCCTGAGGAATGGGGGAAGAAAGTAAGAGGTATATATTTATCTGTATTAGCTTCCTCTTCAACTGCAAAATAAGTCCATTGAAATTTCGGGGTTTGAAGCCTTTGCCTCCAAAACTATAAGACCAAAGAACTTTGGTCCCAGCCCAAGTGGGTGGGGATGAGGTGAAAGTCCTACACAGAGAGAGAGGAGAGAAGGGAATAGTCGTTTGAAGGGAGAGGACAGAGATTTGTACTTGTTCCCAGCTCTGAGCTGTGTGCCAGATCTGTGGCTGAGTGGATGTGAAGGTGGAAGGGATGCTGTAAAAGTGTAGAAGGCATGGGAAAAGGGAAAAGGTGAGAAAGTGCCATCCATTGACTACTCTCCTGTGTGGGATCTAGAAAAGGAAGAGATGAATTGTAGAGACATTTCTTTCCACAAAATGCATCTTCCAAGTGCCCCCAGATTAGCTGTAACAAAGTTCTTATGCATTATCTAGGTGGGATATTCCTGTGGTGGTGCCATCATTGAATCTAATGCTAATAGCCAGAAAATAGGAATGTCAAAATAATTGCTATCTAGTCTCCACTTCTTCAAATATGAAATATTTACTTACAAAAATAATAGTTTTGTCTCTACCATGTCAGAACTTTTTTAAATGTTAATTTCATTTCATTATTTTGTGTGTGCACAAAATGTGTCTTTTTTTCCTTTTCTTCTTTCCTTTCTTCCTCCCTCCCTGCCTCCTAACCTCCCTCATTCTACTTCTTCCTTCCTTCTGGCTTTCCTTTTTTCTCCTTCTCCCTCTCTCTCTCTTTGATGCTCTGTCCCTGCCTCTCTTGTCTCTCTCTCTGTTTCTGTCTCTGTCTCTCCTTCTTTCTTTCCACAAAGATGTAGCATTCAGGGGGTGGCCTTTATTTAGAGAAAATGCTATTTGTACATTACTTTTATAAGCTATCTCACAGGACTGTGAATAAAGCCCTTTATCAACGTTAATGCTATCCAAACTGATAAAGGTGATGATGATCATCATCATCTTATGATCATTTCCCATATATCCAATGAATAGCTTCCTGATAAGGTCACTGTTTGTTTACTGGAATGCCTTCTATAATTGAATAGATAGAAGAATGCCACCTAACCTAGTGACCATCTATGCCCCTTTGAATGAATGAATGCTTACTAGTATATAATATTTGTGAATGTAGAAAGTAAACAATATGTTAAGAAATTATGCATCTCCTATGAAAGGATGAGCAACTAGAATGCAATGCCTTTAATTTCATATAGCATGTCTTCAAAAATTCTTTTTGTCATTAACTTAATAATTATCAACAAATATGAACATAATCCATACATAAAGAAGAAGAATATATGAAAGCAAATTTTTGTAGTATACAGTTTTTAAAAATCTGTACTAAATTTCACACGGTTCTAACCAAATTGTCCTTTTTATATTCCCTTCTATATTTTTTTTGTTTTCTTCTGTATATTTAAATGTTTTATTGATGCTCTTTTCCCTTCCATCTCTAGCACTACCCAGTAACACACTCTACCACACCCTGTTCCCTGAAATAGAAACCCTCCCTCCACAAACCACATCTGAAAATCTATGTTACATTATGCACCTCTGATCTACTATTCTTCTGAATTCATGTCTGTTAACTACATTGATCAGGTGCTATAATATGAATTTTTCTCTTGGTTCTCCTCGTTCTACTCTTATCAATTCACATATCTTCCCATGTGTATTGGAAATCACTTATGATAGCACAGTAATTACATTACTGTCATATGCCACAGTTTATTTAGCCATTTCCCAATTGATGGGTACCATGTCTTACCCATCTATATGTCACCAAAATCATCTAACAAATTATCTTACACACTTATTAATCCACCACTTAATAAATGACTGCTGTTTGTTTCAGTCAAAGTAACTAATGAGACTTTACTAGTCCATTGTGTTTTTCCCACATAAGAACAGGCTAAATGTCCTCTCCAGAAGTCAATTTGTAGTTAATATTAACTGACATAGTCAGGAAGAGCAGGCCAGACTTATTTCACCGTATTTGTTAACAACGATGTAGCACCAATTCTTCCATCATCCCCTTTGCTCAGTCGGCCAAAATTCTCATTCATATTTGCGAGGGATTGTTTTTTCCTGCTCCTCAAATAAGTCTCAAATTGAAGTCATCATCTTAAAATGACCTTCCCCATCTTTGATAGTTGTGCTACAGTTTAAATCTATGAAGTCATCTCTATTTTGAGATTTCTTTTCCTTCTTCCCCCAATAACTAATAAAGTATTATCCTGTTCATTCTTCTTTTAATAGTATTTCTTAAAACAATCTTCTCACCTCCTATTGTCACCAACTTAGTTCAGGATCCTGTAATCTCTTACCTGATTAGAATGTATGAGCACCTTATGTGCTGAGAAGATAAAAATAACAAAAGATCATACTTCCTTGCCATCAAGGAGCCCACATTCTAGTGAGAGAATAAGATGTGGACACAAATAACTGAAATATAGAGATGGAAAGCTAGGTTGGATCTGTGATTATCTGTGTTGTTGTTCAGTTGTTTCAGTCATGTCTGATGTTTCATGACCCCATTTGGTGTTTTCTTGGCAAAGTGCTTTGCCATTTTCTTCTCTAGCTCATTTTACAGATGAGAAACTGAGGCAAACAAGTTTCAGTGACTTGCCCAGGGTCACACAGCTAGTAAGTGTCTGAGGCCAGATTTGATCTCAGGGATATGAGTCTTCCTGACTCTAGGCCCAGCTCTCTATCCATTGTGCCACCCAGCTGCCATGATCCTATAGGGCCTTAAATGTCCAACCGAGTATATATTTTATTTTGTATATAATGGTAAGCTACTGAAAGTCTTAAGTTTAGGGAGTGATGTGATGACAGTCATTTCATTAGGAAGATAACCTCAATATCTACGTTATCACAGATTAAGGAGTGGAAAGGTGAGCCTGAGTGAGCAGTTAGGGAGCTATTACAGTAATTCAGGTGATGAAGGCCCAATGGCCAAGGAAATAAAAGGAGGGGACAGATAAGAGAGTTATTAGAAAGGTAGAATCAATTGGCAGCTGATTTTTATGGGCAGTTAGAGTAGTGGGCAAAGTCAAAAAGATGATACCAGAGTTTCTAGCCTGGGTACCTGGAAAGCTGGGGGTCCTTCATTAGAGAAAGAGAAGTTAAGATTATTACAATAACTTCCTAATGAGTCCTTTTTTCTCTACCTAAATCACTGCACTGTATATACTGCTGCCAAAAACACTTGAATCATTTCACATTTAGTAAATACACAACATATCTTTTCCTCTTACTGAATCAGGTCTAAATATATTATCTGGAATTTATGGTCAGTTGACCCTACCTTACCATCCACTGAGATCTCCCTCTACTTTTCCGTAACAGACATTCCCTTCTAGCTGTGCTGTTTTCATTGTCACTCTCTTATTCCTCCTCCAGGACATATACCCTGTTCTTTTCTACCCCTGTGTCTTTTTGCTGTTTTTTTTTTCTTATCTGAAACATCTTTCCTTTTTTCTCTCTACCAATCCAGTTTTTATTCTTTTCAGATTAAACTCAACCATTCCCTTCCCTGGTCCATCCCAAGACCTCTTGGGTCTTTCCCACAGTTTGTTTTCTATCTGTATATTCTTCTCTCCTAAACTATATTGTTGACTTCTAGAGCACATGTATTAGGATTTCTCCTTCTATTTTGTTTCTCGCCAGCGTTTAATATTTATTAAGTGTTTACTTGCTGACTTGACTCATCTCTCTTGATTATGTGGAGGGATTATTTAGAGATTTTGCAGATTCCATCTAGACTTAAACTCTGAAAATCGTAAATAGGTTACAAGTGTTTATAAGCAAAGATTTTCAATCAAAGGCAAAAAATTAGAATGCCCGCTATGAATTAAAATTTTGTAAGCTCTGTTCTTGTTTGTCCCCAGAGTTTTGTTCTGAGGCTTCATCATGGCATATATGTGACCTAAGCTTCTCAAAACCTGTGCCCGTGGAGTATAATTTTCAGCAGTTTCTACTTTGCTGTAAAGTCTTCAAGCACATACCCACAGCAGACCTAGTCTGCTTTCTAAGCATCAACCTGGACTAAGCATGGAAAGACTCATCAACACTAGACCACCTTGTTGTTGAGTTGTTTTAGTCATGTCCAAGTCTCCCTCAAGCCATTTTGGGGTTTTGTTGGCAAAAATACTGGAGTGCTTTGGCAGTTCCTTCTCCAGCTCATTTTACAGATAAGGAACTGAGGTTAAATGACTTACCCAGGGTCACATAGCTAGTAAGTGTCTGAACTCATGAAGACGAGTCTCCCTGGGTCCAGGCCTGGTGCTCTATCCACTGTGCCATGTAGCTGCCAATAGGCTGTCTAGTTGATGATAAATTATTTGGCCATTGGTTTCCATAAAACCTTTCAAACGATTTTTCCTTATTTCTCTCTGCAGATGAATTTTGAGTAAATTTATTGCCGTGTGAATTTTCAGCAATTTGTTACCAATGATTCCTAATACATATTACAGATGTGAGGCAGAGTAAGGGAAAATTTTAAGACAGATATATTTTGGTGGAACATGACGGTCAACACTATGAGATGGCAGCCAAGAAAGCTAATTTATTTTATTACATTCTAAAATAACATCCGGCATGACCGTCCCTCTCTTCTGCCCTGGTTATAAAACTCATGGGCCTCTTTGTTAGTCTAGTGAAGTCTGTGGACCTCTTCAAGGAATAATGTTTTTAAATGTATAGAATAAAATACATGGGATTACAAAGGAAAACAATTATATTGAAATATAATTATCAAAATATTTTGCTAAACAAGTTCATGGATCGTAGGTTAAAAATCTCTGATTTTAGAGTATTGTGATCAATTCTTGTCATCACATTTTTAAAAAGACAGGAGCAATCGGGGACATGTTAAACAATTGTAATAATGAGAAAGCTGGTGACCAAGTCACATGATAATGGGGTTGAAGTACTTGGAGATTTTTAATCTAGAGACTAGTCACTGGGTGAAAGGACATGATAATTGCCTTTAAGTGATTTAAGGGTTGTCACGTGGAAGAAGTGTTAGATTTGTTATGTTTGTCTTCAAAGGGTAGAAGTAAGAGAAGAAAATTTAAGTTGCAGAGAGTAAGATCTTGACTTGGGATTTCTGAGATTAGGAACTGTGTTTGGAGTTAATGGTACTCACTCTTGAAGCAAAGCCTGGATGGCCACTGACCAGGCGTGTGTAGAGGGGATTCAGTTTTTCTGTTCAGATAGTTATTAGGATAAATGACATCTAAGGAACTTTCCAACTCTGATATTCAGTGATTTATTGAGTTTGTGATGGTGTTGGGATGAATGACAATTATGTCAAAGCTGTATTATATTTATTTTGGTCATTGTGTCACCTTTTGGAATTGCTTTTTTTAATATAATAATCCAAAACTGTTACTTGTAGCATGATTAAGGAATATGCACTCAAGAAACCCAACATTTTTTATTTGTGATTTAATTTTTCTATCATCTTAAATTTTCATTTTTAGATTTACATTATGGGGGGAAATGAAATAGTAAATAAAAATTAAAATTAAAAAAGGTCTCTATTATACTATCCGAATATAAGTGATACAGAATTGTTTCAGGGTTTACAAAGTTTTCTCTGGCATTTTTATCTATAAAAATTCCAAAACAAAAATAGTACAATACATTTATCCAAGTACTGAATTTCTAGGTCGATTTCTCAGTAATTAGCTGCTCTAAATTAAAACAGAAAGTGCTAGAGTTTATGGTATATCACTTCAGTGCCTTTTCATGGAATGTAGGTAACTATGTGTTCCTAAAGGCTATGTAAATAGAACACGAGGTCCGACAGGTCTTACCAACCTGCAAAAGCCTCCATATGGAGAGGACGTGGATTTTGATCGTCATCGGAGACCCAGAATAAGTGAAGAAAGGGTCCTCATTAGTGGGTTGGACATCAAATAATGATTTGTTTCTTTATTTCTTGCCATGTCACATCCTGAAGACCATTGTGTAGCCCAGCCAATAAGGAGGATATAATCTGTATCATTACAGGAAGTATCCATGCTGATGAAATCATGGTCTATTTTGCAATTTTTGAAGAACTCCATTGCTCATATGCCTGTTGAATTAGGAGATGCCAGATATGGTGAATACCTAATGACATCACCTAAGATTAAATTAAATATACTTTAACAGAGAGTAAACAACTGGTTACAAATGCAGCGGTCATTTTAAAATCAGCTGTATGTTGTCAATCAGTTATTGGTTAGAACAAAGATAAAAATAATTAACAAATTCCAACCTTCTAGTTCCCCAAATGAGAAGTGGACAAAAGTAAGATTTTGGTTTTATGAACTTTTCTTCGTAAATGTCAACTGATGAAAAGAGTTGCATCAAGGAGTCTAAAAGCCAAGAAACACCTCAGTCTGGAGATAATTTAATCTCCTTGCCTAGTAGAGTGATACAGCAGCCAAAGGCAACATCATTGTAGGGCATAGGTTTATTTACAAAACATTACAGAGCAGTATAATGAGCAGTAATCACTTTACAAAACAGCAAGAAGTCTTTGAGGGGAAAATGAGCATGCAAAAATCATGGGTGTCAATTCCAGTTAAACCAGATCATCCTAAGATAATTTTTAGATGAAACTAGAAAGAAGATGGTAAATAAACGTGCAATGAAGACAACCTACTGAAAATTCTCTGGTGATCTATTCTTTGTGCTGACAACAAAGGACCTACTCCATTTGGACATGGCCACCTTATGACTTTAAGTGATGTTCAAGTACAGATGATATCTGTGCCAGAAGGAGCCAACGCTCAAAGCATTTGGGGATCTATTTTTAGGAGGAGAAGATTCAAAGAAATGTAGAAAAATAAAAATAAAAGATTATATCTGTTATCCAAAAGAGAAAATTGAGAAGATATCAACAACTATTGATCTGTATGCCTACATTCTGATCTCTATAAAATCCTTGTAAAAATGGTGGTCTGTGCTTTGAGGATATCCAATAGATGATTGATAGGTAGATAGATAGAACAAATAAATGAATAAATTAGCAAATTAATGAATAATGAGAGGAGATAGGTGATTCTGTAAATAATTTGGTAATTAAATCAATTTAGCAAGCATTTATTAACCCACTATGTGTCAGGAAATGTGCTCAGTGTGCTGGTGACCCAAAGGCCAGTCCTGCCAATGAGGAGCTAACTCTCTCCTTCAAGGAGTGGGGGATGCAACATGCACTGAGATGTGTAGATAAAAATATATACAAAATAAACAAGAAAGTATTGGTGAAAGACACTAACAACTGTGGAACTTAGGAAAGACATGTTATGCAAGGTGGCACTTAAGCTGAGCCTTGAAGGAACTGGATATTCTAAGAGGTGGAGGTGATGACAGAGATCATTCCAGATATGAGCAGGGGTGGAGGGTGGTATGAGGGGGAGCAGTAGCCTCTGAAAAGCAGAAGAAGGAATGTCATATATGGGGAACAAGCAGGTAGGCTAATTTGACAGGGATATGTGTATAGGAAAGGGGAGGATGGTAGCATGTAATCAGCCTGGCAAGATAGATTGGCGGGTGCCAGATTGTGAGAGCTTTAAATGTAAAACAGAAGATTTTGTATTTTATCCTAGAGGAAATGGGGAAATTCTAAAGCTGCTAGAGCAAGAAAATAATATGGACAGACCTCTGTACTGTACACCTTTATGGTTACAAGACCGACAGCTGAAGGGATTATAAGATTTTACTATATCTGTTATTTGTTTGTTTTTCAAAAGAATTTGAGCTTCTAAAAATGCTACTATCAATACTGTTGCCCAAATATAATGTTTTCCACATATATGTTGAAATAATATAATTCTATAACAGATGTAACTATGGAGATTACTTTGTTGGATTGCTTGTTTAACATTAATATCAAATGAGAACTAAAAAGAGATATATTGTTTGTTTAATGTGTTCACCAATGTAATGGATGACATTTTGAGGAAAGCTTAAACAAAAGGATTCTGTATTAGAATTTGAGGTTCTCCATGTTTCTATCAGCAGATGATGCAAAACTTACACTATGAATTACACCAAACTGTGAAATGACAATATCTTAAATTTCCTATTAAAATAAGTTTATCAGACTATCAAGGGAATTAACGAAAAGAAATGCTAAGGAAAGTGGCCTAGCCATACCAGATCTTAAACTATATTATAAAGCAGCAATCATCAGAACTACTTGGCACTGGCTAAGAAATAGAGTGGTGGATCAGTGGAATAGGTTAGGGACACAAGACACAGTAGTCAATGACTATAGTAATCTACTTTCTTGCTTACTATAGTAATCCAGTTTCTGGGATAAGAACTCACTATTTGACAGAAATTGCTGGGAAAACTTGAAAATAGCATGGCAGAAACTGGGCTTCTCGCACCATGTACCAAAATAAAGTCAAAATGTGTTCACAATTTAAATATAAAGGCTGATACTATGAGCAATCTAGGAGAACAAGGAATAGTTTACCTGTCAGATTTATGGAGAAGGGAAGAATTTATGACCAAACAAGAGATAGAGAGCATTATGAAATGCAGATTGGATAATTTTGATTACATTAAATTGAAAAGTTTTTGCACAAAGTCAATGCAACCAAGATTAGGAGGGAAGCAGAAAATTGGGAATTTTTACAACTAGTGTCTCTGATAAAGGCCTCATCTCTAAAATATATAGAGAACTGAGTCAAATTTATAGGAATACAAGTCATTCCCCAATTGACAAATGGTCAAAGGAAATGAACAGGCAGTTTTCAGAGGAAGAAATTAAAGATATCTAGTCATATGAAAAAACACTCTAAATCACAATTGATTAGAGAAATGCAAATCAAAACAACTCCCAGGTACTACATCTCACCTGTCAAGTTGGCTAACATGACAAAACAGGAAAATCATATATGCTGGAGAGGATGTGGGAAAATTGGAACACTAATGCATTGATCCAACCATTCTAGAGAGCGATTTGGAACTTTGCCCAAAGGGCTATTGACCTAGCAATACCACTTCTAGGGCTGTATCCCAAAGAAATCATACAAGTGGGAAAAGGACTTGTACGTTCAAAATATTCATAGCAACCCTCTTTGTGGTAGCAAAGAATTGGAAATCAAGGGGATGCCCATCAATTGGGGAATGTCTAAAGAAGTTGTAGTATATGAATGTAATGGGATATTATTGTGTTATAAGAAATGAGGAACAGACAGACTTCATAATAACCTGGAAAAACTTATATGATCTGATGCTGAGTGAGGGGAGCAGAACCAGGAGAACATTATACATGATTACAGACACACAATATCTGTGATGACTAACTTTGATAGACTTGGCTCTTCTTAGCAATGCAAGGTTCTAAGACAACTCCAAAAGACTCATGATGGAAAAAGTGATTCACATCCAGAGAAAGAATTACGGAGTCTGAATGCAAATTGAAGCAGACTATTTGTCCTCTGTTTTTGTTTTTGTTTTTGTTTCTGTTCTGTTTCTTCTTTCTCATGGTTCATTCCATTGGTTATAGTTCTTCTTCACAACTTGACTACTGTGAAAATATGTTTAGTGTGAAGGTATATGTAGAACCTATATCGGAGTGAGTGCCATCTGGGGTGGGGAAGGAGGAGGAGAAGAGGGGGAGAAAATTTGAAACTCAAAAACTTGAGGAATTGAATGTTGTAAACTAAAACTAAAAATAAGTTAATTAATTAATAAAAAGTAAAGTAATCATTGGGAAAGAAAATAAGTTTATCATAAATACATGAAAAGCAAAATGAATGATTACCTTGATTACAACATGAAGCTGGAAGGATAGCCCTTGGATTAATTAGTTGTTGTTAACCCTCTTTCTAATACTCTCTGTCTGATTATCTATCTACCTATCCCTTTGTCCCTCTCTACATCTGCAACTGTGGCTGCAGATATTTTGGATAAGTCCTTCCCATTAACAATGAAGCAACTTCAGAAATGAGTACTAACAGAAAATAAGTACTAAATTGCTTTAAGAAAATTATACAGTGATCTCTGTGATTTTAAGCTGGTCATTGCCATAAGAGCCCAAATATTCTTCCACAAATTGTGGAACACCATCATCTCAGAAGCAGATGCTGATGCAAAGGGCAATGGGGGAAAACATGCTGGTGAATGTTGGGTGACAAAAAGTTTCTTATCCTGTTCTTTCTTTCTTTCTTTTTTTCTATCAGTCATTCGGGGATGAAATAGAGGTCATGTCACCTAACACTGCTTGAAAGGATTCAAAGCACTTTAATCATGTTGCTCTAAGCAAGACTAAAAACTCCCAGACATAATCATAAAAACACAGTTGAAAAAAATATGAGCACAGTTTGATATACTACTCACCAAGCATATTGTCGTCTTGGATTGTATGTGATCTTAATAAGTCTTAGAGAGGGTGAAGCAAATGAACCTAAAAGTCTACAAACATAAATTAGATCTCCACAAAAAAAATCAATTTGGCATTTTTAAAACCAGATTATATTCACTTTTTAAAAATCACATATAGAGTAAATAAAGGGGAGTTGTTTACCAGCACATTAGGAATTGGTCCAACAGGGCTCAAAGCCTTTTACCTGCTGAGCTTTGTAAAAGGTATGCTGCTATGCATGTGGACCAGGGCCTTTTAAGGAGAAAGAAAATCTGTAGCTTCCCATAAAAAAATAATTGCATTAAGGTTAACCTTAACTTTTGAGAGATGACATTATGCTTGGTCGCTTCAGGATTCCTTAACACCTACTTAAAATAGGAGAAAAACTACCAATTAATGATAATAAGGGAATCTCTAAGGGATGCCATTATTACTGGACATGCAACTACAAATCATTTCACTCTATCTGACTAAATATTAAGGTCATTATGCAGAATAATAATATCTCACATTAAAATATTGCTTGACAGCTTGCAAAATTTACAAATATTTCATTTTATCCTCACAACTCTGGATATTGGGAACAATAATTATCCCCGTTTTATAGATGAGAAAACTGAAGTAGATCAAGGAGAAGCGACTTACACAGAGTCAAACAACTAGTGATTATCTGAAGCAGGTTTTGAATTCAGGTCTTCTAGATTCCAAGTCCTGTGCTCTGTCTACCATACAACTAACTTCATATTGGAAACTTTAAAAGGTATATGATACCTTACCCCCAACTGATAAGTGGTCAAATGATATGAAAGGCAGCTTTCAGAAGAAGAAATCAAAGCTATCTAAAGTCATATGGAGAAAAATGCTCTAAATCACTATTGATTAGAGAAATGCAAATTAAAACAACTCTAGTGTACCACCTCTCACCTATCATGCTGGCTAAGAGGACAGAAAAGGAAAATGACAACTGTTGTAGGAGATGTGGAAAAATGTGGAGCAATTTGGAACTATGCCCAAAGAGCTATAAAACTTTGCACACCCTTTGACCCAGCAATACCAATATTAGGTCTGTACCCCAAAGAGGTCAAAGAAAAAGGAAAAGGACCTATATGTACAAAAATATTTATAACATTTATTTTTATGGTGACAAAGAACTGGAAATCAAGGGGATGCCCATCAACTGGGTGATGGCTGAACAAGTTGTGATATAGATTGTGACGGAATACTATTGTGTTGTAAGAAATGGTAAGCAGAACACTTTCAGAAAAACTTGGGAAGGCTTACATGAACTTATGAAAATGAAATGAGCAGAACCAGGAGAACATTGTACACAGCTAAGCAATATTGTGCGATGGTCAGCTGTGAAGGACTTAGCTATTCTCAGCAATACAGTGATCCAAGACAATTCCAAAGGACTCAGAATGAAAAATGCTATCCACCTTGAGAGAAAGAACTGGTGGAGTCTGAATGAAGATCAAAACATATTTTTTTACTTGCTTTATTATTTATGGTTTGGGGTTTGGTTTGGTTTTTTGGTCTGTGTTTTCTTTTGCAACATGGAAGTACGTTTTACATGACTGCACATGTATAATCTATTTCAAGTTGCTTACCTTCTCGAGGAACGGGGAGATGAAGGAAGGAGAGAATTTATAACTCAAAATTTTTTTAAAAAAAGGAATGTTGAAAGTTTTTATCTACATTTAACTGAGAAAAAATATAATTAAAATTAAATTAAAGGTATATGATGCCTTAACAGAATTCTCCCTGCTTCAATCATTCCTACTGTATTCCGTAATTTTTTTGGTCAAGGATTTGTGATTTTGTCAGTGTGGATATTCCAGCCACTAGCACAATGTTTTTGCAGCTTTACAGATGGTCTCCAGAAGTTGTTGTGCCCAAAAAGTAATCCCCTTGTTACCAAACTAAGAATGAGTCTCTCTGAATCTGATTAGGTTAATCCTTGGGGAAAAAAATAAACAATCTACATATTAGCACTCTTCCAGGTTGGTAGGACTCCTTCCCTAGTTAAACTTAACTTTTAAAAGTAAGTGTATTAGAACATGAAAAAATAGGATTATAAAAGAGGGGAAAGAGGACAGGTTGAATTTTATAAGGATAACAATTACTTTATGTAGTCAGAAAATAATACATATCTGTGTTAGGGGTGTGTGTGTGTGTGCGTACATAGAAAGCTAAATAATGTGAAATGCTATTTAAAAATTCAAATTAACACCAAAAATAACATCTTTAAGTATATTTTCAAATTTTTAAATAATATTTCCTTTAGCTTTTTATTTTGTTGGAAATCACCATAGAATTTTTCTAAAACATATAAAAAATAAATATATTTTCTGACTCTTATTATAAGACCATAGAATCATAGTTCTAGAGCTAGAAGCAACAGTAAAGGCTGTCTACACCAACTCCTTTATTTTACAAATGAAGAAACTGAGTTCTTTTTCTCCTACCTCTTTGACCAGTCCTCCTCAGCCTCCTTCACTATTTCATAACTCATATTACATCTCCCAGCTAACTGCTGGTGTTCCCCAAGGTTCTGTCCTGGACTTCCTATTCTTTCCCTATGATCTCTCACCCAGCCTTCATTTCTCTCCTGACCACTAGTTGCACACCTCCAAATGCACCTTGGACATTTCAGATTGGAAGAAAAGCAGCATGGCATTAGAGAAGCAGAATGATGTAGAGGATAAATCACTGGACCTGAAGTCAGGAAGACCCAAGTGCAAATCCTACCCAAGACCCTTCATAGCTCTGTGATCCTGGTCAAGTCACTTAACCATTCTCAGCCTCAGGTTCCTCCTCTGTAAAATGGAGTGGACTCTAGATATCTGAAACTTAACATGTTCAAAACAGGATACGTTATCTTCCCTCCCCAAAACTCGCCTGTCTTCTAAAGTTCTGTACTTCTAACGAGGGGATCATTATTCTTCCTGCCATCCAAGTTTAGAAGCTTGGAATTATCCTTATCTCCTCACTTTCCTTTACCCCATGTATCCACTCAATGAACAGGTTTTGTCATTTCTTCCTTGCATCATCTCTTGAGTCTTTCTGCTTCTCTAGCCTCACAGGGTCACCATGTTAGTTCAGACTCTCATCACCTTCCGTTTCAAACATTGGAATAGCTTCATCATTGGTCTCTCTACCTCAAGCTCCGCACCGCCCCGCGCTCCCCCCCACCCCCCGCCACAGCCACCTTCCTTAATCTACCCTCTTCATAACTGCCGAAGTGATTTTCCTTAAATGCAGGTTGAAATCACAAGATCATTGATTTAGTTCTAGAAAGGAACTCAAATATCCATACACACAAGTACATGTTGTGTCCTCCCAATAGAATGTCAGCTCCTGGAGGGCAGGGACAATTTCATTTTTGTTTTTGCATTCCCGGAAGCTAGCACAGTGCCTGCCACATAGTAGGTGATTAACGAATGCTTGTCGATTAAGTCTTTGGATGTCCTGTGATTGCAAGGTAAAGAAAGAATGAACAGACAAGCACAATGAAAGAGAGGTTTGCGGGCCCAAATACTGCATAGGGTAGAACAGTGGTGTCAAACTCAAATGGATTTGTGTGGGTTACATATTGACTTGGTTTTAAAATGTAGTATTATCTTTGGTTTATTATATTTTCATTTATTTTGTTAAATATTGTCCAGTTATATTTTAATCTGGTTGCAGTCACACTTGAGAATGGGCCCTGGTATTTGACACCTCTGATGTAGAAGACCATTTATACCCAATGGGCTAGAAATTAATGGGATGACAGCATTGCCATTTTTCTTATAGCAACATCCCAGTCAGCCAGAAATTTTCAATACAATGCCTCTTGTCTGTGGTCTTTTGTAAGTGGTCTTAAAGGAAATTTGTGTGCTGTGTTCTCCATATAAATTAGGTCATTATCCTCTTAAAGTCATGATGTTTCCTCTACACGAGCCAGTTTTCCAGAAAGCAGACCTGACCTTTCTTACCTAACTATTTAGGGGGCCTGGGGAGCCTGCACTCATTAACTAGAATTTGGCTGACATTTTCACTTGATTTCCTTATTTTTTTCTTCTGTATTGGACACATGGGGCAGCCATTCATGTTTTTTCTTGACCTGAGATGCTCTCCAATCTGTCTCCAACTGTGACACTTGTCATTCAGCCCCATCAGGACATGGTGACTCTTCTTTCCCCATTGCAAATCCTAAATGCTAATTAATCCATCTCAGAATAGGGACTAGCAGGTACCCCATGGACTTGGTTCCATTTAATTATTTAGCAAAAACCTGAAAGGTAGAAAGAAAATCAGTTTCCTTGAAGGTCTCGCTCCCACAGAGGTAGCTGAGGAAAGTGCCCAAAGACCCAGATTCTCAGACTTTGGGGCCAGATATCGTATTGATCAGTGATCTTGGCTTAGCTTTTGTTTTTCTTGATATTTTCATGAACTGATCATAAATGGTGCCAGGCATTCTAGTCGCTGAGGAACCCTGCCCCAACCTACCCCACAAATATCCCCAAAGCTGTTTCCTCTACACCTTGTGTCAAAGGAATACCTTGGAGAGAGTTTTGAGAAGTTTCACTTTTGAAATGTTGTGGTTCCTGGTACATTTTCGCATACATGTTGAATCTCAACATAAAAAGCAAACAATAGTTGTTTAAAAGATTGGTGGGTTTGAGACCAAAACTGTTAATTCATTTAAAAATGTTTTTTAGGTTAAAAAAAAAGATTAGTTGGAAGAATGCAATGTAGTGAAAAGAACAAGACTAAATTGGAGACATGGGTGTTGGAGGTATACCTCTTATCCAGCAGGGTGACCATCGGCAAATCAATTAACCTTTCTGGGCGTTGGTTCGAACATCTGCAAAATAGAGGCATATAAGAATTCTCATAGCCAGAATGATCTGTGCCCTTCAATTAATCAACTAGAAGAGTGGATGATTATAGAGAGAATTTATGGTGACATTGAGACTGAAAATTAGATTATAGCCTTCAAATGGTAGAACATTATAATCGAAAGTGTGCTAGATTTGGCATCTGAAGACAAGGAGTAAAATTCTAGCTGTTGTTTAATATCTCTGTGATTATGAGTTGGTCATTTCACCAATCAGGGCTTCAATTTCCCCATCACTAAAATGAGAAATTTGAATCATATAATCCCCCTGGTCCTTTCCAGATTTAACACCATGATCCTATGATGATTTTTGTGATAATATAATTCTATGGCTATCTTTTATTTTTTGCAAAGTTGTGTGATTTCATTGATATAATGAGCTCTCGGTCCAAAAGCTCCACTGGCATCATTTGGGACCTTCTCTGCCAGTTACAGACTTAAAGAGCCAACTGGAACACTGAGAGTTTGAGACTTGCCTACTGTCATATAGGTAGTATGTGAAAGTAGGTTTTAAACCCTCGGTCTTCCTGACTCCAGTACCAGTTCTCTTATTAAACCGTGCTTCCTCTCTTATCTGTGATTTTCTTAGAGTATCCAAATTAAAGCCCCCTTGATTCAGCTTTCAGTGGGCTTACCAAATGCATACCTTTAGATCATATGCTAGGGACCTATTGAAGATCAGGGGGAATTCTTCCTCTAAAAATTTACTATAACATTACCTCTGACTCACACTTTCAAATGCTAAGCTCATAAAATCTTTCACTTTCTCTCTACTCCCCAACCTCTCATTTAATGAAGTAAAGGACTATTCTTTGGGCACTGTGGAATTCTGCCTGTAAAGTCAACATAGTTCAGAACGTTTCAGTGCTTGGTCTAGGAGCCATCATTTACATCTTACTCATAAGCTCCATCTTAGATGTATCTTTCTGCATGGGCACCCCCTTCGTTATTTTCTCTAGCTCTTCAATTATTGGATACCAAGTACATGCATAGGCTTACTCATGAATTTGTTAAATAGCAATCGAATTAAATATGAAAATGAGTGGTATAGCAAATAGATGTTGTCATCTGTGTTTGAAGCATGGCATTGGTCAGGATGCAGAATTCAAAAAGAATGTTTGGAGAGGTTGGGGATATTCCAGCAAATACACATTCTAAATTGGGGTATCTACCTAAATTTGATGGAGGCAAGAGAGATCTTTCTCAGAAGCTGCCAGATTGAGGTAGAATGCTAACAACTGATCCTTAATCCTCTAAATTTGGCTTTAAAGTAAACTGTTTCCTAGCTCATGTTGGTTTGTTTCCTTCAGCTGTTTGAATGAATGGTTTTACTTCTGTCAGTCACACTGCTTTGGTTGCTACGTAGGTTTGTTCTCACCTGCAGATGTTATTCTCACTCTGATTTTTTTCTCCATAATCTGACCCAGTCATACAAGACACTTCTTATCAAAAAGAGTCTGTCCCAAGCAAACAATGTTCCTAACATTGGCATTTCCAAGGGACAGAGAAGGCCATAGGTTGGAATGATAGAGGAGGGCTTTGTGAAGTTGTAGAGTTGATGGATGGAGTGCTGTGCCTGGAGTCAGGAAGACCTGAGTTAAAATCCACCCTCAGACATTTACTAGCTGTGTAACCTTAGGCAAGTCATTTAACCCTGTTTGCCTCATTTTCCTCATCTGTGAAGTGAGCTGGAGAAGGAAATAGCAAACTATTCCAGTATCTCTACCAAGAAAACCCCAAATGGAGTCACAAAGAGTTGGACACATCTGAAATAACTAAACAACAACAAATGAATGAAGGTGTGGAGAACTCCAGGTGGCTTTCAGGTATAGTGTAAAGAAAGTTAGGAATGAGCATGATCTCCTCAGGGAGGAGTAGATTGGTCTGGGCGAACCAAGTACCAGAAAATAAAGTTGGCAAAGTAAACTGAATGTCATTCTTAGTTCAGACTTAGACCTCACATATAATTTATGTTTAATAACTATTACAGCAGGAACATGATATAGTGAAATCCATTTTTTAGGAAGGTTCAACTGTCTAAAGTGGACAAAAGATGGAGGAGGAGAAGAGACTGAAAGTATAGAGACCAGGAAGAACTGGAGCCTCTTTCCTGGCTTCTAAATAATTCTTTTGAACTAAAAGGCAATGATACCACCACTAGGTCCATATCCAAATGAGATCAAAGAAAAGAGAAAAGGACCTATTTGTGCCAAAATGTTCATAGCAACTCCTTTTTTGTTGGCAAAGAATTGGAAATCAAGTGGGTGCCCATCAATTGGCTAATGGCTGAAAAAAGTTGTTGTCTACGATTGTGATGGAATGCTATTGTACTAGAAGAAATGATGAATGAGAGCGAGGACTGATTTTGACTGAGCCTTCTCAGCAATTCAAGGACCTAAAGCTTTTCCAAAAAGACTCATGATGGAAAATGCCATCCACGTCCAGAGAAAGAACTATGAAGTCAGAATGCAGAGCAAAGCAGACTCTTCTCTCTTTTGTTTTGTTTTGTTTTCTTTCTCATGGTTTCTCCCATTCATTGTAATTCTTCTATGCAACATGACTAATGTGAAAATGTGTTTAAAAGAATGTATGTTTAGACCCATATTGGATTGCATACTGTCTTGGGAAAGGAGGGGGAGAAAATTTAAAACTTATGGAAATGAATGTTGAAAACTGAAAATAAATAAACCAAATGTTAAAAAAAAAGAAATGATGAGCAGGATGGCTTCAGAAAAACTTGGGAAGGCTTATATGAACTCTTGCAAAGCTAAGTGAGCAGAAGCAGGAGGACATTTTACTCAGTAATAGCAGTATTGTAAGGATGATGAACTGTGAAAGACTAGGCTACTCTGATCAGAATAATGATCCAAGACAATTTCAAAGGACCCATAATGAAAAACGCTGTCCACCTCCAGCAAGAACTGATGAATTCTGAATACAGAGTGATGCATAATTTTTTAAACTTTATTTTTAATTTTATTTTTGTGTTTTCTTTTGCAATGTGGCTAGTATGCAGATTTTTTTCATGACTTCACAAGTATAATCAATATAAAATTGTTTGCCTTCTCAAAGAGGGTAGAGGAGTAGGAGGAAGAGAAAAAACTCAAATTTTTAAAAAATGAGTATTAAAAGCTTTTACATGCATTTGGAAAATAATTAACAAAATAAAAGTAATTAAAATAAAAACAAAAAAGTAAAAGGCAATACACACTTTAAACTCAGTTAACATTTTATTTATTTATTTATCTATTTGAGTTTCTAGCTCATGGACAATTCATTATTTTTTCCACAAAATAATTAATTTAAATATGAGTAAGCTTTATAGGTTGGGGCGGGGGCATGGCAGGGGCAGGGAAGGATTAAAAAAATTCTTCATTCTTTTTTTCCTCAATGATATTGAACCAATAGCATATTTACAATTGAATAAAATTTTCTTTTCTATTATCTTACTTTGGTTACTCATTTTAGAGTGGAGATGACCCTGACTTCTCAAAAGGTTTATCGGTAAAGTGAAGCCTCTATCAATTGCTGCCAACTTGTAAAAGCTCCCTTCAAGTATGGGCTTGGTGACAGACTGTGATCTTAAGACCAGCCTAACTAAGCCAGCCACAAAAGAATGAATTTTTCCCCTTCTCTCCCTCCACTCACCTTTCTTCCTAATTTCCCATTTCTACTGAGGGCACTACCAGCCTTCTAGTTGCTGAGGTTTGCAGCCTCTGGGTCTTCCTTGACCTTTGACTTTCCCTCATTCCTCACATCCAGTCAGTTGCCAAATTCTGTTGATTCTGCCTCTCCAGCATCTTTCACACCTTTCCATAATCTCCTCTCATAGCATCACCCTGGTTCTGGCTCTCACCAACTCCTGTCTGAACAATTGCAGACTTCCTCTTTCAGAATCCATAGTCTAGCTGAGAAATGGATATTCCTGAAGCACAAATCTAACTATGTCATTTTTCTGCTCAAGAAGCTTCAGTGGCTCCCTGGTTGCCTCCAGGATCAAATGCAGACTGCGCTGTTTGGCATTTAAAGTCATTCTACAATCTGTTTCCAACCTATGTTTCAAGACTTATTTCCCATTACTCCCTTACACGTACTTGGTGTTCCAGCCAAACTGGAATTCTCTGAACAGGATATCCTGGCTCCTGTTTTAGTGCCTTGCCATAGCCGGCCCCACATGCCTGAAATTCACTGTTCCTGATGTTTGCCTCACTGAATCATTGACTACTTTCAAGGCTTAGCTCAATGCTACCTCCTATGTAAAAGACCTCTTCTGATTTCCCTGGTTGTTGGTCCCATCTTCTACTGAGCAATATTATTTTGTATATATTTTTTATCGATTTATTTATGAACTTGTTATCCCCCTCTCCTCACCTCTAGTTGATAAACTCACTGAGGTCAGAGACGTTTTATTTTTGTGTTTACATTCCATCATAGATGCTTAATAAAAGTGCGGTGAATGAATGAATGAATGAATGACCTGAATGGCCGCAACAACTCAAGAACATAGGATCACAGTTCGAGAGTTGGAAGGAATCTTAGAGGTCATGTGATGCAACATCTGATTTTACAGATATGAAGCTGAAGCTGAAGCTGAATAAAGTTAAATGACTTAAATTAACATTGGCACATCTTCTAAGGGATGGAGGCATTTTGTTCTATGCCATTGAATTTTGTGTCCACACCAGCTAAAACTCACAAGTCTTGAAGTACTGAAATGTGGCAGCCTCGCTTTTCTGATTTTTTTCTTTGTATTTACTTACAGTTCAACATGAAAATGAATGTAATAATTGAGTAACAGAAATGTTAGTATGTCTTTATAATTAAAGGAATTGTTTAGTTTATTAGACATAATGGAAATTGATATTTGGGGTCTCATTCTCACTATGCAAATGTTAAATATTTGAAAATTTAGTTCAGTAAAAATCTTCATTATTTGCTAGATACATCAAACTTATTTTTAGGCAAGTTGGCATAACTATGTACTTTTCAATGGCTCTTTTATTCCATTCTGCCTTCATTTTTATTTAGTAAATTGGTTTGATGTTTTTTGATACAAAATTAGTTTTTTACCCAAGGTTGTTTATTGACGTGGCTCTTCTTCTGTCAGTAGACCCTAGAGGTCATATATGGTTCATGCTTCTGAGGAAGCACATAGGAGAGAGAACCTCTTGGTGCTTATAATGTCTGGTCGAAATCCAGGCTGATAGCATAAAATACTATTTAGGCTTCTGTCATAGTGTTATTATGTACCCTTCTCCAACTCTAGACTTGAGGAGAGTTGCCTATGGTGG
The DNA here is from genome assembly GCF_011100635.1 of Trichosurus vulpecula. Taxonomy (NCBI): domain Eukaryota; kingdom Metazoa; phylum Chordata; class Mammalia; order Diprotodontia; family Phalangeridae; genus Trichosurus; species Trichosurus vulpecula. The sequence continues at coordinate 264,396,314 of NC_050580.1, read as the reverse complement.
TTTAACACAAGCCTGGCTCAGAGAATTTCGTAATATATTAGTTTTTATTTTTTTGTTTGGAAATATGTATCATTCAATGCATAAGTATTGGTTTCATTGATTCATTGTGAATTCTGGTTTCCTATAAGGATACTATGTGGAAGTGCTCTGCGTACATATTCCAATCTCTTGTAAGGAGGCAAGAGGGGAGTCTGTCATTGAGCTGGCAAAGCATAGTGTATAGAAAGCCTGACTCAAAGCCAGGGAAATTTAGGGCCTTTATGTAATAAAGTCCGTTATTTATTCTATTAATTGGTGCTTCACATCCACCATACTATAATAATCTAAATTCACAAAGACTATGAGCACTGCATTGTCCTGTAAAACCTTTGGAGTTGTTCAAGAAAGTTAAATTGTCATCGGCATAGTTTTAGAATTTAGGGTATTTTGTTTTTTCTAATACTTGAAAAATTGGAAAATTGTGTAAGGTATGTAGCTGGTAGGTAACTCTGTGCCAAGTACTCTCTGTTATTTACCAATAGAACACTGAGGAAAGAATTCACTTTTTCAAAAATGCTGATTTGTTCCAATACATATTTGAGCTACTCATCTTGGTCAGTTTGATTCTTGAGTCAGAGGAGCTAAGTCCAAATCTTGCTGCTCATGCTTGCTATCTTGGTAAAATCATGTAAACTCCCTATTCCTTATTCTCCTCATTTGAAATAGGAGAGTGTCCGACTGGATCATTAACCTCTAAAGTTCCTCACACTCTAAATCTATGTTTCTATAAATTTCAACTTTCTTTGAACAGCATTTACTAACATCATACGAACCCCACTTCGATCCTGCACAACAAATGTTCCAAGCCTCTTCCTTCCTGAGGCCTCCATCACCGTTATCCTTTCCTCCTGCTGCAAGTGGACCTTGCCTCCTACTTTACTGGGAAGATTCAGGGCATCAAGGGTCAGCTCCTCCATATTTCCGTTCTCAACACAGTGTTTCTGCGCCTTCTCTTCTTTCATATTTTCTGTTAAACTTAGAACGTCGAGTGGACGCCCTCTCTGCCAACAGAAACTCTCCCACCTGTACGTATGACCTCATCCCCCGCCTTCTCCTCTGAGACTTTGTTCAATCATCACTTTCCTTTGTCCCCTAGGTCTCAATCACTCCTCTCTCTTTTCCTCTTCCCCTCTACCTGAAACATTCTTGCCTCTACATTATGCTTTAAAATGAACAAGCAGTAAAATGATCATGACCATACTATTGGGTTGAGAGAAATGATTATTAATAACCAGTATTTGGGGAGATCCAGAGGTCCCCTCTTTTTCTAAAGTCCTGATTTTAAAAGTTCAGTGTCTTGAAGGACATTACTGATAATGAGATCTGACTTTCTTGTTCAGACCCCACCTAGGTGGGGATGTCTTTGTGCTCTACTCAGGTTTGGGTGGGGATAAATTCTTTGAATAGATTGTCCAAGCCTGGGGGTAACTTAAGAAGTAAATGACATAATCAAAGTTCAGGTCCAGTCCCTCCTGTTCATTCTCATTAATTGTCAACCAATCAGAGTTGATCACCACTCTCAGAAACACCTCTTCCAATGGTCCTATAAACCAGGAGCATGCCACCATGATTGTCTCTGGTCTAAGAGAGAGATGGCCAAATGACAATGCTTTTATTAATAAGCATGCTAGCATTATGAATAAAATGATTAAATTACCCAGAAATCTTGTCTGTCAGAACTTTTTAAATGCCATACCTTCAGGTTATCATCTTGTCTCTTATCTTGCCAAACTTCTAGAAAGTCCTCATTCACTTCTTCACTATTTACTTCTTTCTCAACCTATTGCAGTTTGAATTTCTTTCCTAGCATCCTGCCAAAACTGCTCTCTTCAGAGTCATCAGTACTTTTCATAATTGTCAAATTCAACAACGTTTTCTTAGTCACTATTCTCATGGAACTTTCTGCAGCATTTGACACTGTTAATCACCCCCCTCTTTCTAGTGCTCTCTGTTTCTTTGGCTTCCATGACACTCTCTTCTTAAATCTTTGAGGACTTCTTTGTCTCTTCTATGTTCTTTTTTTTTTCTCCTAATCCCTAAGCTTGGTCTTTCCCATAGGTTCTGTCCTTAGTTGTTGTTGTATTTTCTTTTAGCTCTTACACTGTCTTTCTAGCTGCCTCTTCTAATTCTGATCTCTTAGTTTCATATGTCACCCCTCTGAGGATGACGGTCAGATCTATATCTCTAGCCCATTCCTCTCCCCAGAATTTGAGCTTTACAATTCCAACTGTGTCTGTTGGATGTATGTCAATGAAAACTCATACTCAAAACTGTGTTTAGGGTAGGGGGGCTGGGTTCAAATTCTAGCCTTCTTGGTTAATATTTGACTGACCCTGTCTAAGTCAAATCAACTAATCTTTCTGAACCTTGGATTCCTTGTCTGTCAAAGGAAGAAGTTGAAAAAGATCTCTTAACAACCCTTCCAACTCTCAATCTATGATCCTATACGTGTGTCCCTGTTTCTCATCTCATCAACTTCCTTGTCTCTGTTAGCAACACCCTAATTCTCTCAATTCTGCAGGCTTAAAACTTCAAAATGTTCTGACTCTTACTTCTCCACCCATATCCAATTAATTTCTTAGTCTTATTAATTCAGTTACTGTAATATCTCACATATATACACCCTCCTTTTTCATCACTTTAATTCATACCCTCATTATATCTCACCTGAACTTCTGTGATAATGTCTGAACTGGTCTTCAAGCTTCCTGTTTCTTCCTTTTCCAATCCAGGAGATACTAAAGCTCACTTTACAAATACACAAGTGTGTGCACTTCACTCCTAGAAGTTAAGACTTTTGTTAACCTAGCTCCAAATTACATCTCTTCATTTTGTGCTAGACATAATCCCACATTCTATGCTCTAAACTCAGTCATTTACTATTCTCTATCCTGGAGCTGCCCTTTCCTACTTTTTTGTATTTGCACTGACCCCTCATTACTAGGATGGTCTCTCTATCTATTCCTGCCTGTTGAAATCTTTGTTTTCTTTCAAGGCTCAGCTCATGTGCTGTATACTCAAGAAGTTTATCCTTGTACTCCCACAAAGAAATGATCCCATCCTTCTAGCATTTCTCATGCTTTCTCATGCCATGCTGTTTGACCTCTCCTATGCCTTTCATCTATTTTAATTTCTGTTTTAATTGTTTATGTCCTTCTTTTCCCTCATATTTACCAGAACATATGCTTTTTGAGAGCACACCTTGAGTCATTTTCCACTTTTGTATCCTTAGTATATAGCATGGTTTCTTGCCTGTAGCAGATATTAAATAATGTTTACAGAACTGAATTTAAACCAGGTTATTTTATTACCAGAAGAGATTTGTTTCCTAACAGGCCAGGCAAGACAGTATACTGTGTATATGGTACAATTCATTCCTAGAGAATGATACATGCCTATCCTCTAAGTTACGTCAGTATTTTCATAATTTTAAATGAAATAATTTTAATTATGATGATACATGGAAAAAAGTAGCGTTTTAACTTTGTTTTGTTCTGGTGGGGAGAGAGTAGATTGGACTGTGATTCATCAGTGTGGGGCACTCCTGTTGAGAAACTTCTACCAGTACAGATTTTCACCTTTTCTGAAATGTTTAGTCTTAGAGAGTTGGTCAAGACTCTTGAGAGGTTAACTGACTTGTCCAGGGTCACAATGTCCTGTGAGGCATAACAGATGATTTTCAACCTGGTTGAATTCCCTGACTCTATAGGCAACCCTCTTTATAGTCTTCTAAGCCTTCTTCTCATTCAAAATTTATTAAAATAGACAATCTCCACAACAAGGTCATAGGAAACACTGTTTGTGGTGAAACAAAGAAAGGACATCTAGTCAAAGTAAATTTCTCAAGGAGTTAGGTTCCCCATATATCTGCTGATGCGTAGCTCCCGGATGGTCTGTGAGGCAAAAATGAGATTTATATATATGGAGAGAGAGATATAGTGTATCATTTATATATATGTATATGAATCCATATATATTTATGCATGTATATATGCATTATATATGTGTAGAGAGAGACACACAGAGAGAGAGAGAGAGAGAGAGAGAGAGAGAGAGAGAGAGAGAGAGAAAGACCGGCCTTTACAAGCTATAAGACATTGATATCATTATTCATCTTAGGCTCAGCCCATTGTTCCGGAATGTCAAGATATTTTTGCATCCTGACTATTCTTCTTAGATTCAGCCAATTTCTTCAGTATGTCAAGACGTTTTTACATCCTGATTCTGTCATGTGACATAATAACTATTCCTTCCAGTTTTGTGTCCTCTCAAGCACATCATCCAATACCCCACCCCCACCCCGAACCCTCTCAGGAGGAATGCTGAATTTGGAGTCAGAGGACTCGGCTTCAAATCCCAGCCCTACTACTTCCTACTTGTTTAACCTTGCGCAAGTCCCTTAACCTGTCTGACCCTCAGTTTCCTTACATGTAAAAATGAAAAGGTTAGACTTTAAGATCCTTTCGTCTTTAAATCGATGATGGTCCTATGATGATGACCTGAATATTTAATAAAATGTATTAAATTGTCTCCAAAAACAACATGGTCAGAAGAGCAAAAAACCTTGAGGAGGATGTGGAAATTATACCAATTTAATGTTTATGCAACTTTTCCAAACATATTAGCACCCTCACAAAATGTCCTTATCCTCAGCTCTTAGGAACAGAGCACAGAAGGCACTTCATAAATATTTGTTGTTTTTGTTATTGAATTTTGTAATTTCTAGTTATAAACAAAGAAGGTGGTATAGTCATCAGAAAGTTAATCAAATATTACAAGTATTTTAGCCAGAAAAAGGAAGGACCTAGTCCATTTCACTTTGCATTGGTCAGCTCAATCTAGAATATTTTATTTAGTCTCCAGCATCATTTTTGAAGAATGAAAGCCATTCAATGGTAAGTAACCAATATGGAGAAGGGTCTGGAAACTATATCCTTAATGGAATAGTAAAAGGAACTGGTTATGAAGAGGGAATATGTAGGAGAAACATCATAGCTATCTTCAAATGGGTGGTAGATTGCCTTTTGGAAGAAAATAGTCACCTGATTCCACTAGAGTCCAGAGCTAAGGAAAAGGTAAAGGAACAAGCATTTATTAAGCACCTGCTTATGCCAGGCACTGTGCATGTGAAGCACTCAGGCAGAAGCCAAATGACCATCTGTCAGGGATCTCTTAAAGGGCTTTCATGAATGGTGTAAGGTGTTGGAATAGATGGTCTGTTGAATTTCTTCAATTTTTAAAATGATTTTACAAATAAAATAGTTTGAGCATCAACCCCAAGTCATAGTGACCAAAATCACAGAATTGCATAGTCAGAAGGCTCCTTAGTGGCTACTTAGTCCGATCTATGCTTGAAAAAGTTGCGTCTCAGTAAAGTACCTCATCTATATTCATCTAGCCTTTGCTTAAAGACTTCCAGTGATAGGATTACCCAGGACCTCTCAAGGCAGCCATTCTCAAGGGAGAGATCTAATCACTAGAAAGTTTTTGGTTCCTGACCTCAGGCCTACCTTTGCCTCTTTTCAACTTCTACTGTTCTCTTTGGTGAAAAAGATTACATAGTAGGCAGTGATGTAGAAGGTGCTGTCTCTAGAGTCAAAGGACCTGAATTCAAATCCTTCCTGTGTGTGACTTTGAGTAAATCCTTCACGATCCTGGACCTCAGTTTCTAAATCTGTAAAATAAGGAGGTTGGGCTAGATATCTTCTGAGGCCCTAAATCTATGATCTGTTCTAGATCTATGATCTGAAGCCTAATGTCTCTATATGATAAACCTTCCAATTTGGGAAGACAGCTATAATATTCTTGATAATATAATGTCTTGACCACATGCACATTCCTTGGTCCCCAGAAGCAATGCACCTCTCAAATTGCCCTAAAAACTGGAGGAAGAAGCAGTCTCCTTACTATTAAATATAGAAGTTTGACCTCTAAAGATTCTTTATTTTGTTTTAAGAGTTTCATTTTTTTATAGCAAACCAAACAGTTTATTCTATTTTATGCAACAGTTTATAATGAACTTTAAAGGAACTGCTGATTATCTGAGGGTTCTGGCTCAATTACATGTTTCAGACACTCAGTGACCAAGTAAAGCACATCATTTTCCCCTCTCATGCACACTGGAGCACAACAATGGAGTGTGAATAGAGCAAATCAAAAAGACACAAATAGAAGTGTAAAGGGCCTATTATATTTGTATGCCTCTTCTGTGACTTTAATTTAAATGGCATTGGCTGATGATAAAAGAGTGGCAGATAACACATGGTTGCTGCCTTCCAGACTACAGGACGCTTCCCTATGCCTATTCTTATCAGTCCATTTGGGCTCCAGCACTTAAATGAACTTGAATTACAGTGTTCACTTTGTTTTCTGATCCTAAGTGATTATCTCTGAAGTGCAATTTTGTGATTAGTTGAGACAGCATGCATAAACTCAGCTAATGTTGATTTCCCCCAGGGTACAGAACAGGTAAATTCATAATGAATGGATGTTGTGTTTTGATTTCAAATGAATATAAAAACCTTACCATAGTCTGTAGGTTTCATTTTTAAAATGTATTTAATTATTCTAAAATTAACAGAAGAATATTAAAATTGAACTTTAGAAATACGGCATTTAAACATAAGTCAAGGGTGCTAGCTGCTTGTGAATGTTAATTCTCTTGCAAAAGGAAAAACAAACTTATTTGCCACATTTTTTTGGTACTATAATTCTTCAGGGTTTAATTGCTTGTGTTTTTCCCAAGTAATCTGAAGAAATGTCTAAAGCGATGTTGTCAAGGTGGATTTGGAAAACACCAATGGGTATTCAGGTGGCATTTTTATAACAACTGTCCTCAAAGAAACTAGGAGTACTTTTCCAATACAGCAGTTAATGGTAAGCAACACATTTTATAACCACTAGCTACATGTAACAAAAAGACATAAGCTTGCCTCACAGCACACTTAAAACTAAATCACATACAGTAATGAAAAATTTATATTTGTAGCCAACTACACATGCCAAAAAATCCATGGAGTATTATTGGCCCCAAAATGTTTTTTTCTTTCTCTTCTAGAGTTAGACTACACTCTGGCCAGCAAGATGGAGTGGTGTGAAGGCTGTCCACGAGGGTCAAGGGTCAAGTTTGCAGAAGTTCAGTGGGAAAGAGTATGAAATTGAGAATCAGAGGACTTAGTCACCTGTGTCCTTGAGCAAGATATTGAGTTTATTCTTCAGTCCCCAATTTCCTCATCTGTAGCATAGCAGACTTAGACCATGTGACCTCTAGAGTCCCATCACCTCTAATTCTGTGATCGTATGATAAGTAACCTATTGCAGACTCAACTTTGAATATGCTTTTTGGGGGGTATTAGGATGGCACTAGTTAACTAACCACATTTTTGTTCTAAAAAGGTCAATGTCTACAAGTGTGAATGGTTGCTATTTTTTTCAAATCTAGGATTTCTTCTGAGACCATTCCTACCCGTTCTCCCCAGTGTCTTCTCCCTTTGCATAGTTAGTCAGTGAAACTCTAATAGATCAGCTAAGATATTAGTGCATTTCCCAAAGGCAAACATCTGAGATGCTACACTATCTCTTCTAGAAGATGGCAGAGTTTCATATTTTCTTTAACGAAAGAAATCAATACTCCCACATGCTGTGTTGTTTCTTTCCCTAATGATTTGTTTCTGGTGATACCTGTAATGCTTCCATTAGTGCTTAGGATTTAGTTTCTGCTTTAACTATATCCGTACTACTAGGCCTAGATCAGAGCGCGTAGGAAGCTCTGAATAAATAGCATCATAGAGCTGGAACTTCAAGAGATACAAGAGGTCATCTAGAAGGACCCTTTCATTTTATGGTTGAGGAAACTGAGGTGCTCGTTGATTGATTGCCCTTCCCTTGCTTCCCTTCCTTGGCACACACTCTGGGAGAGAAATATATTTTGGCAATCAGCTTAGGCAAGTTTGGAATATCATTTCCCCAGCACCTGATCTGATTTGATTCATAGCTGAATAGAAATTTACTGGGAAATTTTGGAAACTTTTCAGTGTCAAGGGAATGGAGCAAGAAAGTAAAGCATGATGGAACTCAGGGCTGGTCAGATGCTTTCTCCATTCATGGAGACTGGGCTGGTCTTGTAATCTTGAAAATGTGATAGGTAGCAGGAGATCATGAGACAAATCTGTAGTCTTAATAAACATGATCCATGGTTTTGAAGGAGAGGATACCTTTGTTTGATGATACTTGACCAAACTGGAGGATAATTCCACTTTAAAGATGAATAACAATGAACCAGCTGAACTATCTCCCCATAACCCCCATACCGCCCCACACACCCACTCGCAATACTTTTTTCTTATGCTAAGGAAATAATCAAGCCCTAATTGTCTAGAAATACCAACGATAGACTTATTCTTTGGATATGTCACTACATCAAGGAACTGTAATTTCTTCAGTAGTGTCACTCTGTGTATGGCAACTTCATTCATCCTTTGCAATCTCTCCGTGATGTAGCATCTTAAAGAGTTGCCTGAGACTCAAAGGAACTAAGTGACTTTGTGTCAGAGGTGTCACTTGGACCCAAATCTGGCCTCTCCATGTCTCTAGATATGACATTTAACAATCTCATATAGTTTTTAAAAACCCGAGTTCTGTCCAGAATAAGTGCGTAAACGTGTCATTTTCCTGGTTTTCATGTGCAATATGAAGGGCTTGGAATGATGATGATTGGCTAATGATTAAAATCACTCCCAGCTCTAAAATTCTATGACCTGCTTGATCTGCCCCTACTGGTATATGCTTCTTCATCTAAGTTCTTTAATCTGCAGTCTGTGAACTTTTTAATTAAAAAAATTGATAACTATTTCAATATAATTGGTTTCCTTTGTAATACTACATATTTTGTTGATTTAAAAAGGAGCCCTAGGCTTCACCAAACTGTGAAATGTCTCTATGACACAATAAAGGTTAAGAACCTATGTTTTAAATGGTCTGTTCCATTTGACTGTTCAGTGCCTTATCCATACTATATGCTGCTGTACTTTCTGAAAGAGGCAGGCGGACTACATTAATTAAATTTAATACTTATCCATCTTTGGTTTCTAAATACTTTGGACCACCACCACCGTGGCATGTAGCTTATAGGGAGTTATTTTTAAAGAGAGGATTTACATCGACAGGACTTCTCCCAAGAAACTCAGAAAGTGCTCATGTGGGATCTCCACAGAGAATGAATAAGGTAGAACCCTTCCAGAAGGACCTTTATTTTTTCTCTCTCTTCAGATGACTGGCTGCTTCCAAAAAAGTATTTTTTAAAAATCATTTTGCTCTATCCTGGCAACTTCAACAAGTTGGCTCTGCTTTCAGCCAGATGCAGTTTATTTTATCAGGCATGATTTGAGGGTTTCAGTGTCTAGTTTCTCACAAAGCAAAAAACAGCAACACCTTCCTTATGCTTGATTTTCATTAGAAAGTGCTGCTTTTAAATCACCTGCACATTTAATATTAAATTGGATTTACTGTTTTGGCAAAACTAAATTTTGGACCTAATCCGCCTGGAAGTTCCAATGCCGTTATCGTCTAGTGGAATCTCCCTCCCCCATTATCCAAGGTTTTGGCCAAAAGATGTTATTGGCTCACCACAAATTCTATGAGTGACATTTATGTGAGTGTGTGTATGTGAAAATCCAGATATTGCAGTATAAATATTTTATTATACCCTATGAAGGGGAAGGGAATAAATCGACTATACAAGTCTATGAAGGCACAGCTGATATTCAGGTGTGTTTCAAAGAACAGTCTGGTTTTTTCATTTTGTTCTCCCCTTCCATAAAAAGGGAAGCATTTGTCTGCATCATAATTATTCATCAGTGTTTGGTTTTCAGAATATGGTGATTATCTCATCTTTGGAAATCATTTGCAAATTCTTAGCAAGGTCTCTCTGGGTAGGCTAAAGCGCACATTAATGGTAATTTCGAAACAGAATAGCAATGAATGGAGCAGCAAGGCCGTAAGAGGGAAACACGTTCTGGTTTTAAAGAAATGGCTTTTAAAAACTCTTCACAGGTCTGATGAACACACACACACACACACACACACACACACAAAGACACACTCTACGACACAAATGTATATGGTTTATCACATCGTTTCCCTTCCAGTATGGAGGGACTCACACAGTGTTTTGTTCAAACCTCACTAGTCGTACTATGACAAGCGAACATTTTCCAATACTTCTGACTTCCCTAGCAGACTGCCAGAAGTTCCCTACCCTTTTCTTCTCTCTCTTTATAATCATAATTATGGCCTCCATCTTTTTTTTAAGCTAATATTTTTTTTTTTTGCCAACAGTCAATTAACAAAACACCTCTGTACACTAGGCTCCTAGTGATACAAATACAGAAATGGAGCAATCTCTGCCCTCCAGGAGTTTGTAATTTTATCAACGGAAACTACATGTACACATAGAAGCATTTACAAAATTTTTGCAAAATACAGGGTAATTAGAGGGTGGTAATTGAACTAAGCTTTGAAGAAAGCTAAAGATTCTAAGAGGCAGAAGTGAGAAGGGAATGTATTCCAATCATGGAAGACAGGCTGTGCAACATGTATGGAGGACACTCAGTGTAAATTGAATATTTTCCCATCCTTTGGGAACAGAAAATTGTCTAGTAGTCTAATATCCAGAGACTGATTTTCCTGTTCATAGATTTTTCCAAACTTCTTTTCCTGCATTTACTGTTTATATGTTGGCTATATCCCACTTCATTCACATGTCGGTCCATGAAAGAGTATGGGCAGGGAAAAGAGGTGAAACTGTTGAGTCAAATGTGTTCCTAATCAATGGTCCTTAAGCAAAGGTTGAGCCTACTGGTTGTGACGAAACTTCTATTACTGGAAGATTTCAGTTAACCATTAGCAAAATGGCTGTACAGTGGCAGTTGCATTCATTCACCTTATTTTTCAATGTTTTTACTATTTTGCAGCTTCTGCCACCTTTGAAGATTTTCAGATCCGTCCTCATGCACTATTTGTTCATTCCTACCGGGCTCCAGCTTTCTGTGACCACTGCGGGGAAATGTTGTGGGGGCTCGTCCGTCAAGGGCTTAAATGTGAAGGTAGGTGATGTATCTTATTAAACCAAAATTGAGGTATGTTTGAATTGCCTTTTTCTCTCCTACCCCTTACCAACTCTATCCCCACCCCATGGCTTCTCTTTTTAAAAAAATGATGGTTTTAAAAGTCCAAAAGAGTAAAGCTGAAACATGCCACTAACTTTAAAATGCAGACAGAGACAAACATTTTTGGACATGACTAATGTGGGAATAATGTGTGACCCTGGGCAAGTCACTTAATCCCGGTCTGCTTCAGTTACCTCATCCGTAAGATGAGCTGGAGAAGGACATGGCAAACCACTCCAGTATCTTTGCCGAGAAAAACCCAGATGAGGTCATAAAGAATTGGACACAACTTGAACCAATCGAACAAGAATGTGGGAATTTGGCTTACTGAACTATGTAGATATATACTGAAGGATTTGATCTTGGTCTTTTTTTTTCTTGATTGAAAGGGTAGGTGTGATTAGTGGGTAGGACAGATTAATAAAAAGTACTTGTTAATTAAATAATTTTAAAAAGTGAAAAAAATTTTCAAGCCTATGGACTGTAATCCAGACTTGATTAGGAAAAATGGACAGTTTATCTGAGCTATACTTAACATCTAATATGATAAAAGCATGATTTTGTGATTAAAAATTGGAGAATATGAATTAAAATCTTATGAACTCAATCAGAAATCATGCAAAATAAGTGATTACAGCAAAATAATATATTGCATGTTAAACAGTTTAAAGATGTAGAAAATTGTAAGGTCTATTACATGTTGATAAATGTATTTCTATATTTTTTAAAAAATAGTAATAGTCCTTGCCTAGAATAATTTTCAAAGAATCTTACCTCAACCCCATCATGCCAAGGGGGTAAAAAAATTGTTCAGTATGTCTTTCTTACCCATAATTCATTATTTTTTCAATCCAATGTTCTGAATGAAATATTTTATTTAAAGCTAGAACTTTCTGAATATTCCCTTTAATTTTCCCTCATAATTTTGTAATGGGAAAATAATAAGTTTTATGCTATAAAAGAAGCTTATTCCATTATTTCTTTATCAAGTGAAAATTTTTACCATTTTTGATGTGTGAAGTAATGCATTGGTTTAAAACCCTTTTATTCCTTAAAGGGTATAAGCATGGTTTTGATTCCTACACAGAAATTCTTGCTCACCAGGCCAAAGGAGGTCTTCAAATACTGTATCTTTCTTTGTTCAGTTCTTACTCTTTTTTTGGATTTTTTTTGTTTATACTAAATTAATATCAATCCCTCTCGCAGGGCTCTTATTTTCAAATTAAGTTTCAAAAGATATTTTAGTTATATATTAATGAGAATTGAGAATTTGCTTAAATATTTCCCCTTTCCTTTTCTTTGAGAAAGAAAACCCTCACAAATCATTAAATTGAAGAAATTAATTAGTAAATGAATAACATGGAGTTAAAAATGAATGAACTGCTTACCAGATCATGAAAGGTGTCATCTGTATATTGATACCACTTACCAGTGAGGTCATGTAAATTCAGATTCCAAGAAATTTACAAACAAGGAAGCCTAAATACTTTGGTATGTAGGTATTGACTATAAGTACAATGTAATCTCTTTATGTATAATGTGAAGCTATCCTGGCCAAAAAAAAAAATGGCTGGGTGACCCAAGTTCAAGTATAGCTTATTAATTTGGTCAGTTAATATTTTGTGGCATATTCATTATAGCCAAACTTCCAGTATAACCTACAACCAAAATAATTCTGTAATTATAAACACAAACAGAAGACTTTCCATAATCTAGATTCATTAGGGACAGCCTCCCTAATAGTGGCAGAAGTAAGGGTTGAATTAGAGCAGATTGCCTGAGATCTTCAAGCAGGATCAAGAATAATCAAAATGGTAAGGTTGAATCCTAACATTACCTTGTGCTCTGCTTCTCAAGTTCTAACTACATACCTGCTTCTGTAGGGAGCAGTATCACTGCCAAAAATCCGTAACAGTGATGTGACAGAATTTGACTAATGAATTATATCTATATGTATATATACATATTTATCACAGATATATACACGTATGTATATACACATATATACACATATGAAAGGTGTCACCTATATATTGCTGCCACTTATCAGTGAAGTCATGTAAATTCAAATTTCAAGAAATTTACAATCAAGGAAGCCTAAATACTTAATACACCACACACACATACACACACACACGCGCACGGCAAATATAGAAAAAGAATTTGAGTATGGAATGATATCTATACATATATATATATACACATATATATGTATATGTGTGTGTATATATATATATAATATATATATATATATATTTATCAGAGAGAGAGAGAATACACACCCAATGAAGGAAATTGTTTTGCTTGAATATAGATATTTATTACAAGAAATTTATTTTTGTTCCCCCCCCCCCACTGTGGGTAGGAAGAGGAAAAAATAGATTTCCGTTATTTTTTAAAAGAGAGATATTGCAGGGGTGGGGAGAGGAGGAGATTACAGATTTGAAATGATGTGTGTACACTTTCAGATGAAGTCAATGTATTACTTTTTCTTAACTTTTTTGTTATTAGAGATGAAGTTGAGTAATCTGTAAATGTTTATGCTGTTAAAACACATTAATAAATGTTTAAAAAGAAGAAAAGTATCAAAATCAAAATCAGATTTATATTTCAGAATTTATTCCAAGAAAAATTCAAGAAGTAGTGTTTTTAAAATCAGTTTATTCCTTATGTCTTTTTATGTGGTGTTGGATAATATTTATATCATTCTACTTTTTCCAGGATGCGGCCTGAACTACCATAAGAGATGTGCATTTAAAATCCCCAACAACTGCAGTGGTGTGAGGAGAAGGCGGCTATCCAATGTTTCTTTAACAGGGCTCACTACTGTCCGGACAACATCTGCAGAACTCTCACCTAGCCCCCAAGATGACGCTCTCTTGGTATGGTTTTCCATTTTTCTATTTCTATTTTCAAATTAAGGCAACGAGATAGGGTTAAAACATACAATGCAGTGTTAAATTCAATAAGATAATAAGATAATATGTGTGAAATGTGAAGAGCTTTGAGATTCTAAGATAGGCAACTATAAATATACAGTATACATTTGTGTTAATGACTTTTCATCTAGATTGAATGGTGAACAATTTAGAAAATCTTTCCCATTTTCAGGTCTTTACCTCTTAACTTTAATAGAATAAGGGGAAAAATGCTGGATGAATTGCTAACCAAAGAATTAGAGTAGTACAGATTCATTTTTTCACATCCATGAAATGTAGCTTGTCCAAAGGTAGAAACCAGACTTTTTTTTTTTTAAAGTCATTCTTTTCTAAAGTATGTTAGACTAATTAGTGGCATAAATGAGCAACGATTCCTGCAGAAAATGAGAAATATATGTTTTATAAAATGATGCTAAAATTACTGGTCTGCATTTAATACTTTTTCCATCATGTCTCGTAGTAAACAGATTTCCTCAGAAAACCAATAGTCTCGAGTTTTTAGGTTTTTTCTTTTTTTAATTAGGAAAAATAAACAATAGTATATGAATGTACAAAACAAGGAAGTTCACCCACATTTTACGTTTACACATAAAATATATTTTTTTTCAGCAAAGTAAATACCTGTGTTTTGTGGTATTAACCTGGAGTATTGGCTCATTTGTAGTCACATAGACAAATTCAGCCAAGAAATTCGAAGTAACTAGGAATGTAATATGTCAATTAACCACCAGATTACATTCTCCTCAAACCCTTCCTCTGTACCTCTGCACAGTGTAATAACTTTCTAGAGATTGAAAATCTGAATGAGCTCAAACTATATTCTTCACCCTTAACAAGGTTACTCAGTAGCTGATATGTACTCTTTTTTCTGGGGTTTCCACTTAGTCTAGGAGATGAAATATTAATAAAATGTTAAAATATGAAGTTTATTCTTCACATTTTTACCTGTTGAGCTCACCCCTTGAGATTTTTCATTCTTTCAGATCTATTCCCTTGGTACCCATGATGTCACACCACAGCTTGAAGGAGACAATTAAAATACAAAAGAAATTATAAGGTCTCCCTAATCATGATTGTTCCTTACGAGATCTTTGATATGTGTGAAACCAGGCCTGATTACTGACAGATCATAGGGAATAATGGGAGAAATGATATTCATTCTCCTCCCTCTCGGGCTTGTGCATTAAAGCAAAGTCATGAAGATGAGATTTCCCCTTGCTCACTAGTCTGACGTCTCCCAGGCTTCATAGTAGCTACCAGTCCTGAACTGGCTCTGGATTATACTCATCATGGAGTGGGATCTGTTCCTCATTGAATGTAAAGAAGACAGGGCAACACAAGGGGCATTTATTTATCCTTTCAGGCAGCTCTGCTGTCTGCCAGTCATCATCAAGACAATGTAAGACCCATTCCTTTTTCTATGCCAGAATCTCAGAGTTTTCTTTCCTAGCCTCCGTCAGTGAATTATGTTCTCAGGTCTTAATGATCTTCACAGAGGTATAAAAGATAAAAATACGGATAATTAAAACCTAAGTTTTAATAGTGAACGGTGAGTTTTAGCCTTGACTTTTCAGCATAGTTGTCTTATACATACATGAAAAGAAAATAGCACCAGACTTTCGTCATGAGAAAGATTGTTAAGAAGAAAAGAAGAGTTGGTACAATGCTTGATTTAAACAGAAGGGATTAGCCAATTTTGAGAAAATTAAACATTGTTAAGAATGGCTTTATTGTTAATGAATATTTAGTTGTTATTACTTCACCCAGGCTTAATTATAAGAAAACTACATGTACCTTCTTAAAAAAATGTATACCAAATACGGTATATTATGGTAAATAAATATTTTTCCTCCATTATTTCAAAGCCTTCTCTCTTGTTTTTGGCAGACAGAGGGATTTGGGGGAAGAGAAGGCCTTCCTTACGCTTTCAATTTCTCCTCAAATAAACCCAGGAGAAGAATTCTATTCTACCAACAGAGATGAGGTTGTCAAAATAAACACTGAATGCAATCAAATACTACACATTCCTTATTCGGTGAAACTCAAGCCAAAACAATATGTATATAAGGTAGCAGTATGGCTTGATCTGTCAATATGTAAATGCATCACGTTGTTCTCTTGTTTTCTTTTTGAAAATAAATGAGACATTTGTCAATTTTAGTATCGTCTTTAAAATTTGACAGATTTAAACTAGTGGCTTAGTTTTGTTAAAGTTGCTCCAAGTCAATTTAATTTGGATAAAAGAAAATGATAGAATAGATGTAAAAGTAATTTTTGTCATCTTCACAATTAGAATGTTCCACCCGTTGAGTGAGTCACTGTTGCAAGTGACATGGAGCCAAGAAATGGGCCATTATTTACTCTTGCTTCTAAATATCATCACCAAGAAGCTTACTGTTAATAGGAAGACAATCAAAGACATATTGAGATGGTAAAATCCTCTTATCTAAATATGTAAATTATAAATAAATGGTAACTTCTTGTGTTCATTTAATCCCCCCAAAATATTTGTAGAAATAAAATATGCACTTTTAATAATTTTCTATCATCATGTAACATACCTACTTGCAGTGTTCACAAATGAAATTCATTATTTTTCTATGATGTTGTGAGATCCACAGAGTGCCATTTTGTGTAAAGAACTCCCTAAAATTGCCTTCAGAGCTGGGCATAGCGCTTTAATGCTTACCAAGCTTTTTTCACATGTTATGTCATTTGATTGTCACAAATTCCCTGGCAGTTAGTGCTCTTATCTTCGTTTTACACGTAAGGAAACTGAGATTTAAAGAAATTAAATGATTTGCCCAAAGTCACACCGCTAGCAGGGATCTGGACAAGATTTAAATTCACATTGTCCTGACTCCCAAGTGTGGCATTGACCTAATATCTATCTGACACGCTATGAAAGTACCCTTTATATTGACTTCAATTTTATTTTTGTAGAATGTCTTGAAGTAACTTTTAGTACTATATACTAAATATTGACATCCAAATGACTTAACAGACCCCTTTGTCCCTCACAGTGAGAGCGCTTGGGTGAGTTAGACAACCCTAAACCTTTCTTTGCTTCTCTCTACTTAACTCTGATAAACTCTACCCAATGGGGTGAGAGGAGAAAAGACATAGTACCCTCCAAGGAAAGCAGGCATTTTCTTCCTTTCGGGGCTATTCCAGGGTACAGTAGCTATTAGGGCTCGCTCACTATCACCATTACATTTGACAATAGGCACATGCCTGTCAAAACTCTGACAGTCCTTCTTTACACATCCTCCCTTTGACTGGGGTGGGGCAGGCTGATTCTGCTTCCAGGGGATGGAGCTATTGCTATCCTTTGGAAAGACAAAAGAGTACTGTGTAACCTTTGATATTCAGTTTCCCAAATCCCTCATACATGGAAGGTTCTTCCTCCTAATCTCCACTTCCTGGCTTCTTTGGCATCCATCCTAATCCCAGCTAAAATCCCACCTTCTACGTGAAACCTTTCCCAATCTGTTAATTCTAGTGCCTTCTCTTTGCTTATGATTTTATATTTATTTGTATGGATTTTTTCCATTTATCTAACATTTCTAATCTAATATTTTTATTTATATTATTTCCCACATTAGATTTTATGAGTTCTTCAGTGACAGGAACTATCATTAGCCTTTCTTTGTATAACAGTGCTGAGCACAGTGCGTGGCACACAATAGGAGCTTAATAAATGTTTATTGATTGTCTGACTGACAAAACACTTCAGTTTTCAGTGCTCCCAGGCAACTCTCTGCTACCACAGATTGCAGAGAAGTTGTCGATGTATATTGGTAGCAGAAATTTATCACCTAGAGGTGATAAATTCAGGTGTAGTTCAGTTATAATGCTTCTCTGCAAAGATCTACCATTCTCTTGCTAATCTTTATAACCATTTTGAAACTGTGGCATTTGTCAGATTTGCACATGTGCCACTTAGAAAGAACATTCATTTGAATCCATTTCATGGTAGCTGTGTGTGTCTTCTTTTGAAAATGTAGCTTTTTAATAGTAGCATCTGTCCAGGCTGGACCAACATAGCTGGAATGTGTGCAGTTGGATGCCTAGTTCCTTTCTCCCGGCAGGTGAATAACAACTCTGAAATTCTGTATTACTCCGATGAACTTTGTGTTTCTTTTCTCAATTATAGTAAAGGAAGCCCAACCTTTTTAATTTTTCCCCACTTTGTGGCTTTGGTTGATGTCATTTTGTTTTTATACTGCCTACATTTCCCTCCTCCTCACCCTGCCAGAGTGCCATCCCTTATAACACAGAAGAAAAACATTTCAGCAAAATGAAGTAATATATTAACTAAATCTGACATTATATGCAGACTTCTATACACATAACCTCCCACTTCTGCAAAGAAGAACTAAATTAGGGTAAAACAGTTTCTCATTTTTTTTTTTCACCAAGCAAGGTAGAATGCTGGGCTCGGAGTAGGAAACATATATGCTCAACCCCGTATCGATACTTGGTAGTTTTAACGACCATAGACAAGTCACTTAGCTTCTGTCGTCCTCAGTTTCCTCGTCTGTAATATGAAAATAATAATGGCCACAGTATCAACCTCAAGGGAGTTGTTGTGAAATTCAAATAAGATAATGTTTTAAAAGTAGTTTTAAGACAATATCTGGGGGATCCCAGAGCCTTAGGGTAGTTTTGCTCTATTAAAGCCATTACTAATATATACGTTTATGTGAAATTAGTAAATATATGCATCTTCTTCTTTTCCCCAATAACATTTTCTGTCTTTACCTTTTCTTTTTTTAATCTGCTCCTTTGCCTCACTTTTCTTCTTCCCAACTACGTGTCTCAGTCTCCTGTCAGCCCAGGCTTTGAGGTACGTACTAACTCTACCGTGCTCCTCTTGGAGAATGTGTTTCTATGTCTTTTTCAAGCTAAACTCCACTGTTCATTTAAGTCTTCGTATCTGTATCATCTTCGTGAGAATGATAAGTTCAGGCCTTACCAATTAAAACCAACAGCAAACATTTATAAATCCCTATTATGTATAAGGGTACTGTGCTAGGAGGCACTTTGCATAGGAAACTTCTCCTCAATCTTCCAACTGTAGTGCCATCCCTCCCAAACTACCTTGTATGTCACTGCTTTCAATATATTTGTACTTATCCTCCTTATATGTATTCTTTATGTACTTAGGTATTAGTTATCTCTTCTATTAGCTTGCATGGCCCTCTGAAGTTATTGCATTTACATCCCCAGCGCTGCGCACATACCTAATGCCTAGTACTGAAGTAGGTGCCAGATCAATGCTTGGCGATTGATGAAACAGTCCCTTCCCCCAAGGAACTTTTGCTAAGTGGTGGGAAGGAAAGATCACATGTATGCAGATAAGTAAGTATAGACTAACTCTGAAGTTGTTGGAGGGATGACTTCAATGATAGCATTCTCCTAGTTCAAGTTTGTTGTTGGGACAAAATGAGGAGCTCACAAATCATTGAACATTTAACTAAGGGAGGTTTACTTTGCCTTAATAGCAAGAATATGCAACAAGAGTAGATATGGTGGCACTTAACTTCTCTGGAGGTGTCCTCTTCTCCATCTGGAAACCATTCTGGTCATCAGAGTTTGATGATGTAGATTTAAGCACCCACTAAGTCTGAGAAGCCCGGATTCCATTTGGCTGGAGTTTTCAATGCCCTTAGTTGACATGCTGTATCAGGGAAGCTGGGAACAGTCAATTTCCCAGAGGCAACTTTATCCTATCACAGTTGTACAAAGGCATTTCAAGAGTCAGTAAAAACAAATAGGGAGATCAGGAAAGGATTTGTGTGGGAAGGAATCTGTGTAGGAAGCCAGGTTTTCTAAGAGGCAGAGGTGAACAAGGCAGATATGGGGAACCATGTGCAAAGGAGAGATGGAATCTTGTATATGAGGAACAGCTAGCAGGGAAATTTAACTAGAACAGAGTATGTAAAGGGGGTAGCTAGATGAAATGATTGGAAAGTAGGTGGGAACTAAGCAGGGGTATGCTGGATCCAGCTCTAAACTGTTTTCAAAAGTCAATTGTTAAATTTTAGTGTGAGCATTTACAGAAATCAGAAATCATAGTAGCTATCAATAGGGTTTAATTTATTATTTGGTTGGTTGTCTACACTTAAGAAAGTGTTAATAATGCAGACTAAAGTTAAAAATGTGAATACACGCATTCCTTTCCTCCCATCGGACTGTCAGATAATTACCAGTGCACCCCTTTATTGCTCTATAAACACTGCTTGAGTTCCACAGGAAAGCAGTAAAAGGAAGGCTCAGGGAATCAAGTCATCACCAGACTCACCAGTAAAGGTGTTTCCAGTTGTGATTTAACACAACATAGTTTTGTTAGTTAAGAAAAGAAAGGAGAAGGAAGAGAGGGGAAGAACAGAATTAAAGGATGGTAGGAAGAAAGACAGAAGGGAAGAAAGAGAAAGAAAGAAAGGAGAGAGAAAGAAACACAGAGAGAGAGGAAAGAAAAAAAAAAGATTCTCTCTAGCTAGAAATATCAAAATCTCAATCTGAGAGGAAATCATATTTGGAAATTATCCAAAAAAGACACACAAAAGATTTCCTTTCTAAAGTTTTTAATTAAATAAAATGGAAAAAAATGGTATTTGGCCTTTTTCCTTTACATAACTTAAACCTCTAACAGCTTGGAATGCCTTCAAAGAAATTCAGATAGCATGCTAAAGACAATGAGGAACACAATACCCTTCTTTGTGGTGAATTGAAATAGCCAGACCAGTTGTTTTCTTACATCTCTATCTCTGGTCATATGAGGTTTGACATAGTATTAGTTTTCTTTATGGAGATACAATCTTCAAATACCGTTATTAGTGTTCATTCTAAGCTCGTGTTTAAAGTATCTCACACAATAAAGCTAATTAAAAGCACAACCAAATCATGTTCCTGTCTAAATGTCATTACAGAATCAGGTATTTGTGACACTTGAGGTCTAAAAGGAGGAGATGTGTATGTGTGTGTGTGTGCGTGTGTGTAGTAATAAGCGCCTAATTACTCTAACATGAAATAATTATATTTCTATAAAGTCACCCATATGCTAGAGGTTTCCGCCATCAAAAAATTGAGTTGATAGCCAAATAAATTTTACTTTCTCTTAATTTAAAAAGAAATGTGTTTTCATACCATTTACCCATTGAAAGCATTGAATCCGATCTTTCAAAACACCAGGAGACAGTGTAGGACAGTGGCAAGACAGTTGGCTTTTGACTTCCAATCCCTGACTAGCTCGGCTACCCTGGGAAAGTCACTGACCTCTCCGTGCCTCAGCTTCCTCAACTGTCAGATAAAGGTAGATTCAAAGGTTTCTAAAGTTCCTTCCAGATTTAAATCTGTGATCCAGTGACAGTGAACTTGGCCCAGAACTGAATGGGAAGAAAAGCAGTGTGTATTGTACTTGGGAATTTAGGACAGAGCTTTCAATGATTCGAAGCTGCTCCATGACACAAGACCCCACAGTTTTAGGGCTAATATTTTCCAATGATGTTATAACTTGAACATCATGGAATTGCACATTCTCCAAAGAAGCAAAAATACAGGTCACCCAAAGGCTAGTATAGAGATGTATAGACAACGATCAATCACCAAAAATAATTTACATCCCAGAAACGGCATGAAAGAAATCATCTAGGAAAAAGTCAGCAGATCAGGAGGTGGATTATTCATGCAGCAAAAGCAACCCACTCTTAGCCCTGGCACTTCTCTGGGTGTCTGATGCAATGTGAGAGACCCAAAAATGTTGGGATGCGATTTGGGGGAGGAGGAGGAAAGGTTGGTAATGAGGAATAATTTAAGAAAAGACTGGAAGGGATAGTCCCAACCATTTTCTTGAGGACACTAAGTGCTATGCTAGAGAGCATGAATTTTATTTATTTTCAATGAGGACCCATCTAAGAAATAACTCAGTGGTGGGCCTGTTCTCTGTAGAGCATTTTTATCTGCTGGGAGAATTACAAGATTTAGATAAGACATTATCACTGGAATGTACGGCCTTGCCGAGAGATGTAGTAAGACCATTTCAGTCTTTCCTTCTACTTCCGGCAAAAGATGACTATTTTACAGATTCCCTTTATTTACCAAATGCATGATGCCAAATAACTTCACTCATATTACTAGAGTCCTAAGTTACCTATAGGATAGGAGATAAGGGCTGGATCTCTTATTTCACTGTTATAGGGAATTCTCTGGTTAAGCACCCTCTACGGATGTAGGTCAAGGCCGTCTCTGCTAGCCCAGAGCATTGAGAGGTTAAATGACTTGTCTGAGGTCACAAAGCCATTGATATGATATAGACAGGACTTAATACCCAGATGTCCTTGATCCAAGGCCCGCTCCCTATCCGCTATACCATGATACTTCTAATAATCTATAAGTAAATTTAACAGAAAATAACATGTAAGCAAATAGGAAAAAGGATAAAATATTCTGTGAGATTTGAGGGGAGGATGGTGATTATTAAACAAGGGGGTCAGGAAGGTGTCAAAAGGAGCTGATATTTGTGTTAAGCCTTTAAAGATAAGGAGTCAACAAGCCCTTTTGTGAATAAGGAGATTAGTTCATTCCAGGTGTTGGGAATAATATGAATAAAGAGAAAGGAAAGCATGAGGTATATATATTAAAGAATATGGAATAGGTCCTGCTACTTCCCTAAATTTATACTTAGCACATAGTATAATGGCATATAGTAGGCACTTAGTAAATGTCGATTGATTGATTCCATTCCATGTCGTACAGACATATCATAGCCCCTATTCTGGCTAGTAACCTCCTAGATTTACAGATTTCCTTTGTAATGAGAAACTGGCTGAAAGAGAATAGTAGAGATATCTCAAGTGAATCACATAGATGGAAAACTAAAGTTCTTAACCTTACTGACTTGGGGTAAAGAAATATCATTCTTGTAGAAGAAGGTACTGATTTCATGTCATTTAGTGAAAGTGTGGATAGGAGGTTCAGAGCCATGATTTTTGACAAGACCTGAGGCTGCCTTGTCTGATGCCAGTCTCCACTTCCCCACTAATAATCTTACCACTTGAAGCCAGTTCCTAGTGGCTTTTCATACCCATAGGTAAACATGAACTGATAAGACTCCTAACAGAAGGCTCCCACTTTCATCGGGTCATAGGTTTACGGCTGGAATGACCCTTATAACCCATCTAGCCTAACCCCCTTATTTCAAATTTGAAAAAAACTAAGAACCAAATTGTTTTTTTTTAATTTTTTAAATTTATTTTTTACTTTTAGTTTACAACACTCAGTTCCACAAATTTTTGACTTCCAAATTTTCTCCTTCTCCCTCTCCTCCCCACCCCTTCTCCCTCCAAGACAGTACGTAATCCTATATAGGTTCTACATACACCTTCACATTAAACTTATTTACACAACAGTCAAGTTGTAAAGAAGAATTATAACTGATGGAATGAACCATGAAAAAGAAGAAACAAAACCAAAAAAGAAGGAAAAAAAAGAGCAAATAGTTTGCCTCAATCTGCATTCAGACGCCATAATTCTTTCTCTGGATGTGGATAGCTTTTTCCATCATGAGTCTTTTGGAGCTGTTTTGGAACCTTGTATTGCTGAGCAGAGCCAAGTCTATCAAAGTTAGTCATCACAGATACCATGTTTCTGTAGCTGCGCATAATGTTGTCCCAGCAAGAACCAAATTGTTGAAGTTGCTCACCCTGTGCTGGACAGTTAATAAGGAGCAGACATGGCTGTCAGATACAAGTTCACTGACTCTAAATACTCTTTCCTTCATACCAAAACAGAGAAAATAGAGAAACCACTTTTTGGACCAATACCACATGAGAGGTTTCCAAGGGAGGCACACACAAACTCAGCATGGTATAGGGAGCAGAGCATTGGGCTAGGAGTCAGGACCACCTGGATTTGAATCTCAGTCAGATATTTACTATGTGTGTGACCTTGGGCAAATCACTTAATGTCTCTTGCCCTTAGTTTCTTCATTTTTAAAAGGAGGGGATTGGACACTGTCACCTCTAAATCCCTTTCATCTCCAAATCTAGGATCCTGTGAGCTCAAATATAAGGTTAGAAAAAGATAGGGTCTCACAGTGTTTCAAGGAGAGAATTCCCTGAGTCACGTGGTCCTGCGTAAGTTTCCTTTCCACTTGTGAAACTGACATTTCATGTCTTAATAACTGATCTGAGATGAGCGGACAGCGTCAGATCATCTTTGTTAGCTGCACCTTTCTGACATTTGTTATGGAGGCTCATGCTAATTGCTTTCCGAGAAGACAGAGATTATGAGAACACATCCCAGTGCTATTTCCTCAGTTTCTACCATATGTTCCTACCATAATGTTTTCTAGATATCAGAATATTTAACTGTGGTCTCTGTTGATCATTCTTTTTTTTTAAATAGAGCCAGTTGAGGTTAAGTGACTTGCCCAGGGTCACACAGCTAGTAAGCGTCTGAGGAAGTCATTGGATACATTCCTCAATTTAAACTCTAGGGTACATTTTTTCCTTGTTAAATTCTTTCATGTTGATTCTATATTTAGCTACCACCCAGATGCATTTTTTATGAACATAATGAGTATCTCAATGCAAAACCCAACAGAAGTTTATTGATCCCATATAGACTCTGAATGCTCGCTGAGTACCCAACACCACTTCTAAAATATTTTGTTTACCTTGAAACTCATGGTTAATGGGGGGAGAGGAGACATGGAAGAAAGGGTGTCCTGACATGCCTTTTCAACTTGGCTCAGATATCCATAAAGATGACTTTATAACCTTTCAATGACCAGTACACTATTTGAAATATGTGATTTTTCTAAATTTCAGAGATTTCTAGATGTAGTATCCAGGTTTTTCTACAAAATTAATAGAAATTCACATCAAATATTCAATAATCAATAAAATATTTTATTGATTCAGTGTCTAATGCAAATACATAATCACTGTGAAATTAGTCTTCAGGGATGCATTGTTTGTCCAGGCCTGTGATTTCATTGGGCAGAAAACCTCCAGAGAGGATCCTTCTGCCAGCGCATACTGGCTACTGTCCTACAACTTACAGTCATAAAGAGTGGCCTGGGAAGTGAAGAGGTTCAGTGATTTGTCCAGAATCACATAGCCTGTATGTGTTAGAAGCAGGATTTGAACCCATATCTTCCTGATTCTCCCAGTTTCTTCCTAAACTCTTTACCTACTATGTCATGAATGCCTCTCATTCAAAAATTTATTAAAATAGGCAGTCCTCCACAGTAAGTTCACAAAAAGTTCTTTGTGGTTCTGAGCCTATGGATATTACTTTCTCATATACTATTAATACTACCTTGGAGGTAGGCATTCCCTCTTTAGATCATTCTTAAAACCAAGGATTAGGCCCACAATTCTTATCATTTTACCACTGTTTTTTCTTTTACTAGATGGAGGCATACTTCACTCAATAGTTCTTTACTACTATATGTACTGTAGGGAGGAGGTCACTTAATCAGGCCAGGCATATAATGTATATCAAGTATCCTCGTAGGATGCTTTGTGGAATTTTTTTTTAATCAAAAGTAACAAAAGATTTTTTCAGGTGTCATTTAATAGGACTTTCGATATTTGCCCTCTGCGGCTAATTGTTACATAGAAAATCAGGCTGGTTCAAGTCATTATTCATTTGTAGACGAC
The DNA here is from genome assembly GCF_011100635.1 of Trichosurus vulpecula. Classification (NCBI taxonomy): domain Eukaryota; kingdom Metazoa; phylum Chordata; class Mammalia; order Diprotodontia; family Phalangeridae; genus Trichosurus; species Trichosurus vulpecula. The sequence goes on along the minus strand of NC_050580.1, from coordinate 264,370,499 downwards.
GGTAATACTTGCCCATTCATCTTTGGCTGTTCTCAACATCCTGACAGTCTCAAAGAATTTACTGGAAAAAGGAACTGTTCACACCAGCCGAGCTCCACACATCTAATCACCATAGAGTTTACTGCTTTGAAGTTTTCTTTTTATCTTCTTAATTTTAAATAGCATGAATTTTATAAACTGCAGATAATATTTAGTTCAACTCCCTGTTGTGGGGAGACGTGTTTTATAAATAATAAAATGCTGCAAACTGCTATTATTTTCCCGATTTTTTTTTAGTGAGTCATGTTTAATTAAGACAAGTGTTGTACTAAAAGGAAATCTGAGCTTGGCTGCATGCTTTCCTAGAAAATCTCCCAAGAAATGACTCACTTGATTACTGTTTTAATTTAACAAAAACTTCCAAAGACAAATGAAACTGTAATTGGGCTGCACTGATTGTCTGAAGCTCGATATGCTTATTACCCCGACACAGCTTTCTGATCTCCAGCATAGATTCTTTGTTCCCCCGCTGCATACACACACCCCTTAAACTTTGAACAAATAAAAATTCTTTGATCAGCTGGCGAAAACATGACACTGTCATGCTCAATTAATATTTTCCAAGATGTTTTCCAGTGTAGTGAAAGTGCATCTAAAGGAAAGGTCTAAATTGTTTCACTTGTGTTCTGGAGTTCCAAGAAGCCTGGTGATTCATCTCAGTTGAGGAATTTTTCCCCCCATTTAAACATGTATGTACTCTGGGACTTTCATATTTCATCTGACAGGTATTATAAGGGTTTATTTTTTCATATAAGTGATGGATGGTCTAGACCGGTGGTGTCAAACTCATATACAAACAGATGTGTGCCATATATTGACTTAGAAAACCACAAATTAACGTTTTCTATGTAGCATTATATTTGTATTTGTTGTTGAATTACATTTTAATCTGCACTCAAAAGTCTTGTGAGCCACACACAAGTTGGAGCTTACTGGTTTATATAGAGACAATGCCTTTGAGTGAATAGGCTAGTGCATCTGATATCAGGAAGATATGGGTTCAAATCCAACCCCCCATTGTTATTTACAAACTGGTAATTCACAACCTCTCTGAGCCTAAGGTAACTATGTATGATTATACCTTCCCAAGTTATTTATTTGAATGAAATTTATACCAATGAAGTCATAGGTCCAGTCCAATATAAACTTGTCATTTGTGTTAATGGTTGCAGTATTTACAATTTTGAAAAATTAAAATAAAATAAGCCCTCATGTCTATAATTTGCTGGTGTGATGGCATGGTGCAATTGTGGTCACTAGCCCACTGGATAGGGGGAGATAAAAACCGATTCAGAATCATCTTGCCCCTCACCAATAGTAAAAAGGATATTACTTCATCACTTGGTATCTCATTGTTGAGTTGGTGTCTGCGATATTTTCTGGACTATCACAAATAAATGATTAATTCATAGGATCATAGATTTAGAACTAGAAGAAACCCTAGAAGTCATTGAGTTGAACACCTTCATGTTATAGATGAAGGAAGCAAGGTACAGAGAAGTTAATTGGATAATGTCCCCTGGTAAGTAAATATCTGAAGTAGGATTTGAACCCAAGTCTTCCTGATTCCATATCCAGAGCTCTAGACATTTGACTATGCCCCACCTCAATGACAAAAAATTGAATTGTAAAGACTGTCCTAGTCTAAAGTCTTCCAGTATGGTCAGGCAGTGTTTCTTCTTTTGCAATACTAGCCTAGCTAAATTCTGAGAGCCCAGTCACCAAGTTGGCCATGCCTGTACCCCAAGGAGAGCTGTGAAAGAGAAAAATGACGCATATGTGTAAAACTATTTGTAACATTTCTTTTTGTCATGGCAAAGAACTGGAAATTAAGAGAATGTCCGTCAATTGGGGAATAGTTGAACAAAGTTTCATATATGAACGTAATGGAATACTATGTGTTGTACTGTAAGCAATAATGAAAGGGACAGTTTCAGAGAAACCTGGGATATCTTAAATAAACTGATGCAAAGTGAAGTGAGCAGAACCAGAACAATTTACATGATAACAGCAACATTGCAAAAACAAATGACTTTGAATAACTTAAGAAGTATTATCAGTGCAGTGACCAATCATGATTCCAGAGGACCAATAATAAAATATGTCGTCTTCCTCCTGACAATAAGATTATAGAGTCAGAGTCCAGAATGATACATCTGTTGCTTTGGACATGGCCAGCGAGGGAATTTGCTTTGCTTAACTATTTCTATTTGTTATAAAGATTTCACGTGGTGGTGTTTTTTTTTAATGGGCTTGGGGCAGGCACAGTGGGAAAGAGAGAAAATAGATTTTTGTTCATGGGAAAAATATTTTATTAAATTGGGGGTGATTTTTTTCATCTATAGTGACTTTTGAAAGCCATCTATCAATTCATAAAGGATTCATCAGTCCATTTCAGAGAAGTGAATATCCACTCTAATGAAATTCTTCTTAAAATACACTAATCAAATGATTTTGAAGTATTTAATAAAAATGTATACTGAAACAATACCCAGAAAATACAGATTAAAATATAATATAATTAAAACCTTTTTCACTTTCTACTTTTTCATAAGCATACATTATAACACAATAATGCCTTTTTAATATAGCTTGTGGGATCCTTTTTAGACTGATGAAACTCATGGGAAATTCTCAGTGGTCGATCCATTGTCTGGGACCTCTAGAGATAACACAATACTAGTTTTTCATTTGCTTATTGTACTAATATATCCACGAAGGGAAAACATTACAATAGCAAAACATTTTATCATCACAGAAATGAAGATCAAAGAAAAAAAATCACAGCACATATTTCTTGAATAAAAACAGTCTAACGATCTCATCTCTCCTTTCATTTGGGGAGCAAACTCTTCTCAGAATGCTGGCTCTTGTAGGGAAAGCAAGGATCCGCTCAGAAGTAGAATAAGAGGTTGGAGCTTTTAGTGTGAAGAGCCTTGTCTTCCTCGATTAAAGGCTGTTTTTGCCAGTATGGCAGCTCAGCAGGCGCGCAGACCTTATGCTGATATTGAAACATACATAGAGTGAAGCCTTTGTTATCATTCCCTGGGGGCTTTGTTGACGTGTATTAGCAAACCTGTAGGCTGACCGCACTGCCATTTCTGCTCAGGCCTCAGCGTGTTCAGTAGCACGTGTTTCCAATGCTCTTCCTGTGCTTGTGAATGACTGACTGACGGACTCTTGCTCCTGTCTGTTGGCTCCTTGATTAACTTGCTCTTGAACTCAAAACTAATTTGAATGAATGCTGGGGAGCTATAAACTGAGAAATACATCTGCAGCACCTTGGCTACAGAGGAAGCTTTTGTTTCAATTTTTAAAAACATGTTTATTTAAAATTTTGAGTTCTAAATTCTATCCTCCCTTCCTTCCTCCCCTCCCCCCTCCTGAGACAGCAAGCAATCAGATATAGATTATACATGTGTAATTATGTGAAACATCTCCACATTAGTCATGTTATGTAAGAAAACTCAAAAAAAGAAGAAAAAATGAAAGAAAGAGAAAAAAAACATACTTCCGTCAGTATTCAAAAATATCATTTCTTTCTCTGGAGGCAGATAGTGTGCTTCATCGTTAGTCTTTTGGGATTGTTTTGAGCCGTTGTATTGCTGAGAATAGCTAAGTCCTTTGCCGTTCTTCATCAAATAATGTTGCTGTTATTGTGTATAACATTCTCCTGGTTCTTTTCACTATATTATGCATCAGTTCATGTAAGTCTTTGCAGGATTTTCTGAAATCATCCTGCTTGTCATTTCTTATAGCACAATAATATCCCATTACAATCATATACCACAGCTTGTTTAGCCATTCCCCAATTGATGGGTATCCCTTCGACTTCTAATTCTTACCCACCACAAAAACAGCTGCTTTAAATATTTTTGTACAAATAGGTCCTTTCTCCTTTTTTGGATGTCTTTGGGATATACACCTAGCAGTAAAGGGTATGCACAGTGTTATAGCCCTTTGGCCGTAGCAGAGAAAGCATTCTGAATATTGAATAGATAGACCTGTGGGTACCAATTAATGTAGCCAGTCATGTCTAAGATGTTATCAATGTTCTCCTTTTCCTCTTGAAGAAGCAGAAAGTCTCTCCTCTCTGGGTAAGCAATTGAGGTTGGTGGTAACTTCCATTTTACATCCTGATCACAGGTCTTAGACTTCTTATGTATATCAGAGAGCCTACTTCAAAGCCAAGAGTTCATACTTCTGGATGGAGTGGGTCTCACTGTCAGTGAGTCCCCTACTAGAAAATCCAATAGATTACTGGTGGTCATCTCTCTTGGTACAGAGCTACCTCCTGGACACCTAAGTTGCCAGTGTGTAACACAAAGAGATTGTTCATCTCCAGTTAACCTTTTTTACCTCAGCCATGGCTGTTGTATTAAGGGTAGAGAATTTCATCCGGAACATAACTGAACAATATTCTTTCAATGCATCAGTATCTTCTAATATTCCCAAATATGGTTTGTCTTTTTATAAGTAAAGGAAATATTTCTTACCTCTTTTTTACTTTTTATTGAAGGATTTGCATAAAAATGTCATCAAAAATGTTTCAAGAATTCAGAATCTGAAGTCAAATGTAAAGCCCTTCAAAACTGACGCATTGTTTTGAGGCCAAACTCTATACACTTTGTTTTTTAAGTTAAAATTTCCTTTTAAAAGCAATACTTTTCTATTTATTCCTCAAAACATTCCAGGGAATAACTAATTAGAAAGCGTCTTTCCAGGAGTATTTTCCTTTTCTCTCTAATTAAATTATAAATATCCCTTTTTCATTATTCCGCATGTAGCCATAGGCTGAGATTGGGGCATTTCATTAAGTCTGTGTATACCCATGCAAAGTGAATCGAAGAACTATGGGAATTCAGAGAGGGGAAGAGACACACGCACATGCATGAGTGCCCATCCACACACACAAAATACTGAAATCTCCAAATAACCCAAGTATATCTTTCCATCACAACCGCTTTTTGGCTTTACGTTGTTCTCTGCTTATTTGTGTGACCCGTGGGAAGGCACTGCACTTCTCTAAGTCTCACCTTCTTCATTTATAAAAATATGGACAGAAGTAGCGCCCATCTTGCATGGTTGTTGTGAGAACCAAATTAGAACACGTAAGCAAAGCCCTTTGAAAACCTGAAAGCCCTGCGTAAATTTGAGATGACACGTTGTCATTAGCATTACTTGATTTGCATGATACAGCATACCTTGTTGGATAAGAGGGATAGAGAATTGACTTTGGAGTTATGATGACCCAGATTTAAGCCCCTCTTGTGACACATACTGACTCTGTGACCCTGAGTGAGTCACTGGATCTCCCAGTACCTCAGGCGACTCTTGAAGAAGATTATCAGTTGCAGAACAGTTGCTGATCTCCATTGGTAGAGAGGGCTTCCTCAGGGGGAATTTCTTACACCGATGAAGCCAAATGTCTGGAAGAGAAAGAGACAGAGACACAGAGAAACAGAGAGAGACAGAAAGAGACACAGAGCTTGGCTTCTTCAGTGCTGAGGAGTTATCTACAAAAACCTTGATGGTAAATGTCTCCATAACATCTTATATTTGTACCTCCCTGGGGAAGAAATCACGCTTTTATTTCACACTTCTGTGACACATGACCCTGCCATTTATTTACTCTGAAATGGAGAGAAATAATCCCTTTTTACAAGGTTTTATATTCTTTGTTTAAGGAGCAGCTACAGCAGCTCAGAAGTCAGAAACAGCCACCTTGATAAGGATAGATAGGCCTAGAATCTGCAAATATTCTAGAGAAGGAAGTGCTTTCTACCACCCTAGATTCTGTCCTGAAGTAGCAGAGGTTATTTCTTATTTGCCCTAAAGGAATGAAATGATTAGTGTCCAGTAATGTCCCCGCACTCAGGGAATCTGGATCATTCTCTATTTTGTAATGGATTATATACAGTAATATGCCAAAAGCTTTCCCAAATTGCTACAAACTTTACGAAATAGTCTCTCCCCTGCAAGCCACAGCACACATCACAGCAGAGCAGGGAGTATACCTTTTTCTTGTCCCACAGCAACCTTTCTCACTGGTATGAAAAGGTGTTGATTAGCTTTTATTTCTGCTACATATTTAGGGTGTCCGACTGAGGAATCACAACTCATTTATTTGGCAGCCTTGGCAGGCAGTTCAAGGAGCACCGAAATGGGAATACAGGGGGGTAGCAAAGAATAATCCACAGCTCATCAAGCCTCAGATCCTGTGCTCAGTGATTTACAGGGTGTGGAGACAAAGGATGTTTCTATAGGAACTTGTTTTCTCAAGGGTCTCCAGACACGTCTATTGCCAGTGGAAGGCTGAGTGCTTGGAAAATCCCTGACTCCCCATAGGAGAGGTCTATCTCTTCATAGAAGCACTGTTGAAGGGAAATCATTATTTCATTTCAGTTCATCTAACAGGCTTATAGGCTGAGCATCCAAAGCTATGTTTGTTAGCATTTGTAAATGAGTAAGATAATCATTTCTTTTTCAGGATAGACTGGGGCTAGATTATTGTAAGGGAGGCTAGGTAGCAGAGTGGATAGAGTGCCAGGCCTGGAGTCAGAAAGACTCCTTACTGAGTTCCAATCCAGCCTCAGACACTACACTAATTATTGTGTGACCCTTGGCAAGTGACTTAACCCTGCTTGCCTCAGTTTCCTCATCTGTAAAATGAGCTGGAGAAAGAAAGGGCAAACTACTCCAGTATCTTTGTCAAAAAAAAATCCAAATGGGGCCATGGAAAGTTGGACAGAACTGAAAAACAACTGTACCACAACAAGACCATACTAAAGCAAATTCATCTGGAATAATTGAGAGTAGTCTTACAACAACATTCTTTACTAGTAACTAATACTCTTTACATTCATGGGATCATAGCTTTAGAGCTGAAAGGCGTCTTAGAAGTTTTTAGTCCCACCCTGTCATTTTGCAGATGAGAAATCTGAGCCCCAAAAGGACATAGGAGTACCTATTGCTGCAAGGGACTTCAGAAGCCATCTAGTCCAACCCGCTGATTTTGGGAAACTGAGGCCCAGTGACTTGCCCAGAGTCACATAGGTTACAGACGTGGCATTGCTGGCCTCCGATCCCATGTCCTCTTATGCAAGATACAGTAATCTCTCTACTGTTCCTTGCTACTTCACTCTTTGTCAAGTTCTATTTAGGCTGAATCCATGTGTACTTTTTCAGAACTGATTTGACCGAAATGATGACCTCACTTCACCTAAACATTCCACATAATTTGCAGTTCTGTGGTGCAGTGGATTCCCACAGTCAGGAAGACCTGAATTCAAATCCAGCCCCTAGACACTTACTGGTTGTGTAACCCTGGGCAAGTCAGTTACCCCTGTTTGCCTCAGTTTCCTCAACTGTAAAATGAGTTAGAGAAAGAAATGGCAAACCACTCCAGTATCTTTACCAAGAAAACCATAAATAGGGGTAATGAAGAGTCAGGCATGACCTAGATGACTGAACAACAAAGAATTTTGACAGCAATGAAAATGTCAGTCCCTACAATGAAATAAAATACTGAAGCTTTGTGTTGATTCACTTTTGCCACTGTCAAATGAACCCAGTCATAACATCGTGTGGAGCTAAGGTGGCACCTGAAAGATAGTCAGCAGGTGTCAGCCAAACAAATAGGGATTTATTGAGCGCCCGCCATATGCTTGTGAAAGATGCCAAAGAAGCACAAGGCATATGTGATCCCAACCCACAAGGATTAACCATCTAGACAGGAGTTCTTCTGGAAAACAAGGTCAGTAGTTCACAATATTTTCAATGTCCTTTTTGGCAAGGAGAATATATCCTGGATTATAAAGAGCCAGATTCTTATTTTTTTTCCTCCAAATGAAGTCAACATCCTTCTGTTTCTTTGTGCGAGGAGAAGAAAATAGCTTCTGGTCTCTCTGAGAGCCGAGTAGTTCTGAACTAGCATGTTGTAAGAGGCCATCGGATAGATTCAAATGGCCCTTTAAGTCACCAAACACTCTTAGACCAGATCTCCCTTTCTGTGACAGACTAGGACACCTCAAACTTACAGCCAGTTCTTCTACAGCAAATAATGTTAGTGAAATCTCTTTTTTATCTAGTGAAATCAGTTTATTCAGAAATCTCCCTAGAGCCTGTGTCTTTGGTTGTGTCAAGGTGCCTGGTAGTTACTGCTTTGAAACAGACACATGCATTCTCTACTTCATCATCTCTCTTCACCTTGAAAGGAATGCAGTTGTCCCCCATTTTCAGCCCTAATATGGACCTGCAAAATAAGCATTGTAGAAGTATGGATTTGACAAAGCATGTTTTGTGCAAAATTATGTTTATCTTGTCCATTAATTTGTTTATAAACCAGACTCAACCATATATTGGTAGAATCACCCCTTAAATTTTAGCAAGAAAAGAATTAAATAACTTTCAGTGCTTCTCTTTCCTCCATTTTTAATGGATATTCTAATTCAGACAACTCCATTTTGACCCGTTAAGCAGGATATACCTTGTTGGGAAATTCGTACAGGGTCCTGTTCAGTGTTTAAACACATGCTGGCAGTTGGAGTTTCCATAATGTAATCTAAGCAATCATTTTCTGGTGAGCTTCCAAAGGTGCTGAGTCATGGATCTGGCTTGTTACCAGGAAAACTTTTTTAGAAAAGGAATTTCTGTCCTCAGAAAAACAGGACAAGTCACCTCCACAAGTAGATGTTCAATGATTACAGTCCTAACTTTGACACCATATCAAAGGAAATAGAAACTGGCACAGTCAGTCCTGGAAGCTCAAGATCATAGACCATCCCTTCTTGTCCTGCCAGATTAGTGCCAGGGAATAAAGTGCTGGACCTAGGGTCAGAAAGATCTGAATTCATATCCTGCTGCAGACACTGACCAGCTATGTGACCCTTGACCTGTGCCCATTTCCTCGTCCGTACGATGAGGATAATAAGGTCACCTACCTCCCAAGGTGGCTGCAAGGGTACAGTGGGCTATTGGTAATGCGATTTGCAAACCTTAAAGTATTGTATAAATGACAGCTACTTATTTTCTTCATCCTCATTGCCATTCTTGCTATTATCTCCTTCATCCAAATTAAGCCAAGAAATAGGAGATCTTTCACATAAAGCGATATCCTTCTGGTATCTACACTAGAAAATGGAGGCCTTTGTGGTCCTTTTGGTCAAGTGACTCGACAAGGAAATCATTAGTTTTCAGGTCTTCCTGAGTCAAGTTTTATAATTCTTTCAATCCCTAGAAATGTTCTTTTATTTTTTTTTGCAAGTTTATTTTTTATTTAATATTTTTAGTTTTCAGCATTGATTTCCACAAGATTTTGAATTACAAATTTTCTCCCCATTTCTACCCTCCCCCCCACTCCAAGATGGCATATATTCTGGTTGCCCCACTCCCTAGTCAGGCCTCCCTTCTGTCATCCCACTGCCCTCCATCCCCTTTTCCGTTACTTTCTTGTAGGGCAAGATAAATTTCTATGCCCCATTGCCTGTATATCTTATTTCCTAGTTGCATGCAAAAACAACTTTTCTTTGAACATCTGCTTTTAAAACTTTGGGTTCCAAATTCTCTCCCCTCTTCCCTCCCCACCCACCCTCCCTAAGAAGGCAAGCAATTCAACATAGGCCATGTGTGTATCATTATGTAAAACCCTTCCACAATACTCATGATGTGAAAGACTAACTATATTTTGCTCCCTCCTATCCTGTCCCCTTTTATTAAATTTTCTCCCTTGATCCTGTCTCTTTTTGAAATTGTTTGCTTTTTATTACCTCCTCCCCCATCTTCTCTCCCTTCTATCATCCCCCATTTTTATCTCCTTCTTCATTCTTTCCTGTGAGTAAGATACCCATTTGAGTGTGTATGTTATTCCCTCCTCAAGTCAAATCCGATGAGAGCAAGATTCACTCATTCCCCCTCACCTGCCCCCTCTTCCCTTCCAATAGAACTGCTTTTTCTTGCCACTTTCATGCAAGATAATTTACCCCATTCTATCTTTCCCTTTCTGCCTCTCTCAATATATTCCTCTCTCATCCCTTAATTTGATTTGTTTTTTTAGATATCATCCCTTCATATTCAACTCACCCTGTGCACTCTGTCTATATGTGTGTGTATACATATATATATGTATATATATATATATGTGTGTGTGTGTGTGTGTGTGTGTATGTGTATATATATATATATATATATATATATATATATATATATATATTCCCTTCAGGTACCCTAATACTGAGGTCTCATGACTTATACACATCATCTTTCCATGTAGGAATGTAAACAAAACAGTTCAATTTTAGTAAGTCCCTTATGATTTCTCTTTCTTGTTTACCTTTTCATGCTTCTCTTGATTCTGGTGTTTGAAAGTCAGATTTTCTATTCAGCTCGGGTCTTTTCATCAAGAATGCTTAAAAGTCCTCTATTTTATTGAAACTCCATATTTTGCCTTGGAGCATGATACTCAGTTTTGCTGGGTAGGTGATTCTTGGTTTTAATCCTAGCTCCATTGACCTCTGGAATATCATATTCCAAGCCCTTTTGTCCCTTAATGTAGAAGCTGCTACATCTTGTGTTATCCTGATTATGTTTCCACAATACCCAAATTGTTTATTTCTGGCTGCTTGCGATACTCTCTCCTTGATCTGGGAGCTCTGAAATTTGACGACAACATTCCTAGGAGTTTTCTTTTTGGGATCTTCTTCAAGAGGCTATCACTGGATTCTTCCAATCTCCATCCTACCCTCTGGTTCTAGAATATCAGAGCAATTTCCCTTGATAATTTCTTGAAAGATGATATCTAGGCTCTTTTTTGATTATGGCTTTCAGGTAGTCCTATAATTTTTAAATTATCTCTGCTGGATCTATTTTCCAGGTCAGTGGTTTTCCCAATAAGATATTTCACATTGTCTTCCACTTTTTCTTTCCTTTGGTTCTGTTTTGTAATATCTTGATTTCTCATAAAGTCACTAGCTTCCACTTGCTCCAATCTAATTTTTAAGGAAGTATTTTCTTCAGTAGTCTTTTGGACCTCCTTTTCCATTTGGCTAATTCTGCCTTTCAAAGCATTCTTCTCCTCATTGGATTTTGGAGCTCTTTTGCCATGTGGGTTAGTCTATTTTTAAGATGTTATTTTCTTCAGTATTTTTTTGGGTCTCCTTTAGCAAGTCATTGACTTGTTTTTCATGGTTTTCCCACATCACTGTCATTTCTCTTCCCAATTTTTCCTCTACTTCTCTTACTTGCTTTTCCAAATCCTTTTTGAGCTTGTCCATGGCCTGAGACCAATTCATGTTTTTCTTGGAGGCTTTTGTTGTAGGCTCTTTGACTTTGTTGACTTCTTCTGGCTGTATGTTTTGGTCTTCTTTGTCACCAAAGAAAAATTCCAAAGTCTGAGACTGAATCTAAGTCTGTTTTCATTGCCTGTTCATGTTCCCAGCCAACTACTTGACCCTTGAGCTTTTCGTCAGGGTATGACTGCTTGTAGAGTAGAAAATACTTTGTCCCAAGCTTGAGGGGCTGCACTGCCATTTTCTGAACTATTTCTACACAGCAAGCTCTGCCATACCAGCACTTCTCCTCCCCCAAGAACCACCAATCCGGACCATGCTTCAGATCTTAAGGAGGCTCTGTACTTCCTCTCTGATCTGCCACTTAATTCCTACCATGAGTTGGACCTGGAGCCAGAAGCAACTGCAGCTGAAGCTCTGGAAGCAGCCTCAGAGCTGCACCACCTCTGCCACCCCCAGGGTGGTGGCCGACCATTTACTCCTTTCACTCTGTCCCAGCAGTTTTTCCCACTAACCTGCTCTGTTGCCTTTGGTGTTTGTTGGTTGAGAAGTCTGGTAACTGCCACAGCTCACTGATTCAGGGCACTACACCTGTTCTGCCCAGCTCCCAGTCTGGTTGGTCCTGGCGTGGCCCATGCTGGGCTCTGCTGCTCCCAGCTCCGGGTGATAGACCTTACCCAGAGACCATCCAGGCTGTGCTGGGCTGGAGCCCTGCTTTCCTCTGCTATTTCACGGGTTCTGCAGTTCTAGAATTTGTTCAGAGCCATTTTTATAGGTGTTTGGAGGGACCTGGGGGAGAGCTTTAGGCAAGTCCCTGCTTTCCAGCCGCCATCTTGGCTCTTCCCCCATAAATGTTCTAAACTGGCATTTTGATCCAAACTCTAAAATATTATAACCTTCTCAAGGGAAAAAAGACAATTTACAGAACTGACAGTTCATATGAGAATTAAACTCTCATCATTATCTCTTCATTTTATACCTACCATCACTGTAGGGAAAGAGCTTTTAAATCTCTAATGTTTGGAGCCAGTTTTTACTCTGAACATAATAGTGAAGCAGCTTGCTGTTTTTCCATTCCAAACTATTTCAGTCTTTTCATGTGCCTCTTCCAGATGAGAACAAAACAAAACCAAGAACAAAAACTCAACAGCAACCCACCACCATTTTGTAGCTTGCCCAGGTTTCCCAAATGCACCCTGCCAAATTGGAACAAGTATCGTGCATTCTGTGTCCAATGTGACTAGTCGAAATGAATGCAAATATTGGAAAACTTCATTCATTTGAACGAGTAATTAGGAGCAATCCTATCCTAAGTAAGACAAATTTTTAAAAGAAACAATTTTGTTATAATGACACATTTTTAGAACTATGGTCTAAGATATAAATGGGTACCAGTAAATCAAATGTGATGAATTAAGAAAGCATTTTAGCTTATGATAGCATTCTCTAACTTACATATGGTGTTATAGAGTATGTTCTATCCGATGCCATTCCTTTCAATTTATTGCAGTTCTTGTTCATCCTTCATTCTTGAAGAGGACCGATGACATCATGAAGGTGATGTCTTGACTTCCATGTGAACTGATTTTAAGTGAGGTAGAGTTGCGCAAAGTTGTCAGCCTCACTCTCTCCTTGAGAGTCATCAATGTCCGGTAGCAAGAAAAAAGTCGAGATGACTAGCGATTTCCTCTTTAATTCATTGAGCGTGTACTGAACATCTCCTCAGTGCAAAGAAAGTGACAGCATGGCTTAAATGGTAGAAAGCTGGCCTTGAAGCCGTGCAGATCTGGGTTCAGATACCACCCCCAATATATAGTATACTGACTGGGTGACCCTAGGCGAGTCACTGAACATCTTTGTCATGGAGACAACTCTTTGAAAAATGATTCCAGGCTGCATTGGTTGAGGAAGTTCCCCCCAGGGAGCTCCCTAAAGCGACGAAGCCACAAATCCAGTCCCTGTCCCTAAGAGAGCGGGAGGAAGAGAAGGAAAGCTTTGTCATTTCCTAGTTTGCCAAGTCCTTTCCAATTTTCCTTTTCCTTTTCTCCTCCTACCCCTGGGAGGTGAGCCCCGTTATTATCCCCACTTTATAGATGAGGAGCTGAAAAGAATGGTAACAAATAGAAACATTCTGCGTCCTCAGTGAGCTTCCATTCTCCTGGTAAGTAACTGTAAGATACTTTGAGAAGAAGCAGACCGGTTAAAAAACTAGAGCCACGAGGGAAGGCTTCGTGTAGGCCTCACCTGAGGAAATCCCAAAGGACGCCGAGGTTTCTAAGAGGGCGAGGTAAGGAAGGAATCCATCCTGTAGGCTGTCAGCATTCTTGACCCCTTTCTTCACCCTCACGCGGGTTCTTCAGGAAGTCAAGCAAACCTGGAGTGCAGTCTAATGTAGATAACCAACCTTTCGTTTGGTGACTGTGCGTAAAAACGTTGGAGATTTTCAAAGCTTCGACTTTTTCATATATGGATATTACTTAGTTTACTAAAATGGATTACTGGGCTAGAGTTATAGGCAGAGTTAGGTTTCTACATGTGCCACGTAGTAGTTGTATGACTCTGAGTAAGTCATTTTAACCTTTATGTGACTCACACAATTCACTAGGACATATTTAATAAGTTATAGACTGCTTGTGATCTGCAGTGGCAGATGGAATTTCTCCCATGGAGATGCTACCCTGGAGGCAGAAGGGGGTGAAAATCAGGTTCTTATATTCATATTTTCAAAAAAATTAAATAAAAAAGTTCCTTACACAAATGGTATGATTCAGGATTTATTGAATATAAAACATTTTAACATCTTAAAAGAACTATATAAATTTCATCTCTTGTTATCAAATGACAGATCCTAACTGGAAAGTATAACAGTGCCTGACAATTATACAGAAAATGTATTCCAATAGTAGCAGCTAGCCGGCACAGAGGATAGACGGATGAACATAAAGTCAGAAGGACCTGAGTTAAAATCTAGTCTCCAACACACACTAGCCATGTGACCCTGGGCAAGTCTCTTAACCTCTCTCAGCCTATTTTCTCATCTGTATAATTGTATTAAAAACCATACCTTCCTTACAAGGATGCTGTGACTAAAGTCAGATTTGTGCAGTTCTCTGAGTTGTTAGCAGTAGTAATGATAAAGAGAAACAGTTACTATTTAATATTGGCGAGGAACCCTGAGGCTCTTTCCCTCCCAGTTTGAGTTTTTTTTCTTTTTTTCTAATTAAAGGGCCATCACTTGACTTACTTCATAAAGAGGCCTGTTCATTGAATGGCCATTACCTCACTCTAAATGAGTACATGAAAAGGCCTTAGCTTAAAAGGGCCAGGGTCTCCCATTGTATCCTGGGTCATTTCCAGTCATCCTGATGAATATCTCATCACTGGATCCAGATGGCTCTGGAGGAGAAAGTGAGGCTGGTGACCTTGCACAGTCCTCCCTCATTCAAATCAAAGTCAACAGCAAGTCATGGCATCATTTCCTGATGTCATGGTCCTCTTCAAGAACAAAGGACAAACACAACAACCAGTAATAATGATCACAATGATAAGATGCTAGAAATTTCCAGCCTCAAAATTGCCACCCAAATGTGGCAGATACCCCATTTCACAAATCATCATCACAAATAAGGAGGAGATGATAACACTGTGCTTTTCCCTGGTCAGACCACATATCAAATACTGCGTTCAGTTCTTTGTATTACATTTTTGTCAGGATATTTCTAAGCTGGAGAGCAAGCAAAATGGTGAAGAACTTCAAAATCATGTAATATGAAGACTGTTTGAAGGGACTGTATTGGAGAGGGAAGGGCTATTTAGCCTAGAAACAGGGGTTCCTAAACTGGGGTCCATGAACTTTTTTTTTAAAAAATGTATTTTTAATACAAATTTTGTTTTATTTTCAGATCTGAATTCTCTTCCTTCTGTTTCCCCTTCCCCCATCCACTAAGAAAACAAAAAACAAAAATTATACACATACACACACACAAACACATTTGAAAGAGATATTCAAGCAAAACAAATTCCCACATCAGCTATGTCCAAAAAAGAAAAAGAAAAGTTTCAATCTTCCCTCTTGAGTCTATCACTTGTCTACCCAGAGATAAATGGCTTGTGCCATCATGAGTCCCCTAGAATCATGGCTCGTCATTTTGTTGATCACAGTAACTAGGTCTTTCCTAGTAGCTTGCCTTTATGGTGTTGTTGTTATAGCCTAGATTGTCCCCCTGGTTCACATTCATACAAGTCTCCCCAAATTTCTCATTTCACCATTCCCTACAGCACAGTAGCATTCCATCACATTCATATAGGAATGGCTAGTGATGAGGAAGTCAAAGAAAACTTGGCTTTTGATAAAGGGTAACCAGAAGAATGGTCTTCCCACTGACAGACGTGGGGAAATCAAGAAGAACTGATGTTAGAGAATGTCATATGTCATCATTCATTTAGTTCTTTAAGCTATGTAGTTATGTAGAAAAAAGACACTACTTCTGTTGTGGTTCAATACCAGGGTGTCTCCAGTTATCTGGAAAAATAACATGAAAATTCTCGTCAAAATTTTCAAGTAAAATTTTGATTCATTTTCATTTTAAAGATAAATACATGACACAAAGCACAGGAAAAGTGAGTATTTGTGTGCGGGAGGAGTTGTGAAAACAGAGGGACAGTTTATAATGATTAATCCCTAGATAGATTTTCTTACCTAATTAAATTAAGCACTCTTTACCACCTTCTGTGTAGATATGTTTAAGTACATAGCCTGAATTATTATTTTTGAAAATGAATCAGCACAGTGTCAGCTAGGGTTAAATAAATGGGTAGTAGAGTGTTCCACTCCAATCCGATTACCTGGGTTTTAGCCCTGACTCTAGTTATCTGTATAACCATGAGTCAGTAACCTAAAATTTTTTTACCCTAGTTTTCTCATCTTTTCAATGGGAACAGTGCTCCCTGGCCAGCCTACTGTCAGAGTTGTTGTGAATATCAAATGTATATGAACTTATATGGAGCAATTGTTGAGAAAGGAGGAGACATGGAGAGAGTGTGGTGTCTTAGAAACCAGAGTAGAGGGTATCCAGATTGAAGAGGTAGTCAGTAGTGATAAATGCTGTGGATAGGTCAATGGGATTGTGATCAGAGCAGAAAAAAAAAACCCACTGGATGGAATA
This sequence comes from Trichosurus vulpecula, assembly GCF_011100635.1. Classification (NCBI taxonomy): domain Eukaryota; kingdom Metazoa; phylum Chordata; class Mammalia; order Diprotodontia; family Phalangeridae; genus Trichosurus; species Trichosurus vulpecula. Next base: position 264,354,010 of record NC_050580.1, on the reverse strand, counting down.
ATTAAAAAAAAAACTGGGTACCGATGTGAGTTTATAGAACTGTAGATTAAGAGCTAGAAGAGATATTAGAAGCCCATTTTAGGGGGGCGGAGCAAGATGGTGGCTGGAAAAGCAGGGACTTGCATGAGCTCTGCCCCAGGTCCCTCCAAAAACCTATCAAAATGGCTTTGAACAAATTCTAGAGCTGCAGAAGCCACAGAATAGCAGAGGGAAGCAGGGCTTCAGCCCAGGACAGCCTGGTTGGTCGCTGGGTAAGGTCTACCGCTTGGAGCTGGGAGCAGAGCAGAGCCCAGAGTGGTCCGCGCCCGGACCAACCAGACCAGGAACTGGGCGGAATAGGCCCTATTGCCCTGAATCAGTGAGCTGTGGCAGTTACCAGACTTCTCAACCCACAAACACCAACAACAGAGAAGGTTAGTGGGAAAAGCTGCTGAGACAGAGTGAAAGAACTACAGCTGCAGTTGCTTCTGGCCCCAGGCCCACCTGGTGGGAGGAATTAAGTGAAGGATCAGAGTGGGAGTGCAGAGCCTGCTTAAGATCTGAGTCTGGTCCAGGTTGGTGGCTCTTGGGGGAGGAGGAGCGCTGCTGTGGCAGAGCTTGCTGTGTAGCTCTGAAAACAACAGCGCATCCCCTCAAGCTTGGGACAAAGTACTCTATACTCTACAAGCAGTCATACCTCGATGAAAAACTCAAGGGTCAAGTAAGTTGGCTGGGAACATGAACAGGCAGCGAAAACAGACTCATATTCAGACTCAGACTTTGGAATCTTTCTTTGGTGACAAAGAAGGGCAAAACATACAGCCAGAAGAAGTCAACAAAGTCAAAGAGCCTACAACAAAAGCCTCCAAGAAAAACATTAATTGGTCTCAGGCCGTGGAAGAGCTCAAAAACGATTTGGAAAAGCAAGTTAGAGAAGTAGAGGAAAAATTGGGAAGAGAAACGAGAATGATGCAAGAAAACCATGAAAAACAAGTCAATGACTTGCTAAAGGAGACCCAAAAAAAATAATGAAGAAAATAACATCTTAAAAAAATAGACTAACTCAAATGGCAAAAGAGCTCCAAAATCCAATGAGGAGAAGAATGCCTTGAAAGGCAGAATTACCCAAATGGAAAAGAAGGTCCAAAAACCACTGAAGAAAATACTTCCTTAAAAATTAGATTGGAGCAAGTGGAAGCTAGTAACTATATGAGGAATCAAGATATTTTAAAACAGAACCAAGGGAATGAAAAAATGGAAGACAATGTGAAATATCTCATTGGAAAAACCACTGACTTGGAAAAAAGATCCAGGAGAGATAATTTAAAAATTATTGGACTACCTGAAAGCCATCATCAAAAAAAAAAGAGCCTAGATATCATCTTTCGAGAAATTATCAAGGAGAACTGCCCTGATATTCTAGAGCCAGAGGGTAAAATAGAAATTGAAAGAATCCACCTCCTGAAATTGCCTCCTGAAAATGATCCCCAAAAGAAAACTCCTAGGAATATTGTTGCCAAATTCCAGAGCTCCCAGATCAAGGAGAAAATACTGCAAGCAGCCAGAAAGAAACAATTTGAGTATTGTAGAAATACAATCAGAATAACACAAGATCTAACAGATTCTACATTAACGGATCGAAGGGTTTGGAATATGATATTCCAGAGGTCAATGGAGCTAGGATTAAAACCAAGAATCACCTACCCAGCAAAACTGAGTATCATACTCCAAGGCAAAATATGGATTTTCAATAAAATAGAGGACTTTTAACCCTTCTCAGTGAAAAGACCAGAGTTGAATAGAAAATTTGACTTTCAAACACAAGAATCAAGAGAAGCATGAAAAGGTAATCAAGAAAGAGAAATCATAAGGGACTTACTAAAGTTGAACTGTTTTATTTACATTCCTACATGGAAAGATGATGTGTATAAGTCATGAGACCTCAGTATTAGTGTAGCTGAAGGGAGTATATATACAGACAGAGGGCACAGGATGAGTTGAATATGAAGGGATAATATCTAAAAAAATCAAATTAAGGGATGAGAGAGGAATATATTGAGAGAGGAAGAAAGGGAGAGATAGAATGGGGTAAGCTATCTCACATAAAAGTGGCAAGAAAAAGCAGTTCTGTTGTGAGGGAAGAGGGGGCAGGTGAGGGGGAATGAGTGAATCTTGCTCTCATCGGTTTTGACCTGAGGAGGGAATAACATACACACTCAATTGGGTATCTTACCCCACAGGAAAGAAGGAGGAAGGAGATAAAAAAGGGGGGACAATAGAAGGGAGGGCAGATAGGGGGAGGAGGTAATCAAAAGCAAACACTTTTTAAAAGGGACAGAGTCAAGGGAGAAAATTGGATAAAGAGGGATAGGATAGGAAGGAGCAAATTACAGTTAGTCTTTCACACCATGAGTATTGTGGAAGGGTTTTGCATAATGATACACATGTGATCTATGTTGAATTGCTTGCCTTCTTAGGGAGGGTGAGCGGGGAGGGAAGAGGGGAGAGAATTTGGAACTCAAAGTTTTAAAAGCAGATGTTCAAAGAAAAGTAGTTTTTGCATGCAACTAGGAAATAAGATGTAAAGGCAATGGGGCATAAAAATTTATCTTGCCCTACAAGAAAGTAAGGGAAAATGGGATGGGGGCGGGGACTGGGGTGACAGAAGGGAGCATTGCCTGGGGAACGGGGCAATCAGAATGTATGCCATCTTGGAGTGGGGGAAGGTAGAAATGGGGAGAAAATTTGTAATGCAAACTTGTGAAAATTAATCCTGAAAACTAAAAATATTAAATAAATAATAAAAAAGCAAAGCAAAAAAAGAAGCCCATTTTTCAGATGAGAAGATTGAGGAACTGATTTGCCTCTGGTCACAAAGGTATTAACTATCTGAGGCAGGATTCAAACTCAGATCTTCCCGATCCCAAATCCAGCACTCTATCTACTATGTAAGCTAGGTATCCCCTGTAGCTTCAGTAAAGCTTTGAAGGAAGAATGCTAGATCACCAAGAGCAAGCAAAGAAGTAGAGGTAAAGCCTTTTTCCAAATAAGATGGTGATGAAAATGAAGACATACATGGAATAGTATTTTAAAAGGGTCAAAAAGTAAAGATCTTTTTTTTTAGGATTCAGACAACTAATCATGCTCTGGTGTAGACAGGAAGGAATCAGTAGAGGGAGAGATTTAAGATGTCAGGGAGCACATAAGTAGATGAGATTTAAAAAAAAAAGGTAGAAAGATTAGCCTTTCTAAATAGCAGTCATTTCTGAGAGATGAGGGAAGGGAATTGACAAGAAGAGTAGAGAATAGATACTGATAAGTTTGGAGTTATAAAAGATGGAAGTTTAGAGAATTCAGGTTAGATGACTTCAGACTTCTTAACTGAAGATAAGAGTATGTGTTGTGAATGTGGAGGTGGACTGGAAGCTTGAGAAGATTTCAGTGCAATTCAACAAACAACTCTTAAATTATCACTGTGTGTAGTATGTTGTGCTGGGAGCTAGAGTTCTGAGAAAATCGAACAGTTATTGTCCTCATGGAGCTCACTTATTATTATATATAATTATATGTATTATAATATATAAAATATGCTGTAATTATTATATCTACTTATTATTATTATGTATTATTAATACAACACATGCTCACATGCGTTGGAGGGGAAGCACTAACAAGAGGGGCAGTCAGAAAAGGTTTTGTGTAGAAGGTGGTGCCTGAATTGAGCCTTGAAGGAAGCGAAGGACTCCAGGGTGGTGTGAAGGGTAGGAAAAGGATTAGAACGATAACTGTGGGAAATTAGATAGGAATCACTAAATAATGAGTAAGATTGCTGGGAATCAGAGGAGGCTCAGCTGAAGTTGTGCAAAAGAAATTTATTTTCAATGAAATAAGCGCGATATTTTTTCTCCATTGACATTCCACATCATGGAACCAGGGGTTGAGAAATAAATCCACTGTGTAGATATTACATAGCATTGCAGATTAGCAAGCCAAAAAGGATGAAGGGTCAGAGGCACAGCAGATTCTAAGGTGGAGGATTTTAGTGGTCCCTGAAATTACTAATTATAGAATCAAAACTGGGTGAGAGGCTTGAGCTACCAGATTAGAGTAGTTCAACTGGGTGATTAGAGAGGGGTGGAGAGACAGGAAGTCATAATGATTGGGAATAGCAGATTTAGAAAAAGTGAGGGAGGGGGAGGGATGGAAGAATAAGACCGTGATGAGACAGGGAAATTTTAGAATTCACTGTCTTAGTGGGAATGCAATTCCATGTCACGGTAGTGTCAAAATTGTGACCATGCGGGGATGTAGAAGAGACAAGGAAATGGAAGGTGTTCAAAATGAGGAGTGTAAGGATCTGTTGGGTCAAGATGGAGCTAAGACCCCACCTATGTAGTTGGGGTCATCTTCAGTGATGAAGAGCACAATCTCATTCATGATCTTGACAGAAATGATTATTTCTCTCATATATTATTAACCAATTAATATCAGGGGGAAGGGGAGATCCAGGTGTTTTTTTTCCTTTCTATTTATTTCCTCATTTAAAGTCCAGCCTCTCAAGGACATTATTTCTTACCTTGCCCAAAAATTTATCCCACTCAGACCCCCTTAGCCAGATGGAATTTTTACCCCACTATTGCTCATTGTTCACCGACTGGTGGAGGATAGATCCTTTTGTATAGATTGCCCAAGGCAGCAGTGGTGAGATTTGAGATGAGTCTTTCTTTGTCCATATGACCAGAATCAGGTACCCAGCCCCTCATTAGAATAGGCCTACTTCTTATTATAATACTCCTTCTCTCATCACTTGTTGATGTTGAATACCCACTCTTCCAAGGGTGAGTGTTGAGAGGTTTCCATGGAAGCCAAATAACCATCATGTTATTAATTATCTGCCAGCCATGATTAATAAAATCAATTGTTAATTACCCAGAAACTATGTCTCTCAAACTTTTCACATTTCACAATCTCTTGTTTGGGGTCTTCGATAAAACCACCACATGGGGGTGTTTTCTTCTAAATCTCAGTAGAGGATGCAACCACATCCTACGGGCTGTCCACTCTTGTCACTTAGCCAGCCCCCTTTCCCAGTCCCAATGCTCTCTGATGCCGGCCTTTGTGCCAGTTTTAATGCAGTACTTGGTTGGTAATATGTTGCAGCCTACCCGATCCCGCTCAATGCGCCACTATTGTCCTTTCAGTGATATTCACTTAACCTCAAAGATTGTAGCATCCCAGCACTCTCAGCCATATGAAGGCTTATCAACATGAGTACGTAAGTTTCCAAGAACGCTGTTGGTGGGACGGGGAGGAGAGGATGTAACACTGAACAACGTGCATGAATTACTGAGGAAGGTAGGAGGGTGATCTAGAGGTCCGCAGAGGATATCAGTGGTCAAGCAGATAGGTTAGTATAGTTATGTATAACAGGGAAAGCTATGAAAGGAATAGGACAGAAAATGTCCTAGAAACAGCAGGGTAATACCAGCATTGTTCTGGTTCATTCCTTTGGATGTTTGACTGGCAGGATGGGAGGGTATGATAAAAGGAACAGTTTTCCATTGTGTGGTATCTTCACAGCAAAGTCAGGTTTCAGTCCAAATTAGGAGTTGGAATAGGCATTTAAGGAAAAGATCGAGGATGAAGGAAGGTTGTTTAAAATAGCAACAGAGCACTCCACAAGGCTCATGAAGTGGTAGAAATGGATTTGGGAAGCATTAACCTCATATTTGCTAGAAAAATAGAGGCAATTTGGTGTAACAGAGTCAGGAAAACCTGCGCTTGTTCTCAGGCAATTCACTAGGAGTTATTTATCTGCTAAGTATTAGGCAGGTACAGTCTAGTGGAGGGCATTCCCATACCAGGAGCTCCCTTGGCTGAGGAAATCACAGACATAAGAATTCAAGTTTTCATGCATTTATACAAGACACACCCAAAGTAATTCTTAAATCTCCTTTGAGGGTTTTTGGCTATTGATTATTTTAATAATGAGCAAATTGAAATGAAATAATTTGCTCAGTGGTACAGTGTGTCAGACTGAGTGGCATCAAAGTAAACGGCTATAACCACAACCTAACAATTCAACTTCCTTATTTCTGGCATGCTTAATTTGTTTTCTCTCTGAAATATAAGCCTCTAAAAAGGCTTTTAATTATTTCTAACTCATATTTGAAATTCCGAGGATTTTGAAACAAAATGCCTTTTCTTCAAACCTATTATTATAAGTCTAGAAAATTGTTTCCTAGTTAATTCTTCTACTGTAAGAAACAAAGTAGGAAAAAGAAGTTGAAACTAAAAGTAAAGAGACTTTTACATTACATGTACAAGCATTGTGACCCTCTGGGATCTTTCATTGTTTCCTCCTCTAATTATTTGTAGCAAAAGTCACCATCAGAATCCTTTCTTGGCCGAGAGAAGAGATCTAATTCTCAGTCATATATTGGACGCCCAATTGAGCTTGACAAGATCTTGCTGTCCAAGGTTAAAGTGCCTCACACCTTTGTCATCCACTCCTACACACGGCCAACCGTATGCCAGTATTGCAAGAAGCTTCTCAAAGGGATTTTCAGACAGGGCTTACAGTGTAAAGGTAAGGAAGCACTTATTTTTGGACCAATTTCTTAAGGTCAGTAAGAGTTGAAAATTCAAGTTTGTTTACCAATTAAAGTCTGAGCACCTTAGCTATCCATCAGTCTGAAATCAGTCAACAAGCATCAATGCTTACTCTTCACCGGGCATGGCGAAATGCATGTTTTTTTGTTACGTGAATTCTTCTCCAGTGCGTGAGTCCATGATTGCTTATCTCTGTCATTCTGATCAGATTGTAGGTTCAACTGTCACAAGCGCTGTGCACCCAAAGTACCAAACAACTGCCTGGGTGAAGTCGCCATTAATGGAGGTAGGTTGAAGGGATTCTTGGGTTCTTCTTGGGCTCTGCAAGTGACCAAATGTTGTGTCCTCAATACTTCCTTGTTAGGTAAAGAGAATCACTTAATGAGTAATTTTTTTCTCCTCCCACATCTAAATTCTCTGATCTGCCTAATGTGAGTTATTACCTGAGCTTGGCATATACAACTCAACTGAGCACATTCCAGGAAAGTCTTCATTTCGGTGCATTAAGCTTCAAAAAGTCCTCAAATATTCGAGAATACAGTGCAGCCATTGATGTTTTAATGGTGATCTCAAATGCTAATTCCTAAAGAGCTTTCACATGTCTGCTAGATCAGAGCCCTGTTCATTCTGATTGGTAATATACAGACTTTAGGGCCGCGATTGCCTACGAGCTACAGTTATTGATCTGCCCCTTCCCTCCGCCCCCCCACAGAGATAATACACTCAATAGTGTTCCCAAGAGGAAGAAGAGGAAAGTGGATATGCTATTAACCACAGGCAAATAATCCTCTTGCTTTTCCCTTACCTCCATAGGGTTAGTTCATTTTGAATGGCGCACATGAACATGTTAACATATACTACATACATGTTCTCTCTTCCAGATATTCTTAATCTAGGGTTTGTGAATTTATGTTCAAAAATTCTTTTTATATTTTTATTTTAATATAAGTGGTTTCCTTTGTAATCCTATGTATTTTATTTTATGCGTTTAAAAACATTATTCTGAGGAGTCTGTAGGTTTCACTTGACTGAGAAAGGGAGTCCAGAGGTAAAAATGTTAAGAATCCTTGCTCAGACTTCATCAGAACAAAATGGGTTTTTTTTTTGGTTACTTTACTAATTTATTTACTTTTAGTTTTCAACATTCATTTCCATAAGATTTTTAGTTCTAAATTTTCTCCCCTTCTCTCTCTTCCCCCCTCCCCAAGATGGTGTGCAATCTGATATAGGATATACACATACATTCAGATTAAACATGTTTTCCCATTAGTCATGTTGTAAAGAAGAATTAGTACCAATGGGGGAAACCAACAAAATTGGATTTTCAGGGAGTCCATTTTAAAAAAATCATCCTTGTGAACTTCCTTTTAGAACTTGGAATACGGCATAAAAAATTGTGAAGGGAGGCAACACGGTGGAATAGCAAGTGCTCCACCTCCAGTCACAGGATTCTGATTCAAATCCCCACTCTGACACGTCCTGCCTGAATGACCTTGGACAAGTCACTTAACTTCCTTGACCCTTCTGTCTTTATAGGAGGAAGTTGGTCTAGATGACTTCTGATTCCTCTTCCAGCTCTAAATCCGTGATCTATTCTGTTCCTCTGTAATCTAATACAGATCACTCACTCTGAAGATGAAAAAAAAAAACAAACCTAATTTTTATTTCTAGAGATTCCCATCCCATGCCATTAGTCCTCAGGATAGTATTCCCACAGACAAGATCCCTAAAACAGTAAAGTTTTTCATGACCTTGGGTAGATTTCGTATCTGTTCTCCAGAGCATAAGGGTAACATAATAATGCTCAAAACATGATAGGGGAAGTGGGTTCAGTGTTTGAAATATTGTAAGGATTCTGTGAGGTATAGGCAAAGAATGGTTCCTTTACTTGGAGACAAATTTATTTCACCTGGAAAGAAAAGGTGGGGATAGTTCTCCAAGAAAACATTCCAGTGTTGCCTTTTGGCATTTAGTTCTCTGAATTAACTGCCAAAATCGAGAGGTTGGCGATTTTCCCACTTCCTACAGTGTGGTGTTGACTCTGTGTCAAGCATAGTGAATATCAGGGTAGGTTTGACAGCTACAACTGTGGGAGAACAGAGCGATTTCAGAGATGCCGTTGATTGCTTTGAAAATGTTATTTCCAATACACGCTGAACGAAACGGTAAACTCTCAATTTCCCTACTTTTTGTAGCATGGCGGGCTGGTGTTCCTAAGCAATCAATTTCTAATTTTAAAGTAAATACTTTGCATTACCACCTAATGATAATGTATTATATCCACCAGCTGCTAATATTTAGGACTGTGTTATTTACATTTTGAGTGTGTCAGAAATTTAAAGGCAGTTTCTTAAACGACCTGTTTCTTCTTAGAAACAGCAATTAAGAAGTATGACCAGCATCAGCTAATGAGTCCGATTGTCCTCCCCATTGGGTAACAAGCTATATGAGCGTACTGTGGATTCCCCTGTGCGCTTCTGCTTGTCAGAGCAGAGATAGAGGAGGGTTGGATCCAGGGGTGTGTTAAGTGACCTCCTATGCTTTTGCATCTGCCGTCGTCTTTACAAATGGCACATTTTCTCTCTTCTTGCCATGGCCCTCCATATCAGTAGGCCAAGGCACCTCAAGCTCTGCCATTTGAAACCAACAAATGAACATTATCTTCTCCTATAGTCATAGATTCCCAGGAAAATAAAGTAAATGAGAATTAGGAACCACTTACAAACATCTTTTAGGATTACTGATTGATTTTCCTTAGGCATGCTCAGTTTTATTTTAGCCCCTGGCCCCACAGCTGGATCACTGTTTATTTTCAAGGTTGACTTAATCCAATTTTCCAGATTTGCTTAGCCCTGGAGCAGAGTCTGATGTGGTCATGGAGGAAGGCAGTGATGACAATGACAGTGAAAGAAATAGCGGTCTCATGGATGACATGGAGGAATCCATGGTCCAGGATTCCGAGGCGGCCATGACAGGATGCCACAGTGACAACGGGGATGTGCAGGACCCGGATCCAGACCATGATGATTCCAACAGAATGATCAGGTGAGAAGCTCTAGGACTGCTTCCTCTAAGGGGACTGTTTCAGAATAAAATAGTGGAATCAGAAGTTTTAAACTCTTATCCTGGAGGTATTTTAAAGGTATCGATGGATCTGGAATTGTGTAGATGGTCAACATTGGCGCCAGGAAGACCTGCCTCTGAGGTATATTCGCTACAAAGCTTGGGCAAGTTTACTTAAATGTCAGTAATCCAGGCAACCGAAGACTAAATTATAGGAGACATGGTAGTCTACATCAGCTTTCACGCTGAGACTTCTCCACACTGATGAAGTCACAGGTCTGAAACCCAGGCCCGCCTCCTTCCTCAGTCTTTTTCACGTGTACCTGGTTGGGGCAGTGGACAGAGTGCCAGGCCTAGAGTCTGCAAGACTGGAGTTCAAATATGGCCTCAGACACTCATTAGCCATGAGATCCTGGGCGAGGCACTTAACCCCTGTTTCCCTCAGTTTCCTTATCTGTAAAATAGGGATGGGGATGGTTGCAATAGCTTCCCAAGTTTGTTTTGAGGATCACATGAAATAAGAGGTGTAAAGGCTTAGCGTAGTGCCTGACCCCTAATAAGCATTATGTAAAAGTTAGCCAACTATTAAAATAATTTATTGTTGGTACATTTGTGAAATAGTTGTATACTGTGATTGGGAAGTCCAGTCGAGATTCTTTATTCCCAACGTGTCTTTGAATTCAGCTAAAATAGCAAATGCTTAGTAAGCCTTCCTCTGTTCAGAGCATTGTGCTAAGTTGTGGGAGAGTCATGAAGTCTGATCAGTACGACACGGTCGTTGTCCTCAATGGACCGAACGCTCAGTTTGAAGGATTAGACGCAAAAGGACATCCATTATACTAAAAAACGGCACAATCAGTGTCTGAGAGTTAGAAAACAACTTTACATAGATTGTGGAACATTCTGTGCCCATTTGCTCCCAAAAATTTCCTCAAAATTTGCTAAAAACAGGGTTAGTTAACATCTATTGAAAAGTCTCTGTCAAGAGATACAAAGGTATTGGTATCTGCTGTTTCAGTATTTTTACAAGACCTGTATTATCAATTAATACTGTTACCAATTTAAGAGTAATAGCACCATATTATCTTATTTCATGTATAAATATAATTTCATACTTGCAAACAAATATTCCATAGGATCGACTAGTTATCTCCCCTGATGAAAATGCTAATACTTTATATCTCAAAGATTTTATTCAATTATAGAAAGCCGTTGTTTCCTTCACCTGTCGTGTAAGTCTTCTTAACATCAAATATACAAGAAGAATGGTAGAAGAGCAGCTTATTCCAATGTCTTTTCTACCGCTCGAATCAATGTAAAATAGTAATTATGTCAGAAAGGTTAGTTGTAAGAGTAGTTGTAATCGTAATAAGAGTGCCTTAGTGTTTACAAAAACCTTCCCCTTAACCACTCCATGAGGTAGTATAAGGATTGTTATCCGCATTCTACAGATGAAGAAAAGCTCAGCTTCAGAAACTTTAAGTGATCTGCACACACATAAGCTATATTATTATAAATTACAAATTTTGTTCCTCTTTGCTAATTGAACAAATTCATTCGTTGTCAAATTCAATTCAGTTCGAGCATTTATGTGCCTACACTGTGCTTGAGTCCAAGGAATGCAAAAACAAAAACAAAATCATCCTTGCCTTTAAGGCCCTCTTCTACTGAGAGAATTAAATATGTGTACAGATAAATAAATGCAATGTAATTCCAGGAGAAGAAAAGAAATAGCTAGTGGGATCAAGAAAAGACTTGTTTATGAGATAGCACCTGAGAGGATCTTGGAAGTCAGGAATTTAAGAGACAGAGGGAGTGTGTGGTGTGTGTGTGTGTGTGTGTGTGTGTGTGTGTGTGAGAGAGAGAGAGAGAGAGAGAGAGAGAGAGAGAGAGAGAGAGAGAGAAGAAGAAGAGAGCAAAGAATTGAAGGATTCATATAAAAGATTATGATAATAAAATTCTTTGAAGCCACCAACGATTGCCAAATAATCCATTAACACAACTTGCCTGGTTATTTTTATGCACTAGGAGAGGTCTGTCCCCTGGCCATCTGTCGCTTGCATGCATGCCTTTAGTAACTATGGCCTCTGGGAAAGACAAAGTAGAAGAATCAAAACAAATCTATCACAAAGACTGGAAAAACAACTCAGAGATTCAAACCTGAGTCTCCTGACATTTAGTCCATGTGACACTTGTCAATCAATTGACTTCTCAGAGGATCAGTAACCTCATTTGGAAATGAGGAATTTAGACTGTCATCTCTAAGACCTTTCTAGCTTTAGTATTCTGTGATCTGGAACCTATTAATGGGGAATCACAGTTGCATCATTCTCATATATGAAGGACATCACATTTCTAGTAGGAGGCTCTCTTTTCAAAACATATCCACATTCCAGTTAACAAGCTTAGATAATATAAAATATAAACACATTAGACATGTCCTGAAATAGCTCATAAAGATGTTAATATCTCTACATGGAGGGCCAGAGTTTAGACATTTGATTTCATTGATACTGAGAACTGCAAGGTGAAGAAACTCCTACTGGCAAGCTGGCACCTTCTCAGCAATTTATATTCTTAGGGAGTTTCCTAGAGCAATGAGAGGTGAGTAAGCGACATGGCCAGGGCCGCGCAGATAGGATTTGTCAAAGATGAGACTTAGGTTTTCAGACAGAGCTACATAGTTATCTACATAATTAGTTCTACATACTGTACTCCTGCACCAAGACAGTAATATATTAAGCCCCAAATTCAGATATTTATTAGATGTTCGTTAGTTTTAATGTGCAGATATGAAGTCAGTCCTAGCCTTCAGTGCGATGTACCTCTGTGTGTATGAGCATGGTTAATTGCAACTGTCCGGTTTTGTTTCAGTGGAAACTGTAGGATCACTTTAGTACTTCTTTTCTGGAAAAAGATATATATATATATATATATATATATATATATATATATATATATATATATAGTTATTTATATTATAGATGTATAGTGATAAGCGTATCTATGCATGTCTTTGAATGAGAAAGGGGTCTGTATGTGAAAATATTTCTTCCTTAAAATACTTTTACTTTTCTCCAAGCCCATCAACCAGTAACAATATTCCTCTCATGAGAGTGGTTCAGTCTATCAAACACACAAAAAGGAAAAGCAGCACGGTAATGAAGGAAGGATGGATGGTTCACTACACAAGCAAAGACACGCTGGTAAGAATCGCTGTGAGCAGAGCTTTCTCTTTTCGATCTGGTCCTAATTATCTAAGTTGCAACTACTTTATAAATGATGCTTGATGCTTAATGTCTGAGCCACAGGGAGTGAACCTCAACCTGCCTGTCAGCAGAGAATTAGTTTAAACACACAGCTAATCTGTAGGTGTCAGATACAGTCGAAAAAGCAATTGTATTAGGAAAAAAATGTGGCAAGAAGTTCCCAGAAAACAAGATCATTTATTCTCTTGCTTAAGATGTTCTGCAAAACAGCTCTAACTTTTTGCCTGTCAATTTTCTGGCAGTCATAAAAGCCACTGTACGTGCTTAAGGAACACTCCTACATGTTCCAGGCTTTTAAATGAAACATGACATATTAGGAAGGATGAGAATGTAGTTAAACCCACCCGTGTACTTCCTGAATCTTTAATGTGTTATTTTGCTGTCTGACCAGTTCTATAGAGTAATAGTCCTCCATGTAATTGTTTTATTGATCAGAGGAACAGTTACCACCCACCTATTCTTAGACACTTCAGTTTATTTCATAACTTGGGTTTTCTTGCATTCCTAACAGAATAGGAGGGATAATTAGATTAACTTCTCAAAGAGCAAGTAATAACTGACCATTTATTGGTCACTTAATTACTCAGTAACACATTATTGGGTGATAGTTCAAATCTGCAATTTGACCAGTGTAGGGAACTCCCGGTGTGGTGGCAAAGCTAGTGTGTGGCAGTTAGAACTCCAACCCAGATCACCCTGACTCCCGGGCCATTCAGCTCTCTTTCCACTAGGCAACACTGTCTCTCAATCTACTGTTAATATTTTCCAAAAATAAAATGAAATAATCTGGTCAACGATAGGAAGATGACCTAAGAAATGCCAATCCCACTTGGAAATCTTAGGATTAATTATATTATTTTAATATTATGTTATTAATTATATTTGATGTTCTAGTCCATCTTGTTCTTTTTAAAAAGAGTTAAAACACTCACCAAATTTAGCCAATTAAGGTTTGAACATAAATTTGAGGGTGTTTTTCTTTTTAATGGTCTTTGTACTGAGAGCTAGTACATCACAGTACATAGCAAGCTGACCTTACCTAAGTCAGGAAAGTCTCGGTTTAAGTTTTGGCTCCATCACATACTAGCTATGTGGCCCTGGGGAAGCACCTAACCTTTCAGGACCTCAGGCTACACTAGATTACGCTAGTTTATAGAAGAATTTTTGAGGTATATCAGTTCAGAGTTCTCCATAACATGAAAAGAGTTCCAGATGTAAAAATGGTCATTAGAACCACTTTTAATTCTTCTCTAAATTTAATTCCACGGTACTGTTAATTCTGCTCAGAATTATTTTCCCACCTTGAAAACTCCTGGCCTTCTTGGTATATATCACAACACACTAAGTGATTTCAAGGAGAGATTACAGCATGAACATCTAAATAGATTTAGACAAATCCATTGTGGAATGTGCTAAATATGGCAGAAACTGAATAACATCATAGAAAATGAAAATGACCATTTCCGAAAGGGTAGGAAACAACCAGTTACTGATTTGGATTTCAGGATCAGCTGCTTATGTGTGGTCAGGTAGTCTACTGGTTAGAGCAAAGGGCAAAATCAGCCTCAAATTAGGGGAAGAAGATATGAGAGGAGAAACATCTAAGTATAATAGCACCAGTATGATTTATTTAAAGAGACTTTCAACTGTGAAATGTGGAGATGAAGAAAAAGATATTCACATTGATTTTTAACATTTCTTAGAGAATTTTGACTTAGGTAAAATAAGCTCCACAATGTAGAGGCCAAAAAGAAACCTAAACTACTTCTGTCAGCATTTGCTCACCTTGCAAAGAGGAGAGACATGGAAGCCAAGGACAACTGGTCTGTAATATGATCTCATTTATAAGATGTGGAAGGATGACAGGATGATGGGCAAAACAGTAGAAAGCAATGGAGGGGAAAACAAGCTTGTGGAAGCTAGATGGAAGAATTAAAGCTGTATCTTCTCACATGAAATATGCTTCACATCAAAAATAATAGGAGAAATGTACACAAAAACAACCCAAGTTTCACCTCATACCCAGCAAATTGATAAAAATGCCCCCAAAGGAAACTGGCAGCGTTACAGGGACTGTAAAAAGATAGGCACAGGAGTATACTGCCGGTTAAGTCGTGAACTGATCTCTTCTAAAATGGAATGGAATTATTCTGGAAAAAACTTAAGAATTATGCAATAAAAGTAACTATTTATACTGTATCACTCAGAAAGCCTATTCCTTTATGTAGGGCCTGGGACCCACGGAGATCAAAGACAGAGAAAAAAGATTCCATAAACACCAAAGTATTTATAGCAGCACTTTTGTTCATTGTATGGGTCAGTCATTTTTCAGTTGTATCCTACTCTTCGTGACCCCATTTGGGGTTTTCTTTGCAAAGATACTGGAGTGCTTTGCCATTTCCTTCTCTAGCTCACTTTACGGATGAGGAAAATGAGGCAAACAGAGTGGAGTGACTTGCCCAGGATGACTCAGATAAGAAGTGTCTGAGGCCAGATTGGGACTCAAGGAGATGTCTTTCTGACTCCAGAACTGGCAGTCTGTACACAGTACCACCTAGCTACCTGTAGCAGCACTTTTTTGGGACCAGCTGTTTCTTTATGTAATTAAGATTTTTTTTTTTATTTTTAGCCTACAATACTCATTTCCGCGTGATTTTGAGTTCCAGATTTTCTTCCCCCCCCCACTTCCCAAGACGATATGGAATCCAATATATCTTCTACATATAACTTCGGATTAAACTTATTTATACAATAGTCAGGTTGTAAAGAAGAATTATGACTAATGGAATGAATCATGAGAAAGAAGAAACAAAAGAAATAAAGAAAAAAAAAGGAGAGCAAATAGTTTGCCTCAATCTGCATTCAGACTCCATAGTTCTTTCTCTGGATGTAGCTAGCTTTTTCCATCATGAGTCCTTTGGAGTTGTCTTTGAACCTTGTATTGCTGAGAAGAGCCAAGTCCATCGAGGTTAGTCACCACAGAATCAATATGTCTGTGGTTGTGTACAATGGTCTCCTGGTTCTGCTCCTCTCACTCAGCATTATATCATGTAGGTCTTCCCACATTATTTTGAAGTCCATATCTTCCCCATTTCTTATAGCACAATGGTGTTCCATTACCTTCACATACCACAACTTGTTTAGCCATTCCCCAATTGAAGGGCATCCCCTTAATTTCCAACCTTTGCTACTACAAAAAGAGCTGCTACAAATATTTTTGTACATATGGGTCCTTTTCCCTCTTGTGTGATCTCTTTGGGATACAACCCTAGAAGTGGTATTGCTGGGTCAAAAGGTATGCACATTTTTATAGCCCTTTGGGCATAGTTCCAAATTGCTCTCCAGAATGGCTGGATCAGTTCAAAACTCCACCAACAACATATTAATGTTCCAATTTTCCCACATCCTCTCCAACATTTATCATTTTCTTGTTTTGTCATGTTAGCCAATCTCACAGGAGAGATGTGGTACCAAGAGTTGTTTTGATTTGGATTTCTCTCATCAATAGTGATTTAGAGCATTTTTTTCGTATGCCTATAGATATATTTAATTTCTTCCTCTGAAAACTGCCTGTTCATATCCTTTGACTATTTCTTAATTGGGGAAAGACTTGTATTCCTATAAATTTGGCTCAGTTCTCTGTATATTTTAGAGATGAGGCCTTTATCAGAGAAACTGGTTGTAAAGATTTTCTCCCAATTTTCTGCTTCCTTCCTAATCTTTGTTGCATTGGCTTTGTTTATACAAAAACTTTTCAATTTAACATAATCGAAATTATCCATTTTGCATTTTGTAATGCTCTCTATCTCTTGTTGTGTTGTGAATTCTTTTCTTTCCCATAAATCTTGTAGGTAAACTATTCCTTGTTCTCTCCAATTTCTTATAGTATCAGCCTTTATTCCTAAATCATGAACCCATTTTGACTTTATTTTGGCATACGGTGTAAGATATTGGTCTATGCCCAGTTTCTGCCCTACCATTTTCCAATTTTCCCAGCAGTTTTTGTTAAATAGTGAATTCTTAGCCCAAAAGCTGGATTCTTTGGGTTTATCAAAGAGTAGATTGCTAGTCATTGACTTCTCCATCTTGTGTCCCTAACCTGTTCCACTGATCCACTACTGTGTTTCTTAGCCAGTACCAAGTAGTTTTGATGACTGCTGCTTTATAGTACAGTTTGATATCTGGTATGGGTAAGCCCCCTTCCCTAACATTTCTTTTCATTAATTCCCTACATATTCTGGACCTCTTGTTCTTCCAGATGAATTTTATTATTTTATCCAGCTCTGTAAAATATTTTTTGGTAGTTCGACTGGTATAGCACTGAATAAGTAAATTAATTTAGGTAAAATTGTCATTTTTGTTATATTAGCTCAGCCTAACCACAAGCAACTGATTATAGCAGCATTTTTATTTGGTAGTAAGTACTAAAAACAAAGTGAGTACCAATTGATTAGTGACTGGGCTGACCCAGTTCTGGTATCTGTATGTAATAGATTATTACTACTATGCAATAAGACATGAAGACTAAGAAAGTCAGAAAAACAAGGTAAGATTTGTATGAACTGATCCAGTGGAGTAACAGTTAACCTGAAGAATGATATACAGCATTACTATAGTCATTCAAATGAAGTACACACTAAAAGGAGGCCAAAATATGAGTTATTTTTTGCCCCACAATATTGATCCCACATTGTGGGGTGTTAGGACAAAATGTTGCTTCTATGGTCAGATACAGTCAATTTCCTTGTTTTTCCTTAACTCTTTGTTTTTGGTATGGGTTGGTTTACTTTTTTCTGGTGACAAGAAAGAGTTAATTGCCAAGAGTTAGGGGGATAGAGACAGAAATAACTTTGATTATAAAACAAAAGGTATCATAAATCTATTTTTTTAAAGGGAAATGACCTCGGGATGAGGAGAAGCTGTTTCATCCCAAGATTACTAATAACTGCAAGTGGAAAGATGACAAAAACCAAACTTGAAATGGAACACATTTTCTGATATTTCCATAAGAATGCATTTTCATCTTTAATCAGAGTGGAACCACTGAATTTGGACTTAGTACATGCTGTACTATACTGCATGAGAAAGTAAAGAGAATATTGAAAAAGGTGAAACTGAGAAGAACCCTTAGACCTAACCAAATATATACAGGGAAATCTACAAAGGAGATGACAGTTTTGAAGACACATATGTTCAAGATATCTCAAAGAGGGCAAGATCCAAAAGAATGGAAAATATTATTGGCATGTTTACATGCCTGAAAATATGCGAGAGACCTTATAAACTACTAACCCATATCCCCACATCCTCACAGCTATAAAATCCTGTTACGTGTTAGGTATAGCTTTGAAAATACAAAAAAGAACAGGCAAGCTTCTGTGACTTATTTTCTGTAACAGGCCACATCTACACAGTCACACAGCTTAGTGAAGGTACTGACGATAGAAGATCCTATTGTGTATGTTGATATCCTAAAAGCCTTTGACTCAGTAGAGAAAATTTCAGGCTTAAAAGTTGTCTGCAGCAAGTCCTCTCTCTATACATAAATATTCAACTATTCAGGTCATATAAGATGTCTTGATAGATGTAACTCATGGAGGGAACTTTGTCCAATTGGACAGTCAACCAGCAAATATTGTCTAATGTCACAATGATTATTATCAAGCAGGGCATAAAACAGGGTTATGTATGCCCATCGAAGTGTGCAACAAGTGTTATAGATGGTGTCCTGTGTGAAATACAAATGGCAAATAGATTACATCTGTATCGATTATGAAGTTAGCCAGATATTCCTCATTGTAGATGTCACCGTGTTATTGGCATCAAACCCTAGTTCTCTGTGAGGTCTCTTCAGTGAGATCTGTGGCCACTCCAAAAAAAATTGGCCTACCATGTACATTATAAAAACTAAGTGGATGAGGAATACACATCTTCTAGATTTTGATATGCACTATATCCATGTATGGATGTGTGTGCATGTATGCATTAAAGAGGCACAACTGATACAGTGAACTAGGTCCAGAACTGAAAGAGAAGAGAATGTGCTGGAGAATTTGTACCACACTTGCCACGATGCCAAGCTCAGAGTCTTTCTCCTTATGACTCAGACAGCCACCACTCTAGTTCAGCCTTTCAATTCCTCTGGCCTGGACTATTATTTTTATCCTTTTTAATATTTTATTTTTCCCAATTATGTGTAAAAAAATTTAGCATTCTTCTTTTTCCAAATTGTGAGTTCCAAATTCTCTCCCTCTTCTCCTCCCCTCTATTAAGAAGGCATGCAGTTGGACACAGGTTATACATGTGTAGTCATGCAAAACACATTTCCATGTAGGTCATTCTATGAAAGAAAACACAGGAAAAAAAAACAAGAAAAATAAAGAAAAAGCATCTCTGGTCTGCATTCAGACTCTACCAGTTCTTTGAGATGGACAGCCCCTTTCATCACAAGTCCTACAGAATTGTCTTGGATCATTGTGTTGCTAAGAATAGCTAAGTTATTCATAGTAGATCATAGTTCAGTAGTGCTGTTACTGCTCACTTAACTCAACATCAGTTCATGTAAGTCTTTCCAGGTTTTCCTGAAGTCTGCCTGCTCATCATTTCTTATGGAACAGTAGTATTTTGTTACATTCATATACAACTTGTTCAGCCATTCCCCAGCTGATGGACATCTCCTCAATTTCCCATGTAGGCAAATGAACAGTTTAACTTTATCAAATCCCTTATTATTTCTTTCTTGTTTATGTTTTTATGCTTCTTTTGCATCTTGTATTTGAAAGTCAAATTTTCTATTCAGCTCTGGTCTTTTCATCAGGAATGCTTGAAAGTCTTCTATTTCATTGAATATCCATTTTTCACCTGAAGGAGTGTACTCAGTTTTGCTGGGTAGGTGATTCTTGGTTGTGATGCTAGCTCTTTGGCCACCTAGAATATCATATTCCAAGCCCTCTGATGCTTTAATGTAGAAGCTGCTAAATCTTGTGTTGTCCTGACTCTGGCTCCCTGATATTTGAATTGTTTCTTTCTGGCTGCTTGCAGTATTTTCCTCTTTATCTGGGAGGTCGGGAATTTGGCTATAATATTCCTGGGAGTTCTTGTTTTGAGATCTCTTTCAGGAGGTGATTGGTGGATTCTTTGAATTTCTATTTTATCCTCTGGTTGTAGAATATTAGGACAGTTTTCCTTGATAATTTCTTGAAAGATGACATCTAAGCTCTTTTTTTGATCATGATTTTCAGATAGTCCAGTAATTTTTAAATTATTTCTCCTGGATCTATTTTCCATGTCAGTTCTTTTTTCTAATGGGATATTTCACATTTTCTTCTATGTTTTCATTCTTTTGATTTTGTTTGATTGTTTCTTGATGTCTCATAAAGTCATTAGCTTCCATTTGCCCAATTCTATCTTTTAAGGAATTATTTTCTTCAGTGACCTTTTATACCTCCTTTTCCATTTGGCCAATTCTATTTTTTAAGTAGTTATTCTCTTCAGTAAATTTTTTGTGTATCTTTTTCTATTTAGCCAATTCTTTTCAAGGCATTCTTCTCTTCATTAGATTTTTGTGCCTCTTTTACCATTTGGCCAATTTTACTTTTTAAGATGTTATTTTCTTCAGTATGTTTTGTGCCTCCTTTACCAAGCTGTTGACACTTTTTCATCATTTTCTTGTATCACTCTAAGTCATCTTCCCAATTTTTCCTCTACCTCTCTTACTTGATTTTTAAAATCTTTTTTGGGGCTCCTCCATGGCCTGAGACCAATTCATATTTTTCTTTAAGACTTTGGATGCAGGAATTTTGACTTTTTTGTCTTCTGAGTGTTTGTTTTGATCTTCCTTGTCATCATTGTAACTTTTTATGGTCAGAATTTTTCTGTTGTTTGCTCATTTTTCAGCCCATTTCTTGATTTTTAACTCTATGCTAAAGGGGGCTCTGCTTCCCAAGTGGAGGGGGCATAGTCCCAAGCTTTAGGTTTTTTGTGCAGCTGTTTTCAGAGGTAATTCTGGGGATCTGTAAGTTTTTGATTCTTCCAAGTTGGAAAGGAGAAATGTGTTTACTACTTTCCTATACTATGCACCTATTTATGAGGGACTGCAAGACCTCTTTTTGGTCATTGAATGGTGATTAGGGTCCCTGATCCCCTGCAGCTGCAAGCTCTGCTGTGCTGGTGCTCCTTCTCACACTGGGACTGAGATCCAGTACTGTGACCCAGATTCAGGTACGGGCAATGCAACAGAGTTCTTCCCCTGGTGCTAGCAAAGGGACCCCTGTGAATCTTCTTCTGACCCATTGTCTGATCCCCTTACCGTCTGCGGGCTGAGAGGTCTGGAAACCAGCACTGCTGCCATTGATTCAGTCACCTAAGGCCTGCTCCTGCTTTGCTGGGACCATGTCTGTGCTGGCACAGCCTGTGGTAGACTGTGTTCCTCTCTCTTCCCAGTAAAACAGACCTTTTGTGCCAACCTTCTAAGTTGTCTGGGCCTGGAAACTTGTTTCACTCCATCTTTTTTGGATTTTGCCCCACTAGAATTTGTTTAGATTTAGTATTTAAAGGTATTTGGAAGGGTTTGGGGGAGAGCTCAGGCGAGTCCCTGCCTTTACTCCACCATCTTGGCCATGCCCCTTTGCCTGGACTAGTATTACAAAACCTTCCTAACTGGTGTATCTTCCTCAAGTCTCTCCCTACTTCAGATGGCAAAGTGATTTCACAAAACACAGGTCTGATCTATCACTGCCTTATAACAATAAACTCCACTGGCTTTAATCTTAATTAATTCTTAAATAATTCTCAGATCAAATATTATTTAATCTTTATTTCATTCCTTTTTAATTTTTGTCTTAGGAAAATAAAAATATTTAGTGATCAGTCAAAGGATAATTAATGCCTGATGACTGTTATAAGTAGTTGCGGTATATTGTGAAAAATTGCTGATTTACCAAAACCAAATGGCATTAAAATCAAAAGAATATTGAAGAGTTTATGACCAGAAAAGGAGATGGGATGGTTATGTAATGAGAATAAGAGATAACAAATGAATATCGCAAGGATCATGGTGATATTTATGAAGTATTAAAATGTCTAAAAGAATTCCCAGCATTTTAGGTATATCCTCCACAGAGTATGGGAGGATCATAGAATCAGAGATTTAGAATTTCATAGTATATTCAAGACATCTAGTCCAACCCTGTCATTTGACAGATAAGGAAAACTGACACCCCTAAAGCAAAGTGACTTCTCCAAGGTCACACAGGCATAAAGTCATACAGAACAGATTTGATTTCAGGTACTCTGATTCAAAAGCTTGAGCTCTTTCGGGTAAGCGTCACATTGATTTAGAAGACTTGGGTGACCTATGGATCCATTGAATTACCAAGGTAAGTCTAGGTCTGTTATGGGTGAAAAGAAAGATGGAGATGCTTGAAATAAATCCTTGATTTCCTGAGTTATCATTACCAAGGTGAAGCATTTCATCCCGCAAAATAACTTGTGGTTAGAAATAGAATATAGGTTGGCAGTTGGTCTGACTCAATGTGACATTCTGATGGTACAAAATAATGAGTATTTGCAAACTGTTGCAGTATCTTTCCAGTTTTTTCTTATCTATTACCATTTAGTTATCTTGTACTTTAAGCAGAGTAAAAAGTGTTATTGGAAAACACATTGGTTCTCCTAATCTCGTGTTATTTGAAAGTTTGGAAGAGATCATTAATACTTTTTTTTCATTACAGAGGAAACGGCACTACTGGAGATTAGACAGCAAATGCATCACACTCTTTCAAAATGATACTGGAAGCAAATATTACAAGGTAAGGAAGGATGGCTTCGTTTTTGTTCTGTATCACTTTCTGGTATTTTCTCATGTTAATATAATCAGTGATATGATACAATTTACTTGTGGACATTCATGTTTAGTCCATTCAAAGATTATTTTTCTTGCTTCAACCTCTGTATCACAATTTCATAAGATTCTTTTTTCTATGTAGTTTGCAGTTTTCTAAAGGATAAAGTTATGGCCTAATGACTCATCAGAGGAATTCAGTTTCCCTTAGTACTGTTCTCCGTGAAAAAAAAAATTCCCGAGTCAGGTGATTTCTTCTCTGGAATGTTTGAGGCCAATAAAGATAGACAAATAGTGAATTCTTAAAGTAAACATGTAGTTGCTGTATATATTGCTTTTTCTCTCAGCCCCATTGCACTTTCTTAAAGATAAAGAAATCTTATAGAATCCCTCGACGCCTTGCCACGGTGTTTTTTTCCTTATAGAGGTGTTGTGGCAGAGTGAAAAGGAGTGTTGGATTTTAAGTCCAGAAATTAGAATTCAGTTCCCAAGTCATCTACTAGCTCTGTGACTGTGGAGAAGCCATTTCTTTTTTAGCTTGGTTTGTCCCCCAGAATTCAACTTTTCAAGTCCTCATATTTCTCATCTGCAAAATGGGGGAATGAGCACACATTACACTTCTTGAAGACTGGTTGGGAGTTCAGTATTTTGCAAATATTAAAGTACTAGATGAATGGCATCCGTAAGTGTCATTAGAGGCAAACCCTTCTATTTGTTAACGATGCTCCTTCTGAAGGAAGATCTGACAGGATATTTTCACAACGGAAGATCTCCCTGCGTATTCTAAATGTAATCTAGTGCTTTCTATTCGCATATATACGACACATTCTGGAAAGGAGTTCTATTCGAAGACTTGTTCTACACACTGACCACACTCCAGAGTACGGCAGAATTGAATGTTATGATTTAAGCTGCTCCCCCTGTGCACTCAGCCTAGCTTCATAGGCTCGTAGAACTAGAGATGGGAGGGACCAGTTCCCCCATTTTACAAATGAGGAAACTGAGGACCAGTTTCACTCAGGGAATATGCGGCAGAAGAGGGTTTTGGACTCACATGTTTGACTCCAGGTTCAGCCTTCTTTCTCCAGCAAACAACTGCCAGTCTCTTTATACCTGCGAGGAATTCTTCACAAAATGAAACAGATCAGATGAAATTAATCTCTTAGTTCTGTCAAGCTCTGTTTGACACATGAGACCAGACCCACTGAGGGCTTTTACCTAAATCAACACGCTCTAGATTAAGAAGTCTAGTCTGAAGTTGCTTGATTAAATATTATTCAATTCTCAGCTAAGGAGAAAAGTAGGCGTGGATTCTGGGTGGATCATTTTGTTAGTTTTGAAACTAAGATTATTATTATTTGTTTATCA
Organism: Trichosurus vulpecula; assembly: GCF_011100635.1. Lineage (NCBI taxonomy): Eukaryota > Metazoa > Chordata > Mammalia > Diprotodontia > Phalangeridae > Trichosurus > Trichosurus vulpecula. The sequence continues at coordinate 264,329,878 of NC_050580.1, read as the reverse complement.
GTAAGTAAATGAATCCTTTTTACCATTAAGTGAGCAGTAAATATGAGGAATCTCTTAGCATTCTGTTATGTCTGCTCTATTATAATGTTTTCTCTTTCTTCTTGCATGTTGGCCTGAACTGCATTTGTCTTTGAAATAACAGGGAAAGGGACAGTCACATGTTATCCAGCAGAGAAAATGTGCTTCTTAAACTAGTAGCCTTCTTGATTTCTACTAAGAATTACTCACTAGTCTTTTTATGTCACAGTAATAATTGCAATTTAGAAAAACTTAATCTTGTTTTTATAGTCTTTTAGGATACTTTAAAAAGTCATGTTTCTTCATATGAGTTTAGACCAATATTAATTTTCTGTATTCTTCATTTATACTAATTTTCACTTAAATTAGATTCATTAATTTTAATAAATATTAAAATAATAGCAATCCAAGACCTCACTTATTCTTTGTGGACTTGGAAGATTGTTTTCTGTAGAATGGAGATTATAATGCCAGTGTATGATTAAAAATGCATGTTTTAGGGTAGCTAGATGACGCAGTGAGTAGAGTGCCAGCCCTGGAGTCAGGAGGACCTGAGTTCAAATGTGGCCTCAGACATTTGACACACTAGCTGTGTGGCCTTGGGCAAGTCACTTAACTCCAATTGCCCTGCCTTCCTCCCTCCAAAAAAAATGAAAAATGTATGTGCGTGTTTTTAAGTAAACACCTGTCAGCAATAGAAATGATAAATAATGTTTGCTTTTCAGGGATGTTTATTAATATGTCCTAGGAGGATTGTTTTTTAAAAATTCTTCCAATTTATATATTTTTGATAATCTACATATAATCGTTTATTCCATAGGAAATTCCACTATCTGAAATTTTATCCCTGGAACCTGCAAAAACTTTTTCTTTAATTCCTAGTGGGGCCAACCCCCATTGTTTTGAAATCACTACAGAACATGTAGTCTACTATGTGGGAGAAAATGTAGTCAGTCCCTCAAGCCCTCCACCAAGCAACAGCATACTTAACAGTGGGGCCGGCACCGATGTGGCCAGAATGTGGGAGATGGCTATTCAGCATGCTCTTATGCCTGTCATTCCAAAGGGAGCACCCCCTGGGTCTGGACCCAGTTTACACCGTGAGTTCGCCTTTCTTTCACTCTCATTATGTATGGTAACATGTTTTCACGATGATGCTCATTTGATTAGGGATGTTGTAAAAAGGTGGCAGTCCTGTTCGTTTTCTACTCCTGCCTCTCCGTGTGTTGCTGTGGCTTTCCAGTGAGTAAAATAACACTCTTTAGAAGGATATGACCTAGCATTTAGAAACACTTGGCATCTTGGTATGCCACAATCCCAAGAAATATTTTTTAAAAGTACGATTTTACTATCGACTTTTAAAATAAATTATATAATAAAGTTGTAGCATGTCTGTGTGAACCATTTATGTTTGGTTTAAGCATCAGCACCAGTCTGGGACTATTGTTCACGAAAGAAAAATGTGATTGACTCACCCTGATTGTGGCAGGTGTGTCAGAAAGAGCTCTGCTGTTTTAGACAGAATCGATGTGAGACACTTTCTTCAATCCTGTCCAGCATGGAGCTCTGCACACAGTAGGTACCCAAGAACTGTTAATGAATGACAGTCAGCTCCCAGGTGATAGCTTACCCATCAGCAGCATCAGAAACACAGTATCACAAATCGGCTGCATGCAGTCACTGAAGGGTAGGCGAGAAAATGTAGATTTTTAGAGACTTATTTTCTCTGAAATGGTGATTTCTTTTAAAAATTTTCATACAGTTCTCCCAGTCATGAAGTTGGTGCATACACTCCATGTTTGGGGAGTCAAAGTGCTGCATTTATTGTTCTATTATCCCAGTCTATGTATCCATCTTTCCTACCAATACAGATGCTAAAAGACTGTTAAATAAAAATTTGTAAGGAATAATTCTATGATTGCAAAGAGATAAAAATTATCAAATAGAAATTTTCTTTAAAAAATCTAATTGTCTGTGTGACCTTGGGCAAGTCATTTATCTCCAATTGCCCTGCCTTCCCCCCTCCAAAAAGAAAAATAAAGAAAAAAAAAGAAATAAAAAAATCTAATTGTTCTGATTTACTTTAAAATAGATAGCACTATAATTTATTTTTCTTCGGCATTAACTCCACATATCTTCTTTATTGACTTTTTCTTTTTACATGTATAATTCCAGGGGACATATCCATCAGTATCTCTGTATCAAACTGCCAGATTCAAGAAAATGTGGTGAGTATTTGAGAGTTATTTTTTTAAGTGGGGAAACGTATTTAAGAAAAGAAAAAATGCAGGTGAAACATTTATTTTAATCATTCCTACTGGCAACGTTTCATAGAGGGTCTAATATGATGAATTGGGGTGTCCTCTTTTCCATAAGACTTTATAACAGGGGTTCTTTACCTTTCGGGGCACACGTACTTCTCTGGCCGTCTGCTGAAGCCTATGGACCCCTTCTCAGAATAATATTTTTAAATGCAAAAATTAAAATACACATAATTATAATGGAAACTATATTGAAATAGTTCTCAAACATATATATGTATGTATGTATATGTATATATTTAAAAACACAAGTTTATAGACTCCAAACTAAGAACCAACCTGTTCTAGATGTTATTGCAGAATTGCTCTTCATATGCAACACTGGGAAATTTTTCTACACTGTCTGCCGTTATTGCCGGGCCAAATTTGCCAAGTGGAGACCTAGGTCTCCTAGAAGCAAGCTGAACTCAGTTATGTTAGCAGCAGAATGTTGTTGTTCAGTTGTTTCAGTCACGTCTGAATCTTTGTGATCCCATCTGGGGTTTTCTTGTTAAAATGTCTGAAGCTAGATCTGAATTTAGGAAGAACAGTCTTCCTGACTCCAGGGCTGGCACTGTATCCACTGTGCCATCCAGCTGTCCCCAGGAGAACAGGGGCTATAGAAAAAGCACCAGAACTGTACAGATCTAGGTTTGAATCCTGACCTTGACAGTAGTTCTGTGACCTTGGACGAGTCATTTAGGCTTTTGTCGTTTGATTTGTAAAATGGAGATATAATGCTACTCACAATACTTACCTTACAGTGTTTCCAGAAAAGTATTTTACAAACCTTAAAGCGCTGCATTGATGTGACATTATTAGTAAATGATTCTGAGCAAATTGACTAACAACTCTGGGACTGGGTTTCTGTGTTTATAACAATGGTAGTGATATCACAGGACCACAGATGCAGAGCCTAAATATGACCCTGGGTCTCACTTTGTGGATGAGGACACTAAGACTCAAGAAGATTAAATGACTTGTCCAGGGTCACATGGAGACTAAGCATCAGGGGCTTGAGTTGAACCCAGGTCTTAGAGCTTTTCATATTTCACATAGAGAACACACTTTGGCTGTTAGAGGGGAAAATAGGGTCAGCAGCCTATCCAAAACATTCATTAATTCTGATCCTTTGGCCGCTGTTTTTTAAGCCTGCACTATATGGCAAGGACCTTGAGATGCTTTTGTCACTTGCACATTCCGTAGTTAGGCTCTGGAAAGTTTGACAGGTCAGGTTTTATACATCTACTTGCTCAGACCTAGAGGCACCAACTTTGACTTTATCAGTGGTATAGCACAGTATAGATCCCCGGTACTCTGAAATTTTGAACTTTGCCGTACTTTTGTTTTTCTCAGGATATCTTCCCCCAAAGGCAAATTGACAAAGGATGAGTTGATCCTTCACCATTATGGCACAGAATACTGCTTTCAGCCCTACGTAGCCTCATATACACGTTTAAAAATCTAATTTCGTGCAATTCCACACATTGCTGAAGTTTTCTAAATCAATGGCTATTTGTACGAGCTTTCATAGGAATTAGTGAACTTTGGTGCCTCCAGAATAGTCAGTGAGCTCCTATAGTCTCAGCTATGTCAGCTTTCAGGAGTGAGCTCCTATAGTCTCAGCTATGTCATCTTTCAGGAGTGAGCTCCTATAGTCTCAGCTATGTCATCTTTCAGGAGTGTCAGGTCTCTGATGAACCCAAGAAAAATCAGAAAGTAGAAGATTCCCAAAGGCTACAGGAAGATGTGCGCTCATTTCCCCTTTGGGAGGGTGGCATCATTATTTACTTCTATTAAGTTTGACCTGTTACTAGTTTCTTACTCCCAGAAAATTTAAAGATGACTAGTTCTACTCTAGATTGGAACAGTCAATGAGAAAAATGTTGGGAGGGAGAAAGAGAAAACTTCAAAATCTATCCAGTCCATCTTCCAGCCTCCAGGCAACTTTGTATCTAAAACTTAAAATTTCCAGAATATTCAAGAAGAATCAAGGACTTGATAGTCAGATGGATCTGGTAGTAGGACAGAATTCTGATAAATGGATCTTTGATTACAAAGGATAAAGGCTGAAAGAAAATAGAATAGAAGTCTATAAAATCGTAAAGGGAATGGATCACAGGATCATGAATATGTTTACCATATTCCAGAATACAAATAAACCCCCTCAGATAGGTACCTTCAGCACTGTTGCATTAATATAGAATAATCTAACCCAGGCTCAAGTCAGGGTTCTCATATTTAATCCTTCAGCTCTGAGATATGATGTCTTTCTGATATACAATGCCCTCAGCTAGTCCCTAAGGGACCAATCTCCTTCAGCCTTGGTGGCCAATTTGAATCTTCCTTTTCTCCTTGAGTTCTTGCATATCACAGACAAAATGTTAAATATTTTATACAAACAGTTCACTGCTAGGGACCTCACAAATAACCCCATTAATAGCAAAGAGACATTAAACTAATCGCTGCACAAATCTCTGCAACACGCACATGAATGGAAAAAAGATCTTAAATTCTTTTTAAACATCTATAATTCCAAAACCACTGCCTTAACTTGTCTTTTTTAAAAAAACTTTCAATTTTTTTCTGTAACCTAGACTCTTGGAAAAAGGAAATTAGAGAAATTTAACTATCAAGTCTCCAGGATTCAATTCTCACCAATTTCTCTCCCTTTCCCATGCCTTTCACTAGAACTCAATTCATTTCCATTTCCTTCACCCCATCCCCCAACCCTTTTCAAGATGTGATTTCCTGAGAATAGGGAGTACATTCCCTAAGGGTAGGCAGCAGGGTTTTAATTATTCTTTAAGAAATAATATAAAAACTCACTGAAACATTGACATTTCCAGCTAGATTTCAAACTAGCAGTTAAGAGGTTGTAAACAAAAGGGCCTGAAGGGAAAGCTGACTTCTTGGCTGACAAAATTTAGGTTTAGGTCCCAAAGGCCTCAGCAGAGTGGAATGGTTGGCTGAATCAAATTAAATAAGATTCAATAGGGATCCATATAAAGTTCTACATCTATGATCTGAAAAATCCATTTTATTAGTATCAGATTTGAGGAATCTGGGAAGGGGGTGTGTGAAAATGGCCAAACAGTCCTTTTACTGACAAGGATATGAATGTTTTGATGGACTCCAAGTTTAAGCTGCTTCTCTGATGTGATGTGACAACTACTGAAATATCTGTGACCTTAGGCTTCATAATGGAAGAATCAGGCCCCTCAATGCTCTGCTGCTCTGGTTGAACTACATTTGTATTTAGGTTAGACCATCACATTTTTTAGGGACAGCAGTGATTAGCTGAAATGTCTCCAAAGGAAATGGTCAAGATAGTAAAGAAATTCCAAGTAATATGAGAATTATTTGAAGGATCTGTTGGCATTTAGCTAAGAGATTTGTGAAAGTGGGAGGACATGGTTTTTCTCTAAGTATTTGAACAACCATTCCATGGAAGAGAGATTAGACTTGGTTTGCAATGTTGTAGAGGGCAGAATTACTATAAGTAAGAAAGGGGTAGATTGCAGATTAATGTAAACAAGATATTCCTGTTAGATCTTCCCAAATGGAATGGGCATGCTTTGGAAATGGTGAGCTTCCCAACTCTGAGGATTGTCAAGCAGAGGCTGGGTGACCACATCTCTGTGGTCTGATAGAGGATGTTCTTGCTTCAAGTAAGAAGAATTGAAATAGATAGACTCCGAGGACCTTTTGAACTCTTGAGATTCTGTGATTTTTAACAAGAAAGTTACCCGGCTTCCTGACCTTTTGCCCTGGTATCGTTAGTTTTCTTTTTTCTTTTCCCATTGTCTTCAAGGCAGTTCTCACCTTCAGAAACCTTATATCAGCACCTTTCAGTCATTATTCCTAGTTCAGCTTTTAGGAACCAAAAAGAATGAGCATAACCCTCCTTCTGCATGATGGGCCTTCAAATACTTGAGAACACTAGTCACAATCATTACCCTAGACATTCTATTCTTCAAGTTAAATACACCCATTTCCTTGTAACAGCAAGCACCCTAGCATACCCAGGACAGCTTGCTAGCACAGCTTCTTTGATCTGAGAAATTACCACAAAGATCAACAGAGAGGGCTTCCAAATGTCTGACCAAAGTGATACATACATAATCACCAAGGAGGGAGCACCAACATCTGGGTTTTCAAAGCCAGGGGCCTCCTTAATGGCTACCCAGAGTCTCATCTGGCCAAATCACACAAACATTCTTCCCGTGAGTGATCCCTGAAGCAAAATGCTAACCTCAGAATATATATACAGCCCAAAGGCATCACAATCCTCATGCTTCAGTGCCTAATTACCAAAAGGTGTGAATGCCTTCCTGCAAGCAAGCCTCCCCATAAACAAGCTTCCCCTTTAAGAAAGTTCCTCCCCGATGGGTTCCATGTAACTCAGGATGTATCACAGCTGTGAGCTGAACACAGGTGGTCACATTAGCTTATTAATGGACAGGGAAGAACTTCCTATTCCATCAACATTACATTCCTTCAGCCAGTCCTTTTACTGGCAGAATTACTGTTATTTTGATCCTTCACTGGATATTCTCTACCTTATATCGATGCCCTTCCTAAATTCTGGTGTCTAGAACTGATGACAGGATATTCTATATGGGATCTGGCCAGGGCAGAGTATCATTGTAGCTAGGTGGCACAGAGGGTAGAGCCCTGGACCTGGAGTCATAAAAACCTGAGTACAATTCTTACCTCAGACACTTACCTAGCTGTGTGACCCTGGGCAAGTCACTGACTCAACTGTATGATGGGGATAGTCATACACCTACCTCCCAGAGTTATTGTAAGGATCAAATGAGATACTACAAGTAAAGTACTTAGCACATGGCCTAGTACCTAGTAGGTGCTTAATAAATGCTTATTTCCTTCTTTCTCTAATAAAAATGAAGTTTTGACTGCCGCACCACACTGTTGACTTATTAAGGTTTTAGTCCCATTAGACACTTATTGGCTATATAATCCTGGAACACATACATACATATGTGTGTTTATATGCACATGTATAGATACATACATGCACACATGTGTGTATATGTGTGTGCATATATATATTCGGGTTATGTTTAGATATAGAATGCTTCTCATTAAAACAAAATTCTCAAAACACCTACTTTAATGATCAGGTTTGACTTTTTTGCCTTCAGCTAATAGTTGGTGTATATTGTGCTTGTTACCAACAGGACATTAGTACTGTATATCAGATCTTTCCAGATGAAGTACTGGGTTCAGGACAGTTTGGGATCGTTTATGGAGGTAAGGCCGTTTGTTCACCAAGTACTTTTTAACTTGTTTTAGATTCCTCAGCACTTGTATTCATTCATTCCACATCTATTTATTATGCATTATGCTAGAGGCTGGGGGTGCTGATAAGAGGTCGTCATAGTCTTCATGTATCCTCAGGTGGGAAAAATGCACACGGGTCTTTCTAAATAAAAGTTACACAGATAATCAATGGACTGTTTCTATGAAGGCTTTATAAGCAGATGCATATGTGTATTATATATGCTCTTTGTTTAGCAACTAGACATACCTCCATCTTTCTTATGCATATATCTATATCTATCTATATACGTGTGTATACACACACACGCGCACGCACACACACACACACACACACACACACAAGGTTCACATATGTGAGAGGACGCATGGTGTAGTGTATACAGATAGACTGGCAGATGGAAAGACCTGGATTCAAGTCACTCTGACATACAAACTTTGTGACTATGGGCAAGTCTCTGAACTACCCAGACCACTGCGTAAGACCGTAAAGTCACAAGATGAGTCGCTGGTCTTTATCAGTGCAGAGAGTTTCCACACAGATGCAATCACAGGTTCAGATGGATGGATAGATGTATATATATATATATATATATATATATATATATATATATATATATGCACATACACGTAGGTACGTATGCATGTATGTATATAGTTGTGTATCACATATCTTAATCGGTTACTTTTAAAAATTTTATTTATTTTATTTTTAATTTATGAAATAAAACAAGCATTTCCTTAACATAGTAGAATAATAAAAAGATGATTACATGTGAAACTGCAAATTTATTATGCACAACTTTGCTATTCCTTCTAAATATACAATAAATTTTTCATGTAAATTTCTTTTTTTCTTCCCTTCCCTTCCCCCTGCCCTAGAGATGGTTACTATTAGACACAAATATGTATGCATGTATACATGTATGTGTGTATGCATATATATGTACATACATATATGTACATGTGTGTATAAGATCATTCTAAACATACTTCTATTTATCAGGTACTTTATTATCAATTCAGACATAGTTTAATATCGCTCAATTAATTTAATTCAGTCGTCTGACTAAAACTGAATTGGTCATGAAATACTCAATTAAAATGATCAGAAAATATATCATGTAAATTTTCGTGTCATTTGAATTTTGTGCTTCATTAAGCTTTATGATCTTCAAAACTGTCAACATTTGTTCACAAGAACACCTAAATAGTCATCTTTTTTTTCTCTCTGTGCTAGTCTCTGGTCGTTGAACTCTTTCCTTCCATTCTCTAAGTTCTATCCAAGTCACGTATTAGTGCAATTCTGTCTTCCTTTCAATACAAGTGGCCTTCAGCTCTAGGTGACCCCGTTCTGTTTCTGCAGTTCTGACGATGTGGTAACAGAGAAGGCCAAAGAAGGACCTTAAAATCACAAATAGGTTAGAGCATCTATAAACTTCGATTTAATGTTGCTACTCTAAATGGGAGATTCTTGTCCAACTACCAACAAGTTGACACAATATTTTAGTCATTGAAACCGTATCAATACATTCACATTCTCAGTACAAAAAAAAAAACCCAGAAAACGTAAGGAAGTTGAAGTTAAGTGAAAGGATGGACACTGTCCAAAGACAAGAAGAAGAATCATTTCATGAAAGATTTGGTCTCGCTTGGCAGTGTTCATTCTGAGCTTAGCCAGAATGTCACAATAAATATACTGTAGTTTTGTGAACCAGTTTTTGTTGCTGAGAATGAACAAGTAGGGACATGCTATGAAGAGCGTGACAAAATACTCCATCCAGGTCAACACATATTGATGCGCATACACCAACTTCATTGCAAAGGTAACTATATAAAGAAGGTTATAAAACCTAGACAATGTAGTTTAGAGTCAAGAAACAAAATAAGTTAAAAATAAGCAAAAAGTTAAATTCAGCCTGAGTTTCTACCTTATACACCTCATATTGGCAAAATTGACAAAAAAAGAAAAAATGCCAAATTTTGGAGGGACTGCAGAAAAACAAACATATAAATGTCTTGTTAGTGGACACGTGAAATGATAAGACCATTCTGGAAAATGATTTGTAGCTATGCCTAAAACTTGCCAAATTATGTACAGCCTGTAACACAGAGATACCACTATTGGGCCTTCACATCAAAGGCCTTTCTGCCAAAGACAGAAAAAACGGACACATATACACATACACACCACACACACACACACACACACACACAATATTTACAGAAGCTCTTTTTTGGGGGTGTAGCAATTTGAAAACAAAGGAAGTGCCCATTAATTGTGGAACAGCTGAACATATTGCATATGAATAAATTAGACTACTTTTTATTGTTCTACAAAAGATAAATTTTTTAAAAATTAATAAAAATAAAAGTACATGGACAGTATGATTACTAAAATGAAGTGACTGAGAAGATCCCAAATTTGCTGATACATAGGCCCATTTTGTTTGCTCTTCTGAGACTATTTGAAGAATCAGCACTGAATCGACCTAGCGCAGTGCTGTCAGAGGTCCCAAGTTCAAAGCCTCTCTCATCTGCTTACTATCTATGTGAACTTGAGGGGAGTTTCCTCACTGCAAAATGAGGGGATTGATCTTCATCAAGGTGTCAAACACACAGCTGGTACCACAACTCTCCCAAGTGTCCCCTGAACCAGATTAAAATATAATTAGGAAATATTTAACAAAATAAATAAAATATAATAGAAAAGTAATGTTAATATGTTTTTCCTAAGTTAATATGCAGCCCACAAGGATCCTTATGTTGAATTTAGTGGCCCCTGTTTCTATTTGAGATGGCTGCCACTTCAGGTTCCTTGCAGTTCTAAGAGTTATGATTTTATGATCTACGCATATTACAGACGTATCTCTGATAAAACCACAAGAAGAAAACAGAAAAGCATTTACTAAGGTTTTCACCCTTCCTTCACAGTTACACAATTACCTGAGCAGATATAGAAAATACTTTTTTGGGGGCAGAGTGGATTGTGCCCTGGGCTTGGAGTCAAGAGGACGTGAGTTCAAATCCAGCCTCAGACATGTACTACTGTGTGGGCAAGTTACTGAATCTCTTTGCCTCACTTCTGCCGGTCACTGTTTGACTAAGGCAATGCAATTTAATTCAACATAGCAAGGCTCCTTTCCCTCAAAGTGCTTCCCATTTATATGTCAAGATTGGCATAGACCAATGTCTCACACCATTTACCAAGATAAAGTCCAAATGGATATATGACCTAGATATAAAGAGAGCCATCACAACAAAGTTAGAAGAACATGGAACATATTAATTATTAGAAATGTGGAGCCCAGTGATCTTAGAAAGACATGAAAGGTCTTGCACGAAGTAATGAAGAGCAAAATGAGCTGAACCAAGAGAACACTATGTAAAGTAACAGCAATATTGTTTTAGAAACAACTTTGAGTGGATAAGTCACCCAAATCAACTGCAAAGGATACATGAAGAAAGATGCTATCTGCATCCAGAGAAAAAACTGATAAATAGAAGTACATAGATAATAATTTTACCCATATTACCAATTTATGTCTAATAGTAACCATCTCTGGGGGAGGAGGGAAGAAGAAAAGTTTAAAAAAAATTAAAAATAAATTTACATGATAACTATTATGTATTTAAAAGGTATAGCAAGTTGTACATAATAGATTTGCAGCTTCATATTTGATCATCTTTTTGTTATAATATGTTATGGAAATAAATGCTTGTTTTATTCTTATAAATCAAAAATAAAATAATCTTTTAAAAAGATTATACATGATTTCTTGATAATAACTTTAACCACCATCAGATGAGACATAAAATAGGATGTTATATGTTCATCAAAGGTATTCATGTCTGTGCAAATCCCAATAGAAGAGGATTCCCTCTAGATAGCTTCCGTAGATAGATGTTGTCGCCTTTTGGATGCTTCTATTTATAGATGTCATTTTGATGACTGCATCAGATCCCAGAATATTACAACACCTTCTCAAAGAGATTCCTAACAATTCAATAATAATCCCAATAATCTCTAATTCTAGTAATAATTTCAGGTAATTGCAGAAAATGGGAGAAAAATGTCTGTTTTCTAAAATAAAAGTAGAAGAAGAGTCCATTTAGTTAGCCTGACAGCACATATATGTTAGATAGGTTATGCTGATGGACAGTGAATTGATTCCAGAATTAAATAAGAGGAAGAAAAAAATCAGCTTTGTGGGCAGCTGGGTGGCACATTGCATAGAGCTTCGGACTTGGAATCAGAAAGGAAATGTGAGTCTGAATCCTGCCTTAAACACTAAGTTGTATAACCCAGGACAAGCCATTTAACCTAACAGTTTAATAATATCACCTACTTACCAGAGTTTTGTGAGGATCGTGATAGAATACAAGATGTAAAACGCTTTGGAAATCTCAAAATTACGTATGCAAACTTATATGTGTATATACATGCTAGTCATTGAAATGGTACAATGCGTTTAATGAGCCCAAGCTTCTCCCTAACTGAAAAAACATATTTTAATACTAGTATTTTTCCAGTAATTCTGTACAGTTTTGAATCAGAGAATGTGACGTTGTTTGAATCAATTAACCGAACGCTATATCCTTAGTCTTTTAGTGAGTCAACAAACATTTGTTAATTGCCTAGGGTGTGCCAGGCATTGTGCTAAGCGCCGGGGATACAAAGAAGGGCAAAAACAAGCAAACCAAAAAACAACCCTTGCTGTCAGGGAGCTTGGAGTCTAATGGGGGAAGATCATACGGCAACAACTCTGTCCAAGCAAGATATGTGCAGGATAAATTGAGGGCGCTCTCAGATAGAAGGTACTAAAATTGAGGAAGACTTAAAAAGGCTTCGTGCAGGTGGGACTGTACTTGGGACTTATGGAAGCCAGGGAAGCTGTGAGGGGGAGATGGAGAAAGAGAAGTACAGATATCAAGGACAGCCAATGAAAATACTCAGAGTCTGGAGATAATGGGGATGAGAATAAGCATGTGTATGGTACTTACTGTGTGCCGGCTCTTTACAAATATTATCTCATTCGATCCCCACAAGAGCCCTGAGAAGCAGGTATTGTTGTTGTCCTCACTTTACAACTGAAGAAATCGAGGCGAACAGATTAGGTGGATTTTTCCCAGGGTCACACAACTAGTAAATGTCTGGGGTTACATTTGAACTCAGGTCTTCATGACTCTAAGCCCAACCCAGTCAATATTGTGAGTGGTCTGAATGTCCATGAAGGAATAATTGGTAGACATAAGAAAGCTACAGTTTTGTGTTTGGTTTTTTTGGGGGGGGGGGCGGTTTGGGGGGGTCGGTGATAACTCGTGTACAAGGAGGGCCAAAAAAGAGATCATTAAGGAAATGTCTGATCAGAAAAAGGGGGAGGGCAATCATGAAAGCTAGGGATAAAAAACAGTCCAGATGATGGCCTTTTAACTTAAAGAATGTTCACTGACTGAAAGGAAGACCTCCAACTTATTGGCTGGATCCTCCATTTAGGATTTATTGGAAAATGTGGGAGACAATTGTGAAAAGGCTTGGGAGGGTGTCAGTGTTCCCTCTTAGAATGAGCAAGAGCATCAACAGGATCACGGATCCATTGAAGCACTGGATTTTGGATCAGATCAAATTGAAGTCAGTACTCTGGGAGCTCTATTAAAAAAGCATAATTTCTATTTTAAAAATATTTAAAAAATATTTAAAAATATTAATTTAAGAGCATCGACAGGATCACGGATCCATTGAAGCACTGGATTTTGGATCAGATCAAATTGAAGTCAGTACTCTGGGAGCTCTATTAAAAAAGCATAATTTCTATTTTAAAAATATTGCCATGTAAGCATACTGTACCCCAACCCATGTTCTACTGTAATGCCACATTACGGCATAAAAATCACTGTGAATTCTTAAAGGCATTTCCAAGTGAACTCAAGTCCTGAAAGCAGCTGTCAGTGGGAATATCAACAGCATTTGTATAACGGGATTACTGTGATGATCAAGGGATAAAATAGACATAAACTAATTTTCAGGCCTCAAAGGAATATTTTTTACATTTGATTTTTATTTTATTTTTTCTCAATTATGTGTAAACAAAGTTTCTAACATTTGTTTTATTTTTTTAATTTTGATTTCCAAATTCTTTCTTTCCCTCCTATCCCTCCCCCTTCCTTGTGAAGACAAGCACTTTAATTTTTATTATACATGTACAGTCATGTAAAACATAGGAATATATATATTTAAATTCACAAATATCAGAAGTTCAGAAGGAAGTATAAACAAATAGGACAATTTTGAATGTAACAAGTTGAATTTATTTTATACTTTTTAAAGTAACCTATGTGAAATAGATATTCACAAATTCATATTTAATATTTTTATGTTCTGTTTCTGTGTGGAAATTATCTTTTTGGTGTCTAAGTTCAAAATAAAGACTAAAATTTTATAAAGTATCATGTAAATATTGTTTTGTTGTGTTGTGTATTGTGTTATGTTATGTATTATTACCACGCCTGTACATTTTTAAATATGAGCCTAATCATAGAATGGATGTCATTTAAGTACCAGACCAGTTAAGAAAAACTTGATTGTGGGATGATGAATTTTTTTTCTACTGAGAAACTAATGAAGACTGTCTACTATCTTGTAGAGAAATTTGCATCAGTAAAGAGAGTGCCCACACTAACAAAATCATACATAATTAAAAGTAAACAGCCCCAAATTCCTTTTTTAATGCTTTGAAATATCTAATTTCAGTAAAATCCCCACTTTAAAAAATAATTTTGTATCCTTCATTCAATTCAGAAAAAAATATTTGCTGATGTTCTGTTATAGGGCATAATCACCACCTTTATTTAAGACACTCTTAATTCTGCAGAAGAAAGGACACTAAGAGTTGGAGTCACTAGGCCTTGGTTTGAATCCTAGCCTTCCTACCCGCTACCTATGTGACCCTTAGTAAATCACTTAACTGTTCTGGGCCTTAGTTTTCTCTTCTGTCAAAGAGTGGGTGGGACTCTGAGGTTCCCTATAGTTCTAAATCTGATTCTACTAACTTGATATTTTTTGTATTCTGTTTTTATGAGGAAAAGCAAAGAAGGAAATTATTAGGGAAAACAAATTCTGAAGTATATTCTGGGATATCACCACAGATTCAGCTCAATGCCCTCATATTTACTGATTTCGTAGGCATCCTGGGTATGAAAGTTTATTACTCTTCCCTGCTTTATTCATATACAACTTAAGATTCCCAAGCTCCCAGATACTCTCTTACAACTGGTCTCCCATTGGCTTCTGGTCTTTCACATTCATTCTAATATTCTTTCTCTTTCTTGCATACTGTTTCATTTTCTTTCCTCTTTATAATGTGCTCAGTAACTCAGGTAGGGATAGATGTCTTCCGCCACATTTCATCTAACACCAGCGTCAAAGTATTAAGCCATGAAACTTCACTGCTATCTTACTGGCACAGCTATTTTCCAACGTTCTTAAATACATATATTGGTGATCTGAATTGTGGATGTCTGAACCATGTCTTGGAAAATTAGGTAACAGAGAGGATCTAAATGAATTTGGCCAGAGAACAAAATCATTTTGGATATGAATCCGTGTTATTAGGGAGATTATTCCTTTCACCACAAGATTCTGGTTTTTAAAATTGTAATTCCGGAATATACTTTGGAATTTATTTTTCTTTGTAATTTCTTCCTTTCCTTTTCCTCATACAATGTCATAGAATCATAGATTTTGAGCTGGAAGAGCTCTCAGAGGGCATATAGTCCTCAGAACCTTTTGGGGAATACACATTAACCTACCAAAATTCTGCACCATCCCAAATAACGCCAACAAATTTACTTTCTAAGACGGGTAATCATATCAGGTGTAGGAAGGAACAATTTACTGTTATGTTAACATTGCCCCTTATTGCCTCATTTCCTAGGAAAACATCGTAAAACAGGAAGAGACGTGGCTATTAAAATCATTGACAAGCTAAGATTTCCAACGAAACAAGAAAGTCAGCTTCGCAATGAGGTTGCCATTTTACAGGTACTCTTCTCGCTCTAATTTAGGCTATAAAAGTAATATACAAGGATTTGGCCAGCTGCTCAAACTATTTTAAAGTGACTTATCACCTATATATCTGTGGCTTGATTGCATGGTATCACTAAAAGAATAGAATATAGGTGTGGTAAAGCACAGAGTAAGAACTGCCTACTTGGTTCTCTCCTAGGGTTAGGCAGCAGGTGTGCACACACACATACATCTTTAATTTGAGGGTTTTAATAATGTTATGTCATGAACACTAATTTCAAGAGTAGCGTTTCAACATGTGTCCACCACGGACGTGCTGAGACCATTTTATAACACATTATCAATGACCTTGCCTTAATAAACATACCTCCTTTATGCTGAGATAATTATATACCATTGTGTACATCACTGTCAGCAGTATGAGGTAGATGAGCAAGAGAAGCCTGGAAATCTGCATATTATTAATCCTCTGAGTATCTCTCAGTGTGTGTCCTTTTCCTTTTATCTTAAGCCAGTCACTTGCTTTTGCCTCTCATTTCTCCCTCTCCACTTCCTCAGACTCCCCTCTTACCTCTCCACCATCCCCACCCTACAGAATAAAAGTCCAGGATCTGATTGTGAAAGGTATAATTTCTTTGTGCATAATCTATCTAACCATTAACAAACATTAAGACAGTATCTCCAAGCAAAAGAAAAAAAAAAGATTTGGACCATTAGACTGTTATTTGGTGAATTTGATCAACGTAGAGACCCAGTCTGGAAAATTTAGGGCTCCCAATGCCTAATTTGCCCATAGTTTGCTTTAACAGCTGCCATTTCTCTTTGCTCTTGTAAATATACCCGTGGTCCACTAACCCGTGTCATCTATTGGTACGTTCAGATTATATTTTTTGTAAACCAAAGTTGAATGATTATACTTGCTGCTGGTGCAGTGTTTAAAAGGTATTTCTTTCATGCGATGTTGATTGCTATCGTAATGTTCCAGATGCCCTCACTTATTGCTTCAACCATTAACATCTGTCTGCTTTCACAGCGCCAAGAAGAAATCTCCTAGTTGGCTTGGGTGAGGTCCTCATACACAGTGACAGAACTCGAGGGACGAAAATGAAGGGTTCTGTCTTTGGGGAGATATTTCAGTCAGCTCGATTTTACCACGCTGTGGTAGCCCAAGATTTTGTACAAGACAGAGCTGGGAAAGTCCGGCCAATTCCAGGATTTTTCAGTGCGTATACATTCAACAGTGAGGTAGCATAAACAGCCCACCCATCTACTCTTTTGGTACCTCAGACTTGGGCAATATTTAGCAGCAGTAATAATAACTTTGCATCATTGTTGTTATTAGTTAATACTTTGAGACCAGGTCTCCTCGTCTTACCCAGACTCAGAGTGTGTCAGCCGTGCATGGGCTTATCCCACTGCTAAGTGACATGGGATCTTTGACCTGCTTTGTTTCTGATCTGGGTTGATTCACCCCTCCCTTGGTCTGGTGGCCTTCTGCTCCAAAGGTGCATTATATTGATGCCAGTCTTAATACAGACACCCAATACTCTTTAACCCTACGTCAGCTTAGAATTGCTGAGCTCAAATGATCTACCAACTTCAGCCTCCCCAGGAGTAAGGATGACGAGAGTGTACCACCATGTCTGGCCAGTATGCCGTTTGTGAAGGTATACAAATGCATTGAAACCTAAGCACAAGGCAGCTTCCTTGGCTGTAGAGTTTGGTTTTGCTAAAATTCCAGTCTTGTCTCGTGAATATAGTGACTTGTAGTTTCTCCAGTAGCACTCTGGAAAGCCTTTATAATGCTGTTGGTCTTATCACTCAATATTAACCCAGCCCTGACATTCAATTGTGTTTTCAAGAGATCTGTCCATTGCTTTATACCCAATAGTGTTCCTTAGTGACGGCCCTCTTTCACCTGGCTGCCTTTTACTTAGTTTTCTTACAAAAAACCCAAACACTTAGCTTTTCAAACTTGAAAAACAAAAGAAAATTTTTGACTCATTGAAACTTAGTGACCTTGTCAAAGTTCTATTTTTCAGGCTGACTAATCATTTAGTATTTTTTGAGAACTAAGAAAATAATATTCATGCATTTGTTGTATAACAGACTAATTTAATTTTAACTGCTTCACTAATAATAAAACTAATTTTTAAACTGAAAAACATGAGTTGCAGTAAAATAACAAAAAAAAAACCCTCCTAAAAATGAACGGCCTACCTGTAACAAAGGTAAATGATGATGCAGTCTTTTAAAAAATCCATTTTCTTTCTCTATCCTTCGGGCTGCAATGGGTCATTTCCTTCATTTTAGCCAGATGGATCTGCTTCAAGATAGCCTTAGCCATTTGTTAGTATCAAGTTGTTAACTATACTAGCTTAGCGTCTTTTACTTGAAGCATCTCCTAGAATAAACGCTCAGCCTTAGCTTCTTTTTGTTGTCTCTCCTTTTGCTAATGGTTCTGAATAACTTTTTAAAGGGAAGTACCCATTACTGTCTGTCTTTGACTCTTCCTAATTCACCTCCTTTGGGATGTTTCCTTAGGGACAGAGCCTCATTTTCCCTAAGCACTGGACTTTGTTCTTTCTGAACATTCACAGCTGAACAGTTTTCTTCTGCGATATCAGAAGTGTGCTGATCGGAGCACAGCTGCTGAAGGGTGCATGTTAATTCCTGTCAACACAACTGATAGAAAACTGTAAAGTTTTCTAAATTATTTTCCTTCCTATGAGTTTCAGCATTAAATATATAACAATATAGCTTCTCTCTGGAATCAGTTATTATAAGGAGGACAGTCCTTGGTATGAATGATCTTTCTAAAGTGAGTTTTTTTCTTCCCCAAAACATTGAGGTCTAAACCTGTGACTTCATTAGTATTTGAAAACCTTCTTGATGTGATAAATCTTTCCACTAATACAGGATGGCAACTCTTCTGCTCCTTATTGTCTTAGAGACTTTCTTGATAAGTGAAGTGACTTCCCCACAGTCAGACCACTGGCATGTATCGCAGACAAGACTTAAATCTGATCTTTTTGCCTTGGAGACCATCTCTCTTTCTACTATACCGTGCTGCTTCTCTAAAGCCTTAGCTGTATTTTTAATACATGTTTAGATGCACTTTTAATTTTCCAGTTGTTTTTTTGGCATAATATTGATATATTATGAAGACAATTGGATTTCTTGTCTTTTCCTTAAAATAGAATTTATAAGTCAGTCTAAGCCACTGTTCCAAAGATCCACATCTCCCTCCCCTCACCTTAGAATCATGATTTAGATGGGGAGAGCCCATAAAGGTCATCCTGTTCATTTCATTTTATGAGTGAAGAGACCGAAGCCCAGAAAAGTGAAGTGATGACCTTAGGTTACAAAGATAATATAAAGTCACTGCTGGTTCTGAATGCTTTTTCCCATTAATCTAATCTGTATCTCAATACTTCTGCTGCTGCTCTTTTCCCTTTCTTGCCACAGCAGACTATTTTTATGGTTTGGATCTTTTCTTCATCAGCTGTGAGATATGTTGGCATTGTGCTCTGATACTTGAACAATCATATGACACATTCCTGTTAGAACACAGACGAGCATGTCTTCTATAAATCCTTAATTTACTAGAGAATTTGTTGGAGGGTTTTAATAAAGTTTAAATGCAGGGAAAGTAAAGCCATCATTTGACATGCACTGTTTTCATCAGCAAAACAGTGAAAAGTGGTTGTTATCATATCCATCTGCAGCAATAGAGACCAATTCTAACAAGGTTTGGAATAAATACATTGAATATGATGTACATTTTTCACTTGAGTCTGACATCTAACTTCATGAATAAAAAAGGTGCCATTTATCATCTGGTTATAGTGCCAAACATCGTATTCATCATGCTTGTGAAGGAATGAGCTGTTTCCTGATAGCGTTTTGAGGTATTGCTTAGTAATTGTACCATACAAATACATCAAGATAATGTTGCTTTGTATGGTGTAGAACATAGCCACTTGCAAATTATCGTGCATTTTATATTAACTTTTATGTTGACTGCAATGTGTTAAAGAATGTTGGTTTATTCCACACTCATTCAGTGTGGTCTTTATCCTGGCCATGGAAAGAGTCCAAGTTATTATTGATTTTGTAGTTTCTAAGTATGTCTTTTGAATTTGACATCTGGGACAGCTCATAATAGTTTGAATTTTTAATAAAACACAAATTTGGGTTTATGTTACAGATGTTTTGCCTATACTGCTTCTACATGGAAACTAAAGAAGTCATAAACAGGCTAATGAGATTAAATTATTCAGCAAAAGTTACTGGCTTTTTTTTTTCATATACAATGCAGTAGGATTGAGTGGGGGTAATTATTAATTTGACAACAAATTTCGCCTCTGTCTCTTCCATCAATTACATCTAGTATAGGATAAGGGAGACCAGAGATGAAAACTGTGGGGTTTTTTTGAGATTTAGCAGTAAAATTTCATTTTGTATTTTTTCCACTTAATAGCATTTTTTTTCCAATTACATGTAAAGATGGTTTTCAACATTCATTTTATAAGATTTTGAGTGGCTGGAGGCCTCATAACTGGCCTGCTGTGTCACTAGCCTGTTGCACCAGAACCAAGGGGTCTTGGTTGCTAATCTGTGCTGTGGCTAAGAGCCTCCTGCTGGCTCACCATCTACACTGGACCGCACTTCCCTTTTATCCAAGTGAGACAAACCTTTCCTGAAGTCCTACTGAGTTATCATAAGCTGGAAAATTGTTTCACTCCATCTTTTTGTAAGTTCTTTCACTCCAGAATCAGTTTAGAAGCTTGACTTAACTTTGTCTCTGAGGGAAGCTGGGGAGAGCTGAGGCAACTTCCTGGCTTTTCTCCACCGTATTACCCTACCCTAATTATTCAATATTGAAGTCATCTGCTTTGCCAGAACAGGATTCCACCCTTCTCTGGCAAGAATACTCTTTTACTTGGCAATATCCTCTGTTCCTACCACAATGACCTCTTGCATCACAGGAGACTTCTAGTATACCTAGAAAATGACTACTTTTCAATCAATTGAATGCATTTCAACAAGTGTTTGTTAAGCACCTATTGTGTACTAAGCGGTGTGATACAGTGGCCTGAAAGCCAGAAAGATGTACTAGGCTCACAGGTCAATTCTTCATCCAGCTCTTCAAGCTTCCTATCTTACACATGCTGGCTACATGACTCTGGGTAAGCCACCTAACCTTGCTGTGCGTGAGGACTATCAAGTCAAGTCAATTCTCATTTATTAGATACTTATTATGTGCCAGGAACTGGGGATACAAATAAAAGCCAAAAGAAAGATCCCAAAACTCAAGTAGCTTACATCCTAATGAGGGAAGACACCACATAAAAGGAAGCTGAAAG
Organism: Trichosurus vulpecula; assembly: GCF_011100635.1. Lineage (NCBI taxonomy): Eukaryota > Metazoa > Chordata > Mammalia > Diprotodontia > Phalangeridae > Trichosurus > Trichosurus vulpecula. The sequence goes on along the minus strand of NC_050580.1, from coordinate 264,308,861 downwards.
GTTGGTGAGCAGAGAGCCATCGTGATGTGGGAGCATGGCGGTGAAACCCAGAGAATGAAGGATGGTGGATCTCAGCCATTTCTCAAAATGAAGGTTCTGAGAGCAACTCACCAAGAAGGAGATCATAGGGGCAGAGAGAGAAGACAACTTAGTCATGGCAGTGAAGTCTGGACTCTAAGCTGCAGGGAAGATAGCAACTTGCATTAAAAGAGGAAGTTTCCTGACCCCAACATTTCCATAACCAACGAGTAAACATTTATGAAATACCTACTATGTGCCCTGCACTATGCTAAGCACTAGTCACAGTGCAGTAATATCACAGGCCCACTCTCTACTCCTTTCTTTATATGGCAGGTTGTGTTCTAATTGCTAGTTATCTAAATAAGGAAGAGACACAGTGCCCGCCCTCAAGGATCTTACATCCTTCTCCTTGTGGGGAAGGAGAGTAGAGAAGAAAGGGAGGTCAATGAATAAATACTCCCCTTTGGTTTTTTTCAGTGGGCAAAGGCCATGACCAAAATTTAATTTATACCTGACTTACCAGCTATTAAAGATACACATAGAAAGATAATTCAGAAGAAACATAGATTGCCTCCTCCCTTCCATTTTTGAAAATTCTCCTCATTCTACATAATACTTGGAGACTTTTCTTAAGAAGTTTTATGATTTGAAGCTAAGTGAATTGAAATTTTCATATATTTCCAAATAGTCAAAAACCATAAAACAAAATAAGACATTTTTAGTGCAACAGATATTTCTCATTTGTAATATTATTGTGGCTGTTCCCACATCATCTGGCAACAATTTAATATTGCTATACTTTGGAAGGATGTTAATTAGTAGAGCTGCTGAAAATTGTTTTATGAAAGGATCCAGGGCACCTATTTCTGTTGTCATTTGAAGCTTTTTGTATATATATAAAAGAGCATGATAAATTTCAAAGAAGACAGTATTTTCTTCTATTCATGCCATCAAAATAAAAAAGGACATTTTCTTTGTAATTATTAGGGATGTCATGGCAAACTACCCTTCATAGGGAGATCTTAACTATATTAAGATAATAACCTTAGAACTAAGCTACATGCTTGAAACCCCAACATTTAATCAATGGTGGAAATTTAGAATTTTAGTGTCATTTTTAAAAAGCAAATATGACACAGGGTCAAGTTTCAAGATAAATGTTGACTTTGACTGTCTATGTCTATCCCAGTATCCTGTAAACAAAATGCTTTAAGGGACAGAAGTGAAATTCATATTAACTGGAATAATGACAACATTAGTCCCCTAAAATGGAATCAGCCTAAAGGGAGAGGAGATGGAACTAAAAGTTACTTCTAGGGATGCCAGGTGCAGTGTCTGAAACCATTGTGTAATTATAGCAATATTAGATCTAGTGAAGAGAAAAAAAGGGAATATAAAATTCAGAAGACTATAATGAAAATTATTCTCTAAAACCTCATCCTCGCAATCAATCCCTGCTTCTCTGATATCTCCAGTAGCTTCCTTTTCATGGGCTTCTCCAGTTATACCTTTAAACATCCCCAGGTCTTCCTGTTGAAACAAACAAATCAACCAAATACTTCGTTTCCGACCTTTCGAAACCATCATCCAACTTCTCGTCTCACTTCGCCAAACTGCGCTCACTAAATCTGTATCCCCTACGTGAGATTCTTTATATTCATTGGGGGAACCAACATAGCTCAGTGGAAGGAGCATTGGATTTAGGACCCACAGAGGGAACTAAGTTTGAATCACCTCTTTACTGCTTAATATTGGTGTGATCTTGGATAAGTCACTTATCTTCTCTGGTTTTCATTTTCTTTCTGTGTATAGCTAAGGTGGAGTGGAGGGGGGAGGTCATGAGAATTTCTAAAATGAGGTCATTGGGCTCAATGACCTCTAAGGTCTCTTTCAACTCAAATTTATCATCCTATAATCTCCTTCTCAGCTCCCAATCCCGGGTCTGTAACTTACTACCTTTGGGCCCTTGAGCAAGGCAATTTCCCTTTTATAGACTCCAGTTTTCTTATCTATCAAATGAGGGAATTGCACCAAATATTTTCTATATCTGTTCCAGTTCTAAATCCTCATAGTGCCTGACACATAATAGGTGCTCAATAAATGCTTCTTGAATGGTTGACTGATCTTCAAACTAATGGTTTCCCACTGCACATAAGCTCTTTGGAAACCTTAAAGTGCCTCATTAATGTTATCATTTGTCATCGTTGTTATTAATGTCCCTAAATATTTACCATTCTTGAAAAAGAAAATTACTTGACCCTGCTATCTCCTTAGGGCTCTCATTATCCATTCAGTGAATGAGCATTTATTAAGCAATGACTAATTACCAGGCACACTGCTAGGCACTGGAGATACAAAGAGAGGCAAAAAAACCAAGATTCCCTAAAGGGGCTTACATTCTAATGAAGGCGACAGCATGAGAATAACTATGTACGTATAAGATATAGACAGTATAACCGAAAGGTAATCTTAAAAGAAAGGGGCTAGGGGTGGAAGGGCCTCTAACAAAAGATGGAATTTGAGCTAAATGTTGAAGGAATTGAGGGAAATTAGGAGGTATAGGAGTGAACAGAAACATTCTGGGCATGAGGGAATCTGTCATTTTTCAGACATGTCCAACTCTTTGTGAGTCCATTGGGGTTTTCTTGGCAAAGATACTGCAGTGTTTTGCCATTTCTTTCTCCAGCTGAATTTATGGATGATGACACTGAGGCAACCAGGATAAAATTATTTGCCCAGGGTGACACAGCTACCCAGATTTGGACTCAGAAAGATGAGGGCCCTCCACTGTAGTACCTAGATGTCCCATGAAGAAAGCTAGTTCAAAGGTAAAAGCAGAAGAGTCAGGAGATGGAGTGTTGTGTGTAAGAGAGATTACAAGCAGGACAGTACAATTGGATCATATAAAGTATGTGAAAGTGGGGCAGAGCCAAGATGGTGGCTAGAAAGCAGGGACTTGCATGAGCTGCCACCTGGGTCCCTCCAAACACTTATAAAATGGCTCTGAACAAATTCTAGAGCTGCAGAACCCACAAAATAGCAGAGGAAAGCAGGGCACCAGCCCAAGACAGCCAGGATGGTCGCTGGGAAGGGTCTGTTACATGGAGCTGGGAGCAGTGCAGAGCACAGCCTAACAAGGGCACAGACCAACCAGACTGGGAGCCAGGCGGAACAGGGCCTAGCGCCCTGAATCAGTGAGTGGTGGCAGTAAGCAGACTTCTCAACCCACAAACACCAAAGAAAACAGAGAAGTGGGCAAAGCTTCAGGAACAGAGTGAAAGGAGTTCGCGGTTCGGCCACCACCCCAGGAGCAGCAGAGGTGGTGCAGCTCAGAGAACAGAACTACAGCTGCAGTTGCTTCTGGTCCCAGGCCCACCAGGTGGGAAGAATTAAGTGGCGGATCTGAGTGGGAGTGCAGAGCCAGCTTAGATCTGAGTCCAGTCCGGGTAGGCGGTTCTTGGGGGAGAAAGAGTGCTGGTGTGGCACAGCTTGCTGTGTAGCTCTGAAAACAGCAGCGCAGCCCCTCAAGCTTGGGACAAAGTACTCTATACTCTACAAGAGTCATACCCCAACAAAAAACACAAGGGTCAAGTAAGTTGACTGGGAACATGGCCAGGCAGCAAAAATTGACTCAGATTCAGATTCAGACTTTGGATCTTTCTTTGGTGACAAAGAAAACCAAAACATACAGCCAGAAGAATTCAACAAAGTCCAAGAGCCTACATCCAAAGCCTCCAAGAAAAACATGAACTGGTCTCAGGCCATGGAAGAGCTCAAAAAGGATTTGGAAAAGCAAGTTAGAGAAGTAGAGGAAAAATTGGGAAGAGAAATGAGAGTGATATGAGAAAACCATGAAAAACAAGTCAAGGACTGGCTAAAGGAGACCCAAAAAAAATACTGAAGAAAATAACACCGTAAAAAATAGACTAACTCAAATGGCAAAAGAGCTCCAAAAAGCTAATGAGGAGAAGAATGCCTTGAAAGGCAGAATTAGCCAAATGGAAAAGGAGGTCCAACAGACCACTGAAGAAAATACTACCTTAAAAATTAGATTGGAGCAAGTGGAAGCTAGTGACCTTATGAGAAATCAAGATATTATAAAACAGAACCAAAGGAATGAAAAAATGGAAGACAATGTGAAATATCTCATTGGAAAAACCACTGACCTGGAAAATAGATCCAGGAGAGATAATTTAAAAATAATTGGACTACCTGAAAGCCATGATCAAAAAAAGAGCCTAGATACCATCTTTCAAGAAATTATCAAGGAGAACTGCCCTGATATTCTAGAGCCACAGGGCAAAATAGAAATTGAAAGAATCCATCGATTGCCTCCTCAAATAGATCCCAAAAAGAAATCTCCTAGGAATATTGTCACCAAATTCCAGAGCTCCCAGATCAAGGAGAGAATACTGTAAGCAGCCAGAAAGAAACAATTTGAGTATTGTGGAAACATAATCAGAATAATCCAAGATCTAGCAGCTTCTACATTAAGAGATCGAAGGGCTTGGAATACGATATTCCGGAGGTCAATGGAGCTAGGATTAAAACCAAGAATTACCTACCCAGCAAAACTGAGTATAATGCTCCAAGGCAAAATATGGATTTTCAATAAAATAGAGGACTTTCAAGCTTTCTCAGTGAACAGACCAGAGCTGAATAGAAAATCTGACTTTCAAACACAAGAATCAAGAGAAGCATGAAAAGGTAATCAAGGAAGAGAAATCATAAGGGACTTACTAAAGTTGAGCTGTTTTGTTTACATTCCTACATGGAAAGATGATGTGTATAATTCATGAGACCTCAATATTAGGGGAGCTGAAGGGAATATACATATATAGAGAGACAGAGGGCACAGGCTGAGCTGAATATGAAGGGATGACATCTAAAAAAATAAAATCAAATTAAGGGATGAGAGAGGAATATATTGAGAGAGGGAGAAAGGGAGAGATAGAATGGGGTAAATTATCTCGCATAAAAGTGGCAAGAAAAAGCAGTTCTGTTGGAAGGGAAGAGGAGGCAGGTGAGGGAGAATGAGTGAATCTTGCTCTCATCAGAATTGGCCTGAGGAGGGAATAACATACACACTCAATTGGGTATCTTACCCCATGGAAAGAAAGAGGAAGGAGATAAAAACCAGGACAATGGAAGGAAGGGCAGATAGGGGGAGGATGTAATTAAAAACAAACACTTTCGAAAAGGGACAGGGTCAAGGGAGAAAATTCAATAAAGGGGGATAGGTTAGGAAGGAGCAAAATACAGTTAGTCTTTCACAACATGAGTATTGTGGAAGGGTTTTACATAATGATACACATGTGGCCTATGTGGAATTTCTTGCCTTCTTAGGGAGCGTGGGTGGGGAGGGAAGAGTGGAGAGAATTTGGAACTCAAAGTTTTAAAAACAGATGTTCAAAAAAAAAGTTTACATACAACTAGGAAATAAGATATACAGGCAATGGGGCATAGAAATTTATCTTGCCCTATAAGAAAGTAAGGGAAAAGGGGATGGGGGGGAGTGGGGTGACAGGAGGGAGGGCTGACTGGGGAACAGGGCAACCAGAATATATGCCATCTTGGAGTGGGCAGGAGGGTAGGAATGGGGAGAAAATTTGTAATTCAAACTCTTGTGAAAATCAATGCTGAAAACTAAAAATAATAAATAAATAAATAAAAACAAGAGGGGGGAAAATAGAGTATGTGAAGGCAGGCAAAGTACAATAATTCCAGAAAATTTGAAGGGGTCAGTTGTGAAGAGTTTTTTAAATACTGTACAAAAGATTTTATATTTCATCTATACAGAGTAACTGTAGTATATTGAGTGAAGAGAGTGATATAAGAAAAATCACTTGGACAGTCAAGTAAAGGATGAATTGAAGTAGAGAGAGACTTGAGGCAGGGAGACCAATTAAAAGGTATTTTAGTAATCCAGGTAAGAGGTGATGAAAACATATATAAGAATGGTGGCTGTGTGGGTTAGTGGTTGAAGAGGAAGGTGATATGTATGAGAGATGTTATGTAGGAAGAAAATTTGACTTTTGGAATGATCTCGTGTAAAGATTCCAGGATGATACCAAGGTTTGTGAACCTGGGTGACTGGGAGGATGGTAGCACCTTCATCAGTTGTAGAGAACTTAGAAAGATAGGAGGGTTTGAGGTAAACTATAATGTTATATTTTGGACACATTCATTGGACATCCAATGTCCAAACACCAGTTAGAACTCAGGAGAGAGCTTAAGGCTGGCTATGTAAACCTAGGAATGGCCTGCGTAGTTGATAGTTGAATCCATAAAAACTGATAAGATCACGAAGTGTGACCATATAGACAGAAAGGACAGGAGGAGCCAGGACAGCTTTAGAGGATACCTGAATAAAGATCCAACAAAGAAGACTGAGAAGTGGTTAGAGAGGTAGGCTGCAATGTTGACTCCCCTCCAAAACAAAACTGGACCAGAGTGTCTAGGAGAGAGAGTGGCAAACAGAGACAAAGCTTGCAGAGAGGTCAAGAAGGATGATGACTGAGAGAAAGCCATTGGATTAAATATGAAATTTGACAGTTAAAAATTGCCAGAAAAGAACTAAGTGCTGTAGAGATTAAGGTCCCAGTAAGGATGAAGAAGAGGGTTAGGCTTCCTAAGGCACAAGGAAAGAAGGAATGATAAAATATTGCCATCAGGCCAACGTGGTTTGTGAACGTGAAAGTGGAACATTTTGGGTCATGAGAACCTCAAGACTGTAACCATCTCTGTGTGTGGAATGGAAGAGTAGCTTGTGAGAATTGAGTAGAATGAGAAACAGGGAAGTCAGGATGGTTGAGGAAGCATCAGTAGACAGGCTGAAGTTGCCTAGTATAAAGAAGGGCAGCCAGGTGGTGCAGTGGCTCAGGGCCTGGAGTGAGGAAGACTTATCTTCCTAAGTTCAAATCTGGCCTCAAACACTTACTAGCTGAGTGATCCTGGACGAGTCAATGTTTGCCTCAGTTTCCTCATCTGTAAAATGAGCTGGAGAAAGATTTGACAAACCATGCCAGTAGCTTTGCCAGGAGAGCCCCAAAGGGGCCACAGAGAGGCAGACACAACTGAAAAACTCCTGAACAACAATATTAGGAAAAGAGTTGGAGGCGACAGAAAGGATGGGAGCAAGGCAATGTACTCATGGAGGAGAACTTCCTGGGAGCTCACCCTCTAAACCTTCTCGCTTTCATAACCAAATGTTTACTCTTCTCTTCTTCCACTTCTCAGCCTGTTGCAATATGGCTTTCCTACCCTATCACTCTACTGAATTTGATTTTTCAAAGGTTACCAATGATCTGTTGACAGCTAAATCTGTTGACCTTTTCTCATTTCTTATTCTTACCTGACCTTTTTACAGCCTTTAACGCTGTCAACAACTGTAATAGCCTTTTAATTGGTATCTCTTCTTCAAATTTTTCCCTCCTCTAATCCTTCCACATTCTCTTCAAATCAGGCTCCCTCTGGCACAATTTTGACTATGTCCCCTCCTTGCCCAAAAGCTTTCACTATTCCTTTCTTCCCTCTAAGCTAAAATACTAAGCTTTCCTTTAAAGCCCTGCATAATCTGACTCCCTACCTTGTCCTTGCAATAAAGTTTCATATCACCTCTCTACAAATATTCCGTGTTACCATCAAACTAACCAGACTTCTAGTCTTTCTCAAAGCTTGGTGTTATATTTATCTCTTTGCTTTGGAATCAGCCATCCTCCACGCCTTGAATTTATTGCCTCCTCATCTCTGCCTCTCTTTATCCCAACCTACCTGTAAGGGCCAGCTTAGGTTCCACTACTTTTCTAAAGTCTCCCCTGGTTCCCCAAAGTCTTAGTGTTCTTTCCCTGGCATGTATTTATCTCTCCTAAAGAAGGAAATGATGAACTGCTCCAGTGTCTTTGTCAAGAAAACCCCAAATGGCATCACAGAGAGTTGGACGTGACCGAAAAACGACTTAACAAATGAACTTACCTCTCCATTTGTGGCATCCCTCAGTGGAACATGAGGTCCTTAAGGGTGACTTTGTCTCTGTATCTCCAGGGGCCAACATAGTGCCTTTACATAAAGTCTCTACCTAGTAAAATGTTTGTTTCATTGAAGTGAATGAATGAGGGAAGAGCATGGCACTTTTAAAAGGCTATGTGTATTGTTAAAGTGTGGACTTATACAAAGCAAGACTTGTTTTCTTTACACCTAAATCCTCACCTATGTTTTGTCAATAACTACCATTCATCCCATCTCCTTTCCAAAACTTTGGGTGGTCTTCCACTCTTCCCCCTCCCTTGCATTTTATATATATTATAATACTATCAAGATAGTATGTCGTGATAGGATATGATATATAATATTATATGTAATACACATCACCATTACCATTCCCTTTGATTATTTCACTAGCCTCCTAACCGGCCCTTCTGCCTCTTTCTTCCCCTGTCAATCCATTCTCAAACTTCTGCCAGAATGATCATTTTTATGCATAGATTTGTTCTAGTCACTCCTTTCAGGCAACAGATCACAGGCCCTCAAGCTAGAAGGAACCTTAGAAATCATCCAGTCCGATTAATCAATTCGTCAGTAAACATTAAGTGCTTGCCGCGTACCAGGCATTGTGCCAAGCTCTGGAGAAAACAAAAGGGGCAAAAGATAGTCTCTGCCCTCAAGGAAGACAGCATGGAAGCAAATGTGCAAGTATGTATAGTATGAATAGGACATAGTTACCAGAGGGAAGGCACTGGAATTAAGAAGGGCTGGGGAAGGTGTAGAAGGTCAGCCCATTATTTTGCCAGAGAGAAAAGTGAGAAACTGGAGAGGTTATTCGACTTGTGCAGTTACAAAGATACTGAAGGGTTAAAACATCTCCAGTGCTTCCTTAAGGCTTCATGTGTAAAGTTCCAAGTTCTTATCCTGTTAGTCTAGTATCACCCTAGCTTTCCAGCCTTATTTTATAGACATCCGTCTACATACTCTATGCATAGGCCAAACTTTGTTTATGCTGTTTCTTATGCCTGTAATGTTCCCCCCTCTCTCTTGAATGGCTACATTCTCACTCATCCTTGAAAGCCCATTTTAAAAGCCTTGGGGAAAGGTATGCACAGTGTTGGACTTGCACCTGTTTGGTTTTTTTTTTTCTGGTAGCATCCTGTCTCCATTTATATTTAATCTGTTTATCATATTTCTTGAAATATTTCTTTCTGTGTACTTTATCACTTGGAAGAAGTTTTCATGAAGGGATGCCCTTAGGCAAGAAACCTGGTGTAGCTCCAGATTAATGGCTCAGCAAAAAGGGATGGAATTTTTCTTCATCCAGACCAAATAATAAAAGCTATAGAAAGTGAGTGTTTATAAAAGAAAACAGAGAAAAGATTGCTACCAAAAGTTAAATGCATAAAAGCACATTCTGACAATTAGAGAACCATTTAACCAACTAATATGGGAAATCAGAAGGCATTTCTTGTATATTGCACCATTCTTTTTGACTTTGTTGAAAAGATATAACTTCCGTATAGTCCTAGTTAATTGTTATGCCATGTATTAGATTTTTCTTATGTTCATGTGTACCTACATAGATGTTTCTATATACAAATATGTCCAAAGAACACGTATGTTCTTTTTATGTTTTATTGCATTTTTAATACGTATTCATAAATACCAAAGGAGAAAAACTATGGAAAAGAAGTATTAAGGGCTTAAAATGCAACAAATTAAATTCCGTGACAGGATTAGCCATTCCATCTTCATGATGTCAACCAGGATGGCGTAGGGAATAGTGAATAGAAAACTAGCCATGGAGTCAGGAAAACCTGGGTCCACACCCTGCGTCTGACACAGACCAGCTCTCACCCCGGACAAGTCATTTAACTTGTTGGGGTTCTATGAACATGTTCAATACCATAATTCCAGAGAAGGTACCAACCCACATTGGTAGAAGGACTTTCCTCAACAGACAGTTCAGTATCCTAATGAAATATAATGGGTCTGGTCCCTACACCATTCATGTCCAACAACTAGGTAAAATGAAAAGATTTAGTCAGCAGCCCGGGTGTTTGGTAAACAAAGTATCTATATATTTAAATGATTCCCCACACCTTTTTTTCTGTGATTGGGGCATCCTGTAAACTCAGTTCTCTCTCTCGGTGAATTTCTGTTTTCTTTTACCGCAAGGGATCTCCCCCTCCCACCCCCATCCCAACTTGTTATGGTAATTAAGGTGGGTCTTTCCTTACTGCTTCCCCTTTTGGGGCCCTGAGGTGATCAAGTGCCTTTTCATGAGTCTGGCCTTTGTTTCTTTGATTGAATCAAGAGTCTTTGACCTGCCTAAGAAACAAGAAAGCCTAGTTCACATAGGTTTTGAGTTGCGTGGTTGTAACACCATTTGACCCTGAGCAGAGTATCTAAACTCAGAGGTTAGCATTCTGTTTGAGGCTCTCATTCCCTGGAAGAGTATCATGTGACTTGACCAGACAAGACTCTGGGTAGCCGCTGGAGCCCCCACAGGGCTTTGAAAACCCAGATGTTGGTGTCTCTCTCTGGTAACTGTAATTCTTGGGTCAGATGGCTGGAGGCCTGTCTGTTGATAACTGTGTGTGTTGGCTCTGTTTATATTGTCTCTGTTTGTTGTTTCTGTTTGCATTTGCTCTGAAGTTCAGGTTGCTGGCTTTTCCCCCTGAACTAAGTGAATGACATACGTATGTTTGAGTAAACCAAGATTGTTAAACCCTTAAAGTTGCTTTCCTTAGAAAAATAGATCAAAGAACCTGTGCTAGCAGCTCTTCTGCATGCTGGCATTGGTCTTTCACCCCCACAGCAGCTGTCGGCAATGTTGTTGTTATACCACCCCACCCCACACATTTACTCTTTCCCAAAATACAGAAATATGTGCTGATTTTTTAACGTAACAGAACTTGCCCATTCAGTCCAAATTGCACCTGAAGTAATGCCTGTTTCAAAGCATTAGCTCATGTTTAACTTTCTGTTCTTTCATTTTTGACAGCTTATGAGAAAAAATCTATTAAGTGACTTATATGCTCAGAACTGTGCTAAACTCTTAGAATGCTATTATTTGGAGGTGGAATCCTAAGCATATGTTTCAAGCAAATTAGATTTGAAGGCCTCCAGTCTTCTTGGGGCTATTTCACAGGTAACCTGCTGGCACAACCCAGAGGCCTGAGGTACCCCACTCCCACCCCAAGCACATAACCTGTACTTTCTCACTTTTCTACTTCATTATACCTGGAATATACATATATCTTCTTTTTTCTTCTTCCGCTGTTGAATTTTCATATATTTTTTATCTTTATCTTTATTATTTTAAAGCCAAACCCAAATGTTACTTCCTCCACCTCTTTTCCCTTAGCATCCTGCATGATAATGACTTTGTTCTCAGACCCTACAGAAAACTTTAAAAATTCCACTGTTTTGTTCTAACATTACCAATATTTACACATTACCAATATTCTATGAGAGATCTCTTGTAACAAAGTAAAACAATTTAGAAAAACTAAAAATATAGTGCATCTAAAAATGCATACAACATTCCACATTTGTAGCCCTCTCTCCCTCCATGTTTAATTGTCTTTTAATGGACAGATTTATCGCTTCACCTTCTAACCCACACCCCAATCCAATGAAAAAAGAGAAAAGAAAAACAAGTTTCCTTGTGACAGATATGCTTTATAAGATAGCAAAACAAATACCTTATAAATATAAACATTTATATAGTTATTTATATTTAATTTATATATATATATTTTATATATGTATGTACATATGTGTATATATGCATATATGTATACATATGTGTGTATACACACACACCTATGAAAATGTCTTATTCAGCACCCTAAATCTGTCACTTTTCTGCTAGGAGGTACATTGTTTTTTATGTAACTGGCCCTCTGGGTGGCCAATCCAGAATCATGGACAGCTGTATACAACTTCCAAAATTGTTTATCTTGATGCTATTGCTTTTGGTATCCTTCATATCGTTCTACTGGTTCTGCTTATATCATTCTTCATCAGCTTATAAAAGTTTTCAATTTTTTTCATTTTTACGACATCGATATCATAGTATGTGTGATGATGTTCTGGTTCTGCTTGCTTCATTTTGCATTCATTCGTGTAAGTCTTTCCATGTCTCTTTGAAATCATCAATTTCCATAGAAATAGATGTTTGAGGTAGAACTTCAGAATTACTTTAATTTGCATTTCCCTAATTCGGAGTATTTTTCCATATGGTTATAGACAGTCTGGTTTTCTTCCCTGAATGGCTCTTACCTTTGCAAATTTGAATCAACTAATACTTACATATCTTAGAAATGAGATCTTTTTCAGAGAATTGTGGTACAAAGATTTTCCCATTTGTTCCCTTTTAATCTTATCTTTAATGGATTAATTTGTCCAACAACTTTTTAATTTTATAGAATCAAAATTATCCCTTTTCTCTGATCATTTCTATTCCAACTTTGTTCATGAAGTTTTCCTCTATCTGATAGGTAATTTTGTCCGCGTTTCCCTAATTTGTTTATTACGCGGCCTCTTACGTCTAAGTCCAATATGCATTTGGAGCTCCTTTTGGTATGAGGTGTGAAGTGTTGTTTAAATCTAAGTTTTTAAATACTGCTGTCCAAACTTCCCATTGGTTTTTGTTAGACAGTGAGTCCTTGTCCCAGAAGGTGTAGATACGCTTGCTCTTGTATGTTCTGCATTTAATCTTTTGCACTGATCTACCTTTTTAACCAGTACCAAATTCTTTTGAGATCTATTGTGTCAGTGGTATTCCTTGATGTCTGGCACTCCTAACTCCTCTTCCTTCACATTTCTCTTGATAGTTTCCCCTCAGATTTTGGACCTTTTTTTGCCTCCATACGACTTTTTTTTAAAAAAAAATCCTCTAATGCACTTGTCATGTCATATTATGTATTATCTCTGTTTATGTCTTATGTTCCTACTATATTTTAAGGTCCAGGGACCCTGTCTCACCTTATCTTTCCCAACACCTAACATGATGCTCTGTACATAGCAGGACCTAAATGAATGTTGGTTGGATTTTTTAATTTGCTAAAGTACTGTCATATTATATTTTTTAAAATTAATATTGATACCTTTTTAAACAATACATCCATTTTAAAATATGCCCCTTCTTTCTTCCCCTGCTCCAGTGAACCTTTCAAAAAAAACCAGCCAAACAAAGGTCACCTGTGTTTGCCAATAAATGCAATATTCCGCATCCATAGTTCCCCACTTCTCCAATTTAAGGAAGAAGATACATTTTCTTATCTCATCTCCATGCCCTAGGCTATCTTGGTGGACTCCTGTTACTTAACTTAAAACTATTACTAAATAGAGAGGGTTTTTTTTTCTTTTTGTTTTTCCTAACTGTGGAAATTCAAAATGTAGCTTGGAACATTACAAATGATTAGAAATAAGAGTTAAAAAGTACTATTCATAATCAGCTGAAGGCCAGCCTCGGTCATCATGTGGCAAGTGAAAATGACTACAACAGCCTCTGGTGATGTTTTGGATATTTTTTTAATTTCCCACTTGCCCTGGTAACTTAAACAGAGCTTCCTGGTTCTGGGTGGGTAGGAAATAGCACATGAGAGATTATTTTCACACTGCCTTCCACCTGGTTAAAAAAAAAATCAGGAAACAGCATGAGAGCGCCTGGGCAAGTGTTATTTCCTATATAAACATCTGCTGCTACCTGCTGTTTAAGGGAAAGATTGATAGTCTGCAGCAGCCTTGGAATTTAAAACTGGGATAAGGCATTCCCAGAAGAAATGTTGGGGAGAATGACTGAGAGGAGGCATATGTATGAATATGAATATGTATGTGCCTGGATGTTCGTGAATATAGTTTAGCTTGAGTCTGTGTCTAGAAATCTGAGGCTGATTTCTCTCACATGCTCAGGCCCTGGCTCAAAGCCTCAGAAATTGATTCTTTGCAACGCAAACATGCAAAGGACACTTATTTTTTTTTTCTTTCTTATGCCAGCCTTCTGTTCACAAAATTATATAACTTATTATTAGATATTATTAGGAAGATACTAGTGAGCTTGCCCCCTTTAGCAATAGATAATTTAGCAGATAAGCATAAAGGAAAGCAAGAAAAATATACAACCTACACAGAACATATATCTAGTGTAGGTTGGCTGATTTCTATGTTTACATCCCTGGAAAGTATGCTGCTGAGGTAAGCAAACTTATCCACAGAATTCAAAATTTCTCCATTTGCGGTAACCAGTAGTTCCATGTATGGTGCTGACTGGTGAATTTGTTTTCTTGGTCTTAATTGTTAGGCCAAAATTAGCACAAGCAGCAGAGAATTTAGACATATCTCCATTCCGAGTGTTCATGTGGACTATTTGTGCTCAAGTCAACCTTCCAAGCTCATATTGGTCTGATCAGCCACAGGCGGACACACCGTACTTTGATTCCAACGTAGTGATGTGATTTTGGTCCTCTTCAAAAACTAAGGACAACAGCCATCCTCTTAATGTCTTCCTTGAATATATTGATTTTTTCCAATTTTTTGGAATTAAATTCTGTCAGTAACCTAACAAAAATAAACCAGAACAATAGCTCATATTTGTATCTTTCTATGGAGATTTATAGAGCATTTTCCTTTCAACAGCCTTGTGAGTTAAGCAATCCAGGTATTGATTGTCCCCCTCCTTGATAAATGAGCAAAGTAAAGCTGAGAGAGGTCAGTCACATAATAGAGCTAGCAAATGTGTGACTCGATCTTGAACTCTGGTCCCCTCGCTTCCACCATTGGGTTTTTCTAATTGAAGAAATTTATTCCTAAGCTTGGCAGTAGGATTCAAGAACACGAGGAGAAATGGAGACACACTGTTAAACCACAGCTTATAACCAGAAGTCTCATAGCGTTTCACCCTTCATCTAACTTCAGTGTAAGATGGAGGACAAAGGAGTTTTCATCTGTTCTTTACAATTAGTTCGATTATCTATGTAATAAAAGGAGGTCATTAGCGCAGCTGGCATAAATGTCTCATGATTGAAGATTTTCCCTCTGCTCATAGCTTTCTCATTGATACTTCTAAGAAAGAGAAAGAGACATTGGGGGACCAGCTTTAGGATTGTGGTAGAGGTACCTCGTCTACCAGTCCCTTAGAAATCTGCCCTCTTAATAGAGAGTTACATGGACATGGGATCTCTTTCAAGTGGGTACTCCTTCTAAATGAAGGCATTTTAAATTCTTCATCATGGCTTCGTAATAACACAGTAAAATTGCTCCAAGACAAATAAGATATGGCATAACAAAAACATTTTTACATACAAGGATCAGCAAGGGGGTTGATGCATCGAGCAGTTGCTGTTTTATCTCACCCTTCAGTCTCTCTTTTGATTGACGTGTGTCCGCGTTTCCCCCCAGCTGGATCTGATCCTGCTGGTTATACAGCATTTCTGTCTAACTTCAGTATAAACAGTAATCACCACAAGCCCTCCACCTGGATGAGCATGAGTCTCCTGAACCCTTTCACAACAGCTAGATTTACTTAAAAGTCAGATAGGCTTCAATCTTCCCCGAATCAATAGCCACAGCATAAAACTGAAATGATACCATGTCTGGGACACAGACAACGGTTCTTGCCACAGTCTGAGGACTTGCAAAATTGATTTTTAACGGTAATAATTCATACCCTTGCTGGCATCTCTTGTTAGAGCTTTTCTAATACCTACTTCCTTTGTCCATCCTATGAAAGCCTTGGAATTTGAGTCAAGTGTTTTCTGTGGGACACGATATCTATGAGGATGCCACATTGTGATTATCTAGATAAAAAAGACCATCAGTTTAGGGATGGCATGTTTTCTGTGAAATGTTGACACCAATTGCATTGTTTTGAATTTCTTGAATATGAAAAAAATAAAACAGGCGTACCCTATTTTTCACCTTTTGTACTTGTCAAAATAAAAAGCAAGCCAAAAAAAAAGCAAAGAATCTTCCTGTTGCTGTAAAATAAAATAAAGAGACATAACATTTTAAGTCGGTTTCAGAAACTAGGAATTATTTGTTACCTGCTCTATGCAAGGTACTGTCCTGGGTATTTTCATATCAACAGTAGAGGAAATTACATACCATATAAGGCAGCCACAATGCTGAGGGGAGTATTAGACCTAGCGTCAAGAAGACAGGGGTTCAAATCCTGCCTTTTATCTGTTGGCTGTGGGCAAGTTAACTAATGTCTGTTTCCTTATTTGCATAATGAGGAATAATACTTCTAACGCTTACTTCATATAGTGGTTGTGAGGTTCAGTAAGAAAATAGAAAACTAATATAATAATGATGGATATA
This sequence comes from Trichosurus vulpecula, assembly GCF_011100635.1. Lineage (NCBI taxonomy): Eukaryota > Metazoa > Chordata > Mammalia > Diprotodontia > Phalangeridae > Trichosurus > Trichosurus vulpecula. The sequence continues at coordinate 264,292,523 of NC_050580.1, read as the reverse complement.
TATATAAAGTATTTTATGAACTTCAAGCATTATATAAATATCAGTATTGTTGTCTCTACTTTTCTTCCTTCATGAGCTATTTCCACAAATTAGATACCTATCATTTCTAGACCATTGACTGATATCTAAATAATAAAAAAAATCTAGAAATGAATCAACAAGCATTTGGTAAGCACCTCCATTATGTGTCAGGCACTAAGCTAGGATCTAAGAATAGAAAGACAAAATAAAAATAGACTGTGTAGTTAAGTGGCTTGCATCCTATTGGAAACATAGAATAATGTGTATCCAAATGAATAAAATGTAAATACAAAGTCATTTTAGGGGTAGTCACTGGCAGAAGGGAAGGTGGATATAAGTATGGAAAGGAGGACAGAGTTCTCTCTTTTTCTAACAAATGCTGAAAAAAGTGAGAAACCTTCATTCTGATGCTGCTGTTGCAGTATTAAAAAGCTCACCCAAAAGATGACCGTTGGAAATTTCAGTTTCTTTCTCATCTTTTTAGTCTGTATCAGTCTTGCTGACCATTGGAAAATTCAGATCGTAAACCTACCACTTCTCAGTTTATCTACTGCTTTGTTAAAATGAGAACCCGCACACTGATTCTAGAAGTAGTCAAAAGTAGTAATAGCAGGCAATATTAATATAAAACTTTTCATCTCACCTCAAACCTCCCATGGCTCTCCCTTTCCCCGCTCTCAGGTAAGAACCTGGCCTAATATTTTACAAGAAAAAAAATTGAGACCGTTCACAAGTTCACTTTGCCCCCCCCCCCAATCTCCTATCTCTGAGATGCCTTCTGCCACTATCTCCTCCTTCATCCCTGTCTCACATAATGAGTGATCTTACTCCTTACAAAGGCCCTAGCCTGTTCAAGAGATCTCGCTCAATCCTGTCTCCTTTAATAGATCTTTCTCTGTCTTTTGGCTCATTCCCTACTGCTATACAAATAAACATCTCTTCCCCATCCTCAGAAACTCTCACTGATCCTTCCGTCCCTGCTAACTATAACGCTGTGGCTCTTCTGTTCTTTGTAGCTAAACTCCTCAACAAGGGCATCTGCGATAGCTGCTTTCATTTTCTCTCCAAATCCCCCTGTTCTTAACCAGCTTCTAACACTGAACACTGAAACTGCTCTCTCCAAAATTAGCAATGGTCTTTCAGTTGCCAAATCCAGTGGCCTTTTCTCAATACTCATTCTCCTTGACTTCTCTGTGAATTTTCACTGTTTCCTCCTTAATGTTCTCTTCTCTCTAGTTTTTAGGACACCACTCCCCTCTGGTTCTCTTCTTATCTGTTGGACTGTTCCTTCTCTGTATCCTCATCCAGATCACATCCATCCATCAGTGTCCCTTTAGGCTCTGTCCTGGGCCCTCTGTCTTCTCCCTCTACACCACTTCACTTGGGGATCTCGTCAGCTCCCAAGAATTTAATTACCATCTCTCTGCTGATGATTCACAAACCTGTGTATTCTGCTCCCAACCCCTCTTCATACCCGACTGCTTTCAGATATCTCTTAAACTGGGTGTCCAGTAGACATCTTCAACTAAACTTGTCCACAACAAAACTGTCTCCCATCCTACCTTCCCTGTTACTGCAGAGGTCCTGTTGCAACAACGTCATCTTCCTAGTGCCTCATGCTTGTAGCCTAGGAGTTATCTCACAATCTCTGCCCCCTTACCCCACCCTCAATGTCCAGTCTGTGGCCAAAGACCTTCAATTTCACATCTGCATTGTCTCTTGTACACACTTCCTTCTCTTCTCTAACACTGCCGTTGCTCCAGTGCAGGCCCTAATCAGCTCATGCTTGGGCTGTTACAACGGCCTGCTGGTGGGTCTGCCCCCCTCAAGTCTCTCCCCCTTCCAATACATTCTCCATTTTCTGCTAAAGGGATTTCCTAAAACAGGCCTGACTATCACTCCCCAACTCAATGAACTCCAGTTCCCCATCATTTCCAGGTTCAAATACAAAATGCTCTGTTTGGTATCTGAAGCCACTCATAACTTAGCCCTCTCCTACCTTTCCCATCTTCTTATACTTTACACGTCCTTCCCCGCCCCCCCAACACCTCCATACTCTTCGACCCAGTCATCTGGCTTCCTGGTTGTTCCATGAACAAGACGTTCTATCCCTTGGCTCTTGGCTTTTTCTCTAGCTGCCTCCCATGTCTGTAATGCTCTGTGTCCTCCATTCTGCCTAATGACTTTCCTGGCTTCCCATATAAATAAAATCCCATCTTTTATAGGAAGCCTTTCCCAGACCCTCTTACTCCCAGTGCCTTCCCTCTTTGGATTACTTATCCTGCATATAGATTGCATGGCATATATTTGTTTGCATGTTGTCTGCCCACTAGGTTTTAAGTTCCTTGAGGGCAGGGCCTGTCACTTGGTTCTTTCTGTATCCCCAATGCATAGCACAGTGCCTGGCATGTATTAGCCACGTAATAAATGTTTACTAATTGACTAAGCCCATATTGTTCCAAATGGAACAGTAAAAAGATAGCACATACCTGGTTTTCTTCTTCCCCCTTCTTTTATACGTATGGATACCATTCTAGGGTTAGAGGAAAAGAGGGAAAGTCAGGAAGTCAGGAAAGCTTTGTTTAATTTAGAACAGCATCAGAGTCTGTGGGATAATTTCTTGATTCCAAAAACTAAAGAAATCTAAACTATCAGAACCATGAAAGTTTAAATACATATGAGATTTAGTTTAACACAAATCCCCCCCAAAATAAAACTCACATAATCCATTAACTAAAAATAAATTTATATAAATTTTCTTTTCTCCTGTATCATTCCTTTCTTGATCTCCCTTCAAAAAATAAAATGCTTTAAAAATCAGTTTCTCCATTAATTATATTTACATTTTCTATGTAACTCGTGAGAAAACTAAATTTTTATGATATTTCCTCCCAGACTTTTAAAGAAATAACTTATATGCACCTCATGGATATGCCATCAATCTGTTATGTGTGAATGACACACTATTCTTTCCTATGCTAGTTCAAATCTTTCATTTCCTGAAAACCAGATTACTTAAATGTAACAAGCAGATGGTCAGAGTCCCATACACCGACGGCATTTGTTTCACCATAAAGTATTTGGTCTTTGAATTTCTGGACAACATTTGATGTGTTAGCAAACATATTCTCCACACTGTGTTCCACTTCAGGTGTTGAGGCCGGTGGCCTTCTTCTGTCCCTTAAGTAAATCGGTTAGTCTGGAGAAAACATTTTGGCCATTAGGTGATTCCATTTGGAAAGCAAACACGTTAATTGGAATGGAAACTGCACATTATGAACTTGTCATATTAGCCAGTTCAGTGGAGGCTTTAGTGGGTTTTTTTGTTATTTGTTTTTGTTTTTTGGTATTTTCCCAGAGCTATTCTCAAGTTTCAAAGAAGATTTTTTTTAGAGTATCACAGAGATAGAAAAATAAATAGAATGTGGTGGTATTGTTTCCTAGTTTGTTCTTACCTTCACCTCTACTGCCACCATCTTCAAATGCCACATTCTCCAGGATGCCAAAGGGCATCTTTCTTTTCATTAATGTAACAACAAGATCGCCATCTGTGAGAAGCTGCATGGATTTGATCTTTATTTTCCTTGCCTTTGCCTTTTTCAAGTGCGAAAAATAGATTTGGACTTTTGAGTCCGTTTAGTCACCATAGAGCCATGAGCCCAAAAGCGAGTAGAACTCACTCCATCGGCCTTGTCCAGAACAGAAGGAATGATCAAAACGCCTTTATTTAATCACCTATTTTTTTTTATCACAGAGCACAATGCAGACAGTGTCATAGTTACAGTCTTTCAGCATTGAAAGGACTTTATAGACACAGGCATTAATGATGTCAAGCACAGATTTTTTAAAAAACTATAGTTTGTCCTAAAAGACTAGATATGTTATTAGGTATAATTCCAGTTCAGCAGGTAAAAGGCCACGAATGTTCTTAATCTGGATTGCCAAGTGGGCCCCAGCAGCTTGAGAAAGCCTCTGCTGAGGCATAACAGGGTCTTGGAAGCATGAAAGCATGTATGGAGAACGTATAGAGTTATCCTGTACATGAACAAACGCGCATACACACACACACACACACACACACACACACACACACACACACACACACACACACACACCGTTCTTTAGTCTGGCATTCAAGTGATCCACAACTTGATTCCCATCCATCTGTACAGCCTTATTTTACTTTACTCCCCCTCAGACATTCCTGTGGAACAGAAACAGCTGCTGATCCCTTCCTAGATCTCGTCCTGTCCGCGCTCCCTCTGTCCATTTGTATAAGCTGACCCCTACCCCCAAAACTCCCTTCCTTCATATCTCCTCATATCATATCATAGATCAACGAGGGTTGGTTGCTGCGGGTCACATGACAGCCACCCGAAATCCTTTGACAGGCACCCCGCAAGCCATATGTTGTGCAGGCCTGCTATAAGGGCTCATTTCAGGGGTCATCTCTATGGAATTTCCCTTAATCCTCTAGTTGGGGAGCGGGGGAGGGATATCTCTCTCCTCACATTTTTTTGGAGGGAGGAAGGCAGGGTAATTGGGGTTAAGTGACTTGCCCAAGGTCACACAGCTAGGAAGTGTGTCAAGTGTCTGAGGCCGGATTTGAATTCAGGTCCTCCTGACTCCAGGGCTGGTGCTCTGCTCACTGCACCCCCTAACTGCCCCTTCCCCTCCCATTTCTTAGGGCACTGTATGCTTCTCTTTCACCCCTTCCAGTCTAACTTACAGCCAGTTTTCTTACCCCTCTCCCTCACTGGATTAGAAGCTTCCTGAGGGCCTGAAATATGTTGTTTCACTCCTTTGTATCTCCGTACCTAGTACAATACTTTTCACAAAGCAAGCCCTTAATAAATCGTTTTTTTTTAAACTGGTGAGACTGGAAAGACTCACAAGCCAGCCTGACCAGTCCTGAGGACCACATCATTTGGCATTATACCCAAAGGCATGATAATTATTGATTGTTCATTGGTCACAACCTGTAAAGCCCAAGTATGCAGATTATCTTTAAGTATGCCAACTACCTGTCAGGACTGTAAATACCTCCTTGTGTCCAAAGGACTCCAAACAAAAATTCTCAAAACATAGCTCAGGCACCACCTCCTACATGAAAGATTTCCTGCTTATAGAGAGCTTGCCCCTCCCTTCCAAGAAAGAACACTGTATTTTTTTATTCAATTCAACAAACATTTCTTAAATACCTATTATGAGCTAGGCACTAAGGATATAAAATTGAAAGAGTCAGTCCCTGCCTTTAAAGAGCTTACATTCTGTTAGGGAGAGAGAACATACATAGAGAGAAGTAAATACGAGTCATATGTCAGCCAACTACAAAACAGGGGAGTGTGTAAGGTGGTGGGTTAATAATTAAGATATAGGTGGTAGTTTTTTAACGGTAATGCCAAGATAACCTCGCTGAAAGATCCAATTCACTTTAACAAGCATTGATTAAGCTCCTCCTATTTGCCAGGCACCTTGCTAAGTGCCAGATAAGGCCACATCTGTTGTTTGAAAAAAATGTCCCAAATTGCTAATAATTAAAGGACAAGCCATTTAACTTTTCAATGTTCCAGGAAACATCCTAAGACAATTTAGGTAGATGGCACAGTGGACAGAGCTCTGGGCCTGTAATCAGGAAGGCCTGAGTTCAAATGTGGCCACAGACACTTATAATAGTGTCACACTGGACAAGTCACTTAACCCCTGTCTGCCTTAGTTTCCTCATTTGAAAAATGAAATGGCAAACCCTTCCAGTATCTTTGCCAAGAAAATCCCAAATGAGGTCACAAAGAGTTGGACACAACTGAACAACAGTAAGGAAAATTTGGGTTTAGGAAGACGATGCCATTCTCCAGACAGAACTAATGTTTTGTAGGGATGTAAAAATTGAAACAACATGAGGCGACATATGTAGAATTTGGAAGTGCTAGGAAATGTTAGCTGTAGATTCCTCCATAGCTTTAAGCATGAACAGTTTTATTTAATCAGAGAGCCTGCCAAAGAGTATTTTTTTAAAAAAACTCATTTTCTTCAAGTGCTTTATTTATCTTTAATAGAACCTTCATCACCCTGGTGTTGTAAATTTGGAGTGTATGTTTGAGACGCCTGAAAGAGTGTTTGTTGTTATGGAAAAACTCCATGGAGACATGCTGGAGATGATCTTGTCAAGTGAAAAGGGCAGGTTGCCAGAGCACATAACGAAGTTTTTAATTACCCAGGTAAGGAATCAATTAGAAATCTAGAAAAATAATATTTAATATCAAATGTTATCTCTGTTTATATTTTTTCTAGCCTTACTTTTCAGGCTCTTCCCCCAAAGTCTACAATATAAAACAAATGTGATTTATTACTTTATATGACATAAAATTATAAAAGAGCTTCAGGTTATGAACTAGCTACTTAGAAGTTACTGTAGTTTGTAGTTACATGTTTTGGAAACTGGTAAAAGTCTAAGGTGGGAAAAGGAGAAATTCTAGTTCTCCCAAGATGGAATGAATGTTCCTGTCAGCTGTTACAGCTGTTAAAAGAATTTTCCTCTGCCATTTTTATATCACTTTATATCCAGTTTTGGTAATCAGACAAAAACAGTGATCCTTTTTCTGCCATAGACTCCAAACAAATATTATATGTGTGTCCATAGGTGTATATTGTATACAATATGTACATATTATTTAATTCATGCATATGTATGTATAATTTTAATATCTCATTGCACTGTTCAGAATATGAAGAAGAGAAGTCTGGCTTGGATTTCTGTAATATACTATGAGTCCTGGCTTAATATTTCAGTGTAACTTACATATGGGTAGAAAATACTATAAAATGGAATTCTCTTGCGGGTTTTCTTCTTGACAGATACTTGTTGCCTTGAGGCATCTTCACTTTAAAAATATTGTTCACTGTGATCTCAAACCAGAAAATGTGTTGTTAGCATCGGCCGATCCTTTCCCACAGGTGAGTATGAGGCATTTCTTAGTAAAATACCAGACCCTTTCTCTTATTCATAATATGTCTGTCACCTATTTCTCAAACCATTTATTTAATTCCAATTTTCTCAGCCACATTTGTGTCCATTCATTGGCATATTCATTCTAGCACCAGACACTTAAAATCTAGCCACTTAAAAATGCTTGTTGTTTATTACATTTGTCATTTAAGACCATCAGCTCCACATTACCTTAATATAACTACTGCCAATTCATTGGGCCTCTCTTTGCCTCATTTGGCTTTCTCTAGTTTCTAACTTTGCCCAGATACTCAAGAACCACCAACTTTGTGTTGATTCAATTCTATTCAACAAACACATATTGATCATCTCCTATGTGCCAAGAATCGTACTAGATATGCTGGGAGCACAAAGACATAATGAGACCATTCCTGCCATCTAGGGCCTTAAGTTCTACTGAGTAGATGCAACGGGTTTGCAGATAAGTAAATAGAAAACATAAAATAAATAGCAAGTAATTTAAGGGCACAAACAATTAAGGGAAATCACAAAAGTCTACGTGTAACATAGGAAAGTGGCACTGGAGCTAAGCCTTGAGAGGGTTGCAAGAGATGAAGGTAAGGAGAGGAGGGACAGTATTCCAGGAGTGGAGGAAGGAGGGTAAAGACACAGCACAAAAAGACAGAAGGGCCTGTAGAAAGCCAGATCTGTTTGGCTCGAACATTAAGTGTGCTGAAGTGATGAGGTCTAGTCAGCTGGGAAGGACAGGTTGGAGCTAGATTACAAAGGTCTTTAAATGCCAGACAGAGGAGTTTATATGTTCTCCTAGCAGCAATGAGGGAGCCATTGAGCTCTTTGAGCAGGAGAGGAGGCTGGTCAGACCTGTGCTTTCAGAAGGTCAGGTTTCTCAGCAACCAAAAATTAAAATGCTAGACTGAAACTTGATATGTGTTATATATTTGTGTGTGTGCAAACATTTAGAATGGTCACAACTCTTAGTCATTTCAAACTCGTTAGCTATAAAACCAATCCGCAAGCACTTATTAAGTGCCTACTATGTGCCAAGCTTTCTGTTAAGTGCTAGGGTTACAAAGAAAAGCAAAAATCAATCTCTGCTCTCAAGGAGTTCACAGTCTAATGAAGGAGACAACATGGCAATAACTATGTACAAAGGAGATTTATCTAGATTAATTTGGAGATAAACCCACTTGGAGAAAAGGATTAAGGAAGATCGGTAAGGATTTCTTGTAGAAGATTGGATTTTAGCTAGGATTTGAAGGAAGCCAGGGGTTGGAGACAAGGAAGGCATAGAACTCTAAGCATGGGGCATAGTCAATGAAAATACCCAGAGTTGGGAGATAGTGTCTTGTGTGAGGAACAAGAAAGAGGTTGGTGTCACTGTATCCTCAAGTGCATGGAGAGGGTAAGGTATAAGATGACTGAAGAGAAAGAAAGGGGCCAAGTTATTAAGGGCCTTGAGTGCCACACAGAACACTTTATATTTGATCCTGCAGGTATTAAGGACTCTTGAATTTTTTGGATATTGACTGACGTGATCAGACCTATGTTTAGGAAGAATAGTCTGATAGCTGAGTAGAAGAAGGACTGGAGTAGGGAGAAATTTGACAAACCAGCAGCAGACTATTGCAGCATTCCAGGCATGACGTGATGAGAGCCAGCACCAGCATGGTAGCAGTGTCATAGGAGATGATTGGACATATATGAGAGAAGTTACAGAGGTAAAAATCAACAGGACTTGGAACCCTATTGGATATGAGGGCAGGAGGGGAGGTGACAGAGAATAAGAAGTTGAAGATGACATGCAGATTGTGAGCCTAGGCGATTAGCACAATGATTAGGACAAATTACTTTGACAGTAACAGACAAGTTTGCAAGAAGGGGAGGGCTTGTAGGGAAAGTTAGTGAGTTCATTTTGGGACGCATTGAGTTTACAATGTGTGCAAGACATTGAGTTTGAAGTGCCCAATAGGCAGTCTGGGGGTCAAGAGAGAGGTGAGGTCTGAATAAGTACATCTGAAAATCTTTGTCTTAAAGATCATAATTTAATCATGGGAGCTAACAAGATCGCCAAGTGAAACAGCATGGAGGGGGAATAGTAAACTTTCTGTGCACTGTGAGAACTACCAATCAACACATGTTAAGTTTTCCAGGGCTGGTCTTGAACTCTAAGGGAATATAATAATGATACCTGCGAATCGAATTTTATTCCGTTTTCATTACAAACAGGTGAAACTTTGTGACTTTGGTTTTGCTCGAATTATTGGAGAGAAGTCTTTCAGGAGGTCAGTGGTGGGCACACCAGCTTACCTGGCTCCAGAAGTTCTTAGGAACAAAGGCTACAATCGTTCTTTAGACATGTGGTCTGTTGGGGTTATCATCTACGTAAGCCTCAGCGGTACATTTCCGTTTAATGAAGATGAGGATATACACGATCAGATCCAGAATGCAGCTTTCATGTATCCACCTAATCCCTGGAAGGAAATCTCTCCTGAAGGTAACCTCTGTCTTGACTAGAATCTGCTCACACGGCAAAGCCTCCCTATGGGGCAGACTGATTATGTTACATTATGGGAGTCCCAGAACTTTCTGAAAATACAAAAACATAGTAAAATATCTGACTCAGTAGTCATTAGGATGCTAAAAACATTTTCACTTGAATGTGAAAAATTAACCTCATTAATGATGAAACAGGTTAGACCATTCCTCTTACTTCTGACCTAGATACCAGTGTTTGCTGCCCCATTGAGAACCCACACAATACTACTAAGGAATCTCTTTGTAAAGTGAATTCATATTTCTCTATAGCCTAAATGCTACAGTAAGACATAAGTTAACAAGAAAACAACTAACGAGATCCTCAATTTGATGAGGATAATTTTTTGTGTATGTTGGGGTGGAGGTGAGGTTGGGGGAGACATTTAGCTTTTGAGACAATTGATATTATTTTTAAAAAATTTTGTAGTTCTTGGATGTGTGTCTCTTTCTACATATATGTATATAAATATACATATATGTATATACATGTACATATATGTGTGTATATATGTATGTATATGTATGTATACATATATACATATGTGTGTATGTATATGTATATGTATGTATGTATATACAGGGCTTCTTAAACTTTTTCCACTCTTGACCCCATCAGTGCTTTGTAAACTCTGGGTCATGTACCCACATGGGATCGCAATCACAGCCTAAAAAGCACTGGATCTGTGTCTGTATATCCATACAAACATATATACACAATTTGCTATTCTTGGATGTGAGAGAGAGAAATCCAAGAACTCCAGAGTTTTGTGTATAGGTATGTATGGATATACAGATGCATTTCTATACATATATAGACCCACATATATCCCAGAATCACAAAATTGTATGATTGCATTTATATTGTATGTACACATATATGCATGTATAATACAATCATATGATTTTGTAATTCTTTGCTATATCCTCAAGAACTACAGAATTATATGATTTATGTATACATGCACATATGTATATATTTAGATATAGACACACATACACACTAAAAATGTCTCTATGTGTATATGTATGTATATGTATATATAATGTCTTTCTGTTTATGTATGCATATAAATATATTTATGTATATTTGTATCTGCATGCATATATTTACATATATACACATATGTATGTATACATACATATATGTACATACAAAGACAGAGACAGACATATCAATGTTCATCATTCATCTGATCGTTAGCTAATAGACCTGAGGCACAGCATACAGTATACTCTGTATACTAAGTCTCATGAGAGATAACGGGACAGTGGATATTTTGATAGGGGAGCCAAAGAGACCCAGGTTTCAGTCTTGCTTTGTATACATCTTAGTTGTACAACCATGGGCAAGTCATCTAACATTTCAGTGTATCCAGAAGCTTTCTAAGATTATATGTTCAGGGTAAGTTCTTTGTCTGCAGTGATAGAGGGACTTTCTGTAATGGTAGCTCCCTCCACAAATGAATTTCACAAATTTACATTCCACCTCCTGCCTTGGTAGAAATATATTGTTATTCTTTGGCATCTTTTTCAGTGGTGAAGGTTAAAACAAGGGTTCCTGATTCACTTCAAGCTATCGTCAGATAGAACTGAAGTTTCAATATGATGATGTCCTTAAGTAGCCCAAAGTGGTTTTCTAGTTTCCAATTTAAAGCCAAGGTAGAGATCCAAGACTCAACCATTTTTCAACATATTGGCAGGCTATCCATTAAATGGTTCATTTGCTTTGAAAACAGTTGCTGATACTGTGTAAATGTACGTTTCTTAAAAAAATAGAAAAAAAAGTTTTGATTTGTGTCAGCAACTTCCATTGACAATATATTCTTGAAACAATTGCTACCGATTGGAGCCCTGAAAATGGTTCATAGCTTGGCATGTTTTCTTTAGTATACCTCCTCCTATTCTCCAGAAATCCAGAAAGATACATGTTCTTTCAGTTATCCAAATATTAATGGAACTATTTAAAGCTAGCTCTCTTTTTTTGCCTGTTGGGGTGTGGTTGCGAATGCTTTATTTAATGGGGAAAGAAAGATCTTCTAGTCGATGGATCATATTCATATCCAGCAGTTTTGTTTGGATTGCTTTTCACTATTTCAGAAGGTTAAAGCTGAGCTAACTTCTAGAGATAAACTCTCTTTTATTTGCTGTCTGTAGAGTATCATTAAAAGTAGTGTTGTAGAAATGGAAAAAAGTGCGTGTATAAACCACCGATAGTAATTTAAGTTCATGTGACCATCACAGTTACTAAATATCTCAAGTGACCATTACCAGTGCTTTGGGGTTGCCATTAGCAACATCATCAACATCCTATAACTAATATTAAAATTCATCCAAATAGCATATATCCGGATGGAAGGTGTAAATTACAAGAGAGCCATAATATACTCTCCAGTATATGCCAAATTTTCAGGCCAGTATAGTAAAGGCAAAATGTGAAATATCCTTTAATACTACATGAGGTAAGTAATAGGAGATAGAAAAATAAAACCTCCTTGTGACCTGATCTTGTCAGGAAATTTTTTTTAATCTTTCATGTTTAAAGTTATTTAAAGTGACTAACCCTCTACTCCAAAAATCCCATAAGTCAATCAGACTTTTTTTGTGGTAGGCACAGGGGAAAGGAATAAGATCTTCACTTTTAAATTTTTCTTGGAACATGGAGAGAAGAGCCATACTTTACTTTTAGGAAGCCTGTCCTACCATCATCATGGAAAATGGTTGGCCTTGCATTGTGGATGTCTTTAAGAAAGATCAGGGCTTGAGCTGTGCCTTGAAGGATGGCTAGAATTTGGAAATATTGGAGAGAACATTACAAGGAAGGGGGAAATTACATGAATAAAGGTTAGGTGAATCCATAACCAATATTTATCTGACTGCCTGGTGTATGTATAATTAATATTAATAATATTTTAATTTAATTTAATTTAATAATTAATATTGATACGGTGAGATAGGTACGTTAATGTGGCTATAGCTGATATTCCCAGTACGTCCAACCAGATAAGACAAACTCACTACAAAACATGTAACCTTACTTTTGAGTTGATACCTGCCCACAGAGGTTGACTATTTCTCTTCTTTCCTCCCTTCCTTTCCTTTCCATTCCCTTCTTCCCTCTCCTCCCTTCTTCCCTCTTCTCTCTTTTTCCTTCTCTCCTCCTTTCTGTCCACTTCTATCCACTTAATTCTGCTTTTCGAAATCGCATCTTACCTGGTGGCCTACACAACCTCATGCTGAAATGTGAAATGATCGTAAACAAACAGTGTCATCCCATTGAGGGTAATGGAAAATCGAGCACTTATTTTCTCCTCCAGCTAGGTTCAGACATGCAGATAATCCTCTGGGTCAAGATTTGCTTAAAGCAGAATGCCCTGGCCCAAAATGAATGTGGCAGGAAAATAAGCCAAGGAAGTCAGGCTCAAGAAATGGGAGCAGGAGGCCAAATACGATGTTAATAAATGGTTAGTGCCAAGGATACAAACAGAATTGTCTTCAGAAGACAGGATTAACAACTTCAACCGGTAGAGCAATAGATACTAAGAGTTAATATAGGAGACACTAGACTGCCAAGCCAAAGTCCAGAGCAAGTTTAAAAAAAAAAAGAATCAAACAGATTTGTTGGTGGAAGTCATGACAACACAGATATAATATTTCAGCTGTAATAAGGGTTCCCAGACGTCCTTATATGAGCAACCCTAACCAATTGCCTATCCCTCTTGGTGTGTCTAGCTTAGATAGCATATGTAAGATGAGTTAATGGTTTGTACTTGGTCCAGAGGCCTACAACCAAATGTAGATAACTATGCAAGGATAGTTGAGGGTTGAGTATATAATCCTTAGATGATACAGATTTTTCTTCCCTTACAGAAATTTATATACATTGAGTTTAGATTTTATTTTTTACCGGGTGTGTGCGTGCGTGCGTGCGTGTGTGTGTGTGTGTGTGTGTGTGTGTGTGTGTGTTGGTAGGAAGAATAGAAAAGGGGAAGAAAGGTATAAGGACTTGGGCTGGTATTGCATTATGCTGAAAAGGAAGAATTATTTTTTCTTTCTTCCTCTGGTAGACATTAACTTAATGAAATACATCAAGTGATGATGTTCTCACTTTATTTTTGCAGTCTGGTTTTTGTGACCCTACAGGAAACATTTTGCACCCTACCTCTGACTCTCTTTAAGAACATAAGGATTGAAGTGAAGCTGACCATAGAGTACTTGAGATATTGTAGCTATTAATTCATAATGTGTTATTGCATAAATCAAGGATTGATAAAATATCTTTGGGAAAAAAAGTTTAAGATATAATAAGGATATAAAGGCAACCAGTAAATATATATGTTATATTTATGATGTTAGATGCAGACAGGAAGGTCATACATACATACATCTGTGTATGCATACGTCAGGGATGGACAGTAGATGACAGAGAGAATGATAGAGAGATAGAGACATACGATAGACGACAGCGATAGATCAATAGAGTATGTATGTATGTGTCTATATGTCTAGTAAATGAAACTGTTAGGGGAAAAATAAACATGTCCTGTCGGTGCCTTTCTGTGACCTGCTGAGCTTTCTCATTACCGTCTACCATCATTGTGCTTCTATTATAGCAGAGATCAGTTACCATCACCTTTAAATGGAATCACCTCTGTTCATATCATAAATAACATATCAATTGAAAAGCTGCTTGAGCCCCAAATCTGACATATAAATAACCAAATAAATCTTTATATTTTTTAACTGACTTGTTCTTGAAGAACTCCTGCATAGATTTTTTTTTATGATGGAAAAGTTCTACAAACGAGGTTATGACTCATCTGAATGACAGGTTTCTTTTTCAGTCTGTTCAGTGTACTGTATTGCTATAATTTTGAGAGAGGAGTAGAGAAGAGAAAGAAGGAGGGAGGGAGGGGGAGAGAGAGAACACTAAAAACCAGGGAGATTGAGAAAGGCTTCTCATAAGAGATAAACAAATAAACAAACAAACAAACAAACAAATAAATAAATAAATAAATACACACACATATATACACACATATATATATACACACACATATATATACACATATATATATACACACATATATATATATATATATAGCCAATATAATTCATCGTCGTCATCTTTATTAGTCTCTCAGCTCTTTGTAAGACTTGAACCATCATGAACTTATGATGCCCTAAATCTTACTTCATTAGTTTTAGAAGCCACTTTTCTTCCAATATCACCCTCTATTAAGAACATTTCATTAAAAAGAGAAACAACACTTTAATTCATTCACAAAATAAGTTATTTTTGCATTAGGCCAGCAGTTCTTAGCCTTTTTTGTGTGTCCTGGATCACTTTTGAAGTCTGGTAAAATCTATGGACCCCTTTTCAGAATACTAGAATAATGTTTTTAAGAACACAAAATAAAATACATAAAATTAACAAGGAAAACCAATGATATTGAAATTGTTGTTCAGTCGTGTCTGACTCTTCATGATGCCATTTAGGGTTTTCTTGGCAAAAAATGCTGCAGTGGTTTGCTATTTCCTTCTCCAGCTCATTTTACAGAGGAGAAAACTGAGGCAAATAGGGTTAAGTGACTTGCCCAGGGTCCCACAGCTAATAGGTGACTAAGGCCAGATTTGAACTCAGGAAGATGAGTCTTCCTAACTCCAGGTCTGGCACTCCATCCACTGCACCACCTAGCTGCCCAATATATTGAAATATAGTCACCAAAATTTTTGAGGGGGAGAGAAAGTTCATGGGCTCAAAGTTAAGCACCCATGTTTTAGGCAAACATCCATGTTTCCACTTCTATAGATAGTCAGCCTTTCTCCTTTTCAGTTATTAGTCAGTCAATATTAATTGCCCAGTACACAATAATCTTTGAGATAATAACATGATAATATAGAGAAATGTCCATCTGTTTGATCATGGACAAGTATATCCCTTCTCTTTTACACTGAAATCCAAAGATTCAGAAAATAAAATGCATAGTACCTATAAATATATTTAATATTTAGATTTGGTTTTGGAAATGTGTTGGGAACTATGTATTCTCAACCACCAGATGGTAGATCTGTTCAGTGGAATAGTTAGAAATCCCCAAGTACCTGTACTTCGTAAACCATATGATAATTTTTCGGGCAGCTTAGGTAGCTATGACTTGCTGCTTAGGCAGCAAGTGACCATTTTCGCATAGCCAGTACCTATCAGAGCCAGGCCTTGAACCCAAGCACTCCTGGTTGGTCTTCTGTTTACTGGATCATGAGCTATATGAGGGCAGAGATTGCTTTTTGCCTCTTTTTGTATCTGGGGTGCTTAGCACAGTGCCTGGCACTTAGTAGGTGCTTAATAAATCTTAATTAACTGACTAAAAAAATAACAATCCCCACCCCATGTTCAAAGGAGGTTAGAAAATAAATACTATCCTCAACATAGGGATATAACTGGATGTCAGAGCCAAAGACAGAGACAAAGGAAGAAATTAAAACACAACCCTTTCTAAACCAGTATACAGTGTAAGACTGAAATGAGTAGAGGATTTAGCAGAGAAACTAGCCTGATCAGAGCAACTCTGGGTCTTGTAGATGAGGTCAGGAATCCTGAATTAGGTCTAGAATAAAAGGTGGAGTGTGATCTGAGCAATGAAAGAGGAAAATTCTTTTGGCACCTACCGGCTGAAGAGATTGAAGGGGAAAAAGGCAAAGGCCCCAGGTAATTGAATGAGGAGGCTGGTATCACTAGCAAGGTGAGAAATCATTTGCTCAGAGACAAGGATTTTTTTTTTTGCTCTGAGAGCGATGAGCTGGGAGGTTTCAGAAATGTTGAAAAGGGAGTTGTTCGAGTACTTGGTGCATTTCCCTCATCAAAGGGCATTGATAAGATCAACTCGAGAACTGGTTGGAAATTTGAGCAGCTTCAGAAAAAGGCGTGTAAAAAGTCATCAAGAAACTGCTGTTCCCCCCACTGTACAAGTGGTTCATGTTACTTTATCTGACATTAGAGAGGTAAACAGAAAGCAATCAACAGGGAAACAGTAGCAGGAAATTGTCTGCCGACAAGCCCCTCTCGTGCTCGCTGGAGATCAATTTCTACGTTCCCAGGTGAAGATTCATCAGAGGCACCTTTGCCGAGCCACCTGCTGGGACATTATCTCTTGGCTTCGGTCATACACTTTAGTTGGAGACTTCAAGTATTGTGCTTAAAAAGGAAACTCTGACTTCCTATATGTTCTTTCCTTTAGAAAAGAAAAAGAAAGGACTGAATTTCTATTGATGTGTTCAACATGCTTTTAATGAGAAACTATCTTTAGTGTTATGGCACATTAGTGAATTCAACTCATTCTTGTAGCTGTTAGCTTCAGTGCAGTATTTCAGCTTTCTGGAAGACCCCCAAAGAGTTAAAGCACAGTAAAATACAGCATAGCCAACATCTTTAAGGTTGTGTAATAGCTCTGGCCTGGCTGAAAGCTTAAGTTTCAAAGTGGAAAGAAATGAGACACTCAATAGTTTATTCAACAGTTAACAAAAGGAAGTTTATTTAGCTGTATTATGAAAAGGATACAGCTTTGAGCTGGAATAGACTCAGCCCCTTCCCCAACTTCCATACAGAAAGGCCTCTTGTTAAGTAGGACAGGGTGTGGTGACTTTCTGCTGTGGATCATCCACCAAGTCTTAAGGACACTGACTCCACCTGCTCTTAGGTGGCCAAGAAGCCTACGCGCCATTTGGCTTTAGCCTTCGTCTCCTCAGCCAGTCAAGTCTCACAGACAGCTTCCTTTCCTTTTAGGGAAAGAATTAACCTGGCCTACTTGGCAGGGACCATGGTGAATATTGCTCCTATCACAGACTAAGTACTGGAGAAAATACAAAGCTTAAACAGAAGAGTCTGTGGTCTCAAGGAATTCACCTCCATTTCCTCACCTGCAAAATGAGGGCTTTGGCCTAGATAGGCCTCTAACAACTCTTCCAGTTCTATTTTCCTGTGATCCTGTCAAGCTTTAATTTTCTAATCTATAAGAAAACGCTCGCTATGGAGGCAGAAACCTTGGCTGCAAATCTCAGGAAAGGAAGGAAGAAAAGAAGGAAGGAAGGAAGGAAGGAGAGAAGGAAGGAAAGATGGGAAGGGAAGGAAGAGGAGGGAAAGAAAGAAGGAAGGAAACAAGCATTTAAGTGCTCATTCTCCTAGGATCAAAGTTTAACACATACAGGCTCCTGGATAAGTTGCTTAATCTTACTGGGTCTCAGTTTCCTCATTTGTAAAATGAGGAGGTAAACTAAATAGCCACCAAAGGCCCTTCCAGATCTGTATCTCTAATCCTACAATTCTAGAATGAGGCCTTGTACCAAAATCTCTCTAGGGCCCCTTACAACTCTAAATACTATAATCCCAATGGTGATAGGACATAATTCCTACTTCCCAGTCATTCTTAGAAACATATTAAAATCTAGTTTTGATACAACTCCACTTTTAAAATTAATCTGGCAGGATTCAGAATGCCACAAATTACTTTTGAATGAGACAAGGTTAAAAAAAAAGCAGCACTGATACAAAATGAAGCTAAATAAAAGCTTAGCACCTCTCTCAGCATGGAGTATGTCTTGCAAATATAACCATGTGCCCAGACTCTCAAATTAGAAGCTTTAGGCCTTGAGGAAGAATGACACAGCTGCAGGTCTCCCTCTTACTAAGTATTATTCACAACAAAAAGTAAAGCCTATTGAAAACACAAGACCCAAGTAGATGAGACCCAGAGATCTCATCTTGTCCTAGACAAAAGACAGACAATTGCCATTTTAATCATTAAACTCTGTTACAGTTTATTGAGCTTGCAAATCTAGGAAGCCTTCTGAATTTCAATGACCAAATTGATTTGACAACAGACTAACACCACTGTCAAACGGTAGAGAGGAAGAGAAGACTGGCCACTGAGCTTCTCATAACATGCATGCCAAGCCCCAGGAGTCTGTCCAGATTGTTAGGCCCTAGTTAACAGACTTGGATGGGTCAGAATCTAGCAGGGTTGAACTGTTTGGAAAACACTCAACTTAGAATTCTGCATATAGCTGCAGATGACTGAAAAGTCAAGAGATCTATAAAATAAAAGATGGACACAAGATGATGAGAACAAATATGCAACCATTAGAAGAAATGTGGAAAATTCGCATTTGTGTTTCTTCAAACAGAAAAAGAATGTGACAATGGCTGGGAAAAAAATTCCCTAATAGTAATGACTTCATTTGTTGCAAAAGAAAGTAAAGCACAATTGATGGATTTTTCTTTAAACAAATATTTCCTTTTAGAGAACAACTCTGCAGAAGGGGTTTTGAACAAGAATGTCGACGTTGATTATACCCCACGTATGAGCAGTTTCCTTGTTCACAAAGAAACTCAACAATTGAAAACCTGTGATTTGTACTTTGATTTCTAAGTTTCTAAACGTCCAAGTTTATTCGATTCTTAAAGTATCACAGATTTAGCGTCGTAATGTTTCTTCAAGGCCATCCATCAAGTCTCTCGTTTAACTCCTAGGAAACAGGGTCAGAGATGTGAGAGGTCGTCACCATGGTCTCACGGGCAGCAAATGGCAAAGCCAGGATTTCACCCTACGCCACTGCGGTCCAAGTCCATTATCTTTATGCTGGTTCTTGTACCTCTTGTAAATGGTAATTTCAGAGTACTGTACCGTTGCAATGGAAAGCTATCGTTGTGTTGCTTTCTTCTAATGGAAGATCATTAGTTATGTCAGTATAGTAAGGTAAATTCTTGATTTCTGCCTTCAACTTTGCAAAACACTGTTGAATGCTGAAGCTGTCATTCAGCATAGCTCACAGGATTAGACTTGAAAGGGAATTTAAGACTCATCTAGTGCAACCTCCCGCTTTTACAGATGAAGAAACTAAGGCTTAGGGAGTAAAGAGACTTACCCAACTTGGTAGCACAGTGCCTGTAGTCTTGAAGACCTTAGTTCAAATCCAGCCTTGGGCACTAGCTGTGTGACCCTGGACAAGTCACTTAACCCTGTTTGCCTCAGTTTCCTCATCTGTAAAATGAGCTGGAGAAGGGAATGGCAAACCACTGCAGTATCTGCCAAAAAAACTCCAAATGGGGTCATGAGGACTCAAACTCGTCTGAACAATAACATGCGTTTGGTAGGAGATTTGGAATTCGGACCCAGCTCCTCTTATTCTAAATGCAGAATTCCTTCCACTGCACTGCACGGTTTCCACTTGTACCTATTCTTGTGCGTCCCGTTAGACCTTTCACGCTACGTGGCCATTCTCAGAAATGTGAGAATGGATGCAAAACAGGGGTACCATCCATCATCGAATGTCTCTCGACTGAGATCAGAATGGAAAAATAAAGATTTTGGCTTGCCTTGAAAGGTCTCAGACTTCATTGGGTTTCTGTGTTTGACCAGGGAATGGAGAGAGATTAGGATATTCTGTTGACTTGTTTACAGTGTGTAGCCTTTGGCACCGGCCCACTGGAACAGCTTCCCAGTGTTGCCCAGCAACAGCATGCAGAGTTGTGAGCTGGAATGTGGAGGGTTTTGCAAAACGTTTTTTTTTCCTAAATAAACACGCGACTTGCCATCAGTGTGAAGCAACTCATAAGGGAGATTAATAAGTACTGCACAGAGACAGGTAATGAGTCAGAAGCACAAAAGGAAGGAGCTTGATTTAACAGAAGAAAGGGAAGGGAGAGGCTAAAGGAACCATCCACTGCAGTTCTACTAGAGAAAGAAAGGGCACGAGGAAAGGATGTCATTAGAGGGGAAAGTGAAAGAATGTGGCAGCTGAGTAAAAGCCCAAGAGTAAAACTGGACCTAGGCAGAGTAGTTAGCACCGGACACTCCCACGCACAGAGTTCCCCTTTGAGGGGAAATGTTTTTTCAGAGCTTTGCACGTTCTGTAAAGTTGTGTTGACACAATGTCCTGCAGAATAATAATGGCTGATACTTACATAGCCTTGTATTACATGGTAGCAGATAGCATTTCAAAGCTCACAAGGTACCTTGCATAATGTGTGTCATTTGATATAATCCTTACAACAACCTTGCAAGGTAAAGTGCTGTTACTGTTAATATTTTACACTTGAGGAAACTGAGGCAGAAAGCAGTTAAGGGACTTGCTCATTATGACACACCTAGTACATATCTGAAGCAGGATTCAAACTCAGGTCTTTCTGTCTCTGCCGTGTAGCTGGGAACTGCCCAGAACAGGACAAATTTTCTGTTGTTGTTCAGTCTCTTCATGACCCCATTTGGGGTTTTCTCAACAAAGATACTGGAGTGGTTTGCCATTACCTTCTCCAGTTCATTTTACAGATGAGGAAACTGAGGCAAACAGGGTTAAGTGACTTGTCTAGAGTCACACAGCTAGTGTCTGAGACCACATTTGAACTTAGGTCTTCCTGACTACCAGGCCTAGTGCTCTGTCCACTGAACCAATCTAGTTGCCTTCATATATTTTTAAAGGAATGGACATTATGAGTGCCCCTGAGAAGGGAGTACTTTAAAAATATTCTCATGCACTCAACGGCATCCTAGAGATCTGAAGGATCTGATCCATAACCAAAAAAAAAGCTGTTTTGTTAATATAGAGATCTCCGGGTGAAGAAGCTCCCTCTGCAAATGCAGATTGGCAAGCATTCTGCAACTTTAAAATTTTAAATTTTAATTAATTTAATTTAACGTAAGTTTTCAATTTAAACTTTAAAATGCAAAAACCACAGGTTATTGAGTCAGAGGACCTCATTCAAATCGTGCCTCTGACTTTTAGGGCCTGTGTGACCTTAGAGAAGTCACTTAACTTCCTTGGGGCTCAGTTTCCTCATAAAATGAGATTAGCTGGATTAGCTGGCCTCTGAGCTTCTTTTCAGATCTAGAGTTTTTAGAGAATTGTCTGGGGCACCTGTGGCTTAAGCAACTTGCCCGTGGTCAGAGGCCTGTGAGGTGTCAGGACAGGAGCTTATACACAGATGTTCCTGACCCTAAGGCTATCTGCTGTGCCACATTGCTTCATTGATACCTATACAGAAATGACCAATGCACAATCTTCCCACTATTGCCTTCTGGTTTATGCACTGGATGCCAAACCTGGTGTATATTTTCCTTGCAATTCACAACGTGTGCATAGTGTGTTCCTGGATTTCAATGTTCCTTCCCTTAGTTCATCACAGGTAAAATCTATATGTCAGGCTTTCTAAGAGCTCTCATTTTCGTAGTATTACCTAAATCTTAGGATTTAAATCTCCAGTTTATTTCATGGTATTTTTTATTTGTTCAATTACAAACCTGTCTCCAAGATGAGCTCTGATGGATCTAGGGGTCTTGAACTGCCATCCAGAGAACTGCCAAGTTTAATGCTGTTAAATCTGATAAATTCTTAACTTGTCAGCATTTTTGTCTTTCAAAAAGGGGGAAATTGCTGTTCTGGACTTCATTCTTATCCACAATGAAATGGCAGGGACCTTGAGAGAAAACAACTTTGCTGCTCCAGAAGCTGTGACTTCAAGGAAAAGTAGAGGTGGTTATAATTAAATATGGAGCTTAAACTTTAAGAAAGCAGATTTTTAAAATTCAAAGCAAAGATGAGCATGAGTCCATGCCTCATTACCTCTCATCAAATCGAGATTGTATAATAGTGAACAGTTAAGTAATCCAGGTCCCTGGACCCGGAGTCAGAAAGACTGGAGTTCAAATCCAGCCTCAGACACTGTGTGACCGTGGGATAATTACTTAACCTCTGCCTACCCCAGTTTCCTCAACTCTGAAATAGTGATGATAAATGATAAATGAAAAACAAAACGCTTTTTGTGAGGGTCAGATAGAAGGCCAGTTGAGCTCGGCCTACAGCGTAGGAAGGAGAGAAATATCAATAGCTAGAATGATAGTTTGGGACCAGGTTGTAAAGAGCTTTAAAAGCCAAACAGAGGAATTTGTATTTTATCCAAGAGATAAAACATTTAACCAATTATCTTATGATAAGCTTGAGGAAATGTAGGCCCAATGCTCATACTACAACTGTGCCCGATGAATGTGAATAGCGAATTCCATGAAGTGGTCTCATTACTTGAATTTTCACCCCATATTTCCATTGGGCTGGAACTAACTGCCACATTGTACATACATTGTAACTTTGAGTAATCTCAATTTGTATGGTGTGACTGCTTCATGGGATTCAGAATTCAAAATAATCAGGACCCAGCCCTGTTAGAGGGATTCTCCACCGGTTGGCCCTCTCTATCTAGAGTGTTACTTAATAATTGTATCCATCTAGAGGGAGGTCTCTAGTGAGGACCACGGGGCTCTGTACCTAATATCCTAGCTCCAGAGATAAAAGGGACCTCAGGCATTATCTAGTTCAACCTCCTTATATTTAAATAAGAAAATTGAAAGCTAGGGAAGTTAAATGACTTACCAGTCATGCCAGTAGTAAGCTCATACCCGTATTAGGTGAAATTTGAAATTCAAACCCAGGTCCTCTGACTCCATATCCAGCATTCCTTCCATCATACCAAGCTCTAGAATTAATTAGAAGGAACCTTAAGTGCCATCTAGTCCAATCTTTTATCCTTGGCAGCAATTCTTTCAACTTGGCCCCTTCCTATTCAACATTTTCTCAATTACTTGGGTGAAGACATAGATGCTTATCAGATTTGCAAATGACACAAACTTGGAAGGGAGAGCTACTATGATAGATAATAGCGTCGAGATTCCAAACAATCTCAGCAGGCTGGAATCCTGGGCCAAAACCCACAAGAAGAAATTTACCAGGGAGAAATGTCAAATTCTGCACATTAAGAGCCAAAAGAATTTCACAAGTACAAAATGGGGGAGACCTGGCTAGACAGGAGTTCATGTGAAAAAGCTGCGGGAGGGCACGGTTGACTCTAGGCTTAAACTGAAGCCACAATCCAATCCGACTGCTCAGAAGGCTATCAGATTTAGATGGCAGTTCGTGGACAGTCATTTTTACACTCTGCTGTGGTCAGATTATATCTGCAGTATCCCAGTGAATTATATACACTGCATTTTAAGAAGGACAGTGACGAGCTAAATTTATCTAGAGGAGGAGGAGAAGATGGCAAAGGTTCGAAAATACAATTTCGTATGCATGTCAGAACTGTTAACATAAGGAGATTTAGGGAAGACATGACATTTTCCTTCATGTAGAAAAGTAGGACTTGCTATTTGTAACTCAAGGATAGAACTAGAGCGAAGACACAGAGCTTACAGGGGTGTAGAATTAAGCTCACCTTTCTAATAAGAGCTGTCCAACAGTGGAATAAAGTAACGTAACAGGCAGGGAGCTTCTTGTCTCTGGCAGTATTCAAGGAGAAGCCATGTAACCGTCTTTCAGATATGATGTAGAAAGGATTTTTTCCCACTAGACAGGAGATTGCATAGTCCTAACTCTGACACTAGACCACCTTGTGACTGTTTGAGTCAAGTTATTTCTCTGGACTTCATCTCCACCATCTGTAAAATGAGGGTGTTCAACTAAATGATCTCAGAGGGTTCTTCCAACTCTTACATTCTGTGTCTTACTTGTAATTGTTGGCTTTTTGTTTCATGGACATGTTTTATCTTCTTAAGGAGACTGCAAGCTTCTAAAGAGCGGGGATCATACCATCTTTTATATACCCAAAGTGTTAAATACAGAAACTATGCTTCCAAATAATAAATAAAAGTAGGAGAAGCAGAAAGAGGAGTGCTCTGGAGTCAGAAGAACTGGCGTCAAATCACTTCTGATGTTTCCTTGGGCAAAGTACCCTACCTTCTTTGGCTTCCACTTGCTCGTCAGTAAAACGATGGAGCTGAACTATATGGCCCCTGAGATCTCATAACTCTTATGTCTATGAAGGGAGTAAGTATTTATAAAGCACTTACTATGTGCCAGGCACTGTGGTAAGCACTTTTTACAAATAATATCTCATTTGATCCTCTCAACAACTCTGTAAGAGAGGTTCTATTCTTTTATACATTTTACAGTTAAAGAAGTGGAGGCAAATAGAAGTTAAATGACTCGCCCAGGGACATACTGCTATATAGCAACCTGGACATGGCACATACATGAAAAAGCCATTTCTGATTTTAGTTGGTATAGCCTCAGTCTAAGCGAAATAGGCAATGTTGTTCAGAAAGAGACTGATTTAAGGGTTTTTAACATTCAGCATCAAATATAGGAAAACTATCAGGAGCTGTCTTCACTGTTGGCCCAATTTAACAAATAAATACAATAAAAAAAAATCCTTAAGTACCTACTATGTATAAAGGGGCAGGTAAGTGGCACAGTAAATAAAGTGGTGGTCTTGGAATCGAGGAAAGCCTTCATTCAAATCCTGCCTCAGACATTTACTATCTATATGACCCTGGGCAAGTCGGGTAACTTCTCTCAGGCTCAATTTCCTTATCTATAAAATGGAGATAATAAGAGGGCCTACTTCAAAGAGTTGTGAGAGTATCAAATGAAATGCTGTTTGTAAAGCCCTTTGCAAATCATTATGTAAAAGTTAGCCAGTTCTGATCACTACAAAGCGCTGGACTAAGCACCCTAGGCAGTACAAAAATGAATACAACATAGCCTCTTCCCTCTAGGAGCTGAAAGTCTAGCAGGATCGATCATACACGTGCAGTACAAATAACTATCACAAAATAAATGTGTAGGAGTGTCACATGCAATGAATTTTTGAAGGAAAATCATTTTTGGCTGAATGTGGGGGGATGGAGGGGTTAGATGAAAGTATCATGAAGGAGCTGGCTTTTGAGCCAAGCCTTGAAATAGGAGCATGATTTACATGCCTGAGGGGAACAGAATATATTTCCTGGGCCAAAACATGGAGACAAGGATGAAGAAGAGTTCAAGGATGGTGAATAGTCCAACTTGGCAGGAATGGTGAATCCATAATGAAAAGGTAGGCTGGTTCCAGGCCAGGGCAGGCCTTAAATGTCATCAGAAGGAATTTGGATTTTATTGGATTGATACTACAGGGTCAGTGAAAGATTCTGATCAAGAGAATGACTTGATCAGAGGTCACCATCAACAAGATTATGCTGGGAAGGGAACACAACAATTAAACCGAATTACTTCTATTTTCTATGCAAAAAGCCATTCACTGGTATCCTGGAATTTGGATTATTTGACCTGTTTTCTGAGCTAAGCCCTTCAAAAATAGCCATGTGACCAGCCTGCCTTCCCTCCATCTAGTGTGCCTAACTCGACATGTTTGAGCATTAGATTTCCATTTTCTTAGTGCCTTCTATTTATATGGATGATGCTGCCCAGTTGTCTGTGAAATCTCTCTATGTGTATGTATACATGTACACAGGCACAAACATATATATCAACTTACACCTCTGTATACATACACACACACACACACACACACACACCCATGTTTGAATAGACATAGAATTCTCTCCTTATGTCCGTATAATATTTTCTGCATGTTAGATGCTTCCTATTGCCTTGATGCTACATATCCAGCCGCATAGGTGCCTCAGGTCCTACGGCACTTAATGAGGCTGCATGCTTCATTCAGCAGGACGATTTCTCCATCATCGCATGTTACACTCCACCCACAATGCACCTTCTCATCCGGCACTGCTCACCTCTCTATTCAGGCATGTGGTATCACTGTGGGGGCCCATTGGGGTGAACAACAATAATGACAAGTCTTTTATTGGGCTGCTTTGCTGTTGCCTTCCTAATTATAGAATCCAAAGCAAAACGAGTGAATTAATTTTGTGCATTTTCCCTGAAGTTTCTGGAGAGACCATTCCGCTACACATTTCCATCACACATGAGCTCTGCCACTGTTGGCAGCCCCCAATTTTTGCTGTCCGATTTCCTAGAGGCTTGAATAAAGAATGAACTTTACTCACCAGCGAACAAATCTTTTGAATGGATATTTTGACTCACATGCTCAAATAAGTGGTTTACTTGGAGAGCTACATTTTCAAAAGATCTTGAGGGCATACGTGTGGAATTTGAAATTGGACTGTGCCCTGGTACCATAGCCGGTACAAAAGGAGACAGGACCATTGGAAGCATTTGGATGTATTGCCCTGCACATGACTTCTCCATCAGAAAGTGCTTCGTGTATTTTGTGCTATAGCCTTTTGACATATTGAAGGCTGCAAGTCATGGAACACTACAAAGAACTGAAATTAAGGATCACCCAAAGGGCAGTGGGGAGGAACGTGATGGGCATGAACAGGCTGGAGCACATTACAAATGGGGGTTGTAAAGAAGAAGCAGTGGAAGGAATGTAATCAAAGAAACATATAAGCAGTGAAAAGATGGGTAAGACATATAAGTGAGAAGTGAGAGAGAACCACTGGGCAACCTCTGTGCCCCAGTGTGATCATATCCTTACAATTTAAAAAAGGGGGCTCCTTATAGTGAACTTATGGGAGAATCCATGCGAGAACTGAACTGTATAGGCAGGTGTGAATGGTTTGGTAGGAATACTGAAACTCCAAACCTAAAAAGAATACTCCATGGCCAAAATCATAAGATTATAGATCCTTTTAAGGAGTAGTTGAGGAATATGGCATAGTTATGGGAACACATTATGGATGGCAAAGTAATCGGGATAAAATTTTGCAAATGGTTATACTAAGCTACTTTGATAGAAGACTATATTCTAAGTGATGTAGTTATAAGAGTAGGATGAAGAAGTCACCTTAAATGTCACTGCTTTGTACAAATTTGCAGATAACATTAAACCCATTAAACATTAAAATCAAAATGCTTTATTGCTTGGATACACTGTGAGAATATATTTCAAAGCTATGAATGAGCAGAAAAGTAGCAAGTAAGTATCAGTACGGGAAAGTATATCCTAATGCACTTAGGGAGAGACTGTTTCAAAATATACTTAGGAGAGGGTTTAATTTTCCCCTAAATTGTAAATTATTATAAGCCAGGCCTGTGTCTAATTCATCTTAGCTTTCATATCTAGTGCAGAGTCATGTAAACAGTAAGACCTATTAAAAGTCTGTCATTGAATTTAATAAGTTACAGTCCTAAGAAAATGGACCAGAAAGCCATGGTAACTGGTCCAAAAAGGGCTACGGTCTACCTCGTTATCAAATTTGTAAAACCATCTTACGGCTCAACAGCCTCACCATCTGATACTTTCCTTTGAATTTAACTCCACTTACCTATAGTCAAATACAGGTATGTTCAAATGAGGGCCAGACCTGGAGCTTCTGTTCCAATAGAAGACACCCAGCATGGAAATTCTTCCCACTTAATGCAAATCAGCAACTGAGAAAAATTATTTTTTACTTTCTGACTATATTTTATACTTTATGTATTATATAGATGAATTACTTCTATAGTAATAAAGTTATAAATATAGTCCTATAGTCATAAAGTATAAAATATGCTGAGTATACTTTATAAAGTATAAATATATAAAATATACTGTGAGAGATTATTTCTCTGCCATATTAATAGCCAGTTATTAAAACTGGGGAGATTCCAGTTTTTCTTTTCCTTATCCTATTTCCTTGTCCCATCCCTCATGGACAGGACTGTTGAAAGATAAGACTAACATTCTCCTCATTCTGGGTATTGTTACTGTACCGAGCTAGCTCAGTCCTGGTTTGGGGATATAGATATTTTGTCTAGATTACCCAAGGCTGGAGGTGGTCTGGGTATAGGGAGAGACACTCTGTCTAAGAATGACACAGTGTCACTCTCAGCCCCACGTTGGAGTGAGGTCACTTCTCTTTGTAAAATCTACCTCTCATTGACTGTTAACCTGTCAGAGTTTATTGTCACCCTCAGGACCACTCCAGGCATATGAGCTGTGAGCTTCCATCATGGTCTTTGGCATTGGAGAGTACCTCAGACCTCCTTTTATTAAAATTCTTGCATTATTAATAAAATGACTAATTACCCAGAAGTTATATCTGTCAAGCTTTTTTAAACATCACACAACTCATCCAAAACCTATAGCCTTAAAGAATTTACTGGGGGTGGGGGGAGTGTTACTGAGGTGCCCAGATCCATGCAATTAGCATGGGTCAGAGGCAGGCCTTGAACCACCTTGCTCAAAGGCCAAACCCTTCTCTCCTATGCCTCAATGCCTCTCACATGTAAACTAATAGTCCTTAAAACATTTTTATCTACTGTCTCAGGAAGATTAGATTAGGCAGTATAGGTTAGAGGCAGAACATGAAGCAAGATATTCGCAATGCCAAGGCCACTCATCTTTCCATTTTATCATGCTTCTCCAAAATGAAGTATGTTCATAAAGAAACAAGCCTACAAGGAATAAATAGTTTCACTGGTTTTAGTCTGAAAGTCAATGGAAATCACTTCTCTCCATTTACTTTGCATTTGCAATATTCTTCATTTGTATTACAATATTTCTGCAACGTACTGCAATATTCTACATTTGCTCATCTATAAACACATCTGTTTTCCCCAGTAAAACATAAGCTCTTTGAAGACAAGGACTGGTTTTTGGTTTTTTGTTTATTTTTTTATCCCTAATACTCAGCAAAGACCTACAACACAGTAGGCATTTAATAAATGCTTGTTGAACGAATGAACATTTATTATAGTATACTTCCTGTGGCTGTTCAGTTGCTATCTTGGAATCTACAAGAAAGAGGCTAAAATCCATTCATTAAAGTCCAGAAGAGTTTGTTGTGACTCACGTACTTTATGTTTAATGATACAGCGCTAAGGTGGAAGCTACAAAGGAATGTAAAATACATTGGGAAATTTGTCATCCTCTTATAATAATGACTTGTGACATGACTGCCGATCTATCAAATGCTGTAAATTAAAAACAAATATTGTTCCCCCAGCCATCGATCTCATTAATAATTTGTTACAAGTGAAAATGAGAAAGCGCTACAGTGTGGACAAGACATTGAGTCACCCGTGGCTACAGGTAACCCAGCGGTCACTTTATGTTCTCTCTCAGCAGGATAAACTACGAAATATTTAGAGTAGTTTGACTTTTGTGGGTTTTTGTTTTGATAAAATGCTTAGTGATGTATTTCTCAGAATGAAAATGCTTCAAGAATGACAAGGCCTTATCCTAAGTTATGTTCATTGCCAAAAGGCATAGAATGCCTTCTAATTTAACTGTATTTTAGAATGTATTTCATTTTAAAGAAATAATCCCCTAACTATATAAGCTAGAAGAAACAACCTCCTTTCACCCCATTTTCCTGAAAAAACACAGGGCATAAGAGCTCAGAGGGCTGGATTTATAAAGCATCTGTATTCATGAGGCACATAACCAAAGAGATGCCCATCTGCTCATTTGGTCTTATTTTGCAGGATGGATTTTCAAAATCTGAGCTCTTATTCATTCAAACGTACAACAGATATTTATCATATACACTTAAAGTGTGTTCAAAAACACTTAGCATAACTAGCTCTAAGTTGAAGATTAATTCTCATAAATGGAATATTCAGAGCTTAGACATGTAACAGAATACCAAATTAGGAAACTGCACGGCATAAAATGTTTGTATTCCTAAATCAGGCAACTTCAATTCCACGTATAATGTAAGATATATAGGAGAAGAGTTAGACCAACAGGTGGCATGTTTTAGGAGATAGGGGGTCATCCTTGGAATCTGGAAGAATTCAATTCAGATCCTGCCTCTGACATGTTCTAACTGTGCGACCATAGGAGAGTCATTTAACTTCTCATTGCCCACAGGTAATTCTTTAAGACTGCAAGGTGACGATGACTTGCCATTCTACATAATTGGCAGAAGGGAATTTCTTTACTTAGAGTCCCCTATGCCGAGGAAATCACAGCCTCAGATCCCTCCTGCCCCTAAAACAAATTGGAAACTCACATTTGCCTTTGTGCTGTCTGCCTGTGCTGACCCTATCAAGTTAGGGTAAGCTTAGAAAAGATGAATTACTTCTATAGTAATGAAGTCATAAATATAGTCATAAAGCATAATATGTAGTCATACAGTAAATATAGTCATAAAGACGTATTACCTCTAATTGCAGAGTTGGAACTGAATTCCATAGGAAGAATTCTAAGGCTCAGAGGATTTAGAACTAGAAGGAACTGTAGAGGTCATCTCATACAGACTCCTCACTATACATAGAAGAAAGTTAAGAAAGGTTACGTCATAGGATCATAAACATTGAGCTTCAAGAGATCTCAGAAGCCATGTAGTCCAATCCCTCATTTTACAGCTGTACAAACTAAGACCTAGGGTAGGTTAGTGATTTTTCTCAAGGTCGTACAGAGAGCATCATAGGTAGGATTCAAACCCAGGTTCTTTGATTCCAGATCCAGGTTTATTTCTATAGGTCAGAACAAGGCACCCAGTATCACAAAGGGAGTAGCAGAGCCAGGATACAAACTCATGTCTTCAGACTACATTGCTTTCTCCACTAAAGCATGGGCTTTGTGGCTGCTAAGTTTAATGATCTCATTTTTAACATTTTGGATTTTCTTTCCCAGGACTATCAGACCTGGTTAGACTTACGAGAGCTAGAATGCAAGATTGGGGAGCGCTACATCACACATGAAAGCGACGACTTGAGGTGGGAACAGTATGCGGGAGATCAGGGTCTGCAGTATCCGGCCCACCTTAGCGACCAGAATGCCGAGCACGGTGCAAACCCAGAGCCAGAGGAAACCGAGATGAGAGCCCTCAGCGAGCGGGTCAGCATCCTCTAAGTTATAGCCCCTATAATCTGTCAAAACACTGTGGAATTAATAAATCCATACGGTCAGGTTTAACATTCGCTGTGCAGAACTGCCATCATCTTCTGTCAGATGGGAACAAAGCTGTTAAACTGTTAGTACTGTTGATGTATCTTAGTTGCCAAGACAAATCAACAGAAGCATTTGTATTTTATGTGACCCAACTGTGTTGTATTAACAAAAGTTCCCCGAAACACTAAACTTGTTCTTGTGAATGATTCATGTTATATTTAATGCATTAAACCTGTCTCCACTGTGCCTTTGCAAATCGGTGTTTTTCTTACTTGAGTCTCATGTTGGTAAGAGAGTGAAACTTTCCACAAAATGGGGTCTGTTTTGTGTGCACCACTAATATTGAGCGTGTAAGCAAACTCTTGAAGAGTAGACGATTACAAGTTCTGTGTTTCTGGAACTCATTGGTAAAATCAAAATGAAGCCAAACAAAAGGCTTATTTGATGTCAGAGGAAAAAACAGAAATCATTAAAATTCTCAAACACAAATGCATGTGAGACACGAGATGGGCTGTAGTTTCAGATGAGATACATTCTGTGTGTGCCTGAGTATATAGATATATGTCCAAGTAAATGTGCTTGCACACACACCAGACTGCTCTTAAGCCTAAATGCCTTAGTCATGTAAACTCAGATATATGTGTGTGTATCCACACATATACATATATATCTATATATACATACATATATGCATATATATGTATACATAGACATATATGTTACATTTCCCCTTTTCTTACAATATTCTGCTGTACTATGGAAATTCAGTGTGTTTTCTATAATAAAAACAAACAACAAAACAAAAAAAGCCTTTTCATAAATATTTTCCTCTGACGATGAATTCTTTCTTTTGAAATTCACATGAGCCAAGCTTGGGATGACTAAAGAGCTACTTCCATGAGAAATCAAGAAATCCATCTATCATTGAGAATGTGGCCTTTGCTGTAAGCAGAGTTAGTAGTAGCCATGAGGGAAGCATGAGCTTTGAGGAGAAGAAATATGAATTCTGTGGCAAAGTGAAATCGTTTTCTATTATTATTATGATTTCTAGACCTGTGATTTTGTTAGTGTCTGGAACTTCCAATAAGGAACCTTCCTCTACCAATGCAAATGAACATCTGTTCTACAACTTACAGTCTTAGAAAATTCTCTCTGGGGCCCTGAGAGATCAAGTAATTGGCCCAAGGTTACACAGCCAGTGTATATCAAAGGCAGGATTTGAAACTCACTCTTTCTGAGTGTGAAGCCAACTCCCTATCCACTCTGCCCCCTGCCTCTATTATCATGACTGGAAAATCCTCCACATCCAAAAGGAAAATGAAGATATATCAGTATTCTGATAGATCTGTGATCTTACTGCTGACAACCCCCTCCAGTGGTACAAATCACAATGAATGCAAACCTTTTCATCCTATCCATGTCCTCCTGTAAGTCCTTCACTGAGGGTCTACCCAACATGATCAGGGCCTTACTCTAGATCGATCGTGGTCCATTGGATAGAGTGCTTGGCCTGAAGTCAGGAAGATCTGAGTTCAAATATGCCTCAGATACTAGCTGTGTGACCCTGGGCAAGCCTCTTAATCTTGTTTTTTCTCAATTTCCTCAACTGTACAGTGGGGGAATAGTACCTATCTCCTAAAGGTTGTGGTGAGGATAAAAAAATGTTTATGAAGCTCTTAGCACAGGGATAACCCATTTGCTCCATTGGTATCTACACAATGTCAATGCTTATTCCTTTTGATTTCCCTTTCCTATTGACATTGCGTAGATACCAATGGAGCAAATGGGTTATCCCTCACTTTTGTAAGAATGAAAGTCAAGTGTTTTAGCTGAAGTTAAAAGTAGTATCATAGCAAATTAGAACCTTGATGTAGACTCCCATTATGCCTGATAGACCACAGGCCTTGATTTAATTAATGAGTCTAGTGATTGTGGAAAGTGGAGTAGACTTGTTCACCTTAGCTTCAGAAGTCATGAAGTCAGAAAAAGTATGTGTAAGTTTCAAAGAGTCATATTTATTCTTGGTGTCAGAAAAAAAAGTCTCCAAAAATTAGAGCTATCCGTAAATGAAATGGGTTACTTCAGGACCTAGTGAGATTCCCCCTCATTAGAGGCTGTGAAACAGAGACGAGACAACCACTGGTTAGTGTTAGATGCGTTGCAATAGACAGTGGTTCTCAAACTTTCTGTTCTTAGTACTACTTTACACTATGTATGTGGACAAAGGGCCTTTATGTGGGTAATGTCTAGTTATTTTTATGGTAATAGAAATTAATACATCTTATTACTGTTATTAGTTTTGATCTCATAGGGTCCCCCAATAAGGTTGAGGGGATGTAGGAAAGGGATATATTTCCCAGACCACACTTTGAGAATCACTGCAATATGAGTCAGCATTGAGGGAGGGTTAGATAGAAGGAGGCCACTGAAGTCACTTCCACTGGGATTCTGCGGTTATAGTTTGCTTAAATATTACTTAGCCATATTTTTTAAAAGAACAAAAAACAGAGTTAGAAAATGATTTTTAAGATGAAAGCTAGAGGAATATTAAAGTGACCTATTCTGGAGATAAGAAGGCTAAAGAAGCACTTAAAATGTCTTCCGAATATATTGGATAGGAAGTGGGAGTCATTAGACTCTCAGTTGTGAAATCATGGTACTGAATAGATAAACGTATTCTCGTGGAGAGACTTGGTCACACATAAAGAACTTTGTGATACTAATAGTTATGACACTTCCATACATTTTAGTTTGAGCTTAAACATCGAAAAAACCATTTCCACATATTCAACAGAACACCAAAAGAGGATTGTAATAAAGCAATGAATTTACATTTCATCCTACTTTTTAAAATAATATATAATAAATTCCAAACTTCAAAAACTGTCCTACTTGTTCATGCTTCTGACCTGTGCTTTAAAAAAAGTGTTTCAATGGCTCTTCTTGTGCTTTTGGCATCAGCAATCCTAACCCTATCTATGCTATAATCCAGGTCCTCAAATCAAATGAGAGAGGGAAAGGGGAAGTAACATGTAATATAGTCAGGCAAAATGAATTCACACAATGGGCAAAAAATGTATGCCTCTTTCGATACTTTGAGACAATCTCCTTTCTGTAAGGAGTTAGATTAACATCCCTCCTTATATGTCCTCTGGATAAATGTCCCCTCCTTTGCCCTCCACTTCCCATCCTCTCTCCCCTTCCTGTTTTCCCTCCCCTCCCACCTCTCTTGCCTTCTTTCCTCTTCTCTTTCCATCCTGTTCCCTCCCCCTCTCTTCTCCCCACCTCCACTCTCTTCCTCGCCCCTCTCCACCCCTCCCTTCTTCCCTTTCTATATCCCCTTCAGGATCAGGAATTTTCTTTTGATTGAAATTTCCTGTTTGGATAGTATCCTCCTCCTTTACCACCATCCCCACTTGTTTCCTTGTTGAATTTGTTGTATTAAACTCTGTGTGTGTACATATATATGTGTGTGCATATATATATATATATACATATATATATATATATATTCAACCAACCTTTATCCATTTCAGATACTCCAATTATGAAAAATAACCCCCTTTTTCCTCCTTTTGACACTAGTGTATTCCTCTATCTCTCCCTTCTTGTTCTCCTATTAAACCCCTTGGAAAAGAACCAATATACCAGCAATTTCTTTGTTCTTCTTATTTAACTTTCTCAGTACCCTTTGAGGAAGGACGTTAAGGTCTGAAGGCACACTTGCTTCTTTTTTCCCACCTGTAGAATATCAGCACCAGTCCGTCAGTCACCAAGCATTCATTGCCTACCACATAATCACTGCTTTTTCTCATTTCTTAAATAAACTCATCTTTTTAAGTTTCTCTTCACTTTTGTTTTCATTTAATAGTTCCTACACAGCTTTTATTTTTCATCAGAAATGCTTTGGCATCATTTTATTAAAGGTCCATTTCCACCCCCACTCCCGGTTTTACAGAGTAAGTTATTCTTGGTTTTAAAACTATCTTTTGCTTTTTGCAATATTATATTCCAAGATCTCTTCTAACTACTAGTGGATGCTGCCAGATCTTTTAGGAGCTGATCTGTGTTTCATTGTACTTTAACTGCTTCTTTTTAGGTGCTGGCAGTATTTGTTTTTCTTTTACTTTGGACCCTGGATGTTGGCTATGACATTTCTGGGATTTTTCCCTTTAAAGTTTCCTCTAGGAAACTTTTCCCTCTGGTTTAGATAGGCCAGGGCTGTTTCCGTTTATGATTTCTTGAAATATAATTTCCAGGCTTTTAAAAAAATCGTATTATGGAGTCCAGTTATCCTAAATTATATCTCCTTGCTATGTTGTCCAGGTGAGTTGTTTTTTATTCTATAAGATACCTTAGGTTTTCTTCTATATTTCTGTTTGATATATCTAGTTTTGGGGCAGTCTCTTACTTGAAGGATGTTGACCACTTTCTCTTCTAAGCTGTTTTTTCTAATTCTTCATCCACAACTTTTATTTCATTTTTAATCTCTTCATTTATTCTTACTATATTTAGTTATTTGAACAAATCCCTTTTTTCCTTTGAGTCTCTGCTTACAATTGTTATGGAGTTACTCCCTTCTCTTTTGTGGATTCCTAAATTTGTAATAAGTTTCATAATAATCAGTGTTTTCCTTGATTTACTCATTTCTGCAGAATTGGTTCCTAAATTAGGGCTTTGTGCCATTTGGGTGGGGTGGGGAGCCCTATTTGCATTGACTGACTAAATGGACTGACAGTTTTTACTCCTGGTGTTACACCTGCCCCTAGGTCTTCAAAATTCAGAGCACTGGATCTTCAGAGATCTCCTTGATATATTAGCACAAGGTATTAGGGAACTCAGAGCCCCAGTATCTAGGCTGCCGTGCCCACACTGCATAGAGATACTCCCTAAGCCTTCCCAATGTGGGTTTATGAGTAACCTAGGGTTTTCTGGAAGGAGGAGGAGCTCCCACAAAAAGCCCTTGAAGGCTATATATGTCTCTGGCCTTTCTTTGGTGTTGGTGGGAGGGTGTGGACTTGTTTGTTGGCTAAGGCATTTGTTTAGTTAACAGGCCCCTTTCCTATTGCTCCTGGGCTGCTTGTTGATATTCTCTGTAGTTCTGGGATGGAAAAAAACCATTTACTATTGTTTCTCCTTTTATTTATAGATCATTATTAAGTTTGGTATAAGTTATAAGTTCTTACTGGAGGAGATGTCAATTCAATGCATTTGTGAAGGAAAGTGTAACATCTCTGGATACTTTTAAGAATAAAAATAATAAATGATACCTTAACATCTTTGAAGCACTGAGGACTGATATGCATGGCATTTGGTTTGGTTCATTGTGAAGCTCCTTTGATGAGTTTAAACTTCCCTTAAAAGCAAAGGCCCATCTTATTAATGCCACTGATAGTGAGGCAGGAAATAACAATGGAAGAGTTAAAGAAGGATTAAAAATTAATATCATACATAGCTCAATATAGAAGTACATGGTGGATGTGGGCAGGCTGAAACATATTACCAATACTGAACTCTGATAAAATGTGCCAGATCAAAAGATGCCCTCGAGGACGTAATGGGAAGAGAAGATGCGTGTCATTGGTGAAGGAGGACTGTTGGACAGTATGAATGCTCCAGGGCCACCCTTACAATATAAGGAAAAAGTGAAGAAGGCCTCCAGTATGTTGGGCTTACCCTCTATGGCAAAACCTATGGGAAGACATGGATAAGAGTTGCACAGGATGGGTGGGCACAGATGGGTTCCAATCTGCATCATTGGAGGGGACTTGTAAATCTGTGATAGCACAGATCCATTTCATTATTTGAATACTGTCATCCATTGTCTTTGCTTTCTGCTCCTTCCTCAGAAGAAAAGAAAACACACATTCCCCCTTCTCTTGAAGGTAGCCCATCCAACCATGTCCTTGATGCCATTCTCCCCTTGCCATCTCCAGGCCATTCCTTGTGTATCTTGTCTCTTCAACCTCTCCCCCTTTGCTGGTTTCTTCTCTTTGACCTACAGAAAGGCATCTCTCTTCTGTCTAAAAGAAACCTTTACTCTCAGCCTCTACTCTTTCTTTTCACTGCAAACTACCTCTAAAGAGTAACTGTTGGTGCTTTCTCTTCCTTTCTTGTGATACATTCAATTCTTTTTTTTAATTTAATTTATTTAATATATTTAGTTTTCAGCATTGATTTTCACAAAAGTTTGAATTACAAATTTTCTCCCCATTTCCACCCTCTGCCCACTCCAAGATGGCCTATATTCTGGTTGCCCCATTCCCCAGTCAGCCCTCCCATCTGTTACCCTACTCCCCTCCCATCCCCCTTTCCCTTCTTCTCTTGTAGGGCAAGATAAATTTCTACGCCTCATTGCCTGTGTATCTTATTTCCTAGTTGCATGAAAAAAAAACTTTTTTGTTGTTGTTGTTTTTGAACATCTGTTTTTAAAACTTTGAGTTCCAAATTCTCTCCCCTCTTCCCTCCCCACCCACCTTCCCTAAGAAGACAAGCAATTCCACATAGGCCACATGTGTATCATTATGTAAAACCCTTCCACAATACTCATGTTGTGAAAGACTAACTATGTTTTGCTCCTTCCTAACATATCCCCCTTTATTGAATTTTCTCCCTTGACCCTGTCCCTTTTTGAAAATGTTTGTTTTCGATTACCTCCTCCCCCGATCTGCCCTCCCTTCTATCATCCCCCCTTTTTTATCTTCTTCCTCCTTCTTTCCTGTGGGATAAGATACCCAATTGAGTGTGTATGGTATTCCCTCCTCAGGCCAAATTTGATGAGAGCAAGATTCATTCATTCCCCCCTCACCTGCCTCCTCTTCCCTTCCTACAGAACTGCTTTTTCTTGCCACTTTTATGCGAGATAATTTACCCCATTCTATCTCTCCCTATCTCCCTTTCTTAATATATTCCTCTCTTATCCTTAATTTGATTTTATTTTTTTAGATATCAACCCTTCATATTCAACTCACCCTGTGGCCTCTGTGTGTATATGTGTATATATACCTACATATATACATACATAGACACACACATTTATACACACACACACACATATATATATATGTATATATATATACACATTATATATATATATATATATATATATGCATATTCCTTTCAGCTACCCTAATACTGAGGTCTCATGAATCATACAGATCATCTTTCCATGTAGGAATGTAAACAAAGCAGTTCAACTTTAGTAAGTCCCTTATGATTTCTCTTTCTTGTTTACCTTTTCATGCTTCTCTTGATTCTTGTGTTTGAAAGTCAGATTTTCTATTCAGCTCTGGTCTTTTCACTGAGAAAGCTTGAAAGTCCTCTATTTTATTGAAAATCCATATTTTGCCCTGGAGCATGATACTCAGTTTTGCTGGGTAGGTGATTCTTGGTTTTAATCCTAGCTCCATTGACCTCCGGAATATTGTATTCCAAGCCCTTCAGTCCCTTAATGTGGAAGCTGCCAGATCCTGTGTTATCCTGATTGTTTTTCCACAATACTCAAATTGTTTCTTTCTGGCTGCTTACAGTATTTTCTCCTTGACCTGGGAGCTCTGGAATTTGGTGACACTGTTCCTAGGAGTTTTCTTCTTGGGATCTATTTGAGGAGGTGATCTGTGGATTCTTTCAATTTCCATTTTGCCCTGTGGCTCTAGAATATCAGGGCAGTTCTCCTTGATAATTTCTTGAAAGAGGATATCTAGGCTCTTTTTTTGATCATGACTTTCAGGTAGTCCAATAATTTTTAAATTATCTCTCCTGCATGTGTTTTCTAGGTCAGTGGTTTTTCCAATGAGATATTTCACATTATCTTCCACTTTTTCATTCCTTTGGTTCTGTTTGATAATATCTTGATTTCTCATCAAGTCACTAGCTTCCACTTGCTCCAATCTAATTTTGAAGGTAGTATTTTCTTCAGTGGTCTTTTGGACCTCCTTTTCCATTTGGGTAATTCTGCTTTTCAAGGCATTCTTCTCCTCATTGGCTTTTTGGAGCTCTTTTGCCATTCGAATTAGTCTATTTTTAAGGTGTTGTTTTCTTCAATAATTTTTTCAGTATTTTTTTGGGTCTCTTTTAGCAAGTCCTTGACTTGTTTTTCATGGTTTTCTCGCATCCTTCTCATTTCTCTTCCCAATTTTTCCTCTACTTCTCTAACTTGGTTTTCCAAACTCCTTTTTGAGCTCCTCCATGGCCTGAGACCAGTTCATGTTTTTCTTGGAGGCTTTTGGTGTAGGCTGTTTGACTTTGTTGACTTCTTCAGGCTGTATGTTTTGGTCTTCTTTGTCACGAAAGAAAGATTCCAAAGTCTGAGACTGAATCTGAGTGCATTTTCGCTGCCTGGCCATGTTCCCAGCCAAGTTACTTGACCCTTGAGTTTTTTTGTCAGGGTATGACTGCTTGTAGAGCAAAGAGTACTTTCTTCTAAGCTTGAGGGGATGTGCCGTTGATTTCAGAGCTATTTCTATACAGCCAGCTCTTCCACACCAGTGCTCCTCTTCCCCCAAGAACTGCCAACCTGGACCTGACCCAAATCTTAAGCAGGCTCTGCACTCCTGCTCTGATCTGCCACTTAATTCCTCCCACCAGGTGGGCCTGGGGCTGGAAGCAACTGCAGCTGTAGTTCTGTAGCTGCACTTCCCCTGCGTCCCCTGGGGTGGTGGCCCAACCGCGAACTCTGTCCCCCACAGCTTTTCCCACTAACCTCTGTTGTCTTTGGTGTTTGTGGGTTGAGAAGTCTGGTAACTGCCACAGCTCACTGATTCAGGGTGCTAGGGCCTGTCCTGCCCAGCTCCTGGTCTGGTTGGTCCTGCTGCCTCCCACTCTGAGCTCTGCTCCCCTCCACTCCGTGCGTGATTGATCTCATCCAGTGACCATCCAGGCTGTCCTGGGCTGGATCCCTGCTTCCCTCTGCTGTTTTGTGGGTTCTGCAGTTCTTGAATTTGTTCAGAGCCATTTTTTATAGGTTTTTGGAGGGACGTGGTGGGGAGCTCACGCAAAGTCCCTGCTTTCCAGTTGCCATCTTGGCTCTGCCCGGATACATTCAC
This sequence comes from Trichosurus vulpecula, assembly GCF_011100635.1. NCBI lineage: Eukaryota > Metazoa > Chordata > Mammalia > Diprotodontia > Phalangeridae > Trichosurus > Trichosurus vulpecula. The sequence continues at coordinate 264,252,232 of NC_050580.1, read as the reverse complement.
TTCTTAAACCTAGTAATATGCCTTCCAACTTCACCTTTTTGCTAAAAAAAAAAATGTTTTCAAAGGCCAGGGTCGTCCCTACATTCCTAAACATCATCAATCCTGTTGAATTTTGTCTTGCCAGTGGACTTTGAAGACCGGAAGAGAGAGCAGGAAGATGACCTTGAGCAGCTCCGCCTCACTTAAATGCAATCACCCCCGCGATGTCACGGGTCCTCTTTGGGAATGAAGGATGAACAAGAGCAGCTTTTCAAAAGTCACAGTACAATTACAGATCTGGAGCTAGAAGAGATTTCAGAGGCTACCTAGTACCTAGTACCTCCTATCAGGGCAAGGAGAGGGCATAAGCGTATGTATAGCACCAACTATGCACCAGGCACTATGCTAAGCATTGTTTAAATAAATATTAATCTCATTTGATCCTCACCATAGTCCTGTGAGATAGGTGATCATATGATCCCCATTTTACAGTTAAGGAAACTGAGGCAAATAGCTTAAATGACTTGTCCAAGGTCACACAGCTGGTAAGTTTCCAAGGCCATGTGTGAACTTAGGTTTTCCTGACTCCTGGCCCAGCACAGTATCTACTGCACTCAGACAGTTGAAGCAAATTGCTCAAGGCAGAAACATAATTGGCAGGATTTCAAACCCAGATTTCAGAGCCAGCTCTTTTTCCACTGCTTCAAAGACTACATGATTGGCTAATCTACTTTGTTTTAAGTGACTTCTCATCCTTCTTGACCACTTTACAGCATTTGGTAGTTAATTATTCCTCCCCCTTGAATCTCTGTTACCGCAATACTTTGTTCTCCTTCTCCTATGAGTTCTTGATCTACTTTGCTGGTTCCTCTTCCTCCTTTTAGGTCCCAAAATTAGGCATTCCCCTAGGACTCAGACCATGGCCCACTTCTCTAATGATCCTCTACTCTTCTTTGGCCATCTCATCTAATTGTACAGCTTTCATGGTCATATATATGTGGATAATGCTACACATCTTTCCCCCCATACTTTCTCTCCATGTCCAGTGGAGGTACCTAGTGGAAATTGCTCCTGCTAGAAACTCAAAGTCAACTTAATGCTTTATTTTTCCTCTCAAATCTGCTCTTTCTTCTGATTTTTCTATTTCTAATATGGTACAAATAATGCCTCTAGTCCCCAGATTCAGAATTTCTTGGTCATCTCTGATTCTTTTCTACAACTCTCACATCTAGTAACTGATTTTTGTTCATGTGGGATTTCTCTTCCATTTTCATTACTAACCACCTAGTTCAGGCCCTCCTTATCTTCAACTGGACTATTGTAATGCCCTCACCAAGGGTGTCTCTGCCTCTAGACAATGTTTCCTACTCAACTGATGCTGGCTATCTTTCTAAAGTCATTTGTGATAATGCCTCTACCCTGCTTAAACTCTGCAGTGGCTCTCCATCGGCTATAGAATAAAATTCAGACTCCTTAGTATGGCATTCAGAGCCCTACATGATCTGACTTCAAGCTACCTTTCCACATAATAAGAGAATATGAGAGCTGTCTGGGACTTTAACAGCCATCTAATCCAACCTATGTACAAAATCCCTACTGTAGCATGCCCAACAAGTACTTACCCAATCTCTGCCTGAAGAGGTCCAATGAGCATCACACATTACCTCCTCCTTTCGGAGAGCTCTAATTGTTAGGAAATTTCCTCTTTACAACAAGTGTGTTTTTTCCTCCTTGTAACTTCCACTCATAATTCTTGGGTTTGCCATTTACAAACAGAACTCATCCAAGGCTGGCTGCTTTTAGATGACTAAAAACCCCAGATTTCCCCCCACCCCCGGAATAAAAAACTATTGTCTAACCATGCTTCCTCCACCTTGAACTTGTGGAGTTGATTTTTTGAGCTCAGGTGTAAGACCTTCCATTTATCCCCATTTAATGTCATCCTTTTCAATTGAGCATATGGTTCTAGGGCTTCTAAAGATCTTTATGAATACTGTAGGGTCTACCATTTTACCCTTGCCTTTTGGCTTCGTGTCATCTACAAATTTGATGAGCATGCTGTTTATACTCTTATCCCAAGTCATTGATAAAAGCGTGAAGCCACACAGGGCCAAGCACAGATCCCTAGAGCACTCTACTAGAAAACGCTTCCTAGTTGACACTGAGCCATTAAAGTTTTTTTAGTCTTGTTATTTGACAGTTTCAAATATATTTAATTATATCATCATTTAATGTGTATCTCTCCATCTTTTCTAAAAGTAGTAAACTATATCCACAATATTCCCCTGTCCAAAAAAAGAAAGAAGGTTAGTTTAGCATGACCCAGTAATAGTGGAGTAATGCTAGATCTTTGTAATCACGTCTTCCTTTTTCTTACTATTTACTAACTCTTTAATGATCTGTTTTAGAATTTTCCCAAGATCAGTGTTTTCCTTCACAATATGAATAATATGGAAATATGTTATGCATGGTTGCACATGTATAATCTATATCAAATTGCTTACCGTCTCAGGGAGGGGAGAGGGAAGGGTGGAAGAGAGAGAAATTGGGACTTAAAATTTTAAAAAATAGATGTTAAAAATTGTTTTAACATATAATTGGAAAAAGTAAAATACTCTTTAGAAGAAAAAGAATCTTTCCAAGAATCAAACTCACATTTGTCATCCTAAGGTTTATAGACCCTTTTCCAAAAATTGGGACATGTGTCTGTCTCCAGTCCTGTGATATATCACCTATTCTCCGCAACCTTGTAGATATCATTGACAATGACTGATTAATCACATCAGCCAGTTCTTTGGGTCCCCGAGGATATAGTTCATTTGGTAAGCTTACTGGAATTCATCAAGAGAGGCCAGGTGTGCTCATACGATTTCCTTGAGTATCGACTGCATTGGCTATTTTTGTTCTTTCAGATCCATTGCCAAAAACATTCTCCAATTATCTTTTCCACAAAACCTTCCTCTCTTCCTGTTACTATTGAGGGCATCACCATACTCCAAGTCGCCTCACCTCATGACTAAGTCGTCATTCCTGATTACTCATTCTCTCACCCCACACCCCGATCCAATCAGTCATTTAGTCCTGTTGTCTCTACCTTTGTAATATCTCTGGTATATGTTCCCTTTGTCCTCTGAGAGAGGGACCACCACCCTGCTGCAGGCTTTTATCACTTCACCCTTGGATTATCCCAATGGCCTCTTAATTGGTCTCCTTGCCTCAAACCTTTCCCCACTCCAATTCATCCTCTAATCAGCTATCAAATTGACATTAAGAAGGTAAAGTTCTCATCATATTACTCCCTCTGCCCCCACATTCAATAAACTCCAATTGCTCCCTATTACCTCAAAATCAAATATAAGATCCTGTTTGGATTTTAAATTCCTTTATAACCTGGCCCTTCCTACTTTTCCAGTTTTCTTATACCTTAAAGTACTCTGAAATCCAATGACACTGGCCTCCTTGCTGTTCCACCAAATGACATATCAATAAAACATGATGTTGGAAATTGGTCTCGCCATTTATGATAAACCTAGGATTCTTCATAATTTCTGGTTTAATATCTATCCATAAAAGCAGCGTGATGTTATAGAGAGTCATAAACACCTGGGTTCAAAACCTGAAAGCTATTAGCTGTTGAGACCCTGGGCAAGTTGCTTAACCTGTGTGTATCTTAAGTGATTCCTTAGGATTATTTTAGCTTATTTGTGATTTCCATTGGTGGAAAGTATTCCCACTCTAGTAGTTCCCCCACACTGATGAAAAATCACTTACGCATCTGCATAATCTACCCACAAAGCAGTGTTTGGATGTAGGTAATGTTACATAGCTTTTCAACTTACTGCTTCTCTTCTAAAACTTCTTTTTTCTTTCTATCACCCCTCACACCATTATCGAATCTCTTCTGTTGTTTAATTGGAATTTTTATTTTTTTAAAACTCACTTTACCCAGTTGAATATCTTCCTGTAAGTGGCTGACACAATATCCATCTTTGGAGTCCTTACTTAACACCCTGGTTTCTATTGATTCCTTCCTTGTACCTCCTATGCCAACCCTCAAACTTTTGTCTCTCCAAACCTTCCCTCTTTGTCCCAGATGTCAGAGCATTGCTATAGAAAGTTAGTGGAATCAAGTTCATTGGATCCATGATAAATTCATGCTTTGTAACCTTGTTGATTTCCTAATATTCTCACAATCAAGCCAACAAGCTTTTGATTTTGAGATGTACCAGGAACCAGGCTAAGTGGTGGGAATACAAATACAAGCAAAAAAAAAAAAAAGACAGTCCCTGCCCCCAAGGAACTTACATTCTAATGGGCTAAGACAACACAGAATAAAGGACAAAGGTACACAAACAGAGTTATAGCAGCAAAGTTGGGAGAGTCAGAAGTAGAGGTGAGAAAGCAAAAAAGATGGTTGGCTGAGCCCTTCCTCAAAAATGGAGGAACTTCCAGGGTGAGAAGACAGCTGAGGCATGGTGGTACGGTCTGGAGAATCAGCAGCAAAGTCAGGAGAGGAAAGAACAGTGGCTATTCCTAGTCATTTCCATTCTCCTGAAGCCCGTTCTCCCTTTACTATTAGTCCATAATCTCACTTGATCCTTTATTGAAATTGATTTAGATTCGTGTAAGATCCTTCAACTACCCGCTTTTCTGTGTAGACATATCTATACCTATAACCATTCTTCCTATCCTCCCTTCTAGTTTAAGATGCCAACCCTTCCATCTCCCACCTCCTCCGGGATATTGTTCCTTTAATTATCTGTTTTCTCTTTAACACCTTCAATATTCGTTCCCCACTCTGATACTCCACTGGACGTTATACTCTCCAGAAACTCATCATCTGGCAAGATGAAATCAACTCTATAACTCCTATCTCTTCAGAACATTCCCCACCCTGACTACAGAGCTCTATCTCACCTCCTCACCATGTACCCTCCTCTCCTTCCCCATTTACTTCTTCCTTTTATGTCTTGTCTTCCCCCATTTTCTGTGGGCTTTTTGAGGGCTTTCTTTGCATACCCAGTACTTTAGCACAGTGCCTGGTACATAGTAGGCACTTAACAAATGTTTATTGACTCTGACTCTGACTGTCCCACTCCAACAATTTTACCTTTAAACATACCTAAAGCTGTCCCATCCTGAAAAAAAGGCTAAACAATGTTGTGCCCTCTAGCTACTACCTGAATTACCTCCTTATTTTCATTGCTAAAGTTTTCAGTCCCTTTCTTCAACACATTTCACAAACCAGCCTTCTCCCCTGAGGTTTTGATTTCTGTCAATAATAGTATGATTCTCCCAGTAACTCAGTCTCCAAAATGTGTCTTTGCCTTCCCCCAATATTTAATCAATTACCAAATCCTAACTTTCCTTATTAAGGTCTTTCACATTCTTCCCTTCCTTTCTAGTCTCATTGCCACCCACCTGATTCAGATTCTCACCCTCTCCCGTACGAATTGTCACCAAAGCTCCAATCTTATCTCCCTTTCTCTAGTTTCCAATCCGCCATGACCACTACTTCCAGATTAATTTTCCTAAAACACTGCTTTCATCATGTCCTGTACTTGTTCCCATACCTTCCAAAGCTCACTATTGTGCATTGAGTGAAGACCAAGCTCTCCAGTATTACAGAGGTTATATTATCATTCTCAGACTATTTAAAACTTATAATAAAAATTTCAGGAATCACAGGGACGCCTACACGGCACAGGTGAATTTAATTAGTATCTAGAAATGTCCTATCTACTGAGAATAATGAAATGGCACCATAAAGGTGCTTAATAACCTTTAAACCTACGGAAACATGAGTCATTATTATAACCACCATTGTTTAAATTTATTTCTCCATAGTTTTTATGTTGTCTGTCATACTTTGTGTCCTGAGCGTATTTGGATGAAAAAAGCAATCCCTTCCCCCACTGAGGTTGAAGCAACCTTTTTTAATGGGTTATGATGAGCTGGGCCTTTAAGAGAGTTGGGAGGCCATTTTGGTGCCTTGCTGCTTGAAGTATAAAAGGCCAGTCCGGGGTAGTTAGTGTTGGAACGTTCCTGCTCTCTGGAGAAGCCTTTCCTTCCTAGCTGTTCTCATTTTCCAGGAGAACGTGAGTATTGTTTTAAACTTTATATCCTTTTAATTGACTCTGTTAATCTTTGATTTAGTAAAGTGGTTTTTAATTGCAGTTTTTAAACCTTCTGTTAGGGCTCATTGTGTTTTTAAGCCTTTGAACTTGAATTAAATTTGTCCTACAATATTTGGTGATGGCAAGCAGAGGGTTTGTTTGTTTTGCAATGGCCTTATGGGTAAAATGATTTTAAGTGGGGGAAGGGTGTTGTGGAAGAAAGGGAGTGGGTGAATGGAAGGTTAGAAACAAAGTTTTATTTCTTGGGGTCAAAAGCATGGTTTAAGATCTGTCTATGTGGAGCCTTCTTTTTAGAATAAATAGAAAGTGCCCATTGACCCTGTGGGATCGGTGCAGACAAATTTCTTCTTAAGTTCTTCTAAACTGAGTTGGAAAGGTTGTATTAATAACATTGGAAGATTAAAGTAAATTATCCTAGCATGTTAGAGAACTAGAGGAAGAGGCAAATGAGCTTTTAATCTTTAAAAAAAAAGCTTGTCTAGAAAACAGATTGCTTGATTATCCAGGTGAAGAGTTCATTGTTAATGGAGGCAGGGACTAATAGGCCACAGGTGGAAAGCATGATTTTTGATCTTGAGGCTTCTCTAGCGAATGCCTTGTGATCTGCAAAAATTAAGGCTGTAAAAGAGGATAATAAAAATTAATGGTAATTATGAGCAGGAATTAAAGCAGATGACAAAAAATTAAAACCGCAGGCTTCTCCTATTACTACTTATGGGTGAGTAATTTCCACTATGGTGGAGTCAGAATACGACTGAATTTTGAACATTAAGGAGCTTGTATAATTGCAAAAGAAATTTAGACAATAAACCCACGTAAAACTAGATGATCTAATGGAAGTGATCACAGGTATTTATCAATCGAAGCATCTTAGCATCTGGAAGAGCTTTTGTAAAATCGGTTGGATCATTCGGTCCCTATAAATGGGGGTTGTCCTTTGTCCCTTTAAGTGAATAAAAGGAGGAGTTCTACATATTTGATTCACAGAGCTGAAGTAGTTAACAGCTATTTCCTCAATGGAGGAAGGGGGGACATTTTTTAAAGTGATGATCTGGTAGACTGTATTTATGCCTCTTCCCTATGATCCCCTATTTCTTATGACCAGTCTGTATCATATACAATTAGATCCCACCTTTTGGATGGACCCTTAGCTATGGGCCATTATTGGCCAACTATAGAGGCCTGTGTAGATCAATTAGTGAAGTCTGGGTGGGAAATGGTGGCACTCCCAGCAGCTGTTCTTGAAAATTGGGCCTTCCACCCAAATAGGCACTTTGGGGATGATGGCAGGAGGAGAGATACTGCTGTCATATGAGGTGGGCAGAGAGTCATGATATTTTCTCCCATAAGGAACTTTGGGTATAGCTTTTAAAACATTGAATAAAGTGATTAATAGTCAGCTGATTGATCAAATCCTACCAGGACACCCAGCACCAAGGTAGGAAGTTTTCTTTTGCTCCACCAAAATTTAGGAAATTCCTGAAAGCCTATACCCAATACATGGGCAAAGCAGAATTGTAGGAGCTCAAAAGAAGTGTGAGGTGCACAAATGTAGAGACATCTTCACTCCAAATGTTCTTATGGACTATTTGTGTCCAACCCACAGTAGAGTTTTCCAATTTTGTATTGTTCTGATCAGCCACAGTACCTGATCCCAACATAATGAACTCACTTTTGCCCCTTTCCAGAGTGAAGGACAGCAACCATACCTAATCTGATCAGTCTTCTCCCTCCTCTCCCATGCTACTTGTTCAGAGTCACCCAGGTCTTTGTGCATTGATTTGAGATACTGTTGGAATGAACAATGCCCTACTAGGGCAAAGACCCAGGTTCCTTCAAGGCTCTGGCTATTTTAATTGGAGAACCACAAGGTGACTAGAAATAGTATATCTGAATTACGATGGTTCAGAAGGTAGAGAGAGAATGGCTGTTACATACTTAGTACCAGGTTAGTATTATGCCAGAAGAATCTCAACAGCTTCATAAGGGTAATTTCATTGGAGGCCTTGGGGAGGGGTAAATCACTGGGGAAATAAATATCCTTACTCAAGTGGAGGTGCATAAAAGATGCCCTTTGGGTCTCAATTGTGACTGATCAGGAGGAGTGTTTTATGAGTACAGGTATCATTACCTGGTCGATGTTTGTGGTAGCTTCTATACCTGTTATTGTGAATAGTTAAATGAAAGCCCTTGGAGTTTCCTAAGCCATCTTATGTAGTTCACATTAAACAATATGAGTAAGCAAAAGCTATTTCCTCCTTGGTAATGGAGATGAAGGGAACTGTGGTATGTTGTTATACAGTGTCAGGATACTATTAGGAGACACCCTGTGCCCTGAGCTTGGCACAACAACAACAATCCTTTGCAATCATCCTCTGGATGATCTCAGCCACAGCAAAATCCCCAAATTGTTTCACATAATTATTACGTTGCTTTGGCAACCACCTTAAATGTTAATGCCTGTTATGAAGAAGTTATGACATTACCTAGCCCCCCAACATTTTGCCTCCTTAGCTAATCAAATGGGCTTCCACCTGTGAGGATCTAGCGCTTCAAGAATTTTATTTTACTTGGTTTTCTGAAGTTTTTGCCTACTTTGAAACAGTTCTTCATCTAGTAACTGGGAATACCTTAAGGGATGAAGATCTTCACATATCCTGCCAATGGGATGAGCTGTGAATTCCATGGCTAGAGTATGTAAGAAAGCCTGGAACGATAGAGCAGACAAGAGTTTTATTTATTTTGACTCCTGGACATCGGTTATGGGTTTGGCTAAGTGATTCAGGACTCGGAGAAAACAGAATTGGTTAATTAAAGGCTAGTTTGGGGTTCTTTGGACAATACTTGTTTCGAGGCATGAGAATTCCTGACAGAGGTATCATACTCCATTGAACTGATTAACTAAGTTGATTCTCACAATAACAGACAACATTGGAAACTGGATCTATCAATCTAAGGGAGCTTGCAATGCCATGTTCTAGTGATCATGGGACCATATGATCTCCTTAAACAAGGATGATGCAGCCAGTTCTGCTCAACCATGCTCTTTGTACCGATCCAAGTGTCTTCCTTTGAAGAATCATTATGGTATGATCCTACATGGTTCTCTGGCAGATGAATCCATATAATCATATGTCTCTTCTTCCTCAATCAGAGGGCAAGATAACTCTTCAGGATACAAGTTGAAGTGCCAGTTAAGTCAACTCCTAGAGTAGCTACTGTCAAGGCCTTTAGAGAACACAGCCTTTTTCCCTATAGACTCTCTTTAGCCATCATCTATAAAGAAGACCTATTTTACAGCAAAAGGGCTCAGGATCAGGCTTATTACCATCATAATTAGCAATTTTCCATCTTATCTATCATTTTTAAGCATCTGGTATGGTGTGATGCTGGAACTAACCTTTAGAAATAATAGCTTTATCATAGTACTCCTTATTAGTCAAGTACTCCATCTCACAGAGGCCTCTTTTTGTATCCCCAGTGGTTATCACAGTGCCTGCCACATAGTAGTAACTTAATAAATATTGATTTTTATCTGATTATAGTTTAGAGCCCCTAGATAAAGGATGGGCCCTCAGTAGAAATCCCTAAAGGGATAAAATTTGTTTCCATCTACCTAATGGGCTTCTATGATGGGGAAGGGGGACTTTTGCTGGTGGGCTGGAGAACAACAAATGGGTGACAAAATGGGGTAAATCCCAGGATCAACTAGGAACTGAGAGGTTGCGTGCAAGAGGCCTGTAAACTCCTAGCTGTTTTAATCTTAATTCAAATGTTCCAATCTATGAAATGACACAGTGGTATATAGGAAGTATTGACATTTTTTGTGAACTGCATGTTTCTACTTTTGTTCCCAACCATAATGATTGTTTTAATTCCAAAAGATTTTTGGGATGTGCCCCTGACTTTTTTTCCATTTAATTTTAATTTCCTTTCTCACAACTACATGTAAGTCATTCACAGTTGATCATCATACAGTATTGATGCTACCTTATGCAATGTTATCATGGTTCTTCTCCCTCCACTTTGCATAAGTTCGTGTAAGTCTTTGCAAGTGTTTTTTTTTTTTTTCTGAAAGTATCCTGCTCACCATTTCTTATGGTGTAATACTATTTCATCATAATCATATACTACAGCTTGTTCAGCCATTCCCCAATGGATTGGTATCCCTTCAATTTCCAATTCTCCGCCACCACCAAAAGACCTGCTGTAAACATCTTTGTATGTGTATAGTTTTTTCCCCTTTTATCTCTTAGGGATATAGACCCAGTGGTGATATTATTGGGTCAAAGGGTATACACTGTTTCCTAGCCCTTTGGGCATTGTTCCAAATTGCTCTCCACAATGGCTGAATCAGTTCACAGTCCTGCAAACAGGGTATCAGTGTTGCAATTTTTTCACACCTGCTCCAACATTTGTCATTTTCACCTTCTATCATCTTAGCCAATCTGATAGGTATGAAGTGGTACCTCAGAGTTGTTTTGATTTGCATTTCTATAGTTAGTGATTTAGAACATTTTTCATATGACTATAAAAAGCTTTGATTTCTTCTTCTGAAAACTGTCTTTCATATCCTTTGACCATATATTAATTGGTGAATGACTCATATTCTTATAAATTTGATTCAGTTCTATATATGTATATATGTGTGTGTGTGTGTGTGTATATATATATATATACGTATATATGTGTGTGTGTGTGTGTGTGTGTGTGAGAAATGAGGCCTTTATCAAAGAAACTTGCTATAAATATTTTCCTCCAATTCCCTGCCTCCCTTCTAATTTTGGCTGCACTGATATCTTTTCTGCAAAAGCTTTTTAATTTGATGTAATCAAAATTATCCATTTTATATCTCCCTTGGTCATAAACTCTTCCCTTATCCATAAATCTGACAGACACATTTTCCCTTGCTCCCCTAAATGGCTTATACTATCACCCTTTATGTCTAAATCATGTATTCATTTTGACCTTATCTCAGTTTGGGATGTGAGATGTTAGTCTAGATCTAGTTTCTGCCAAACTGTTTTCCAGTCTTCCCAGCAATTTTGGTTAAACAGTGATTTCTTGTCCCAAAATCTTGGACTTGGGGGTTTGTCAAAAACTAGGTTACTATGGTCAGTTACTACTGTTCATTGTGTACTGTGTGCCACCAATCTGCCACCCTGTTTCTTAAATTGTTTTGTCTTTCAGACTGCGTTGATGACTACCACTTTGTATTACAGTTTGAGATCTGATGTGGCTAAACCACATTCCTTCACATTTTCCCATTGATTCCTTTAATATTCATGACCTTTTATTCTTCAAGATGAATTTTACTATGATATTTTCTAGCTTTATATAACTTTTTATGTAATTTTATATGGCACTGAATAAGTGAATTTATTTCTATCGAATTGTCATTTTATTATATTGACTTGGCATATCCTTGCAGTTAATATTTCTCCAGTTGTTTAATTCTGACTTTATTTGTGTGAGAAGTATAATTGTATTAATACAGTTCTGGGTTTTTCTTGGCAGTAGACTGTGAAGTATTTTATATTGTCTGCAAGTATTTTAAATGGAATATCTCTATCTTTTCCTGATGAATTTTGTTAGTAATATATAGAAATGCTAATGATTTATGTGGGCTTATTGCATATCCTGCAACTTTACTGAAGTTGTTTATTGTTTTAACTAATTTTTAGTTGATTCTGTAAGTATACCATCATATCATCTACAAAGAGCGATAGTTTTTTTTTTTTTCTCTATTGCCTATTCTTGTTGTTGTTCGGTCATTATCAGTCAAGTCTGACTCTTTGCGATCCCATTTTGGGGTTTTCTTGGCAAAGATACTGGAGTGGTTTACCATTTCCTTCTCCAGCTCATTTTACAGATAAGGAAACTGAGGCAAACTGGGTTAAGTGTCTTATTCAGGGTCACAAAGCTAGTAAATCTCTGAGGCCAGATTTGAATTCAAGAAGATGAGTCTCTTACTCCAGGCCCTGGCAGTCTATCCACTATACCACCTACCTGCCCCATTGCCTATCCCAATTCCTTCAATTTCTTTTTTCTTGTCTTTTTACTATAGCTAGCATTTCTAGAACAATATTGAATAATGGTTATGGTGGTAATGGGCATCCTTGCTTCATTTCTGAACTTATTGGAAAGGCTTTTAGCTTATTTCCATAACAGATGTTTGTTGATGGTTTTAGAGAAATACTGCTTATTTTAAGGAAAACTCCATTTATTTCTATGCTTTCTAGTGTTTTAAATAGGAATGAGGATTGTAGTTTGTCGAAAGCTTTTTCTGCATCTATTGGGATGATCATATGATTTTTATTGGTTTTGTAATTGATGTATTCAATTCTGCTGATAGTTTTCCTAAAATTGAACCAAACCTGCATTCCTGGCATAAATCCCACCAGGTTACAGTGCATGATTTTTGTAATCTATTGCTATAATCTCCTTGTTAGTATTTTTTTTTTAATTTTTGCATTAGTAGTCATTAGGGAATTGTCTGTTTTCTTTGTTTTTGCTCTTCCTGATTTAGGTATCAGCACCATATTTGTGTTACAAAAAGAAACTGATAGGGCTCCTTCTTTGCCTGTTTTTCCAAGTAGTTTATATAGTATTTGGATTAATCGTTCTTTTTAAAATTTGGTAGAATTCACTTGTGAATCCATCTGGTCCTAGGGATTTTTTTTCTCAGGGAGCTCATTTATGGCTTGTTTACCCCTGAATTTTTAAAAGAAGACTTTATATTATGATTTTGTTTGCCATAAAAATTTTATGTTTTTATGTCAGAGCCGTTCCTGTTATGCTAATTTTGTTTTGAGATTTTTGTGATAGAAGGTCTCTTAAAGAATCTTAGAACATCCCCAATAAGTGGGGTGTTATAGGGACAATTTCTATATTACGTGGGATGAACTAATCCTTTAAGAGGTTGAGGAAAATATGGCCACTTGAGCTGGCAGATCACCCCTTTCCTACATACCTACTCCAGCAAACACCTGAAGTTCACATATGTCCAAATAATTGTGAAGAAATCCAATGAGAAACTATAGTACTTTATTTGCCCCACTCTATACCTTTATAAAAAGTCTGCCATAGGCAATAAAAAAGAGGATGACCACCCATGGCAGCTCAAACTGGCAACTACTCCACAGAACCAGAGATTGTGTAGATTACAAGGTTTTGAATTTGGGGGAAGCAATAATACTGCCTAGATTTCCCTGGGAAAGCCCTAGGATTGTCACAAGTCCAGGACAGGAATCTTCCTCAGAAAACTACAGTGAGCTATTCCATGTGGAGAATGCTGAGAACAGGAGATTCTGAGGTCTTTAGATCTATGTTCTGAGACTCCATATAGCTTCCTGAACATCTTTCACCAGACCTCAAAGAATGAGGATGATGCCAAGGAAAGCCAACTACTCTAAGCAAAAATACAAAAAAGGGTAGAGTCTGACGTTGACACAAAGCCTAGGTCAGGAACTAAAGCTAGAGAGATTGATGAGAAAAAGACACACTGACTAGCATGATGAGTTATTGACTATCTAGAGTTCTCCCCCAAAAGAGAGAATAACACCATGACTGCAAATAGAACTCAAAGGAAATAATGAACGTTCCACAAGCACTGAATGTAACCTAGAGAAATGAAGCAAAAATCAAAACAAAAGCTTTAGAAAAAAATATTGGAAGACAAGTATTTTGGAGGAGAAGGTGTTAAACCTTACCCAAGTAACAGATAACCTGAAAACTAGAGTGGACCATACAGAAATCAATCATTTCATGAGATAAGAAATAATGGAAACAACCCCCCAAAATAGAAGAAAATGTAAGCTATTGTGTGTGTGGATCTACATATACATACACACAGGATGGGGGCGAAGGATACCTCAGAGTTATTTTGGGTTCAGTTTCAGTCCACCACAATAAAGCAAATATTGCAATAAAGTGAGTCACATGTTTTTTGGTTTCTCAGTGCATATAAAACTGATGTTTTCGCAATACTGTAGTCTATTAAGTGTGCAATAACATGTCTAAAAAACGTACATACTTTAATTCAAAAAGACTTCATGGCTAAAAAATGCTAGCTGTCATCTGAGTCTTCAGCAAGTCTTGATCTTTTTGCTAGTGGACGTTGATGGCTGCTGACTGATTAGGGTGCAGTTGCTGAAGGTTGGTGTATCAGGAGCTAGGGAGGCCCCAAGAAGGGGAGAAGAACAGGAACAATCCCTTAGTGGGGCAATCAGAACACACACAACATTTGTCTATTAAGTTCATTGTCAAGAAGAGAGAATTTAAGAATCACTGGACTTCCTGAAAGATAGGTGCCCTCTTCTTCCCCTCCCCTCCACCAAAAAAATCCTGGCACTATAGTTTAAGAAATAATAAAGGAAAGCTGCCCAGGTATATTAAAACAAGAGAACAAATGTAAAGATAGAATCTAACTTAACATCATCCTGGAAGAAATCCCAAAAGGAAAAGTCCCAAAAAATGTCATGGCCAAAATTCAGAGCTACCAAGTCACAGAAAATTACTACAAGCATCCCAAAAAGAAAGAGTTCATGAACCAAGCAGTTAGAATCTAACAAGACGTAACAGCTTCTACTTCAAATGAGATGAGACCTTGGAGTAACGTGTTGCATAAGACATAGACTTTCAACCAAGACTAATTTACCCTGCAAAGCTGAGCCTTATCCCATAAGGTAAAAATAGACCCTTAATGGAATAAATAACTTTAAATCTTTTCTGAGTAAAAGACCAGAGCTGAGTAGAAACTTTGAAATACAACCACTCTTTGGGACCCCATCTGAGGTCATGGTTTGGCATTTCCTTCTCCAGTTCTTTTTAAAGATGAGAAAACTAACATGGACAACTTTGACTTGCCTAGGGTCACAAAGCTAGTAAGTATTCGAGGCCAGATTTAACTTGGGAAGATGAGCCTTTCTGACTCCAGTCCTGGCACTCTATCCACTGTGCCATCCAGCTGCCTACACTTTAGAAAAGGGATTTTTTTAAAGCTCCTGAGTCTGCCTACAATGCCCCTGCATTTCCTTTCCAGCAGAGTTATTTTTCTACATGTTTCTTTGCTATGGCTGATTTGTAGTCAGTCATTTTATAGCCCCAGTGGTTGGGACCTAAATATAAGGGGTCAACTTCTTCCTAAATCATGAGCAGGAAGACGAAAACATGAAAGTGGATCATGATCTGTCTATGACCTTATTTTAATGGGCATAATATTACATGCATTTGAAATAGTTTACTCTATTATTTACCTAACTGTATGGCCTCGGGAAAATCATGACTTCTGAGTCTCCATACAATTATCTGTAAAATAGAGATAATATATTTGTATTCCCCACTTCACCGAGTGGCAATGTGGAAATTACTTTGGGAAAGTGGATAAAGTACCTGGCCTGAATCATCTTCCTGCATTAAAATCTGGTCTCAGACACTTAACTAGCTGTGTGACTCTAGGCAAGTCACTTACCCTTGTTTGACTCAGTTTCCCCATCTGTAAAATGAGCTGGAGAAGGAAATGGCAAATCACTCCAGTAGCTTGCCAAGAAAACCCCAAATGAGGTCATAAAAAATAGGACATGCCTGAAAACAACTGAAGAACAGCAACAGTAGAGTTAGATAAAGGCATTGTTATTTTGATTTGATCAACACCCATTTATAAAGTGCTTCCTAGGTGCAAGACTTTATTATGGCAGCACAGCATAGCATGGTCAGTGTGGAAGTTGACCTCTTAGAGCTGTGCTACCCTGTGCAAGACACTTAAACCTCTCAATATCCCCTGAAACCCTATGTTCACACACACACACACACACACACACACACACACACACACACACACACACACCCCTACAGAGAGAATGGAATATTCTAGAAAACTGAAAGAACTCAAGCTGCAATCCAAAATAACATATCCTGTAAACCTATAATAAAGCTGCAAAAAAATGGACGTGTCACAAAAGAAAAGCAGTTAAAGCATTCAGGAAGGGAGGACAACAGAAGTCAGGAAGTTATTTATCTTGCAAACACCCCAAACGACAGATGCATAAGAAAATTAAAATGGTATAATTATCAAGAAAAGACTAAGTAATGACATGAATCCTTTCATAGATACTGGGTTATTCTCTTCAGAAAGAAAGCCAATTACGGAGAATATTCCAAAATATGGAGAAAAAGGAAGAACAGAGAGGGACAATCAAAGGATGAAAATGGGCTAAGGGGATCAAGATTTAAGGTAATGTTGATTTAAGAAATGTAAGAAGAGTTAAACTCATGTACTGTTCATTAAAGCTCTTGGCCCCCATAAGTCAATCAATCAGCATATTTAGGGGGAAGGAGTATCAGAGTAGGAAGTTCTGTAAATGGGGAGAGAAAAAGTCGGAGCCTGATGGGAACAAGTGAAATACCCCTACCAAGTGCATAGAGGAACAGTGAAGTGTTGGGTAATTCCTCTGGTCTCTAAGCAAAGGATTTGTGTTCAGGGTGAGAGAACAATGATTAGAGGGAGAAATCTGGCCCTAGAAGGGGGAAGGGAATGTCATTGAGATTCCCACAGGACGTGTGTGTCTGTGTCTGAGGTGAGTGACCGGGACTTGTGGTGGGTTTAATCTGGAGAATCAGAAGCCTTTTTCATGGAGAGAACATTATGCCTCCACTAGCTTCACCCCATCCCTGCAGAGACAATGACTGCCTTTCTTGAGGCACCCAGAGAGATGCAGAGACGCAAAGCTGGGGCTGTAATGCCACAGTCTTAGGGGATGGAGGCTGATCGTGATGAGGGTAGGGACCATAGGATGATTCCTACTGCACTATTGCCTCCATCTGACATTGTTCCTTTGTGAATTGATTTTTCTGAAAAAAGCACAATAGAAAAGGAATGGGAATGAGTTACAAAGGCAGTGACATAGACATTGGATAGAAACAACTAAAATCTGCTACTTGTCCTGTTGAGGGACACAAAAAAATAAAGAAGGTAAATGCATCTGTATAAGCTGTGAATCAGAAGATTTAAAATTATAATAGACTCAAAGGGAAGAGGAATAATGAAAAGAAAGCAAAAGAATTCCATAGAAAAGGGCTCAAATAAACAAAATTGTTAAGACTAGGTTGGATTGATAAGGGGAAGAAAGATTTTTAACTCTTCACCTAATTGGATGAGAAGGGACAAGAGTGCTAGAGAAATAAACAACTAAACGAAAGAAAGAAGGAGAAATAATAAATATTTAAAAGGCATACAGGAGTTAGGTAGGTGGATGAAGCTTTGGGACTAGTCTAGTACCCGAGTATTACAAGAAAAACTAATTTCAGGGATAAGTACTGACTTAAAATTAGAAGGGAATTTTTAAAATCAATAGAAAAAATAGAGGAAAACACAAACCTAATAATCATAACTTTAAATGTGAATTGATTCAACAATCCATTAAAATCAAAGTGACAGAATGGATAAAAGAAAAAGTAAAACATAACCTATTGTATACAAGAAAAATTTGTAAAAAAAAAAAATAAACACAATGAAACAGTGATAGTAATCATACACTATGATATCTGAATTCAGAAAAATGGAAGTCAGGGGCAGCTAGGTGGCGCAGTGAGTAGAGTACTGGCCCTGGAGTCAGGAGGACCTGAGTTCAAATCCGGCCTCAGACACACGGCACACTTATTAGCTGTGTGACCTTGGGCAAGTCACTTAACCCCAATTGCCCTGCCTCCCCCATGCAAAAAAAAAAAAAAGAAAGAAAAATGGAAGTCAATTGAATTGGTAAAAATACATACTGAACAACACAATCATAGCAAAGGTATGTTCCACAGCTAGACAGATCTAAAAACAGATAAATACAAAGAAAAATATGAAAATGAAAATAACACTTGAGTGATTCATTGCTCAAATTTTTGTCTTCTGGATAGACACATTAAGGAAGATTCACAAATCTCGGCACCGTGTGATACCGTTACAAAAATAATCTGTGCCAGGACACAACAAAAGTATAAATAAATGTAAAAAAGGAAAAATACCAAACACAGACAATAATACGTTAAAACAGCAATGAATACCAAGTATGAGTGTGTGCGCATGTGTGTGTCCGTGTATACGCATACCCCTAAATGGATATTTCCTACTAATGTCTTTAATAATGAGTAGGTCAAAGAATATATTTTTAAAAAATCAAAAATAGTGTGAAAGAATGGTGATGATGAGATAAAGTTTCTGGGATGCCACTAATGCAGTCTTGAGAGGAAAAGTCATAGCTTTGAGATCACACGTTTTGGAAAAAGAAACAAGATTAATGAACTGACAATGCTGTTTTAAAAATCTGAACTTCTCAAACTCAAGATAAGCATGAACGAGGTTATCTTTTTTTCTCTAATTTTCAAAATTAATTGGGGGGAGGGGGAGGCTGACTTCCAAGAAGGCTGGGGAGAGAATTCTTAACCAAACAAAGATGGTGGTGATCACATAATCTAGAAGTAGTTTTGATTATATTAAATTGAAAAGCTTTAATGTTAACACAATCAACATAACTAGGCAGAAGAGGAATGTTGTTGATTGGGGGAACAAAATTGTCCTCTTATGTGTTTGACCTTGAATATATACGGAATTAATACAAATAACCAAAAGCCATTCCTTGAGGCTTAAATAGTTAAAGGATATAAACAGAAACTGTTGCGGGCCCCCAGCCTCGCAACTACACTCCGGGTTCCCCCAAGCCCTAGGCCTTTGCCTAGCAAAGGGCCTGATCTAGCGGACAATGAATGGGGCAGGAGCCGAAAGATGGTGAATGACTCCGAATTTTATTTCAGCAAGCAGCATTTTTATATCTTTAGTGACATAGGTACATTCTTTGGTTACATGGGTGAAAGACAGGTAAAAATCAATACACCTGGGTACTAGGACCGCCCCAACTCCGCCTACTCTCCTCCCCTTCTCTTCCCATGCTAACCCGAAGCTCCCTGCAGGGCAGGCAGTCCAGGCAAAGAACCGGAAGTTCCATGTGCTCAGGCAGGTCCGGGCAAAGACCTGGAATTGCTAGGGAGGCAACAAAGGTGAGACCCCTCCTCCTGGCTCCACCCATATCTCAGAGCCCTGAGTTTATCTCAGCAGGCCCATGGGCCTGGAAGTCGGAGTAGGGCAGGGCTCAGCTCTAACTCGGCCCCTAACAAAAAACTTGTCAAAAGAATTGCAAACTACTAACAGCTGTATGAAAAATTGTTTCAAATTATGAATGCAAATGTAAATATAAATGTAAATCAATGTATATGTAAATGTAAATCCAAAATAACCTAAGGTTTTTTCTTGACACTCAGCAAATTGGCAAAGATGATTTTTTAAAAAATGAGAACAATCAATATTGGAAGGGCTGTGGCTAGATAGGCACCCTATTGCATTAATGGTGTGAACCGGTCTAGTCATTCTGGGATGTAATTTGAAATTATGCTAAGTAAGTGACTGAAATGTCCATATGTTTTACCCAGAGATCCCACTGCCAGGTACATATACCAAGAAGGTCAAAGACAGAAAGGTCCTATACACTTAAAAGTATTCATAACAGTAGTTCTGTAGTAACAAAGAATTGTAAACAAAGTATACATTCAACATTTCAGCAGTGGTCTAAACAAACCATGGTACATGAATGTAATTGAATGTCACTATGCTATAAGAAATGATGATTATAGTGAATAAAGAAAAGCATCCTAAAATTTATATGAATTGCTGAAGAATGAACTTGGAACACATAAAACATACACCATGACTTTATCAGTGTAAATAAAAGAAAAAAAAACAATAAAACCGCACCCTTGTATATAAATGTAGATTGTACCAGCGCCCACACACACACACACACACACACACTTGATGTTAGTTTTGTGAAAGTGGCTTTTTTTTCCTTCTCTTTTAAAAGAAATCTTTTGTTAATAAAGAATGCCTCACTGTAAGAGGGCAAAAGAAAGGGAAAGAAATGCATTCAGAAATGAAGGACATAAAAATAATTGAAGAATTAAAAATCAATTAAATTATTTTTAAAGAAATGTCTAATGCCTTTTTCATTGATGCAATATTAAGTATTATTTGTATCCTGAATGCTTCTTGTTGTTATTCAGTCCTTTCAGTTCTGCTCAATTCTTTGTGACCCCATTTGGGCTTTTCTTGACAAAGCTACTAGAGTGGTTTGCAATTTGCCTTCCCAATTATTGAAGAAGGTTTAATTAAGTTATTCTGGGATAGACATTATCCTATTTTCCAAGTGTTTTATTTTTCCCTATTTCATCCCCAAACTCAAAAGTGAATATCCTTTGCGAGGTTAGTGACCTACTTGGTTCCACCATTAGAGACCTCGGGGACTAGAGAAAGTAGCATTTAGGATAGATACATTATAAAACCCTATGCTGACCCCACTCTTTCAGCCGTAGACTTAATGAAAAATTTTGAACAAAATATTATTCTTGATGCGTGCGTATATGAGTAATTAGGTGGATTGAGTTTGGGCTAAGGAAAGACAGGACATTTTAGATAGGAGATAATAGAAGAAAAGTCACAGATACTAGAACGAATCTGGCTTGAGTGACAAGGACAAGTTGATATTAATAAGGGTTTATATATTGATCAGTAGTGAGAAATTTGGATAGTTATGCTTGAGCAGGGTTATTGAGGACCTTGGATACCAGAAGAAGTCTGGATGTCATCCTGTAGATAGCAGATATCACTAAAAGATTTTGGATCAGATGAATGGAAGAACTTTATTTTGCATTAACAAAGAACACACAAGCAGGCTCCTCATGAAATCTTTGCTTGGGGTCCAATCATGCTCACTTAGCTAAGGATATTAAAAGGATAAAGGAAAATACATTTAAAAATGTCAATGATAAATTAGTGTGATGTATTAAAAATGGAATAGAAATAAGTTACCCAGAAGGATACTGGCTGCATCACAGAATCCTAGAATGTCAGGGCTAGTAGATCTAACCTTCTTTGATCAAACTTAATTATCTTATACTGGATTCCCTCCATTTCAGTAACCTGAACAAGCCAAGTCTGCTTCAGAGCTCAGAGTATATGGCATATGCTCAGTGGATGAAACTGCAAACCAAGCTGTACTTGGATTTCATAAAATTGTGGCTTGTATACATGGAAACATAATCATTAGAGCCAATTATCCTTGGACGACTGCTGCTTTAAACTCTAATTACAAAGTTTTAGCCCCATTACCACATATGCTTCATTTTATATCTATTTCAACATTTTATTGTCCGAATTCGTGAAAAACAATGTGCAAAATGAAGTCAACTCTAAACTTTATCATATAGGCAAGGGGGGGAAAAGTAGTGCCTGGGTAATAACAGCATTTCACATTTCCTTAGATTTCATCCTTATTTTTTCTTCTAAAGGATCTCAAAACATTTCACAAGCTTGACTTCGTTTATCTTTTAAGTTAGGTAGGAAAATCTGTTTACTAAATTTTAGAGCTAGAGTGACTGATGGATTGAGGGATTACATTATTTATTTGCTCAAGGTTATGAATTGGGAATCATTCGATGAGAATACAATCCAGGTAAAGGGCCAAGTTTCTCGATTATTAATTATTAGGCCAACCATGAAAATAAGTTGAAGCCCGTCTTTCCAGAATCTAAAAGAATTAGGGCAAACCTAATAGAAAAGGCTATAAGCCAATCGAATATGAAGCAATGAGACTAAATGAAATTTACTAGAGCATGGTCTTATTGCTATTCTTTGTTTTTGCTTTTATTTTTTGGTTGCATGTTGGAACATACAGAATATATATTTGTAAGAGCACATCTTCCATAGGCAGATGGTTATGTTCTTTTATGTGGTGATATGCAAGAGAAGACAGGTACCAGGTGAATGGGAGAACATCGCGTTAGTAAGTGTCAATAGAAACAATTCATTTATTTCTGGCCAAAAGTCCTGAAACATATTTTAATCCTATTTTAAAATGATGACTTTTTAGCAATATGTCCTGGTATGACGCTACCTGGCCATGAGTCATGGAACACAACCATCTCCAAAGAACTAAAGTGTAAAGTAACCAAAAGAGCTATGGAAGGATGCACGCTTGCCAAAAGCAGAATGCAAGAAGCTCTTGTCAACGATGTGGACAAGAAGTTGGGGGAGGGGGAGGTATCGGGATATGCACGACCGGAAAAGGAGATGAGGCAGGTACTGAACAGCTATGGATGATGGGTAGTAAGTACTTCAAGAAACTAAAAGAAAAAGCGGCCTTTCAACACATTGGGTATAGACTCTATACGGGGTTTGTGGGGGGGTGGGGTGGGGGGGGTGAATAAGAATTGCATAGGAAAAGAAAGCCGTAAAAATAAGGCTGAAGGAAGGACCCACACTGATGAAATCAGATACACCACCACCACCACCATTACCAGAAACCTTCCCTTCTCTCTAGGTCAATAAACAATCAAACATGTCTTTATTAATCACCTGCTACAGAATATGGCAGGTACGATGCCAGGTAATTGGGATTCTAAGAGAAAAATTAGCCCCTGCCCTCAATTCAGTCAGGGAAGACAGTGTAAAAAAGTATTTATGAGCTAGAACATATTGATTACAGGCGTACCTCAGAGATATTGAAGGTTCAGTTCCAGACTACCGCAATGGAGCAAAAGTTGCAATAAAGCAAGACACACGGATTGTTGGTTTTAGTTATGTTTTCACTATGGTCTATTAAGTGTGCAATAGCCTTATGTCCAAAAAAAGACTCAAAACAATGTACATACCTTAATTAAAAATACTTTATTGCTAAAAAAAAAATGCTAGGTATCATCTGAGCCTTCAGCAAGTCTTGATCTTTTTTCTAGTGAAGGGTCTTGCCTCTATGGTGATGCCTGCTGATTGCTCCATGTAGTGGTTGCTGAAGGTTCGGGTGACTGTGGCAATTTCTTAAAATATGATAACAATGAAGTCTGCTGCATTGACTGTTCCTTTAGCTTGAACACTTAGAGGCCATTGTAGAATTATCGATTGGCCTAATTTCAATATTGTTGCATCTCAGGGGGTAGGGAGGCCTGAGGAGAGGGAGAGAGATGTGGAATGGCCTGTCAGTGAAGCGGTAAGAGCACACATTTATTAAGTTATACTCTTCTATGGGCATGGTTCATGGCACAAATTATGATAGCACGAATTACAGAACAATTGATAGTCACCTCAAAGATCACTGATCACAGATCCCCGTAACAGATAACAATAACGAAGAAGTTTGAAGTATTGCGAGAATTACCAAGATGCACCAGGGGGGAATGATGTGAGCACGTGCTGAAGGAAAAATGGCACCAATAGACGTGCTGGAGGCAGGGTTGCCACAAACCTTCACTTTGTAAAAACAATGCAACATCTGTGAAGCAGGTGAAGCGAGGTATGCCTGTATTGCAGTGTGCCCCAATGTGACCTTGGGGTGCATTAAGAGGCATAGCTTCTAGAAATAGGGAAATTATGGCCCCACCATACTCTGCCCTCATCTCACCTGGAGGACTATTATATTCAGCTCTCAGCACAAAACTGGCATGGTTTAAGAAAGATAAGCAGGAAAGTGTCCAGAGGAGGACTATCAGTTTAGTGAAGGTTGTGGAGACCACGTCTTTTGAGGATCTTGCTTAAATAAGTGGGTGTTTTTAATCTGGAGGAGAGAAGTGTGGGGGTGGGGAATGTGTTCAAATATGTGCTCAAATATTAATATGTGCTCAAATATTTGAAGGGATATCCCATGGAGGAGGGATTAGACTTTTTCTACTTGGCTCCTGAAAATAGAACAATGGGTAGAAGTTGCAAAGAATTGAATTTAGGCCTGATGACTGGGGAAAAGTTCCCGATCGGAGTTGTCAAATCCAATTAGACTTGGATCCAGTTAGAGCTGTTGAAATGTACTGACTTAAGTAAGATGTGGTGGTTTTCCTTCTCCTTGGAGATGTTCCAGAAGAGGTTAGATGACTACTTAGCATGAATGGGTTGAATTAGAGGCCATTTAGGTTCCTTCAAACTCTCAAAGTCTATTTTTTCATAATTCTATGAAACTAAAGCCCAGTGATTTTCTCCAAGGTCAAGCAGCTAGTAAGTGGCATAGCAACCATTTCATAATAGGCATCAAAAAGTAAATTTGGACCCATGCAAAAGTAAAAGATGCCCTCTTGATCCGAAAAGGGATAAACTGAAATCTTCACAGATCGTTCCTGTTAGGGTTTACTCCGTGGTATGACTTTGTCTTCTAATCACTTGTCTTTTCCTTTTTCTCTCCAAACCTCCCCTGTAGCACTCTCCTTCTTCTCTGTCCAATGATCAAAAGTAAGTGGGATGTCTACTCATGAGTTTTAAATGAAATTATCCTCCGTGAATTACCCAATTTTTTAAGTTGATATGATGTTCTACAACCGGAAAGTTAAAATATACTAAGCATCATAACAACACATCTTTATGCTTGGGCAAAGTACCACAAATCACTTTCCAGTTATGAGGTACAAACATGCGTGCTGTGTAGAACATGGTGCTCGTTTCCAGAATAAATAACAAAACATCTAAATCTCTCTTTTGGCTGAATTCCAAAGGTTTTTTTAAAAAATATTTTTACCGTATTTTTCCTAGGGAGATATGAAAAAGTTGTCTTTATGTCCATTTTATAGATGACAACCGAAGCACAAAATCTGAATTTTTTTTAAAAGTCCATGAATCAGCAACGTGTCCCTGGATTTAGGGATGGTGGGTTTTAGAAGTATGAGGAATCTGAGATTATTTAGTACAGTCCCTGTACTGTGTAGGTTAGATAACTGAGGCCTAGAGGAAAAACCCAAGGTCACACAGTTGGTTCATAGCAGAGGCAGATCTGGGGGCCCTGATGGTCTGCTTCCAAATCTGGTGTTCTTTTCATTTCACCAGTTACCCCTTTCGGTTTTCTCTAGGAAGGGCCAGCCTAGGCCTTTTTCCTCTTCAACTGCAATAACTGATGACTACTTTTAAAAATCTATTATGAAAAGATAATAGGGTGGATAGAAAGTTGACCTTGGAGTCAGGAAGACCTGTGTTCAAGTCTTCCCATGTGACCCATGCTACTAGATCTCTGACCCTGGGCAGGTTACTTGGTTTCACAAAGCCACAAGGAAATTTCTAAGACTATAGGTTGCATAGCAGGTGCTAACCTGCATTGGCAGAGGGACTTTTATCACTGGAATTCCCTGCACTAATGAAAGTATGAATTCTTTTTTTTTTTTTAAAGAGGCCCTTTGCGGGGATATCCCCCATAGTTCAGGGAATCGTAGAACATAGGGTAAGTAAAGTCAACAAGCATTTATCAAGCAACTCCTATATGCTAGAGCTGGAAAGACACTTAAAGATCACCTAATTCACTTTCCTAAGTCTATAGTTGAGGAAACTGAAGTGACAGGCCCACAGCCAAAAACTCAGTAACAAGAGCCAGGATCAGAACTAAGTTTCCCTGATGTAGGGAGACCATGGTTGAGGACCTGAGAAGGAACACAAAGGCTCAAAGGGTCATGAATCAAGTGGTGGCCTGGCCACACCGTGAGATGCAAACCCTGACTGTGAGCAGCCCAGATCTCTGGGTCTCTGCCCTTAAATCAGATTGTTCTCTCTGGGATATTCACAGAAACTGAGAAAGAGACATTAGGAATGGCTCGTAAACAAGTTGAGGGAGCTATGTAGCACAGTGGATCCAATGCCAGACTGGACTGAATTGAATTGGATTCCTGAATTGAAATCTCGCCTCGGACACTTACTAGCTGCATGACCCTAGACAAGTCACTTAACCCTGTTTGCCTCAGTTTCCTAATCTGTAAATGGGCTGGAGAAGGAAAGGGCAAACTGCTCCACTATCTTTGCCAAGAAAACCCTGAATGCGGTCACAAAGAGTTGAACCAGACTGAAATGACTGAACAACCACAAAAACCACCAAGTTGCCCGGTTTGCCCCATCCTTGCCACCATATTGACTACAAGGTCATTGTGTCTAGGAATGTTTGCTAACTTCACATACATGATCTAGATGAAGTTTGTGTCTTTCCTCTCCTCTCCTCTCCCCCTCCCTTCCCCCCCCCCTTCTCAAAGGTAAAGGTTCATGGGCTACTCACAGAGCTTATTTCAAGATTGATTGACAAGAAACCTTTCACCCGATCCATTGTTCTGATGTGGGCCATTTATCCCTCCTTGGGTGGCATGGTAGCCCATTCACACTTTGGAAAGTCACCATGTTGGTTCCAGATAGTGCAGACACTTCTTGGCGCCATCATTATCAAAGCCTACAGGCCCCCATGCCTTCCACTCCTTCCTTCATTTCCGTCTTCTTACACTTCACTTTCCTCTGAGCACTTTTTGATCCAGAACCATCGGCCTTCTTGCTGTTCTCCCTTCCACCATTCCATCTTTCTTTATTCCTCCGGTTGTCCTCCAGTTCATGGGATGCATTTCTTGTTCACCACTGCCTCCTGGCTCCACTTCAGACTTTGTTCAGAGCCTCCTTTCTGCAAGAGGCCTTTCTTATCCCCAACTCTATCCCCACCCCCACGGGTGTCTTCTCAGTGACTTCCTCCCACTTAAATGGTAGCTTATTTGGACATAGCAGTTTGCATGCTGTCTTCTGAATTAGAATATGATCTCCTTGAGGGCAAAGACTTTGGTTTTTTTTTCCTTTCTTTGCATCCCTAGCACTTAAGAGTGCTTGGCGAAAAGTATATGCTTAAGGAATGCTTGTTTTTTTATGATTAATTATGATGATGGTATTTGTATTCACCATAATTCCAGCCTTCTTTCTTTGGCAGCTAAGTGGCACTGTGGGTAGAGTCCCAGACCTGGAGTCAGGAAGATTCATCTTCCTGAGTTTATAACAAGCCTCAGACACTAGCTGTGCGACCCTGGGCAAGTCACTTAACACTGTTTGCCTCAGTTTCCTCATCTGTAAAATGATCTGGAGAAGGAAATAGCAAACTGCTTTAGAATCTTTGCCAAGAAAACCCCAAATGGGGTCACAGAGGCAGGTGTAACTGAAATGACTGAACAGCGGCAATAAACAACAGATCGTCTTTGTTCTAGAAAACACAAAATAAAACCAAAAATAGTGCGCTGTGAAGCAGTGTTGCTTTGTGAATAAACACTGGACTTGGAGTTGCGGTTCAGCTAGAAAATGTGGGTTCATATCCTGCCTCTGATACTTGTTAGCTATGTGATGTTCGACAAGATATTTAACCTCTCGGTGCCTCAGTTTCCTCCTCTGTAAAATTAGGAGGTTGTACTAGATAGCCACTAAGAACCTTTCTAGCTCTAAATCTGTGGTTTTTGGTCTCATTTTTTTTTTAAAGCGGGAATTTTTTTCTATTGCCAAGACTCTCAATTCCTTCTTCTCTTCCTTTCTATCCTTATCTTCATTTCTTCCCAGGTAGTTAAAGCACAGTCTCATAATTACAGATTGCAAAAAGAAAGAATGGATTAAAGAAAAAAAAACAACGCAGAGAAAAAAAGGAAGTCAAAAGGTGCTTAGCTAGATTTGATTGGCTAACAAGAAGGTGAATTTACACGCTGTCTTCAAGTCTGTGGGGACAGATCACAGGTCCTGTTTAGGTGGCGTCGGTATTTTTTTAAGTTCAACTCTTCTGTGTTTTCAGTTATCTCCAGAGTCCATAAAATTTTTTCTCCTTAGAAAGGCAGGAAACTGAAGGAGAAATAAAAGAAACAAGAAGAGGAGGGGAAGCATTTTTCTGCCTTTGATTCATCTGTACTTTGGGAAGCAGTAGAATTTTGGCAGAATGGGTCTTTTTTTCTGGAAATTCTAACATTGACTAAAAAAATATCATCCAGCTTTAATTTTCTACTAACTCTTGTAGGGGAAATTCTCTTAAGCTCCAGAGAATATTAACATTTTTTTTCTCCTTGTGGCTGGATTTAGGTTTTTTTTTTTCCACTTAGTATTCCCCACTGCACCCAGGAAGAGTTGTTAATTGCATAGAAATGCTTTCAAGGCTTTAATTTACAAGACTGGTTTGTCTAATGCAGAATTAATTAAGCCACGGAGACACTGATCAAGTCCTCCATAGAAGCAACAAGCAAGAGAATCTGAAGAATAGAGTTTGGAAAGTTTTATTTGGCTAGCTTGGGAAGGGAAGGAGGACTGGAGGCAGGGGAGGCCTTGTGTCAACAAGGGTTTATCCTAGATTGGTCTTTACCATCTCATCAAGTGTAATTTACTTATCCAAAATATTTCCTTAATTGGTCCCAAAATAACATTTTAATAAAAAGTTCAGTAATAATTCATGTTCTTACTGATAACCTAGCCTCCTTAGACCATTTTTAGCACATGTATTATAATTGTTTTTAATCACACAGTCACATTTAGTTTTGAGTTGTTGAACTGTTCCTATCTCTGTGCTCATACACTTGCTTCTGCGTACAAAATAGAGGGAAATAATTTTAAGAGGAAAAAGCCATCTTTCCTTTGCTTTTTTATTTTTCTCTCACTTCCCTATACCCATTATACTAACTTTAGAACCCTCCCTTGCAGCAAAGAGCAAATTTTCAGCAAAACCAATATATCGACGATATCTGACAATGCATAGTGCGTTCTGCTTCTATACTCCACTATCTTTCTATTGAGAAAAGAAAAATGCTTCCTAATTTCAGCTTTTTGGAACCAAGATTTATCATTTCATTCCTCTGGAGTCTAAGTTTTTTTATTATTTTCATTTACATCACTGCAGTTTTTGTGCATATTGTTTTCTTGGTTCTGTTCCATGCAACACGAGTTCACACGTGTCTTTCAAATTTCTCTGATTTCTGCGCGGTCACTGTTTCTGTTACTTTTATATAACATACTTTGCTAAGCCCATTTTGGGGGCCTCATCTTCGTTTCCATTTTTTTTTTTTGCTTCCATTAAAAAAAAGTATATCTTTGAGCGTTTTGGTGTCTATAGGATTCTTCTTAAATCTCTTTTGCGGATCATACACATACCCCTAGCATTGGTAATTCGGAGTCAGAGTATGAGCATTTTAGTGATTTTTCTCACATAATCTCTAATTAGAGAATCAATCTTTTCATCTTTAATATCTGAATATATCAGAAGCAGTAATGGAATAGTGCATAGCATGCCAGACATAGTCAGGAGGTCTTAGACCCAAATCTCACCTCTTACAAGGTCTGAGTACTCAACCTTGGGAGTACCTAACTCACAGGATTATTGTGAGGCTTAAATGAGATATACTATTTAAAAAAAACACTTCCAAACTTTGTCAGTTCTCATGATAAAAATATTCTAAATAACCAATCAGGCTAAGAATACAGAAAAGTAAAAGTATTCTGTAGGAGCCGGTCATTTTAGAACTATGTATGAGCATTAGGCCAATTAATGCTAAAAAAAAAAAAAAAAAAAATAGGCAGGCTCTTCTTAGTTCTGATTGATGGAAATAATTTCAAGGATGTAGATTTGTATACTTTGCCACCTTGTGGCTGTTGGAGACATGTGCATGACTTAAGGCACATATGCTGTGGCTTGAATTGACAAATTTTCTAATGTAGTGTTCATGCCTATGTACTTTATAGGCCACTCCCCCCCACATCAGTTCAACAGGAGGGACTATGGTGGTTATTGTGGTGGTTGTTGTTATTTGGTATGGTTTTGTTTTCTTTTTAAAATCACCATGTTTGATGGTGGCTTTGCTGATTTCCCCGTTGACTTCCTTGTTGATTCACTTGAATTATTCTGACTTGACAGCAGATTTTTCCAAAAACCTTTGCTGTTTTCCTATTCTGTGACACTGAAGATTTTGGCCTGGCAGAAGTGTCAGTAAAAATAAGGGAGTAGTCGTACCCCCCCTGCCCCCCCCCCATTGAAGCCATGAATAATCAAATTCATTCTCATTTCCTCCCCCTCCCCCTCTCCCCCTTTTAAGATTAGATTTTTCAGGAAAAAAATACCTGATATTAATTGTAGGGGAGTATAGTTTAAACATCTGAATATTACAAGACATTTTTCTTCTATAAAATCCAGATACCAAACTATACTTTGGGCTTTGCACATAATTAGGGAGTTTTGTAACTAAATCTATGAGAAATATAGTGCTACAGTAAATAAATTCTTAAAAATGATTTTCAGACTTGTGGGAGCTGTGACCAGATTACTGCCATAATTCAGCTCCATTTTTAGGTAGACAGGATTATACTCTTCCCGTGGAATCATGATTAACTGCATTTTTATAATAAGTTATCAAATTGCTTTGCTGGATTTTGTCTTATAACTCAGCTACTTCCTTGAATGGGAATCGATGACAGTATACCTGCGAATTTACAGAATACTCCCAGTGTCTTTCCCTGAAGACATGCTGAAAATAGTCTCTTATTTTTCCTCTTTTTCCCCAGAAGAAATATCAGCTTTGCCATTCAAAATCACTAATTCCCTGGATCCCAAGACAGCAAACTATGTTTTGCTCTCTGGAGGGTTCAGACAATGGGGTAACTGGAACTAGCTATTGCCTGTGTCGTTCCTAAGCAGAAGAGACTCATGATATAGGAGACACTATTAGTCGTTAGCAAACTGAGCAGCTGTGCTGAATTTTTTTTTCCCTGACTGCATTTTGAAAATCTAGCTGCCTTATGAGTGTATTTAGACTTTGGTATTTCTGAAAGGTTGCATGTTAACGCATGGTTTCTGACAATTAGCGACTGCTTTCAGTTTTCTGCTCATTGCCTATGGAAAATTTGCTTTTAGGATCTGCTGCATCCCATTTCAGTAATTCCTTCATTTTGAAAACAAGTAACTAGAGGCCAGGATGCTTACCTGTAATTAAACAGAATAAAAACCGTGCTGCCTCAAGATGCAAATTATGACGGCATATGAATATATGTTTCCTTATTCTATCTCAGAGATAGCATGAGGACTTAAGAATAATGTCCTATAATCTTAAATGCTGGTTTGTATACTTCTTTCTTGTTCTCTCTCCTAATAATTTATAGCCAAGATAATAAGAGAAGCCGAAATACATGTACCATCAGCGGGGATAAGGAGAAGAAAGGCAAACTAATGCTAAAGTTCAAAAAAGAACCCGAAATAACTCCCCACGCTAGCATTAGGCACCATAGAAAGGACATGAGTTTTTGCCTTTCTATGAAATATTGGTTTGGTTTTGCTTTATTTTGTTATGGGCCTTGTCAGTTTTTCCTCTTGACCTAGTCATTTCACTCAAACTTTGTTATGATTCTGTAGCAATACAATATAATGGTGTCAAACTCAAATAGAAACTGATCCCTACAGGCTTCAAATGGATGTAGAAAACCACAAATCAACATTATCTATGTTGTGTTGTATTTTTATTTATTTTGTTAAACATTTCCCAATTGTAATATGGTTCATGCTGTACTTGGGGGTTTTGCCAGGCAAGCAGGAGTTTGAGGCCTCTGATATAACACATGATAGCTTGGAGAGATTTATGGAAGGAAAGTTAATTCAATTTGTTCAAATACAAGAATGATGCAGTGATGTAACACATGGAAGCTCAGAAAGATTGATGGAAGAAAGGTTAATTCAATTGGTTCAAGCACTAGAATGATGTGGTGATGTAACACATGGCAACTTGGAGAGGCTGATGGAGGGAAGGTTAATTCAAATGGTTCGAGTGCCAGACTAATGAGGCCAAGGTCAAGGGTTCAATCCCCAGGGGAGCTGATTAGCTGCTGTCTTTTCCAAGGCCACAGACAATAGCCCTAACCCAGGCCAGCCGTCTTACAAATACCTGACCTTGGTCACCAGAGGGAAACCATGTAGCTGTATCATTGTAATTCCATCCTTACTACTGGAAAAAAAAAACTCCAAGAAGATGCTTTGATGGCAGTATGTTGGTGGTGTCGTCTTCTACATGAAGGGCTTTATACTATTCTCAGTATTGTAATTTCCCCTTGAGAGGATCAAATTGTACCAGTGTCAAAACCCTACAGGGACATAGCCTCCTCCTATGTGTTTTCCCAATTTTCTTTTGCCTTCAGTAGGAATTTTCATATAGAAGAAGAAATAATTGTCCTAAGGCAGAATAACTTGGAGGAATCAGATAAATTATTACATTTTTAAGTAAACAGTAGTATCATTCCAATAACATAACTTTATTTAGGGAAACATTACATACACGGATTGTTTTTCTTATGCAGAGCAGCTATTCGAGTTGGCATAAAACCGTGCTTGATGAATAAAGCAGGATTACATTGCAGTAAGATGGGGATACAGCAACTGCACAGGCCTCCTTGGTAGCGATGTATAGTAGGCCTCGAATGAGATAAACAAGAGTTGATTCAGGAAGCTGCTTTGGAGATGTTGATTGAAGTTCACCTGGAAGATTGGAGGAGTTCAAGGGAGGATAATTACTTATTGACGGTTCTCTCTTTTGGAAATGGAGACACTCCAGAGCAAGGAACATAGTCCATCCAGTGGCTAGTGCACTTTGATCTCTGATTAACCATAGGGGGAAAATCTGAAAAGAGCTCCTTATGGAGGGTTTAAGAGAGAAAACATATAAGAAATACATAGGACCAAAAGGTGTGAACAGGTTGTGATATGCATCATTAGAGAGAATGTATACAAGGAAGAGCTCATGGAATGAAGGAAATATAAAATGATAGTCCATAAGAACTTGGATGACATCTTATGCCCCTTCAAGCAGAGATTCCCTTTCCCTGAATGTAATTTTGATGGCTAGTAACTCTTCTAGATACCATCATTCCATTTTGCTGATATTGATAAGAGGTCCTCCATTAGTACACAGGTGCTGGACAGATATTGACATTGGGCTGGGCTTAGAATAGAACAGGAGAAGAATGAACTGGCCTCTCCTTGGAAAACTGCTTGATTTCTTTAATGACCCCCAGATTCTCTCCTAAACCAAGGTCTATCCTTTTAAACTCCTGTGTCCTGCCAGGGATGTTGCATAGCTAAGTGTTAGGGAATACGCAAAGAACTGAAGTTTAAGATCACTCACAAAGCAAAGGAACAACATATTGTGGGCATAAGCAGGATGTGAAACATTTAAAAAGAGGAAATATCTAGACGTACAAAAAGTGTGTCATCAAAAATATGCTATCGGAAAAAGATACGAGGCTAGTCACATAACAAGAAGGAAGGATAAACGATGGTCAGACCTTGCGTTCCATTGATGTCCACACGATATCATGGTAATGTGAGGAAGGTCCCCTGGATGCTGGTTTCAAGTACTACTTTATGGGAGCACTTGGATGAGAACTGCATAGGATTCTGAACTGTATCATTAAAGAGAATACCCACATTGATGAGTTCGCAGATGAAATGATAAATTTGAATGTTTAGTGTTCTTCATTGGGTGCTAATTAAAAATGGTAGGTATAACCTTATAGGAATGTCTATGTTGTCTCTATAATAACACACTTTAGAATTTTTCCAGAAGTCATAGTGTAGTTCACTGGCCTGTTGTCTTGAGAATTCCCTTTTTTGAAAACTGAGACAACATTTTTACTTTTAATAGCACCTTATTTATCTTGGTATTAACCTCATAGCCATTTGTATACTGTCCTTTCAAGGCCAAAGGTCATTCTCCTGAGTAGGAAAGAAAATATCGTCCTCTTTTCCCCAACATAACCTAAATGAAATGCCATTTTGTTGCCCTTCGTTTTCTTTGCTAGCTTTGGCACATTCATTTTGCCCTTTAAGACTCCTGACCCTATGCTTGCAGACCTATGTCATGTCCTTGCATTCATCCTCTGGTACCGGGCCTTGCCTCTCTTACGAATATCTCTTTTACAAATTTGTTAGGGAGGTGGAGCTGCAGCAGCCCCGAACGGAGGAGGTGGCAGCTGGAACTGGGCAGGCACCATGGCCCATACCGACTACGAGCTGATGAAGAGCAAGCTTCACATCCTGCGGCAGCAGGCCAATGATGCCGAGGACAGGACCGCGAGTGTCCGGCGGGAGTTGGAGGCTGAGAAGCTGGCTTGGGAACAGGCTGAGACGGAGGTGGCTTCCTTGAGCCGTCGGCTCCAGGGGGTGGAGGAGGAGCTGGACAGCGCTCAGGAGCTCCTGGAGACCACTCTGCGTAGGCTAGGAGAGGCGGAGAAGGTGGCTAGTGAGAATGAGAGAGCCATGAGGGTCATTGAAGGTCGGGCCATGAAGGATGAGGAGATGATGGAGCTGCAAGAAATGCAACTGAAAGAGGCCGTGCACATGCTGGCGGCCACGGAGGGGAAGTTCTCGGAGATGGTCCAACAGCTGGTGATCGAGGGCGACTCGGGGCGCCCAGAGGAGCAGCCTGCTAGGGCTGAGGCCCCTCGCCCGGAGACAGATGAGCAGAGCGGACTGACGCAGCAGAGCCCGACGGGTCCGAGCGCCGCTGAAGAAAAGACTTCTCAGAGAAAAGATCTTTATGAGCGGGAGATAAAGATCCTCACCGATAAATTCAAGGTGACCCAGACCCGGGCCGAGCTCGCGGAGAGTTTGACGGCCAATATGGGAAAGAAGATCGAGGACTTGGAAGCTAAACTGAAGTGCAGCAAGGAAGCGCACCTCCGCACGCAGATGATGCTGGCCCGGACTCTGCTGAACCTGAACAAGGTATAGAAGCCCCTCCCCCCAGCACCGCCCTGTGGCTGCTCCTTCTGCTCACCCCGACTTCCCCCGAGGCCAGCTGGACCTCCAAACCGAGGGTTGATCCTGAACCTGGAGCCTGCTTTCTTCTCCGGGCCTTGCTCACTCCCTTCCCGGCTCCCCGTGTCCATTTCACCAAGCTGTCTCTGGAGCTCTCCCCCGATTTCCAGCATGGGCCAAGGCCTGAGCACTTTGGGGAACGTGGGCTCCATGCGGTAGTGTCTTTAAAAGCACGTTGTATGATGTCAACATTTTGTAATTACCTTTTTCGTTGTCGTAGCAACCATTTGTAAGGCGTTCCAGATAATTCCCTGGCTCCTAGGCTGCGTCTAATCACCTTTCTTTTGGATGATAAATCTTTCTACCTAAACAATACCCCCTCTCCATAGAAGAGGGAAAGAGGTGCTAGCCTGTCCTACTGAGAGCTGAACATAGCCCAAGAAAAAACTGCACCATGGAAACCTCAATGTTCTGGACCAAGCACCAGCCAAACCAGAAAGGTCAATCCAGAAGGTGTTTGCCAAAAAAGAAGGCTGTTCAGGTTTTCAGCTTTAAGATATCTTGGGGTGTTTATTTTTTCTTTCCCCATTTTTTAAAACATTTGCATCAGTAGAAAACAAGCAAATTACACAGACAAGATCTCTTTGAGACCAAATTGTCTTTCCTTTCCTCCTTCGATCACAGAACGGATCATGTGTCCCAGAAACTGGGGTATCTACTCTTATCCCCACTTCACCTTCTTTGAAAAATGTTTTTGCCTCTGATTAGCCAAGTGAAAGTCATCTCATTACCTCTTCCTGGATCTGAAGCTGCTGTCTCTGAAAGTGCCATCTCATTGGGCTTTGTATCACTCAGTGCTGGAGAAATCTTGAATAGCTTGTGTACAAAACTTTGTTTTAAAAAAAAATTCATATATACATTATTTTGAAGCTTTATTTCTCTCATGTGGGGAGCACCAGGACCACCCTTACCCCACCTCCACCCCCATCTGGCTGTGAGTGCTCTCTGTCTGCAGTGCATGAACTGGCAGTGTGCTGATCTTAATTCCTTTTTTTTTTTTAATTTTTTTTCCCAAGGTTTCCGTGAAGTCTGTTAATTTTGTATCCTACAGCTAATTGGCCTAAATGTACTCTCCTTTGGTGTGGTCTATTTGGGAACCAATTTGGAGAAAGAGGAACGAATAGTGCAGGTGTTTTGATACCGAAAATTGATAATGTTTTTTGAAATAAAGAATGAGTCCCTCCACCTTCAGAAAAAAACAAAAAACAAAATAAAAATGTGTTCTTTGTGCATTCATATTGATTTGTTTCTTTAGAGAACAACTCCGTTTCCCCCCATATCAAAATTCTTTTTCTTGGGTCTTCAGAATTTAATTCTTGAGTTTCTCATCCTTCCTAGGATGACTCCCCCCATCTAGAATCTTAATCTATGAGGTTCTATCTATACTTCCTCTCAACCATTTGAAATCTGTTTTCCACAAATTTAGGGTATGTGTTATTTTTGTTTCTTCCTTTATTAATGTTCAAAAAAATGCTCTCCACCATACTTCCTCTTCCTGTTCCTGAATTCCAAAACATGAATATAACTTCTAAATATAGGATGCTACTTCTCCCCAACTTTTACCAATCCTCTTTCTTTTGAACAAGGTATGCCCATGCAGAACCATATTCCAGCAATGTGTCACAGCCAGCCAAAGCTCAGTGATAACTATAAGGTCAATTTTCCCTCCCTACATTGGCCTCTAGTACATCTTGTCCATTGCCTAAGTTTTGTGCATAGACATTTGAGGCCTTGCACTTTCCAACTGGCTTCTTTTTTTGGATTTTCTCTCTTGAATTTCTAGGTGTTTCAAATGCTATTTTTCCTAGGTCATAGAAAAGCTCTTTATAATTTGTCTCTGAATTCTAGTCTGTTGGGAGCCACCCCTTCTTGGGGGGCTGATTTGAAGTTCTCTGATGGAGACTATATACAAGACACCATCTCTTTCCAGAAAACAAATAGATTAGCCAATATTATCTCTAGGTTCTTCCTAACTCCAAGGTATCTGAATGTGTAAGTGAAAGGGGGGCATAAGTTCCCAACACCAAACATCATAAGATCATGGAAATATAAGAACAAACCTAAGAAATCATGTAGTTTTGGTAAATACTTTATAATTAAGTACAGCTGCAACCTACCATCCTTTTCTCATATAAAGCCGGTGGGTTTTTGCTAGAGACAGTTCTTCATTCAAAGTGATTAGTTATGTGTTAGGATCTTGAGTTTAAAGGCTGTAAGTAAATAGGAATGAACGCTATCTAGCCACTGGCTTGGAAGCCCATACGCTAGTCTTAACGGCATAGTGGAGAGAGTGCTGAACTTGTTGCTGTAGGGGTGTAAGCCTCACCAACGACCAGCACAGGTTCTTGGATCAGCTTTTCTAAGGAAAACAACTTTAAGGGGTTAACAATCTCACTTTAATCAAGCATACTTATATCATTCACTTAGTTCAGGGGGGAAAGATCAACCCCCTGAACTTCAAGGCAAACACAAACAAATTACAAACCTCAACAGACAGACCTTGTCTGACTCAAATCACAATTCATAGTTACCAGAGAAGCATCAACATCCTATCTGTCTGGGTTACAAAGCCAGGGGGCAATTACAGCTTGCCCAGAGTCTCAAAGCTCCTTCCATGAGTGTGCCCCAAAAGTCAAACTCTCCTCAATTATATCCAGGTCAGAGCCCTGAGGGCAACCTCACCCAGGCTGGGTGTGGGAAAGTTCCCCATCCCCAGTATCACATCAGGTACAAATTAACGACTCCCAATTGTCTCGGTGCTGAGAAATACTCCAAGACAAAAAGATCCCACTTTATCTGCCCCATTCAAAGGCCAGAAACATTAAAGGCACTTAAGAGAACAGCAAAAAGTCCCACCTTAATTACTATTACACTGTTGCAACAATCCAGCTAGCAGCTGTTGTGGGGGTGAAAGACCAAGTCCACCAACAAGAGCTACCAGCACATTGCTAAAGCCCAGGTTCTTTTGATCTGCTTTACTAAGGAAAGCAATGTTAAGGGGTTGACAAGCTTACTTTAATTAAGCATACAAATACCATTCACTTAGTTCTGGGGAAAAAGCTAGCACCCTGAGCTTCAGAACAAAATACAAAGTACGAACCTCAACAGACAGACCTTGTCTGATTCAAATCTCAATACATAGTTACCAGAGTTTAACAAAGTCTCAGCATTTGGGTTACAAGCTGGAGGGCTCTTAGCTACAGCTGCCCAGAGTCTCTGCATCAGCACCACCACAAGTGAGAGCCCTGCGCAAATGGCTCTGTCTTTTCTTCTTAAAGCATTTCAGGTGTCATCAAACGTCATCTGAATGACCACAACTTAGGCTCCTATGATTGTCTCTGGAGTTAGCACCTCCCCTTAGCCCCACCTTGGGCCCCACCTTAGTTACCGATCCACACCCACATAGGTTTTACACCTAATAGGGGTTTGGGCCTGGGGCTTAGCACCTAGTAAGACTCAATGAAATACTCTGAATTACTCAAAGGAAACAAAAGCCAAACTCTTCAAGGGCACTTGGCTGAACTAGGTGCTAAGAGTCCATTTTGCTTACCAACACATACACTTAGGAGGACCTGGGTTTATATTATAACTTAGATGCTAAGTGTGACAAAGGATAAATCACACAACCTAAGTCTGTTTCTTCCTCCAGAAAATGGGGATAATCTTATGTCCCAGGGTTGCTGTGAAGAGTAAATAAGACAGTGTATGTAAAGCACTTTATGTGAGCTATTGAACTATTATTAGAATTGTAGATTTGTTCAATAAATATTTAGCACTTTGTGCAACATGCTGTGGGGACAAAAAGATGAGCGAGATAGGACTCTATTCCCACATTCTAATAGGGTCCCAAGGAAGATAAACCCTTTCTGGCTCTGATTTTGGGCTGGAATCTCATTGAAGCAATATTCCTGTGATTGTTGGAGTTGCAATTGAGGGGACTGAGGAGATTAGAATTGGACAAGTTGCTGATTCTAGAAGATGAGTTATCAACCAGAGAGCCCTCTAAGATAACAGTGAAGCGTGGGATCAGGACAAGGTCAAAAAAATTATTTAGAGTATTGTCGTAAAGCCATAGCATGCGTAGAAAGGGCTCGTGCCATTCTTTGAGTCAAGTTGAAGCCGAGTGAGAGGCAGTGTTGTAGTGAGAAAGACCACTGATTTTGAAATCAGAGGAGCTGGATTTGAATCCTGGCCCTGACTCCACCTCTGTGACTTTGGCACTATAGGACAGAATGAAAATGTTCTGAAAATGAGACCTTAAATGATGAGTTTAGGCTAAAGCATATGTAACTGCCTGAGTTATAAATTACAGAAAATAGCACTTCTTGTGAAAGCATAAGTCTTATGTATAGTAGCATTTCCAAGCATGATTCCAGTAAGAGTTTTCAAAGAAAATGATACAATAAATGACAGAAAAATGGGTGCAGTGGTACAAAAGGTTAATGCAATGGCCTTGCTTTCTGCTCCTCTGAATTTCACACATATTCAGATTGAAGCTCAACAGTCTTCAACCGGCAGGATCCTTGGTCTTCTCAAAAGACATCAAAGAGACCCCAGTAACCTTGTCTGTATTTACATACAACTCTCCTCTGCCAGAACCAATGACAAGATCCATAACTGCTGCTTCTGCTAGTTCAGGATGAAAGCCACAGAAATAACCGAACAATGGGTCTTTTCACTTATTCTTCCCACGGTCATACAAGTCCAAATTGTTCACTATTTTCCTTGGGCCTCTGAGAAGTTCTAGGACATGAGGTCCCCAACAGCCCTGTCTAACCCAGCTCATTTTTTCCCCCATTCATGCTAGAATTTTAAAATTGTTCCCTTGGCTTAAAGAAAGTCTCAGTGGTTAAGCACAATAAAATTATTTCTTAAAAATGCCTGCCTTCTAAAAAAATACTTCCCAACAGGTGGCACCAACTGTACAGTACAGAACTATTAACTCTACTTCGAAGTGTAGTCTCAGTTTATAATGGCTGCAGAGGGGAAAGTTTAGCCTTTATAGCTCTAAATTATGCCAGAAGTTTGTAACTGTGGATCTGCGAACTTTGTTTTAAATTTTTTTTCATACTGTATTTCAATATGGTTGGTTTCCTTTGTAATCCTATGTGTGTTATACATTTAAAAATATTATTCTGAGAAGTAATCCATAGGCTTACATACCTTACGTACCCAAAAAAGGTTAAGAATCTCTGGATTAGTCCAATAGAGTCATAGTGGCTCAAACCTCACAAATATGAATG
Source organism: Trichosurus vulpecula (assembly GCF_011100635.1). Taxonomy (NCBI): domain Eukaryota; kingdom Metazoa; phylum Chordata; class Mammalia; order Diprotodontia; family Phalangeridae; genus Trichosurus; species Trichosurus vulpecula. The sequence goes on along the minus strand of NC_050580.1, from coordinate 264,212,209 downwards.
CATCTTAATAAAATAAAAAAAAACATTAAAAGGAGATAAAGATGAAGGCTTGTGGTTATCCTACACAAACCCTGGGTAGAAATTGTGGTATTAGGTTTTTCTTTTCATGAGTATATTAACAAAAGCTTAAATCATCTCTATACTTCATACGGTTAATCACTGGCTGTCATTTAATTATTGAGAAGGCATTGGCACTGGTTTGGTAAGACATAACATAACATAAAAGGTTAACTAATGAGAGTAGCATTTAGGGTTGTCCACACCAACATAGAGCTTTGTTTTATAAATATTGTATGTACACAGTCTCATCTTCACAAGAAGTCGATGAGATTGGCTCCTGAATATTTGCACTTCAGCAGACATTTACCAGCTGTGTGGTCCTGGGCAAGTCACTTAAGCTCTGTGTGCCTCAGTTTCCTCATAAATTATAAAATTGGGAAAATAGCATCTACCTTCCAGAGTTGTTATGAGGCTTCAATGACACAATAATTGTAAAGCGCTTAACATAGTGCCTGGCTTATAGTAAGCACTGTGATAGCTAACAATATTATTATTACCTTGAGTATACATTCGATTCAGTTCTCTGTGGGTATGTTGTATCCTACCCCATAGCCCCTTCTCCCATAGAGTACAAGCTCTCTAAGGGCTGGAACAGTTTGTATGTTGTTGTCGTCTTTATAAGCCAGCATAGTTCTCTGCCCCTTTGTAGGGCCTTTAAAAATGTTTTTAGTTCAGTGATTTCTCAATTGTAACCATCTCTTCATAACTCCATTTAGGTTATGAAGGGGTTATTTGGGGTTATCTTGGCAAAGATATTGGAGTGATTTGCCATTTCCTTCTCCAGCTCATTTAAACATGAGGAAATTGAGGCAAACAGGGTTAAACAGCTTGCCCAGGGTCACACAAATAGTAAGTGTCTGAGGCCAGATTTGAACTCAGGAAGAGTTGGTTGAATTGAATTCAACTGAATCGTCTTTTTACAGACAAGAAAGCTGAAGCTCAGAAAAGTTAAATAAATGACTTGCCCATGGTCCCATAGCTAGTTTAAATTACAGAGCTATTCCAAAGTCAGCGTGCTTTTCACTATCATAGTGAAACTACCATAGTTGTTCCTGAAATAAACTAGAGAAGACATATCTCATGGTTTAGAGCAGAAATGAGCACCAACCTTCAGTGCATAAAAAAATATTGTTCTGCATTTGTTGAAGGTTGGGAGACAAAGTCCAGGAACCCCAAGACTGGAGTTCCCAGACAGGATAGTTGAGGGGGAGTACCCCTCAAGGACTTGAGTACTGGAGAGGGTTGGGCTGTCTGGAATGAATTCTCAGACTCAAGCATCCTTTAAGTCAAAGTGGCAAAGATTTATTACACTTTTCAGTGGGTGAGAGTTCTTAGGGAACCTGTAACCTTACAGGGGTGTAGGTGAAGTTTATATAGGATATTTTTCAGTAAAACATGTGCCAAATATGCTAATTAATTGTTTTGAGGTGGGATTAGGGAGTGGTTGGGGGAGGGGTGGTCAGTTCTTAAAGAAACATGCACTTTTTGTATGTACTGGGCAGGTATCTTACCCATAGTTCACTGGGAAATAGTTCAAAGCAGGGCTACGTGGAGGTGTGGTTTTAGGCCTGAAACGTCACAAAGTCAACTAACGGTCAGGGCCGACTGGAAATACCCAGGCTGCTTCCTTCAATGTCTTGTTAGACAAGATAGATGTAAGGGAGGATACACATGTTTAGGTCTAGCGTGCGTATGACAGGTCAGTAAGTAGTAAATATCATTATGACCCAGTACACTGCCCACTCAGCATGTACACAACTGGTCAAACTAATAAATTCTATAGGTGCAGCTGGCCGCTGTATCGGGAAGAGGGATAAGTGTTTTGCTAGGGCATGCTGTCCTTGGGTTGGAGAAAAACTGCTAGGGACAGTGTTTTGAGACTAGGGAGAGATGTGATTTTGGAACTGGGATCCAAGCACAGGCACCCAGCACCCCGTCACTATTTTTCACTCTTCTTTCTCCCCAAAAAACAGAAAATAAATGCAAAGATACCAGGAGTTGTGGGCTTAAAGCATTGTTTTCCAATGGTATACTGCCAAGGATTGCCTAGTTCTATTCCTCTGTTGATTCACTCAATAGGGTAAACATCTTTCCATAATAATAACAATAAAATAATTGCTAGCAGTTATGTAGCTCTTCAAGGTTTTCAAACGCTTCACAAATGTTATTTCATTTTATCCTCACAACTACCCTGGGGGGTGGATGTTGTTATTATCATCATCATCCCTGTTTTACAGATGAGGAAAGTGAGGCAGAGGTCAAAGTGACTTGCCTAAGGTCGCACATTTAATGAATATCTGAGTCTTCATGACCCCAGGTCCAGCACTGCACCATCTAACTGTCTTTCTCTGGTATGAAGAGCTCAAAGAAACTGTTTTTTCTTTTCCACTTCTTCTGTAGGAAAGTAACTCAATCTTGGAAGAAGCAGAGCACCGAGGTCATTAACAGGGACTGGACTTAAATGACCAGTATTATACAGATAAGTCTGCTTTCAAGAGAGGAAGAAGATTGTTGCTGACCATTGCACATGGGATAGGGAGCTAGAATTCTGTTGGCTTGTATCTAGATATGAACTAATTAGGTGTTTCTATATTCTTGCTCTTCTAAAGGGAAACAAGACGATTAAAGTTCTTCCATTTCCCTGCGTGTTTAAAATCTGGTATGCCATAGAAATTAGAGGATGTATTCTAATTTCAAATTAGAGTACCTTAAATCCAAACAGGTCGGGAACAAATAGATTCCAACATTATTATCAATGATTTGGATGAAGGCATAGATGGCGTGCTTGTCAAATTTGCAGATGACATGAAGCTAATTTCCGGATGGTTTGAGTCTAGGAGGAGGACCTGACACATGGGATAACAGAATTGAGATTCCAAAGACCTCATCAGGCTACAGCTATGAGTCCAATCTAATAAAATGACACTTAAGGGATAAATATAAAGTCATTTATTTGGCTTAAAGTCAAATGCACAAATCCAGAATTGGGGACAAATGGATAACCAGTAGTTTATGTGGAAAAGACATGGGGGTTTTGATTGACTGTAAGCTTCATATGAAACAACACCATGACACGGCAGAAAAGAAAAGTTTATGTAATCTTGGGTGAGTGAATGAACTAGTCCATTCATTGATATAGAGAACTCCTAGATGAGGAAAATGTCTCTTCCAATGGAAGTTGGGACTTTCTTTACAACTTATAGCATTAGGTGTCCAAAGCACTGATAATGAAGTCATTTGTCCAGAGTTCACACAGGGTGACACATTATGTCAGAGGTAGGACTTAAACTCAGGTTTTCTCGTCTCCGAGGCCAGCTTGCATTTATGTAGCGTCTTCAATTTTGCAAATGCTTTACAATTATCTCATTTGATTTTCATCACAACTCTGTAGATAAAGAAACTGAGGCCAAGAGAGGTTAAGTTACTTGCCCAGGGCCTCATCTAGTGAGTAAGTGCCAGAGCAAGTATTTGAACTGAGGTCTTCCTGACTCCAGCCTCTGTATTCTTGTACTCCACCACATTTTGTTCCAAAGTGAAGCCAGCATTGACATCTCCTTCAATGGGCTATGTGAAAGTTATTGCATCTATTAGTGTGTAAACTAAACACCTTTGTGTAGGGGGAGAAATTAGTACCATAATTCTAGGATATGGAATATTAATAAAATGATGCCTAAAGAAATTAAGAGAAATTGTGCTTTTGTAGTGCCCAGCTTACGCACCAGAGGAGTACGAATGCTCAGAAAGCATTATTATGCTCATAATAATACATTGCTCAGGAATAATTTTATAATGCTCAGAAATGTTCTTTAAGATCATTGCAAAAAAGATTATGGTGATATGTGAGTAACTGCCAAGGTTATGTGGCATAATACGTAATTTGCTGAACTTGGAGTAAGGAAATTGGGTTTCAGATCTTGTCTCTAACACCAACTAGCTGCGTGGTATTTGGCAAGTTATGACAATTCCAAGTGCCTTAAGCAGTTCTTAGGACCTAGGTGAATATGTAGGTTTTTTTGCTGGAAGGAGTTCTCATGCCTTCATGTATCTATCACTTGGACTTGCCCTGCGAAGTACGGCGTGCCTTAGAAATACTTTTCATTGAATTTTTCATATCTAAAAGAAATGTCAATAGACACCAAAATAGATTCATATTTGAAGATAATTATTACATAAAGAACATAATACAAAGGTATGCATTTAGGCATAAGTAACTTCTTCCTTAGTACTTTACAGCGATGGCTACTTCCTTAATATCATTGACTCTCACAAGTGTGCCGTAGAATTCCTCCCCATAAGCTAAGACTTCCACATGGCCAGCCCTTGCCCCTGGTGCAGCGTGCTGCTGATTGTTCCCAGCATGGCACCAGGCGTGTCTTAACAGCAGTTCTGTCTACTAAGCAGCCTCTTCTGCTTTGAGTCCTGGTAAAGCAAAAAAAGAGGAAGGTGAAGGATAGAGAAAACAGAAGGGAGGGAGAGGCTGAGGAATCTCGAGGCCCAATAAATGGGATTGGAAGTCGGAATGCCCAGGGAGCCTTCTTTGTGGGCCACAGACATGGTTAAGTGTGCCATAATTTCTCACGGCAGAGCATATTATGAACAAAATTATTTGAGAACCACTGCTCAGGCACACAGATGAAAAATCTTTTCAGTCTTCATGGCATCATGAGCTAGCAGGGTCCTCAGAGCCTATCAAATCTTCATTTTACACACGAGGAGACTCAGACCCATGGAGGATAGGTGACTGGCCCAATGTCATGTAAGTAGTTATCATGATAGGTGGGATTTGTACCCAGATCCTTTTCTTCAAGTGACAAGCCTTTTTCCACTGGACAATGAATGCTAAAACTCTCTTTTCTTCTAAACTTTCTGTCCGATGAAGATAGAAAATGGGGCCAGATTGTGGAAGGCTTTAAAAGCTAAACAGAGTGGCTTATACTGGATCCTGGAGGCAATAGGAAGCCACTGGATTTGGTTGAATACAGGAGTCACACGGTCAGATCTCTGCTTAAGCAAAATAGCTTTGGCAGGAGTATTACAATGGAGGAGCGCAGTGAGGTACGTGAGGCAAGGAGGCCAATTAGGAGGCTGTTGCAATAATCTAAGCAAGAGGTGATGAGGGCCTGACCTAGGGTGATCCAAGTGCGAGTGGAGAAAAGGGATGGAATGCAAGAAGTATACATTCATGGCACCTAGCCCAATGCCGGGTGCTATGCTGTGCTTAATAAACACTTGTTGGTTGATTATAAGGCATTACATAAATATGAGGTTGAATGTCATTCTTACTATGCCCTAGTTATTAATGATAACAGATGGGGAGGCAGTAGGGTGCAAGGTGCTAGACTTGGATTCAGAGGATCTCCTTTTGAATCTCATCTGTGCTGCTTATTACTTAGGTGACGACGGGCAAGTCCTCCAGCCTCTGTGGGTCTCACTTTCTTCGTCTATAAAATGAGGGTATTGAAGCAGATGCCCTTGAAGGTTCTTCCTGACTCTGAATCTCTGATCCTTTGGTGCTGTGGTCTCTGTGAATTGCTGATGCCCCAGAATTCCATCCATTGGTGAACTACTCTCTGAACTGACCTAAGTCAGTTCTCACCCAGCAGACCAGTAGTTGATGCTCAGGCCTTTATTCAAAGCCTTTCTAGCCTGGTAGGAATTTGTGCTCTGGAGGCATAGGAATCAGGAACTCAGGTTCCCTTCCACCCCCATATTGAGGCATCAGTGTAAGACTTTAGTGGAGGATCTGTAGAACTGAACAATAGAAAATTTCCAATTGAATTTGGTCCAAGGGTGAGCACTTCCCTTCTTTTCTCCTTTTCTATCAATGTCCTGCTAAGAAGGAAGGAGAAAAGCTTGGCACTTTGCGACCAGGAGGTGGCAGCCTAACAAAATAATTAGACCACCCTAAATGGTTCTTTGCAGCCATCTGTAGATTTGAATACCTTGGCAAGCCCAGGTGTTCCCTGTATCAGGATGTTCAGTGTGGGGAGGAGAAGGAGCAAAAACAAATCTTGCTCTTTTCAAATCAGCAATTTCTTATGGGGGGGGGGGTGGAATTGGTAGAAAAAAAAATTTTCCTTACTTTTTTTTTTAGTCTGTGCATTTAACTGGCTTCAATCATTATTACAAGAAAGCATGCACAAATCCTCATAAAAATTATATGAGGTAGCAAGGTTACAATAGGAGGAACAGAATGGAATGGTCCAACATATTTGCCGCAGCAGAAAAAGAAATAAACGTGCCTTCTGATGTCGCTTTTCTGATTCGAATGTCAGATAAGTAACTGTGCAGGATGTGGGGGTTTTTCCCTTCCCAGTTTAATTGAGAAGAACTCAAACACCAGGTCCGCTGAAGTAAAAGCTTGCCACGTTACTCATTTCAATTTCAGAGCTATTCAGTTTTGAATTGTTCAGATTAGGTAATTGGTGTTTGAATGCCCCCTTTGGTATTCGTGTGTTAACTGCTATTTGTAAAGTAAATCCGGGATATGGTGCAGAGAGCGTGAATAAAAGTGGCTTCTAGGGATGAGAAGATTCTTGTTTGGGAGAAAGTCAGGGTGACGGTTTTCTTTCTTTCTTCTTCCCTCCGCCAGCCTGTTGCTTAATTCCAGGTATTTCACTCAAAGAATCGAATAGATTTGAGGTTTGCCTTTTGTTTTCTTGTCTTGGCAAAGAGCTATAAAAACAAACAGACCCATGCTACTGATCTCTGTAGCTAAACTAACATTTCTCACCTGCCTCAGTCTCCTTGAAAACAATGCATTTGTCTTCTACAAAGTTATCAATTAAAAATGACTTAGCAAAGATTGCAATAAGCTGTTTGGGAGAAAATTAAACTTGGTTAAAAGAAGCCCTCTAGGCTTATTTAAGGGCACCCAGACCCTAAGCTTACATTTATCTATGAAAGCTGCTTGAAACATTACTGACTTTAGCAATCTGATGAAGCTAGGATTCTGGATGCCCACTCAGATCAACATACAATGCAGGCAGTCAACAAACATTTATTAAGTGTTTTCTATGTGCCAAGCATAAGCGTGTATTAAGTGCCTACTGTTTGTGTTCCAGGCTGCTACCAATACTATTAATACTAATCACATAACCTCATTAGGTGAAGCCTGGAGAGAGGATGAAAGGGACTGGTAGCATTGATGAGTACTATACACAAATGGGATGGAAAAATTGAAGATAACAAAGTGGCTTTTGCCTTCCTTTCGTTCCTTGAAGGCCAGAGCTTTATTGTGTCTTTATATCTGCAGGCCCTAGTTTAGTGCCTGGCACATAGTAATGATTAATAAATTCTTCTTGGATTGAGCTGAATGAAAAATGCAATCCTACTCACTATAAGATTGTATAAAAGGAGAAGAAGGCTGGGGGGGAGGAGTGTCCCCTATTAAGTGTGTTTGATGGAAATGGGACTTTCGTTGTCACTTTTGTACGTTAGAAAAAGAAAAAAAGAAAGAACCCTTCCAAGTAAACACACAAATAACCATCAACACAAAGTGACTTAGCTCCTACTTAGGTGCTTGACATCACCCTAGATACTGGGAATGTAGATACAAAGTGAAAGTCCTTGATCACAAAGGTCTTTCATTGTACTAACAGAATAGCACCATGTGTTCTAGCTTGGTGCAGTTGACAGAAGGCTTGAGCTGGAATCAGGAAGACCTGTGAACCCAGCTTCTTATGGCTACTCAGACACTGGATAGCTGTGTGACTGTGGGCAGGTCACTTGGCCCGGTCTGGGGCACAGGCCCTCAGCTGTAAAATGAAGAGATTGGACTAGATGAACTCTGAGGAAATTCCCTTCTTGCTCTAGATCCGTGGATTCTTTGATCCAGTGAAATAAATGCATGGCACGGGGGCTAGGGGATAGTATTTGTGGTTTCACCACTACAAGATAAGGACAACTCCCTTTACCAATGCTGAAAGCACCCTCATGGTAACCTGCCCAGAGGCAAATAGATAATATAATATGTGCTTACGGAGGTAAGTGAACCCAATTAATAAATGCTTCAGTGGCATGATCACCAGCCTTGATTTCAAGTCAAACCTTTTATGATGACGCGATACTGCCTTCTGGGGACATGTTGTATCCCCCAGTAGAATGTAAGTTCCATGACAGCAAAATTCTCTCTGCATTGTATTTGAATCCTTCATGCCTAGCACAATGCTTGGTAGACAGTAGGTACTAAATAAACATACCTTGATGATAGGCTGATTTTTATGTTTATTCCTAAGTGTTCCTTCTCCTTTCCCTTCTCCATCATTGAAAACTTGCAGTGGAAGATGATTTTTCCTTATGTCACAGGCCTTTTCCTTCAAATGTCATCCTGTTTGTTCACTAATGGACCTCTCTTAATCTTTTCCTTTTCCATGAAAAAGAAATATTTTCCCCTGCCCATCCCCCATACATATAATGTATGCATATACATTCTTTTCACCAAAAGCATTTCTTTAGGGAACTCCATTAATCTCTCCTGACATTTCCAAACCATGCACACCAGCCAGTGTCCTCACCTTCCTCCTCTCCTTCCTTATCAGAACCTTGGACTCTGACTCTGGAATCATCCCAGGCTTTGATGGGTAAGCTTTCACTTCCCAGGTGACCAGACTTCCAAGTCACACCCTGGTAGATCTCCTGTTCTCCCCTTTTCTTGCTTCCTTTTATCTGTTATTTTTCTCCATTAGCATATGACCTCATTGAGGAAAGAGATCGCTTTGGTTCTTATACTTCTATCCCTAGCACTTAGTACAGAACTTTGCATGCGGCAAATGTTTAATAGCTTTTTTTCAATCACTCACACAGTAAGTACTTAATGCTTCATCATTATGATCATCATCGTTCAGGAAAGGCCTTTGAAGGAGGTAGAATGGGTCCTGAGGCTTGAGGGGAGACAGGAGTTCCCAAGATGGAGGGGAAGAGGGAGAATGTTCTAGGTAGACGCCTATAGAAGAACACATGGAGATGAGATAAAATATTATGTATGGAGAATGGCACTGAGAACAGTCTGGCTGGAATTTAGAATGCTTCAGGGGAAGAAATGTGTGAACAGGCTGGACTGGTAGGCTGGAGCCAAATTATGAAGAACTTTCATATGCCAAACAGAGGAGTTCATATTTTTCCCCTAGAGGTTTTGGGGAAGCGCTGAAGCTTCTTAAACAGAGAAATGTGGCCTTACCTGTACTTGAGGAATATTTTTGACAGCTGTGTGGAGGCTGGATTATAGAGGAAGAAAGAGTGGATCTAGGGACACCAATTAGAAAGAATCAGTACAGGTGAAAGGGTGATTAGGGCTGGACTAAGGTGGTTGTGGTGGAAAGGAGAGAAGGGTACCGGTATGAGAGGTACTGAAGAGATAAAGTTGTCAGGACAACATGGCAATATGGGATACGGAGATAGGAGTTGTGGGGTGAGGGAGAAGGAAGAATAATTGCTAGATTGTGAACCTGTTGCCTAGAAGCAGCGGCAGAGTTTTGGGGAACTGACATATCCTTGGGAGGATCACCCAACCCCTGCCCTGGGAACCTTTTTAACAAGTATTGAATTATCTAGAGAGAATTCCCTATATGGAGTTGAAGTTTTTATTGGTCTCTAAGGCTTAAAACTACTTTATTCATCCTTGTATGCATGCCCTATACTCCATACCACAGGCATTTCTAATCACGGCTAGGCCACAGGCTGGCAAAGGGTCGTGATTCTCGTTCCTTGAAGGTACCACCCAAAGTGCAACTGGAGTGCTTCAACCCTAACCCTACCCTTAGCTACCTGAGATAAAAACTTCAACCATATTTAACTGTCAAGGAGCTTTGCTCCTCTAGGCCACAGATCTCTCAGTCTGCCAGAAGAGAAAGTGTTCTCACTTGGATGGGAGAGTGATATCAGAGACCAAAACCTGGGAAGGCCAATGGCAGTCACCCCAAGGGAAAATTAAACCCCGAATGGAGGCTAAAATTCTTTAAAAGGTACTTTTTCAGAAAGATAGGAGCAGGAGTGAGTGACTGCAAGAAGACTAGAGAAGGAAGAAACGTTACTAGTTGCAAGGGAAAGAATGGGAACGTATGTTGATATCACACAAAAACAATTCTGAGATCTCTCTTCAGAGAGACATCATCATTACTGTTGCCACCTTCTAAGTACAATTGGGGTCAGCCAAGCTTGAGTCAGCCTTATGTGAGGCCCTTCCTTATCTAGGGGACTCCTGATTAGAAGGCCAATCTACCCACGTTCTCTACCAAATGAGGTGAGGGTCACGGGCCCTTCCACTAGGTGGCCCCTAAGACTAAGAAGCATCAATCTCAGGTCTTTTCTGCCCATCTTTCTCTTCCCTCCACCCCTCCCCCAATGGGAAGTCAAGTGGAGAATTCTACCTGGTTTTGGTTCCTCTCACCAAAGACTACTTCTCACACACCCTTTCCTTCAGAACCAATCTGTTTTCCCCACTTTACCCTAAAGAACTTCAAGTGAGGGAAGCTAATAAACCCATTAAAGGCAGTAGTTGGGTAACTACAGTCATTAGCATCTCCGAATTTTTTTTCTTTCTGTGTATTAGCACCATCAATGCTAGGCTGATGTTTAGCAAAGAGCACCTGTCAAAACAAAAGAAGAGTTTCGCACCTCGCAATTTTAAGCCCCAGGTAAGAAACTCAGCCTGGTGGATCGGCAAAGAGGAAGATGTGAAACCTGAAACTCCAAGACTTGGAGCAGAGTTAAATGAGATCCCTCTGGGTACCAATAGGCTTTTGTTTAACACGATTAAATCCTCTTTGTTTCATTACAGACATCAATGGGAAAACAAACTGTGCGATCAAGATAAAGGCTCAGAGCAGAGCTCTCTTGCTTATTTTGCCTTCTTGCTTTTCTTGGAGAGTCATTGCCACCTCTCAGTGGACAAGCTTAAAGGAGGAAATTGATGGGGTGAGCGCCCAGGTGGACAGGAAAGCTCTGGGCTTCGGGGTGTGGGGTGAGGGGGTAGGGGTTAGGGGAGAAGTGTGAAATGCTCCTGTCAATAGCCAGATCGAACGATAAGGAGGATGGCTTCCTTTCCTACCTAATTAATTGTCTCTGGTTTTGAAACAGTCTGATTTCCAGAAAGCGCATGTAGGAGATCAGATGCAGCCCTGACGAAACAGACAAGCCCAGAGAGAGTTCTTTGCTTTGGGGACAGTTAGAGAGGCAGCTAAACATTGGGCACTAAACAGGCAGCAGCCATCGGAAGCCCATCAGGAATGCAAAGATGTCGCAGCAAGTTTGCTTTTTCTAAGGCGAACCTTTCTCTTTTTTTGTATTATTAAATAGCTTATTTTATTGTTGTTGGACAACATTAACTCCTTTTCCTAAACAAAACATGGATATTGTCAGTGTAACAGCTACGCTGAGCTGACAGAAGCTGGGGTCATCCACATACACACTTTAATTACCTCTTTTCAGTCAGGAACATCATTAGAAGTTTATTATTACCAGCTACTATCTTGTGATCTTAATTGGCTTCCTTCACCAACACTAAGAAGCCTGTGCTGGAACTCTGCCAGGCTCCCAGAGATAGTGACCAGATCAGTGACACTTTATACGGATACCGTCTTCTGTGGAATAACAGAGATCAGCATAGGTTTGCATGCTAGACCGAGGGGGTAGGAGTTTCCTCTCACACCTGTATAGAGACATCCTCATTCAGTTCAGTGTCATAGGAACTGCTGGGAGGCTGTGACTTCTCATGTTTTAGGGGTACAGAGAATTCTCCTTATACAGAAAAGCGATACACATTTAAATGTCTGCCAAACAAACGCTTCCTGATAACTTTCCTCTTAGAGTCTAATAATAAAAACAAAAGTCCACTTACCAAATGGAAGTATCCACACGCTGGCACTCTGCTGAAAAACACAACCTGGGCCATGGTTACCTGGCAAGATCATTGTTATTACGTACAAAGTGTGGGGAAAACCTGCATTGACAGGTTGCACTGGCAACTTTGTCTCTGAATCAATAACTGTTATAAAGTTAGCTTCTATCTCCAGAGCAAATATAATCATGCTGGAGGGGGGGGGGGATGGGAAACCTGGTTATATTAGAAGGGAAGGAAAAATGAGAGAGAAGCTTATAGGACCGGCAGATACACTGGGTGCCAACTTTTCAGGTGAGTGAAACAAACAAGGAATCCTCTACTGGTTTATCTGTGACTTTGCTTGTAGGGATAGTGTCTATTTGTTAAATGATCATCCATTCAGATACTTTGAGGCACATGTTTCTTATTGTCTGGTTTCTGAAATATGGCCGATAACTTGGGGCAAGGTGCTCCTCTAGTTGAGTGGGGTTTTTTGTTTGTTTTTGGAAACAAGCATTTATACTTTCAGGCATAGTAGATCTGGCACTGAGGCCAAAAGACTGGATTGGAATTGCACCTCAGACACTTACTAGCTGTAATCTTGGATAAGTGAAGGTCTTTGAGCCTCAGTTTTCTCTTCTGAAAAGTGGGAATAATAGCTCCTACCTCCAAGAGTTGTTATGAGGCTAAAATGAGATGATATAGTGGAAGCACTTGGAAAATCTTAAAGCACTGTACGGATATCAATTATAATTACTATCATGGCTGCCCATGCTTTTACGAAGGATTCAGAAATCTGGCAAAGCCAAAAGATTTCTAAATCCCAATATTACAGAAAATTCAATATTTTGCCTTTTGTCTAAAAAGGCCTGAGTATGTAATCATTGGGTTAATTTTTAGAGGCAAATCAGATAATAAAGTTTGATTGTTTCTATCATAAATATCCAAACATTTGGATTAATTGAATTTGCCTACATCCAATAATATTCTGAAAAGATTTTGCCGTCATACACTGTGATTTCTATAGTTAATGATGGCTCTCCAATCATTCTTACAGTAAGGTTCTAATAAATGAGTAGAATTCCAGGAGCTAAATTCTTCATACTGTGGTTCACATGGATTGAAGGGGTGCTTCCCGTCTCATCTGAAAGTCTTTGTAAACAACTGGCAATGTGTCTTGCTATCTGCCCCAGAATTTTGGTAGCGGCGGAGTGAGGAGCCGACATGTTTCTTAACAGTTTTCCCATGGTTATGTGCTTAGTAATTTACATTCCATCCTGGTATTGCTTCATTACTTATTTTTAGGTCAAATTGATTCATTTGGACACCGTGAATTATAAACATATCATTTCATGGGACTTCTCGAATCTGAAAATGAAATATTACACATACTTGCTATTAAGAGATTGAGCTCCTATGCTCCATGGGAGAAGGTATTTGAGACCCAAGGCTCATCTTTCAACAACAACAAAATTACCTTTTAAGTTACTGCATTGTTGATGGTTTTTCTACCTGGGTATCACTGAACTGCCAGTGATTAAAGCAACTGTGACTGTGTCTGGGGAGAGGGTGGGTGGAGGGAAAAGAAGTGGCTGAAAAAAAAATGGAAAGACCATAATGAATAGAAACCATGCAAACAAAATGCTCTTCCGGAGTGGAAGAGGGTCTTTTCTCTTCTTCACTACTGCTCTTAGCCTCTTGGTGGCTCCACTGCTGTCTGATGTGGTCATCTACAGGCTGGGGAAAATCGATGGTTTCCTTCTCACCCTAGTTTCTTGTTTATATTTACCTGATGGATTTCCTTTTTGAGGAGGAAGTGGAAAAATTGCTTTCTATTCAGTCGACTTCTCTGTCTCAAAACAGTATGATGAAAATACAGCTGTTTAAAACATACTGTGAGAGGGAAGAAAAAGGCACAGCCACATTATTTTTTAAGAAGAGTTATCAAATCCGGAGTGCCAATCACTCTCCTGAGCAGGGTAAAAATTACTTGCACTTCAATATTTATATTTATATTTATTACGAGGGAAAAAAAGTTTCTTTTTTTGTGGAAAGAAGGTGCAGAAAAGGGCACTGAATTAGCTAAATATTGTACCTTAGTACATCAGTCATTTCCTTCTCAATAGTACTGAAAGGGTCTAATTTCTAAGTTTTTCCATTTCCCTGTTAGGCTGGTTTGTAAGTTCTGACACTGCTACTGGTATGTTAATGAGAAGCTAGTGTTCCATTAAGAGTAAACCATATGCTCTGCTGCATACTGTGAAACAGAAAGCGGGTAATGTGACTGTTGCCTTAGTAACACATTAATTCATTTTGTCAGTGTTGGCACAGATCATTTCATTTATAAGAAAACAAGTATAATAGTTTACCACATCTATAATATTTACAGTGTTTCTGTTACAAAACAGTGACAAAATGAGTTTAAAAAATAGAGTTGGTATAATATCATTAAAATATGGAATTTGTGGTAAAAATTCCACTGTAAAAATGGAAAAAAAAATTGGTGTAAAATTTCTTTTTCACAATCCTTCTTAAGACATTTTAACACCAAACTGTTTGCTTTTTAGCATATTTGTATTATACTAATAATGTGCGTCTGCTGCAAAAAAAAAAAAAAATTAGTCCATGGGAAACACAAGTGCATTAACAGTTTTTAATGAATGCTAAACAAAATATTTCATACAACAGTTTTGTTAAATTACAACCATATAAACCTAATCGTATGCTAGTGTGTTACTCATAACAAGGCTAAACATTTATCTAGTTTTATCTGTTCTTCCAGATGTTTATTAGTATTCTAGCTCTCCTAAAATATTTAAATTAAGCTGCTCCATTTCCTCATGTGAATGCATTTTGTGTTTTATTCACAGAAGATCCAGTCACATGTATATCTAAATAAATATAGTACCCTCTATATGCTTTATGCACAAGTGATACTAAATGTGAATTGAGATAATCCAAAGGCAGGAGAAAGGGAGAGGAGAGATGGGAGGAAAGGCAAGTTCCTGTTTATTAAAGGCTGCACCTGCAGCAGGATATCATAGGGTATTCCACACCTGTAAACACACATTCTTAACAGCAAACGTTTTGCATCTGCGATGTACACCTACCCCTCTGCACAGGATCATGACCCAGGAGAGACCTAGTAACTAGCATTGACTAGTACATGTACAGATTGAAATTGTACGTGTTCTCAACTAAAGCACAGACATTTCCCTCAGTTGTACTAATGAATGCTGGTCTTTATAGAGTAGACCGACTAGTAGTGGCTGCCCTAGGATCGTTGGCTGTTACAAAATCCCTTCTTGTAATATCAAAGCTAACACGTCAGCACTGCTACCATCCGCATCTGGCTTCAGCCAAGGCATTATGAATCAAAAGGTATGTGATCATTAATTTGGCGTAGTTGCTTTTCTTCTTGCTGCCGGCCTTCCTCAACAATCTCCTTAAGTTTGGTCAACTTGCTCCTGATGAGAATACAAGACTGGGAAGTCGTTTGGGGACCTTTCTTCATAGGTTCATATTGCAATGGCTGTCTAGGAAGCCATTAACAAGATAATATTTATGACTAGTTTTGATGGAAATGTCTAATTTTAACTCCATAGTATTTTCTTTTTAATGAGAGTGAAATCCTTTCAATGTCTGCATCACCAGATGAGTAAATATAACCAACATCAGTGTGATTTTTTCTAATGTCAAGGAATTAAACAGCTCTGAAGTGCAATCACGTTACATTGAATCACCCAATAAAAGTAACCTAATGAAGTATTTTATCTAATTCATATGTTTGTGCTTATTAGTTGGTGAGGCTCAAAAGGAGAAGGCTGTAAACTTTTCAGGCTTCCTATTTCAACTGAAGATCCTTCTGTTAAGAAAACTGCTTTGTCAGCATTAAAATGACAGGCATTCATCAACTGGACTAAAATAGCAGAGGTGTTTCAATTATATTTGATGGGATTTCACAGGTTAGGCATATCGCAAATATTTTAATATGTGTCAATTGTAACTTTTGTGTTCTCAAGACAAGACAATTACCAGAATGTAAGCTTTGTGAAGGCTAGAACCACATGTGGATTCTTCATCTCTGTGTTCCTCCCAGTGCCTTCGCACACAGTAGGATTGGTTGAATGGAGAATCTACTTAATGTATTGACTTCCTTAAAGTTAACTACTAAGTTAAAAGTTGATTTTAACAGTGATACTGTCGCCAAAAATAAATTCCAAAGATATTTGATCAGAAACCATTTGCGCTAATTACCATTTAAAAAACCCCTCTAATCTATAAATATATGTAGGGTATCCCAAAAGTTTTAGAGCAATTTTAAGTTTTAAGCTATATTTTTACATATTTGATACATGGTTTCTTATTCTATAAATTCACATGTTAATCTAAAGTAAAGGTTTTCATAATTCCATGTTTCATAAGGCTAGTAAAGAAAACCAAGCTGTGGCTTTACAACCCAGGATAACAGTTCGAAAAGTGAGACAAACAAATAGCCATTTACTTGTTTAGGAGACGTGGTAAAACATAACCAGGCTAGCTCTTTCTTCCCCATCAGATTCACCAATGAATTGGGCATTGTGTTGACACTCTATATGCTAATGGCCAACAGAGTTCAGTGTTATTACCCCTTTCTACCTATGTTTGGTTTTATTGTGGCTAGCACTCATTTTGATCAACATGAAAGTACTCTGTGGCAGACACAGCTATAGACAGTACAATAAAGCATAGGCAGGGTCCCCCTAATTCCAGAAACAAGACATGATAGTTACTTTTGGAAATACTTTTTCAAATCCAGTCATGTGTGTATTAAACAAATGTTTTTAGTGCCTTTAAAGAAACAAACTAAGTAGTCCATAGTGTTTATGTGTATACAGACACACATTAAGTTATTAAAATATATGCAAATTCTAAGTTTATGTATACATATTTACAATGACATATATTATTTGTAAATATCTCAACATGCATATGCGATTGCATGATAACAGCCATCCAGCCTCACTAAGAGCAAGATTATGAATGTGTAAATTTATGAATATTTTCATTTGAGTATGGCTACATCAAAAATAAGCAAACAAAGTTAAATGTTCAGCAAATAAATTTTGTGGTTATTTTCTGGGGGTTGATATAACGGATTCCTTACCAAATGAGAGCTTTGGGAAAGTTGGTCCAGATAACCTCAGAAGTTTATTCTAACTTAAATTCTGTGAATGATGTAGACGAATATCAAATCCAGTATTATTATGAAAGGATCAAAATTACTTTGACTTCAAATTTATGCTTCCTCAATATTTATCTTTGAAATTGTGGAAGAACATTATATTAGTTAACCGAATATAAAGTAAGTTCTGATGGCCTCTTAGGCACATGTGGAAAACTCAAGTTTGTGACATTAAAGCACCAAGAGAGAAAAAGAACCTCAAATGTATGGTCCATGTTCTCTTGAACGACAATTATTTATGCAGTTCAGTATCTTTCTCATAAAGTATTTTGAAGAAAAATATGTAAACAACTAGATGTAATATAAAGCTACAATACAAGTCATGTGGATCGTGATAGAAATTCAGTAAGAACTACCAAATTTCCACAGTCAATTACTTTGATCAAGCTGATGCTGTTGAAATGTATATTTTAATCCAAGATATAATTTGTTATTGTCTTAACTTATAGAACATATAAATTATGTAATATAAGAACAACAAACCTCAATTAGGTAATACAAAGTTGTCATTTGCCTGAAATAACTTTCCTGGCATCATCCATCATGAAAATGGAACCAAATCCATGTCAATGTCTGGGTACTGACAGGATATTTTATTTTTATTTTTTTAAGCTCTGTCTGTTGTTCTTTGGGAAATCTCAGAACCTTGCCTTATTGCTTGTCTCCATTATTCATTATAAGATATTGATACTCAGTAGTCCTATAGGAGAATCATTATTTTATATGAGTTAGTATTTTTAAAGAGAAGGAATTCCAATAAGAATGTTCTTCAATGCATTTGCATTAAATAATAAACAACTATCCCACATTAATTTATTTGAACATAGTTCAAAGCTTCAGATAGTATTTACATTACTATAAATTTTAGCCTTAGAAGATTATTTTCTAAGCTAAAAAGACTACATGAAAATATATGTGTATGTATATATGCACGTATATTCCATTTCTTCATGGTGATTTAATAAAAAGAAATAGAAGTTTGCTTTTTCTGGGTCATAAATAATGGAGGACCAAGTAACTCCCCACAGGAATATGCTTCACAGAAATGGGTAGAAATAAAAAGACAAATTACAGATATAGCTTACTTTAAGACATCTACATGTACCATGGCATAGCCATTTTGCGAACTGTTCCGTCAGTAGTTTTGATCACCAACCACCATATTCCATCTACATAGGAGCTGATTACCACTGAAATAGTCATATCTTTATTTTGATTTCAATGTTCTAGCTAGCCAACTAGAAACATTTATTTACTTTTAAAGAGATGGGAAGTGTGGCATCAGGCTAAAACTGGGGAAGTTGTCTGATTACTGTTAAAACCTATTAATCATCATTGTTCAAATTTTATTTCACATGGAAATTGAAGAAAGGAAAAAATTACCAATTTTTTCAGGGGGTTACAAGTATTTTTGAATGGTTTATCTTTTTTTTCTTTAAGGAAAAAGTACAATCCATTCTAAGGCAATTTTTTTTCTGTCTGTAACAATATCACCATAAATTCTGCAGATGCCTTCTGAGCACATATTTTTATGAGACAGTTCGGAAAGGAAACATGCAAACCAGGCATGTCCATCTTCAATATACAAATGTGATTTGAGGTACATTTACCTTGATAAAATTTTCAATCAACAAAGACATGTAATTTTTCTGGAGAGCTCACCTGCACTCTCCATGGTTATAAAACACCTATGCTATCTGTATTATTTGTTCAATTGAATACAGGGCAAATCACACGTGATAGCTTTTACCATTCCACTAGTTTCTTTTACAACCTGTTGTTTATAGCACTCAAACTGGAGGAAAAAAGAAACCTCAGTGTACTACTTGGGGAAATCAGGGAGGATTTTACATTTAACACAAGGGCCGTAACCAAAGTGACATCCTAACTCCAGTTTCTTAATTAAAACCTTCATTCTTTAATAAGATCTTGGGTGCTGAGTCCTCTATGATTGTGTAAGATGGAACTGTCCCAAGTGGAACAAAACCTACTTTTCCCTCATATTTCTTTTTTTGAGCCCTGAACTTTTCCAGCTTGTATTATTTTGAGGGAGCAAAACCTGAGATGGATAAATTTCAACATGCCCATAAAAGGTCAAGCAATTCCTAATATGTAAAAATGTTTACTGACATTTTAGACAAACTTAATAATTACTCTCCTCACATGGGAGTAATCCAGAAACCTTCCTTAACTGTGTGACCAAATTACATAAAATTCGTTGTTGGTGATTTTTTTGTGTTCAGTTTTAGCATCATTAAGCTATGTTACTCAACCAATGTTATCTTTTAAAGGCTCCAGGAAGCACTCTTTTTATATGAATATGTTATTTATGTAGTACATCAAGCCCAAGTCGCTAAGTAACAGTCAACATCCTAAAACATCAATTTACTAAAATTACTTTCAACCATTTCTTTTTTTCCTATCTTTAGTATATCTTTCCTTATTTGAGATTTTGACTATGTCTACAAAACACCAAAACGTTTAGTCAATTCAGTTGATTCAGATATTTACAGAACCAAAGATTCAAGAGACTTCAGAGGTCATCTTGTCCAACCTATATCTAGATAGGAATTCCTCCTGTGCCATGCCAGACAAATTATCATGTAGCTTCTTTTTGAAAATAGATTTTAAAAAAAATACCAAGATGACTGTCTGACCTTTTTTTTTCCTTTCCCTTCTTTTTTTTTAACTGAATTGGTTAATTTGTTGCTACGTAGACATAACTGCACAGAGTTTAAGTAACTTGTCCAATATTACGAAACAATTTACAGTTTCCCAAAGGTCTCAAGTACAAGTTCCTCCTAGTTCCAATTCAGTTTACGTTTTCTTTTGAAAATGTGAAAAGGCATTAATGTAGTTTATGACGGTGGCATCTTAATTGTAGACTCAAAATTGAAAACTGCACAACAAAGATTTTTACCCTCTTTACCTTCTTAAATGTTGTGCTTTTCTTATAAAGTCTAAGATAACTTCTTTTACTCTACTCAGTACCGGAAATATAGAATTGCAGTTAGCTATTATTTTATTCAGAGAGTATTTCATTGATATCAAGGTAGAGAGAGTGGTGATATAACCACTTTCAAAATGGTTGCACAGTGGCTCAGTGATATAGTGTTCGAGGTTGTACAATAAGCCCATTGGAGAGTTTAAGTATAAGAATGAAGGAAGACAAGTAGAGGTCAGTCAATTGGGGTGTTCTAGAATTCTTCAGCATACCAGATTGTTCAAGCAACAAATGTCAATGCTTATTATTTCAGTACCTCATCTTTGGAATCTGAAGTCTTGATACGCACTATGAAAATTATAAATGAGCAGTTATCCAAAATTTCATTACATGTCAGTTGTTTCAAATGGGAACACCCAGTAGAAGCGGTCATAAAATGCCTAATTTCCAAGTCAAGTCCACATACGCCTCTTTAACATATAGTCTAGCAAAAATACTACACGACAATAGCAAGAAATAAAGAAAAAATTCTTATGTTTAATCAAAAAGGGAGATGCTATAAATGGGAAAAACATGTTTGATTAGATAAGGCTAAGGATGTTTGTATAGGGGGATTGTTGAAATTCTTAATTTCTGAGATTCTGGGGATTTCTGGGCTTTCTGGGAATTTTCTAGGGTTTTAGAGGTTCTTGGCACTATTCATTATATCTGATTTCACTTAAAAACTTTTGACTTTGTTTTGCCTTGACAGAGGTATATTATTAGTACTACTCTTATGCTTGTCAAACATGATTAAGTTTGGCTTTTGGTATGTAAATCAAAACAAACAAACAAACAAACAAAAAAGAAATCAGAGCAGCTAGGAGGCACAGTGAATAGAGCTAGCCTGCCCTGGAGTCAGGAGGACCTGAATTCAAATCCTGCCTCAGTGTGACCTCGGGCAAATCACTTAACCCCAACTGCCCTGCCTTTCCCCCCCTCAAAAAAAAAAAAGAAAGAAAAAGAAATCAAGGAAGAGATGATCCAGAAAAACAAAGTTCCTGAGATTGCTTGACAAGAGTTATAAGAGAGAAGGAAAAGATGAACAGGACGGATGTGGAAGTACGAGGAGTTTGCCAGAGATGGAATTAACTCAACCGGAATAGCTTAAAGGTTAAGCAAAAGGTCTAGGGAAGGCTCAACACAATGCAGGGTGCTTCTAAAGAAAGGAGGAGGTGCAGGCTATCTGGGGAGGAAGACCAGCTTTCCATAGCGTCCACTAAGTCATGTTATTTGCCTGGAATGCCTTAGGACCTACACAAGCGAAAGTAGATGGAGTAGGAGGGGGAGAGTAAAACAAAAGTGAAGGGAATACACACCTCCACTCCACATACAGGATGTCACTGTGTCTAATGGTTATGACTTAGAGGATGCCAGTAAATCTGGCAGGGTTCAAAATCACACGGGCTCGTTTTGGTAGCAGAGATCAAAATAGCAAAATCATGAGTAATGCCGATAGCACAACCTTGACGCGTTATGTGAGAGCATTGGCTAGATCGCCTGAATTTGTGCTCTCAGTCAAACAACAATCAGCTACTTGTGGAGTGTTCAGATATTTTGCTGAGCATTGGAGATACAAAGACAAAGACGAGATAGTCCCTGCTCCCAAGGCATTTGCATTCTATGAGGAGAGACAATATGTATGTGTATAGTCATACCGTACAAATATGTAATAGATATGGGGTGATGTGGGGAGGCACTAGGAGCTGTGGAAATAAGGAAAGGTCTCCTGTAGAAGGTAGCATGAGTATTGAAAGAGAACAGGGATTCTAAGAGATGACGATAAGGATAAATGTAGGCATGTGCAACAGCCTGTGGAAAAATATGGAGAGAGAGAATATAGAATATGATGTATGAAGAGCTTTAAGAAAACCAGTTTGACTGGACTAGGAGTGGGGAGCCTGCAACCTCAAGGCCTGATATGGCCCTCTAGGTCCTCAAGTGCAGCCCTTTGACTGAATCCAAACTTCACGGAACAAATGCCCTTAATAAAAGTATTTGTTCTGTAAAACTTGGACTCAGTCAAAGGGCCTCACGCAAGGACCTAGAAGACTGCATGTGGCCTCCAGACCTCAGGTTTCTTACCTCTGGACTAGCCAGTAGGATTGAAGGGGAGTAACGTGCCGCCTGGGCAGCTAGGTGGCTGTGGATAGAGCACATGTCAGAGGCAAGAAGCCCTATGTTCAAATCTACTCGCAGACTAGCTTGTGTGACCCTGGGCAAGTCACTTCACCCTGTTTGCCTCAGTTTCCTCATCTGTAAAATGAGCTGGAGAAGGAAATGGCAAACCACTCCAGTATCTTTGCCAAGAAAACCTCAAATCAGGTCACATGGAGTCAGACATGACTGAAATGACAACAACAATGTGCAGTTAGGCAGGAAAAGTAGGTTGGGGATGAGTTGCAGAGGCTTTAAAGGCCACACAGTTCTTCCTGTACTTGGTCCTGGAAGCAATAGGAGGCCAGTAGAGGTTACTGAGAAGAGGGATGACATAGTCAACCCTGTGCTTTAGGAAAAACAGCAGCTGTGAGGAGAGATAGAACTAAGAAGGGAGGAAGGATGGTTAAGAACAATTAGGAGACTATTGCAATAATACTGGCAAGAGGCTAGGAGGGCCTGAAATAGCATGGGGGCGCATGGGTGGAGGGAAGGATAACAAGTCCGCCCTTGGGGAGTTACCAAGATTTGGTAACTGATTGGATAGTGCGGAGAGAGTGAAGAGTCAAAGGATGATACCAAGGTGACAAACATAAGTGCCTGCAAGAAGGTCTCCTCAACAAAAATAGGAAAGTTCTGGAAAGGGGTAGGTTTGGAGAGAAAGATAAGGAGTTCCATTTTAGATATCTTAAGTTAGTACTACTTCCAGAACATACAGTTTAGAATAGCCAAAAGCTATTCAGCAAAACCAAATCAACACATCTAAAAAAATGTGCAGTGTTTCACATCCATAGATCCTGTTAAACTTGAAAATTTGGTTGAAGGAAACAACAGAGCTAGGTGATAGAAAAATCCATGTTGTTTATTATCTTCCCTTAAAGCATAACTAAGCTAGCTTACTTGTATGTACAAGGAGTCAGAGTATAAACTCTGGCTGCCTGAACAAAGCAACGAGAAAACTTATATACATTATTTTAGCAGAGCTAGCAAGCCTGTATGACCTCATTTTTTATGACCCCCATGTATGTTTAACCATGATACAGGAAGAAGATTTTCCTTAATTGAATAGAGTTGTAAAGGATGTTGACAAAAGTCAGTTGAAACTACAGCCCAGCGTCTCTGTGTCTCATTACATTCCGTAACATAGTATATACCTGTAGAATATGAAGCAAGGTAATCTCTCTTGGGGTTAGGGTAATGTCCTTAGGTTAGTCTAATCTGGCCTTGCTGACAGAGGTAAGGGTATTACCTGGGCAAACTTTTAGAGAGAACAAAGAAGCCCAGGTCCTGGATCTTCATCCAGTTACCCATTAATTCAGGCTCTGGGTCTGGTTGAAATAAGAAATGATATAAAATAGTATAATATTTTCCACAATCCCCATTTCTGCCAAAGAGTGGGGGGAGGTGCCTCCTCATTTGTTGTTCTTTACAAGTTAAGTGAAGGAACGAAGCTCTGGAGAGACAGTAGGCTTCTGGGTTCACCAGGACATGTGACATTTTAATCCATTATCATTTACCTGGTTCCTAAATTGGAAAAAGTTCAAGGTATTGGCATATCTACCCGATCAATCTCCACATCAGTTGTTGGCACTAGGCCACGGTGCTGAAGTTCAGAGGTTTGCAGCTTGGTCCTGTCCATCATCAATTTGAGCTTTTAGCACTTCTCTCTGTAAGGAGTCATCATAAGACCTCAGAAAAAATTGGGAAGCCCTGCCACTTGACAATGGATGGGAAATGATCCTGATAAAGGCACGAGACTTCCGTTCAGACAAACACATGATAATAATTGCAAACAGGATCCAAGATATCGAATCTAGCATGATACTTTCAGCTGTGGACGTTAGTCATGGGGCATACAACTTTACTGTATTTTTATTTAAATTCCTGGAGGTGAGCAAGCATAATATTGAAAGATTGTTTATAGACTTCTGGCCCCCAAATTTCCAAGTAATGATCTTAACTATATTTGCCCCTTATCCTAGGTCACAAACTCATTTTTTTCTAATAAATCTTTTATTTTTTCATGATAAAAATCTCTGTGTCTAGAAAAAAATCTACAAAACTCATAATTTTCTATTCTTTTATTTGCTTTTCTAAGGAGAATACAATTATGTACTTCTAACAGGAAAAAAAATATATGCTTGTGATACAAATTGTGGTAAATGTGCATTAATTATCTGGTGAGAAAGCTCTTAGATTTTACTTGTGAATCCATATGGCATCAAAATTTAATATAAAGTCACACTGAACTCCAGTTTAAAGATTGGCATTCCAATTGTGGTTCTCTTGTTAGTCACTACAAGGTGGAAGGCAAAGAATTTAACCTTTCTGTATTTTATTTTATATCTTCAATTGAAGAGCAGTGATAGTTGCCCCTGGGAATTCAATTTAAATCAGTTGACTTGAACCATTTCATAAGTGCCTGCTAAATAATGGGGACATAAAGGCAAAAAAAAGTCCTATTCTCCAGGAGGTTACCGTATACTTGGCCATACTGGTGTCTTTTAAAGATAACTGGTAAAGACACACACGCACACACCCCAGAACAAAGCAAAACAACCACCTTTCTGATTCCAGAAGAAAAACAAACATCTTAGTCCATCGTCCTACTTATATTTCTTTTTTAATTCCAATATTAGGAGCCATTTCCTAGTGGAATCTCATGGTCAGTAAGCAGAAATTTGAGAGACGTCCCAATTTAGCTATTAGATGTACACTCACCCAGAGGTGAGGGTGAGGTACTTCCCTCCCCCGGAGATACACATGTGCCATGTGCTGCTTGGACAATAGTTGTTCCTAAGACTTGTTCACTTCCCACTTTAAGCTCTAGCTTCACTATTATTATTCTGAACTGATAATAGCAGCACAGAAGTTAATGTTCACCCAAATCACAGATCACCAAATAGCTCAGTGCTCGAAGAACACAGAAATAAGTGGATCTGATCAGCTAATCTGGAGAATTTATCATTTCTTTTCCTTCTCAGCATGTGGTACCTCATGGCTATATTGAATTTTTCTAAAGGAAAAGAGCAAGTGCAAAGTAAGAAGGGGAAAAAAAAAGAAACAACTCGACAAAATCTGTTGCATTTTTAGAGACTGTCACCAGAGGGCATTTATGGATTAAGTCAGCACTGGTTTTCTGTACTTGGAAACACTGAGAAGCTTTTTCAGCTCTCTTGTGAAAACTTAAGAGTATTTGATGCATAAAAATGGAGAGGGGAAAATGAGAGCCTTTAATATAATTGTGTGTTAATTCTGTATGCAAGAAACTGGAGTATTAGATTTACTTTTTCCAAGATCTCTGGAAATTATTTCAGGGAAAAAAAGGTGTAGTCACTTAGAAATTTTGTTCCAAAACACTGAAATCCTAAAAATATTGTGTCAGTTTCTGCAGAAAAAAAATTCATCCATATTTTGTTTCTAACATTTGTTTACATGTTATCACAAAAACAAATATGTAAAATAAATTTTATTACTACCACTCAATAAAATGTAATTACTTTCTTAAAAAAAGATAGCTTCATCTTTTGTACTGAGAAACAAGCTAATTAATATTCCTGAGGAATTTTGAAAACAGGTGCCTTTCAGACAATACAATCATAAATGCTTTAATAAAATAATGAAATGCTTGGATGGATTATTAGAGAACAGATAAATTGACAGACTGGAGGAGATTCAGAGCTGGAGGGAGAAACAGCAAATGTGAAACACCTATTCTCAATAGGAGCATCTGATTGTTAAGTGATAAATGGAAAAGTCTCAGCGTGTTAAGAAGGACAAGGGAAAAGTCTATAATGTTTGTGAATTATAAATCCTAACTGTGCCTACTTAGCATCATTATTAGAGACCTGGGTGCTACTGTAGAGGGCATTTAGTTTAATTCTCTTATGATGGAATGAGGCTAAGGAAATGAAGTGACTTATCTAAGGGTCACGCTGGTAGCTGGGCCGGCGGTTTGGGGCCATGGCCTCTGACCCCTAAGATGGCATTCTTTCCACTGCATATCACCCTGCTTCCTTACCTTACTAAACCTTAAAGAAAATGTGAAAAGTTCAGTCAATGATCTGGATATTTCCAGATATCAGTACCATGTAAACAAAGCACAGGCCTAAGTGAACAAAGACTATAATGATATGGGTTTAGAGCTTGGAAGAGAACAGAGAGGCAATGAAGTCCAACTTGTAATTTTGGTTGTTGTTCAGTCATTTCAGTCCTGTCTGACTCTCCATGGCCTGATTTGAGGTTTTCTTGGTAAAATACCGGAGTGGGTTTGCTATTTCTTTCTTTAGCTTATTTGACAGATGAGGAACTGAGGCAAACATGGTTAACTGACTTGCCCAGGGTCACACAGCTAATGAAGAAAGCAAGACCAAGTGGTGTTAAGTGACTCGCCCCAGGTCACTTAGGTGGCCCAAGATAGGACTGACATTTGACCCAGGTCGCCTGAGTACAAACCCAGTGCTCAGTCTGCTATGCCCCACTGTCTCCCTAAAATATGTCTTGGTGGTAAGAATGTTTCTGACTGATGTCTACAAGTTCATGAAGGGATTGATTTGGAATAAAAATCTTCTGGCCAAGGATTGACCAACAGACTGACACTTTAAAGCTCTATATTACTGTTACAGAAGGATCCTTAACAATGATTTAATCTAAAGTCTTTAGTTTGTAGATGAAAATACTAAGACCTGAAGATTTAAGTGCATTGTGTTAGGCAAAGATGTCAACCATGCACCTCACAGCTCTCTGAGTGCGGCCGAACCAGATTAAAATGTACTTGGGAAATATTGGGCAAATAATAAAAATACAGAAAAATGTAGGTAATATTAATATGTGTTTTTCTAAGTTAGTATGAGCCCCACAGGCATCCTTATGTATGGTATAGTGGTCCCCATTTCTATTTGAGTTTGGCATCAGTGTTCTAAGTTAATAGAGTTACTTAATATTTTTAAAAGATTTTTATTGATATCTTTTTATATTTACCTCACCTAGATTTTCCTGTCTGGCCTTTTCTCCCTCCCAGAGATTTTCCTTGTTTTAAAAAAGGTATTTTTTAAACATAAACAGGAAGAGAAAATTCAGCAAAACCAAATCAACACATCTAAAAAAATGTGCAGTGTTTCACATCCATAGATCCCCATTTCTGCCAAAGAGTGGGGGGAGGTGCCTCCTCATTTGTTGTTCTTTACAATTTTGCAACATCCATTTTTAAAATTATTTTGTAATTTTTTCCATTTACATCGTTGTAGACATCGTTTAGATTATTTTCTTAGTTCTGTTTACTTTGCCTCAGCTGGTTTGTCTTTGCCTGATTCTCTGTATTCATCGTATTCACCATTTCTTACAACACATTAATATTTCATTACAGTCATGAAATACATTTTTTTCTAGAAATTTTGGCCTTTGCTGCCACAAAATATGTTGCTATAAATATTTCATTTTAAATGAATCCTTTGTTTGTTAATGGCCCCCTTGGGGTACATGCCTAGCATTGTAAGATCTGGGTCAAAAAGTATGGCTAGTTTAGCCAGTTTATTTTATTAATTCCAAATTACTTTCCATAATGGTTAACAGTTCCACCAATTATGCATTAGTTTGCCTTCAACACTTCTCATCTTTTGTCATCTTTGATCTTTACAGAGTTGTTTTGATTTTAATTTCTCATGTTAGCAGTATCTGGAGTATTTTTCTATGATTGCTAATCATTTGCAATTCTTTTGAGAAACATATGTTCATATCCTTTTACCATTTATCAATTGGGGAATGGCTCTTGATTCTTTGGGTTTCTATTGTTTGTCTATGTATCATGGATACCAAGCTTTTAACAAAGATATTTAATACATAAATTTTGTTCCTAGTCAACTACTTCCCTTCTTATTCTAGGTATATTAATTTTGTTTGTGCAAAAACCTTCCCACTTCCAGTAATCAAAAAATATCTACTTATCTTTTGAAATTACTAATATCCTTTGTTTTGTTAAGAATTCATGTACTTCCCTCAGCTATTAAAGGTACAGTTATGCCTTCCATATCCTGGGGGTTAGTGGTATGGTGACTCTGTGATCTGGAAAATCCATGTAAATTGTTTGGCCTTCCCTTCATACCAGAGAAGAAGTCTGAATTATTATGGCATTAAAAGATAAATATATTGGTATTATACAATATCTACATATATTTTATGCATTTCTCAGTTTCTAACTTTTTTCTTTGTTGTCTGCGGCTTCTGCAAAACTCCCCCAAAATTCCCATTTAATTTCTTATGCCAGCCATGAAATACTGAAACTGCAGTGTGGAAGGGATAACTGTGTAGGATCTGAACTCCTCATGTGCAGCTAGGTGATATTAAAGTTAAGCCCAGAACACCAAATTAAAATTAGCATGGAGGTTTTCCTATTATATTATATTTATTCAAGGGAATTTGTAGAAGTCGTCTGGCTCAATATAACTCAGGATGACACGGTGGAGATTTCAGGATAGGGTTTATGATTCACTATGATCAATGCAATCGACTAGAAAACAGCGACCAAGACTAGTAGGTACAGGTTCCCTGCTCCCAAGGAGCTCCTTGGTAAAATGAACACCAGAGAGTCTGATCCCATTACATTGAGGACTAGACTTGGAGTTAAGGCCTGATTTCAGCAGCCACCAAACAGACTTACTAGCTTTGTGCCCCTGAACAATGTCTTTGAGCCTCAGTTTTGTCATCAATAGAATGTGGTAATAAATGTAGAGCTTCTCTCACAGAGTTATTCTGAGGCTCAAATGAGATGATGTATTGAAAGCACTTGATGAATATTATATAAATGTCAGTTACTATTATCAAAATTTGCACTTGAAGATAATATTTAAATTTAGTTATGCATTATTCCTTGTAATGAGCTATTTTACTTTAAATTAAGGTTCCTTAACCTTTTTTGCACATCAAGGACCCCTTTGGTAGTGTGGAGAAGCTTAGAGACACCTTCTAAAAATAATGTTTTCAAATGCATAAAATAAAGCACACAGGATTATAAAGGAAACTACTTATAATGAAACAGCTATAAAAATATTTTAAAATCTATGGGTCTCATGTTAAGAATACTTACCTAATACTCTTCAAGCAATACCACTACTAGGTATGTATCCCAAACAGATTTTTTAAAAAAGGAAAAGGACCTATATGTACAAAAAAATTATAGTAGCTCTTTTTGTGGTGGCAAAGAATTGGAAATTGAGAGGATGCCTATCAATTGGGAAATGGTTGAACAAGTTATGGTATCTAATTGTGATGGAATACTATTGTGCCATAACAAATGATGAGCAAAATGCTTTCAGAAAAACCTGGAAAGACTAATATGAGCTGATGCAAAGAGAAGTGAGCAGAACCAGGAGAATATTATACACAGTAACAGCAACATGGTATGATGATCAGCTGTGAATGACTTAGCTGTTCTCGACAATGTAATGATCTAAGACAATTCTGATTCTCGATGCAAAAATACCATCCACCTCCAGTGTAAACTGATGCAGTATGAATGCAGATCGAAGCATACTTGTAAAATTTTTCTTGGATTTTGGTTTTGTTTTCATCTGTGTTTTCTTTTACAACATGACTAACATGGAACTGTTTTACATGATGGTACATGTGTATAACCTATATCAAATTGTTTGCCTTCTCAATGAGTGGGTAGGTGAGGGAAGGAGGAATTTGGAACTCAAAATTTAAAAAAAAATTAAAAATTGTTTTTGCATGTAATTGGAAAAAATATTAAAAGAATACCTGCATAAAACTTGTCTAAACATAGTAGTTGAAAGGATCAGTTTTTAAAAGAAAAAATGATAGATTTTTATGAGTAATGAGGAATGCCACAGTATAGTAGGATTTTAAGCATGAAGAGACCTCAGTTCATTTAGTCCAAGACCTTGTTTAAATGATGAAATCAAGGACTAAAGAGACTAAGGGACTTGCCCATGATCATACAGCCCCATCAGGTTGCTGAGGTTGATTTCTCTTCTTCCTGACAAGGCTAACACCTCTATATGCAACCTCATTCTCAACTCTCTTCTCTGACAGATTGACTCTAATATTTCCCCATATTCTCTTTAATCTTCAATCTCTAGTGATTTAATGGTTCCTTTCATTATGCCTATCAACATACTCATAGCTCTCTGATTCTCAAGAAGACAGTGGTTTGATCTGACCATTCCTGCTAGCTATTATCTGGTATCTTTTCTACCCTTTGTGGCTAATCTGGAGAAAGTTGTCTACATTGAGTTCTCCTCTAGTTCTCCTCTAACTCTCTTCTAAAACTTCCGTAACCCATCTTCAGACATCATTCAAATGAATTTGTCCTATCCAAAGTTAAGAATGAGCTTAGTTTCCAAATCTAACAGTCTTTGACACTGTAAGTCTGCACTTACATAATCCTCTCCCCTCCCCTACCCTCCTCTCCTCTCTCTCTCCCCCATTTCTCTGTCTCTCTTTTCCCTCTCTCTCCTCTCTCTCCCCCCTCTCTCCCTCCCTCCCCTTGTTCTCCTTCCATCTGTCCAACTTCTCCTTCACTGACACCTTTGCTGGCTCTTCATTGAGGTCAAGCAAGGGATTTTCTAGGTGTGTGCTGAAAAATGTTAATAAGCAGTTCTCTAATACACTAGACACACTTAGAAGTTTGATTTGTGTTATTAATTTTTCCACTACTTTCCTAATTTGAGACAAAGAATAAATCAAGCCCAAATAAATCAAGCCCTGATTTATATGGTAAAAGTGGTCACATTGAAAATTTAACTGTCACATCTCATTTGCCTATTTGACTTGGCTCCAGTACACTCCTGACAAAGCCCTGTCTTGGACACTTTTCTCTTTTCTCTTCATAATATCTCACTTGGTGATCTCATCAGCGCCCATGGATTCAATTATCATCTCTGTGCTGGTGTCTCTATTTACATAGTCCAAGTTTCTCTCCTGAGCAACAGTCTTTGGTCATCTCGAACTCTTAGATCTCCTGTAGGCATCTCTAACTCAATATGAAAACTCATTACCTCAGACCTTCCCCCTCCTGATTTTCTCTATTACTATTGAGGGTACCACTAGCCTTCCAGTCACCCAGGCTTATGAACCACAGTGTCATTGATGACCCCTCACCCTCAGTCACTACACATGTCTTCTCATTGTTCAGTTGTTTCGCTGTTGTGTCCAACTCTTTGTGACCCCATATTTCAACAATCCGGCTAGTAGCTGCTGTGGGGGTGAAAGACCAACACAAGCCCAACAACAAGCACGCTATCAGCATGCTGCAAAAGCCCAGATTATTTTGATCTGCTTTACTAAGGAAAGCAACATTGACTTCCGGGGGCGGAGCCAAGATGGTGGCTGGAAAGCAGTGAGCTCCCCGCCAAGTCCCTCCAAAAACCTATAAAAAATGGCTCTGAACCAATTCTAGAACTGCAGAACCCACAAAACAGCAGAGGGAAGCAGGGCTCCAGCCCAGGACAGCCTGGATGGTCTCTGGGTGAGATCTATCCCACATGGAGCAGGGAGCTGGGAGCAAAGCAGAGCCCAGCATGAGCTGCTCGGACCAACCAGACCAGGAGCCGGGAGGAGCGGGCCCTAGCGCCCTGAATCAGTGAGCTCAGGCAGTTCCCAGACTTCTCAACCCACAAACACCAAAGACAGAGGAGAAGGTTAGAGGGAAAAGCTGCAGGATTGGAAGGAGTTCCTGGTTCGGCCACAGCCCCCAGGGCGGACGTGGGGCAGCTAAAGCTGCTGTGGCTTCTGGCCCCAGGCCCACCTGGTGGGAGGAATTAAGTGGTGGATCAGAGCAGGAGTGCACAGCCTGCTGAAGATCTAAGCCCAGTCTGGGTTGGAGGTTCTTGGGGAAGGAGGAGTGCTGGTATGGCAGAGCTGGCACATTCCCCCCAAACATGGAACATAGAACTCTTTAGTCTACAAGCAGTCATACCCCGCTGAAAAACACAAGGGTCAAGTTAGTTGGTTGGGAATATAGCTAGGCAGCAAAAACACACCCAGATTCAGTCTCAGACTTTGGATTCCTTCTTTGGTGACAAAGAAGACCAAAACATACAGCCTAAAGAAGTCAACAAAGTGCAAGAGCCTACACCAAAGGCCTCCAAGAAAAACATGAACTGCTCCCAAGCCATGGAAGAGCTCAAAAAGGATTTGGAAAAGCAAGTTAGAGAAGTAGAGAAAAAATTGGGAAGAGAAATGAGAAGGATGCGAGAAAACCATGAAAAACAAGTCAATGATTGCTAAAGGAGACCCAAAAAAATACCAAAAAATACACTGAAGAAAACAATACCTTAAAAAATAGACTAACTCAAATGGCAAAAGAGCTCCAAAAAGCCAATGAGGAGAAGAATGCCTTGAAAAGCAGAATTAGCCAAATGGAAAAGGAGGTCCAAAAGACCACTGAAGAAAATACTAACTTAAAAATTAGATTGGAACAAGTGGAAGCTAGTGACTTTATGAGAAATCAAGATATTATAAAACAGAACCAAAGGAATGAAAAAATGGAAGACAATGTAAAATATCTCATTGGAAAAACCACTGACCTGGAAAATAGATCCAGGAGAGATAATTTAAAAATTATAGGACTACCTGAAAACCATGATCAAAAAAAGAGCCTAGATATCATCTTTCAAGAAGTTAACAAGAAGAACTGCCCTGATATTCTAGAGCTACAGGGCAAAATAGAAATTGAAAGAATCCACCAATCACCTCCTCAAATCGATCCCAAAAAGAAATCTCCTAGGAATATTGTCGCCAAATTCCAGAGCTCCCAGATCAAGGAGAAAATACTGCAAGCAGCCAGAAAGAAACAATTTGAGTATTGTGGAAACACAATCAGAATAACCAAAGATCTGGCAGCTTCTAAATTAAGAGATTGAAGGACTTGGAATAAGATATTCCGGAGGTCAATGGATCTAGGATTAAAACCTAGTATCACCTACCCAGCAAAACTGAGTATCATGCTCCAAGGCAAAATATGGATTTTCAATAAGATAGAGGACTTTCAAGCTTTCTCAGTGAAAAGACCAGAGCTGAATAGAAAATTTGACTTTCAAACACAAGAATCAAGAGAAGCATGAAAAGGTAAACAAGAAAGAGAAATCATAAGGGACTTACTAAAGTTGAACTGTTTTGTTTACGTTCCTACATAGAAAGATTATGTGTATGATTCATGAGACCTCAATATCATAGTAGCTGAAAGGAATATGCATATATATGTTTATGTGTGTGTATATATATATATGTATATATATATATCTATATATCTAAGTGAATGTGCATGTATGTATATATGTATGTGTATATATAGAGAGAGAAAAAGAGAGAGAGTGGACACGGGGTGAGTAGAAGGTGAAGGGAAGATATCTAAAATAAATAAAATCAAATTAAGGGATGAGAGAGGAATATATTGAGAGAGGGAGACAGGGAGACATAGAATGGGGTGGATTATCTCGCATAAAGGTGGCAAGAGGAAGCAGTTCTGTGGGAGGCGGGGAGAGGGCAGGTGAGGGGAAATGAGTGAATCTTGCTCTCTTCAAATTTGGCCTGAGGAGGGAATACCATACATACTCAATTGGGTATCTTACCCCACAGGAAAGAAGAAGGAACAAGATAAAAAAAAGGGGGGAATGATGGAGGGGAGGGCAGATGGAAGTGGAGGTAATCAAAAACAAACACTTTGCAAAGGGGACTGGGTCAAGGGAGAAAATTCAATAAAGGGGCTTGGGTTGGGAAGGAGCAAAATGTAGTTAGTCTTTCACAACATGAGTACTGTGGAAGGGTTATACATAATGATACAATGTGGCCTATGTTGAATTGCTTGACTTCTTAGGGAGGGTGGGTGGGAAGGGAAGAGGGGAGAGAATTTGGAACTCAAAGTTTTAAAAACAGATGTTCAAAAACAAAAAAAAAAGTTTTTGCATGCAACTAGAAAATAAAATACACAGGCAATGGGGCATAGAAATTTATCTTGCCCTACAAGAAAGGAAGGGAAAAGGGGATGAGAGGGGAGTGGGGTGACAGAAGGGAGGGCTGAATGGGGAACAGGGCAACCAGAATATACGTCATCTTGGAGTGGGGGGGAGGGTAGAAACGGAGAGAAAATTTGTAATTCAAACTCTTGTGAAAATCAATGCTGAAAACGAAATATGTTAAATAAATAAATTTTAAAAAAATTTTTTAAAAAAGGAAAGCAACATTAAGGGGTTAGCAAGCTTACTTTAATTCAGCATACAAATACCATTCACTTAGTTCAGGGGAAAAAGCCAGCACACTGAACTTCGGAGCAAATACAAACAAATTACAAACATCGACAAACAGAACAAGTGCAATTGATAGTTACCAACATCTAGGTTCAGCCTGGGAGCTCCTAACAAGGGCTGGCCCAGAGTCACATGTGCCACCATAGCTGTGGGTCAGAGCTCCAAAAAAGACAAAGCCAACCCCTGGTTTTGTATCTTTTTCAGCGACAAGGGTGAGTCACACATGCGACTCACCCACGTGACCTAAAATCGGCACAAAGAGGTGACTTAAACGCACGTGGTCTAAAAGCCTCTGATGTCCCAAACATGTCACTCAAACTCACATGTAAACTAGGCCCTCCCCTGAGGCAAGGAGGTCACCAAAGACTCTCAAACTAATCAAGGAAACAAAGGCCAAACTCATCAAGGGCACTTGGTTGAACTGAGTGCTAAGAGCCCATTTTGTTTACCAACACAGTTTGGGGAGAAGGAGACATCCCCAAGAAGAACCCTATTTGTTTGTTTGTTAGCTTTAGGACTTTACAAACTAAAGTATGCCCATGTCTGAGGGTAATGGAAAAAGCCTGCAATGGCAGTGTGATGCTCAAGAAGTACTTTATGAGTATGAGCTAAAGAGATTAACTTGTTTTGACCTAGGGGTGAACATTTGAATTATAAACAAATATTTGGGAATGTCACTGAATAATATGTTTTGCTTTGTTGTGAATGATATGTTTTAGTTTCCTGTGTAATTGGATTACAATGTATATTGGGTCTATTTTGTTCTGGGATCCATGGCTGATTTGATTATGTATAGTGGAAGAAGGGGTGGAATGTGTTGGTAAACAAAATGGGCTCTTAGCACATTAGTGAGTTTGAGTGACATGTTTGGGACATCAGAGGCTTTTGTTATTTGGAATTTTTTTATTATTATTTAATATATTTAATTTTCAGCATTGATTTTCACAAGAGTTTGAAATACAAATTTTCTCCCCATTTCTACCCTCCCCCCAACTCCAAGATGGTGTATATTCTGGTTGCTCTGTTCCCCAGTCAGCCCTCCCTTCTGTCACCCCACTCCCCTCCCATCCCCTTTTCCCTTTCTTTCTTGTAGGGCAAGATAAATTTCTATGCCCCATTGCCTGTGTATCTTATTTTCTAGTTGCATGCAAAAACTTTTTTTTTTGTTTTTGAACATCTGTTTTTAAAACTTTGAGTTCCAAATTCTCTCCCCTCTTCCCTTCCCCACCCACCCTCCCTAAGAAGTCAAGCAATTCAACATAGGCCACATGCGTATCATTATGTATAACCCTTCCACAACACTCATGTTGTGAAAGACTCACTATATTTTGCTCCTTCCTAACCTATCCCCCTTTATTGAATTTTCTCCCTTGACCCTGTCCCCTTTCTAAAGTGTTTGTTTTTGATTACCTCCACCCCCATCTGCCCTCCCTTCTATCATCCCCCCCTTTTTTATCTTCTTCTTCCTCCTTTTTTCCTGTGGGGTAAGTTACCCAATTGAGTATGTATGGTATTCCCTCCTCAGGTCAAATCTGATGAGAGCAAGATTCACTCATTCCCCCTCACCTGACTTCTCTTCCCTTCCTACAAAACTGCTTTTTCTTGCCACCTTTATGCGAGATAATTTACCCCATTCTATCTCTCCCTATCTCCCTCTCTCAATATATTCCTCTCTCATCCCTTAATTTGATTTTATTTCTTTTAGATATCTTCCCTTCATCAACAGTTCAACTTTAGTAAGTCCCTTGCAATTTCTTTTTCTTGATTACCTTTTCATGCTTCTCTTGATTCTTGTGTTTGAAAGTCAAATCTTCTATTCAGCTCTGGTCTTTTCACTGAGAAAGCTTGAAAGTCCTCTATTTTACTGAAAATCCATATTTTGCCTTGGAGCATTATACTCATTTTTGCTGGGTAGGTGATTCTTGGTTTTAATCCTAGCTCCATTGACCTCCGGAATATCTTATTCCAAGCCCTTCGATCTCTTAATGTAGAAGCTGCTAGATCTTGGATTATTCTGATTATGTTTCCACAGTACTCAAATTGTGTCTTTCTGGCTGCTTGCAGTATTCTCTCCTTGATCTGGGAGCTCTGGAATTTGGTAACAATATTCCTAGGAGTTTTCTTTTTGGGATTTATTTGAGGAGGCAATCTGTGCATTCTTTCAATTTCTATTTTGCCCTGTGGCTCTAGAATATCAGGGCAGTTCTACTTGACGATTTCTTGAAAGATGATATCTAGGCTCTTTTTTTGATCATGGCTTTCAGGTAGTGGATTAATTTTTAAATTATCTCTCCTGGATCTATTTTCCAGGTCAGTGGTTTTTTCCAATGAGATATTTTACATTGCCTTCCATTTTTTCATTCCTTTGGTTCTGTTTTATAATATCTTGATTTCTCATAAAGTCACTAGCTTCCACTTGCTCCAATCTAATTTTTAAGGTAGTATTTTCTTCAGTGGTCTTTTGGACCTCCTTTTCCATTTGGCTAATTCTGCCTTTCAAGGCATTCTTCTCCTCATTGGCTTTTTGGAGCTCTTTTGCCATTTGAGTTAGTCTGTTTTTTTAAGGTGTTGTTTTCTTCAGTGTATTTTTTGGTAGTTTTTTTGGGTCTCCTTTAGCAAGTCATTGACTTGTTTTTCATGGTTTTCTCGCATCCTTCTCATTTCTCTTCCCAATTTTTCCTCTACTTCTCTAACTTGCTTTTCCAACTCCTTTTTGAGCTCTTCCATTGCCTGAGACCAGTTCATATTTTCTTGTACGCTTTTGTTGTAGGCTCTTTGACTTTGTTGGCTTCTTCTGGCTGTATGTTTTGGTCTTCTTTGTCACCAAAGTAAGATTCCAGACTGAGACTGAATCTGGATGCGTTGTCGCTGCCTGGCCATATTCCCAACCAACTAACTTGACCCTTGAGTTTTTCAGCAGGGTATGACTGCTTGTAGACTAAAGAGTTCTATGTTCCATGCTTGGGGGGATGTGCCAGCTCTGCCACACCAGCACTCCTCCTTCTCCAAGAACCCCCAACCCAGACTGGACTTACATCTTCAGCAGGCTGTGCACTCCTGCTCTGATCCACCACTTAATTCCTCCCACCAGGTGGGCCTGGGGCCTGAAGCAACTGCAGCTGTAGTTCTGTAGCTGTCCCCAGGGCGGTAGCCGGAACCCGCTTCACCCAGCTCCTGGTCTGGTTGGTGTGCTGCCCACGCTGGGCTCTGCTCTGCTCAGCTCTGCTCCCAGCAGAGGATAGACCTTACCCAGAGACCATCCAGGCTGTCCTGGGCTGGAGCCCTGCTTCCCTCTGCTCTTTTGTGGGTTCTGCAATTCTAGAATTGGTTCAGAGCCATTTTTTATAGGTTTTTGGAGGGACTTGGTAGGGAGCTCATGCTAGTCCCTGTTTTTCAGCCACCATCTTGGCTCCGCCCCCCGACATCAGAGGCTTTTAGACCACGTGGGTTTAAGTCGCCTCTTTGTGATGATTCTAGGTCACGTGGGTGAGATTCACCCTTGACCCTGAAAAAGATATAAAACCAGGGCTTGGCTTTGTCTTTTTCGGAGTTCTGACCCACAGCCATGGTGGCATGTGTGACTCTGGGCCAGTCCTTGTTGTGAGCTCCTTGGCTGAACCTAGATGTTGGTAACTACGAATTATATTCAGTCTGTCTGTTGATTTTTGTAATTTGTTTGTATTTTGCTCTGAAGCTCAGGGTGCTGGCTTTTCCCCTGAACTAAGTGAATGGTATTTGTATGCTGAATTAAAGTAAGCTTTTCAAACACTTAACATTGCTTTCCTTAGTAAAGCAGATCAAAAGAACCTGGGCTTTGGCAGCATTCTTTTTGTTGGGCTTGTGTTGGTTTTTTACCCCCACAGCAGCTGCTAGCCGGATTGTTGAAACACCCTATTTGGCAAAAATACTGGAGTGGTTTTCCATTTCCTTCACAAAAGTGACTTACCTAGGGTCAAACAACTAGTAAGTATCTGAGGGTGCATTTGAACTTGGGTCTTCCTGACTGCAGGCCCAGCACTCTAACCATTGTGACATCTAGCTGTCCTTCCATATATCTAGTCCCTTGTCAAATCTTGTCATTTCCAACTTCACAACAGCTCTCAGCTATTTGCCACTCACTCCATTCACACAGCTAACAGCCTAGTTCAAGTCCTCATCACCTCTTAACTTGACTATTGCAATAGCAAACCAAGTAATTAGTGGCTCTGCTTCAAATCTCTGCATTCTAATCTGTCCCCCCTGCTGTTGCCAGAGTAATTATTCTAAACTTTAGGACTGGCTGTGTCAACTCCCTGCTCAGGAAGCTCCAGTCACTGCCGTTTACTTCTCTGATTAAATAGAAACTCCTATATTTGTCATTGAAAGTGTTTAGAACCTGTTTTCCTCCTTCCTACCTTTCCAGACCTCTTACCTTTTATTCTCCACATGCTCTATGATTCAGGTACTTTGGCCTCCTGGCTGCTCCTCAAATAGGCCAGTCCATTGCTATCATTCCTCTTTTGTATTGGCTATCCCCCATTCCTGGAACTCTGCCTCTTCAGTTTCCTTGGCTTTCCTTGGGATATAGCTCAAATCTTTCCTTTTGTAAGAGGCATTTCTCAGTCTTCCTCTGCCCCATCCGCTAACACTGCCCTCTCCTCTCAGATTATGCTCTATATTCTCTCTCTCTATTTTGTATGTATATAAATCTTTCCCCCATAAGAATGGGAACTACTTGAAAGCAGAGACAGTGTTTTTGCCAAGTGCTTGGCGTGTCTAGCACATAGTAAGTGCTTAATGAAAGCTTGTTGACCACTGCCTATTTTTTTACCCCTTAAGTAATATTTTTAACTTTGGATTTTATTAAAATGCAAGAGCTAAAGATGGCTGACTACATTTGGTCAGCTACTCTATACTGCATTGGACCGTTTGGTGTCACTTTGGATTGTTAGCACACAAGTGACTGAAAGATAATGAAAACTGAAATGCTTTGTCTAAATTAGAACTTTTGCCATTCAAAGAATGGTGAGAATGGAAACGTCTGCTTTGAAATAGAATGTTGTGAAATTCCTAGCTTTGGTCATCTGATGCTTGGTAACTTTTTGTGAAAGATGACTCAGTTTTATAACCAAGTTATAGAAAGATTCCAAGCAGATAATTCAATTGTTGGAAATTTTAAAATCTGTAGTAATATTGTTGGAATTGTGTGTGATCCTTTCCCAGATTCTTATTCCTCTCTATTCCCCTTCCCATTGGTTTAGAAGCTTTGTATTTGGGTGGCCTAAATTAATAAGGCCTCTTAAAGACTGTTGGGGTGGACCATTCTAAAGACTCTAGAGCAAAAATCTTTAAATTACATTTCAGATTCATTTCCCCAATTTCCTTTACCTTTATCCTCTGCCCCAGCCTAATGGTATTAATATAAATAAACATGGATTGATAAGAACAAGTGACGGACAAGTCTGATTACCAAGCCCATGATTTCATTGATTTAGGAGACTCTAAGTGTAGAAATTCTCTCTGCTGATCCAAATGGGTAACTTGTCTGTGACTTATAGTCTTAAACAGAACCAAAAAGTTAAGTGATTTTCCTATGGTTACCTACTTAGTACTTGAACCCCAGTCTTCTTGACTCCGAGGTTTCTATTTGCTGCAATACTTTGCCTCTTGAAGACAAGCATGGAAGAGAGGTATCAATGATTGCAGCCTCATTAGAAAAATAACATGTTAACTTGTCAGTTATCTGAAAATAAATTATGTCATTTTTGTGAGCATATTCAACTTCTATAATATTAATAGGTATCCTTTTTATAAAACTCTTTAGAGTTTACAAAGGTTTGCATTACCAGATTGCAGGTAAACCTGAAGCTCTCTTAAGTGCCTGTAAACCAGTGAGGGTGTTTTTGAGAAATTGTGGTTACATAGGTGGAAGAAATAAGAAGCCAGGAAAAACAGGGATGTTGACCCTGGAGATGGATGGGATTGTCAGATTCTCAGACACAGTTTGCCGGTCCACAATGTATTTGGATCTAAAAATATTTTTCTTTCACTTGCATATACTTTTTGTAACTTTATTCTAATTCTCCAATTCTATCAATTTCTAATATTTCTTTGGTTTTAACTAATAATTAGCTTTAAAATGCAAATATGTCTGGGAAGTAATGGGTTATCAGTCATTAACTCCATGGTAAGAATTAGTTTGAGCAAATATAATATTTTGATCAGCTAGATGGATCTAGGAGAGTTTCTGTTGGGAAAAAGTAAATAAGTAATATTGGATCGTGGAGTACTTTCAGGGGAGAGATAGGTAGACAAAGTAGGGCAGGTCATCCCTCTGCTGTTGTAGAGATTAGTGGAATGGGTCAACCAAAGTTGAACAAGGCAAGTGGCAAGTGAATGGATGAAGAATTTCTACTATTTAAAATTTTTATTTGGAGTCAAGACAAATTGAAAGATGGATCCAATAAATGGTAAATCTTTAGGAAATTCATGGAAGGTACTAAATGTATGCTTTCTTTAATTATTAAAATGTAGATGAGAAAATCACATCAAAGTGTGTTTTTGATTGCCTGATTATCACAATCTGAAGTATCCTTTTCACATCCTGGGGTTTGTTTATGGAAAAACTTGGCTTTTCAGGCACAAAATGCCTTTTTCAAGTACTTTGTATAGTAAATCTTTGCCTGAATAGATACCATTAGTGTATAGATGATAGTCAAACATGTTATCATTCTACATATGGTTAGATTCCACTGCATTTGGCAATAGGAAGTTGTTTCTAGATGTCAAAAATTAGGCATTAATTCTGGCTTATGAAACATCTCTCAATTATTGTGTGGTTTGTCATGTACTTCTGGTATCAGAAAGTCTATGCTAAATTAGACCTAGTGTTTTCCCTTTACTAGCCACTGAAATTGCTTCAGATAACGTGTTCAAATTTTAGGTGAAATTTTCATGATTCCATCTGTTTTGTTGGGTTGGTGCCCTAAATATGGTCCTGGGAGTATTTGAATGATTTTTTTCTATTGGATTCAATTGGGAACTCTTATATTTTTCATTCCTCATTACTTATGGCTGTACTCCAGCTTGTATTTCTGCATCCTCTAGTTCATTATCAATTGGGTCCTCTTCATGTTGAATCATATTTGTCTTTTAAAAAAAATCCCTGATAATAACAACTTATTTCAGGATACAGTCTCCCTCTTCCTCTCCCGTTCCCTCTCCATATACATATATACACACACACATGTATATATACACATATATGTATATACACACATATATATGAACATATATGCGTGTTTACCTTTTCTACCCTCTCCTCTTTTTTTCCTTCCTTCCAGCAACAAAGGATGTTTAGCTGTAAAATTATGGTTTGTTGCCAAATATCTACTTTCATCTCAGTTTCCCCTTGGATGGTGGAGCAATAACAGTATATCAGCTTTTGCTCATCTCCATTACCCATTTAATGTGCTGTCCAGGCAATTCTGTTCTAGTAGTTATTTGAATTCCATCAGCTCAGGTACTCAGAGTGGTTCTGTCTCATCGATCTGAAGTGCTCCTTAAATTCTCAAGGTCCTGAAAAAGAGTGATGCCTCACTCAGCTTTTCCCAGTGTGAGTAAAAGGAGCATTAGTCACAACTGGGAAACTTTCTCAGTGCAGAAAAATTAAAAACTCCATGAAGACTTTAGATAAGAATGCTAGCTGGTAATCCTCTTCTGACATATCTCAAATTGCTGATGTCTTGAGTAAACCTGTATTACTCTCTGTTAGACCGTGGGCTTCTTGAGGACAGGGGCTGTCTTTTGCCTTTCTTTGTATCCTCAGCACTTGGCACAGTGCCTGTCACATAAATATTTATTGATTAGCTGACTCTTTTTAAAAATAGTTTTTTTTAATTCCTCAGGACAATGTAGTTTTACTATGAGACAATGCGTCCTTATTAATTTCAATAACTTACTTTGAGAATAGAAATCTCCAGACAGTTTCATATCTAGAAGTACTGCCTTCTGAATAGATATCAAAGAATGGTAGAATGGTACTCAGTTCTTTTGCATTTTGAAAAATAAAAAGCCACATATAAATACTATAAACTATAATAATTATTGAGATTCCCAACTTATTATAAGATGTAAAGCCACCTAATGACTGAGATAACTTTTATGGTCCTCCGTCTTCATATCTGTTTAAGGTTCTCTACTGAACCTCTGTTGCACACTTATTGATCTGTTCTGCGTAGGGTGTTGATTCCAACACCTTAACCCACTTAACTCAATAGTCAAATAGCTATGTAGGAAAACTTTTTAAAAATCTCATTTCAATCTCTTGTTAATTTTAATAATAGTCAAATGTAAGGTCAATCAGAATGTCTTGGTCTATTGTTATGTACCAATGCATTTTTAATTTTGGGCATAATTTTGAGTTTTTGTTAGTCTAATCTTGAGAAACACCAACAGATATGAACATTCCCATACACAAAGAAGAGAAAAAGAAGATTGTATAAGAAACCACAAATATCTTTACATGCAACTTCCCATGTTAATTTCAAAGCTGCCCTGTTTGTGTTTCTATTGGAACATCCTTCTGTTCACTTCTATGCATTTAAAAATGCTTCAAAGATACTCTTTTCTTGATTTTCTCCTCATTTTGGGCATCAGTACTACTACTAATTTCCTCCACTCTCAACCTCCTTCCAACATAAAAACCCTCCCTCCTAACTAAGCATAATAAAAATAAAAACCCTCCTTCCTAAATAAGATGGTCAAGGAAAGAAATAGACAAATTATGCATATTTCAAATTGTATGTCCCATTCTGCACCTTCAATCTATCAGCTTCCTGTCAGGGAGAGAACAGTATGCTTCTTTATGAATCCTTTGGACTTGTGGTTGGTCATTGCATTGATAACAGTTCTTAAGCCTTTCAAAGTTGTTTTTCTTTATATAGTTACAGTCACATAAGTTGTTCTTGTTTTGCTTACTATATTCATCATCAGTTTTTCTAAATGCATCATTTTTGTCATTGATTACAGACTATTAATATTACATTATCATAGTTTGTAATTCTTCACTAAAATAAAAAGTACTACTATGAATATTTTTGGGCATATGAGTCTTTTCTCTCTTTCTTTTATCTTTTTAGGGTATATGTCCTATAGTGGTATTGTTTGGGTCAAAAAAGCATGCACTGTTTAGTGTTTCTTTGGGTTTAACTCCAAATTGCATTCCAGAGCGGTTAAACCATTTCAGTTTCACTAGCAGTACACTAGTATCCCTAGACTATCAGATTTTTTTTTTGTTTCATAGATATTTCATTAAAATTTCTCTTTCTGTCTTTTCTTGCTAGATTTTGAAAAACTAATAGTTTGGAGACATTCATTTTATATCACATTATTTTCATGAAGTTATTCTATCAAGAATTTTACTTAATTCTCTCTGGTAATCTCAGAAGGAGACCATCTATCATTTGCTTCTTTTTTGCAAGTGCTTATTCCTGCAACTTCTTTTTCTTGTCTTATTGCTACAGTTAGCATTTCTCAAAGTGTATAAGAAATAATGGTAGCAGCAATGTTCACAATTGGTTTTACCTCTGATCTTATTGGAAAGGCTTCAAAGGACTTTAATGTAGTATTAGGGACGTTATTTCTGATCCAAATATGACAGAAATCATAACATGTATAGACCAATACGAGTCTAAATACAATCTAAAGAATTCAGGCATCCTTCATTTAATTCATACAGTAGGCAAATAACTTTT
Organism: Trichosurus vulpecula; assembly: GCF_011100635.1. NCBI lineage: Eukaryota > Metazoa > Chordata > Mammalia > Diprotodontia > Phalangeridae > Trichosurus > Trichosurus vulpecula. The sequence continues at coordinate 264,167,970 of NC_050580.1, read as the reverse complement.
TCCCATGTTTTGTGTCCCCCAGACCCCCTAAATAAATAACCAAATCTGCTTAAGTACCACCAAGGTGGATACTGAGTCAATGAAATATGGAGAAGACTACTTTGTTTTCTGTTTGCCTATTACACCTTATTCTGGCTTTAGATAGGTAATATTTACCATACAAAAGAAAGGTCCATTTATGCCTATTAGAGATAAGTAGAAATAGGTGTTGAATTTTTCATATAAATAGGTGTTAATTTATGATAATTTTGTTGCCTTTGTTATTAATATGGTATGTTATGTTTTAGTTTTTTTTTTTTTATGTTGAGCCAACCTTGTATTCCTGGTATAAATTCAACCTGATCATAGTATATAATATTTTTAATATGTTGCTATAATTTCTTTACTAATATTTATTCAATACTCACTAGGGATATTGGTCTATGGTTTTCCTTTCTTGTCTGCTCTCCATAATTTAGGTATCTAAATCATATTTGTATCATAGAAACAATTTTGTAAGATCCCTTATTTTCTTACTTTTCCAAACTGTTTGTGTGGTACTGGAATTGTTCTTTAAATGTTTGATAGGATTTATTTTTAAATCCATTTGTCCCTGGGTTGGCTTTTTGGGGGAAAGAATGCTTCTATTTTTTTGCCCTATATCTGCTTTCCTTTTCATTATAGTCTTTAAAATGCCTATCGCACATTTACTAAATACTTTCCTTTTCAGTCTTTGCACCTTCTGGCCACTGCTTGATAACACTGCCTCTCTGGCCACCCTTTTCAGTAATGATTACTTTCTTACCCCTGGACTTACAATATTCCTACCTTCCCAGTGCCCCTTGCAGACTCTCCTAGAATGATCCTTCAGCAACCTCTACCCCTGAGAGGGTCATTCAAATTTATCACCCAATGCAGAACTCTGTTAGCTGTTATCTGTGGGCCCCCAGGATATTCTCTTTCCTTGCTCAGTGAGTTCAGTGCCCAGCTCATGGGCTTTCTCTCCACCATAACTCCTGCACTTCCTAGAGAACCTCAACATATGCACTGCCATATTTTCAACTGCTCTATCAATCTACCTGCTCTTCCACCACCCACAGAGACAATCACTCTTCTTTATTGTGCCGTCACCCACAATCGTTCTGCTTCCACGTTCACGAACTCTGAAATTCCTTGATTTCATCATAGATTTTTATTATTCTGATTTCTCTCTTTCATCTTTACCACAACTAAAAATCCCTCCTTCCTTCTTTCCTAATTATTTCCAGGTGCACTGACCGTATTCCCCTCCTTTCCTTGTCTTGGCTCTTTGGTAAATCGGTTAGAGTTTATGCTATCTTCTTCCACTGAATCCTTTGCCTTCTTGTCCTGTCAATGATTTGCCTTTCCTAATTCTAATAAAATCAGCTTCTGTTCTTTCCATTAGATGCTGAATGGACTTGGAGAAAAGCATGAAGCCATGGTGATTGGAACCATTACAAATTTACGCTACATAATCTCAACTGGCCTTTGTCGCTGCAAGGCTATCCTTCTACACTTCACTAGTTGATGTGCTATTACCTCCACATTTTCCGTCCCTTTCATGACTAAAAAAGCTATCAATAATCAGTCTCTCCACTTCCTCTCCTTTTACTTGATTCTAATCCTCCTCTACTCTAGCTTTATCATGCAACTGAAACAGCTCTCACCAAAGTTATCAGTGATTACTTAACTGCCACATTTTGATGGCTTTTTAAAAATCCTCATCCTTCTCAACCTCTTTGCCATTCAATCCTTCCCTTGGACACTTTTACCTTTCTAGGTTACCATGATACTACTCTCTTCTGATTCTTTTTTTTTTAACCTGTTTGACCACTTCTTCATCGGATCTTCCTTGAGTTCACAATTATAGTGTGGATGTCTCTCAAGAGTCTAAAATGGGCCTTCTCCTCTTCCCTTATTCTGTCTTATTCAGTGTTCTCATTAGCTCCCATTTGTTCAAGTATTATCTCTTCATCCAGTCCTAATTTCTCTCCTAAGATCCATCTCCAGACTCTGCGACTTTTCAGTGACTGTACTCCATGCTTGGAATACTTTCCCTCCTCAGTTCTACCTTCTGGTTTCCTTGGCTTCCAATAAGAATCAACTCACATGCCATCGTTTTTAACTGGCATTATATGATAGCACCAAAGCTAGTGCCTTCCCTCTAAGATGCCCTTCCATTTACATTGCACATCTCTTCAGTTAATCAATCATTAAGAATTTACTAAGTATCTACCATGTGCCAAATACTGTAATAGGTGCTAGAGATACTAGCACAAAGAATGAAATGATCCCTATTCAAAATGAGTATATATTGTAATTGAGGAAACACTGAGTACTTATAAAATATACATAGCATAACCTTAAATTAAATAAAATAAAGTTAAATAAAATAGATAAATAATTATAATTATTTATTATAAATTATATAAAAATAATTATAATAAATTATGATAAATAAAATAAAGCTTGTAAAATATACATAGCATAATTATAACATTAACAAATTCATATAAACATACACATATAAAGCTAATATAAATTATTTGTGAGGGAAACTACTAACAATAAGAGGGATAAAGAAAGACTTCATGCTGAAGATGGGTATTTTAGCTGCCCATTAAAGGAGAGATTCTATGAAATTGTGATAAAGACAGAATGCATTTCAAATATGGTGGACAGTTAATACAGAGACACAGAGACAGGAGATAGAGTAAGGAACAGAGAGAAAGCTAGTCTGACTAGATCTAGAACAGAGAAGGAAGAGTAACATCCAATGAATCTGGAAAGGTAAGTTGAGAATAGGCTATGTAGGGCATTAAGACATAAAAATTTTATATTTTACACTAGAGGCAAATGGAAGCCACTGAAGTTGGTGGCTCACATAGTCAGATCTGCACTTAAGCAAAACCATGTAGGATGGACTAGAGACATGATGCAGGGAGAGCAATTATGAGGTTGTTTTAATAATGTAAATTCCTGTAGGCAAAGACCATGATTTTGCCTTTCTTTGTATCTCCAAAACATGGTGTAGTGCCTGACATAGTAAGTCCTTAATAGATGTTTGTTGACTGACTTACTTTTTTGTTCATTAATCTGGGTATTATATTTTTGTCAACATTTGTCCACTTTCATTTATCAGTTTTGTTTGCACATAATTAGAAAAGATGCTTCCTTTATTTACTGTAACTTCTTTTTTACTTTTGCCATTAGATATTTGGTTTTCCTTTCCTTCAAAAATTAGATTCTAGGTTTATATCAGTTCAATATCAGTTTTTTAAAAAATTTCAGTTGTTAACCTCTTAATGTCAAAATATCTAAGTTTGTGTTTAATTTTTTAAAGGCATGTCTAATTCATTGATGAATAAGATATAATAAGATCTTTTTTGATGAATAAGATATAAATTTTCCCCTAAGACTGACTTTGGTTGCATTTTAAAAGTTTTAGTATACTTGTCTCATTGTTATGATTTTTTAAAAATCAAATTAGCCTCTGTTGCTGCTATTTGATTTTTGATCCACTCATGTTTAGGATTAAATGACTTTATTATTTATAATAATTTGTATTGCATTGTGTCAGTAAATGTTATGTTTAATATTTCTGCTTTTTTGTATTTGTGATGTTATGTCCAAGTATATGATTTTTTACTTTTAAAGGGCCATTGAGCAGTATGTATACTCCTTTCTATTCCAATCTAATTATTCCAAGAAATCTATAATTTCTAAATTTTCAAAATCCTATTAGTGTTTTTATTTTTTATCTTTTTATTAAATTTGTTTAGGTTTGAAAGGGGTATAATGAATTCAGAGACTCTTTACAATTTTGCATTTATTTGTCCCTGTAATTGGATTAACTTTTCTTTTAAGTCCTTATACACATTCTATTCAATGTATTGAGATTATCTCATTGTTATATCTTTAAGCACAATATCATCAAAGCATTCCCATACTGTATCTACATTCAGAACAGTGAGATCACTGCAGGTTCCTGGGTCTCCTGGAGCTTCTCTGTTTGAGAACTTCAGGCACCAATATGAAGGTGTATATAATTAGTCGTTAAAATAATTGATATTTATGCAGTGCTTTAACATTTACAGAGGGATTTCTGTACGTTATCTCATTTTAGATCATTCCATCACCTGGCATAATTGTTTGCACATGATGAAAACTAAACAGCAAATGATAAAAATGATATTTGGTTTTGACCTTTTCTTTCTCATGGTATAAAATTTTAAAAAAACTCATGTATTTCCTAACTACATGTTTCAAAAAAATAATTTTGTTGATATCCTTTGTTTTTATATCAAAGTTATTTCTCATCCACCTATCCCTGACTGAATCCTCCCTTGCGACAGAGAAAAAAAACAATTAAAAATATTCCATTCTGTTACATTGTCTGAATATGTTTACAATATTCTGTCCTTTTAGTCTTCACCTCTCTGCTATGAGGGCTGAAGCATATATTATTATTTTTCCCCAGGAATTTGATATGTTTGTGGTGGCACAGTGGATTGAGTTCTGGACTTGAGTCAGGATGATCTGAGTACAAATTTGGCCTTGGACACTTACTAGCTGTTTGACTCTGGGCAATCTCTATCTGCCTCAATTACTTAACTATAAAGTGGGTTTAATAATAGCACCAGTCTCACAGGGTTGAGGATCAAATGATATAATATTTGTAAAGTTCTTTGCATAGTTCCTGGCACAAAATAGATACTTAATAAATGCTTGTTCCCTCCCTTGTCCTTTTTCCCTCCCCCGTTACTCAGTTCATCTTCCTCTTCTCTTACATTGCTATTGTCATCATGTATGTCATTCTCTTGGTTCTACAAGTTTCCTTTATATCACTTTATGCAGATGCACATTTTCTCTGAATTCCCTATTTATTTACTCATTAAGCACTAAATCAGTGTTTCCAGGACCATCGGACCCTATTATGTGAATTTTATATCGGTTCAAATGGCTCCTGTAAAGAGTTGACTACACAATAAATCTATTAAAATATGAAAATGTTTAAGTATGCCCTACCAAGTTGGATACTCTCTGGCATAGTTATTTAGAAATGTAGGTACACTGTTCTATTATTAGTACATTATCACAGATAAAATCAGGCAAAACTTTCTTTGACAAACTGACCTTTAAAGAAGGAAATTTCTGTTAGATGGACAACTGGGTGAATTTCTCTCCACCTTGACCCCCACTGTCCCCCAGGCCTTCCTTTTCACTTATTTTTCCATTAAGAAGAGGTGACTAGCTGACTTCTGAGGGTTGGGGGAGGGGGAATGGCTGAGTGAAGATCATAGCTAAGTTAAAACCTTGCATATGCCAAGTTGTAAACCACAGCACATTTCATAGCTGAATAGGGGGCGGGGGGAGTGGGAGAAAGGCACACAAAAACTCCAACTCCTACCTGAAAGACCAGGCTGGTCATGTAAGTGCTGACAAGACCAGCTCCAGCATACAAATGGAGGCCCTATTACCAGGCCCTTAGGCTGGACTCGTTGATATCATTTGCACTTTAAGCAGTTTTAGGTGTTAAATTGCAGGCAATTGCACAGTGTGATAAAACACCCTTCAAAGATAGGAAATAATCCCTCCTTTTCCCTCCACTACTTTCTTACAGGAAATCTTAACTCATAAATGGTGGTATTGGGTAATGTGTTTCTAGTGAAATGCAGCATAATCCATTTAGTTACAATGCTTATCCTGTTACAGTGACAGAAAGTAACAGGTTTAGGCTCTGCTCAAAAGACACCAAGCTTAATTTCCACTGGAGAGAGCTGAAGATTTGGATTTTCATCTTCATTATCCTCTTTCTGACTTTTTGAATGGCGATTTAAGCCTATTTGGCAGAAAGTATGAAAATCAAAGAGGCCCCGAGGTTGGGGATCTTCATGCAAGAATTTCTCGATAGTCCCTTTTGGACCAGTAGGTGGGAATATCGGCAGTGGGGCCAGTCCACTCAATTCTACGGCATGTTATGGTTGCCTTTCACTGTTTTTACTTCTCACTGTTAATATTGTCTAATTCTGAGATAGTAATTATAGGATGGTTAATCTGTCACTGGATTCGGATATATGTTTGAGTGCTTTGAGGTCCTGAATAAAGAGGTTGTGAGAATTACTGCCTAAGTAACAGGAATGCCTGATGTGCTTTTATGGAGACTGTTTACTCTCGAACAGATCAAAAACAGAAGCTCTGCTCCTGTGTTCCAATGTCTCCAGTTAGTTGGAGGAACGTGGGGTAGAGGAAATTTGGTCTCATTTTTTTCTGACTCTTTTAGCTTGTAAGATAATTATCCTATGGTAACTGATGAACAAGGTGAACCAATCTTATTTGGGGTAAGATCTGATGTAAATGACAGATTTAAAGAAACTGATTTCATTTTACATCGATTCAATCAAAATAAATTCGTAAAAATCTCCCACATTTTTATATCAAATCAGTTCAACTCAATAAGCATTTATTAAGGGCTATGATATGAAAGGAAGTCTCAAGATTAAAAACAAAACCAAAACAGTCCCTGTTCTCAAGGACCTTGCATTCCTTTGGTACAGCATTGTCCATTAACTGTCTTGGAGAATCTGAGATAGCTAGTCGACAATTCACTGCATTACTCTTAATGGGGTTAACTCTGTGGCATACTGTACATATCCCTTTCACAAACATAAGAAGAATCAACACAATATTCACTTAATATGTACAAGGTCATGTGCCAGTCACCTCCAGAGGGGCCCTACGCTAAGTCGAAGGAAAGCCAACTCTTTAGAGATTAGAATGTGCCATGCCTCTGAATTCTATGACATCTCAAATACTGATAATAAAGCAGAAAAAGATAAACAAGGGGGTTAATAGGAAAAGACTAAATCTATGCATAGGGTGAACACATACATACAAATATACACGTTTTATAATATATATATATATATATGTATATTATTGGGCATCACTAAAACTTTTGGCTGTTAACTGTAGCCTAGGTCTATGGCCATGTGAGCAGCAGGAACCCAGAAATAATGGTCCTTCTACTCCCTGGGCCATCTTAACAAGCCACAGGGAACCAGATTTACTGAAATTGCTGATTGCACCATATGGCCCAAACGTGGCATCAACATGTCATCGAATACTGTAACAAGCCAAAGAGTGACAAGCAATGTATCACAGAGCCTGCTGCATTAACACTTCAGTTAACCAGCAAGTTTAAGAGAAGGTGGTGTTCTGTTAAATTAACTGTGCAGCTATTTTCTGGTTACCTGTTTAGGCTGAGAAACTTCCAAAGGACAGTACGATCCATTGAAGAGTGATCGATCTGGTTGGAGTTGGAAAACCTGGCTTCAAATGCCAGCTTTGACTCTTACTGCCCATGTGACCTTGGGGAAGTCATTTAACTTCCCTGGACATTTAACTTCATCTGGACTAAGTAGATTCTGAGGTCCCTTTTAGCTCTAAATCTGTGAGTCTAAGGGTATTCTTGCTAGACTTAGGGACTTGAGTGTTTCTTGAACTTTTAAGGTGCTTATGATTGTTTCTAGATCTCTAAATTATGTATTTTTAAAGAGTATACCTTACAACTCTAAGTGTTATCCAAACCACCAACCACAGTAGCATCAATACATTTCAAAGCACTGAAAAGAGTGCACAGGAAAATTGTCTCTGAGATTTCACTTTAGCAGAATAGGCTGGAGGGGAGAATAGTCCTATTTCCAAAATTCACACAGATGGACAGTGGAAAGCTGCAGAAGTAAGTGGGAGCATTGTTTTAGAGCAAGATTCACTGAAGTGGAAACCATGTTTAAGACTCAGACAGACAGAAAATGAATAGCAATACAGTTCAACAAATTCAATCCAATACATATTTTTAATTGCCTGCTGTGTCCAGAGGGAGCTGATGAACATGGAGCTAAATTGTCTCAGAAGAGGCATTCATCCACTCTCCCAAAGGCTAACTCCTCTACTTGTGCCTCACATTTAATTATTTTCAGACTCCTGACAGACCTTGTTTTCTATATTTATCCTCGTCAATCTCTCAATTTCTACTGACTCTTTTCTGTCCTACTTTGCTCCTACCCCAAATATACACAAGTTTCTCCATCTGGAAAAAGTAGAGAAGCTTAGTGGAAATGAAAGAAATGCTGGTTCTGGAGTTAAGAGTCCAGGCTTTGGACCTAGCCTCAGATACTTAGTAGTTTTGTGATCATAAGCAACTTCCCTTTGGAAAACCTTAGTTTACTCTGTAAAGCAGTGTTTATGATGAGGCAGCTAGGGGGCATAGTGGATAGACTGCTGGGCCTAGAGCCAGGAAGACTGAGTTCAAATCCAGCCTCAGACACTTACTAGCTGTGTGACCCTGGGCAAGTCACTTCACCCTGTTTTTCTCAGTTTCCTCATCTGTAAAATGAGCTGGAGAAGGACAACATGGCAAACCACTCCTGTATCTTTGCCAAGAAAACTTGATATGGGGTTACGAAGAGTTGGACATGACTGAAAATGACTTAACAACAATAGTGTTTATTATAAATGCATGCACACACACACACACACACACACATACACACATCTCCTTGTAAGGAAGAACTTTGCAAATTTTAGACCACTCCCCCTCCACTGTTTATTGTTCGGGGGAAAAGGGTGTTAGACGTAGTAGTGGGTTTATCCTAACCACAGGATATGGCCAATCTGTCGGTCACTTATTTTTCTTTTCCATCTTTAAAAAAATTTTTGTTGATGTCTTTTGAAATATATCAGTAGTTATTTCCCATTATAATCCTTCAAATGAACCCTCAACAACCACACGCACCAACAACCCTTGTAACACAGAAAAAAAAAGTTTAGCAAAACCAATGAGTACAAAAAATATATATCTGACAGTGCATATAACATTCCATAGCTGTTGTCCCTCCCTCCCTTCTTCCTTCACCTCTCTATCCAAAAGAAGAGAAGTGTGTCTTATCATATATTCTTTGGGGCGAAGATTAGTCATTACAATTAATCAGAATTTGTCTGACTTTCAGTGTTATTTTCATTTACCTTACTGTAATATTACACTTCTGATTTATCTCGCTGTAATTTGGATCAGTTCATAAAGAACTTCTCATATTTCTCTGTTCATTTTATATAATAAATTATTATTTACATTATAATGGAGTATTATATAAATATATCACAATTTGTTTTTGCCATTTTCCAATCCATGAACATTTTTTTCCAATATCTTGCTATCTCAAATAGTGCAGCTATTAACATTTCGATAGATATGGGACCTTCGGAATCTGTCTTTCTTCTTTCGACCTTCTTGGAGTATATGCCTGGTGCATAGTAGCTTTTCTGGAATAATTCCAAATTATCTTCCAGAATGGTTAGACAAATTCCGAGTCATGCTAAGAGCATACTAGTTTTCCTTCTTGTTTCATCTGTTCTAACAAAGATAATTTCCATATTTTATCATTTTGCCAGTTATTGGAGAAAGGACAGGAATAAACATTTATGTAGCACTTACTGTGTGCCAGGCACTGGCCTAAGCACTTTACCTCATTGTCTCATCTTATTATTTATTTGGTCTATTAAGGAAGAGTCCTGGCATCCCTCCAAAAATCAACATAACAAAAACACAGTTCCTAATTTCTTTAATTCCATCATGGGAATCACCTAGGTTTAAAATGCTTAAATCTCTTTCACTTATTCCTTTTTTTCATCCTTTGCGGACAGTCATCAACGTCTTGTCTTAAATTCGTCTCATGCATTTGTTTTTCCTTTTCCATTTCTACTGCCAGTGCTATCGTCTGGCCTTTCATTATCTCATGCCTGAATCTCTTTACCTCTGATCTCTTCCACTTCCAATTTATCATGCAACTTATCCTGGTGTTATCATCAGAATACAGCATTTTTAAAAACACTTATTAAAATATCTTTCAGATGTCTCATTCTACACAGGATAATCACCAGTTCCTCAGTGTGGCACTGAAGATCCCACTCAATCTGGCTTCAAAATACCTTCCCAATTTTATTCCCCAACACTCCCCAGCCTAACATTTTGCTCCAAACCACTTTCCTTACCGTCTCAAAGGTGCTTTACCTACTTTTAGCTATATGCTTTTACCCATGCTTTGCTCCCTATCTGGAAAGTTCTTCCTTGGTCCCCTTCCTAGGCAAATTGTACCAAAGAGCGAGCTCAATGATGTCTATTTGGTTCCCAGCTCCAACACTTATTAACTGGGTAACCCTAGACAAGTCATATAGTATTTCCATGCCTTCCTTTCTTCATTTTAAAAGTGTAGTAAAATTTAAAGGACAATATTCACACGACTAAGAGTTTAAATGGACCTCATTAATAATAAGAGACGTGGCCTTCTTTATGAAGGGTTTTTCTATCTTTTCTCCTTTTGGTCAGGGAGAAAGAGAACAGTTTGTGTAAAGAAACAGAAATGTCTGCATGTGAACCTTAGCATACAACTATAATTTTTAAAGATTTGTAGAAAAGCATTTGCTTCATACTGCTTGATTTCTAAGAAGCTTTACACCTGTATATTCATGAATACTTTAAAAAGCAGAGTTGTAAGGCACTAGATATTATGAATAGCCAACAACATCATGGAGAAATGAAATTGATTATATCTTAACAAAAATAAAATTATTGGTTACTGATACAAGTGTAATTTCTTTTTTCCCTTTTTTAATAGTATTTTATTTTTTTCCCCAGTTACATGTCAAGATGATTTTTAGTATTCATTTTTACAAGATTTTGAGTTTCAATTTTGTCTCTCCTCCTCCCCACCCATGTTCTGAAAACGCTAGGCAGTTATCGTTTGATAGGTTTATAGGTTATGCATGTAAAATAAAATTTCCATATTAGTCACAGTTGTGAAAGAAGGAACAGATAGGAAAAAACCACAAAAAAAGAATTAAGATTAGTGAAAAAAGTATGCTTTGATCTACATTCAGAGTCCATCAGTTCTTTATCTGGATGTGGATGGCATTTTCCTTTGTGAGTCCTTTGTGCTTATTTTGGATCATTGTGTGGCTGAGAAGGGCTGAGTCATTCATAGTTGGTCATCACACAATGTTGCTGATACTGTGTAATTTTTTTTTAAAGGGAGGGCAATTTTGACTCACATTTTTATTTTATTTTTGGAGGGGGGAAGGCAGGGCAATTGGGGTTAAGTGACTTGCCCCAGATCACACAGCTAGTATGTCAAGTGTCTGAGGCTGGATTTGAACTCAGGTCCTCCAGCCTCCAGGGCCGGTGCTCTACTCACTGTGCCATCTAGCTGCCCCATTTAACTTGTTTGTTTTTTTTATTTTTTGGGGTTAAGTGACTTGCCCAAGGTAGCACAGCTAGTAAGTGTCTGAGGCTAGATTTGAACTCAGGTCCTCCTGACTCCAGGGCTGGTGTTTCTGCTTGTTTCACTTTGCATCAGTTTGTACAAGTCTTTCCTGGTTTTTTCCGTAATCTGCCTGCTCATCATTTCTTATTGCACGACAGTATTCCATTCAATTCATATAAGACAGCTTGTTCATCTTTTCCCCAATTGATGGGCATCCCCTAAATTTCCAATATTTTGCCACCACAAAAAGGGCTGTTTTAAATATTTACACATATAGGCCCTTTTCCCTTTTTTATCTCTTTGAGATACAGACTTGGTACTAGTATTGCTCGATGAAAGAACATGCACACTTTGTCTTTTGGGCACAGCTTCAAATTGCTCTCCAGAATGATTGGATTAGTTCATAACTCCACCTACAGTACAATTAGTCTCCCGGTTTTCCCACATCTTCTCTGACATTGATCATTTTCCCTTTTTTGTCATACTAATCAATCTGATAAGTATGTAGTAGTACCTCAATGTTATTTTTATTTGGATTTAGAGCACTTCTTCATACGCCTATAGATAGCTTTGATTTCTTCATCTGAAAACTGCCTTATTCATATACTTTGTCCATTTAACAATTGGAGAATGGCTTGTATACTTACAAATTTGACACAGTTTTCTATATATTTGAGAAATGAGGCCTTTATCAGAGACACCTGCTGTAAAGATCATTTCCCAGCTTTCTGTTTTCCTTCTAATCTTGGTTGCATTGATTTTGTTTGTGTAAAATCTTTTTAATTTAATATAATCAAAATTTTAAATTTTACATTTCATAATGGTCTCTATCTCTTATTTGGTTGTGAACTTATAATTCACTTAACTTCCCCTTTAAGAATTTGGATGCTATCCCACTTGGTGCATATATATTTAAATTGATGTTACTTAATTTTCTCTCATACCTTTTAGCAAGATGTAATTTCCTTAATTAGGTCTGCTTTTGCTTTTCCTTTGTCTGAGATCAGGATTGCTCCCCCTGCCTTTTTTTGTTAACTTCAGCTGAAGCACAATACATTCTGCTCCAGTCCCTTACCTTTTACTCTATGTGTATTTCTCTGCTTCAAGTGTGTTTCTTATAAACAACATATTATAGGATTCTGGTTTTTGATCTACTCTCCTATCCATTTTTTAATGAGATTTCATCCCATTCACATTCACAGTTATGATTACTGTGTATTTCCCTCCATCCTATTTTTCTCCTGTTTGTCCTCTCTCTCCTTTCACCCTTTCCCTCCTCGACAGTATTTTGCTTCTGTCTACCATCTCCCCTGTTCTGCCCTTTCTTCTGTCAGTCCCTCTCCCTCCCATCCCTGCCTTTATTTAATCTCCTACCCTCTTACTTTCCTGTCTGGTAATAGAGGTTTCTACATTCAACTGATTGTGTATATTATTCCCTCTTTGAGCTAATACTGACAAAAGTAAGATTCAAGTGATGCCCATCACCCACCTTCCTATCTCTTCCTCCACTGTAATAGGTTTTTTGTGCTTCTTCATGTGAAATAATTTACCCATTCTACCTCTCCCTTCCTTCTGCACCCAGCATACTTCTCTTTCTTATCCCTTAATTTTTTTATGTAATTCCCTCCAATTCACCTTATACCCATACTTTCTCTGGATATTCCTTCTAGCTATACTATTAGTGGTACAATTTTTAAGAATTACAAGTATCATCTTCCCACATATGGATGTAAAACAGTTTAGCTCCATTGAATCCCTTATGTTTTATTTCCCCCTCTTCCCTTTTTAGGCTTCTTTTGGGTCTTGATATTGGAGATCAAATTTTTTCCTCAATTCTGGCCTTCTTTTTATGAAAACTTGAAATACTTCTATTTCATTGAGTGACCATTTTCCCCTTGTGGTATTATGTTTAATTTTGCTGGGAGGGTGATTTTTGGTTGTCCTCGCTCCTTTGGCTTCTGCAGTATCATGTTCCATGACTTTCAGTCCTTGAAGGTTGTAGCTGCTGTAGTCCTGTATAATCCTGATTGTGGCTTCCGCATGACTGAACTGTTTCTTTCTGGCCACTTGCAATGTTTTTTCCTTGACTTGATCATTCTGTAATTTGGCTATAATGTTCCTTGGAGTTTTTATTTTGGAATCTCTTTCTTGAGGTAATTGGTGAGTTATTTCAATGCCTATTTTATCCTCTGGATCTAGGATATTAAGGCAGTTTTCCTTGATAGTTTCTTGAAAGATGCTTTCCAGGTCTTTATTTTGATTATGGCTTTCAGGTGACTCTGCTTCTGATGTCTGATTTCAGTGATTCTGATATTGTCTCTCCTGGATCTAGTTGCTAGGTCCATTTTTTTCCAGTGAGGTATTTTACATTTTCTTCTATTTTTTCATTCTTTTGAATTTGTTTGATTGACTTTCAGTGTCTCATAGAGTCATTAGATTCCACTTGCCCAATTCTAACTTTTAAGGAGTTTTTTTTCCCCTCAGTTGTACTACCTTTTCCATTTGGCCAATTCTACTTTTTAAGCAGTTGTTTTCTTTTTCCAAGCTGTTGGTTCTTTTTTCCATGATTCTCTTGTATCACTCTCATTTCTTTTCCCTATTTTTCTTCTACTTCTCTTATGTGATTTTTAAGCTCCTTTATGAGCTCTTCCATTAGTTCTTTCTGGGCCTATAGGTGTTTTGACGTTGTCCTCTTCTGCATGTGTGTCTTGGTCTTCCCTGTCACCATAATAACTTTCTGTGGTCAGATTCTTTTTTTGTTTGTTTTGTTCTTTTGCTCATCTTTTTTGGCTTTTTTCCTTTCTTTTAAATTTGAACTCTGCTTCTGGAGTGGAAGGGGCACTGTCTCAGGCTCCTTCTGCCGGTGGCTACAGGCCCTGACTGTTTACATGGTGCTGCACTGATGTTGCCCTGAGGTGCATGAGGTACCCTCATGTCTGGTGCTGCACTGAGGTTGTGTGGTGGGATGACTGGCACTGCTGGAGGCTAATAGGGGTCTGGCAGCTCACTTGGTGCTAAGAAGCCAGGGTCCTAGTGCTTGTGTCTGGCATGTGCTGAGGCTGGTGGAGCATTTCTGTGTTTCACCCGGGCTACATGATGCATTTGGTCTGCCCTCTGCAGGCTGACAGTTTGTCTGGGTCTATGCTGAAGCATGTGGGCAGGGGCCAGCACTGATATCTGCCAATTTACCTGGGGCTGTGCTGAAGCATGGGAAGGTCTGGCCACTGGAGGATGCCTATTTGCTGGGGCTACACTGAAGCCCATGGTTCTCCAAGCTGGAGTTTGTTGATTCCCTTGGCTGTGCTGAGGCTCATGGTGGGTCCTGGTGTTGGTTCCTGCACTAGGGCTCACGATCTCCTGCTGGTTTGTGTTAAACAGGCTGGAGCCAGCTTCTAATCTATGGGAGCCAGAGCCACACAAAGCAGGCCAGAGGCAGGCGATCAGGACACAAACAGAAGTTTAATTTCAAAGTGAGGAAGTGCTTGCTACAGGTGTAATTTCTGAGTTAGTTATTTGTGCAGCTGAAGCTTAGACAGAACAAAGATTTAATATGAACCTCAATTAGTAGAAATGATAAAGATGAGAAGGCATTATATATAATTGCATACAACAGCTCCAACATGATCTCTTCAAACAAACTGTTAAGTCCAAAAAAATGGGAAATGGATAGCAGATATTGAATGTAATTATCACTACTCTATAGAGAAGTTTAACCAGTATGAAGATATCACCACAATAAGAAGGCCAAAAGAACCTCAAAACTGCTTCGACCAACATTTTCACTTCTTGTCAAATGAAAGAGTGAAGCAAAGGGCCACAGTGGCCCAGGGTACAAATTTGTGAGCAAAGGAGAGGGATGAAAGATTGTGAGTACCACCACGTCACAAAATAACAACCAAAATAGTGAGAGGTGTTAAAGGCTGTTAAGGGGTCCCCTGAACTTGACGCTGGGAAAATGAGTCTAGAGAAAGTTTGGCAAGAGACTGTATTCCTCCAGACTGTCATTTCCTGATCCCCTTTAATCTCAGTATCTCCCTCTGTTCCCTCTCTCTCTCTGATTTATCCCATTTACAATTTGTTTGTATGTAGTCGTTTTCATGTTGTGTCCCCCCATTAGACTGTGCGCTCCTTGAAAGCAGGAATTGTCTTTTGCTTTTCTTTTAACTCTAGCTTTTAGCATAGCGCCTGACACATGGTGGGCACTTAATAAATGTTTATTTACTCATTGATGATTCTAAAAGCATTTAAAGATTAAACTGGAAGAGGGATATAGGGAAAAGGGGACACACATTTAGTCGGTCAATCAACATTTATTCGGCACCTGATATGTGCCAGGCACTACGCTCAGGGCTTTACAGATGTCTCATTTGATTCTCACAGCAGTCCTATTAGGTGCTAATCACCCTTTTACAGTTGAGGAAACTGAAGCAGAGGAAAAGAGGTGAAGAGACCTGAGATCACGTTTGGACGCGGGTCTCCCTGACTCCAGCCCTTATCCTCCATCCACTCTGTCACCTAATAGCTAGATATGACACTGGAAGGAATGCAAAGCACTTCCCAAATATAACCTGTTTTGATCCTCACAACCACCTTAGGAGGTGCGGCGCCAATGCGATCCCCACAGCAGCTGCTATGAATGCACCGGCATAGTTCTGAGTCGCAAAATATAACAGACTCTCCATGGAAGACAGAACCAAAACATTCATTCAAACACCAGAAAGCCAGATCATCATAGCAACAAAGAAATCTGTACACATTATCAATGCAGAGGGCGCAGCCATCCCCCAGCTTTCCCTCTGTTAGGACCTTCCCACAAACGAATCCCTCCCTCCTTCACACCAGCTGCTGCTCTGTGTGTCTCTCTCCCAGCTCTGACCGCTCTGTCTCACTTCCTCTCAGCTCCGCTCCCCCCCATTCAGCAAGCTCCTCCCACCACAGGCTCCTGTGACTCAGACAGGTCACATGGGCCTATTAAAGGATGGGAAGATCTTCAAATTATGTTAACATTACTTTAACAATACTCCCATTGCATTACCAATACATTAACAATACAGGAGGTAGATGACATTGTGATCATCCCCATTTCTATGCATGAGGAACCTGAAGCAACAGAAATTAAGCGACTTGCCCTTGGTAACACAGATGAGAACTGTCACAGGCCAGACTCCAATTTGGGTCTTCTGACTCTAGGTCCAATACTCTGTCCAGTGTTTTATGTGGTAAACATTCATGACAATGGAACTACCATGTCTGGACCGTAAACCACAGTTCCTTACGTGTTACATGAGAAAGAAATGACATTTAAGAAGAAAGCCAGGAGAAGAGACTGGCCCTGAACAAATGTCAACATAAAAATTAGTGCTAGAGTTGATAGCATTTTGAAGGCGCCAAAGAATCAGTTTTTCAGGTATGTCCGGAATGAAGCTGTCCTATAATATTTTTTTAATGGTAATACCGCCTTCCAAAAGTAGTGGAGACTATATCAGCCCATATGTCTATTTGTTTCATTTCTGTCAAATTTGTACAACAATGGGCAATGAAGGTTTTGAGAGTATTCTTGGTGAAAACAAGCAAAGGGAACGGGCGAGTTTTCACACATGATTTTCTGCAGCGGGCCGCGTCTTCACAGTTACACACTTGATAGTCAACAGTCATTTTATTAAGGATTTCTGTGTTTCAGACTCGGTGCTAAGCGCTGGGAAACAAACAAAGGCCAGAACAATCCTTGTCTTCATGAGGCTTGCTGACATTCTAATGGGGGAAGACTAATCGTGTAGCAAGACTGGCAAACCACCTACCACCCTCCCTCGGAAGCCTCTCCTCCTCTGAGGCTCAGGCCAATCAGCATCTACCGCACAGTGAAAATTCGGGTAACTTTTATCCGCCAGCCTCCAGGGCGTGCCTTCCGCTTCCTCAGTGAATCCTCTGGTTCAGTCTTCCTTTCCTCCTGCCTTACACGTTGTTATTCATTCAATTCCTCTAACCTTTCAGCTCTTCTCAGGGTTGTTGTGTGAGTCACAAGATAGATCATAAGGAAACATGCTTTGTAAACCATAAATGCTTACCGTAGTAGTAGTAGCAGCAGCAGCAGCAGCAGCAACACAGTAGTAGTGTGGTGGTAATAGTGGTACCGGTGGTACTAGTGTGATTTTTCCAACCTCAGCAGAATAGATACTTAGACGAGTGAAGGAAGAAACAAATTTAAAAGTGGACTAAATGAACATCATTTATTTACAGCTGGCTGGTTATTCTTGGTTCCAAAAATGCTTGGCCCCTAGAGAAGATAACCCTTCTGGAGAGATGACTCACTGAAACAGCTAAAGGTCAACCCTAGGGATTCTCAGTAAAAATAGACGTAGAAAGGGTCACTCATTCCCTTATGGAAATTCAAAAGCACCTTGTGAAATTTAGAGTCAAATCAACAAACATTTCTTTAAAACCAATCTTACTTTGTTTTTTTGTTTGTTTTTGTATTATTTTGTTTTTTAGAGGGGGAAGGCAGGGCAATTGGGGTTAAGTGACTTGCCCAAGGTCACACAGCTAGTAAGTGTGTCAAGTGTCCAAGGACAGATTTAAACTCCGGTCCTCCTGACTCCAGAGCCAGTGCTCTGCTCACTGCACCGCCCAGGTGCCCCAACAAGCATTTTTCAGTGTCCACCATGTGCCAAGCACTATGTACAAACAAGATCTATAGAAGATACATAAAATAATAACCTCAGAGATAGGCACTAGCATGAAAGGGAATCTTCTTCTTATAGAAGATTGAATTTTAGCTGAGACTCGAGGAAGCCTTAAGACAGAGATGATGAATAAGAAAATTCCAGGCATTAGTCACAGCAGGTGAAAATGCAGTAAGTGGGGAGATGTAGTATCTTGTGCAAGGAATAGAGAAGAGGCCATTGTCATAGAATTCTATGTAGAGTATGTAGAAGATAGTCAAATATCTATATCTATATCTCTATATATACATACATATATATATACATACACATATACATACATATATATGGATATATATGTATGTATATGTGTATGTGTATATATATGTGTGTGTGTATATATATATGTGTGTGTGTGTGTGTGTGTGTGAAGACTGAGAAAGCAGCAGGGCGGCAGGTTATAAAGGTTTTTAAATGCCAAGCACAGGATTTTATATTTGATATGGGAGGTGACAGGGAACGAATGGGACTTTATCAAATAGGGGGATGATAGGAGGAGAGTGGGGGAAAAGGAAGGAGAGATATAAGAAAATAGCTAGCATTGACGGACAAACCAGGTTAGGATTTTTCAAGGCTGGAAAACACATTTGTAGGAAGTAGCAAAGCAGCCAGCAGACAAGGAGAGACTTAAAATTGGAGCGCCAATAGAGAGGGCAATCTGCTGGAGATGATAGGATTGAATGGAGTCACTTGTGCCTGTAGAGGGGTTGACCTTGCGAAGGACAAGGTCTGTGTCTTCATGTTAGACAGTGGGGAAGGTGGAGGAAGTGAAAGAAGCCATCTGAGTGATGTGAGATGAGGAGGGGATAAAAGGGGGCTCTTGGTTAATGGTCTCATTTTTTTTCATGGATTCCAGGTGAGGCTCAGAAGCCAATGGCGGGGAAAGAATTTTTACAGACACATGCCTGGTAGAGCATCTTCCTGTTTCCATTAGGAGACCAGCAAAGTATGACCCTTAAGCAGCCAGAGTGCGGAGCTGATGTCTGCCAGTGCATACCACATGGAGAAGGCCCAACAAGAACAGTTTGATGGCATCACCAGACATTGGCAGCCCTCTAGCATGGGAGGTGAGTTGCTTTACTGTGCATGTGCCACATGTGTTCCCTATGTGTGTGTGACTCGCCATTTGTGTGTCCTAGCCTTACTCCTTAGGTAAGTATACTGCTCCCACTGATGATCAGTGTTGGTAGGAGAATGCAACCCAAAGTTGGTGGAGAATCCTGTTCCTACTTTCCTTGTTGTGTCATAAAGTCAAATGCCTTTGCTTTGAACTATTTTCTCTGACTAATAAAAGCAACTACATTTGTAAGGGCTTATGAACTATGGTTTTGACTGGTTTTCAAGAGAAACCCAGGCTAATTTCATAAGTTTTTGAAGTTCTTTTCTTACTTTGCTTGAGTTAATAGTTACAGTTAAACTTGGCCAGGATATGGAAATATTAGACTAGAAAGTAAAGAGAGAATGGTAATGCATTAGGAAAATGTCTGTGCTTTTATTTTACAGAAAAGACATAGTAATTGAGTTAGACAATACCGCCTTTTTTCAAAGGAAAGTTCTAATTTCTAATTCTAATTTCTAATGTAGGACATTTTAAGCCATCCCTTCTTCAATAGTATAGGTACCCCTTTGTTCAAACTGGGGGAACACGTCCTTTAAGAACTAGAATCTCTGAAGGTTAATATTTTATTTTCTATCCTCTTACCCTTTCTATAGAGTTGTCAATAGATACTCTTAATGGTATCTTGATTTTAGGGCTCTTAAAAGATCAGCCTGATTTCTAAATATATATATATGGCCAGTGAATAAGAACAATCAGTTCTCAGAATAATTGTCCTATATCAAGAATAACTGAGGTTTCACCTCACACATAGCAAACTGTCAAGATGACAAAAAAAAATGGAGACAGGTCCGGGGTAGGGCCATGGAAAGACAGACTGATGAACTCTCGGTGGAAGTGTGACTCAGCCCAGTCATTCTGGAAAGCGATTTGTGATTATGCCAAGAAAATGAATAAATGTCTATATGACCCAGACTTCTCACTGCTAGGCATGTGCCTCGAGGAGGTTAAAGGTAGAAAGAAAGGTCTCATGTACACTCATATTTTTATGGCGGCATTGTTTTTTTAAGCAGCAAATATCTGGGAACAGTAGATGTCTATCACCTGGGGGATGGCTAGGCAAACATTTGTACATAAACACAATGGAATTTTATTACACCGAAAGAAATGATAAATCTGAAGAATATAGAGAAAATGAAGAAAACCCATATTGATGCAGAGTGAAGTCAAGTAGAACCAGTAAAATAATACATGTAATGGCTGCAACAAGGTAAATGAACCCTGAACAATTATAATCAGGATTGTCCCCAGTGGATAGAGCACCGGCCCTGGAGTCAGGAGGACAAGAGTTCAGATTTGGCCTCTGCTATTTGACTCGTAATAGCTGTGTGGCCCTGGACAAGTCATTTAATCCCAATTGCCTCACCAAAAAGAAAAAAAAAGATTGTTCCCAAAGAGAGAAACTACATCCCTCTCCCTTCTCTGCCTTGGTAAGAGACTATGAGATTGGAACATTGCATGTACTAACTCGTTGATGTGTGGTTGGTTTATTTTTTTCCCTTTCTGATTTTTATTTTTGTTATAAGGAATGGCTTTCTGGAAGGTCGGAATAGGGAAAGGATATATTGGGAAACGAAGGGGATAGAAAATGAAAAACTATTAATCAACATGTTTTTAAAGTACCAGACTGTCCTCTGTGTTCTTGGATGATAACATAAGGTCCAAAGTTTGGGAAGCACTTTGGGAGGTTGCTGGTCTTCTCTCCCCTTGGCTGGTGGGCAGTGTTGAAATGGCTGCGTGAGCAGCTGCCGAGTCTTAGTCTTCAGTCATTAGGCATTAGTGAAATGCTTGCTGTTCTATACACAAACGAGAGTCTCCCTTTTGGAAGCCTAAAACAAGGTCTGTTTAACTTCTGCCGCTTCACAGCATTTTTGGTGAACTAGACAAAGAGGACTCAGTGTTCTAAGGGACACGTAGACTAAAAATCAAATTAAAGCTATTCCAACATATTCCCATACTTCTACACTGAGTATTTGTATTTAAAAATCATTTTCACATCTGTTGCCTCCAAACGCCTAACCTGATTTGTAGGGATGAACGGCTTAGATAACCAGTAACGGTGGCCTGCTGGCAAATGATTGCAGTAGTTGATTACTTCTGTAAAAGGCCAGAAATCACTTTGGCTTCTCAAGTTACTTCTCCAAACTCTTGCTAAAATTCTTTCATTGTTGTGAAGGCAGCACACAGGAATTAGGTCCTCACAGTTCTTGTGTAGAGACTCTGGGGAATTTTGAAAGAAAAGAGAACGATTTAAACCAGAATGCCATTTTTTAATATTCAGGCTAATAGGGATGTAGGAAACCCTGGTTGTTCTGAAAAGGGTATGTAATATAGGGATTTACAAAGAAAATAGGAGAAAAGTAAAAACTCTGGCTTGCAGATGTCTTCTAGGGTCACTAGATATCATTGCCTAATGTGAGTAGTCAATAATATTAATGTCAGGAAGAAATCAAGCTCAAATCGAATTCCCCCCCAGAAATCACCAAAGCAAAGTAGAGAGTATTAGAATTGCGACTTGAAGGCCTTGGGTCAAGCCTTGTTTCTATCAGCTACTTGGAGATTTCACTTCGTTCTCTGAGCTTCGAAATCTTTATCCGTAAAGATAATAGTATTTTTTCAAAAGGGTTACTGTGAGATGATGATGATAGCTAGCCCATTAAGGTATAAAAAGGACTATTTATCTGTTATATCATTCTGTTATCCCAAGAGCTCTGTGAGGTAGGTACTATTATTATCTGCATTTTATATTTGAGGAAGCTGAGGCAAACAGAGCTGAAGTGACGTAGCCAGAGTCACCAAGTCAGGGTCTGAAGCAGGATTCCACTTTGGCTCTCCTGCCTCCACGTTCAGCAGCTGATCTCCTGCACGCCCCGGCTAACGTATGTGAAAATGCTTTGTATCGCGCCATAATGCCATGAACTGTTATTTTACTGTTTCTTTCATGTCAATGGATTTCAACCAGGGGCTCCTTTATAATACAAGAAAGAGTGGGGATTGATTATTATTTACAAATATTGACAGCAACGGCAAAAAGTAACAGATTTTAAAGCATTTAAAAAGTTTTGGTAACTAATAACTACTTGCGTCTTTTTACTCAGTCGATGTGTTACTGATGAAACGATGACCTTTAAGGGACAATGGGATTTACTGGAATTAATATGATATTCCCATAAGAAGCATCCATTTGCTCAATACGGCCTAAAGCTAGGACTACTTCATGCCTGCGTAGATTCAAAGTGCAGTGGTATATTCCTAAAAGAAGGCGTGTATGTATATACGCAAACCATTTGTATGTGTGTGTGTGCATACATGTGTATACATGTGTGTGTTTATATACATATATACACACATACATGTAAAATCATTGGTTATTTAATTGTTATGGTTAGAGTTGGGCAACAGGTTAACTTGTTTCTATACTTCTATTTCTCAAAGGTACAAAGGAACAAGACAGTAGAAAGTAATTGTCCCACTGTCATTTCAGACTTGTTATGTCCGAAGCTGATCTCACCATCTCTTCCTCTCCAATCTTCCCATTTCTGTTAATGGCTTTGTGATTCCTCTAGTCCCTCAGTTTTTGGAATACTGAAGTAGTCTTTGTCTTTTGTGGATCTTAATCTCTTCACTGTCTTCCATACTCAACATAACAAAGTCTTCTTGTCTTCCTATGCTCTCTTGAACTAATCTCCATTCACATAACCATTACTATAATCAAGGTCCTCACATCTTTAGTTTGTTTAATTGTGAGCAAAAAAAAAATCAGCCAGATCTGGTGTGAGAAACAACTATTTGCATTTGTTTGACTGGAGTGATGTGCTGTAATCAACTGAAACTTACAACAAAGCTAATGACGCATGTGTTTAATGGCGTGCACAATCGTTTTGGTACTACATAATAATCAGGTATAAAGAACAAGTCCACATAGTGACCATAATTAGTATTACTTTTATTCCCACATTCCGACTAAGTATTTCTAGAATCAATAAGAGAAAAAGGCAGAAGGCGAGTAGAGAAGAAAGCATCTCTGAGACTTTTCGGACTTCTGGATCTATAATTTTGGGGGAGCCAAGGCAGCCACGGCTTCTTGTTTCTCTGCATGAGGTTCCAGGCGTACCCATATCTGAGCATCATGCTCTTTCCCTGCTTAAGCAGTCCTTCTTCTTCCATATTCTTATCCACTCTTTTCTAGAAAGAGAATCCAGCCAGGGAAATTGATCGTTGCTTTGATTCTCCTCTAACTAACTTGTTTTTGGACATTCTTACATTTGAGTCTCTCTTTCTGCTACTCCAGGGTGTCAACGATTTTATTGCTCTAGGTACTGCCCCTGGATACAGATGACAATCCGTCTGTGCCACTTATTCCGAATTCATATCCACCTGTAAATAATGCAAAGGTGTTTGCCCAAAGTGTTGGGCACTCTGATCCATTCTCCATATAGCTAAAAAAAAAAATTATTTTCCTAAAATTCAGGTCTGACTATGTCACTCCCTTGCTCAATCAGCTTCAGTGCATTCTTCCTTTGGGACCAAATATAAACTCTTCTGTTTGGTATTTAAGACTTTTACATCCTGGTCCCAATAATCCTTTTGAGCTTTTGAAAAAATGAATTCTCAACTTTATCCACTCTGTGGTCTAGCCAAACCTGCCTTCTAGCCACTCCTCGCACACAACACTCCATCATCCATCTCTAAGCCTTTGCTCTGGCTCTTCTCCATGCCCTCTCACCTTTGCCTCTAAGAATCCCTTATTCCCTTCAAAACTCAACTCAAGTGCTACCTTTTATAAGAAGCTTTTCCAGATTCCTTCAGCTTCTAGTCCCAAATTCCTTGTATTCATTTTGCATATACTCTGCATATACAAGCTGTCTCCCTCAATAGACTGTAAGCATCTTGAGGGCAGGGAATATTTCATCTTTGTATCCTCAGTGCCTAACTCAGTGTACAGTATACAGTAAACACCTAATAAAGATTCAATTACTGAATGATTTCTCTGCATCTTGATGATTGTTGTTGCTTGTCCTTCATTTTTGAAGAGGATCATGGCATCAGGAAGATGATGTCGTGACCTGCACGTGAATTGGATTTAAGTGAAAGAGGGCTGTGCAATGTCACCAGCTTTACTTTCTCCTCCAGAGCCATTGATAGGAATGGAACATTGCAGGATATAGCATGGTTATCTCTTGCTCTCATCACATGACCTGCCCACCTTCTATTCTAATCATCTACATTTATCTTTGCTTTGCTTTGTGTGCATAGTTCTTCCTTCTTACTGTATTATAAAGTACCCATGTCCAGCACATCTATTTACCTTTGTATGACCATCAACTTTATTCTAAAACCCTAATATCTCATGCCTTGAAATCATACATGACTTCTTGAAGCATATTGTTTATTTAGTTGGCTCATCTGTAAAATGGAGGGGTGATAACAGCCCCTCCCTCATAGGGTTGTAGTAAGGATCAAATGAGTTAAAATAGGCAGCACTTTGCACACCTCAAAGCACTCTATAAATGCTGGTTTTTAAAAAATTATTGTTATTATTAAAAGCTGCAGCGGCTGTAAAAAGCTAAAGGGCGCTATGAAGATACTTTACATTCTTGGAAATTTGAGTGACAGAAGATGAGAAGGGATCGTAGAATTCAGAGCTGGAATGAACCTTAGAGATCACTTAGTCTAATCTGCTCGTTGTACAGGTGAGGAAACTGAGGTCTAGAGAGTGGAACCGTGTTTCACACAGAGAGTAAGGGGTAGAGCTGGGATTTCGACTTGGATTCTCTGACTCCAGACCCACTGGAGAGGATCTCCTTTGTCCACTGTGCCAGGCCACCCCCAGAGAGGGAGCAGCAATAGCATGGATACAGAAAGAGAGCAGAACAGGCTGTGTCAGTATTTCCCTGTTTTGAAATCTTCCCTGTGGTGGATGCCTGCCCTGTACAATTGAATTATGTTGAACTTTTTCTTATCCACTGGTGTTTTTTTGGAGGGGGGAAGGCAAGGCACATCCTTCATTTAGTGGCAGTGATTCCTATCCCCCTCCCCGACCCCCCAAATTACGTGAGCATTGAATGTGCATATTTTTTTATTTACTGTCTTTGCTTTCCTACTTGTATTCCTAGTACTTGTATATAATAATTTTTTAATGATTCATTCATTCAGTTTTCCCTCGATAGCACATAGGCTCATTGAGATCAGAGATGGCTTGTTTTTGTTATTGGATCCCTAGGTGAGAAGCGCACTGACATGTGAGGGGACAGGGACTGGACCCACGGTGTCATCTGGATAGGAAATTCCCCTTTACCCATTCACCTGTTCTGCAATTTGTAGTCTTAAGAGATGCCTGGAGCATCCGGGCTCAGGACTGTACCACTAGTATGTGTCAGAGGGTGGACCCGAATCCAGATCTTCTTGGTTTTGAGGGTAACCCTTTACCCACTGCACCACACTATTAGTGTTCCAAGTTCTCCTTCATCACCTGTCATCTGGATAATTGCAATAATACTCTAGATGGCTTTGGATCCCTTTCCATTCCAATCCATTTTGCACATCATTAAATTTCTAGCTTCAGTATGTCGAAAGACTCATGATTCATCAGTGTCAGGACTTTTTCTACCAGAACAAATAACAACTCCTCCATAACTGTAGACATTTTTCCTAAATTGATTGGCCAAAACACCCCCCCACACCCCACCCCTCCCAAAAAAATCCATCACCTTGTGGCCAGTCTTCTGTGATAAGCCTCTCAGAACCTGGCTAGGTTAGTTCTCAAACTATACATACACCCCAAAATTGGGGACCATGGCTGAAAACTTCCCAGTTGTCCAGTACTTTCTAATGGTTATGGATTGCTAATATAGCTTGTAGAAAACCCAGGGTCTCTTCTACATTAGCATGAGTAGGATTTCAGTGCAAAAGATTGATAAACTGAGATTACTAAATTGATCTTTATTATATATCACTCATAATAAAACACGACCATGACTGTCTTTTGATAATGATAATGGTGGTGCAGTGGATAGGGTCCTAGGCCTGGAAGTCAGGAAGATCTGAGTTCAAATTTGGCCTCAAATATTTACTAGCTCTGTGATCCTGGGCAAGTCACATAAGCGCTCTTTGCCTCAGTTTTCTCACCTGTAAAATGGGGATAATGATAGTACCTACCTCCCAGGGTTGTTCTGAGGACCCAAGGAGATAATCCTTATAATGCACTTAGCGCTATGACTGGCACACGTAAGAAGTACTGCATAAATTTGCGCTATCATTACTATTAGGATAAAAACCTCTGGAGCTTCCAGAAAGCTTTCACGCACGTCATCTCGTTTTGTCCTTGTGATAACCTGCACAGAGAGGCAAGCTCCATTTTCTAGATTAGAAAACAAAGGTTCAGGGAGTCCACCTCATCCAACGTCACACAGTTAGTCCGTGGCAGAGCTTGGAATTTAGGTTTGGTGCCCTTCGCAGTCTACCGTGCTTACTTTATTCAAAACAATTTCAACGGCTCATTACCTCCGGGGTCAAATATGAAACCCTCTATTTGGCTTTAAAGTCCTTCGTAACCTAGGGTTCTCTCTCCCCTGCCCAACCTTTCCAACCTCCTTCTTGCTTTACTCTCCCTCTACATATTCTGTGATCCAGCGACCCTGGCTTCCTCCCTGTTTCTCACACATATTATGCTTTCTAGACTGAGCATTTTCGCCGCAAGCGCTTCATCTCCATGTTTTGAATCCTATCCTGGCACTTTCCCGGCTTCCTTCAAGTTTCAGCCAATGTCTCCCCTCCCTGGAGAGGCCTTTCCCAGTCTTTCTCAGTCTTGGCATCACCCCCTGAGACTTCCACTGATTTATCCTGTATGTATCTTATTTGTGCACAGTTGTGTGTACGACGGCTCTGATTAGAGAGGCCGATTTTGGTTTTTGTTGGTTTTTTGCCTTTCTTTGCTTCCTTATCACTTATTACAGTGCCTGGCATACAGTAGGTGCTTAATAAACACCATTTCCTTGACTTATTTAATGATATTTGTATAAAGTCCAAGTTGCCAATTTAACATTGAAGGCTCTTCATCATCTGGTTATCTCCTTTTATTTCTCACTAGTCCTTAATATATAATTTATTCTCTAACGGAGCCTGACTCTTTACTGTCTCATATAGATATAGAGTCACAAGTAAGACTGGGATATCAGAAATTTGCTTAAGGGAACTAAAATTTAATCAGTCAGTAAAACTACTTACTATGTGCCGGGCACTGGGCAAAGCTCCTAGGACTCAGAAAGAGGCAAAAGACAGTCCCTGCCCTCAAGGACTTTATAATGTAATGGGGAAGACAACAAGAAAACAAATATATACAAGCAAGTTATATAAAAGACAAATAAGAAATAATCAAAAGAGGAAAGGCAAAAATGGAGTTGGGAAAGGCTTCCTGTTGAAGACGGGATTTTAACTGGGGCTTAAAGAAAGCCAATAGGTAAACATGAGGGAGGAGAGCATTCCAGGCATGGGGAACAGCTATAGAAAATGCCTGGAGCCAAGAGAGATGGTAGTGAAATAATAGAGAGGACAGGGCCAGGACAGAACCTGGTGGGACACCTATGCTTAGAAGGCATGATCTAAATAAGGATCCAGCAAAGGTATCTGAGAAGGAGTAGTTTGAGATGGAGGAGGAAAACCAGGAGAGAGTGGTCTCCAAAAACCTAGAAAAAAAGAAATTTATTAAGGAGAAAAATGTGATTAACAGTATGAAAGGCTATACAGAGGTAAAGTAGGAGGAGGATTGAGAAAAGGGCATTGCATTTGGCAAATAGTAGAGTACTAGTAACTCTGGAGACAATAGTTTTGGTGGAATAATGAGGCTGGAAGCTACATTGTGATGGGTTAAGATAGGCGAGAAGGTGGACACACGTGTTTTAGATTGCCTTTTCAAGGAGCTTAGCCACAAAGGGAAGAAGAGATCAAGGATGATAGTTAGCAGGGTTAGAAGGATCAAGTAAAGTTTTGTTGAGAATGGGGGAGACATGAACATGTTTTAAGGCAGTACGCAAGGAACCAGTAGAGAAAGAGAGATTGAAAATAAGTGAAAGAATGGGGATGACAGAGAGGTCAATCTGCTGGAGGAGAGAGGATGGAATGGGATCGCCTTTGCTAAGGTGCTCGTAGAACTTGGGATTCTGTATCAGCTTAGAAATATCTCAGTTTAGCACTTACTTGGCAAAATTAATTAAATAGGATGCTCCCCAAGCTTCTTCCCACCTGGATCTGGGCCCCAGGTATGATCTTTCCCAGCATCACTCTCCCGTGGTGATCTTTTCCTTCTCACACCACTCACCACTTCCCTACTCCCAACTGCTCTTTGCTCCAGGCACAAAAATTGCTACTTCTAATTCTGCATATGCATTTTGCTCATTCTGATCTCATTTCTTTTAGTCACATTCCCCCACCTGAAATAGTCTTCCCCATCCTGTGTGTGTCATATCACCTTGCCTTTAAGGCTCAGCTCAAATCCTGTCCTTTTAGGAAGCACTTGATGACTAGAGTCTATAGTAGTTACTCTCTTCTTTGAACTTTTCCTTTCATTATCTGTCCAAAACAATTTAGCAATTATGCTCTTGTATGTTATCTTTAACAGTTACTTTATTTCATTTAACTGCAAGTATACACAATCATAATCATACCTCTGACTATTTCAATAAAATACTTCAAATCAATGTTTTTAGCCACATATTATCCCCCACAAAAAATTGATTTTCCTTCCAGAAAATCAAAGTGGTTTCAATAAAAGGAAAAAAATCATGCTAAAGGCTAAAGGACTTCTTACTCTTTACACAAACAGCAGGAAAATGTTCCAGTTCTCATGTAAATCACAATCTGTGGAAAATGGAAGTAGACTGGAGGAGGGGAAGTGCTGTCAGGTCATAGGCTATACAGAAATCACTTGTATATTATCTTATTAGTTTCTGTGATTAAATCATTTCCCCAACAGTAGTGTGAGCTTCTTAAAGACAGTGAACCAGCCATGTACATTTTGGCATTTCTCCCAGTGTCTGGTATAAGTTTCACAGGTACTCAAAAATACTGGTCAATTTAGTGATTGCTGAATTGTATTACTATTTTTTGCAATGTCCTTTGAGGACTGACATTCATGGAAAAAACACTCAGTCTTCAGGAAAAAAAAATATATTTTTTCTCTGCCAAATAGGATTTGATGATTCAATGCTTTTGCGTGGTTGAAATGAATCATTTTTGAAGGTTACTGCTGCTGCCAATAAGGAAAAGTTCAAATGGTTTCTGAAGAACTAGTTGTTAGAACTTGAAGAACTTTGCCTTGTACACAACAATTCTTCAATAAATGTTAGTTGATTGATCTTGCTGATGGACTAAACAGATGGGCGTAAGTAAAAAGTGGCCCATGTTCCTTTACCGTGGATGGATTTGGTACTATGAAAAAATTATCTTGGAATGATAATGACGTCTTACAGGTATCAACCGTACCTGCAAAAACAGATAGGGACAAAGGCTGGCTTTTAATAAATGGACCTTTTAGTGATGGGACAGATAGTTTCTATCTAAAACCAAGAGATAGCGATATCTGTTGTGGAGAAACAGTAAAGGCATTTCCAGTAAGATCAGGAGTAAAGTAAGAGCATTCATTATCACTAATTTTATTTCATATAATTCTTGAAATGCTCACAATCGCAATAAAAGAAGAAGATGAGGACCTAATCATAGGCAATGAGGAACCAAAATTATCACCTGTTTGCAGATAATATGGTTTACTTAGAGGACCCTCTAAAGCAGGGATGGGGAACCTGCAGCCTCTAGGCCACATGTGGTCTTCTAGGTCCTTGGGTGCAACCTTTTGACTAAGCCCTAGTTTTACAGAACAAATCCTTTTATTAAGGGGATTTGTTCTATGAAGTTTGGATTCGGTTAAAGGGCAGTACTTGAGGACCTAAAGGGCCACGTGTGGCCTTGAAGCCATAGGTTCCCTACTCCTGCTCTAAATTAAACTAGATATCAATTGAAATACTAATTTTAATAAAGTAATGTATATAAAAACCCCACAGAATCATTGGCATTTCTGTGTATTATGAACATAACCTTAGCAGGAAGATACAGAAAAAGAAATTCTATTCAAAATACCTATAGAATGTATAAAGCAGCTGGAAGTCTAGCTTCTTAGACATACATACTAATGGTGTGAAGAGAATTACAAAACACTCTTTTATGAATAAAGTCAGACCTAAATACATGCCAATATAATGAAAGTGGCAATATTACCTAGTTTTTAAATCCACTTCCAAAGATTATCTCGTAGAACGAGAAAAAAAAAACCAAAATTAATCTGGAGGACCCAAGAGGTCAAGGATCTCAAGGGAAATAATTTAAAAAGTGGGAAGAAAGGGGACTAAGCAGTACCAATTCTTAAAGTATGCTACAAAGCAGTAATCATCAAAATTATTTGATATTGGTTTAAAAATAGAAAAGTTGATCAGTAGAACACATTAAGTACACAAGTCCTGGAAGAAAGTGATCGTAGTAGCATAGTAAGCCCAACGTAAGAGGTAAAGACTCACTTCTTCACAAAAACTTCTGTGACAGCTCGATAGAAGTCTAGCAAAAAATTAAGTTTAGGCCAATAGCTCACACCATACACCACAGTAAACTCCAGACGAATATGAGACCAAGATATAACAGGTCATGTAAAAAACAAATTAGAAAAGCAAGGAAGGAGATACTTTTGTATGGGTGGGAGAAGTACACTTGGCCAATCAAGGGATACAAAAAATCACAGGAAAGAAAATGAATAATTTTGGTTACATAAAATGGAAAATTTTTTTGCACAAACAAAATTAATGCAGTTCAAATTAAAAGGAAAAGAGCTGACAGGGAACAAGGAAAACACTATGACTACAGTATTATAACAGAAAACATTTGTGAAAGAATTAAAAACTACAGCCAACACAGTGACCAGTCATGACCTCACATGATCGATGATGAATTCATGCTGCCCACCTTTTGGCAGAAAAGTTATGAATAAAAGGTACAGAATGAGACATATAATTTTAGAAAACCATTGTGTGCATTTTTTGCATTATTGTTACGGATTTTTTTTTCCCTGAAGAGGGTTTGTTTTTTTTCTGGAGCACCTATTTGGAGAAGGAAGTAGTGATGATTAAAAAAAAAACCACTCGGTCTATAAGGACAATAATGATTGGGACATACTTGTCAGAAGCCCACTTTGTGAGTTTCCTGGAAGGCCTCCCAAGGCAGTGACTCTCCTTTCAACCCTGACAGAGGACCAAAAAAACCAATTATAAACCTCTTCTGACTACTTCATAGCTATGCCGATTGTGTATGAAGACACTGCCCACATCTTTGAAGTGTAAGCATATACTTGATACTCACTAGTGTTTACGTGTTGATAGAGAAGTAATTTGAACTCAATTTCCTGTCTCACATTTCTCTATTCTGTTGTAACTTTTAGTTTTTAGTGGAAAGGCCACCGACTCTGGGGTCAAAGGACTTGGGTTCAAATCCTGCCTTGGCTACTCTGTCTCACCTTGATCCTCTCAGTGTCTCGGTTTCAACAAACTGATGGACTGGAACTAGTGTCTTCCAAGATCACATCCTGTTCAGGATCTATGACCTTTAAGGAACTTAAGTTCTATTGTAGATCACTGGGGTACCTTCTGAAGATCTGAATAATTCAAAGTCCTCTAGCATTAAAGCCTATGATTTTGCATCTTGTATCTAGAAGGAACAATGGCCTCTCTCTCTCCCTTACATCCCAGCTGGTCTTTCCAGAGTATGTCCTTCTGAAGCTTTGCCAGACCTCCTTTGGGGACCTAGGTGACATAGAGGATAACCTGTTGGGTTCAGAATCAGAAACACTCAAGTTCAAATCCTGCTTTGGACAATTACTAGCTGTGTGACTGTGGGCAACTCATTTACTCTTCCTCAACCTCACTTTCTTTTGTATAATGAGGGAGTTAGACTCAATAGCTTCTAAGGTCCTTTTCAGCTCTGAGTCTATGATTCTGTGATCATTTTAAAATACCAGAAACCTAGCCTGATCCTTATTCCTATCAAGACCTGTAGATTCAGGGATAGAACTAGACCAGCCTAGGACTGACCAGCGGCAGTGAATGGTGTTTTGTTTCACTTCATTCTAGAATTCTAGAATTGAAGAATTTCAGAATCAAAAGTTTTCTTAGAGACTGGCTGGCCCAGTCCTTTCATTTTTACCTTTATATTACCAGAATCTATCGCAGTGGCTGAAACATAGTAAGTGCTTCAAAAATGTTTGCTAAATTGAATTTTACAGATTTGAGAAATGTAGGCCTACAGAAGTTAGAGAGCAGGATCAGACATATGCAAGTAATGGTAGAGCATAGATTTATATCCACCACCATTAACTATGAACTTCACCTTAGGCTGTATGAAGCCAACACAATTAACAAGCCATTCAAAAACTAAGTTTTTGTTGCCAAAAACAACATAAGTGTGCCTCTTAAAAAAAAAACAAAAAAACTTCATCCGCATATTTTAAAAATATGAAAATAAAGTTTTATAACCTGTTTAAAAATCTTGTAAATGGAAAGTTTCCAGGGTTTTGAGGCTATTTTTTGAAAATATAAGAATGCAACGCCTTCTGATAAGTTGCAAGAAAAACTGATTGATGTTAAGCAAGATGGAAATTGAAGCTCAATATCCTCAAAAACCTTTGCATAATGGGTAGCTGGAAATGAAAAAATGCATATTATGATTTAGTTAATATATGATTTAGTTACTATATGATTATGTTAAGTGTAACCAGAAATGCGTTTCTTTCATTTGGATCTTCTTCACTTTGGGAAGTATTGTTTTCAGCTATGACAGCTACTAAAACTACTTAAAAAATAAGCCGAACTTAGAACCAGACCTTTGAATTCTTGCATTAAAAATGTTTAAAATAAGATTTTTAAATATAATAAAGCATAGTCAATCATATCACTCTCACTAAAATGTCATTCATATTATTATATTAGAGAAATACTTTATGTATTATTAATATTATTTACTGAGAGTAAAGCATTTTTGTACTGCAAATACACACATTTTTAAAACTACATATTTTCTCTATCTTATCCTCTTCAAATATCCACTTTGTTTTATAATGTGAATGACATATTAGTACAGCAGAGTGGGAGGGGATATTGGTTTGTAATTTAATTGGTTTAGGGAATTCTTGATGAGAAAAACCTCTCTACCAATGTAGACGGTACTTGTCCTATAATTTATCATTTTAGAGAATTATATGAGTGGGAAGTGCAGGGGTTGGGAGGAAGGGAGTTGGACTCAGAGTTAAGCGACTTACCTAGGCTAACATGTGCAATGTGGGAAAAGCGGGAGTCAGGAGGTAATATTTCTTGTGGTTTTTTTTTTTAGTCCTTTTCAGCCATGTTTGAGTCTTCGTGACCCCACTTGGGGTTTTCTTGGCAAAGATACTGGGGTGGGTTGCCATTTCATTCTCCAACTCATTTTCTAAATGAGGAAACTGAGACAAGGAGAGTTAAGTGACTTGCCCAGGGTCACACAGTGTATGAGGCCACATTTGAACTCAGGTCTCCCTGACTCCAGGCTTGGCACTCTATCTGCCACACACCTAGCAAGTATCATATATGTATGTATGTATTCACACATGTACACATGTTATATACATTATATATAGTATATTTTATATATATATAATTGATAAATAAGCAAATTAATGAATGAATATTCATATATTGGGAGTGTCTGGGTTTTTTTTATTCATGATCAAAATAGTTTGGCTCTAGAGACAGGATAGCATTAAATGTTACACTTAGAGTTGGGAAGAACTGGATTTAAATCCCACCTCAAATACTCACTAGCTGCGTGACCATGGGCAAGTCACTTAACTTTTCTGAATTTGTATCTTTATCTGTAAAGTGGGGATATTAGTACTTCTAATACCAAAACTGCATGGGTCACTGCACAGGCCACAGAACTTGGAATCAGGAAGACCTAGGCCTTAGACACATACTAGCTGTGTGACCCTAGGCAAGTCACTTACCTGTAAAAGAGGAGGTTGAAATGGATGGCTTCTAAGCTCTCTTCAAGACCTAGATCTATGACCTGATGATTCTCTAACCTCACAGTTGTAGTTCTGAGGCCCCAAAGAAACGCTTTGCAAACTTTAAAGTGCTACATCAATATCCTTTATTATTATCTTGGAAAACTGTGTTAGTGTTTCTATATTGGGTTGGCTGCTCATGTGGAGACTCTTGCAGCCACCTTGTCTCCCTTCCTTCCTTTGTATGGCGCCTTGTCAGTGTGAGAATGTCATTCCTCCCACACTGAGAGAAGTGAGATCTCTGGTATACTCCATCTGCTTATGAACCTCTGTGAGCTGAAATTCCCTACCCCCAAAGGTTTACACAAGCCCCCTGTGAACCCAAACCACTATGTTTTGCTCAGCTCTAATAAACACAGAAAAAGTATCCGAGCATTTGAACTTTTAATAACATATTTATCCCAACACACGAGGCTACTCATCACTCGTGTATGTGTAATTCGTAATTGCAGCCAGCAGAAAACAAACAGCTCTCGATCAGAGAAGGCTCTGGATCCCACGGGGCACTAATCATCTACCAAAAATAGAGATGGTTGGGGAAAAAATAACTTATAATTGCATTGGCAATCCACTATTAAAGTGTAATTTCATGTTGTTTTCATTTTCAGCAAATAAATAATAAAAAACTGATTTGAAAAATTGCTCATAACATGCACTCAGTCAACAGCAGGCTCAACATAAAACCTAGCAAGTAAGGATATGTACATGTTTTCCTACGTGTGTCTAAAGGAACTCCTAGAACCTTTTCTCTCTGAATTCTTTGGTGCATCAAGTGGAGGGATGGACCTGAGGTTGGGGACAACTCATATTGAATCCTGCCTTGGTCACTTACTAGCTGTGCAACCCTGGGTAACCTTGACCTCTCTCAACCTGTTTCCTCATTATAAAATGATGCAACTACCACACTGAGTTCTTGTGAGGATTCAATGAAAAATAGATATGAAGTGCTTTGTAAACCTCAAAATATTCTATAAATGTTAACTGCACCTTCATCATCATATGATTATCATGATTAGCAGAGGTAGAATGGCCCAGTAGAGAGAGAACTGGCTTTAGATGCATTAAGAAGTGGTTTTATGTTCCTTTACTGACACATGTTGGCTCTCTGACCGTGGGCAGGTCACCTGACATCTCAGTGACACCAGGCAACAATATAAGTTGCCTAATTTTAAGCAGTATTGGTAAAGAAAGTTTTGTCATTCTGGAGGTTCTCTATATCAATGAAATCATTGGTCTAGTCTTTACCCCTATCCTAACTTAGCATATATCCCAAATCCTGGGAAGCACTCAACACTGTTTCTCTCCACGTCCTAGGGTCTGTATTCATTTGGAAAAAATGGAAGTAAATGGCCAGAAACTATCTAGAGAATACAGAGCATAAAAATTGAATTTAGTATCAACAGAGTCAAATTGGGCTCCACAGCAGGTGGCAGATACACATAAAAAAAGAATCATAGCAATCAGTCAGATTAGGAACATGGGCAACAGAAAGGTGATTTGGCTTTGATTGAGGAAAAATGACAAAAGGACACTAAAAGACGAGGGAAAGAAATTTAAGCTGGATGCATTCCATCATTGGTTCCCATTTAATCTTCTGGAGTTCAGGAAGATAGTCTGAGGAGTTCTGCACTAAAACTTCCTTAGTGGTAACATACATAGTTGTAGAAGATTATGAGCAGTATATTCAATCAACACGAGTGAGTCCTAAAACATTTTTTGCGTTGTTGAAAGGGGTTCATGAAACAAAAAAAAAATGTTGGGAACCTCTGTAATGGAAGATCCAAGTTTTCTCAGTGGATATTAATTATTTTGTTTGGGATTTCAAAATATGGCTAACAACAGTGTTCCAGAGTTTATAGCATCCAATACTTAAGGGATCAGTGATCTTATAGGTATGGGTACATCATCTGCCTCACAACCCTCCACACGTTTTTGTCTTGTGTGCACTTTTTCCCAGCTTTTCCACACTTCGTAGAGCCTTTTCTCTTGCTCTTTGAACATTGCAGGGATTACAGTGTAGCACCAACAGTAGTTGGTTTCCATTTTCACCACATGAATGGTAACCAAACTCCTTTTCCAGGTTTAGTGTCCAATAGCATTCTTTATACCACTTCTTGTACTCAAGTCATTGTTTGCAGTGTGCTGTAGCATACTTCAACCAACCATGGATGATTCTATTTTTCTTGCAATTATTTATAAATCTGAATCTTCAGGAATCATAGGGTTTCATAGTTCAGAAGTATGGATGTAAAAAATGAATCCTTAATGACCTTTCTCAAACGAGGTCTCTCAGACCACACATACAAGATTTTACAACAGACAAAATGATAGATATAACTTTGTTCAATATTCTGTTAAATATTAATACCTAATGAGGTATAAAGCAGATACATGCTCACCTAAAGTGTTTAATGAGAGGGAAGATATCTGGTAATGGAAGAATGTTTTCCCTCATGTGTCTTTAAACAATGTGTTGTATACGACAAAATGAAATAGGAGAATTAAATGTAACACTATTAATGTATGACAGGGCAGCTAGGTGGGGCGGTGGATAGGGTACTAGGTCTGAAGTCAGGAACTAGCTATGGGACCCTGGGCAAGTCACTTAACTCTGTTTGCCTCAGTCTTCTCATTTGTAAAATGAGCTGAAAAAACAAAATAGCAAACCACTCCAGTAACAAAAGACCCTAAATAGGGTTACAAAGAGTTGGACGTGCATGACCGAAACACAACTGAACAATAATTTAGTATATGGTGTATACGTATGTATGTATGTATGTACTTGGTGATATGGAATAGTGCACCTGTACCAGGGTGATAGACAGCTATGTGAGTGGAGAGAAGGGAACAGAGAGGAGAGATATAGTAAATGTAAGTAGAAAGTTGAGGGCGCCAGTGACGGTGTGAGCCTGAGTGACTGGAGGACTACCATTTACAGAAACAGGAAAGTTAGGGAGAGGAGAAAGGTTTGAGTGGAGAAGATGATGGGTTGTTTTGGACATACTGAGTTTGAGATGTCTGTGAGACTTCCAGTGCAAGATGTCCAGTAACTGGTGATGTGAGACCGGAGATGAGCAGAGAGGTTAGCGCTGGATATGTACCTCTGTGAATCACCTGCATAACTGATAGCAAAGTGTAATAGATGTGTGTGTGTGTGTGTGTATACATATACATATATATATATATATATATATATATATATATATATATATGAGCAATTTCCTTTGTTGTGGTATAGAAGAAAGAGGCCCTCAGTTTAAAAGCCAGTGATTTACTACGTGTGTGTCCTTAG
Source organism: Trichosurus vulpecula (assembly GCF_011100635.1). Lineage (NCBI taxonomy): Eukaryota > Metazoa > Chordata > Mammalia > Diprotodontia > Phalangeridae > Trichosurus > Trichosurus vulpecula. Next base: position 264,130,394 of record NC_050580.1, on the reverse strand, counting down.
AGATTACATCACCACTCAGTCTCCATTTTATCATCTACAAAATGAAAAGGTTGGATGAACTGACCCCTTATCTGGCCTTAAATATGTGATTTATAGATATGTTTTCCTCAGTTTCCTTCCATTTCCTGGTGTTCCCTGAAACCTGCCTTTCTTCTGAAGATACCACCTTCCTTAGCACTCACTCTAAGGATGGCACCTCCTTCTCTCATACCCTGTGCCTGACACTTAAGGTCAAGAGGTGAAACTGCCTTATTCTTAGCCTCTCCTGCCACCATCACTCAACAGTCACCTCTTTTCTTGTAAAGTCCACTTACGTTTGTCTAAATCCTTGGTGTCACCTGCATACCTCTAGGTCACTCTCCTTCCTCCTCAATGAGGGCAGTGACCTGACTCAGTCATTCTTTTCCATTCTAGGAAGCTAGGCACCTAGGTGGTATGATGAATAGAGCACTTGGCCTGGAGGCAGAAAGACCTGAATTTAAATTTGGCCTTAGACACCTATGAGTTGTGTGAACCTGGGCAAGTCATTCAACCCTGGCCTTCCTCAGGAAAATGGGGATAATAACACCTGCCTCCCCCAGTTTTTGTAAGGATACAAATTAGATATTTGTAACGTACTTAGCACATTGCCTGGCACGTAGTAGAGACTATAAAAGTGCTAGCTATTATCATTACTAATTTTCTTGTCCCCTCTGGAAACTCTGGCCAGTCAGTTCTGTAGCTTCCTCAACTCCCATTACTTCTGTCTCTAATATGCCTCAAACGGGCTCAGAATTTATAATTTAAACCTCTCTCCCTTGCCACCCCCAGCTCAGTTAAATTTGCCCCAAGTACCAGAATACATTGGTTTGATTTGCTTTTTTGGTCTGTAGGAGATTGACTTCTGGAGAATGCTGGTCTTTAAACTGGTGGAAATTTGGTATTAACTGCAGGACATCGTGGAAAGAGTGGTGGCTGTAAAGCATCGACCTTTATTGATGAGTCATTAATGATCTTTGAGTGACTTTTATGTCCGACTCTCCATTAGGCTTAAACATTGGGAACTAAACTAATCACCGTGATATTTTTGATGACTCTATAGGAATACATCAGCCAGCTTACAGACAGAAGTATAAATAGAGTGGATTCCTTACTGGGCTCCTGCTGGGGGCAGTGTAAATCTAACATTGCTGGGGGCAGTGAGTGTTTTGTATAATATGTTACCTTTTAAAATAGAGTGGTCCGAACAGGCTCAGTTAAAATATGTTGGTAAATAAAGCCTCAAGTCTATGTAAATGACTCTCCGTGTCATCTGGCAGCTGTCAGGAATTATCACCTGAGCTGATTTCTTCCTTTTGCCTCCATGGGACCACTAGCACAGCAGTAAGAAAGGTCTTCCCCCCACCCCACCCCCACACACCTCCTGAATCTACCGCGCTTCACTGGAGCATCACCAGAGGCTGCATTCCATGCCATTAAGCAACAGACACATTTAGAATAACCTCTTGTAAAAAGATAGGTACAGCAATACACAGTTAATGGATCTTCTGATTGGTTCAACTATTCTCAAAAGAAATTGAGATATGCTAAGTTAAGATATTCTTTGAGCCAGAGACCTCTCTGATAGCTCACCTGTCTCTGACCAAGGAGGTCAAAGATAGAAAGAAAGGTCTCATGTAAGCTAAAATATTTATAACATCACTCTCAGGATGCACAATAGATGCTCACCAATCAGGGAACAGCTAAAAATTGGGCTTTGTAAATGTCATGGAACGTTACTGCACTGTAAGAAATGAAGAATGGGAAAATACAGAGAAGGCCAGGAAGTCTTAGAGAAACTGATAAAAAGTGAAATAAACAGCCCCAGAGGAGTAATACCAAGTAACATGTACAATGGCAACAATGTAACTGGCAAGAACAAAAATAAAACATCCATGAATTACACTCCATTATAATGATTAAACTCTGATGCTGAGAATGTTTCCTCCTCCTGTCTTTGCACAGGTGGGGGAAAGTAGGTAGAACATTACACTTCAAAATGACTTTTTGCTTATCTTTTTTTCTTTGTTATAACAGACAACTCTCATTGGCACTTAAAAGTCATAAAAACAAAAGATATCAGTAAAAAGTTTAACAATACAATGAGAGCTTCCTCTTTGTATACAAATAAAGTCTTTGGAAAGTGGTAGGTGAATTAGCACAGACGCCCAAATACACTGTGCCAAAGCACACCCCAGTTGATGGTTTTTACCAGGGTGAAGCAGTTTGGACTCTTGAAAAGTCATACCAATTTGATTCAGTTCAGTTCACAATTGTTAAAGCATTGGCTGCTGCTGGGGTTGGGGTGGGGAGCAGGGGTCAGGGGCCAGAGATATGACTACCAGGGACAAAGTGTATACTAGGATTGTATTATTGGTGCCCTCTAAATTTTGGCACCTAGTGCCAATTCTCTGTTACTGCAGCCTAATTACGGCTCTATTCAAGGCTGAGCTCGGGCAGCATTTATCCCCCAAAAGTCTTTCCTGACTCCCAGCTCCTCCCCTCCCCCGCCAGGGGTTAATGCTTTTTTACTTCTCTTATGTCTCATTACTTTTCTCGTACTTACCCGCGTACATGTACATAGAATCCCCCATTCCTTGTCTTTGATTCATCAGCAATTACCACAAGGCCTGGAACATAGCAGGTGCTTAATAGATATTTGTGGAGTTGAATTATTCTCCTCCTGCTGCTACTTGCTATGATAATAACTCGCATTTTTCATTGCTTTAAAGGTTTTCTCACAACAGCCCTTCAAGGTAGCTAGTGCAAGTATTATCATTCCGATTTTACAGGTGAGAAAACTAAGGCTCAGAAGACTTGCCTGGAGCTACCAAAGTTTCACAAGCCAGCGAATAACAGAGCAAATGCAGGGCCTTCTCCACTACAAATTCTCTATACCGCGTGCATTTGAGGAACAGATTCTCGCCAAGTGTGGTGGCACACACCTATAATTCCTGCTGCCGGGGTAGGTTGAGGCTGGTAAATCGCTGGAGCTCAGAAGTTGTGAACTACAGTAGGATGGCAGAGGCAGCTGGTGGTGCAGTGGATAGAGCTCTAGGCCTGGGGTCAGGAACACCTGAGTTCAAAACCAGCCTCAGATGCTAGCTGTATGACTCTGAGCGACTCACTTACCTTCTGTTTGCTTCATTTCCTCAACTATAACATGGGCCTCATAATAGCACCTCCCTCATGGAGTTGTTGTGAAGATCAAATAAAATAATATTTGTTTAAAAAAACAACAAGCACTTAGCACAGCACATGGCACACAGTAGGTGCTACATAAATGCTAATTCCTCTTCCTCCCTAAATGAAGCCAATTGAGTGTCTCCACCAAGTCTGGCACCAATATGGTGAGACCCCTAACTAGCCCAGGTCAGAAAAATGAAGCACGTCATAGTTTTTGTGCTTCTCAATATTGAGATTAGGCCTGTGAGGGACGACTGTATTGTCAGGGAGGGTGTCGTAGAAAGAACCAATCTCAAAATAAAGAAAAGAAAAATTAAACAGAAAAGAGGATTAGATTCTTAAAACTTCAATAAAATGAGCTGGTGTAGAGCTGAGTCCTTGAACTTTCAGATCTTTAAAGAATGGCCCCAATGTAAATCTATAATCCACTGACAGAGGATTTTATTAGAAAAGTAGGAGACAAAAAAAAAAAAGTCAGCCTAGAAATTGGCATACAGGTGTCTTGTGCTCCTAGAAGCGTGCCCCTCCCTTTCCAAAGAAGGTGAACAGCTGCATTCTACACCTGCAGGAGTCTCTGGGTGGTCTTGCTGGGTAACATTTTGTATAGAGCTTTACACCAAATTAGCCTGGAGGTGAGTAAGATTTTGAATGGATAGGAATTTCACCAATCACCAGTCCAATACTAACAGCCCCACACCTGCTGCTGCTTATGGTGTGTAATGTTTCTAGTTAATTTTTTTTTAATCTTTAGGGGTTTTGTGGTTTTTAGCTTTGTAATTTCTTTTCCCTTAAGCATACACTAATGGATTTTAAAGGGGGCAAATAAATAAATAAACAAACCCTTCCCTCTCCAGCCACACCTTCCTCTCCTACTAGAAGGCAGAGAGCTCCTTTAGCAACTCTTGTTTTGTTGGAGCAGGTTTTAGTCTGTAAGAATTTCTGGGATTTTCTTTTTTTAACTCTTTGGTTTATGTCGCCCTGTGGCTGCCAAGGCTTTCTGCTTCCTACATGCTCCTAAACCCAGAATAAACTTGGATGAAAGTTGCAAGTTTCACATCGCATTTATCAAATCCATTGCTAGACTGCCAAGTGTTCAGACCTTGAGAATTTGATGATTTGCAGTTAACATTTCTTTGACATGCCATTTTTAGGTTACTGCACTCTAATCTCAGAAGAAGAGCGAAGAGGGATCTCTTATTTTTGCTTGGGGGAAGAAGATTTACATTTACATTGCTTATTCTAATAAATGGAGAAACAGCTTGGCATGCTGGGTAGAGAGCTAGCCTTGGAGTCAGAAAGGCCTGGCTTTAAGTCCTGTCTCTGACAGTTACTAGTTGTGTGACTCTGGCCAAGTCAGTTAGCCTCTCCATGCCACAAGCAGCTCTTTAAGACTTTCTAATTTGCATCAGAGGAGGGAATTTCCACACCAGTGAGTTCCCCAAACATTTTAAATAACAGATCCAGTACAACACATATAACAAAATACAATAAATACCCTTTGACCACTTTATACCACTACTAGGCCCCAAAGAGATTAAATAAAAAGGAAAGGGACTTTGACGTACAAAAATATTTATAGAAGCTTTTTTTTTTTGATGGGAGCCAAAAATTGGAAACTAAGAGACTATCCTTCATGGACGAATGGTTAAAGAAATTATGGTATATTAATTTAATGGAAGATTATCGTGCCATATGAAACAACAAGATGAAATGACAGAAAGAAAACTGGGAAGACTTCTAGGAACTGATGCATAGTGAAGCTAGCAAAACTAGGAAAACAATTTATACAATGATGTTAATGTTATAGAGAAAAATAGTTTTAAAAGATTTTAGGACTTACTCTAAATGCAATGATAAACCACCATTCCAGAAGACTGAAGATGAAAATTTGCTACTCACCTCCTGCCAGAAGGGATGAACTTAAAATACACAGAAAAACATACATTTTCAGGCATGGCCAGTAGAGGAATTTGTTTTGATGCAATATTCACTATTCATATTTATGATAAGAGTTTTATTTTTTAGGTTTTTGTTTTTGTTGTTGGTCACTTGGTGGGGAAGGAACAATAACAAGGAGAGATTATAAATACATGTAAAATAAATAGAAGGGGAAAGTGGCAAATGTTGAATGGGATTTGGAAAAGTTGGGACACTAATCCATTGTTGCCTAATTCAACTTGGGGGGGGGGAAGCAATCTGGAATTATGCCCAAAGAGTTATTAAACTACCTGAACCCTTTGACCCAGCAATACCACTACTTGGTCTATTTCCGAAGATAATTAGGAAAAAGGAAAAGAATCTAGAATGTTCCTAGGAGGTCTCTTTGTGGTGGCAAAGAACTGGAAATTGCAGGGATGCCTATCAATTAGGGAATGGCTAAACAAGTTGTGGCATATGATTGTGATGGAATATTATTGTGCTATGAGAAAGGATGAGCTCAATGATCTTAGAAAAACATGGAAAGACCTGCATGAAATAATGAAGAGTGAAATGAGCAGAACCAAGAGAACACTGTATACAGTAAGAGCAATATTATTTTAAGAACGACTTTGAGCAAATAAGTTATTTTGACTTTTATAGACACCCAAAGTAGCTATAAAGGACATATGAAGAAAGATACTATCTTCATCCAGAGAAAGAACTGATAAATAGAAGTATGTATGGAATAATTTTACACACACACACACGCACACACATACCCCTATTTGTGTCTAACACTAGGGCAGGGGTGGGGAGGGAAGAAAAAAAAAGAAATTTATATAATTTTGTTGTACATTTAAAAGTAATAGCAAGTTGTACATAGTAGATTTATAGTTCCATATGCAATCATCTTTTTTGGTACTATGTTAAGGAAATGCTTGTTTTATTCCATAAATCAGAAACAAAAATTTTAAGAAGAAAAAATAAAGATTTTAAAAAATATATAAATACAATATAATATTATGAGAGGAAGACCTAGTTCAAGTCCTTCCCTTGATATATTCTGGCAAATCACTTAAACTTTCAGTGCTTTAGGCAACTCTCTAAGGTTAACTATCTCTTTAAGTTTATATATAGGCTCACAACCTGAGGAGCACCTTGGACTCCTCACTCTTTGTAACTCCCCTCTCTTTGCCCCATCCAATTAGTTGCCTAGTCCTGTCATTTTTTACCTACATAACCTCTCTAGGATAAGCCCCCTGACTTGGCACTGACACTGGCACCACCCTGGCCTACGTGTTTATAGCCTCATGCCTGGGCTGTTGCACTAGGTTCTGGTTGGTCTTCCTTTCTCAAGTCTCTCCCTGTTCTAATCTGTCTTTCACTCACCTGTCAAATTGATCTTCCTAAAGTGCCTGTCTGGCCATGTCACTTCCCCCAGATATCCCCCCCCCACTTCAATAAACTCCATTGGTTCCCTATAACCTCCAGGATCAAATGTAAAATCTTTTGTTTTTTAAAAACTTTCACAGTGTGCTCTTTATATCGCCCCAGTCTTCTTCCACCATATTCTCTTCCACACGTACTGTGATCTAGCGACAGTGCCCTCTATGTTCCTTGCACAAGACGCTCCTCTCTTTCAATTCCAGGCGTTTTCAAGGGCTTTCCCACAATGCCTAGAACTCTCTCCCTCCTTACTTTTGCTTCTTGGATTCCTCAGCTTCCTTCACGTCCCAGCTTCTGCAAAAAGCCTTTTCTGGTCCTTATCTTACTTCCTTCTATCTGAGATTATCTCCAGTTTTTCCGCTATATCTCTTCTTTGTACACAGTTGTTGGCGTGTTGTTTCTCCCTCTATATCATGAGTTCCTGGAGATGTAGGACTTTTTTTTGTCTTTTCATTGTCTCTAGAGCTTAGCACTGTGCCTGGCATATAGTAGGTGCTTAATAAATGCTTGTTGATAACTAGAGGTTGAAGAAAAGATGCTGACCTACGTGGCTAAAGAGAATCTCTTCATGTGAGAGTTCTCTAAACAAAAACACAGGTCTAGTCCCTGTTCCTATTATATTATGTCATGAGAAATTAATAATGTAAACTTTTCTATCTTATACAATCATTCTAGGATCTTTGCGTCTTTAGAAGTATCAGAGTGCTGTTTTGATGATCCTTTCTTTTCTCTATGAAGTACCAAAGCTGTTGCCAAATTATTCTGGGAATTTGCAAAGTCAATTTTCTCAAATCTCCCCCCAAATAAAACAATATTCTGGAGTGAAATATTTTTGAATCATCCCCATTGTACTACCACTTGATCCCTACCCCATCCTGCCTACCCACCTGGCATAGATCTTAAGGAAGTTTCCTTAACAGGTGTTTTCTTTATCAATCAAATCACCAGACTAGTCCAAACCCAACAAACAAACAAAGAAAACTGCAAGGCCTTGAGTTAGTACTAGGATAAGAAAACACAACAAGCAAAGAAAAACAGTTCCTTTCTTGAAGTAGTTTAGTGTGGGGGTTAGCGCATCCAAAGCGATATAGCAAATGAGGTAATATTTACAAAGCATTTAGAGGAGTGCCTGGCATATAGCAGTCACTTAATAAACGTTCCTCCCCCTCCCCCAATCAAAAAGACATATAAGGACAAAGTAATTTGAGGAAGGAGGAAGCGCCATTAAGTGGTGGGGTCAAGAAGGGATTCCTTCTGATTTTGAGAAGCAATGAAGAGGCAGTTTTGGCTGAAGTACTCGAAATGCAGGAAGGGGGAAAGCTAGAGCCATTCTATAATGAGCTTTAAATGCAGAGTTTAGCAATTATTATTTTCTCCAGAAGTCATCGTTATCATGTCATTTTAGTCGTGTCCGAGTCTTCATGATGCCATTTGGGATTTTCTTGGCAAAAACACTGGATTGATTTGTCATTTCCTTCTCCAGCTCATTTTACAGATGAGGGACTGAAGCAAACAGGGTTAGGTGACTTACCCAGGGTCACACAGCTAATGTCTGAAGTCACATTTGAACTCAGGAAGATGAGACTTCCTGATTCCAAGCCCAGTGCTCTAACCGCTGCACCACCTAGCTGCCCCCTAGAAATCATAAAAGTTCATTAAATAGTTTTAATGAGGGGAATGACACAGTCTGATAGGAGTCTCTTGTGACTATAGGGATGGCTTAGCCTTAGGACATCCTAAGCCTTAGGACATCATTCTGCTACTAGATAACTCCTCTGCCTTGCCCTCAGTTCATATAGGAGAACACAGTCACACTATCCCTTCTTACCTCTTGTGGCCAAGAATCTTTTTCTTGGTTGAGGTGGGTGTGTTTTAAGCTTCTTATCAAAGAGCCATAGAGGTATCTTTCAAGAGAGAATTTAGCTTTAAACTCTGACCCTAGAGAGAGATAATTTAGTTTAGCAGACTAAAATGATAGGACATTTCTGAAAATGGCTATACCTTCTTTAAATTCTCATATGCATTTTAACCCTAAATTTTGGACAGTATTAGGTAGATCTGTTTTTTCTTCAGGTAAAGTCCAGTGCCTTAAGCTGCATATATGTTCCAAATAAACTGTTTGTTAATTCATTGAAAATGCCCTTAACCAACAGGGGCATTTTCCCTACTTGATGGAAAAGGTTCTCTTTGCTTCCTAATTGCGTACAAAGACTAGCATAATTATAGTTTGGGGGTTAGCTATTTTTTTTAAAGACTGATCACCTTTTGCAGTGCATCTCATCTCTATCCATAATTGCATAATTTACATTCCTGCTAAAGGTTGACTTTCTAACTGAGCATGACTCAGGTCACAGAGAATGGCTGCTTAACATCTCAAAGAATTGGAAATCAGATTCCCCTTCGGGAAGAAGGAAACTTTTATTCTCTACAAAATGGTGAACCAATTGCCTTCTCTGCCTCCAAACCTCCTTCTCAGCAAGGGGGTAGCCTGATGAACCATCAGCAAAATGTCAGCTCCTACTGAGAGAGACTCCAGCCTGATTCACAGCTACAGTCACAGATATATTGAGACAGCAACAGGTATTTCTAAAGTCATCCTGTGATAAGTAAATATTTATTTAACTCTCAGGGACATCATAAAGTGATCATTACAGTTTAGTGGTACTGGAGCATCTCAAATTACTGCTAGCTTCTATTTATCAACAGTTTTGTTAGTATAGCTTCATTAGGTTACCAGAGTCGGGCTTTGCTTGAAAATAAAAAAAGTTTATTAACATTATCAGCAACACAAAACCATGCCGTATGGAATGAGATTTTAAGAGTCAGGGTGACCTGGGTTCAAGCCCTACCTCTGATACCAAATTGTGCACTTTGGTCACCCTCCTCCTTCCCCTCCCACTGAAGATAAGATATTAAGATACAAAGACATCTTAGTTATAAAGGCCTGGAATTCTGGCCTTTATGCTTTATCTTGCCTGGAAACAGGCCACTACTCCACTTCTCAGCCATTTCCAAACCAAGGGAGCCACCTGTATACCCCTTTCCGTGTCTCATTGCATCCCTAATTCCCGTTTATATATGGTCTTCCCTCATTAGAATGTTAGCTCCCAGAGGGAAGCAAGGGTCTTGTTTGTATTTTCATCCTCTGAGTTCAGAACAGTGTCTAGCATACAGCAAGCACTGAAGAAATGGTTTTCCATTTATTTATTCATTTATTATGTAACCCTGCCCATCATTTAACTTTTACACGCCTCAGGCGGAACTGCCTTGCTGGGAGGGAGTTGTCAACCCTGGAAGACGAACGTTCACAGGCCCACTCTTAGAAAAGAAAACAAGTTCATTAGTAGGAGTGGTCCTTCTTCTGTTTTATTGGTGACCAACCTGATAATGAACCCATGCTTAGCTTTGGTTTCTGTTGAAGAATATATCCCTGGGCCTATAATGGAAGCTATTCCATCTGAGTTGGCCCTGTCAAGACTTGTACCTCAATGGTATAACCTTTAAGAGTTCAGCACCACTTCCACATCATGATGAACCATCAGAGTAGAACTTATTATAATGTATATATATTATAATGTATATTATAATGTATAATTCCATTATAATAACATAATATAACTGCTCTATGATTGCATTTTGATTTTAATCCATCACTTTGAAGCCAAAAATTATCCTGTGAAAATGTTAGGTAATATGTTAAACAAATGAATGACCACAGGTTTGTTTACTATATTACCAGGAGTGAAGATTTCATACTTCCCTGACTAATCTCTGAATCCTCTAACTAAAAAAATAGTACTGTCTCACGCAAACTCACAAAAGGGAGGCAAAAAAGAACCACATTAACATTTTTTTATATGAACTGAAAAATCAGCCCAGTACTTCTGCTTACCTTTCATTTCTCGTTGATATTTTCAAATGTGTACTTTTAACTTTCTTCATATTCATAATCATTTCTGGAAATTTAAAGACTTTATTATTTTCATGTGCATGTTCCTATTGTACTTTTTTTTTCAGATACCTCAAATTCTAATATTTCTAGAGCCTCTGCCTCGTTTCTGAAATGATGGTTCTCTCTTCACATTTAAATTGCATCCTTTTTATCCCAAATGTACCCAACTTGTTATTGTCACAAGCCATTTTTTCCCTGAGATTTCAACACATTTGTAAAAAGGAACTAGAGATTGAAAGAACTGAACTAATCAATTCATTAATCAAGCCTGTCCACTTCACATTTTATGGAGATGAATTAGCATGCTCCTCTGAGGATGAAAAATCATCTGTTTTTAAAAAGCTAATATTAATATGAAAAAATAAAAATTTCTTTTGTGGCTGATTTTTTTTTATCTAGCTATACCCCAGCTTTAAAGGAGTTTTCAAAGAGAGCAAACCATTAGTCCCTAATTTGTTCAACTTTTGAAATGAATCCCTTAAGCTCTTTTGAAGTCTTTCTGACAACTTTCTAATATCTTCAATTTTTTGGTTCGAGTATGCATCCTTTCCATCAGTTCTAAACCTTACCACAGGAACTCAAAGGGTTGTAACCACTATGGTCACTTAAAGAAACCAGAATTGTTATGGTTTTATTGGGAAGGGGACAAGAGCACCTTTTATAGAAATGAATGCTGTACAACAGTAGTATTTCAAATAGAAATGGGGACCACTAATCTGTACATAAGGATCTCGGTGAGCTGCATATTGAGTTAGTTTTAAAATGTATTATTATCTATGTTTTTATTAATTTTATTAAATACATCCTAATTACATTTTAATCTAGTTCAGGGCACACTTGGGAGTGCTGTGAGCTGCATGTACAACATCAGCCCATACACATATAGGTCTGACTATTCCTAGAGATGTTTTCTCCACACTACTTGAGATTTATTTATTTGTATTTATTTCATACTTTATATCTTCATATGTGTACTTATTATCTCTATTAGCACCAAAGCCCCCTTAAGAGTAAGAATTGTTGTCTTTTTTGTTTGTATGCCTAACACCCAACACGGTCTGGAACATGGCAGTCACTTCTTGAATCCTTTTGATTGCTAGGCTGTACTCCTAACTCTTTTCCACAGGACTCTGTCTACCATGTCATAGAAGCCTCTCCATCCTGAAAGCTCGTTCCTCCTCTGTGCCATTTCTCAAATCGGTAATGCCTCCATGCTCTAAAGTTTCTTTCTCTGATTAGCTCGTTTCTCCCAGAACCTGCATTTTAAGTAGGAGGCCCTTGCCAACTACGTCTCCATTTCTCTCCAGGCTGCACTGTTGACTCATTTCTATGGGATTTTGTCTGCCATGCCACAGAAACCTTCTTTATCTCACTTCCATAATGTTTTGAACCTAAAAACATAAGAAGGGCCAGATTCTAAATGACAGTTTATATTTGATGCTAGAGGTAACAAGGAATCATTGGAGTTTATTGGATGGGGAAAGCTGTGTGACATTATCAGACCTGATCTTTAAGAGAAATCTCTTTAACAGTAATGATGAAGATGGCTTGCCAAGCTATCATGATAGCGTAGGCAGCAGGTGTGTAGGGTCTGAGTTCAAGCAGTTATTGTGAGACGTGCTGGTGACTGACATGCTATGTGAGCCAGAATGAGAAGTCAAGGATCACATCAAGATTATAAACCCGAGTGACTGTAAGGGTGGCTGGGCTTTAGATGAGGAAGTTCAGAGGAGGGGTAGGTTTGAAGGGAAGGATAGTAACATTTTGAATTTGGAATACCTAGGGGGCATTTGTGAGTTTGAAATGCCCAGCAGGCATCTGTCTGGTGATTTAGCTAATTTTCACATATCGGTCCTAGCTCTGCCTTCTGAACCCAGGTGGGACAAGGTTGTGCTAACATCATCTCTTAGTCTTCTTCTTTGGAATAAATTTATGTTCTTTACTCCCCGTACAATTCTATTTTCAGTCAACAATCAACTCCTTTATTAAGCACTTACTTCACAGTAGGAACCGCGTTAGGTGCTGGGATACGAGTACAAAGAATGGAACAATCTGTGCCTTCACCGTCCTGGGAACCTGCGTCCTCAAGGCCACATGTGGCCCTCTAGATCCTCAAGGGCGGCCCTTTGACTGAATCCAAACTTTACAGAACAAATCCCCTTAATAAAAGGATTTGTTCTCTATAACTTGGACTCAGTTAAAATGCTGCATTCAAGAACCGAGAAGGCCCCCTGTGGCATTGAGGCTGCAGGTTCCCCACCCCTGAACTAGATAGTCTTAACTTCCTTAAAAAGTAACTTGGGGTGAAGGGTCAAGGAATTGCAGGAAACTGCAATTAGGAGGTCATATAGTTGCCTAGTTAAAAGTACTTATTTACAGGAAAGAGAACAAATAATCAGACTCCTCTAGAAATTTCCGAGTGGGACACAGGGAAGGAAAATTCAGGCTATAATTTGGGGTATATGAGAGGATAGGAAACTCTGCTGCCACCGTAGCCAGAGTGTTTAGACATTGAGAACTGCCTTGTGCCTTTGGACTTAGCTCTTTTCTGGAGGTGGTAATGACCTTACAACACAGAATGTCAAAGTTGGGAGAGGTCTTAGAGCAAAGAATGTCAGAGCTGGAAAAGAGAATCTAATATGTTAGAGCCAAAACAGACTTCTCAACATAGCATGTTAGCCCTAATAATAACTTGAGAATATAAATTATTAAAGTTAGAAATAGCCTTAATGTGTAGAATATTAGAAAGGGAAAAGAATCTAAAGGTCACTTAGTCCAAGGGTGTGAAATAGGACATATACTCTCAGACTTAATTGATATGTTGCCTAGTTAACTATAAATAGATGACAGATGTAGACATCTATATACACACACATATAAGACAAACATATGTGTATATAAATAAATGTGTATATATACATACATTACATACATAGTTCATAAAACTGAAAAAAATCACTCCAAATGTGATTTGGCCACCACGGATTACAGTGGGCTTCTTACATGCCACGATCTCCAATATGGCTTGATTCCGTAAAGTACAAAACTGTCACTTGATGTGTTATTAATAGCCATTAACCCTGTCGATTATTTGCCTATTGCATTATTTATTTCAATTAACTTGCTATGAAGGGATATAAATGATCCTTTTTTCTAATGTTTTTGGGTCATTTATTTTATTATTTATTATTTTATATATTACATATTTTATATGTATATTATATATTATTTATCTATTCACGTCCACTATTACTTCTACTACTTTAAGTAGTTTTGTGTACGGTTGTATTTCATGCTTATGGGATACAAGGGTTCTTTTTGCCAAATATCGAATATGTCTATATGTTTGTATATACATACCAATATGTGTAATATATTTAAGTAACTTTATTTATCTATACGTGTATAAATTATGGCTAGATAAAGTAATTATTAATTTATAAATTCAACAGAACAACATTGACAGCCTATCATATGTAAGTGCTCTTTTTACTCTGGTAATATAAAACTTCATATTTTCTAAAACAGTTAGCAAACCTAAAGTTAAATTCACCAGGGGGTGGGGGGGTGGGGAATAGGCTACATATGTAAATATCTGGGGGTAGAACTTAATGATGGGTTTGCAGTTCTAAGGACTAGCAGAAGCACGGATGTTGGAACTAGGAATTGAACTCCTTGCACCAGAAAACAGTGGCAAAGGAAACTAGCTCACAAAAAGGTACATTTGACATTGTCCAGGACATAAACACATACTTGAGATCTTTTTTTTATAACTCAAGAAAATTCCTTAATGACCCCCTAAAAGTATGCTTTCTCTCCATTCTGAAGCTCATCAGGGTTGTATTTCTTACCTCTTTTTCCATATACACGTGTGTTCGTAAACATACACAGCCTATACCCCAAATCAGAATTACCTTCTCATTTTAGGCATATTGTTCATGCTTCCCACGGAATTTTGATAGTCTTTCCACCCACTAGGTAGAGATGTGAGAGGACAGAAAGTTTTTATTTATTTTCTTTTCCTTTTTAACAAGCCACTTCACAAATCAGTAATGGCCAGACTTGGGACAATCAAATATTTGATTTGATTAATTCCAGTGATTCCTAAAGACCAACAGGCATAACAAACTGTGTCATTTGCTCGAATATAGGGGAACACTCTGCTGGGATGAAATCAGAATAATTCTAATTAGCTTGACTATATGACAGTAGCTGTTGAGCACAGAAAACCACAAAAATCAGAAAAGATATTTCCTAAGCTCTAACCTCTCTATGCTATAGAGAAATCCAGGATAATATTAAAAACTATTTGAAACACAAGAAGAATGAAATGTGCTTACATCATTGTAAGTACCAAGGTAATAAAAATTTTTGTTAACCCAAACCTAAGTCTTTAGAACTTTTTAATCACTAGAATTTAGAGTTCAAAAAAAGGACTCAAGCAGAAAGAGAAATATATTACTTATAGCTTGGGAAAGGAACTAAATGAAGGGGAAATATGACTAAATTACAACAACGGATGATATTTCTGGTTGAGCAGAAATAATAAGGGTCAAGTCTATCAATCACATTCCAACTAATTTTAATGACATTAGTAGCACTAATAGAGTAAACAAAATCTCACAACTGCCATGAAAACTCTTCTTGGGTGTGATATTAGAAACATTTTTAAGGACTTCATCATCACCCAAAGGAAGAGACTGTATTTTTTAATTCTTTCTTAATTTTTAGTGTTAATGTGGAGAGGCAAACCTTCTCAATAAAGAAGCTAGGTAGGTAAAGCCTTTTAAAAGACTTTCTAGCCCAGACCTCAGAAACCATGCTCCTAGCTCCTGGAAGAATTAATCTACTCTGTTTTGGATTCTGTTCTGGGAGTAGATAAGTACAAAGTCACTTAGCCCCATGTGTCTGGCTATCCATCCAGCTACCTACCCTAAGCCATTTTGCCATCTCCCCTGATGCCACAGGCACACATATTGCCCTACCTCACCTTCTACTTCTTGCTCTGGTCACAGTCAACACTACCATTGCTTCTAGAAAGTATTTGTCAATCAAATTCTTTTTTTAAATTAAATTTTCTTTTCAAAGATCAGCTTCTCTCTCTTCCATCACTCCCACTCCCCACTGAGAAAGCAAGAGAAACAAAACCCCTGTTACAAGCACATGTGGTCAAGCAAAATAAAATCTCTCATTGGCCGTGTCCAAAAGACAATCTCACTCTGCACTCTAGGTCCATCGTCACTGTCGGGAGGTGTACAGCACATTTCATCGTGAGTCCTGAGGAATTAGGGTTGGTCATTATGTTGCTTCTTCTCTTCTCTTTCTTTCTTGTTTTAAAAATATATTTTGTTTTAATCATCCAAGATTTGCCTCCTCATTCTCCTTGTCTCCTTCCACCCCCACCCCCATCAGGAACACAAAAAACCCAAAACCTGTAGTCAATTTTTCCACATTGGCAGTGTCCTTAAAAAAAAAATCTCGTTCTGCATTGAGTCCTTTAATTCTCTGTTAAGAGGCAGGTAGTAGTGTGTTTTAACATTAGTCCTCTGGAATCTTGGTTGGTCTTTATGCTGATAAGAGTTCAGTACAATAGTATTCCAACACATTTATTTAGCATAACTTGTTCATCCATTCCTTAGTATTATATGGGTACCCCCCTCAGATTTCTATTCTTTGCCACCTCAAAAAAGAGCAATAAATATTTTTTGTACATCCTTTAGAATGTTTTCCTGATGACTAATGCCTCCTTTAATCTACCCTGCTCTTACCTTTCCCCTTTCCCTTCTCTTTCACTCTTCACTATTGAGTGAAATATATTTCTGTAAGCAATTGTGTGTATGCTTCTTTATCCTTCTTTTGACTAGTTCAGATGAGAGAGAGATTCATGTATCAGCTCCTCCTACTCTCTTTGTATAGATGTCTATCGGTACATTCTCATTATATAAGATAATTTTACCTAATCTTCTTGTCCTTCTCTCCCCTTCCCCCTACCTGTGTATTCCTCTTTCTCTGTCTTCCCTTTCTTTTCTTAAGAGTCATCAAGATATTAGAGAACCACTACCATGCTTTATCTAATTGGACTCCCTCTATGAGCCCTGAAGATGACAGGGATGAAAGAATACACATTTATATCTCCCCATATTTAAATGTTATCATGTAACCCTCATTTTATCCTTTATAACGATTCATTCATATCTACCTTTTAATGTTTATTTATTGTTCCCAAGGACAAATCCGAAAATCTGAAATAGTTTTAAAGAGAAATTTATTAGGTCATTTGGTAGAGGAGAGTGAGCTGGAAAGGAGGTATGGCTCCCTCACCCATCCAGGTTCTGGAAGGTTTACATTAAAGAGGATTTAGACAAAGGTACCCACACATGAACCCCACATTCACAGTTGAGCAATTTCCCTAGAGGGCAACTTGATAAAAGCATAAGGGAACCCCAAACACAAGTTGAGTGGACCCAGAACCAGTCCTGGGTTTGGTGTAACCCAAAACAAGAATGATTTGGGTGGATCTAGGACTTGTGGAAACCCAAAATACATTGTAGCCATTTTCAGAATTCCTCCAGCGTTACTGGGATCAGGCAACATTCTGGGTATAGACAACATAAGGTTGGATTTAAACAGTATAATGATTTTCTGAACAATATAATTAATTCTTTTCCTCACATTCTTCATTCCTATGTATAGGAATTCAAAATTTCCATGTAGTTCTGGTCTTTTCATCATGAATGCTTAGAAGTCATCTATTTCATTAATAATCCATTTTCCCCTCTTCTAGCATTATACTCAGTTTGGCTGGGTAAGTGATTCTTGGCTGTAAACTCATCTTTTAAATCCTTCTAGAATATAATATGTCAAGTTCTCTGCTCTTTTTTAGTGCTTGCTGCTAAATCATGTGTAATCCTGACTCGAGCTCCTTGGTGCTTGACATTTTTCTTTCTGCCTGTTTGTAGTATTTTTAATTTGATCTGAAAGCTCTGGATTTCGGCTATGATATTCCTGGGAGTTTTCATTTGGGGGTTTCTTTGGGGAGGTGATCAGTGGATTTCATTTCTACTTTGCCCTCTGGTCCTTTTTTGTTGAAATATGATATGTTGGCTTATTTTTTGGTTATGATGTTCAGATAGTTCACCTATTCTTAAATATTTTCTTGTTGATCTTTTTTTCCATATCAGCTGTTTTTGCTGTGAGATACCTTACATTTTCTTATTTTTTTTTTAGTCTTTTTTTAACCTTGATTTTAATACTTCTTGTTGCCTCATGGAGTCATTGATTTCTCTTGGTTCCATTCAAATTTTCAGGGAGCTTGTTGTTTAAGCAATGTTTTGTACCTCTTGTGCCAAGCTATTAACACCCTTTTCAAGTCTTTCTTCTATAACTCACGTTTCTTTTCCAATTTTTTTCAAGTACTTTCATTCCATTTATTAAAAAAAATTTTTAACTTTTTTAAACTATTGCTTTAATTATTAAAAAAAATTTAACTTTTTAAAAACTATTGCTTTACCTTTTCCAGGAGTCTTAGTTGAGTTGGTGCCCCAACTGTGTTTTTCTCCACTTGCAAATGTTTTGGAGTCATTGTCTTCTGCTGTATCTTCTGCTTGTATCTTGTATCTTGTGTGTCCCTTGCAATATAATAGCTCATTATGATAGGGTTCTTCTCTCCCTACCCCACACCCCATCCTTTCAGCCTGTTTCCAGAGTTTGGGTTAGGGATAGGCTCTGCAGCACTTCTGAGGGGAAGATGTAGGCTGGTCCTGTTGCTGCTCTCTTGTGGTAGTTATTCCAGTATCTCAGGGACCAGCGGGGGACCTGAAAACTTTGAGTGTACTAAAAGTGATCTGATCCAGGGCAAAGTCTGATTGCTTCTCTCTTGGTCTGAGTTCTACAACATCTTGACTTAGGTTTGAATCTGAGCAACAGTAGACTGCTGCTGGACTCTGCCCCTATCATACAAATGGGAAGTTCTGTTGGTTCAGAATATCAGAATTGTTGGCTTCCCTTTGGTCTGGGATTCTAATCCTGTTTATTCCTCCGCAGGCTGGGCTAGCTGTTAGAAGCAATACTGCTTCATGCCCCAGGTCAGAGCCACTCAACTTTTGCTAGACAAATAACTCATTATACCTTTTTCTGGATTCAGGATTCTAGCTCTGTTAGGAAGAGTTTGTGAAGAAGAGCTCACTGCATTGCCTCCTGTTGTTCTGACATTGCAACTCTAACCCCCGAGCACATTCTCTTTGGATCTACCACTCAGGCTAAAAGTCCATTCCTTGCTCTCCATTCCTCTATAATTCTGTTCTCCTATTAGAATGTAAGTCCCTTAAGGGCAGAGATTACTTCATTTTGTATTTGTGTTCCCAGCAATTAGCACAATTCCTGGCATGTAGGAAGTTCTTCAAAAATAATTTTTCATTCATTCTTTTACTTATCCATTTATTGGATTTATCAAATTTGAAGACTATAAGAGATTGACAGAAATCACTGAGAATATTCCATTATTTTTTGGTAGAGCTATACTTAAATTATTACAGAATGATGGCTACTAAGATAGGTACAATTTCTAGGAGTAATCAATTAGGTGATAGTGCCACCATATTGTCTCTCGTTCAGACAACATTTGGAACATTGTGTTCAGTGCTGGGCAACTTAATTAGCAAAGACATTAATATGCTGGAGATTATATAGAGCGAAGGTACCAAACTTGGGCCTTATGTGGCCTACAACGCTTCCAAGTAAGCTTAATCAGATTGAAACGTATTTGGGAAATATTTAATTAAATAAAAATTCAATAAAACATAGATAACATTACATTTTAAAACTAATGTGTGGCCTGCTGGGATCCTTATGTATGGATTAGTGGCATCCTCTTTCTATTTGAGTTTAACAATACTGATCTAGAGGTGGGCAATTGGAATGATATGTGCAATGTAGGTGTTTATTGAAGGAACTGATCATGTTTAACCTGGGGAACAGAAGATTCAGGATAAGAATGATAAGTGATTTCAAGTATTTGAAAGGCTGTCAGGTGGAAGGAGGCTTAGACTTGTTGGAATCTTCTATCCCCAAATCTCCCCCCATGCACACACAAATAGGCAGAATAATAGAATGATATAACAAATAATATATAACATTTTAATACACACATTATAATGATATATTACTGTGTTGTTACATATATAAGAAATAATAATAATAGAATAGGGTAATGAGTGGAGATTGCAAAGAGACAAATGCAGGTTTTATGGAAGAAAAAACATTTAGGAAAGGTGGAATGGACTCCATGGAGTGATAGAAGGTTCCCTCTCAGAGGAACCTTCAAGCAAAGCTTGGATGGCCACTTTTGGGTATGTTGTAGAAAGGTTGTTTGTTTTGGGTTATGGCCATGGAGTCCTTGCCACTTCTGAAATGCCATAATTTGATAATCTAGGGTAACTTAAATTTGTCCCAAGAAAGATTGGTAGAACAGTCTCCGAACGTTGCATATCCTCCTCAGGATGCCAGCTGCACTCTGCAAAGGATTCCAACAACCACTACCTCCGCCCCACCTTCCTTTTCCACAGAAC
Organism: Trichosurus vulpecula; assembly: GCF_011100635.1. Lineage (NCBI taxonomy): Eukaryota > Metazoa > Chordata > Mammalia > Diprotodontia > Phalangeridae > Trichosurus > Trichosurus vulpecula. The sequence goes on along the minus strand of NC_050580.1, from coordinate 264,110,306 downwards.
TGTCCAAGAGAAGCAGTAGAGCTAACAGTGATTAAGCAACAGGTGGCATCACTGGGGCCCGCTGGACATCATAGCGAGTGATCCCCCTGGGGAGCCCCCATCTGTGATGCTCGCCTGCAATGACCAGAATGAGGGTAGAAAAAGTGTTGCTTCTCCATATCAAAGACTGATCTCACTATTAAGCATGGATTATTTATAAGAGCAGCTTATTATCTTTCTTTGCGTGCAACTGGCAGTTTTGTCTCATTGTCTCGCTGGAATCTGCCCTATCCCACCAAGTCTGTTTTCTGCCCCAGAGCAATCTTCTGAAAAATCCAAATTCCGAGCGCCTGGTGCACATAGCCGCCGAGTGTGTCCCTCTACTAAATATTGATGCGTTGGATGCCTTTTTTTTTCCTGGTAGCTTTGTTGTGCATCAGGAAAATACTGAGGACGCAGCATAACTGAGCATTTATTGTTTATCTGCTTTTAGTCTTTGCTTCGAACTGCCTTTTCACTTCACTTGGGAGGCACTGGGGATTTAGTGAATAGAGTGTGAGACCGTGTGTCAGAAGAAGCAGCGTTCACATCCCACCTCAGTCACTTGCTAGGTGTGAGTCCCTGGGCTGGTCCTGCAATCACTCGGGAGAAATATTGTCTACAGTACTTACTTTTATTAGGTTGTTTTGAGAATTAGATGAGATAACATAAGTAAAATGTTCTGCAAAATTTAAAGTGTGCTAAAACTGGGGAACTAGGTGGCATAATGGTTAGAGTCAGGAAGACCCGAGTTCAAATCCAGCCTCAGACACTTACTAGCTGCGTCACCCTGGGTGAGTCACTGAACCCTGTTTGCCTCAGTTCCTCATCTGTAAAACGAGCTGGAGAAGGAAATGGCCAAGCACTCCAGTATCTCTGCCAAGAAAACCCCAAATAGAATCAGAAGGAGTTGGTCAACACTGAAGTGACTGAATGACAACAACATAACTGTCAGTCATTATTTTTACTATGATTTTTGTAATATCATATCATAAATATAATAATAATATAATGTGGTGAAGGCAGGAGTCAGAGGACCCGGGCTGTCTGTGAAATGGGAATTGGAGATAGATTAGATGGATCCTCAGGCCCCTTCTAGCCCAGGGTCCGTGGCTCTAAGATCCAGCGATCCAAATGACTGGCTATGTTGTCAGTTCGTTCATTCATCAAATACGTATTAAAGGCCTACTATGTATAAGATATGGTGTTAGGTGTTGGGGCTATAAAGATAATAATGAAACATCCCCGGCCCTCAAGGTACCTAATATTGTACTGGGGACAAAGAGAGGGAGGCGCATGACCACAGACAGATGTAAAAACAAGGCAGTCTAAGAAGGGAACGAATGCTAAATGGTAGAAAGTTACAAACTCTTCCCCCACGTAAGATGAAGTTTCCTGAATTAATAAAATATGAATAATTACATGCAGATCTAATAATTTTGATCCATTTATCCAATATTTTACCATAAATGATCAGTCATTAAATGGGCAAGCCTAGGAGTTTTGGAGGCAATAAAGATAGCTCATTTATAACACGCTTAAATGTTTATGAAATGTTTGCCGCATGATAATCCTTGGAGATTGGTAACACAAATATTACTTAGGCTCATTTTACAGAGAAGGAAGCCAAACCAAAAAGAATCAAAAAAACCCGCTGAGGATCACGTAGTAGTAAGTGTCAGAATCAGGATGCAAACTTAGGTCTCATGACTCCAAGTTCAACTGTAACACACGGTACAAAGGGAGTCAGTTATTGAATTAGGGCAAAAGTCTGCTGATTATTCACATGTACACACCGGACTGTTGCCTGCTTATCTCTATATAAATTCTTAATGTCATGGGCTTGATGGTAATATAATTCTTTTTGGTAGAATGCATTTTGTTTATGTTTAATGATTTTCATTCACTTGAACCTTAAACTAAGGCTGTGAGTAAGCAAGAACAAACCTAGAGAAGAAAGATGAAAGCTTCTATTGTTGAGAGTGACAGGAAGCTTCTCTCAATGGCTACATCATACTGGAGAAATTCAAAATTGACCAAAATAAATGAATTATTTCCTCCATCTCCTTCTTTTCTTGCCATTCAGTCAGATTCTACTGATTTTCATTGAGTCTAAGGTTCTATTGTACCATCTAACAAGCTTGAAGTTTCTAATGATGGAATACTTAAAAGTTCTGTTTTGTGAAATTTTGTTCCTAAATTTATACCCACTAATGCCTCAGTCCCCCATTAGTCAGTCGTTCAAATCTATAATAATAATAGTACTTTTTATGTGGACCTGTGATTTCATAAGTATAGGGAATTTTTAGTGAGGAGACTTTTCTACCGGTGGAAGTCAACAATTTCTGCAATTTTTTTAGTGGTAGAGAATTAACTTGGGGGTATTGAGATGGTTACATGGGGTCACAGAGTCAATATGTATCAGAGGTAAATGTAGAACCCACATATTCCGGATACCAAAGTCAGCTTTCTGTCCACAATCAATCTGCTTCTTATAATGGTTCCTATGTACCTATTAATCAGAAACTTGAGAATCATTATTTTTACTTGGATTAATGTATGCCCTTTAAAAAAATTAAACTCAAAGGAAGTATGTGACTCATTATTCCTAAACTGAAATGTTGATGAAATCTAATTTCGATAGAAATGCTGTATTAAATTCACATTTTTGGTACTTGAATGGATCTGTGATCTCACTGATCTTGGTTCTTATGCCAACAGTGCATATTGGAGGCCCTTTACTCATGTATAATTCTTGCCCATATAAGTCTATGAGCATTGTTAAGCATTTATAATGTCCCACACATTGTGCTTCAAAAAATCCTCCATTACTGTCCATTTAAACTGATTGGACCTTTCTCTTGATCTCTTGACAGTGTATGGCCACCATGGGTTATGGAAGCTATCCAATAATCGTTGGGAATTATTTTTTTTAAAAAAACTCCAATTTTAGAGTTGTAAGAGACTCTGGAAAGTTCAAATCTTAGTTAAAGCATATGAATCCCATCTCTGGCTATAACAATGGCTCAGGCCATTAGAAAAATATGCAAAAAAGCATCTATGTGTATGCGTGTATGTGTTTATATATGCATATGATAGATATGTGTACATACATGCCTTATATATGTGTGTGTATACATACATACATATATATGCATAGTTTCCAGTTAAATAGGAACCTCTTTCCCTGTGGCCATGTGAAATATAAAAATTTGGAGGTACTGGCCACAACTTTAAAAAAGTTTAATCAAACTATTTTATGATATTTCCCATTCCAGTGGATTGTCTGAATCTTTTATTTCTTCTTCACCATTTGACTGACCCTATTTAGGATATCTCCCTGTTGTTCAGCACCTCTACCAATGTATGTGTATATATTATATATGTCAATTGTTGCTTATTCAATATTGCTCAATCGAGACTGAAACCTGCAGCTTGATAGATGTGTGTAGCCATAGCAAAAAAAAAAATCTGATTGGTTAAGGAAGTTCAAAACACGGAAAGTTTAAAAGATAATATTCCCTTAATTTATTATAAGCAAATATCTAACACTTCTGATTGAAATGAATAATGACAACTCACGAGATTATTGCTTTATACACCATAAAGTAACATATAAAGGTGAATTATGATGACAAACATGGAGTAAAATACTTTTAAAAAACATGCTCAACCCTATTGAAGGAAGAATTTACTAATCATAATCCATCTGCATATCTCTATTCATTTAAGATGAAGCCGGTATGTGCATAAGAAGTAAAGAGCAGTGCCAAAGCTTTTTTTTTTTTTTGTCTTCCATGGCATTAAATTCATAGTTAGCTCATAGACTCACAGAACTTAATCTGTTTCCTTTCTGTCACTCTTCTCTTTTATAATTTGTTTTACCACGAAGAGGCCTAAGAAGCCTGTTAAAATACAATGCCAGGAGAAAAGAGAATCGGAGAAGAAATCCAATAATTAAGCCACTCTGCCTGGCAAGTGTCCCATTAGAAGGTAATAGCCCTGGAACATAAGTTGTTTGAGGCATTTGATTATTATAAACTTGAATTTAATAGAAGCTGCCTGAACAGTTGATCAGTACATGTTAACCTGGTAAAAATATTGATTTTTTACAGAGATTAAAATGGTGTTTTTATATTAGTCTTTCATTACTTTAGAGATAATATTTGCACTTAAGTTTAAAAGAAACAAGTTACTATTGTCCTTACTGAGTTCAGCATTAATTTTATAATTTACTCATTCATATGCTTTTATTTTTCTGTTGCTATCTATGCATAATTAATTACATATGAGCTTGCTGAATAATGATGGTGAATAATGGAATTACAAACCTTGTAGCCTATCTGTTGTTTCTCTGTCCCATCTCTCCTCCTCACCACCACCCATATACAGATGAATGGCTTGGGCAGACAGTTATACTGCTCATTTTCTAATCAAGTCACCTTTTACAAATGATAGAAATTTTAACCCTGCTTTTGGGGGGAGATGCCATTGGTATGTCTTCAGACTTTCCCTTACCTCCCACAGAACAGACAGTTTGCTCTTCAAAAGTTTGTTTGGAAATGAAACCAAATTCTATGTTTCCTCTACAGATGGCTGACCTCTTTCAGTTGGTGGCTGCATTACTCATTTAAACAATTATACAGGTCAGAATAGTGTAATCTAAATTATTTAGTCTCTGGGTGTTTTTCAGACACTAGTGACAGTTCGAGATGTTCCAGCTGCTGCTTGTACCTGGATTTGAACTCCACACATGATAACAGAGCTTTAGGTCAAATTTCAGAGCCCATCGATAGATTCTGCTTCCTAGCTTGCCTGCCATACTACCATACCAGGATCCTGAGAGGACTCTTAAGAGAAGTATGAAAAAGGAGGAACCTGAAGATTCAGTCTTTCCGCAGCTAATGTTGAAAATGTTTGTGATTTAAAATAATAATAAATTATAATATGAAAACCCATCTAGATAGTCCTTTCTTGTAAAATATAACTTACAAATACCTTTCTTTTTTTTTTTGTTTGTCCCCCACAGGGTGCAATCCAAGTCTACCAAATAGACTAGCAAAATATTATGATAACCTTTTCCATCCTAATTTGTACTGGAGGCTGAGTGTGTGCTAGGATCAACATTAATTACTGTATAACATTTCAGCTGTGTGGTTCATGGAAATGTCAGGGAGTTAGCTAAAGGGGACCCAAGGTCTTGGAGACAACAGGGGGCCAGGGGCTATGGCACACGTGCTCCATGTGGGCGATAGGAATTTACAAAAATTCAACCCTGAGCTGAGATGGCAAAGCCGAGCAGCTCCAGTCAAAGTTGGGTTGCTTCACCAATATCCCATGCGCAATGCCACATCTTCCTGCTCAATGCTACCATCTTCAGATACTTTCTTTTTTTTAATTAATAAAGTCTAAGTTCCAACAGTTAGCATAACATCTTATAATAACACTTCTCCATAATGAGGGATCTAGTTTGTTAAAGTTAATATATCAGTTTGAATTAATGAATTTTAAATTTAGATTCCCTTTGCAGCTTGAATCCAAACTAATTACAGGTTTTAAATTGTCACTAGTAGGAGCTCAGCCAGGGCATATTTCCTCTCTTCTTAAGTTGCACTCTGAGAATTCATGAATCAATTTTTTTCTGGGTCATGACTTTGCCCCACTAGGAGCAGAGAAAACCCTTCAGTGTGAAGAAAAATGCAATGGCAGGGATCCCAGGTTGGGCAGAATTTGTACGTAAAAGCAAGGGGAAGTAAATGACAGGGGGAATTTCTAGTGCTATGAGAAAGAAAACCTTTTCTGTTAAAAAAAAAAACAACAAAAACCTCACCACGGATATAATCCAAACGGTAATGAATTTAGGAAATACTTTTAAGCCCAGCAGTAACCACTTCTGTTCCTGTAATTTTGAAGTGCTGAATGGTTTAGGAAAGGGACTGCTTTTTGCAAGCCTTTTTTTTAAACAGCAGAGGTCACCTTAGTACAATCCTCTTCAAGAAGAAAAAAAAAAGGCATTCTTCTCAGTGGTGATAAATTAAGTACTTTTAAACTATCAGCAACCCTTCTCTTATTTCATTGAAATTCAAAAAATCAGACAAATTGTTACTTGGCCTTTTATTCAAAAAAAAGTTTAATGAAATGAATTTGTTTCTAATTCAAATGACAATTTCCAAATCACATGACTTTTTAAAAGACAAGTATGAGAATAATATGAAATCACCTAAATATCCACAGGGTTAGTTAAATTGCCATTTGCAATTTGCTTAACAGTATTCTCTGTTATACTTAATGTTGGAGAAACATCCAATAAATAAACTCAACCAGTTTGGGTCACTGAGACCTATTTTCAAAAGCTAATTATATGTAGGAAAATATACATTGCTAAAGAAAAATAGCTGGTAACGTGTCTGATCAAATTTAAAACCTCATAAAAAAAGCAATTAAATATACCTTGCTACTTTGGCCAATTAACCTAAAACATATCAAGTTGTAGAAGCTAATGGTATGCCTGCATTTTCACATTTTTAACATTGCTACCTTTTCTCCCTATTGTAACTAAAGTCACCTTGGAAACCACTACCAAGAAAAACTTCATTAGATACCTAAAGAGCGAAAGTCAGGATTTAGTAAATTGATTTAATAAACTGCATCACTTTGAAATTTTACTGTAGAATGATTCTTTTGATTCAAGATGCATTAGAGAAAAATATAAATGAAATATTAGCATTTGGTAATATTGCCAAGTCTTTTAATACGGTATCCCTTTCACTTTCTCCACTCATTATATATGATGAATCAATCAACAAGCATTTATTAAATACTTACTATAGGCCGTAACTGTGCACAAATCATATCTGCACTGCATATGACAATTTCTCATTTAAATATTCAAGGGAATAGAAACTATTTTTGAGTATAATAAAATACATTTAGACATACCCTTTCTACCTTCCCAGTTAAACTGTTGGCACTCCCCAAACAGGAATATTTGTAGTCATTTAGGAGGTTTGGGGGGAAATTATTAGAAATAAAAGTGCCCAGGGCATTGTTAAATGCTATTTTAGTTTTTAATCACTTTATTAGATTTCTTGCTTGAGTGACTTGCACAGAAAACACTTTATCTATTTTGTTTTCCTCTGATTACCAACTGTGTTAGACACAAAAGTCAACTTGAAACTAGCTTACAGTTTAAAGACAGGTTTAATAACAGGTGAACACTGAAAAATATGCAAACAAAATGGCAGACATGAATGACTTCATTTAAGGCATAATTGCTTCTCATCAACCCAAGAAATCATGCAGAAACAGTCCCTGTTTTACCCAGCCAGGAAGAGCCTGAAGAAATCACTCAGGCAGAGACACTAAATGGAAGGTCCATTCCTGGGTCTCAGCCAGACAGCCTCTCCATACACAGATCCAAGCTGAAAGACAATAGTCCTTAGAATCACAGTTCATCATAACAGATAATTACATAGCAAGTAAGACAATAAGGTTTTTGGCCTCTGAATATATAGCCTAATTGTGGGTTGTGGCGTTCTGCCTGGAAGGCATACAGCACAACCCTCTGCAAAATTCTTATTGTGGTGGGAATGGTGCAGTGGTGGTGGACAAGGGTTTTACTATCTGGTGAGTTCCATATGTTAGATTTTTGTCTTTTCATGAGATTGTGTCATTGGGATTTTTATTAACTACAAAGACCTGACATGTTTCCAAATGGCTATCGACATATCCACCTGGAAGGTGCTGTAAGGGGAAATGCCTTTTCAAACCTGCCAAATAACTTTTTAGTTCATTGAAAGATAACACCATGTTTAAAAAAAAAAGAAAACCCCAAAACTTGAACTCAAATTTAGCCAACCAAATACTCAATAAGCTACATATCATAACTTGATTTCCCAATTTTGGAAATTGAGCAAGAATTCTAATAGGTCTGGAGAGTGTATTTATGTATAAATCAGGGTTAACATAGACTCATGTTATCAATAGCTCAAACCCAGAGTAAGTCCATATTTAATTTGTACGTATGTATAGATCATCCATGCATATTGTTCTGCCTTTCCTTTCCCTTCTCTTTCCTGTCCTCCCTCATATATACTTGGGGATATATATGCATGTATCCATATGAATTCCTACATATGCATAACAAATACAGAGAGGGAGAGGGAGGGAGGGGGAGAGAGAGAGAACATGCTTGCTTAAAACTGCACTAAGACTTTTGGGACACCTCATATGTTATAAGGACCCCTGTGTTAAGATGCATAAGTAAATATTATTTCAGTATGTATTTGAATATGCTATTATATGTGAATCAAATGTATTAACATATATAAAGCAGTTTGTAAACTTTAAATTGCTATTTAAATGCTAGGTATATATACACATATAATATGCACGTGTGACCTGAAATTTTTTTTCAATGTGTTATCAAACTACGCTTTAATCATTCCAGGAACTTGACTAATTTCAACGAGAGTTATACTAGGGTTGTTGTTGACTATGATGGGAATGATTATGAAATACAGAGTATATACTATTAGATACATACATATAGAATGCTGGTTTACTCTAGGCTGGTGCTATTGACGCATGTATTTGTATTAACCCCAATTCTTAAGTAAATACAGTTATAGAATCTATTTGAATTCTTCTTTACATTCCAAAATTAGAAAAACAAGTTAACATATAGTTCTATTATCAGCTAATATTACATATATGGTGCATTTGTATGTTTCTATAAAAATGTGCCCAGATAAAACCTCAAGTTTGTTTGTTTTTTTTCTGATTTGGTCTTTGACCTTTTTTCTACCCTTAACCTCTATCAGTTCTTCTGTTGTCTCTATCATCCATCCATCCATCCATCCGTCCATCCATCCATCCATCCATCATCTGTTCTGCAAGTACACTTGCAAGTGTCAGTACCTGGCAGGGTAGCAAGGGGGTGCTGAGACTCAAGAGCACTGACCTCCTCCTCTCTCCACCTCTCCCCAGCCTCAAACAAATCCTTTCTGTGCAATTTGCACTGCCAGCCAATTAACTTGAAGTTGAGTTTTGACTCAAACCAGTGACCCTTCGATCGCCAGAGCTGGCCGCTACATCTGGTATCATTGGATCATTCCTCAAGTTAACAGAAAATAAACGCCACCATTGTTTTCTTTTATAGCTGCTGCTGCTGATCTCTCTCTCTCTCTCTCTCTCTCTCTCTCTCTCTCTCTCTCTCTCTCTCTCTCTCTCTCTCTCATACACACACACACACACAGAGTGTTTTAAGCTGATGTTTTTCAGGCTTGCTGAGGGCAGGATTATTCCTGGAGCTTTTTCTGCATGTTATTTATATGTTTTTCCCTCCTTGGGAAAAGGAGTCTGGAGGACAACCATTTTTATTGAACAAAGTTTGCAGTTCATTAAAGGCTTTCTCGCTCCCATGTGCTGGTGATGACCATGACATCATACACCCTGAGGGCTGTGCTCGCCAAAGAGAAAAGGAGGTGCAATCAGCAAAAGAGAAAAGAGTCTTCCTGACTTGAATCCCCAAAATGTGTTTGGTTATAAGTGAGTTTTTTTGGTGGATCACAACAAATTTGCACCAAGTCTGGCCAGTGCAATCAGAGGCAGAGCATATGCTGCCTAGGGAGGCACAAAGCCTCCGCTCAGACTCAGAAAAATGCTCTCAAAATGTAGCCCGGGACCCCTGGACTTGCTTAAATAAAACAATGGTTTCCGAAGGCTGGTTGATTTCTTTCGAAGGGAGGTTTTAAGATGCCATTGAGCCTCGGCTGAGCCTGCTCGAGCTAAGCCATTTTCATTTCATTTACTTGTCATGTTTCCCGAGAAAAGAAAGAAGGGGAAGGAATTTCTTTGGGAGATAAGGTGAGCTGAGGTACAATTGGAAGAGAACCCAGAGAGGCCCCAAACAGAATATTTGCCCTTTTTGGCCTCATCGTTCCTTTTCCGTTATAGGAATGCAGCAAGTGTTGGCTACGGTTGGGGTTTGGATGTTTCAAAATATCTCTGCAATCTATATGTGTGTGTTTATATACATATTATACGTGTACTATCTATATGCATTTCTGCGGATTTTCACATAGTTACAGTACAGGTTCCAGGTGTGTCGCTGACTTTATTTGTCGACAAAGGAGTTCTCTGGAGGATTGCTTTTGGTCTTTACACTTAGCTCCCGATCACTAGCTTCATTCTGCCCCCTCCCCGAGTGCACATTTATGGACATGGCCTTTTCTTAGGGTATAAAGTGAATTCCCCATTTACCGACTCTCCAAGTTTGGTGGTGCATGGGGGGAGGGAGGGAACCAACCACCGAGTGGCACCAACCCCATTGTTCGTACAGCAATAATTTTTAATGTTTTCTCCTACTCTGGTTTTTTTTTTTCCTTTTCAATGCATGTATCAAAGAGTTAAGTGATGCTCAATATCCTAGATTGAAAGTTGCTGTGGTTTAATGCATTTCGGGTGATAAAACACAACCGAGCGGCATCATATTAAAATGTAAAAACTATGTATGCATGCCACAGCCTCTGCCTGCTCCGAGTTGGGTTGTTCGAATGTTTGTCTGACTTCTAAATCACACATTTGCTCAAATGAGCTCTGCTAGATATCAGTTTGCGCACAGGCACAATGTGTCTCAGTCAGGCTCATAAAACAGAGAGCTGAACTCTACTTTGACTTTCGACATCGACAATCTGACTTCAATATTTCTCCACCAAAAGAGACTTCTGACTCTGCGCTGCTTCAGCATGATGGATAGCTTTTCAGCTGTTGACAGCTCCAAATGGAATAAATGCAATCCTCAAGCATTGGGGGCTGCATCCCTGTATGGCTTAAGTTTGAAGCCACTTGATTCATAATGCCACAAGGACCACGTGAAGCATTGCCCCACTTCTCCAGTCCTGCAAAATCTTTGTGCAAAAATATTATCAGAAAGGTGGCCAGAGAGTCACATTTCGGGGCTCAACAAATTTTTTCTTAATTGCTTGCACTTTAATTTTGCTTCTCCTGGAAACACTTGCAGACACACATCTTCATTTGAGCTCTGTTTGACTCCTCTGATCGGCTGGGGTTTCATTGTCATTGCTTCACAATAATTTAATGTCATATATAATGGCATCAAATTGGGGAAAGCCCTAAAAGCTGCCAATCCAAAGTGATCTGAGTGTTCCTGAGCAGAAACCTACATAAGCCTGACTTGTTTGTGCCAACATTATTCATCACATTCTGTGTCTAACTGGGCTAGTGTTCTCCTGCTCTTTCATTTTCAAATCCTTTTTCAGGCATACACTGTAGCTGCTTAATCAGTGTGTTTTCTATACTACAATTAGCAAAATGGCTGAATGTATGTATTTGTAATAAATGGGGGAAAAGTATTAAAATAATGTTTCCCTGGCTGTTATCTAAACATTTCACCATCCTGTTCTTTGACTTGGTTGGTGTTTAAACAATTCGTGTTCTGTTTGCCGCTAAAAGAGGCGAGTTGGACCACATGCACGATTCAACATTTGTTCTAGATTTTTGTTAAACAGCATTACAGAGAGCTAACTACCATTAGTGGAATCTTATTTGAAAAGATTTCCCAATGCTGATCATAATAGATAGATACACACACATATATAATTATATATGTACATATATAACTATATAAACACATATATATACATGTATTCACATACATACACACATGTATACATATATAATATCTCCTTAGGAAGAGTTTTATTTTATAGCTAATTAAAAGTTTCTGAAGATGCTGTGGGGTTTTTTTCTTGGTGCAAATTAAAATTAATTAGAGTTATTAAGGAGCCATGAAAAGAAGGATTTGAGAAATAGTGAGAAATATTATTTAAACCCTAATGGAATTCAGTGAAACCCACAGGTCTATTACAAGCCCCTGATTTGCCAGGATCACTGCAGGGAATCTAACATTAATAAGCACACTGGTAATTAAATCATTTGTTACTTTGTCTGTAATGTTGTAATGTTTCACTGATACTCTGTCAGAGCTCTTTGTGCAGATCAGAGCTAATCAAAGGTAATCAATTTTCAGCATTTGAGAAATCTGTAAATGATTATACATTCATCAGATCATTTAGTGGAGTGCAAGGAGAGTGCAATGCAATTAATCTTCCTGCATGAGGAGGAATTACCACCACAGAATTCAACAGTTATAATTAATTTCATTGTCTTGCTGTGAATTTTGATTGCTTTTCTTTGGACTGTATAGTACAAATGATGATTCATTGCAAAGTATTTGCAAAGCAAACACACCAGTGTGCTATGCAAATTAAAGTAGCTGTATAACAGATAGGTTTCAAACTTCCTATTTACTCGGGGTTGTTGAGTACTAATTTGCCCAATAATAATTGCTTGTTAACTTTATACACTCTTCCCTTGAATATCAAGATTGGTAACCAATATAAATAGAAAGCACGTGCTATTTCCTATCTCATGGTATGTATGCAAAATACTAGTTAGCACTTAAACTTGCATGCTTAACTAAATAACATAATTTGAGCATTAAAAAATGCTCAAAAAGTATTTACCACTGAGATCACTTGCTATTTATTTTACTTACAGAAAATAGACTGTAGCAGCAAATTGCATTTAGAAATGATTTTCTTACAAGTGTTTTGCTTTCTCTATTGATAACTACATTATTGTAAATAAAGGCATATACAAACCAACCATTCCTTTCGTTTACTGTTTTTAAACGATGAGCAATTTTGAAAGTTCTGAAAATCTGCAATTTAGTAATGAGCTGTGGAACATTTATGTAGAACATAAAAGAGTAGTAATCATTTTAAGGCACCTTCCCCATCACATCTATTTACATAAAATAGTGTTCTGTTCTTTTAAATACAGGCTCATTGAAATAGAGGCCTATGCAGGGCTGAGATAAGGGGCCATATTATATTTATTGGGCATCCAAGATGATTAAATTTTAAACTGAAGATCCGGTCAGAACCAAAGAGTGAATAGTGTAACCATCAACAAACAACTCTAGTAAACTCTCCTGGAAACTGCCCAAGTTCTAGAAATGATTAAAATGTGAATTATATCTGTCTTTTCCTTCAAATACTTTAGTGAGATCTAAGCCTCTAATGTTCTCCTCTCCCTATTGCAAGAGTCAAACCAAACCTAAATCCCAGTAGAAAAAGAGAGGAGATATATTTTTCCCTTGAGGTAGAACTAAATATGTCATATTCCTGAGGTCTTGGTTGAACCTAAGTTTTCAAAGAACGGCAAGGCTGTTTTATAGACTGATCTTTTACAGTCTTACAGGCTGTGAATATGTTTTAATTGATCCAAACCCTTATTGGCTTGAACCAAGTTTGATGGCACTTTAGGCAGACCTAGATTGACCCCAAAACCTGATGGGCTTTTACTGTTTGATTAAATTAACCTACTCCAGAAGCAGCATGTAGTTAAACTATCACCATAGCAATATCACCATTAAAAGTTCATGTTGACAAAAATGGATTTATTATAGATTTGTGGGGGACATGGAAAAGTGAAAGCAATATTATTATTATTAATAATAATAATATGAAAGCAATGTCTATAAATTTAGGTTTTTGAAAAATAAAATAAAAATTTGAAATTGCTGAAATACCTGATAATCCTTGAAACATTTGGAGGCAGTCTGGTACTGGATGTACAGTGAGAGGATCTAGGTTTGAATCCCAACTCTAGCACCTACCTGTGAGTGTATGACCTTGGGCAGTTTATTTTACCATTCAGAGTTTCCTCCTATTCAAAAAGAAGGGTTTAAAATAGATGATCTCTAAAGGTCCCTTCCATTTTTATACCTACGATTTTATGATGCACTGGAAAACACGGATGTCTAATCATAAATAACGCCTCTCAATACCACCCTCTGCCAGACTGAGATAAACCCAAGTCTTTTATGGGATGGCAGCTTTTGTACTACACAAGGTGTTTTCAAAGCATTTTAAAGGAGAAAATTAAGAATGGTCTGTTTCACTGCCAAAATTTTAAGAGAGAAAGAAAAATAAAAGAAAGAAAGCCATAATGGGCAAGCACTTGGATGACATCAAGGCTTCCATATGCTTATATAAGCTTGTCCAACATAGGAATCAAGTGGGAGCCTGATTCTAAATTTTGACAAAAGCCAGATATTAAACAGTCTACAGGAACAAAAATGAATTATATTTTAATAACCTCAAGTGGATTTGTGACTTCTCTTTCTTTTTTCTCTTATGATAATAGCCTCTCGTCCTTGATGATTTCTTTTCTTAAAGTTCTCTCATTATTCTAAGAGTAGCAGCCTTTCGAACTTACCCTACTTTTCAGGTGTGATTCGTGAGTAGATTCCTGAAATGTTACCTGGTACAGTGTGGCCATCTCTCTCTGTCTAATCTCAAGAGGAAGGAAACACGTATTTATTAAGTGCCTATTATGTACCAGGCACTATGCTAAGTGTTTTACAAATACTACCTCATTTGATCCAAACAACAGCCCTGGGAGGTAGGTGCTGTTATTATCCCCTTTACAATTGAGGAATCTGAGATAGACAGAGGTTAAATGATGTGCTCAGAGTCGCCTGGCTGGTGAGTGCCTGAGGCTAGATTTGAACTCTGGTGTTCCTGTCTCCAAACCCAGTAACCTAGTTGTAGTGGACAGAAAGTTGGACTTAGAGCCAGAAAGAGCTGAAGTGAAGTCCCATCTCTGACATAGTGGATGTAGGGCAAGTCATTTAATCATTCATTCCCTTAGCAAATCCTTAAGGCTATGAGTTGTAGCCAAGGGGCCAAGGGGCCAACCTACATGGGGAGAGGGAATTTCTTTGCCTAGTAGTTTTCTACCCCATTAAAATCACACATCTAAGTCTACTCGCCAATCTCTCTCTCTCTCTCTCTCTCTCTCTCTCTCTCTCTCTCTCTCTCTCTCTCCTTAGATATTCAAGATATTCAAGCTCTTATTAAAGGTATATCAGCTGGTTTTGGAAAAATCTGGGGAGGCTTACAAGAACTGATGCAGAACCAGGAGAACAATCTACACAGTAACAGTAAAAGTGCAAAGATAATCAACCCTGAAACACTTAGTAACTGATCAGTACAAAGGTTCACCACAAGTTCAAGGGACTCATGATGTAAAAATTATCCATCTCCAGGTGGAGAACTAATGGACTCAGAATACAGGTTGAAACATGTTTTTCCCCTTTATTTTTCTAGCTTTTCTCCTTCCAGAACACGACTAATATGGAAATATGTTTTGCATGACTTCATATGTATAATGGGTATTGTATTTCTTGCCTTCTCAATGGATGGGGAAGGTGTAGAAGAAGGAAGAGAATTTGGAACTGAGAATAAAATTAAAATTTAGAAATAAAAAATGGCATATTAGGATGACAGACTGCTACCGGAATCGGAATAGATATCATAAACCATCTATCCAAATTCCTCATTTTACAGATAAGAAGACTGAGTCCCAAAGAAATTAAGTGATTTGCCCAAGTCAACGACAGAGATGAACTCTAGTTTCTTGATTCCAAGTTCAGTACTCTTTTTACATACAAAAGGTGTTTGGACCCTCCTGACTAAAATCTATTTTTAAGTTATTTGGTAAGGCTCTATAATGAAATGGAGGAAGAAACAGAAGATACTGAAATTGAATACAAAAGAGAAATGGAAATCTAAGACAACAGAATAGGTTACAAGAAAAGAAAATGGACATTTCTGTGTATTGTGGGATGGTTCTATAAAAAAAAAAACCAGAAAGGGAGAGCCACAAGTCTTAGACTGTCTTGTACACCCGTAGCAATTCAACAACCTTGACTTTAATGATAAATTAACAGGAACCAATAATAGTTAATTTATAGAATAGAAGAATCCCATAGCTCAGAGTCAGTAAGAACAATAGAATCTTAGGCACGAACAAGGAAGAGTTAAAAATCAAAAGGCAAGATGGCATGAAAGAGTGAATCCTGGAACAAGAGACAAAACAAGCTGGCTGAACATCAGGCATACCACTTAGCAGTTGTGTGAACTTGGACTGGACAATTATTTAACTTCTCTGAAAACTTCCCAGTACTTTTAATCTTTAAAATGGGGATAAATACAATGTATTTCTCGTCTTACAAGATTATTGTCATGATCAAATGAGATAAGCATAAAGTCATTGTGGTGCAGCTAAAAGAGTTTACTGCCAGCATGACCTTGGGCAAGTCATTTATCCTCTCTGGATTTCTGTTTCCTCCTATGTAAAATTCAAGGTTTGTACTAAATATTCTTGGATGTTCCTTCCAACTTTAGATCTATAATCCTATCTGTCCATGCTCCTAAGACCTGGGTTCAAATCCTGGCTCTGTACTATAGCAAATCAGTGGAATCTTAGAATCTTTGGATTCAGTTTCCTTATCTATAAAATGAGTTGAGCTTGATGTCCCTCAGGTTTCCTTCCAGTTCTAGGACTAGGGTGTTATGAAACTATGTAAAATGTTTAAATTGTCATTATACATAAATGTTATGGATTAAAAATAACTGTGACTACCTCCTTCCTTCCACCTTCTTTCCTCTCCTCCCCTGAAATGTCTTTTCTCTCTCCCCAGTTTCCGTGTGTCTTCCCAAGCTTCCATAATTCTTTTACCTTTGGCATGTATCCTATAATTCCAATATATTTCCCCTCTATTGTTTCAAGCCTCTTTTGGAAATTACTACCTACTTTTCCATGTCCCTAGGAACCAGTTTCTCTGAAAGGAACAGAAACATTTGACCAATAGTACCATTCACTTGGTTTTGTTTGGGTTGTATATCTTTGATGCATATGGCTTAGCAGTATATGTATCTCAAAATTATTTTTATATTAAACAACAAATTTCCAAGTTTAGGATTTTGAACTTTATTCCTGATGTTTTACTTCCTCCCTAATAGATTATCTACTGTCAGATGCTCATGGATGTTTGGAGTCACCACCAGGCAATTTGAAATGTTTAGTCAAAGTCAAACATCAAAATGTGTTTCAAACATTGTAGAACATATCTGAAAGTAATTCTGAATCCTTAAAGGAAATATCTCAATTATCATCTTCCCCTTAAGATTCTTAGAGCTGGATTAAAAAAAAAAAATCTTTGGGGGTGGAGCCAAGACAGCAGGGTAAAAATACGGACTTGCTTGAGCTCTCCCCAAACCCTTTCAAAAAAAATCTTGGTCGGCTCTTTTACAGAATCTTTTCTCATGAGATGAGAGGAAAAGGGACTCATCTTTCCAAACAATCAAATCAAATCGAGTTAGAACCCAGTTTAGAAGACCGGAAAAATCTGATGTTTTCTTTAGCCTTAGTGACAACAAAAATTAAGAGACAGTCTTCTGAAGAGTCATATTGACCATTTAATTAGACATTTGGCAGGACTTGGTATATCACTTCGTACTTGATACCTGTGGCATATTACCACACGCGAAAATTCAGTATAGCTTTGTTACAGGTTAATGAATCTTTCCACTGCAATTCTTAGCAGGATGAGGAATATTTGCATCCCATGGTAACCTCAGTTGTCTTGGGACAGACTCAACTTCTTGTTTAGGTCTATTTTTAGGAAAAGGTTTAATTTGCTTATGGGGAAGCATAAAAGGAACAACTACTATGTCACATACAGGAGTAGTATGGGAAATGTACTGTGTGTGTTTTTAGGTTTTTGCCAATGTTTTTCAGTGTTTAGAACTCCCTATGTTCCATGGCTTTCCTTTTCCACAAGACGGAAAGTACCATACGTCATCTATTTGGCTTAAAAGAGATGAAAAAGTAAAGAAAAGAAAACTTGATAGGCTCTTGCAATATCATAATTTATGTGAAACATGAAAAAAACATGCATATATAACACCTTTCCTGTCTGGCTTCATCCGTATTCATTTGTTGTCAAAACAGGTTTCCATATTTAACTTCTTTTTTTTTTTGATTATGCCTTTTTCTTTATTTCATGGAATGATATGTTATTATCTCTGAAGTGTAGATTTCTGCCAAGTTCTATGCACTTCAGTGGTAAAAGTATTGCCCACAACTCTGGGAATCTTTGTTGAAGCTGTAGAAATAAAATGAATAGTATAAAAGCTTGATGGCATCTGTGGATAGGAAACTCATTAAAGGCCCCAGCCCTCTGTTTTATTTCTAACCACATTTTCCCTGTGGGATTTCAATGTCTTGCAGGATAAAACCAGCAGGACTCGTTACTCACAAAACAATGTTTAGAGTCCTATTGGTGTTGGAATGCTTCTGCCAGTCAGGTAAAGAACCTAGGCCTTTATCCCTTGGGGGACAATGCCGGCCAGCTCAGAAACTGCTTGCAAAAGTCATGCCTTTGAATGTAACTGCAGGTGTTGCTCCTCAAAGACTGTTGGTTGGTACCCTTCTATGCAACGCACAATGGGAGAATAGAAAATTCACTTTGGGATTCAAACAAAGTCTTAGAGAAATTGAAATAATAGGAACACAATTTTGAAACTTCCTTGGTTTTTCCCACGAACCAGGGACCATGACTAATACCCTGAGGGCAAAAAACATCCCCTCAGTCTTTAAGGCAAGTATACAATTCAGTGTCCCAGATGAATAAACCTCATGACCTCAACCATTTTTGAAGCTAAGATTCATTTAGAAGGAAAGACTTGAAAGAATCATAGCCATGATGGAATAAAACACAAGAATATCCACTTAGATATGATCAATAGCTGATAATATATAGAAATATGAAATAAAACTCCTGTAGAATTTTTTTCTCCCAGGAGAAATCACTGATTTAACCTGCTTCCGTAAGTCAGATTAGCATGAGTCTGAGTGGATGACCCTCCCTTGACTCTCTTTGGCCATGTGGCTGGTGGCATTTTGGAAATAGTCTTCGAACTTTCAGAAAAAAAAAATCCTGCAAGAATACTAAGGACCTTGCCATTGTGGAAATCAAAGTGATTCAATCACTTAAGCTAGTACTATAGGCTTGTCAAGTGGAATTGCTTTTACCGATTTGCTGAATAACTCATCCATAATGGCTGGAAATTTCAGCCATTTTGTTAAAACATCCAAGGCAGGAGAGATTAGTGAGCGTCACAGAATAGCATATGTATAATCAAAGAAGTTTAGGCCATGTCTGCACAGTGAAGTACCATTTAAAAAATCCCAGGCTCCAGTAATTACTTTATGGAAAACAATGACAGCTATCTAAGAAATGAAGTGTGGCATGCACTTAGCTAACTGATGAGACTTCAATAACATTGAAGCTGGGCAGAATCATCTTCCTAAACAAAGCCGCCATCGACACAGCTTTTCCTTAGCAATAAGAAGGGCACAGAAGATTGGACTAGAGGTAATTCATAAGATGGAAAGATGCAGCAACACAATAGAGATACAAAGTTAAACAGAGAGGAAATGCTATCTCAGTTGTTGAGGAATTCGCTTCAACTAGATTCCCACTAATAATAACGGGCTGACCAGACAAAAAGCAAATGGATTGCTAAAAACAGGAAACCAGTAAGCTTCTCTCCATTTTAAAGTAACTTTTGTTCTTTTTTTCTTTTTCAATAGAATAACTGGTGGTATTTGTAAATGGATGTCTTGCAGTTTATAGACTTCCCAAATTGAGGTTTTTTTTTTTTTAATTCAGTCTTAATTTTGAAATAAGGAGCTGAGAACACATTGGCATTTGAAATCTTGCCCTTCAGGCAGGCCTACTCTGTTTTTTCTGAAGGTACTCCAAAGTAACTCCCACAGCCTCCAGAACAAATGCACACTTTGAATGTCAACTGCACCTCTCATTTTCTATGCAGAAAATGTCTGGAATATTACACTTGATTCTGTACAGTCAGTGGCTGAAATAAGCTCTTCCCAGAACAAAGGTTCTATTCACCACCTAGGCCTTGAGTTCTGCCTTTCTTTTCATATATTGAGCTTGTGTAGTACATGGCATTCAGTAGGGTAAAAATATGTTTCTCAGAGAGTCATCTCCAGCTTGAATTTAAATTCATCTGCTTGTTACCTTGTTTAAACAATAAAAAGGGAAAATATTCGCCAGGAAAGATGTTTAAATACCAGTATATAAACAATGATGTCACCTTCTAATTTGGATGAAATATTAATGGAATGAAAAACAGATGAATATCAGAATACATTATGGATACAGTCAATACGACAGAAGGGTATTCCCCACCAAAAGGAACAGAGCAAGAACCCCTTAATAGATAAATACCCTTTATTCCTACTATTGTTAATATTTGGAAATCAATACACAGAATTTTTATAGTGTCCTTGTTCTAAGGATCTCAACTGTCTGCATATCTATATGCTCATTTATGTATCATGTACATTGTCATCTCTCTCATCCGAAGACATGACATGGGGTGTCCATGGCTCCTTTGTGTGGATTGGAAAGCCTCACTGATTCTCACTGAAATTTCACTACATGCAGAATCTTTTACAGAGGTCTGTGGCTTTATCCGGAATATGATTTCATGATTCTTGGCCCAGAATTCTTGACTATACATAATTAGCACAGCACACAAGACTTTGTCCCATAGGATCACCATTAGGGAGGGGCCACGCTTCTTGTTCCTTGCCCATGTTCCCATAGCCATGATGCTCTTGTACCAGGGCTCACCTTTCCTGCAGCTTCCTGCTTGCTGCCTCCCTTCATGTTTTCTTACTCCTGGGGTCTGGCGGATTGGGAAATATCAAGCGTGCCATCAAGGGTCCCAGCTGCCCTCTCTGGGGGATGGGCAGCACCCTTCCTCTGCAGAACTGTAACATCAGCAGACTGTCTTTTTGGTCTAACAGTGTCTGTGCCCTCCAGCTGAATTTGCTCCAGGTGAAAGAATTCCCAATTCCAATTCAGCAATTTGCTACACACTTAAATTATTTGTCTCTAGGAAGGTGGCTCACATAGTAAGAATGTGAATGTCTCCTGAAAATACTCATAAAGTCAATCGAACAGCCAATAATCATTTATTAAATGCCTACTTTGTGCCAGGAATTATGCCAAGGTTCAATATAAGGGGAAAAAACAAATCTAAATCCTGTATACTGAAATTCTTTATAGTAAAATCAGGACTTAATTGACTCTATATCTCTTTTCCTAAAACTTGATGCTAACCTCTGTACCTCATTTAACTATTTTTTGAAATCTTGGTTGGACAACAGCAGGTTTCACCCCAAATGACATCTTTGGTGAATGAAGCAGACTAGGAAGTAAAGAAAATAAGGCTTTTCTTATTCCATTTGCCTTACTTTTCCCCATTCCTAAGCTCTTTCTAGTTCTCCATAAAAGTATTTTTTCCTTTTGGCTTACTTATAATTACATCTGGAAGAGTGTTAAATCTTTATATGGAAAAAAAAAAAACTTCCTCTGCCCATTCTTATTCTGAGGTCTAGTTATGCCTAAGACAACATATTTAATCTTATAACTGGGAGGAGATCCTAGCTATATCTAAAGTAAAAACAAAACAAAAATGGAAACCAAAAAACCCAACAGGTTTTTAAAGTATCCTGAACATACATGCACAAGTGAGTTTTTCCACCAAAGCTATTACATTGTGAGGCTATGCATTTATTCTAGTGATGGTCCCTTTCTAGAGACATTTTTAGATTTTTCCCCTTGGTATTGTTTTTGAAGTCGGGGTTCAAAAGCACCCAAAAAACATCTCTCTCACTATTTAATAGTCACATCTTTTTTACTGTACTTAGGGAAGCCATCTCTAATATTTCTATAGGCTTGTATCGTGCTCATCTCCACATGGTGGTGGTGGGCATGGAATTTGAGGAGAAGATTAAATAAATTTAAAAATTAAATTAGAAAAAACCTTTTCCCTGAACATAAAAGTCTTGGATTATGGTGATAGCTCTCAAAAGGTAATGAAAATGATGCTGCAATTTGCTTTTCTTATGCATGGGTAATGTTAGAACCTAGGAAGTTCTGTAAAGGAAAGTCAGACACTGAGCTAGCTCACACAAATAAAAAGGTGAAGGCCAAGCTGCTCCAGAATGTTTCAGTAAAGTGTTAGTTCCTTGACTACAAGGAGTGTGTGTGTGTGTGTGAGTGTGTGTGTGTGTGTGAGCGTGCGCACGTGTGTGTTAGGGGGTTGGGGGATGTGTGTGGGAATATGTGTTTCTCTCAATGTCCCTATGGCCTAGCACACTATTTGCCATATTAGATGTTTACTGGCTGAAATAAGATGCAAATCCTTTACTTTAGTAACTTACAGTTTACTAAGACATACACACACATACACACACAACTGTAATACAAGTTAGAATGTGCTCAGTGCATATGAGATATTAAAGAGAGAAATGAGAGACTAGAAAGGGATGGACCCCTCCTCACTGGGGAATTATTGAAGGTTTTCTTTCTGGTCACTTGAAGAGAATTTCGATAAATGGAGAGACGGAGGGAACCTATTCCCATCAGCTCATACAAATGTATAGAGGCTGGTGAAGACAGAATGAAATTGGGGAATAGTTAGTAATACAGTTTCCACAAAGTGTAGAGTTGAAATAAGATTGGAAAAGTAAGCCGAAGCTGAGTTTTTTAGGGCCCTGAATGTTGACATAAAGGGTTTGTATTTTACCTATAGAAAATAGGGAATCACAGAATATCTTGGAGCAGGGAAAGCATGATCAGACTTGCACATTAGGAAGATGACTTTGGTAGCAGTGTGAAAAATTAATTGGAGATGGGGATTTATGTCGGGAAGATTAGTTAAGGAGGCTCTTAGGACAGTGAAGGTGAAAGGTGGTGAGACCTGGCCTAAGACGGCTGTGTGAATGGAGAGGAGAGGATGATGTTCTTCAGCCTGGTGTTTTCACTTACTGCTCCATGAAAACTTCAGTAGCACCTTACAGGTCAACAGTGTGTTGCCCAGTATATAGCTCCTGCCTAAAACAGTCACGGTCTCGAAGGACTTATAATTTACACTCAAATTGTTGTTCTTTTAAGTCGAAGTTTAAATGCTTCTTCCTTCTGTGTCAATACTCAGGCCATAAGTTCTGTTTCCATATGCAGACTGGTCTGCCTAAAGGAATGACCGTGAATATAATACTACCTTGTATTTTCTCCCTATATTTAATCTGTACCTAAATGTGTACATGTTGTTTCTCCTGGTAGAATGTAGGCTCCTTAAACATAGTAAATGTTTCATCTCTTTCTGTTTGCTTCTTCAGTCTTTAGTACAATACCTAGAACACAGTAGGTGCTTAATAAATCCCGTTGGAGATTGCTTGAAGCTTCAGAGTGCAAGCTCAAAATAATGACTGTTAAGATGTCTGTAATGTAGATCATTCCAGTACAAAGTACTTCAGGTTTTGTAAAATTCAGCTAGAACCTGACACGTTAAGTACCCTACATCTACCTGTGCTTACAGAAATAGAATGAATCACAAGACATTCTGTTATCGGATTTTAGGCTTAAGGCCGTATGCCTACTTTGCCTACTTCTGTGTGTATTTGCATGTGTCCTTTAACCCTCAACAGATTTTTTGTATTTATATATTAAAAATCAATTCTGTGCTCTCGAAAAGGACCAGGTGTACAGTCTTCAAGTTCGAATGTCTTATGCATATGAATTACTAAAAACTTCCTATTACTCCGCAGCACCCCCAATGCTATCAGGAGCAGTAAATGATGCCTCACTTTGCCTTCTCTAAATGCCTCCATCCGGTTCGGTAAAGACCATCCTTAGGCCTCAGATAAACTGATGCCCAGGAAAGCTCTCTTCTGAGATAGTCAAAACTGTCAATTAGTATGAACAGTATGAGTGATTTTGGTAGCATGATCCTAGCTCAATAGAAGCTACAGTAGGACTCATTTCATGTAGAAAGGCAGACTGCTGCAAGATCATAAAGGCTATAGGATAGTAAGATGAGAAGGGAACTCATGTCCTAGGTGTGACAGGTTAGACATTTCATTTTTTTTTCTGAATATGTTTATACAACTGTTTAGGAAAACCACAGGATATAGATAGAGAGAGAGAGAGAGAGAGAGAGAGAGAGAGAGAGATGTGTATGTATACGCACATATATCTCTATATACACATATGATATGTATATGTATCATATCTCCACACTCATATACAGACACATATGTGTATACATACATACATACAAATAATTTTTTAAAAATTGTTTGTGAGACCAACCCAAAAATCTGAAATAGTTTTAGAATGAATTTTGTGAGTTCATTTGGTAGAAGGGAACAAACCAGAACAGAGGTCAGTTACCTCTTGTCTAGGTTCTGGAAGCTTTACATTACATAAGATTTAGACAAGGAGGGCCTGCACACGAACCACAGGTACACAATTAAGCAATTCTGCAGAGAGGGTAACTTGAAAGTAAGGTAGATTGAGAAGAATGTAAGTAAACATAAACATTCAGTGACATCTGAGCAAAGCCAAAACATAAGGGGAACCCAAAACACAAGAATGCTTTGGGTGGATCCAGGACCTGGGGGAACCCCAAATTCCTGGTAGCTATTTCTGGAATTCCTAGAGAGTCACTGAGGTCAGGATGACATTCTGGGTTCAAACAATTGCTAAGAACATAAAGTTAAGTTCAAATAATATTAATACATGAGAAATAATAATCCACGATATGTAGTGATAAACTCTAAAATATCTTTTTGACTATCTTGATGGGAATAGGCTAATGTGTAGAGTTGAGTGATGGCTTTTTCTGGATAAATGTTGAGCAAGTATGAAGGGTCAGTACCTTAGCCTAAGCATGTTATAGTGACGGAAATAAATACGTAATATAAAATACAGAATCACAGAATTTGAGATTGGAGACTAGAAGGACAAGCTAATCTGACCCCTGCCTGAGAAGAATCCCTTCCTTAACATACCTGCCAAGTGGTTATTTAGCATGTATGTGAAGACTTCCAATGTGTAGCAACAAATTTGGCTAGCAGCTGCTGTAGGGGTGTAAGGCCCAACAAGACCAGCAACAAGAGCTACCAGCACAGGTTCTTTTGATCTGCCTTACTAAGGAAAGTAGCTTTAAGGGGTTAACAATCTCATTTTAATCCAACATACAAATATCATTAACTTAGTTCAGGAGGTAAAGCCAGCACCCTGAACTTCAGAGCAAATACAAACAAATTATAAACGGAGACAATATAAACAGACCAAATCACAATTCATAGTAACCAAGGAACCAATGGGTCTGGGTTAGCAAAGCCAGGGGGCAGTTACAATGGCTTGCCCAGGGTCATGCGCCATTCTTCCAGTGAGTGAGCGCCCCCAAAATATCTGGGTTTCTTCAAAACTGGGCTCTTAACCGCAGCTGCCCAGAGTCTCCATATCAATGTTCTTCCAGCAAGTGAGAGCCCCCAAACAAAATGCTAACCTCTCAGTTTTTACACCTTGTTCAGGGCCAGAAGGATTCATACTTAATCAGCCAAAGGGTGTGAGCCTGGGGCTTAGCACCTAGTAAGACTTAATCAAAGGCACTTGATTACTTTAGCATTCCAAAAGAGAAAACAGTAAAAAAAAAGTCCCACCTTAATTACCGATACACAATGGACATCCTATCCTCTCTCACATGGTTAGGTCTGAATCTTCTTTATGTTAAACACACTCAGTTCTCTCCTTTGATCCTCATATAGTATGAATGAAATTACATAAATGTGACTCCCACTAAAGTCCTACCCCAGTGCTGCCTCAGGTGTGTATCGCTTTGGGTTCTCAGCTGCTAAGTGCAGCACAGTTTCTGAATTGTGCAATCTGCCACAGCTTCAGGTATGATGCTAGTGATTAACTGCACATTCGCAATTCTAGGAATACCTCAGTTAAGGGTGATTTACTTTTTAATCATAGTAATTCATTCAATCATCAATTCAAGTGATCAGATAATAGTACCAATAAAAGTAATATCTGACATTTTTATAGCTCTTTACATCAAGAAAGGACTTTGTGTGTCATTTACTATAGCCTAACCATACCTTACAGATGAAGAAATCGAAAAGTTAGAAAACTCAAGTGACTTGCCCAAGGTAACAATTGTTAGAACAGGATTTCACCCCAGGTCCCCAGACTCCATCATATGATGCAAACATATGAAATTGTGAATTGTTTGTGTGGAATGTACTGATCTCTCTGATACCTCTAACGGTATCAGAGAGTGACACGGTAATGAGTGCAAGAACAATTCACTGATTCGCAGGGTAACTTTTAAGCTGGTGGTTGCATTGTTAAGCATTCTGTTAAAAAAAATGAATTAACAAACCCCACAAACCCCACAACAATAAACATCCAGCTGAAAAATTCACTATGCTTTGTTATGATTAAAATCTATCCATTTGAATTAATTACAGCAAGGCACAATTATTGACACTTATGAACACTCTGCCCTACTCTACTCCCATATCCTGATGTCAACTCCACAGTGTAAAATCAAGTGTGGAATATTCAGCTCTGTGAATTTTTAAGGGAGTGGTAGTGTTCCTCACTGCCTGAAGAAGGTGCTCATAGTTTGACTTCCCATCCAGGACCATAATAATTTCCATTTTAAAAATGTATTTCCCTCCCTTCCTGACATTTGAATTCATCATTCACGTCTGTGACATGTTTTCATATTATCATTTAATACTGATGTCAGTACCAAACAGTAATAAGGGTGCAAACATCTGTTGTTTACTCTGAAATGATTAGCTTCCATATATAATAATAAAAACTTAGCCTATTGCAATGATGTTTTTAAAAAACCTTTTCCCTACTTGTAAGAGTTTTGGACTGTGGTGATACCTTAAAAAATGACAGTAAAAAATGAGGCTACATAATGCTTAAAAAAAATCAAATCTGGCTAATGTTATTAGAACCTAGGAAGAACTAGAGGGTAAGCCATGCCTGTAAATGGGATATGAACTGTACAGAAACATTTAGATATATCTGGCCTGCCTCGGCAATTTCTGTTTCGCGTAGATAGATGTAAATAGAAATTGGAAGCTGGTGTCACCACTTCCATGGCACCAGTAGTATGTATCTAGGTTAACTATCATCAACATTGTCAACAAACTTATTCCAAGTTGGCCAAAAGAGAATATCCATGTCTAAAGTGTATGGAGAAGAAATTTGCATAGGAAAAATGCTAAATTTCAGCAAAATTTTTTTAAAAAAAATCTGGTTGAACCAGATAGCAAGAATTAGTTGATTTGGTAATCTTTGGTGAATGTAAGAAACACTCACGTAAAGTTTGTATTCACTTTGCCAGCTCCACGGATCAAAACAGAACACCTAACAGAATTTCAGGAACTCCTAGTTAGCAGTGCAAAAGGAGACCACGGGATACTGTTCTGACTCAGGAGTTAGGGAGGGGAGATCCAATGCCTCATTTTTTTAATCACAATTTTCCTTACCTAAGGTGGATAAATGGGCCGGACTTGTTCTTTTTATCAAGCATGGTATGATGGATTGAGAGCTGTCATTAGAGTCAAGAACTAGTTATTGCCCTGCCTCTGGTACCAAATGGCTATTTGTGCCTGTGGATAAGTCATTTAACCAATTAATCCCTAGACCACAGTTCAATACTATAAACTGCAGAAAGGTTGTTGACCACATTTGGTAGAGGGAATTTTCTCATGGACTATCTTCTGTATCAACGAGCTATCAGGTCTGACCCCATGCCCCCCCCCACCCCATATCATCATTCAGTATTTTTATCTATCAGTTAGGTTACTGGCCTTTTCAAAGATCTTTTGAAAGTAAAGATGGATTTTCATCAACGTAAGCAAAAAGTAATTTTAAAACACCAGAGAAGGCAACATTTTTTACATGTTTGTCTAGTGAGTTTTTTGACAAATTGGAATTTAGGTTTTGTAATTTCAGGCTTTTCTGTCCATTGGGGCATATCCATGCGTGTTTCTCAACAACAAATTCATATTAAATGTTAGTTAAGCACCTGTTCTGTGCCAGACACCTGAGCATAAAAAGATTGTGATTCCATAATGGCGATGTCTGGAACTTATTTAAACTTTGAAGGTCCATCAGTGCCTTCCTCAGGCTTAGTAGCCATGTATTAATTAAATTGATTTGTTTTAAAAATGAATAAAGCACTTTCCTTGCCTTCATGGAGCTTAGAATTTAGCAAATGAGATAAAACACATTCCCCACCCCCTTTAAAAACATCTATAATGCAAGTCAGAATCCAGGGAGCTTC
This sequence comes from Trichosurus vulpecula, assembly GCF_011100635.1. Lineage (NCBI taxonomy): Eukaryota > Metazoa > Chordata > Mammalia > Diprotodontia > Phalangeridae > Trichosurus > Trichosurus vulpecula. Next base: position 264,082,146 of record NC_050580.1, on the reverse strand, counting down.
CAATAAATACCATTTGATTCTCTGTAATTTACAGTAGATTAATACTTTTCAAAAAGGAGTTTCCCATAAATTGTCTGCACTAGGAATATACATTACAAAATTCCTAAAATTTGCTTAATAATCTTTTTTTAAGATATATGGTATTGTGGTTGCATACCCTATCTCTTCATTAATGGAGAAGCTGGTGGCATTGTGGATAGAGTTCAGGGCCTAGAGTCAGGAACACCCGAGTTCAAATTTGTCCATGGACGCTTACTAACTGCATGACCCTGGGCAAGTCATTTTAACCTCCCTTTCCCTCAGTCTCTTGAACTATAAAATAGGCGTAATATTAGCATCTACCTTGCAGGGTTGTGGCAGGAACTAATGAGATAATAAGCAGAGAATTCAGTAGGTGCTCTATAAATGCTGATTGCCTCCCGCTTCCTTTCCCTCTCACCAAGTTGAAAATGAAAGCAGTTTTCTCTTACGTGCAAAACTGTCGAAGCACTGAAGTAAAAAAGAAGCAAAGCTCCTTGGCTAGCTGGGTTTTTTAAATATAATTTTCAATAATTATTCCTATTAAAGGGTCCCAAAGTCATGCTTCACAGAGCAGACGCTGAAAGAAGCAAAAGAAGCAGTGTGTACATACAGGATATAAGGACAGTGTGAGTGGGAGGGATGAACAGGAGCCCTAAACTTGATGAAACCTCAGAGACAATTTATATCCTTCCTTTTGACTAAATTTTCTTGTTAACGTTAAAAGCTATTTTTGGTTATTGAAGCAAAATAGAAAATAAACTCCCCAATAATAATGTTATAAAACACTAAAAATAAATCAATTTGCCACCTTTTGTGGAATGGTTCCTGTAGTGAACCACCAAGCACTCCTTTTGAAAAGAGCAGGTGAACTTGGGTTTAAATGTCTAAAGATGGCAAATGCAAAAATAGTTTGGAAATCTCAGTTTTGGCATTGGAAGAGTCTTCAAAACATGTAGGATTTTTCCATGCTTCAACCCTGTTGTTGTGGCATTTGGCACCACAGTCAGGATACAATTTTAGTTTGAGGTCTGCTACTCATTTGTGTGACCTCAGGCGGGTTATCTCACCTCTTTGGTTCCCTGTTTTCTGAACGTTAAAATGGGGGGGGTGGGGGTGAGGTTGAAGAAGAAATTCTGTGAGACAATTGTCCTAACTAAGGAGTTGTTAGTATGGGTGGAGTTCTAGCCTCAGTGTGGTTCTTCTTTGTTTTCATGGGTTTCAATCAGTCATTTCCTGTGTTTTAGCATGAGTGAGTTCATAGTTTCCTTGATGGACCCTTAGATTTTCTTTTTCTCTTTATGAGTCACTGCCCGTGGATGCATAGGCACATGCTGTATTGTCAATCTGTGAATCTCGCTTTTGGCCACTTGTGTTGCTTGTATCTTCTACTTGCTACGTCCCCTTGGTAGCTGTTCCCTATTTTGGGTAGATCTCATTCCATGTGTGGGGAGATAGTGTAGCTTAATCTTAGTGGTATGTGTGAGAAAGAGACCTCAGTAACAGGATGAAACTTGGAGTGTCGTAATTCTATTTGCAGAGACTTGATCTTTGCTTACATGGACCGATCACAGTTACTGAAAAAATAACTCTGTGATATTTTCATGGGCACAGCCATATGGCCCAAGCCTACCTGAACCACCATTCTGTTTTCACTTACAGTCACCAAGGGATGCAATATGGACACTCTGACTGAAAAGTAGACAAACTCTGTACCTAAGCTGCAGATGGGCCCCTTAATTCCAATGGGCTGTTTATTAATGTGGATATTTTCCTCCTTCTCTTATTTACATATTACTCAGAAGCCTGCCTACAATATGGAACTGATTTGCATTCATCTTCCTTCTTATGAATAAGGCACACTCCTACACAAAAGGGCACCATTTCCCAGATAAGGAAATCACTTTCTAGGTCTAGATTCCCTTTTTAAAGCTGGTTTTTCAGGTGAAATGCCATTCAAGACAAAAGTTTCTATGGAATCTAATCTGGGCTCCAGCACAATGCTTCAGAATGCCCCTCAACTGAGATGCTATATACTATAGTCCTGAACTACCCTGATACTTTTAGCTTTATCATATCTGCTGATCGTGACACTGGCATTTGGGACCAGACTCTACTGCTTGGGAAAAATATTGACAATATTACTGCTACTTAACAGCATTGAGGCTAGGTGTGCCTTGCACACAGAAAAGGAAATCGAGAAGAAGCCATGTTACTTCGAGGCAATTGTCATAAATTCGGGGGCTTCTTTCTAGAGCAAGAGAAAGCTGAAGGGAAGCTGGTTATTTATATCAGAATAGGCAGTGTGAGTTTAGAGAGATGAGGATTTAGTAATATGAAGTTGTTGTAGACAATTATTTGCATCATTGTTGAACAGAAATTCACACAAAACAAATGACAGCACTTAACAAGAAATAGTGAATTTTCCATTCATATCATTGTACAACCTGTAAGTATGTTGGTTGTTAGACTGACATCCAGACAATTGCCTCAAACTCTGCTTTGTTTTAGAAATGGAAACCTGGTCCCTAAATGAAAAAGTAAATAATCAAGGACTTTTTTCAACCATTCAATTGCTCTCCCAACCCCACCTCCTACTTCATATGCCACCTTCCAGAGCAATTTTCAAAAGAACAATGGTTCAAAGGTATACCCTGACAGAACAACATAGCAGAACTATATACTGACTACATTAGAAGTTCAATGGAAGTCTATAAAGTGTTATTTGGGTCTATGAGGAACAAGAATTTCTTCTTCCTTTCTTCCCTAGACCACCAGAATCATGGCATTACAGGCTAAGTCTTAAGCTTCTTTTTGTTAGTGCCTTACTAATGCCTATGCTCCCATTTTTCATCCCCTTTCCCCATACTGATTTCTTTGGCAAAGGCCCTTTACATCATTGATCTCTAACTTTTGAACGTACCTGAACAGATTATTTAGAGCAGGGCTTCTTCAACTTTTTCCACCCCCAACCTCTTCAGTGCTTCTTAAACCATGGGCCATGACCCTCAGTTTAAGAAGCACGGAAGAGAACCATTCTCATGGACTATGCCTATATACATGGATAATGGGAAGCCTGTTTAACTAACAAAATAGAATCATAAATTCAACTTCTTAGGAGGGGCTTCAGAGGAAATCGAGTCCAATTCAATTCTTATGAATTTTCTTTTCAACATCTCTAACAATTGGTCATCTGTTCTCTACTTAGTATACCCAGTGAAGGAATGGACTACCTCAAACGTAGCCCATCCCATTTTTAGAAAACACTGCAATCTCAATGTGGTGACTAAAAATCTAATGCAATCTTAGTGCACATTAACAGAAGTATGGTGGGGGGAGGAGGAAAGAACCTAGTAGCCACATAAAACAATATCTGTGTTCATATGTGGACCATTGACTTGCTGGAACACATCCAAAAAGGTAGTGACCAACGCAAGGAGAGAAATCAAAACCATATAATATGAAGATCATTTGGAAGAATAAGGAAAATACAACCTGAAGAAGAGAAAACCAAGTGGAATACATACTTAGAGATTTTTGTAACACATCACAGTTTGTGTTATAATTAAACAAGCACTTATTAATCACCCATTGTGTGTAAAGAACTATGCTAGATCCTAGGAGAAATGCAAAATTGAAAATATGGTTCCCACCTTCTTGAAGTTTAAATTTTAGTTGGAGGACTGACATATATGAAGACAATTATGATAGAAATAAAAGATGATACACATATAAGAATGGCGTAGGACACTAGGTGACAAAGGTCATTACTGACCAGTAGGATGGTGAAAGTTTCATAGAAGAGGTAGCATGTGAGTTTGGGCTTTCAAGGAGGTAAAGGAATTCAATTTAGGAATAAGGAAAAACATTCTAAACATATAAAACAACATATGCACGGGTGGTACAAAGTATAGTCATGACAGAGGTTTGTAATAGTCTAGTTTGACTGGAGCACAGAATATTACTACAACAGAAGTCGGGAAAGGTAGTATGATACAAGGTTTTGGACAGTATTGAATTCCAGGGAAGTTTAAACTTTACTCTGAAAGTTTATAGAACAGAAGAGGGATAACACATTTTGTGTGGCTTCAGCGAGTAGAAGTAGGAGCAATGGATGGAAAAGGATGGGAGGCAGATTTTGATAAGAAAAGGAAAACCTTTCCATTGAAGAGATCTTAAAAAAGTGGAATGAGCTATCTTTTGAAGTAAGGCATCAGTGTCCCAGTTTTCCCACATCCCCTCCAACATTTATCATTTTTCTTTCCCAAAGATACACACACACACACACACACACACACACACATACACACACATACATGTAAGTGTGCTCTCTCTCTGTCTCTCTCTCAACGATCTATTTGTACAAAAATATTTATAGCAGCTCTTTTTGTGGTAGTTAAGCAATGGAAATTGAGAGGATGCCCATTAGGGAATGGCTAAACAAGCTGTGGTATATGATTATAATGGAATATTGTTGTGCTATAAGAAATAACAAGTGGGACGATTTCAGAAAAGCCTGAAAAGACTTACATGAACTGATGGAAAGTGAAGTAACTAGAATCAGGAGAACATTGTACGCAGTAACAGCAGTATTGTATGATGAAGAACTGTGAATGACTTAGCTATTCTCAGCAATATAGTTATCCAGGATAATCCCAAAGGACTAATGATGAAGCTTACGATCCATCTCCACAGAAAGAAGACACAGACTGAAGCGTGCTATTTTTCACTTTCTTACTTTTAAAAAATTCGAGTTTTCTTATACAGACTGACTAATATGGAAATGTTTACACGACTGCATATGTATAAACTATATTGGATTACTTACTGTCTTAGGGAAGGGGTAGAGAGGGAAGAAGGCAGGGACAGAATTTGCAACTCAAAGCTTAAAAAAATGTGAAAAGTTGTTTTAACATGTAACAAGACCTTTCACCATTCTGGTTGCCCTCCTTTAGATGCTCTCTAGTTCCATTCCTAAAATGTGACACCTCAAAGTGAAAGCAGTCCTCCAGATGGGGTCTGTTCAGGGCAGAGTATAGCGGTGCTATCATATAGCTGTTCCTGGATTATGTCTCTCTTAATGCTCCTCGAGTTGCCATATCAGTCTGCAATCCACTAAAACCCTCTAAATCTTCTTCAGATGAACTGCTTTGTAAATATACCTCCAACTTGTAAAGTTTATTTTTTAACCTGTGTAAGATTTAAAATTAATTCTTATTAAAATTCAACCTGTTGGATTTAGCACCACATTCTAGGCTACCAAAATGTTTTTGGAACCTGACTCTGTCATCCAGAATGTTAGTTATTCATCTTAGCTTTGTATCATTTGTAAATTTCATAATGACATCATATATTCCTTTATCCAAGTCATTGTTAAAAATGTTAAATGGCACATAGATCCCTAGGGTACTGGGGAATCTCCTTCCCAGCTGGCACTGAACCATTAATGACTCCTCTTTGAGTATGACCATTGAACTAGTTCTGAATCCTTCTCTTTTTACTATAATATAGCTACAATTCTCCATATTTTCCATAATAGCAAAAGAGGTTAGCAAATGCACTCAGAGCAAGTAAGATGTATCTATAGCATCCTCCTAATCTACCAGTCTAGAAATCCAGTTTAAAAAAGGAACTAAGATTTATCTAGCTTGTCTTGTCCTTCACAAAACCATGGTGGTTCTTTATAATCATCAGCTCCTTTTCTAGATGCTAACTAGGTATCCCTTTAATAATATGCTCTAGAATTTAGCCAGAAGTGGACATCAAGGTCGCTGGCCTCTGCTTTTCAGACTCCGTTCATCTCTTTGCTTTTTAAAAACTGGGATTGCATTTCCCTCGTTCCCATTTTGTAATACCACTTTCATTCTTCACAGTCTTTCAGAGCAATCACATTGACAATTTTTTTGGTATCCTAGTACATAGGGTACTGGGTCTGATGATTTGAATTCGTCAAGCACAGGTTAGTGGGTCTTTTGGTATTTCTTTGTATATCTTGGTCGTTGGATCATATTAGCCATCTTTATTCTGTCCTTTCTAGGCCAATGATCATTTTCCTGTTCAGTGACAGATGGTCTACTTTGAACAGTGGATATGGCTGGTTAACTAAGTCCTATGAACCTTTCTGATCCTTGGATTCTATAACTGAAGTTCCTTGTTACCACAATACTATGCTGCCATGCTATGCTTGTGATCTATTTTGCAAACTCCTACCTATTTCTTCTTTGTGTCCAAATGGACTGGATTATGTTACAATGACAGTGGGATTGTTTTTTTTTTTTAAATTTCAATCTCTGATGACTTTTGCCTAAATGTTTTCCATCATGCATACTCAGTGAGGTTGCTGACTGTCCTCATATGAGAATACCTTTTCAATCTACAATGTTATTCACTGCCATCCTTTAAAAAAAAAAGATTAAATTCCTTTTCTTCTTTTGAATTAGCTACAGTATTTTAGAACCATATTTTTCCTATGGTTCCATGCTACCTCTCTCAGTAATACCTGAAACTAATATGTAAAATAAAGGTACTCCACTAAATGATGTTTAAAGCCCTTTCCAAGTATGAAAATGATGTAATCCATCACTCAGATAAATAGACCACGAATATTCAAAAGCTGTACCTACAGAAACATGAGAACAAGGCAGCTCGTTCTGTGAATTGCTTAGATATTCCATCTATATAGCTATCTGCCATGTTTGCCACAGACAGTTTATGACCAGCACTTAGCATTGCACCTGGCACATAGTAGGCACTTAATAAATATTTACTGATTGATCGACCTCAACCCAGTCACCAATAGAAAGCTCTGATGAATTTGAGATGTCTGTTAAAATCATTTAGAGTTCAGTTGTTCCTGATTTTTGTTTTCTTAAGTAATGGCAATATGAAATTGGGGCTCACATGTCTTTGTTAGTTTGTTCAAGCAATTGTTCCCTATTTGAGATAATAGCAGCAAAGAAATATAGCTTAATTCCTTCATAATCATAGATCATGATATGGCTCAGGCATGTGTGTATGACAACGGAGCAATGATAATGTTTAATTCAAACATTCTTTTGATGGCAGGCAGAACGTGAGAAATATTTTTGATATCCTCATCAAGTGTGTTTTTGTGTTATACAATCATCTTGCAAAAGCAGGCTTGGATCCTTCCTAAACGCGCGGTCCTTCGATTTGAACTGATAGAATATTATGACTTCCTTTGTCTTCTGTTTTGTGATTTTTGCCAGTAGTTGAGGCGGTGAGCACAATAGAGTGTACATGAATAGAATGGAACATTACAGAAGGTGTAAAGATACTGAGAGCTGACAACGAACAACACTAATGAACAACAATAAATTAGTTTAATATCCTGCGATATGGATTTCCATGTCTAGAACATCTTTCTCTTCAAAAACAGCAATAATTACTTCAAATTCAATTTAATAGTCATTTTATATTTGCTTCCATTCAAGCCACACACACACATATAACGGAAAGAGAATAATCTGAGAAATAGCTTTATCAACCATGAACATTTCAATGTAAAGGACTTTTAAGGGGAAAAATAGCACAGTGGGGCCAAAGAGACATGGGTTTGAATTGTGTGGATAATGTGTTCTGTGTAGCTTGACCAATGTCTTATTTGCTATTGTGTTATTCAGGTTTCTGCAGGATCACAGTAGGGCAGCTGGGTGGTGCAGTGGATAGAACACCAGGCCTGGAGTCAGGAAGGCCTGAGCTCAAAGTGGGCCTTAGACACTTACTAGCTGTGTGACCCTGGGCAAGTCACTTAACCTTGTTTGCCTCATGTGGAAACATGTGTATAATGAGCTGGGGAAGAAAATGGCCAATCATTCTAGCATCTTTGCCAAGAAAACCCCAAATGGGACCAAAGAGTTGTACACAACCGAAACGATTCAACCACAACAAAGGATCATATCATAAGAGATTTAAAGTTTGAAAGGACCTTAGAGGCCATTGAGTCCAACCAATTGAGTCATTTTATAGCTGATGAAACCGAGACTGAGAGAGATAGTGACTTGACCAGGGTCACACTGCTCATACATAAGCATCTGAGGCCAGATGTGACTAAGGTCTTCCTGATGCCAAGGGCAGCACTCTATCCCTTACAGATCGACAGCCTCTACTAGCATGCTTGTTCTCACCAAGATGATTTTTAAGGTTTCTCAAAGGCAGTTCCTGCTTATAGTCAGGATAAAATTTGGAAGTAAATCTTTCACCTGCCGTTTTTTGTTGCCTCCCCCTTCACTAACTCTCTTTTATGTTACCCTCCGGCTATTTAAAGTATACACTGAGGTATTCCTGTTGCTGAAGTATCCCTGCTCCAAATGACTTCCCCTCTCTTCCCTCCTTAGCCTTTAGTAAAAAACCCTCTTTGCACAAATCTAAATTTTTATGCTTTCTAAGAGAAGTAATGCATACCTAGATGTGAATGAGAAGCACGCTTAACTCTCTTGGAGGCACATTCACTGGAAGGCATGTATAAGTGGTAGCAAGAGGGACTGGAAAAGAGGGAAAATGTTGAGTAGAGCATCCAACTTGAGCCTCCAACACTTTAACCCTGACTCTAGAATATGGCGTATGGGTCATCTGAATTTTTCTAATTTTTTAATATTAAATTGCTTTACCCAACTATACTTTATAAGAAAAAGAAAACTTTTGGCTGTAGAATTCCTATTCCCTACTTATTTTCTCTTCTGTATTTGATATTCCAATAGCACACACACAATCCTTCCTATGTTGCATTTTTCATATTTCAGTTTGGTAAACTGGATTAATTCAGTTGAGTTCACAGGTAAGAAAAGACAAAAAAAATCATCAGTCATTCTATATTTTCATCTCTACTTCTTGGGATTAATTATTTCTTCTGGGTATGTAAAGAAAAAAATCTCTAGTCTAAATTTTCTTTTGGTTAGGCTGATTGAAAGGAAGAACTGTTTACTAATTGCTAGCAGCCTGCTCCATTGTTTACTGGCAATAAAGCATTTTTGTGACATTTTAGAATGGGACATGAAGGAAACTCTCTTTTTTGCCTCCTCTTCTGCTCCTTAGGAAATGCTTGGTCATGGGGGCTGTTTTCCATGGTCATTGTTAGCGTTTAGTAATTGTCAAGGTTTACCAGCTACAGGGTTAAACTGTGCAGGGGATGCTATTCAAAGGTTATGCTATAGAGATTCCTGGTACTGTTCGATGATGTAAAATACTATTTTTCTATTGTAAAATGTCACTTATGCATCTTGGAACAGAAGGTGGAGGGGCAGGGCTGGGGGCCCTTCTTCAGCCAGGATCAGATGACAAAGAAGGGTGCTTGTGAGAACAAAGGTAAAAAGGTCATGAGATGAGAAAAAAGGTGGGGGAGGAAATAAATGTGAAGGAGAGGGTAGCTCTGATAGCAAGACTGGTGAAACCAGCGAGCCAGCTGGAGTCGGAAAATGGTTTAAAAAATGATTAAAAAAAATCAGAAGAATAGTGAAAGATTCGATGTCTGTGCCCCAGGAGAGACTGATTAATGCTTTAAATCTAAGTAGGTTTAATTCAGAGATTAAGAGGAGTCATGAGTACTGTGATACTGAATAGGAGAAGGGATTTTCTTCAAGGGATGGTGGCATCCATGAGAAAATAGAATTTGGAAAAGATGTAGAGCAAAAAAAAAAAAAAAATCTCAGGGCTTTGAGACTGGGCTACTTGGCAGTGATTGTGTTGAAAGAGAACAACCACGGTGTGAAGGGCCTTGAGTATGAGCTCCATAAGGGTTGACTGAAGAAAACAGGAATGTTTATGCCAAATTGGGGGGTGGGGTGGAGAGGGGACTCAGGAGGGAGGCAACTATTGGCTTCTAGTGTGCATAAGGGCGTCGTTTGGGAGAGAGACTAGAACCGGGGTGGGGAACACATGTAACCCTCTAGGTTCTCAAGTGCGGCCCTTTGACTGAATCCAAACTTCACAGAACAAATCCCCTTAATAAAAGGATTTGTTCTCTAAAACTCGGATTCAGTCAAAAGACCGCACCCAAGGACCTCATTAAGTTTGGTGTCAGGAAAACTTGCTAATTTCAATCAATCAATCAAAATCAATAAAAAAAAAAAGCAAAGAAAAATTTTCGTTAAGTACCTGCTATGTGCCAGGGACTGTGGAAAGCAATAGGGATGCTGAAAGAGGCAAAAGGCAGTCCCTGCCCTGAAGAAGCTCATGATCTAAGGTGGAGACGACATGCAAACAAATATATACAAGGCAAACTACATTCAGGATCAACAGGAAATAATTAAGAGAGGGAAAACACTGAAATTAAGAGGAGTTGGTGCAAGGTGGGATTTAGTTGTAAGGAAGTCAGGGAGGTCAGTCAATAGTCACTGATCAGAGGAGAGAGAGCATTCCAGGCATGAAGAACATCCTGAGAGAATAGAGAGATGGAGTGTCTTGTTCGTGGGACAGCCAGGAGGCCAGTGTCGCTGGATTGTGTTGGGGAGTAACGTATAAGAAGAATGGAAAGGTTGGAAGGGCTAGGTTATAAAGGGCTTTGAATGCTAATCAGAGCATTTTGTATTTGCTCCTAGAGGCAACAGGGAGTCACTGGAGTTTATCCAGGAGGGGTGGGTGAGGAGGTGCTGGGATGATATGATTGGACCCGTGTTTAAGGAAAATCACTTTAGTGGCTGAATGGAATGGGGAGAGACTTGAGGCAGGCAGACCCATGGGCAGGCTACTGCAATTATCTAGTCATGTGGTGATGAGGGCCTGCCCCAGGGTGGCAGCAGTGTGGGAGGAGAGAGGGGCCATATTGGAGAAATGTTGTAAAGGTGAAATCGCCAGGCTTTGGCACAACTTGGATGGGAGTGTGTGGTTGGGGTGGGGGTGGGGGATAGTGAAGAATCCAGGATGATGTCTAGGTTGGGAGTCTGAGGAACTGGGAGAATGGTGTTGCCTTCTACAATAATAGGGAAGGTAGGGGGGCGGGGAAGTTTTAGGGGAAAGATAATGAATTCTATTTTGGACATATTGAGTTTAAGATAGACACTGGACAATTAAAGCTGTAGAAAAGTGAAATAGACTCCCTAGAAAGGTGGAAATTTCCCTTTCCCTAGAGATCTTCAAGCAGAGGCTGGACAATCACTCTTCAGGTATGTCAAGGTATGTCAAAATTTCTTTCACGTATAGGCTGGACTAAACGGCTGTGGAGATCCTTTTCACATCTCAAATTCTTTGATCCTTTTACAACTTTAAATCTAAAACTATTCTAAGAGACAGATTTTGCTTTGTATTTCTTTTTTACCTTTAGCATGTACCTTAAAACATTATCACTCATATTAAAAAATATGCAGTCCAGCTTGCATATCTGGATTGTTTTGGACCCAGTAAGAGAAAGAAATGTAAGGAACACGAGAAGTTGTATCCTCTGAGGTGGTGTGGTACAGTGAGAAGAGAATTACATGAAGAGTTAGGAAGCCTGCGCTGTAGCCAGTGCTCTAAAGCTAATTCTCTGTATAATTAACTCTATGATACTATGACACGTCACCTATTTGGGCCTCCATTCTCTCATCTTTAAAATGTGTGAAACGTACTAGATCAGTGGGGTTAAACACAGAAAAAAAGACCACTAAACTGTACAGAAGGATAACATGCAGACGACCTATTGACTCAGTTTTAAAATGTAATATTATATATATTTTATTGTATTTTTGCTTATTCTGTTAATTATTTCACAATTACATTTTAATCTGGTTCCCGACTTTATTCTGGAGTGTTATAGGTTGCAGTATGGACCTTGGGCAGTGGGTTTGATGCTTCTGCATTATATCATTTCTGGAGTCCATTTCCGCTCTGAAATTAGACTAAGAGAGGACATTTTGTGTACCTCTGGGTGGTAACAGCTTAGATGAGTACCTGGGAATTGGGTTGAGACCACTGATCCTCCCTGAATCAGAGACAAGTGACTCCTATTTTCTTATCTTTCTAAAATTATTTTGAATTTTAGCCACTCTTTTACCTGGGATTGTGACATACCGTTTAGTCAGCATATAACTCGATACACAATGACTTCATTGTGAAAATAGGAATGGAGAAAACAGTGAATAATAACTAAGAGGCAGGACTCAGGTTTGAGAAATAAAAGAGTTTAAAGGTTCATCATGCCTATATGTCATGAAGAGTTTGTTGCACAGGAATTCTGTGAACCATCAGCTATGTCAAGCAAGCACTGGAGACAGCAAGAATCGTAAATAATCAAAACTAAAATTGACAAATCTTTTTTCTTCTTCCCACTGAACCTGTGATTCCGTTGGTATATGGAACTCTTTACCAGAGCAGTTCAGGACTTCAAAGCAAGAAGAAAGAAAGAAAGAGAGAGAGGGAGAGAGAGAGAGAGGAGAGAGAGAGAGGCGGGGGGGGGGGGGGGGGGGGGGGGGGGCAGGGGAGGGAGGGAAAAAAGTGAGACCACTCACTGAGAACTCCTCTTCACTTCACATCTCCATGACCTCAGTCCACTCCAGGATCTGAGGATGAGGTGGTCATTGTTTCCTAAGGCCAATTCTTATACCCATACCCTGGATTTCAACCTTTCCTGTCCTTCCCAACACTGTCCCCACCATGATCCCTATCATTTTTCTAATCTCCAGCCTCTCCCCATCTTCCTTCTTCGTTGCCTACAAAAATGTCCAAATCTCCTCCATCCTTAAAAAAATAATGCCCTCACTAGATCCTACCATGCTAGCTAGCTAATGTCCTATATCTCCTCTTTTTAGCTATACTCTTTGAAAAAAGTCACCACCATGTTTTCTTAATTGCGAAATCTAACAACCTCCTCTCAATCCTCATCTTTCTTGACCTCTCTAGCATTTGGCACTGTTGGCTGCCTTCTACTCCAGGACACTCTTTCATCTCTGAGTTCTGGTCTCTCTTGGTTCTCTTCCTGCCTGTCTCATTGTTCCTTCTTAGTCATTTTTTCCTGGATCCTCAACCATGTCATGTCCACCAAATGTGGCTATTCCCCAAGGCTCTATCTTGACCCTTCTTCACTTTCTCTGCATACTCTTTGGTAATCCAATAAGATTCCATAAATCCAATGATCATCTCTGCCGATGATTCAACAAATCATTTTATCCAGCCCTAATCTCTGGACATCTGGTTCAATGTCACCAACTGCCTATTGGACTTTTGGATGGCTTTCCCATAGGCGTCTCAAACTTAACTTGTCCAAAAGAGAATTCATTTTTCCCCTTTCCCTCAAACACACCCTTCTCCTAAAGGTCATTACTACTGTTGAATACACGAGTATCCCTCCAGTCATCCATGTTTACAAAATGAATGTTGCCCTGGAGACTTTTCTCTCTTGCTCATCCTAAATACCCAATTAGTCCCTAAATCTTATAATTTCTTCCTAAACAACATCTCTCCTATAGGTCTCCCTTTGTCCATATATTAGCCATCACACTGGTTCAGGCCCTCATCACCATGCACCTGGACTATTTCTAATTGGTCTTCCCTCAAATCTCTCTCTACTCTAATCAGTCCTCTACACCACTGCCACTACTCAGTAAACTCCAGTGGTTTACTCTGTCCTCTAGGATCAAATGTAGATTCCTTTGTTTGACATTTTAAGCTCCTCACAATCTCCTGGTTTTTTTTTCCCCCATTTTTGCTCGATTCTACTTGCCTCCATGCATTTTACAATTACACCATACTGTTTCTCACACATGACATTCCATTTCTTATCTCTGCACCTTTGCAGTTGATTCTCCCATACCTAGAATGCTTTCCTTCCAATTTTTCCAACTTTTTGAATCTCTGGATTCCTTTAAGATTTAGTTAAAGCACCACCTCCTCCAGGAAGGAGGTCTCATCCTCACTCCACTGTCCACCCCCAATTTCCCATTGCTAGTACCATCCCCTCTAAGCGTATTGTTCATTTATTCTTTTGTTTATCTTGTATGTACTTGGGTTATACACTGTCTCCTCCATGAAAATGTAAGCTCTTTAGATGAAAGGACTCTTTTCTTTTTCTTTGTATCCTTACAATGGTGCCTAACTGGCATTAGTCTCAGAGACTTGGCTGGGGCATCGAAAGGTTCAGGGTAATTCAGCCTATTGAAATCCAGGTCTTAATAACTTTAACACCAGCTCTTTATCCACCTCCTGAGAAGCAGCAGCATAGAGAAAATGATTAATTATTGATATGGGAGTCAAATTTGAATCAGTTTTCTGTGTGGCTAGATTATCAACTGGTCCATGAGTATAATAGATATTATCTGAAGCTGAAAAAGAATGTGACTTCCCCATAGTCACATAATTAGTAAGAGTCAAATCCATATCTCTCCTGACTCCAAATTCATTGAGTAATCAAGAATTATTGCACACACTTTTATCCTAAATCTACTCGTGACCTCCCTCCCAGTCCAGAGCCAGTGGTTTCTTAAGTTTATCTAAACAATGAACAAGAATTGCCTGAACAATTCAAGGTTTGTTAAAACATTTTCTTCATCTAATATAATGATTAAAGGAGCATATCAAACATTTCTGGCCTTTCTGGCACAACATTACTATGCCTTGGATGTGGTGGACAGGGTGGGAATGAATAAATGGAAAAGTATGTGTTAAGCACCTACCATTTACTGGCGGAATTGATCATGAAGGTAGCTGAAACAGGCAATGTGGAGTGCTTAGGGACGGGTCAGACATTGAAGCCACCAAAGCTGTCCTGACTTTTGTCTTGCCACTGGACTTTGATGACTGGAAGAGAGAGTGAGGCTGATGACTTAGTTAAAATCAGCCTCACTTAAATCCAATACAGGTACTAGTCAAGACATCACCCATGATGTCACTGGTCTTCTTCTAAGTGTAGGACAAAACAACCATAGCTATTTGCCAAGCACTATGCTAATCACTAGGGAATACAAAAACCAAAACCAGATAGTTCTTGCCCTCAAGGAGCTTCCATTCTAATGGATCTGGTGGGTTGAGGACACTTTGTTTAGGGTAGGACTTTAGGGGAGTGGATTAACACAGACCCTCCAAGAACAATGGCAGAGGTGAAGGGATCACATTTGTGGCAGAAGACTATGCAGATAGCAAGATGGATGTCAAAGCTGTGGCATATGTGGTTGGAGAAGAGAAAGTGAAGTGAAAAGCCTGATTAAAGGCTGAGAGGTGTTAAACCCCTGTAAGGTCCATACCACTCTCAAGTGTGCTGGAATCAAATTAAATTGTAATTGGGAAATATGTGACCCATAAATACACTAAAACATAAATACTGTAACATCTTAAAGCCAAGCCAACATGTAGCCGCAGGGCTCCTTATGTATAGTTTAGTGTTCTGTTTGAGGTTGACACTGGCGTTCTAGGGTGTGTTCTGTATTGTTGGTGGCTGGGTCTTTGAGGAAGCCTGACAGTGTGTAGTAGGAGTGGAGGAGGGTGACAGGAGTAGGAGGCAGGTCTAGAGGAAGGGGTGGGCAGCTAGGTGGCACAGTGGATAGAGTACCAGGCTGAGTCAGGGAGACCTGAGTTCAAATCCAGCCTCAGATACTCGCTAGCTTATGACCCCAGGCAAGTCATTTAACTATGTTTACCTTAGTCTCCTCATATGTAAAAGGAGCTGGAGCAGGAAATGGTTAAGTGACTTGCCCAGGGTCACATAGCTATTAATATCTGAGGCTGGATTCGAACTCTGGAAGAGAAGTCTTCTTGACTCCAGGCCCAGCATTCTATCCATTATGCCACCCAGCTGCCCCAAGCCTCCTCTTAGGAAGAGGGAAAAGCATAAGGGCTTAGGAGCAGGATTGGCGAGCAGGGTACCTGAATAATGGGTTCTTTTTTTCTTATTTAATACGTTTTTATTGATGTCTTTTTCACATCATAATTTTTCCCTGCATCCTTCCCCTTTCCAGAGATCTATCCTATATAGCAAATAGTATTTTTAAAGAAAAAAAAAGGAAAAAAAATTTTAAAAACCAATCAATACATTGAAATAGTCCAAAAACATGCAATTTGCAACACCATTGGCCCTCCCATCTCCATGATGGGGGTATCTTCTCATATCCTTTTGCTCAAGTCATATTTGACCTTTATAATTTTGTTGCATTCACTTTTGATTTTTGCATGTGTTCTTTCCATTCACACTGCAGTAGTCATTAATTATATTGTCTTCTTGGCTCTGTTTACCCCAGTTTGCATTAGCTCATATAGATTTCTCTTTGCTTCTCTGTATTTATCACCTATACCATTTTTATAGCATAGTAATATTCCATTACATTCATATAACATAATCTGTTTAGCCTTTTCCTCAACCGATGGGATTCTATGTGGCTTCTAATTCTTTGCTATCACTAAAACTCTTGCTATAGATGTAATAACTAATAATAGCTAACATTTATATAGTGATTACTATGTGCCAGACACAAATATTTTGGTGTATATAGAGACTTTCTTGGTATCAATGGAGTCCTTGATGTGTAAGCCCAGTAACTGAGTCTTTGGTTCAAATCGTGTGGAAATGAATAATGGGTTCTTAGTATTGGTGGCTGGGAGTAGGGGTGAGGGAATACATAACAGGAGAGAAAACTGGTAAGGATGGGAAAGGAATGCACCAAAAGAGGTATTATAAAACAAATTTGACTACTTTAGAGTTTTGCTTTAGGCAGGCCATGTACAAGATATAATTCTCAAGGTGAGGTACCTGACCCTGCCTTTTGGTGCTATTTGTAAGCCATTCAGGTGAGAGCTGTAAATCATTTCATCCCCTGCCAAGAGATTAAGATGACTTTGAGCAAATAATAAAAGTACTGTTGAAAAGTGACTATAGTCTCATGTCTACACTCATCTTTCCTGAAAACTACTGAAGCTATTGATGGAAAAGAACAGAGGATCACGGTCTTGAACGTTTCAGATTTAGTGATTTCTTTTTCAAGAATGACCTGGTCATTTCAAGGATAACCGGAACACTTTTTTCTTGGCCCCAAACCCAGGGATATACAATGAGGTGGTAAAAAATATATTTTACCTTAAAAAAACAAGACCAAACCCTGAAGCGCTCTTTTTCTATGTGAGAAATAAAAAGAAAACACCCATGTAAAAGGGGAAAAAAACCCAAAGGAATAAATGAAGGATATTTAGGATATGAGATGATTACTCCTATCCATTAGGTCACTCCTATCCATTGGGCAGTTAGATGGCACAGCGGATAGAGTGCCAGGCCAGGAGTCAGGAAGATCTGAGTTCAAATGCTGCCTCAGACACTTATGTGTTATCTTGGGCAGGTCACTTAACCTCTGTTTGCCTCAATTTCCTCATTTGTAAAATGAGCTGGAGATAAAAATGGCAAACCACTCCAGTAACTTTGCCAAGAAAACCCCAAATGGGTTTACAAAGTGAATAAGACTGAAAAGACTGAACAACAACATCCATTCTTCTTTTGCTGGTGAGCAGAACCATAAGAAGCTGATTTTATTCCTCAGGCATAAAATGGCAGGATATACTGTAAGGGCAGGCTGTATTTGGGGTAGTAAATGGAAGTGTTCCTCAGCTCTATGTGCCTAAGGCAAATGTTTCATTTACCTTACTCTTGCTAGGCATTTGTCGGTGGGAACTAGAAGTCATACAGGATATTTCCTGGGAATTCACCAGCAACGTTGTACTCATCATTTGCTCATCTACAGGAAAAGGTCTTCTTGGGCAATTTCTCAATTCACTTTGACAAATATTTATTAAGAACTTACTACGTTCAAGGTACTGTACGAAGCTATTAGGATACAAAGAGAATAGGAAACAGACTTGCCCCCAAGGGGTTTGCAATTCCCTCAACTGACAGGATGTCTAGATCCTCAATTTGGGCCTACAGCCTTTCTGATGATCTTACTGGGTAAATATTCCCTAAACAGACTGCACATACTTGAGAAATCTGGTTTATTCTTACAGCAATCTCCTAACTTTATTGTTTGAGCCGTCAAGAACTAGCCATTTTCTACCTCATCGATCCTCTGATAGGTACTGCAGTTTCAGATTTTGTTTCTGAATGTTATTTTTTTTTAAACTCACAGATTAAGTCTTTCAGGTACCATGAAGGTCAGGAATAGAATAAATATGAATGAATCAATTTCAATGCTGTTGAAATCTC
This sequence comes from Trichosurus vulpecula, assembly GCF_011100635.1. Classification (NCBI taxonomy): domain Eukaryota; kingdom Metazoa; phylum Chordata; class Mammalia; order Diprotodontia; family Phalangeridae; genus Trichosurus; species Trichosurus vulpecula. The sequence continues at coordinate 264,064,025 of NC_050580.1, read as the reverse complement.
AAAACAACGTAATAAACATGTATTTACACAAACGTATACAATCTAAATGCAAAACTTTATTTCAGGATTTCTTGGTGACAGAATTCTACATTACATAGTAGGGGCAACTTCTTCCTTTCACCGACTCCATCCATAGTCCAATTTTTGAGTATCCAAAATCTGATGGGATAAATTTAGCTCAGCCTAGATGACTCAATTCATACACATAATGGAATAAATTAAGGAAGGGGGCGGGGAGGGAGAGAATTTCTTTTGCAGCTCTTTGGTGTTTCAAATTCCACTTGCTTCTCTTCTGTCTCCCAGAGACACCCAGTCCTTCCTAGAAAACTTTACTGTCATCATGGTACCTGCAGAGTGATACCACTAACAGACCTGACTGTTTGTTTCTAAGTAACAACAGCTGTGCAACAGACTGTCTGAACAGTCCCTATTACAGAAGGCAACATGGATCACTGAGACAAAGGCAGCCCCACACCAGCTGGCTCCGTGTCTCGGTGCATTTCTATTCCTGGATGATTTACCTGTTCTCAGTCCTGTCACCTCACTGTTTCTACCGTCTAATTAAAAAAACCCCACATTACTGGATTCTCTCTGCAGTAAATTAGCAATGCTATCTGTGTTCTTTCGGAGCCCAAACTGGCCATTTTTACTTTATGATACATGATTTATTTTTAAATTCATAAAAGATGCTTGATTATTTATTTGTGGTATATTTTAGCTCTCTTGTAGAGTCTCGATCAGAGTAATCCTCTTCTAATGTATTCATATATAGTGAAGATCTAAATTTTCCTAATCATGATCATGTCAGCAAAAGTAGGGCTGCTCTTAGGATAACATTTTAGTCTAGAAAATGATTTGCCTTTAAAAGGGATTCAATGGACATGATGACAGAAAAAAGAAGCCGCGAAATTACACACAATCAGTTCCCATAATCAAAACAGAAATGTTTTGTATTCAGCAAGGATTTCTTTTTACTATAATAAATGGAACAAAATAGTCCTTTTGGAATTCTGCAACCGTGTTACAGCTACAAATGTGAGAGTTGAGAATTCCACAGAATTAGGGACAAGCATTTCTGAAACTTTGGAGAGAGAGGGGGAAAAAAAAAAGATTCTAGTGGGACATATTAAGGGAAACAAAAACCGAAATTTGGTTGTTTTGCCCCTACCCAGCAACCAATGTTCTGTCCCAGTTCTGATTTCATTAGTAACTCAGTAAAGTACAAATATTACATCCTTCTGAGTGGCCCTTAATTTATGCAAATGAAAACTATTATAATACTCTCTACAGGGTGTTCCTAAAGTCTGGACACATAGGAAATCTGGAGTTATTGCATCGAGTTCACATGAATCTTGCCAAGTGTATCAACCTTTGCATCACAAAAGATGGAAATCACATTGAAATTGTTATTTATTAATATTCCAGTTAAATAAAATATGGTTGAAAATTTCATTCATTTCATTTCTTGAGAATATGCATTTTTGCCTATGTGTCCAGACTTTGGGAACACCCTGTATTACACACACACACACACACATACATATGTGTGTGTGTATGTACATATATATATAATATATATATACATAATATACATATATTGCTCATTTTCATCTAGTACTGGAAATATATGTTTTTTTAAATTTATTTATTTATTTTTAGTTTACCACACACGGTTCTACATAGTTTTGAGTTCCAGATTTTCTCCCCTCCCTCCCCCCTCCCTCCCCAAGACGGCATGAAATCTCATATAACTGTCATGTATAACTTCGCATTGAATTAATTTATGCACTAGTCAAGTTGTGGAGAAGAATTTTGACCAATGGAATGAATCATGAGAAAGAAGAAATAGAACCAAAAAAAACAACCCAAAAACAAAAACAAAAGAGAAGCAAAAAAGGCGATCATGTAGTGCGCCTCGATCCGTATTCAAACTTCACAGTTCTTTCTCTGGATAAAGATAGCATTCTCCATCGTGAGTCCCCTGGAGTTGTCCTTGCCCCTTAGGTTGCTGAGAAGAGTGCAGTATGTCAGGGTTGGTCCTCACGGAATCCATATATCTGTGGCTGTGCACAACGTTCTCCTGGCTCTGCTCTGCTCACTCAGCATTATGTCATGTAGGTTTTTCCAGGTTGTTACGAAGTCTGCATCATCCCCATTTCTTATGGCACAGTAGTATTCCATTACCTTCATATACCACAGCTTGTTCAGCCATTCCCCAATTGACGGGCATCCCTTTGATTTCCAATTCTTGGCTACCACAAAAAGAGCTGCTATAAATATCCTTGTACATATGGGTCCTTTCCCCGCTTGTGTGATTTCTTTGGGATACAACCCTAGAAGTGGTATTGCTGGGTCAAAGGGTATGAACATATCTACAACCCTTTGGGCATAGTTCCAAACTGCTCTCCAAAATGGCTGGATCAGTTCACAACTCCACCAGCAATGCAACAATGTTCCAATTTCCCCACATCCTTTCCAGCATTTATCATTTTCCTGTTTTGTTATATTAGCCAATCTGACAGGAGAGATGTGGTATCTAAGAGTTGTTTTGATTTGCATTTCTCTAATCAGTAGTGATCCAGAGCATTTTTTCATATGCCTATAGATAGCTTTAATTTCTTCCTCTGAAAACTGCCTGTTCATATCCTTTGACCATTTCTCAATTGGGGAATGGCTTGTATTCCTATACATTTGGCCCAGTTCCCTGTGAAATATATGTTTTTTAAAAGAAATATCATTTAGATCTGGACTGGATCAACCCTATGACATAGAGGAGTAACAGCACTCAGCTCACAGAATTATGAGGATCAAATAAGATCTGAGATGCAGAGTGTTGTGTGAACTTTAGCAGACTGTCTGATGATAATGAAACTGGCTCCAGACTTCATTTTCTACCTCTGAAGAAAACTGATCGATTTAAAAAATTCCTTCCAAGGAAAAGATACTCCCAAATTGTTTTCATGGTACCCTTCATTACCCCTTGATTTGAACATGCGGGAAAAATCTAATGGTCAATGCTCTGTTTAAAATGTAATTTAAATTGGGTCCAAAATCCATGATTTCTGTTGAATAATAACCTTCTTGAAGGGATGCTACGAATCAGTATATAATCCACAACAGTAACATTTAAATAGTGCTTTATAGGTGTGCAAAGCACTTTCCTCAAAGCAACTCTGTGAAATAGCTAGTGAGAGGATTATTATGTCCATTGTACAGATGAGGAAAAAAAGGTCTGAAAAACTAAAACATAAGATGATAGATTTAAAGCTGGAGGGGACTTTAGAAACCACCAAGTCCAACCCACTCATTTTATAGATGAGGAACTGAGACCAAGAGAGACATGTGACTTGCTATTAAATATCTGAGGTGGAAACTTAACCCAAGTCTTCTTGACTTTAAGGCCATTGCTCCATGATACTTCTTGCACAATACCTTCTTGGTCACCTCGCTAGGAAGAACATGGAGTGGAATTATAGCCGAGGTCTTTCGAGTTAAAGTCCAGCTCTCTCCTAATGATGCCCCCATTGCCCCTGGCAAGACCATTTTGAGCCAGGAAGCTATACTGTGTCACAAATGTAACTGGATAGAATGGTATCAGGGATAGAATGCTTTTAAATAAAAGTAAAGCCTTAGCAGTGGGCATTGCTGTGATGGGTATTCAGAAGATATTCCTACAAATAAAACTGTTGGAATTACCAGCCTTCAAGAACATCCGTATCTATATATGTATATATGTACACATATATAGATGTAGATATATAAAATCTGGACATGAACACTATAATACAGCAAAGAGCTGTACAATTAAAGAAATAATTGTAGCCTCAAATCCTACTACTAAATTAAAAATACAGTCTTCAGGCTAAATTATTTAGATTGGTTATTTACAATGACCAAAGTCATCAGATATCGCCCTGTTTGGCTGTTTGTTTTGTTTGTGTAGACCTTGTTACTTTAGACATACTGATTAAATTCTTTCTTGTACTTCTTCTTAGATAGTCCCTAAGGGTTTATCAAGATACTGGATTTAAGTTTCTTGACAGCAAAGACGGTTTCATTTTTGGCTTTGTATCACCGGTATACTTAATTGACTGTCTTTATAAAATATGCTATAGACATGATGTGTGGAATGTATAATAATCACCCCCCCATTGGCTTCATTTTAGAAAGGACTATATCCTTTTATTTATAGTGTGTTGAACTATATGAAAGGAAAACTGCTGCCCCCTCCCCACCCCCCATTCTCAGTATAGAAAATATATTTTCTTAGATAATGTGTCACCAGGGTTAATTGGATAAGAAACATACACTACATTTTTACATGGAAGTCATTTTCTTAAGTGTGTGGTAGTGTGTTTTCATTGATGAAATTATGTCTGTTCAAAAAAATGAACTTGACTTTTCTCCTAGTTAAGATATAGAGCAGAGAGAAAAGGACCATGGATTCTTTTCATCCATTAACAACAATTAGTAAAATAAGGCTTGGTCAACTCTAACTTCAGAGTTACATGTTCCCCTTTAATGTTTTAGGTTATAAATCCAAATCTTTCCCTCAGTCCCATTTGATGTGAATATGGCCAATAGACTAGTTAGATTTATAGTTAATTTCTTTAATTGACTACTCAACCACAGAGCATTGGCCACAAACAAAGGATAAGTGCTCATGGATTCCCAGAGGAAGCCAAGTATAGGTGGTACTAAAATGGAAATTGTCCTTGCTTGGTCTCCATTTTATCTCTGTCTCTTCTACTAAAAAAAAAAAAAATTCCACCGTCACTACTCCATTACATTTCCTCTAACCCTTCATCATAAGTGCTAGGTGGGCATTAAAAGAAACAGATATTCCCTTTTGGCTGGACTATTGTATATAGACTAGAGGTTTCATTGGCATTTTGTTCCATAAGACTATCTTGATGGGTTTCTTGAATGCCATCCATTACTTTTTCTTTAGTCTATGATTCTATTGTTCTATGTTTTAAAGACCTCTTGACACAAGGGTTCTACTCTAACTGTCAGGGTTGTCTTTGACTAATTCTGCTAGCCAACTTGAAACACTAAATAGAGTTAGTGGTCCTCCAACCAAGTAAGCTTCCTCATAGATGTGAGATTCCCAGCCTGCAATAGATAAAGGAAGTGACCCCTCCACAATTCATGACATTGGCAACGTCTTTGGAAAAACCAGCGCCTCCTTAACACCGGGGTTGAAGCAGAGGTTCTGCAGTATGGTGTCGAGCAAAGAGCTGTCTATCTGGAGCCAGAGCACCTGGATTTCCCACTTGCACCCCTCCCTAGTCGCATGGCTTGGGGCAAGTTGTTTAACCTCCTGAGACTTCATCTTCATCATCTCAAAAACGAAGGCTTGATCTCAAATCAACTAGGCTGCTGCGCTGCTAATATTCATCATGGTTCACATAAATTGGAACAAATGCTAAGTTCCTAAATGATGAGCTCTCATGAGGCTATGTATATATGAGAGTAAGGAACTCCGAAATGTGGCTATTGCGGGAGATTATGGGTTGAAGGCTGGAGATTAGGGCCAATTGATGGCAGAGATTAAGGAAGAGAAGAAAAGAAGACGAATAGGATGACTGGCTTCCAATAATCACAACTTATTTATGGATTTATTTACTTATTTATTTACCCTCCACATCCTTGTCCAGAATTTTATATTGCCCACTTTATAGATGAAAAAACTGAGGTTGGGAGAGGTTATCGTTCCATAATCACATGGCTAGCAAATGTTTTAGCCCAGAGTCAAGCCCACATATCCTGATTCCAGTGTGCTGGGCTGTTTGTGGGATACAAAGATGAATTAGACACAGGCCCCACACTTGGTAAGCCAGCGGTTGTATCTGTCTTTCGTTCTCAAAGAGGACCGTGGCATCAGGGAAATGATAACATGACTCGCAGTTGACTTTAATCTGAATGAGGAAGGGCTGTGCAAAGTCACCAGCCTCACTTTCTCCTCCAGAGCCATCTGGGTCCAGTGACCTGATATTCACCAGGACGACTGGAGATGGCTCAAGATGCAATGGGAGACCCTGGCCCTTCTAGACAAAGGCTTTTTCATGTACTCACTTGCCCATTCAGTGAATAGGACCCTTTAAGAAGTGAGGCAAGGGATGGCCCCTTTAATTAGAAAAAGAAAAAAAAGCAAGCTGAGAGGGGAAGACTCTCGGGGTTGCTGTTCCAAAGAGAAGCCAATAACACAATACAGAGAAGAAGACAAGGATATAAATAACTACAATACGAATTAGAACATGATGAACGTAGAGGACAGGTACAAAGTATGATGAGAGAAGGGAGGAGAGCTACTTCTGGCTATGGGGGAATCAGGAAAGGCTTAATTGATATGGTAAAAATCAAGCTGTACCCTAAAGACTGTGGTCTTTTAATAGGAATCTGGTAAAGCACAGTAGAGAGAGCAATGAGTTTGAAGTCCGATGGCCTGGCATGAAATCCTGCTTCTTCTAGTAACTAGCTGTATGACCTGAGACAAATTATTGAATCTCTCAGATAGTCATTCTCCTTAACTATAAAATGAGAAGGCTGAACTCGAACATCTCTAAGATTAGTCAACAAGCATTTATTAGCACTCACGTGTGCCAGGCACTGTGCTAAGCGTGGGATACAAAGAAAGGCAAGATGTGTTCACTCACACACACATGCACACATGATCCTTGTTGTGAAGGAGTGTATGTTCTAATGAGGGAGGCAACATGTACATACAAAGTACATACAGAGTAGGCAGAAAGTTGTCTGAAAATGGAAAAGGCATGAACAGAGGGCACTGGGAATAGCCTCCTACAGAAGGTGAGGTTTGAGGTCCCTTCCAGATGTGAAGTTCTACAATTATGAGAGAAAGGTGAAGGTAGGAATTTGATAGTAGGGCTTCAGGAATTGGTCAACAGCCCAGTTTGACTGTAACAAAGTTCGTGAAAATAGATGTGATGAGGCTGGAGGAGGAATTTGGAAACAGACCGTGGATTTCTTTAATACTACTGCTAAAAGAATTTGGTCTTCTATTTGGTAGGCAATGAATAGCTACTTTTTCATAGTATAAGAATAACATGACCAGAGATATTTAATTAGATGTCATTTATGATGCACTTGCCAATGAAACAAGCTTTAGAACTTTATAGGCAATAGGAGAAATAGACAAAGGAGAAGTAAAAAACTTGAATTCTTCAGGGAATGTGGTATTCCATTACAACTGCACAGCATCACTAGGAGAAGAGTGCTATTAAGAAGGATAAGCATAAGGTAAAGAAAAGAAAGAGAAATGCATTCTTCCAGTGGGACTCTGGGCCCAACTTACTGTCCATCTGACGTGTTTATCCAAGATATGGATGGAGGACTTCAGAGGATTTCCTTCCTCCTGAAAATCATCATCTGTTTGTGGCCATGGAATATTAGTCTCCAAAAATTCACTTGGAGAATGACTCAAAGGGGAAGGGAGGGGCACATGGTACACATAAACAGATTACAACATACTGACAGAAAATACTTACATGAGAAAAGTGGCAAAATACTATTTTTAAATATAGCTTTGTTGCTGTTCAGTCATTTAGTCATGTCCAACTCTTTGTGATGTCACGGACCACAGCATACCAGGCCTTTCTGTTCTCCACTGTCTCCCGGTCTGCCCAAACTCATGTTAAGATTTACAAAGTGCTTTACGTGTTGTCTCATTTGAGCCTCACAACAACATTTTGAGGTAGGCATTACTATTAGCCCCTCTTTACAGCTGAGGAAACTAGGGCTGAAAGTAGTTAAGTGGCTTGCTCAGGGAAAGACACTGAGTTAGTGTCTAAGGCCAGATTCGAACTCCAGTCTTCTTGACGTGAAGTATAGCACTGGACCTCTTTGCTTCCTGATCTAGAGGATGTCACCAGACTTACGTAGCTGGACTGGTCACACAGAGAAAATGAAGGCTGGGGAGGAAGCTATTAACAACATCACAATGTTCAGAATTCTAGAGGAAGGCCCTCCTTACATTGAATGGACTTGTTGTAGTGAAATGTCAGGAGAACCTTAATGAGTGTCACACTGGACGGTCAGGGATGGATGGGCTGTGAGTCCCGCATAGAAGAAAAGACATATTCATCAAAGTATCAAAGAAAAATTAAGCAAAAGAGTTTAACATTTAATTACATCATCTCAATTATCAAAGTCATCTTCCTAAAGTGCAGGTCTGAGTTTGTCACCTTCCTATTTCATGAATTCTAGTGGCTCCATAATTCTTCCAGAATCAAATATAGAATCTTCTCTTTGGCTTTTAAAGTCCTTTATAAAATACCTCCTTCCTATCTTTCCAGACTTTTTATGCCTTACTCTTCAATTTTTTTATGTTGAAAATGTAATTTTGATAGACAATTTTTCATCTTACATGGGAGCACAATAAAATATACCACATTCTGAAGAAACTCCAGATGATGAGTGGAGAAAATTCAAGTGGGCTATATAGCGACCACCTTGAACTACCAGAGACAAAGGTTCCACCAAGAGTGATTAGCAGGAAACGATTATGCAGGAACTTTAAAGATTGATTATATTATACTAAGAATTTGGGACTTTCAAATGAAGAAACCTTTTCTAATCATTCAATTTAGATGGTCAGCAGCTTGGAGATGGTGACTTTACTCTTCTCCATGTACTCCATGGTCCAGTGATGCTGGCCTCCTTGCTTGTTCCTCATACAAAACGCACCATCCCTCAGTTCCAGGCATTTTTATTGGCTTGTCTCCTATGGTTGGAATGCTCTCCCTCCTTGCTTCCTTCCATTCTCAGCTAAAATCCCACCCTTTTGTAGTCTTTCATGGTCCCACTTGATACTAGTGCCTTCCCTGTGTGATTACCTCAAAGTTATCCTGTATGCATCTTGTTTGTATAGAGTCGTTTGCAAGTTGTCTTCCTCATTAGATTGTGAACTCCACTAGGGAAGGACTATCCTTCAATGCTTCCCCCTCCCTGCTAATAGTTTTACACACACACACACACACACACACACACACACACACACACACACCCCTTCTTTTTTTAAATCCACACTGCTTAGCATAATGCCTGCCATATACTAAGGTCCTTATAAAAGCTCAATTGCTTTCTAGCAATTCTTCGTACATAAAGTATTAATATGGTTAATCTGACCATATTATAATCTGACCACAATAGTCAATGCTTCTATTTGGCCAGTCTACTACAAAGATAAAACACTGTACAAATGAAGCCTAAAAGTGTCACTGACTACATATGAACTACTACAAATACTTATGAGGCGCTTGGACAGAACTGTCCTTGTCATCTGTCGGGATATATGAATGAGCATGATTGCTGCTCAGTGTCAAGAAGGGTTTTCTTTCAAGTAAGGGGCCATGTGGAAAAGCCTGTATGGGTTTTTTTCACTACTAAAGAAATGACAGCAGCAATATATGTAATTTTAAAAACTTGAAATGATGAGACTGGGAGCTAAATCGACTTTTTTTGGGGGGGTGGATTCTGTAGGAAATGTGTTGGGATATTTGACAAAATAAGTCATGTTTCAAAAAATACCTGCACACTGAATTTTAAGAGCATTTGTATATTTAAAGGTTCTGTGGAAAGTTGAACATACAAATAATCTACTCATTTCCTTCATAATAATTAATATCCTTCCTATTGTTCATTATACCAAATCTGCAGGAGACATAGAATAATAGACTTTTGCAGAGGGAAGAATTTAGAGAATAACTCTAAACCTAATTTGACAGATGAGAAAAATGAGTCCCCCAGTTTAAGGCTTTTGCTCATGGTCATTGATGATGGCCAAGTTGGAACTCAGGTTTCTTGACTTCCAGGTTTATACTCACTAAATATATTGATTTAGTAAATAATTCTCTGTTTTTGTTCCTCCATCTCTCTGTCTGGGAAAGTGGGTCTGAACCCATTATTGCTTTGCCATCAAGAACTTCTGTCATTATGAATTCACTGTAACTTACAGCTTTGTCTAGATGACTTGAGGTTGTCACTTGCCCATGACCAAAAAGCTTGTATCTGTCAGACACAGGGATTGAACCTAGGTCTTCCTGACTCCATGGCTGGCTCTATGAGCTATACCAAACCGCCTCTCTGGATGTGTCTTTTGTACTTGCATCTATATAAACCTCACATAATCTTTTGTTGTTCAGTCATTTCTGAATCTTTGTGACCCCACAGACCACAGCATACCAATGTTTTCCATGGGATTTTCTTGACAAAAATACTGGAGTGGTTTGCCATTTCCTTCTCCAGTATATGCACAATTTTTAATATCTCAAAATGACACAAAAAGACCAGTTTATAGCTAATTTTTCCAACATAATACCAGAAATTATACTGTTGGGGAGAATTGCTATCTTCTTCTGAGCAGACATGGACTTAGTTTTAAACTAACACATAGGTATCTTAGCAAACACAATGTTCGACATAGAGTGGGGAGGGAGGATCATAGAACACAATGTCCTAAAAGATATGATTATCTTTCAACATGTTTTCCATTTCCTTCCCACTATAAGCCACCTGATGATAAAAATGACAGAAAAAAAGTTAGTTCTTGTCTTGACTGTCTTCCTGACTCCCAACTATGTCATTTTAACGAACAGAGGCATACAACCTATTTTTACTTTTCTTTTCTGCATCAGTTCCAATTCCTTTTTATATACTTGCTTTTCTCTTGGTGTCAGATTCCCTCTAAATGATAGATCGTAATCTCAGCCACAGGAGAAATGAAACTCAAAATGGATGGGTGTGATTTTTTAAAGATGTGGGCTCCAGGCAGATGGCACCTATGGTGAATTGAGTCTCTAGCTGAACCTTCGGATTAGTTTCATTTTACATCATCCCTTGCTACTATACATTTAAATTCTTTTAGAGGGTATCTTCTCTGTCTCATTTTGGATGGTTATAACATTTCCTTCCTTGTGTATACATTAAACAAATCTTCCTTATGAAGCCCCCAAGGCTTTGAAAGCCTTCATGTCCAACGCCATACATATTAGGAAAAGCAACATAGTACAGTGCAAAGAACACAGGACTTGGAACCTTATGATCTGGGTTTTCTATTGGGCTCCAACACTAGCCAATCAGCTGTAGGCAAATCATATAACCCCCTCAAGAGTCACTGGGAGTTTTCTCATATGTAAAATGGAGGTGAATGATGATTTCATTACCTACCTGCCAGGTGGCTGTGAGGGAGCACTCTGTAGTCTACAAGGCCTTCTGTAGACAGATGTGAAATACCAGTCATGGAAATAAAATCTCAGTCCAAACTGGTGATTTTAGATTCTGGAAGAATTAAAACTTTTCAGACGCGTATTTACATCTATATGTGCAGGTATACATGTATGAAATATCACCTTGCTCCTTGAAGGCAGGGACTATGTAAATATACACTGAAAAATAACTAGTGATGGGTCCCCTCAGGTTTTACACAAGCAAATGGGGAGGGCAGAAATGTGACTTTTAGTTGTATCAATAAAAACAACTCTCCACCCACGACAAAATTGTGAGGCAGATCATTTACAGCAGATAGTTTTGCTTTAGGCTATTGCTTTGCAGTTATTTTAGTAGGAAGCTTAAGAGATAGCTGGTGGCAAACAGATAGAGCATTGGGCCTGGAAACAGGAAGACCCAGAGTTAAAATCTGACCTTAGATGCTTAAAAGATGTTTGACCGTGGGCAAGTAATTTAAGTGCTGTTTGCCTCAGTTTCCTGAATTGTAAAATGGGGATAATAATAGCACCTACCTCATAGGGTTGGTGTCAGGATCAAAGGAAATAATATTCAATAGCATAGTACCTGGCACATAGTAGGCATTATATAAATATACTAATAAACTCCTTTCCCCTTCCTGGGAGACAAATTAAGGAAAGGATTAAGCAAGATTAGCTGTACAACTTTTCTGCTCTTCCTCAGTCAGAATTTTCATTAATTTGTTTAAAGGCAAGTCTCATATCTTAGAATCTATACATCTGAAGACCATAGAAAGATCTAGTCTCACTCTATTACATATAATGCTGCTCTTGGTTGTAGATAGATAATATCTACCTCATTAGAGCAAAGTTCATTTGTTACTGTGCTGGGGGTTTTTTCTTAACTGTTTTTTTTAGCAGAAATGAGTGGTGTAGTTTGTCAATAGCTTTGTCTGAATTTATTGACATGATCATGCCATATGCAGTTTCATTATTTTCATTATTAATACGATCTATTATGTTTGTTTTCTTAATATGAATACAACCTGGCTATGGTACCTAATATTTTTAAATGTTGCTTTGGCCTCTTTCCTAAGATTTGTTAAATATTTTTGTGTCACCACTCATTAGGGATATTGGTCTGTAGTTTCCTTTGTCTGCTTTACCTTCCCTTGGTTTAGGAACTTGGTAGGATCCATTCTTTTCACATTTAAAAATTTTATGTAATACTGGAATTCACTGTTATTTGAATGTTTGAAGTAATTCACTTGGAAATCTAGTTGGTCCTCAAAATTTTGTGTTTGGGAACTCATTTATGGCTCATTCAATTTATTTTTCTGAGATAAGTTATTTAAAATCTGTATTTCCTATTCTGTCAATCTGGATATTTTATAGTTGGGTAACTCTTCAACCATTTCATTTAATTTAGTTTTGCTGACACATAAGTAGGTAAAATGATTTCTAACAAATCCTTTTATTGCTTCTTTACTTGTTGTGAATTCTTTTTCATTTTTGAAACTGGAAATCTGATATTTCATTTTTTTAAAAATCAATAAATCCATTTTAACCAGATGACTAATGTTTTGTTTATTTTATTATTTTTTCCCCTATAAAATAGCTCGTGGTTTTATTGATTCAGTTTTTTATTAAAAAAAATGTTAATCTCTTCTTTGATTTTTCAGAATTTCTATTTTGATGTTTAGTTGTCATTATTTATATAGTTTCATGCTCAGCTTATTCATCTCTTTTGATGATGAAAGCCCTTAGCAATACATTTTCTCTTGAGGACTATTTTGATTGCATCTCAAAAGTCTTAACATATTGTCTTATTGTTGTCATGTTCTTTGAGGAAAGTTTTCTTTTGTTTCTATAATTCGTTCTTTGAGTCCTACCAATTACTTAAATTTAAATTAGTCAGTCTCCATTTAAGTTTGCTTTCATGCATCAAAGGTCCTTTCTTGGATATTTTATTGTGTTGTGCTTAGTAAATTATATGTTTAATATTTCTGAGTTGCTATGTTTATTTACCATGTTTTTATGCCATTAAACATGGTTAATTTTTGAGAAAAGTTTGCTGACGATCTGTGATATACGAGTACTCCTTTTTAATTCCCATTTAGTAATCACCAAACATCTATCACATGCAACTTTTGTAAAACTCTATTCAGGTCCTTACTTTCTTTCTCACTATTTTTATTAGATTTGTCTAGGTCTGAAAGTGGTAATTAGACCCCAAGTGTTATAGTTTCATTTTCTATTTCTCCCTATAATTTAATTATCATTTCCTTTACATACTTAGATGCAATGTCATTGGATGCATACAAAATTATTTTGTCCTCTGTGTTGCCTTTAATTATAGTATGAGTTCTTTATTTTTTCTCTTTTAACCATATCTGTTTTCCTCTTGCCTCTTGTAATAGGATTATGATTGCTCCACTTACTTTTGTTTGTCCATGGGAAACATAATAAATTGTTCTCTATCTTCTTATTTTAACTCTATGGGAAACTTTGTTTCTTATAAAAACATACTGTTGGATTATGAGTTTTAATCCATCTACTATCCTCTTCCATTTTATAGATGAGAGTTCTTCCAATTCCCATTCTGTGTTTCCATCAAGTTATTTAGTCAATCAGCAAGTATTAACTGAGCATTTATTATGTGCAAAACACTTCGGTGATCACTAGGAAGAAAAAGAAAAAGAAAATAAGCCCCTACCATTGTATCTTCATATTCCCCTCCCCTCTTGGCCCTTTACAGCCTTCTTTTTGAAGAAAAAGGCAACGGAAGAAAAGGAAGGTGACTACCAAGAGTGATTTATAACTGAAGCCATCTGCATCCTTTTCAATGGTCCTTCATTCTTTTCCTCATCCAGATCTTGATCACAGATTTTATTGTTTCTTACCTTTTAAATCTGACCTTTTATTATCCACCTTCCAACACTGAAATTTATGACTACTCCTTCCTGATTCTACCCTAGCTGATATATCCTTTTCTCCCCTATTCGTGCCCTGCCCACTTCTCTGCCAAGAGTAGTGTATTTCTATGACAAGGTCTGTGTATGTCGTATTCAACACACCTTTCTCCTATTCAGATAAGATTGGGGTTCACGTGATGAACCTGTATGCCTTCTTCCATGTATGTATATGCTTCTTCTCATTAACCATGACTTTGAGAAACAGAGGTTCTAGCCTCTTCTCCCTCATCTCTTCCTTCACATATTTCTTTTTATTTCCTCTCAGCAAAAGTGAACAAAACTACCATTAAACTCTTGGCACAGTGTTGGACACATAGTAGGCCCTTACCAAATGTTTGATTGATTGATCTTACTCAACTTTGACTCTGGAAAATTTCAGCATGCTGAAGGGATATTTGATATTTCTCTCTCTATAACAATGTATACACTTTATCATGTTTTAGCTCTTCCCTAATGTATTTACCCTTCAAGGTTTCTCTTGATTCCTGTTTTTATGTTTTAAAGTTTCTACTGAGCTCTTTTTTTTTTCCACATTTGGAACACTTGAGAGTCCACTAAAGGTTATATTCTCCCCCTGAAGGATTAACTCAGTTTTGCTATAATATTTTTTCTTTCATCCATAGTAGTAGTTGCCAAGGCTTGTGTGATACAGACTGCAATTCTTTAGTGTTCCAACTGCTTTTTTCTTTCTTCTTTATGCTAGTACTTATTTATTCTTTGATCTCATTTTTCTCATGGTCTTAGACTATCATTGACTGTTTCAGGGAGTCCTTTATTGATAAAAGTTTTTTTTTTAACCTTGTTTTCTAATCTATTTATTTATCCTCCTTCCAATTCAAAATTTTCTTTTGTCTCTTGCTTCAGTTCTTCTAGGTATTCTTGTAATCCTTTTGACCAAGCTCTTTCCTCTCCCACCTCCACTCTCACCCCCAAGGCTTCTGCTTGTAATTGTTGTGAAGTTACTCTCTTCCTCTGGCTATACCTCAAGGACATCTCTTGACCAATAACATTTCTTTATAGTATCTCCAGACTCAGTTCTTTATTTGGGACTTTGTGTGAGGGCCGGGCTCTGCTCTGTCCTGCACCCTTTGATGGGATGGTCAGGACATGTTTGTTCCTCAGTTTCTTAGGCTCCTGACGCTGACTTTGACTTTTCCTGGCATATCAGCACTCAGCTCTCTGGAGCACCTCTTGTCAGATTGCTTCACATGTGTGTATTCCCTTGTGTGTCCCAGTCAGAATGCTACCAGCTACTAGCCATTCATCTATGATCAGAGTGGTCAGGGCACTCTGGGTTTCAGACAGTCTCTCTGGGCTTCTTGCCCTATGACTACTGGCTAACAGGCTTTGTGTGCCCTTGGAACATCTCTGGTCCACACTTCCGGCTTGTTTATCAGTGTTTGCATTGGGTTTTTTTTCCTAATAGTAGGGGCCTACAGGCTTCTGGTTGTCCTTTTGTGGGATCCTGGGCTGGATGAGGGAGCTTAAAGTTTTTTCTCTTTGGATTTTTTGATCATTACTTGATCTGACAGCAGACTCAGACAAGTTGCCAATCTATACTGGTGGAGTGAATTTCCACACTAGGAGTTTCCAACATTGATTAAATAACAGTTCTAGACCATAACATGAATAACTTAGATTTATACAGTGCTTTATAGTGACTAAATTATTCATATTTATTTATCTAATTTGATCTTCAGAACATCACTGTGACCTAAGCATCACAAGTATTCAGTTTTACAAATGAGGAAACATAGCTAAAATACAACACAGCCAGACTTGTAACTGTATCTTCTGAATCTAAGAATACTTCTACTATATACCCTTTTAGTCAACTTTAGTAACACTGTTTTAAGTAGGAATTTCTGTATCTCAAATTTGACCATAAATATTCTAAAATTTGTAGTCAAATTTCTAAGACTTATCGAGTAATAAAAACCACTTAGTGAGTGGTAAAAAAATCAACCAGTTTAAATTGGAGGTGTTTGGAATAGGTGTGTGTGTATTCTAGAACACTTAAAATTAGATTAATTCAGAATTACTTCTATTTTTGAAACTCTATTCCTTTATCTGACTCTCATTTAAATATTGGCATTTCAAAATGAAAATATAATACTTACTCCCAAAGAAATCATGAATAAAAAAATTAAAGAACAAGATATATTTAGATAGATACAGATATATAGGAAGTTACCCACATACAAACACACACACACATTCATATATATGGAACAATCTTATTTTCCTTCTATACACAAAGAAATGGCTGCACATGTTTATCTTGTAACCTTTATTTTATGAGAATTTCACCTATAACTATTCTCAGTCTCTACCTCTTTTCATTCTTTTTGTTTTAGTTACAGTTCTTATTTCTTTACAATTTCTTATGTCTCTCAGAAGAATATATAAAATCGGACTTTTTGTCCAAGTGTGGTCTGAATGGATCAAAAATCTCTGTAGCCCCCTCAATACTGACAGCATGGGGTCTTTCCTATAGACCACAATTTTGCCATCTCTCACTGTTGGAGGATCTGTCTCTCAGCCTCTCAGGGAGCAGGATACTCTTCCACATACTAAGTCTCACCATCACTGATTGCTGCAGGCCAACATGCTCTGTCTGCTGCTGTTCCCCCTCAACTACTAATGGCGATGTTACATTTCTCCAAATTGTGCTTCAGCATCTCCTCAAAGTATTTTTTTGTCCCTGTGTCTCACACACACTGATGCCATTTGGGTTCACTCAGCACGTGACTGCTTCACTGTAGCTGAGCTGTTGTGAGGATGACTTGGACGCTTACAGATGGACTGTTCTTTTAGAAATCTTATTGTTGCAGGCCTTGTCCCAATACTCAGGCTTTGTAGGCTAACATTTAAGGAGAAAACAACCAGAAAAACAGGAATCCCAGATAAGTCTTGTTCAAAAGTTAAATAAGAGTCTAAATAGATCTAAGATTCATAACCATTTAGTCTCTATACTGTCACGTATAGACTGTGTGCTAAGCAGGCAAGATTTAAGAGCCACATTACCAGTTTTTTCCCGGGCCTAATAAGCTTTTCCTTTGGTGTGTATATGGAGGGGCAAATTGAGGATACAAATCATTTAACTGGGGACATTGGTAAGACAGAGAGTACCTGGAGAAGGCCATGCAGAACGGTAAGTAACCTCGAGTTCATGCCATAAGAGGTTGTCTACTAGGGTTGAGAAGAGACTTTGGAGGAACATCTGAGTCCTCTTTGACTATCTGGAGAGTTCTCTATAGATTGAGGAGAGATTAGATTCCTGCATCTTGTTCCTAAGAGCGAGAACGAACTGAGGAATAATGTAAAGAAAGTTAGATGAGCGTGGCATTCTGCCTAGAATTCTGTGAATCGAGCCAAGGAGAACTGGGTTCAAATCACACCACTGATATATACAAGTTGTGGGTTCCTGGGAAAACCACGTATCTTCTGTGTTCCTCAAGTAATAAATCTGTCAGGATTTGTCTACTAAGTCTCAGGTTGCAATCAGCTTTTGTGAAGGGAGCTCCTTATA
The DNA here is from genome assembly GCF_011100635.1 of Trichosurus vulpecula. Classification (NCBI taxonomy): domain Eukaryota; kingdom Metazoa; phylum Chordata; class Mammalia; order Diprotodontia; family Phalangeridae; genus Trichosurus; species Trichosurus vulpecula. The sequence goes on along the minus strand of NC_050580.1, from coordinate 264,046,311 downwards.
TGGGAATCATACATCCTTCACATAAGGAAAAACTTTATAACAACTAGATTTACCTAAAAGTGAAATAAGCATTGTAGGGACCAACTACGATTCAAGAGAGCTAAAGAGGAAGCATACTATCTACCTTCTGAAAGGGAGACGATAGACCCAAAATACAGAACGAGACGTACATGTTGTACATAGTGAAGGAATTTGTGACAGCTATGTCTCCTTTGCTGGATTTTAATCCACCAACTGTGGATGTCCCTGAGGCTGTCCTGGGCCATGTTCTCTCCTCCTCCTATGCTGTTTTGCTTGGTGGTCTCATCAGTTTCCATAGATTCAACTGTCTATTCAAATTATCTATGTGCTGAAGATTCTCAGATTTACCTAGCACTAACCTCTCCTCTGGTCTCCAGTCTTACATCACTAACTGCCTCTTGTTCAGTTGTTTCAGTTATGTCTGACTCTTCATGATGCCGTTTGGAGTTCTCCTGGCAAATTGAAACAATAATTTTAGCAAAACTATTGGATATAAAATAAATCTGTACAAATCATCAGCATTTTTCTATAATACCAATGAAACATAGCAGGTAAATAGAAAGAGATATTAGATTTAAAATAAGTACAGAATGAATTAAATATGTGGGGGTCTACCTACCAGGATATACATAAGAATTACACAAATCCAACTAGAAGCCACTATTTACCGAAGTTAAGACACATCAAAATAATTGGGAAAATATTAATTACTTTTTGGTAAGATGAGTCAATATAATAAAAATGACAATAGTACTTAAGTTACTTTACTTATTCAATGCCATATTAATCAAATTATCAAAAGAATAATTTACAGAATTAGAAAAAATAAGAGAATTCATATGGTGGCAAAAAAAGTTCAAGAATCTCAAGAGAAATAATGAAATAAATTGGAAAAAAGGGGTCTTAAGACCTTTTGAGATCTGAGATCAGATGTCAAAGTGAACTGCAAAATGGTAATTTTCAAAAAAATTATACTGGTTAATACTGATTCATCACTGGCACAGATTAAGTACACAACATGCAGAAGCAAGCAAATCCAACAGCCTAGCACTTGATAAACACAAAGACCCCAGTTACTGGGACAAGGATTCACTATTTGATTAAAAAAAAAACAAATAACCTGCTGGAAAAATTGGACAGCAGCATGGAACAAATGAGGTTTGAATCAATGCCTCACCCCCTATACCAGGATAAGTTGCAAATGCATAATGACATGCAAAAGGTCACATCATAAATAAATTAGAGAAATGTGAAAAATTACTGATCAGATATGTGGAAAGAAGAAAAGTTTGCCACCAAAAAAAGATAAAAAGGAACATAGAATATAAAATGAATAATTTTGATTAAATAAAATTTTAAAAGTTTTTGTACAAACAAATCCAATAAAACTAAGATTTAAAGGGAATCAATTAACTGGGGAAAATCTTTGCATGAATTTTCTATGATAAAGGTCTAATTTCCAAAAGACAGAAGGAATTCATTAAAACATATAAGAATAAGAGCCATTCCCCAATTGATATTGTAAGGATATGAATAGGCAGTTCTCAACTGAAGAAACCTATTGTGCTTGACTATGACTGTTTGGGACAGGTAGGTATTACACTGGATAAAACATTGGGCTTAGAATCAGGAAGACCTGAGTTCAAATTCATCCCTAGACCTTAACTTCTGCTAGTCTCAGTGACCTCATCCAGGCCCAGCACTCCATCCCAGTGCACTCTCTAGCTGCTCTAAAAACAACAAGAGTTCAGGCCAATTTAATACACAGAATGTGAAAGTCAAAGGCTGAAGCTGAGTTGAGGACATTGGGACATGGCAAAACAGGTGCATAAAGTCAAATAAACTCAGTAACAATTGAATGATAATCAGATGTGCTCAGGCCACATTCTCTCACTAAGCTCCAAGATCTCACATCACCAGCTGCCTGTTGGAAATCTCAAACTGGATGTCCCGCTAACATCTCAAATTCAACCTGTCTAAAACATAGTCTGGTATCATTACTTCTAACGACTTCCCTCTTCCCAGCTTCCATTTTATTGTTAAGGAACCACCATCTTCCCCTTACTCAGGCTCATAAACTCCATATCATACACAAGTCACTTCAGCTCCCATGGCCAGCTGGTTACCAAGTCTTGTCATTTCTGCCTTCATGGCATCTGTCAAATACACTCCCCTCCATCCTGTGATACGACCACCACACTACGTAGATTCTCGTCACCTCATACCTGGACTGTAGCAATAGCCTGCCTTGTATCTCTCCCCATTCCTGTTCATCCATTTTATCAAAGTAATCTTCCTAACATACCAGTCTGACCACATCATATTTATTAAGCACCTACTATATGCCAGGCATTTTGCTAAGTTCTGGGGATACAAAGAAAAGCAAAAGACAGTCCCAGCTCTCAAGGAGTTTTCTATGTAATGGGAAAGGCAACATACAAACAATTATATACACACAAGATAGAGATACATATAGATCTCTCGATGTCTATATTGCAGAAAAGCAACAGGGGGAAGGTACTGGCTTTGAGGGGCATCAGAAACATTCATACAGGCTGGGCAAAGTTGAAGTCCTCCATTAATAATAACTAGCACTTTTATAGCATTTTAAGGTTTAAATGCTTTATAAATATTCTATTAGTTGTAGGTAATTTCTACTTTCTAACTTTCTGATAGTGTTTTTGATGCTATGTTGACTACTTATATCAAAAAAGTCCATTGTGTGACTTTATCTAGGACTTATCTTAAATCTCAACTTTTGCAAGCTTTTTCCCAACTGGTAGTGCTTTCTTTCTGAGATTAACTTTGAATTTCACTGTATATCTTGCCTGTATGTAGCTATTTGCATGTAGTTTTCCCCATTAAAATATGAGCTTTTAAAAGCAGGAACCATGTTTTTGCCTTTCTTTTTATCCCTAGCACTTGGAGCATGGAATATATTAAGTGTTTAATAAATGCTTGTTGACTGACAGTGTGCCATAATGGATAGAGAATTGACTTCAGAGTCAGGAAGACCTGGGTTCAGGTTTTGTCTAGGACACTCATGGGGTATGTAACTATGGACAAGCCACTTAACCTCTCAATGCCCCAGTCATCTCTCTGAGGTTATAAACTGCGGAGCAGCTGCCAATCTGAATTAGGTAAAGAACTTTCTTCCCAGGGAGTTCCTTGCTCTGATGAAATAGCCATGTGTCCTTCCCTGCAATATGCAAGTCACTGTTCTAATTACTAAGAATACTAACAGGAGAATTTTACATGCCGTGCATCCTGTTCCCCTTAGTTCTCTTACTTCTAGCAGGGGCAGAGATAATGACATGACATGGGGACTGCACAGAGACCATGGCTGAGAACTGTCCAGGGAAGTTGTGATGTCGCCAGTTTAGGGGGAGCTGGGTAGGACAGTCTGTAGACATAAAATCTCATGCCATGAAAGGTCATGGAGAAGAGATGGGTTGTTTAAAGTGAAAGGGCCAGTTTTCACAGAAGCTGGTTCAAGATACCAAGCAAGTAGGGGCCAGAGGCAGACGCATGTCTAGCTTCTCAAATAATCGATCATCAATACATCAGATCTAAGTGGCCAGTGAAAAAAAAAGAAAATGTGGGCTAACATCAGTCAGAGAAGTCAGATTCGAAACTGGCCTGAATTGTGTGCGTGCGTGTGTGCATGTGTGTGTGTGCGCATGTGTGTGTGTGTGTGCGCGCGCGCGTGTGTGTGTGTGTGTGCACGCATGCATGTGTGTGCGAGTGTGTGGGTGCATGTGTGCAAGCACGTGTGCGAGTGTGCGCGTGCATGCGTGTGTGTGCGCGGGCGCTCGTGTTTCAAGTTCAGATAGAGTCTGCCTAAGTGTGATGAGGCTATTCATGTCCCCCTTAGATGCGTAGTTGGTCTTGAGAGTCAGGAAGACCTGAGTTCAGATCTTGCCTCAGACTCTTACTTAACTGTGCCACCCTGGACAAGTCCCTTAACCTCTTCCTGCCTCAGTTTTCTCACCTAAGATAATGATAGCACCTACCCCTCAGGGTTGTTGTGAAAATCAAATGAGGTAATATATGTAAAAGTGCTATGTAAATAAATGCTATTATATGGGGAACATGAGTGATTTAGCATCCAGAAAGCATGCAGAAAACAGCTCCCTCTCCATCCCACCCCAGGCTATGTCTAGCTGACAAGTTTTCAATGGCCTAGGTCTTCATGTCAATCCTGATGGAGTGATTCTATCATTTGGAGGCTGTGATGGTAAGGTTCCAACAGACTCAAAAAGTGATTGACCGAATTCTGAGCTCCAAGTAGTTTTAGAAGAAGAAAAGAGAGCAGCCAGAATGTTACAAGTAGAGCCAGCTCTAGTGCTAAATAATGCTTTCAAAGAACTCAGAAGATTTGTAATCTTTCGGAGATAATTTATAGAGAAAAGACTAACATTAAAAGGAACATATACTAGGTTCTAAATGACAAGTCTAAAATGCCACAGGAATTTGGAGGAGAGACTGTCATTGTTAACATCAGCATCACCACAAAGACAACAAATTGAACAAGGAGGATTTGTGACATTGGGAGTATTCATAGAGGAGGTGGGAATGGAGTTGCTCCTTGAGATATGTGTAGGATCCTTCTAATAGAAGTGGGAAGGACATTTCAGAGCTCTCTGAAAGAAAAAAAGAGAGACAAGTTGGCTTTTCTCAGTGGTACAATAAACACCTGGTATCTTTTACCTATCAGATAACAATGATCTGCTTTGGTTTTTTATCAGTGTAATTTGCCCACCTCTCCTTTTTTTTAAGTGTTAAACTAAGGAGGGGAGAGAGGGAGAGAAAGGGGGGAGGGGGAGAGAGAGGAAGAGAGGGAGAGAGGGAGAGAGAGGGAGAGAGAGAGATTGAGAGAGAGAGAGAGAGAGAGAGAGAGAGAGAGAGAGAGAGAAGGAGGAGAGAGGGAGAGGGGGAGAAGCAATATTCTTGTAGCAGTTTTGAACCACTGTTGAACAAATGGCTATTGGAGAGCTAATAAAAACTCAAGTACTTATCACAGACAGCACCTCCGATTTTCATCTAATTTCAGGGTTATCTCCTGGGACAGTGGAAAATCATGGGCACAAAATTGTAGATTCTGCAATTTCATAGCCCTTTGCAATTTTTCTTGTTTTCTTCCATAGCTAAGCTTCCCTTTTTAAAGAACCACATGTCCTTTCTTTCCTATTGCCAAAGTAAAAATCTTCAAAAAGTTTCCAGAATTGATTTATTGCCTCTCTTCTAAACTTGTGAAATAAGCCATGGAACAATGAATTTCTACTTACATCAGAGAATAATAACAACTCATATTTCCTGCTGGACTAAAATAAAAATTTCATCACAAATATGTCATGAGGTTGGTGGTGCGATAGGTCTTATTACCTCTATTTTATCGATAAGGAAACTGAGGTTAAATACTATGGCCAGGGCCACAAAGCTGGTAAGTGGTAGAGATGAAATTCGAACCCAGGTCTCCTTATTCCAGAATATCTACTCCACTGTGCCTCTACACAGCTTTATAAGAACCATTTAATTACTGTTATTTCTGATAATTGCATTTCTGAATTGTATTCATAAGCACTCAGCTAGAATCGAGGCACTTAAAAAATTATTGCCATGCTCTCTCTGTTTTCTAATGGGCATTTTGAGTGTTCATTAGCAAATGCTGTTGACCCCAATCATTTAAAGTCAGACTCTGGCAAGCTGTTTCTTCGTTCATAGTGGGAAATCATAATGGCCACATGCCACTACTTGGATAGGGCTGTGAAGCTATCACCCAAAGTCACTGACTAGAAATCACAAAACCATAAGTATTTCAACAAGACAGGACAGTTTCCTATTGCCTCTCTTTGAAGCAGACTAAGCAGACAGTTGGCTAAGGAACAGATAAGTAATTCAGTCCAATCATTAGAGCAGTGGGAACCAAGCTCATGTTACTCAAATGCAAAATTGGTATAATGTCATTTTGATCCAAGTGCTTTAAGGTTGGCTTTTTTCTTTTCTTTTCAAGATAAGTGCTCTGTGAGAAGCAACATGGTGACCTTGAAGTTAGGAAGACCTGGGTTCAGGTCCTGCCTCTGACACTGTGTGACCAGGCATAAGTCACTTAAATTTTCAGTGTGTAATGCAACTCTCTAAGAGTCTGAAACTCAGTCTGTGTTACAGATGAGTTACTGATCTGCGCCATTTATATAATCATACTCTAACTAGAAAAAAAAAGTTTTCTCCCAAATTGGCCTCTCATTAATCAACTAGATGTAGTGTGGGGCAGGATGGAGAGGGGACTGTTTCTTGGATGCTTTCTGGATGCTAAATCACTCTTATGTACCCTATGTAATAGTATTTAATAGCATTAATCAATGCTATGTCCTCCCGTTCCTAGCAAGAATATTAATACACTCAGTATCCCCCACCATCCCATAGATATGTATTTTCACTAAAGAAAGAAAAAAAATCATGTTTCAGGTTTAATTTCTCGTTTCATGATTCCCACCCTGAGTAATACCTGTACAACGCTGGGCAAATCATTTAATTTTTCTGGGTCTGAGGTTTCTTTTCTGTAAAATGGTATCCAGGTTCTAAATCTAGAAGCCTGTGTCCCAAGTGACAAGGTTAATTTTTCACATGGTATTTTCCATTTCTACAAATGATGCAGTCTATGGATTAGAAAAGCTATGTGTAAACATTGTTTCTAGTAAATTAATCAAAAAACACTTATTAAGGTTCTCCTATGTACTAAACATCAGTGGGATCATAAAGATAAAAAAAGAAGCAATTCTTCCTTTCAAGGAGGTTACATTGTCTTCCCATTAAAATTCTGGAGATCTGTTTTCTTTTCTTTTCTTTTCTTTTTCTTTATTTTTTTTATTTTGGAGACATTCAGGGTTAAGTGACTTGCCCAGGGTCACATAGCTAGTAAGTGCCTGAGGCCAGATTTGAACTCCTGACTCCAGGGCCAGTGCTCTATCCACTGTGCCACTGAATTGCCCCAGGAGATATGCTTTCAAAGAAAATTATTTGACCCCAATATTTAACTTCTAAAGAATTCTAGCCATCATGTTGGGTGGCCTTCTGTTACAGTCGGTATGACATTCCCAGGATTTTAATTCTTCCACAAAACTCCTGTGAGATTGAATACATAACCAATCACAGTGATTTGACAAACTGATTTAAAAGCCCAAATGCATTAAAAGACACATAGTTTTTTACCACTTTGTTGGGAGTTCTCACTGACACTGAGGGATTTGAATGTATAAGCAATCATAATGACTATGACATTACTTTCGGTATTCAGAACTCACAGGTTGGAGGGAAAAAAAAAACACAACACATGGAGGTACTTTTTCATTTGGCTCAGATAATATAAATGGTTCCCGATTTGCACTTACAATAAAAAAGATTTCTGTCTCTTAAGTAAAATGAATGTCTCCATGAGTAGCAGTATTGACCTAATGGCTAAAAGACTGACAACAAATTTTTCATGACAAGTGAAAAGGTCCGGAATTGAGAAGCCTGGGTTCAAGTCCTTCCTCTGACATTTAACTAGTTAGGTGAATGTGGGTAAGTCACAACTTCTCTGAGCTTTAGTTCTTGCTTCTTTAAGATGGGGCTTACAGAATTTTTATTTATCTTACAGGGTTATTGTGACAATCAAATGAGATAATGTATCTGTAAACCTTAAAGTGTTACATAAACGTACTTTAATTGTAGGCTATGGAATTCTAGTTCATTTGGGTCATCTTATCCATCTGTACTATGGACCAGAGGTATCAAAGAGGTGTAATACTCCTGAGTGCTGCTTGAACCAAGTTGAAACACAATTGGGAAATATTTAACAAAATACATAAAAATACTACAGAACACAGACAATTTTAACATGTGGTTTTTTTAAGTCAACATGTGGCCTACAATGATCCTTATGTATGGTTTAGTGACCTCATCTCTATTTGAGTTTGACATCATTGCTAAAGACTATGCCTCTGATCTGTAATTCAGAGTGAGGACTCTATACACTTTGATAACTACAGATGGGCTGTTATAATTACATGGGCAGGGAATGAACTGGCATTGCTTTATCCTATTCTCCCTTTTATTCCCCAGTGCACATAAGGATTTTTAAAAATTACATAGTGGAATGACTTTGAATAGGTCAGGCGCTCAAGATGAGATAGATTGAAAAATATGGGATAGATTGTAAGCTCCTTGATGGCAGGAACTGTCTTTTTGCCTCTGTATCCCTGGTGCTGAACTCCGTGACTGATACATAGTAGGCGCTTAATGATTATTGATTGAATGATGGAATTCAGCAAACTTTCATTAGGCAGCTGTTCTATGCAAGGCACTGGTCTAGGTGCTTGGAGTGCAAAGGAAAAAAAAGAGTCATTCCCTGCCCTTAGGGAGTTTGCATTTTACTTGGAAGATCCAACACGTGTACAAGTAAGTACTACATTTCCAAAATAGTAAATGGTAATTTCAAAAGTGCTGATAACTGAGAGATAATGAAAGGTCTCATACAGAAGGTAAAAGTTTTACGTAATCTGAAGAGAAGGATATTGAGGTTGTGGTATGAAGGAAACAAGAGATTCTTTGACACAGAAGGAAGGATGGAATGCATGCTATCTAGGGGGCATCACTCCTTCAAAGGGATATGGAGAACCAGCAGCTGGAATGTTGTGTTTGGGAACAGCTAGCAAGCCAGTCTGATCTAAAGGGAGAGCAAAGGAAAGGTAGCAATATAAAATAGGACTGGATACGTAAGTGGGCACGAGCTGTGGGAGCCTTTAAATGCCAGTTTGAGGAGTTTGTATCAGGCGCTATCAAGTAAAGGCTAAATGGCTGTATGACATGGTCAGATATGGAAGTAAGAGGAGAAGCAGGGAGACCAATGAAGAGACTGACTACTATGGTAGGATATATGTACATATAGGTATATACATATATAACACACACACACAAGGAACCAAGCAAATTAAAGGCTGTGTGATAGGTACTAACCCTAAAAAATCCTGAAAGGTGAGAGATTTTTAGAACAAAGAAAATTCGGTAGTAAAAGGAACCATTCTGTGATCCTTCTGTAGATATAACCCCTTATAGGCAAGTAGTTTTTATCAGATAAAAGGATGAATTGAAGGATAATGAAAGGAAGGTTGGAAAAGAGAGAATGCCAGGGTAGGTGAGGAGCAGCAGTGTGTTGATGGCATCAGGCAGCTCCACGGTGCAATTGATAATAGTAGGCCTCGTGTCAAGAACATTTGAGTTCAAATCCAGCTGTACGACCCCAGGCACGTCAATCTCAGCCAAGTACAGATAATGACCACGTCTACCTGGAGGTTGTTGTAATCATCAAAAGGAGATTGTTTGTGAAAAGCACATTGTTTGGTACACAGTAGGTGCCATATAAATGCTTCCCCCCTTCCTTCTTCTACTGCTCCGAATACAACGGAATTTCGAGTGGTTCACTGATCCCCTTGAACAGAACTTTCTTCTTGCCTGGATGTACCGACCCGCTTGTTCCACTCTGGAACATGGAGAAGTTATCCTTTTCCGCTCTTCCCCTCGCCCCCTTGCTGCCTGGGCACCCAGTATCCCTAGACTCAGAAGTCTGCTATTCTACTTAAACCTTGCTTACTTGTTGTTCACACTTTAATAAAGGATTTCTTTTTTCCTCCTGTTACACTGATTTTTGTTGTATTCTTAGCATTTACTGTAAAGGGGTGGACTGTGCAGAAATGGGAAGGTCAGAAGGGAACCTGAGACTCTGCCTTGGACCTTGCTGCTAGCCTAAATTAAACTCCCTCACTGACAATACAAAGAGGGGCTTTAGATAGATGCAGGATCTCTTTAAAGTGGATATTCCACCACATCCTTCCATTCTGTGAGAATCTTATCCCTGCCTTTGTATAAAATCTGCCCCAGGGGATCTCTTCATAGCACTGTAGTCCTTGTGATTCTTCTACTGTTTTATAGATTTGGTGGGGAAAGGGGTGAAGAACCCATGATTTCACTAGTGTAAAGAAATTCCAGTGTGAAAATGCCCTCCACCTATGTAGATCGGCAATTTATCTATATTTTATAATCTTAGAGAGTTGCCCGGGGGCACTGAATTTATTGGACTTGCTAATGGTGATATAGCTAGTGTGTCTCAAAGCATGGTTTGAAAGAAGGTCATCCTGATTCCAAGCTCAACCTTGTATCTACTGTATCATACATCCTCTCAGTTTTTGACCAGTCAACCTCTTTTTCTGTTGAGACCAATCTTTTATATCACTTTTTACATGTATGTCATTTTTGGTGTATGTTGAAGCCTACTCACACCTATCATGTTCCTTTCTTCAAAAATGTTAGTATTCCTTGATTTAGTATCATATGACCACGTGAATGGTTTAATAGTGTTTAATGGGTACTCGTTCAAATTTGTGGTAGTAAATCGTTTAGAATTATTGGCAGGATGTGCTTCAATTTGGTTTTCTTCGGTTCAGTTTTGGATCATTCTCACCGCCCCCAAGATCCCATCTATCTATCTGCTAATGGACTAACTCAGCAGATTATTCAACAACTCTATATAGTAATGTATGGTAATCTGACTAACATGTGTTTTCGTTGTCTGCTTTGTTTCATACAAGACGAATGGCTGGGTCAAGTTCTTTCATACAACATAGATCTCTTTGAGGAAGTGCATTTAGCATTTTATGGCTCAGCGTCTGGAGAATCCATCTTCTTTTTGGACTTTGTATAGGACATTTTCTATGATTTTAGTCAAAGCTTGAGGCAAAAATAATGTCTCTTTTATGTCTTGCTTAAAATTGATGCCCAGAGTATCACTGGACAAAATTATGTTTGTGGTTGCATTTGACAAAGAATCTTGAATGATTTGAACATTACCTTTGTGAGAGGAGATGTTTAAAGGATGCATTTTTCTCTAATGAACTAAAAATTTTTTAATCAATGAGGAATTAACGGTGCTATCACATTCTCTCTAACTTGAGATAAGTCATGTCTATGTAATTTTGTTGTTCTCTAGAAAGTAATGTGAAAAATCTATTTGCTTCTCATACGTTGGTCAAGGATCACCTTGATGTGTGCATAAATTTCCTTTACAAAGATTTTTATAAGGGTAAGAAAGTAAGCACTCGGATCAATCATTTGATTAATATTTATTAAGTGCCTACTATGTACCAGACACTATGCTGAGCACTGGGGATACAAAAAGAGGCAAAAGCCAGTTCTTGCCCTCAAGGAGCTTATAATCGAATGCAGGAGATAACATGCAAATAAATACATAAAAAGTGAGCTAGATGAATAAGAAATAATTTTCAAAGGGAAGGCACTGGAATTAAGAGGGGTTGGGTAAGTCTTCCTGCAGAAAGTGACATTTTATTTGGGACTTAAAGTCAGAGAGGTGAATAGTTGGTGTGGAGGAGGGAGGGTATTCCAGGAATGGGGGATAGCTCTAGAAAATGCCTGGAACAACAAGATGGAATATCTTGTTCCTAGGATAGTCAGGAGGCCAGAGTCACTGGGTGTAAGAGTATATGTTAGCAAGTAAGGCATAAGAAGACTGGAATGTAGGCTAGGTTTGCAAGGTCTCTGAATACCAAACAGAGCATTTTGTATGTGCTCCCAGAGGCAATAAGAAGTGACTGGAGTTTATCAAGTAGGGAGTGGTGGTGACATGATCAAACCCACATTTCAGGAAAATCACTTTAATATCTTAATGGAGAGTGGATTAGAGTGGAAAGAGGCTTGAGGCAGGCCTGCCTATCAGCAAGCTACTGCAGTAGTATGGTCACGAGGTAATAATGGCATGCATTAAAGTGGTGGCAGTATCAGAAAAGATATGGGAGGGTGTTTGAGAGATGTTCAAAGGTGAAACTGACAGACCTTGGCAATAGCTTGGATATGGGGGGCTAGGGGTGTGTGTGAGAGAGATAGTGAGGAATCGGGGAAGACTCCCAAGTTGTGAGCCTGGGAGGATGGTGTTGCCCTCTGGGTAAAAGACAGTGGGTGGGTGGAGGTGTTTAGGGAGAAAGATAATGAGTTCTGTTTCAGACATATTAAGATGTCTACTGCACATCCAATTCAAGATGTCGGAAAGGCAGCTGGAGATGGAAAAATGGAGGCCAGCAGAGAGACTGGGACAGGAAAGGTAGATTTGAGAAACATCAGCATAGAGATGATAATTAAATTCATGGGAGCTAATGAGGTCAACAAGTGAAGTAATCAGAGGGAGAAGAGAAGAGGGTGCAGGACAGAACCCTAAGGGACATCAATGGTTACAGGGTATGATCTGGAGGAGGATCCCGGCAAAGGAGACTGAGAAGGAGTGGTCAGATAGCTGGGAAGAGAACCAGGAGAGAATGGCATCCTAAAAACCTAGACAGAAGAGAGTAATCTCCAGTGTCAAAGGCTACAGAAGGTCAAGGAGGGCTGAAAAAAGGCCTTTGGATTTGGCAACTAATAAATTATTAGTAACTTTGGAGAGGGCAGTTTTGGTGCAATGATAATGTCACAAGCCAGATTATGTCACAAGAAATGAGGAAGAGGGGGAGAAAAGGGAATTCACATGGAATGGCCTTAATTTTTTCTGTAAAATATGAGGAGAGATTTTCAGCTGATAGAGTAGGTGGGGAGGAGCCATGGGAAATATGAGGAAGGATGGAAAGGTTTGAAAGAACCAAAGTGGAGAATGAGATAGTGAGTTGATAAAGGAGGTATAGAAGGATTGCCTGATAGCTGTGAGGACTCAGTTGAGATTATATAACATAAATTTTTAGTGGACCCAGTCAGAACAATTGCATGATTTTCTTCACCTTCATTCAGGAGCACCTGTATAGGAGCAAAAGCAACAAATGGTGGGAGTGATCCATGGCTGAGGCTTGGCTTGGTTGGGCACAATTGGCAATATGATAAGGGAGCTGGGGATTTAAGAGAGAAGGACAGTGTAGAGTTGAATTGGTTCACCATGGAATCTAGATAGGAGAAGATGAGAGAGTGGCTAGTGCAGGGGAGTCGACCTCTGAGAGAATTGAGGGGTGAAGGGATTAGAGGTCATGGTGTGGATAAAGAGTAGAGTTATGTAAGGGAAGGCGGGAAGGAGAAGGGAAAAGCCAATAGATTTTCATCACACAAGGGGATTTCAGAATTCTTGAACATGGAAGTTTTGGGATCTTTATGGTAATGGTAAGATCAAAGGTAGGACCATCTTTGTATGTGCCAAGGAGAGGTAGCTGAGGAGCTCACGGGAGGTGAGTTGGTTGAGGAACTATGTAATTAAGGTATTTAAGAGAGAATCAGGAAAAGCTGGGGGCCAAGATGGCTGCATGAAAACAGCGTCTTAAAGGAGCTCTCTCACAAGGTCGGTCAGATTCCCATAAAGAAGTGAATTTAAGCAGATTTGAGAGAGTTAGAAACCGCGAGCAGTCTGAGTGGGGCAACTTTCCGAGCCAGGAGAGTCTGAAAGGCCGAAGGCACGAATCTGTAGGCTTGGAGAGTGCTCGGCGTGCGGAGCTGCTCCAGACCAAAGCGGAAGTGGTTGGTCGGGAAACCCACGTGGGAGACAGGCTGGGAGAAAGCTGGGCGCCCAAAACCAGTGGAGATCCCCAGGCCTCCCAACACAGGACAGCAGTCTGTGGAAGCCATGAGAGGCAGTGCAATGCCACCGGCTGTAAAACATCGACTCCTGAGGCTTGCAGCCCGAAGGTATGAAATGCTTCTTGAACTTCCGGAGGCATAATGTCCAGGTAAATGGCTCTAATCCCTCCCCTCCCCACCCAGAGAATTCCTGGGGGGGGGGGGAGCGGGGGAGAAAGAACTCTGGAACAGAGGAGAAAGAAGTGGGGCTTCAGTGGTCAAATAGCAGAAGTTCATTAGTCCCAGAAGGGCAGAACCGGCAGAGGTCAACACCAGGAGCCCAGACATAATCTTGCTCCCCCAGGGGAAGTGCCAGACATCAGCTCAAACAACAAACAGCTGAGACCATTGCTGAAGAGCAACAGTGCTGGAGAGAACCCTTAGGGAAAGAGACATCAGGGAGCCAGACCCCTCCCCCACACCTCAGGAAACTGAAGGCTATAATTCTAGACTCACAATCCCCAGAATAAGAAAGTTGGGACAGAGAGCCCTGAGCCCCAAAGGCAGAAATTTGTTGTAAAGCTAGGAAAAGGCAAACCAACATGAAGAAGAACACAAAAAAACCAAGGACCATCGATTCCTTTTAAGGAGACAAGCAGGATCAAAATACCAATATGGAAGAGGACAGCAATGACACCATAGATACATCTGATACCTCAAAAGGTAATGTGAAATGGTCTCCAGCCCAAAAAGCACTGCTGGAAGACCTAAAGGAGAATTTTAAAAACCAAATTAGGGAGCTAAAAGAAAATATGGAAAATAAGATTGACGAAATGGCTATGGAGATTCAGAATCTAGAGAGAGAAAATGACACCCTGAGAGGCAAAATCAACCAATTGGAAAAGGAGACTCAAAAGCAAAATGAAAACACTAACTCATTAAAAATTAGAGTTGAGCAAGTGGCAGCTAATGAATCTATGAGGCACCAAGAAGTAGTAAAACAAAATGCAAAGAATGAAAAAATAGAAAAAAATGTGAAATATCTGATTGGCAAAACAACTGACCTGGAAAATAGATCCAGGAGAGACAATTTAAGAATTATTGGTCTACCGGAAATCCACGATGAAAAAAAGAGCCTTGACAGTATCTTCGAAGAAATTATCAAAGACAACTGCCCAGAGGTCCTAGAAACAGAGGGCAAAATAGTTATTGAAAGAATTCACCGATCACCCCCTGAAAGAGATCCCAAACTGAAAACATCAAGAAATATCATAGCCAAATTTCAGAACTACAAAGTCAAGGAGAAAATACTTCAAACAGCCAAAAAGAAACAATTCAAATATCGTGGAACTACAGTCAGGATCATGCAGGATCTCTCAGCTTCCACATTAAAAGACAGGAGAAATTGGAATATGATATTCTGAAGGGCAAAGGAGCTGGGACTGCAACCAAGGATCAACTATCCAGCAAAACTAAGCATAATTTTTCGGTCAAGGAGATGGACGTTCAACGAAATAAGGGAATTCCAGACCTTCCTGATGAAAAGGCCAGAACTCAATGGAAAATTTGATCTCCAAATACAAAACTCAAGAGAGACATAAAAAGGTAAACAGGGGGAAAAAACCCCACAAACATTATTAATCAATAAGGGCAAACTATTTGCATCCTTGTATAGGATTATATCATCTTATGTATGTTTTACATATAGACATATATATGTCAGTCTTGAGAATGGTACAGCTATTATGACAATTGAAAGGGATACACATAGATTGTGAATGCCTGTATAAAATAATTGATATAAGGATAAAAAACATAAGAGATATAGAAAAGGGTAAATTACACCAAATGAAAAAGCACAAAAACATTATAGTAGAGGAAAAAAAGGGAGGGAGAAGAGCAGTATTTGACCTTCACTGTCATCTGATCTGGTTCAAGAAGGGAATAACATATCCTGATAAGTATAGAAACCTAACTTGTCCTACAGGAAGTAGGAGGGGAAGGGGGAAGAAAGGGAGGGGGGTGGTCAGAAGGGAGGGGAGAAGTAACAAGTGGGAAACAATAAGATAAGGGAGGGGAATAAAGAGGGAGGGTAAACTGAGGTAGGCAGAGGTCAAAAGCAAAACTTTGTTGAGGAGGGGAAGGGGAAAGGGAGAAATAAAAGCATAAACAGGAGGAAATAGTATGGAGAAAAAGACACAGGTAGAAATCATAACTGTGAACGTGAATGGGATGAACTCTCCCATAAAACGGAAGCAGATAGCAGAATGGATTAAAAACCATAATCCTACAATATGCTGTTTACAAGAAACACATTTGAAACAGGGCGATACACACAGGGTAAAGGTAAAAGACTGGAGTAAAATATATTGCGCCTCAGCTAAACTAAAAAAAGCAGGTGTAGCAATCCTAATCTCAGACAAAGCAAAAGTAAAGATAGATTTAATTAAAAGAGATAAGGAAGGACATTACATCCTGCTAAAAGGCACCATAAACAATGAAGCAATATCATTGTTTAACATATATGCACCAAGTGGTATGGCATACAAATTCTCAGAGGAGAGGTTAAGGGAGTCACAGGAAGAAATAGACAGCAAAACTATAATATTGGGAGACCTCAACCTCTCCCTTTCTGAACTTGACAAATCTAACCTCAAAATAAATAAGAAAGAAGTTAAGGAGGTAAACAGAATTTTAGAAAAGGCAGATATGATAGACCTCTGGAGAAAACTGAATGGAGATAGAAAGAAATATACTTTCTTCTCAGTGGTACATGGCACATACTCAAAAATTGACCATATACTAGGGCATAAAAACCTCACAATCCAGTGCAGAAAGGCAGAAGTAGTCAAAGCACACTTTTCAGATCATGATGTAATAAGAATTATTTGTAACAAAGAACCATGGAAAAATAAGCTAAAAATTAATTGGAAACTAAATAATCTAATTCTAAAGAATGAGTGGGCCAAAGAACAAATCAGAGAAATAATTAATAACTTCATTCAAGAGAATGACAATAATGAAACAACATACCAAAACTTATGGGATGCAGCAAAAGCAGTTCTTAGGGGAAGTTTTATATCCCTAAATGCTTACATGAATAAAACAGGGAAAAAGGAGATCAATGATCTGGACACACAACTGAAAAAACTAGAAAAAGAGCAAATTTAAAATCCCCAATTAAATACCAAATTAGAAATATTGAAAATCAAAGGAGAGATTAATAAAATTGAAACCAAGAAAACTAGTGAATTAATAAATAAAACAAAGAGCTGGTTTTATGAAAAAACCAATAAAATTCATAAACCTTTGGTCAATTTGATTAAAAAAAAGAAAGAAGAAAATTAAATTACCAGTATCAAAAATGAAAAGGGTGAGTTCACCTCTAATGAAGAAGAAATCAAAACAATAATTAGGAATTATTTTGCCCAATTGTATGCCCATAAATTTGACAACCTTAGAGATATGGATGAATATCTACAAAAACATAAATTGCCCAGGTTAACAGAAAAGGAAGTAAAATTTCTAAATAACCCCATCTCAGAAAAAGAATTTGAGCATGCCATCAATGAACTCCCTAGGAAAAAATCTCCAGGGCCAGATGGTTTTACATGTTAATTCTATCAAACATTTAAAGAACAACTAATTCCTATACTTTGTAGACTATTTGGGAAAATAGGTGAAGAAGGAGTCCTACCAAATTCTTTTTATGACACAAATATGGTACTAATACTCAAACCAGGTAGAGTCAAAACAGAGAAAGAAAATTATAGACCAATTTCTCTAATGAATATTGATGCAAAAATTTTAAATAAAATATTAGCAAAAAGATTGCAGCAACTTATCATGAGAATAATACACTATGACCAGGTAGGATTTATTCCAGGAATGCAAGGCTGGTTTAATATTAGGAAAACTATTAGCGTAATTGACCATATCAACAACAAAACTAGCAGAAACCATATGACCATCTCAATAGACACAGAAAAAGCCTTTGACAAAATACAGCACCCATTCCTATTAAAAACACTAGAAAGCATAGGAATAAATGGAGCCTTCCTTAAAATTATAAATAGCATCTACCTAAAACCATCAACAAGCATTATTTGTAATGGGGATAAGCTAGATGCATTCCCAATAACATCAGGGGAGAAACAAGGATGTCCATTATCACCACTACTATTCAATTCGGTACTAGAAACGTTAGCTGTAGCAATAAAAGAAGAAAAAGAAATTGAAGGAATTAGAATAGGAAAAGAAGAAACTAAGTTATCACTTTTTGCAGATGATATGATGATTTATCTAGAGAATCCTAGAGAATCAAGTAAAAAACTACTTGAAATAATAAACAACTTTAGCAAAGTTGCAGGATATAAAATAAACCCACATAAATCCTCAGCATTCCTATACATTACTAACAAAGCCCAACAGCAAGAGATAGAAAGAGAAATTCCATTCAAAGTTACTGTACACACTATAAAATATTTGGGAGTCTATCTGCCAAGACAAACCCAGGGCCTATATGAACATAACTATGGAACACTTTTCAGGCAAATAAAGTCAGATCTAAATAAATGGAAAAATATCAGTTGCTCATGGTTAGGCCGAGCTAATATAATAAAAATGACAATTTTACCTAAATTAATCTATCCAGTGCCACACCAATTGAACTACCAAAAAATATTTTACTGAGCTGGACAAAATAGTAACAAAATTCATCTGGAAAAACAAGAGGTCTAGAATATCTAGGGTATTAATGAAAAGAAATGCTAGAGAAGGTGGCTTAGCCACACCAGATATTAAACTGTACTACAGAGCAGCAGTCATCAAAACTGCCTGGTACTGGTTAAGAAACAGGGGTGTGGATCAGTGGAATAGGATAGGTACACAAGTAGGATAAATCAACAAGTTTAGGAATCTACTCTTTGATAAACCCAAAGAGGCCAGCTTCTGGGCTAATAATTCACTATTTCACAAAAACTGTTGGGAAAATTGGAAAATGGTAGGACAGAAACTGGGCATAGACCAATATCTTACACCATATACCAAAATAAAGTCAAAATGGGTTCATGATTTAGGAGTAAAGGCTGATACTATAAGTAATTTGGGAGAGCAAGGAATAGTTTACTTATCAGATTTATGGAAAAGAAAAGAATTCATGACCCAACATGAGATAAAGAGCATTACAAAATGCAAAATGGATAATTTTGGTTATGTTAAATTGAAATGTTTTTGTACAAAAAAGCCAATGCAACAAATATTAGGAGGGAAGCCGAAAATTGGGAGAAAATCTTTACAACTAGTATCTCTGATAAAGGCCTCATTTCTAAAATATACAGGGAACTGAGCCAAATATACAGGAATACGAGCCATTCCCCAATTGAGAAATGGTCAAAGGATATGAACAGGCAGTTTTCAGAGGAGGAAATTAAAGATATCTATAGGCATATGAAAAAATGCTCTAAATCACTACTGATTAGAGAAATGCAAATCAAAACAACCCTTAGATACCACATCTCTCCTGTCAGATTGGCTAAAACAACAAAACAGGAAAATGATAAATGCTGGAGAGGATGTGGGAAAATTGGAACATTGTTACGGTGGAGTTGTGAGATGATCCAGCCATTTTGGAGAGCAATTTGGAATTATGCCCAAAGGGCTATAAAAATGTTCATACCCTTTGACCCAACAATACCACTTCTAGGGTTGTATCCCAAAGAAATCACAGAAGCGGGAAAAGGACCCATATGTACAAAAATATTTATAGCGGCTCTTTTTGTGGTAGCTAAGAATTGGAAATCAAAGGGATGCCCATCAATTGGGAAATGGCTGAACAAGCTGTGGTATATAAAGGTAATGGAATATTATTGTGCCATAAGAAATGGGGATGATACGGACTTCATAACAACCTGGAAAAACCTACACGACATAATGCTGAGTGAGCGGAGCAGAGCCAGGAGAACATTATACACATCCACAGATACATGGATTCTGTGAGGACCAACCCTGACAGACTTTGCTCTTCTCAGCAACACAAAGTACAAAGACAACTCCAAAGGACTCACGATGGAGAATGCTATCTACATCCAGAGAAAGAACTATGAAGTATGAATGCAGAGTGAGGCACACTTCGTGCTCGCCTTTTTCTCCCCCTTTTTTTTTCTTCTCTTTTGTTTTTGTTTTTGGGTTGTTGTCTTTTTTTTTTTGGTTCTGTTTCTTCTTTCTCATTATTCATTCCATTAGTCATAATTCTTCTCCACAACTTGACTAGTGTACAAATTAATTCAATGTGAAGTTATTTGTAGTAGTTATATGAGATTCCATGTTGTTTTGGGGAGGGAGGGGAGAAAATCTGGAACTCAAAATTATGTAGAACTGTGTGTTGTAAACTAAAATTAAAAATTAAAAAGAAAAAAGAGAGAATCAGTATGTACTTTGAAGTCCCTAATATAAGACCAGGAGTTGGGAAGTGAGAAAAATTGGAATCCAGGTTATCAAACTCATTGAGGAAGGAAGGGGAGTGACCTGGGTGGGTCTGTAGACATCAGCTACCAGGATTTTCATTGGGTGATAGATATGAATAGCATGAACTTCAAAGGAAGAGAGAGAGGTTACTGAGTGATGAAGGAAGCAGGAGAACCTGGAAGTGGCAATGAGGAATATTCCGATAACCCCACCTCAATCAGTGAGCCAAGGAGGATCAATAAAGATGCAGCCAGTACTGGAATGGGTCGCCAGGGAGATTTGTCATCAGGGGAAGTCAGGTTTCAGTGAGAACTAGAAATGGAAGAAGTGGGAGAGGAATTAAAGACGAAGAGAAGATTGTTTCCTACGGTACAAGCATTCCAGAGGGTACAATAGAAGGGCTAGATGGAGTTAGGATGAAGCTTTGGAGTGGGAAGGTTGAAGGGGGTGGAAGTGAGGAATCAGCTGGTAGGGGCTGTGGAATGGGCTTTGGATGATGATCTATAGGAGTTCAATGTCCCCAGATGTTAAGGGTATGACCAGGTGTGAGAACGCTCATCACTGAGTGGAAGGTGCCACTCTTCTGCTCTCAGAGGACAGGCATGGCAGGGGATATGAGGCTTGAAGTCAAAGGTAGGGTTGTTCTTCTTTGCACTGAAGGCTCTCCACATCCTGTTTGGGATACTAGGCTGGCAGAAGGAGATAGAAGATGCCTTGTGCTGATAAAGCTGGAAGTGGTTGTTTTGTGGCAGATGGAAGATGCTCAGCGTGGCCCTTAGTAGACTTTCCACAGCCTTTTAGATAAAATCAGTCATTTTTTCAGATGTTTGGTGCTCAAAAGGTCTAGTACCCTTTGCCTCTCTTATTAAAGATAGTATTTTTGATATGTAGAGGGGATGCTCTTGCATAGTATGCAAGACTTTGGCCTCATTTCTTAACTGAGTTTTGCAATATGGTTTTCACAGTTCCCCAAAATTAGCAACATGAAACCAATTCATTCCAACTGAATTACCATTTTCTAATGTTTCAAACATTCATTTTCCTTCCCTTAAGCCATTTTGCGTTGCATTTTAAAGCGGTTCGATTCAGTTAAAGGTACAAATTGCTTAACACTTGTGACTTGTAGGTAACTGATGGGATCTCTGCAAATATTATTGTGCCTCTTAATATGGCCATTTCTGGTGATTAGTGGCTGTCATTGGGAAAAAAGAGTGTGCATGTTTCAATGTAGGGAAGCAGAGTAGTGTTTATCTATGGGTCACTTCAAACATTACCTTTGCCTTTCACAAAAGTCATTTAAAAATATTTCAAGAGTTCTTTTTTCTGAATTTATTGAACTCAGGCAATGAAAATGACACCTTGTCTCTTTTTGTTTGTTCATTAACATGGGCTTCCTTAGCTTTGGAGAAATAGCTTACCTCAGGTTCTATTACAGACAAAAATAAATGATTGAAAAACTGAAAGGACCCATGACATCTTCTTGCAGATTTAGAGCTTTTGTAATCCTTTCCTCTATCGAATATTTTTCAGGGATTTTGAAGACTATATCAGCAGATTTCAAGCTCTGGACGGTCCCACCAAGCTAGAAGGGCTTATAAGAATAAGCGTATAAGAATGGGCCCTGTGAGAGATGCTGTGTGCATCATTTGAAATCCTGACTAGCTCAGTTCAGAGAGGCTCATCACCAGAAGGCAGGTCCCCAATTATTGTTAATTGCTATTCTTACTGTTGTCGTCATCACTTCTCATCATTATAATTTGTTTTGGCCACGACAATTCAGAGCGATCCAATGTATAGATGTGGAGGGCTTCCAGTGTATTTCAGTGGAAAAATTGCCCCCACCAATGGCATCATGAATCTTTGGAACAACTGCACAAAGCAAGCCTTTCTGTGCTCTTTTTTCTTACTTCGTCATTCCTAGTCAGGAGTAGTTTTCAGTGGCAGAAAGGTGGTTCAGGGATAAAATCCTCTATATTTTCTTTAGCCTTAACAATATGCTGAGCAATGAATCCCATTCAACAGCTCATCCAATTCCATCCGACAAATATTTATGAAACGCTTATTCTGTGCAGATCACCATGCCAGACCCTGAGGATACAAAGTGAACTTATAGATTATGAATTAGATAATAGATTCAGAGCCGCAAGAGACACCAGCACATTCTTCAACTCTCTCACTGTACTGGAAACTGAGGCCCAGAGAGGCTTAGTATCTTGCCCAAAGTCACACAGGTGGTGACAGAGGTAGGGTTTGAACCTAGGTCCTCAGACTCCCAAACCACTGCTCTTTTTCTGCTTTACCACACTGCCTCTCTAAAAAAAATCATCTCTAACTGATAGGGAACCACAATGTTAGCATTAAATCCTAACCATTAGACCACCTGGATATCTCTCTTGAGTAAAATGTAAACTACCTGAGGACAGGGGCCTTTTCTCTTCTTTCTCTTCTTTTCTGTTTTTGGCTTTGTATCCTTAGTAACAGTATTTGTACACATTAGGCCCTTAATAAATGTTTGTTCAATGGAATTGAAGGTACTTAAAATGTAACCACTCTACCTTCTCCGTCTTCCCAGTTTTACGCAGGGTGAGAAGGACATCATGACATATCTGTGCATAACTACCGTAGATATTATTGTTGGGGTTTTGACCCCATTTTCCTGTTTTCCTAAACTAAACTTGACATGACAAAGATAAAATATATAAACAAAAAGAAACATGGCAGCGCGGAATGTGGTCAGACTCTGCTATTTTCAGAAAACAATCTGTTTCCTTGGAAAAGATGACAGCCTCACCTGTTCACTCATAAGTTGGAAATGGAGTTATATACCTTGGCAACGAGAACAATGTCAGTACCTTAGGAACTTAAAAAGCTTGTGCTGAATGCCCATGGTTCTTTTGGGTGCTCATAATTTGGTTTTTTTGTTTTATTTGCCAGTTTCATTTTTATAAGACCTAGTTGTGTATGTGTGTCTGCCATTTGTTATTCCCAGGCTTGTATAACAATCTTTGAAGAAATAGGGCATAAGAGGTTTCAACAAAAGATCAGACTGTGAAAAACTTGTTGAAACTAAGGAAAGAGGTGGTCAAGTTTGACAGTGACTCTCTAGGCAGACTATTTTATTTTATCTTCACAAATACTTGTTTCTCTTCTGCTGCTCTCTTTTCTCTTGCAAGAAGGTATAGATACACCAAGTATAATTCTAGGTGGCATTACAGAAGGCATAGATTCATGGAACTGGAAGAGTCTTTAGCGACTGTGTGATTCAACTCTATCGTTTTATGGAGGTCCAGGCGTGTGAAATGGCTTCCCCAAATTCTCAAGACAAGACCTAAGTGTCTCCTGACTCCCATTCGATTGCTCTTACCATCAAAATACAGCATCTTCAAAAGGGTCATAGATTTTTTAGCTGTGAAAATTATTCAAGATTGTTTCAGTTGGAGGCAATGAGGTATAATGGGAGAGAGTACTAAATCTGTAGTCAGGGAGTCTGGTTTCAAAGCCTTGGATGACTTTCGGCAAGTCACTTAACTCTTAACCTTCGGGGCTTCAATTTCTTTATCTGTAAAGGGAGGAACTTGAACTAGATGGACTCTGACACCCTCTTCAGAGGCTCCCCTTTTCCTCTAGGATAAAATACAAACTCCTCTGTTTAGTACTGAAAACCCTTCACAATCTCGCGGCAACTCCTTTTTCTAGAAGGATTTATTTTTCTTTCCTCTACACAATCTACGTTCTAGCCAAACCAGCTTCCTTTTTCTTCCATGTACAAAAAATTGCATCTCCCACCTCTGTGCCATTGCCTTTCATGTATAAAACACTCTTTCCCCCCCATATTTGCCTCTTAAAACACCTGGATCCCTCCAGCTCGTGTCACCTTGAGGCCTTTCCCAATTCCCCCAGTTAGTGCTCTCTTCCCACCCAAGAAATTCCTTTGTCTCTATTTTGTATTTGTTGATCTGTGTGCATGGTATTTCCACTCAGTAGAATATATACACATATATATATGTATATACATACATACATACATACATATACACATACCATATATGTATATATGTTTATATATATGTGTGTGCATATATATGTACATATGTACATATACATACACACATACACACACATATATCTTGATAGCAGAAACCTTTTTTGTCATCTTACTATAGCATCTACCTCAGTGTCTGGCACTGGACAAACAATTCTATGTATACTGCATTGAATTATGATTTATAATTGGTTAAGAGGTAATTTCTCTTATGACATACTATACAGTCCTTCACTGTTGTCACTGTCTCAGCTGTACTGTGCCACATAATGGCTCCCCAAACTAGAGGATAACTTTGGTAACAGGTACTGCTTGGTGGTTACTGAAACATGGGAACTGTATCTGACAGATCCAATGGGGGTTGGGAGCAAAGATCAGGACGTTCTGCAGTGCTGTAGAACACCTTGAATGTGCTTTTGGTTACTGGTGATATGCCTTTGGGCAAGTCACTTAACTTCTCTGGGACTCTGTTTCTTCCTATATAACATGAAGCACTTGGACTAGGTGATCTCTGAAACTTTTTCCAGTCTTAATCTGTGATTCTTTGATCTCATGATTGAGAGTCCCCATAAAGGACATGACTAAAATTTATATCATTTTATGTCCTTGTTTTAATCTTTTTACAGGCTTACATTTAAATAAATCTTCCCATTTATACCTTCAAATGTATTCCCCACCTAAAATCGGAGTGGGAAGAACATTTAAGTAGATACTGAAAGGTCTTAGCAAGGCAAAGTTAGATCCAACCTGAGCTTGAATCATTCATTTAAATGATTTATATGTTAAAACATCAAAGGAAAATGCAAAGGAATTGGTATTATTTGGAACATAGAGAAGTATAAGTGAGCCTTAATTGTCTCCAGAACATGAAGGACTATTAAATGGGCGGTAGTGAGCATCTGTTGCCTACTTCCTGAGGGTATGTTGAGTGAAATGGACTGAAATGACAGCAGGAGGGATTTCAGTTAGTCCTAGTACTTTAGAGTTCGTATTCACCCAGTGACTACCTAGTCTAGATTCTTTACTTTATGGATACAGAAAAACAGAGACCCAGAGTGACTAAAAGACTTGGCTTCAGGTCATATGACCAGATGGTGGTAGATATGGAATTAGAATCTGCCTCCTAATCATTCCACTTTCTACTACACCATTCTGCTCCTCAAGAGGAAACAGAGTTATGAAAGGTATTTCTGTGGTGGAGGAGAGAGATAGGATCAGCTTTGGAATCACGTGGCCCAACCCTCCCACTTTCTAGAGGAGGAAATTGAGAACCCAAGGCTAGCGCTTTGTCCAGTGTTGTGCAGGTGGTAAGTAGCAGTTAGGATTCAAACCCATGTACTCTTACTCCCAATGCAGCGCTATTTCCATTGTACCACACAAAAGCTAATGTTTAGCTAGTATGGGGCAAGCAGAGAGGGAGACAGACAGACAGACAGTGAGAGGAAGAAGAGGAAGACTAGGTGATTGAGTTAGGTCTCCTCTGGTCTTGTAGTCCTCAGACTATATATTCTAGTCTTTCATTGGCTAAATCTCTCTTAGTCAAGATCTTCATTGCGAGCTGAGACTCTTGACAGTATCTATATGTTGCACTATACTGAACAAACATGGTTTTTCATTATAGCATATTCAAAGTGATATTTCATGATATCCGAGTACATTCTAAGTAGTTTCTACTTTGTAATCTGCTTATCAACTTATTCAAAATCCAGGATGAAAGTACTCAGATGAAGCCTCATTCTGTCGTTAAAGTACCAATAAAAACTGACAAGACTTTATTAATTATCTACAATTGCAGATGACTGGGGAATACAAGGTTAAAAAAAATAGCCCTGCCCTCAAGGAGTGTATGTTCTATGGGAACGTAACTGTTTTCAAGACAAATGTATGGCAGATTATCATATATAGCCACAGCTGCTGATAGAATGCCTCACAAGCATAATTTGTTGGCCAGCATGTGTCTTGATCATTAAGTCCACTATAACCAATTTCAATATTCCTCTGCAAGTTATGGATTTATAAGAGATGAGAAAGAGAAAACAGTAACAAGTAAAAAACCTGAAACTTTTGCTGGGAGATCACTCACCTCTCTCTCTCCCTTTCTCTTTCTCTCTTAAAAACACACACAACACAATCAGCTTTTAGAATAAAAAGCTTGGTTCTTTGAAATGAATATAGGTTCAGCGTGTTTATTTTGCAGATGGGTTTTCTGAGGTGGAAAAAATGTAATTATAAGAAAAGTAGTAAGATGGGAGCTGTTTGAGGCGTAAAGTGCAGTACTTAGGATACAGCAGTCGCCTAAACTCCCTGATTGACAGATGGAGATCACATTAGATGAAAATGATAAGAGACTTAGTGACCTGAAGAATAACTTCCTCTTGACAGTACCTGACCCCTTGACCTGGAGCCTGATTCCAGTTAGCTTCACTAACACAGGGCAATTGTCACAGGTGCAGGATAAAAGACATCTTTGCAGAAGCAGCCACCAGCCAGAGATTTATTTCTTTTGATGACCACAAATGTGCTGTCCTGCCAAAGTCAAAAAGTTCTGACCTCTTCTGACCTTTTACCCAGGAGAAAGAAAGAAAACCAAGATGCCACATACCAAGAATGGCATTTTCTGCTGGGATAGGAGACCAGTGTGGTAGCAGAGAAGGTGCCTCCTCATGAGGGCAGAGTGATGGTAAATTATGTTATTGTCATTACGCGTGAAAGCTTGTTTCTCTCATAACTGTGACACCGATCTAATAATGAAGACTCTTCCCACAATAGACTCCATGGATTTTTTTTA